>NC_091259.1:8770000-10020000 GCF_042477335.2 Ovis canadensis
GATTCAGGAGTTCTCTGATGGTCTCAGGATTTGGACTTAAGCCTCCTGTTTCTGGTTTTCAGTCTTATTTTTACAGTAGCCTCAAGACTTCTCCATCTATACAGCACCGATGATAAAACATCTAGGTTAAAGATGGAAAGTTTCTCCACATTGAGGGACACCCAGAGAGGTTCACTGAGTTACACAGAGAAGAGGGAGGAGGTAGTTAGAGGTGACTGGAATCAGATGAGGTGGGATCAAAAGAGGAGAGAGCAAGCTAGCCAGTAATCACTTCCTTATGGGTGCTCCACAGTCTGGACCGCTCAGAGATGTTCACAGAGTTATACAGGGAAGAGGAGAGGGAAGAAGTGGTGGCCACGAGGATAAAAGAGGAAATGAAAAGGAGAGAGACAGATCCAACCAGTAACCAGTTCCCTAAGCGTTCTCCACCGTCTGGAACACACAGAGATTCACAGAGTTGGGTACAGAAGAGAAGGGGGAGGGAAGAGACAGAGGCCACCTGGTGGAGAAAAAGGAGAGTCCAAAGGAGGAGAGAGTGGTCAAGCCAGTAATCTTGCAATCAGGTAAAATTGTGTACTGAAGATTGGGTTTTTAAATGTACAAAATTGACAACAACTACCAAAAAGCAAAGGTTAAAAATCTAGAGTAGAGTTGGTTGTTTGTATCAGGTGTCTCAAGTATTGGAGTTTCAGCTTCAGCATCAGTTTTTCCAATGAATATTCAAGGTTGATTTCCTTTAAGGTTGATTAATTTGATCGCATTGCTGTCCTGGGAACTCTCAAGTCTTCTCAGCATCACAGTTCAAAAGCATCAATTCTTCGGTGCTCTGCATTCTTTTTTTTTTTTTTTTTAATTTTAGTTTTTTTTTTTTTAAATTTTAAAATCTTTAATTCTTACATGCATTCCCAAACATGAACCCCCCTCCCACCTCCCTCCCCAGAACATCTTTCTGGGTCATCCCCATGCACCAGCCCCAAGCATGCTGCATCCTGCGTCAGACATAGACTGGCGATTCAATTCACATGATAGTATACATGTTAGAATGTCATTGTCCCAAATCATCCCACCCTCTCCCTCTCCCTCTGAGTCCAAAAGTCCGTTATACACATCTGTGTCTCTTTCCCTGTCTTGCATACAGGGTCGTCATTGCCATCTTCCTAAATTCCATATATATGTGTTAGTATACTGTATTGGTGTTTTTCTTTCTGGCTTACTTCACTCTGTATAATCGGCTCCAGTTTCATCCATCTCATCAGAACTGATTCAAATGAATTCTTTTTAACGGCTGAGTAATACTCCATTGTGTATATGTACCACAGCTTTCTTATCCATTCATCTGCTGATGGACATCTAGGTTGTTTCCATGTCCTGGCTATTATAAACAGTGCTGCGATGAACATTGGGGTACA
Source organism: Ovis canadensis (assembly GCF_042477335.2). Taxonomy (NCBI): domain Eukaryota; kingdom Metazoa; phylum Chordata; class Mammalia; order Artiodactyla; family Bovidae; genus Ovis; species Ovis canadensis. The sequence continues at coordinate 8,771,410 of NC_091259.1, forward strand.
TGTGTCTCTTTCAATTCTGGTTTCCTCGGTGTGTATGCCCAGCAGTGGGATTGCTGGGTCATAAGGCAGTTCTATTTGCAATTTTTTAAGGAATCTCCACACTGTTCTCCATAGTGGCTGTACTAGTTTGCATTCCCACCAACAGTGTAGGAGGGTTCCCTTTTCTCCTCACCCTCTCCAGCATTTATTGCTTGCAGATTTTTGGATCGCAGCCATTCTGACTGGTGTGAAGTGGTACCTCATTGTGGTTTTGATTTGCATTTCTCTAATAATGAGTGATGTTGAGCATCTTTTCATGTGTTTGTTAGCCATCCATATGTCTTCTTTGGAGAAATGTCTATTTAGTTCTTTGGCCCATTTTTTGATTGGGTCGTTTATTTTTCTGGAATTGAGCTGCATAAGTTGCTTGTATATTTTTGAGATTAGTTGTTTGTCAGTTGCTTCATTTGCAGAAGGAGAAAGAGGGCAACAGAGGATGAAATGGTTAATAGGTGTCACTGATGCAATGGATATGAACTTGGGTAAACTCCAGGAGATGGTAAGGGACAGGGAAGTCTGGTGTGCTTCAGTCCATGGGGTCACAAAGAGACATGACTTGGACACTGATAAACCACTTATATGTGGAAACTTTAAAAAAAAAAGCAGGGCAGTGGGAATAAAGGAAAAAAAAAAGTGAAGTTGAATTCAGAAAGAGTAGAATGATGGCTGCCAGAGGTTGAAGATTGGGGGAAATGAGTAGTTTGTCAAAGAGTATGAGATGAATAAATTCTGATGATGTATTGTGCAGCATGGCCATAAAGTTAATAATACTCTTTTTGAAATTTGCTGAGAGTAAATCTTAAGCATTCTGACTAAAAAATAATAATAAATAAGTAAAAGTTAACTGTGTATAAAAAAAAAATCTAGAGTAGAGGTTGGATTTTCAAAAATGCAATATTAAAGAAAAGAAGAAGAAGAAAAAAAAACAAAGCCACAAGAATTATTAAAAAACAACAACCACAACCACAAAAAATATGTATACAGCATTTGCTTTAAAAATAGGGTATTTTTTTTGAAAAGTAATAGTAGGTTATAAAAATAAAAATTAAAAGAGAAATAGTGGACTTAAAAATTTTAAAAAGTTTAAAAAAAGAAGAAGAAAAAACAATTACACAGCAACATCAACAACAACAACAACAAAAAGATCATAAAAATAGTAAAGATATATCTGGGACTTTCTCTGGTGGTGTGGGCAGTGTGGGGTCACTTCCAAGGCAATTCCCTCTGTTTAGCATCTTCTGTTTGCTGGTCTCTTCAGTGTCTGATTTCTGCCCTGACACAAAGGGGGCAGTGGTGGACACTTTTTTTTTTAAGGCTCATTTGTTCAGTCACGCGGTGGGGAGGGAGGGATGCTGCAAACAAATAACACTGGTGTGTGCTCGCAGTGTCTCAGCTACGCTGGGCCTGCCCCTGCTCACGGTGCACACCGCTCAGGCTCTACGTTGTTCTGCCGGGAACCGTCTGAGGCCGGCCCTAGGCTGCATGCACCTCCCTGGTCTAAGCCGCTCAGGCTCAGCACTCAGGTAGCCCTCAGAGGCACAGATTCAGCTGGGCCTGTGTTTTGTGCCCTTCCCAGGTCCGAGTAGCTCAAGTGTTTGGCGAGCACAGTCGCTGCAACTTACCGCCTTTCCCGTCCCTGCTGCTCAGTTTTCTGGGTGTACTGCTGGCGTCCCTTCTCAGGCAGATGATGACTGTTTTTGAAGACAATGATCTGCTTTTCTGGGTGCCTGATGTCCTCTGCCAGCATTCAGAAGTTGTTTTGTGGAATTTACTCAGTGTTGAAATGTTCTTTTGATGAATTTGTGAGGCAGAAAGTGGTCTCCCCCTCCTATTCCTCTGCCATCTTAGGACCAGCCCCCAGAAGCATACTCTTAACCCTGGGCTCACCAGAGATGTCCAAGCCAATCCTCTGCTTTGAAAAGAGAAGCCTGAGGTTCTTGGAGTGGAATCAGCCTGGCAACTTTCTTTCCCTTCTTTACTGAACAGTCATGTTACACACTCCACTGTAGCAGATACCAAGGTCAGTCAGACCCAGTCCCTGCTCTTTAGGGGACATGAACTAGAAATACAGAGGCAGGATGTGAGGTCAAGTCCCAAACATCCTGACAAAAGCTCTTAAGGGTTGGGAGGTGGGATGGGCTGTTATACACTCCTGACATATTGTACAGGAACACAGAGAAGGAAAGTTCACAGGAGAGGCTGAGTCTGGCCCGGTGTCTCACTTACCAGACACAGAAGGTGGAACATCTGTAGCATTCCAGTCAGGGGCCTGCGAGGGCAGAGGAAAGATGAGAAAGGGGAAAGTGTACAGCCATGGTTCACAGTGAAAAGGAGTGGACCCGGCTCCATCTCTCCTTAGCTCACCTCTTTCCCAGGCCGCCTCTGTCTTCCTGCAACTGCCAGGGTGAGCCAGCAGCTGGGCAACAGATACACAACCCCCCATAGAGTCACGGGGTGGGACGGGGTGGTGGGATGCAGGTTTGAGGCCGGTGAGGAAAGTCCTGCCCAGGAAAGAGAGCTTCTGCTAAGCGCCTGCCTTGGTAGGCACCAGTCTAGAGGACTGAATCTAAACTTACTAATTTGTCCCTTATCATACATTAGCAAGCAGGTTTGTACCTTTCACAGATGGGGAAATGGAGTCGTTAAAGCAGAGTCACGCTGCCAGAATCTAATTCCAGGTCTGCCTGATTCTAAAGCCCAGGTCAGTTAGCGCTGACTGTGGTCTGAGGAACACCTGCATCAGAACACCTGGGAGACCCTACTGAAAAGGCAGATTCCTTATTCATACAGCTAATTACCCAAAAATCAAACACATCCCTTAAAAAATGGGCACAGGACCTGAAAATACATTTTCCAAAGAAGACACACAGATGGCCAACAGAAACATGAAAAGATGCCCAACATCACTAGTTATCAGGGAAATGCAAATCAAAACCACAATGAGATATCACCTCACATCTGTCAGAATGGCTATCATCAAAAAAAGGAAGGTAAGTGTTGGCAAGGATGTGGAAAACATGGAACATTTGTACACTGTCCCTGTGATGTAAATTGGTACTGCCACTATAGAAAAGAGCATGGAGCGTTTTCAAAAAATTAAAAATAGAACTACTCTATGATGCAGCAATTCAACTTCTGGGCACATATCCAAAGGAAATGAAATCACTCTCTTGAAAAGCTATCTATCTGTACTTCCATTTCATTGCAGTATTGTTTTTTGTGTGTTTTATCATGCAATCAATAGGTCTTTATGATTTTATTTGGGATTCTTCTAATGCTGGATTTTAATTCATGAAGGAAAAAAAACAGGAAAATTGACTTTTAAATTATTTCAACTGCAGTAAAACACATATAAATACTCAATTTAACCATTGTTAGGTATACAATTAAAAAAAATTAATTACTTTCACAATGCTGGGCAACCATCACCATTGTCTATTTTAAAAGCCTTTTTTATCACCCCGAACATAAAGATGTACCCATTAAGCAATAGCTCCCCATTCCATGTCCTCTCCTCCTAGCTCTTGATAAACTCTAATCTATGAATTTGCCTATTCTAGGAATTTCATACAGGTATTTGTGCTTTTGTGTCAGAGTTATTTCAATTATCATAATGCTTTCAAGATTTATCCATATCGTAGTGTGTGTTAATATCACAATTCTGTTCCTTTTCATGGCTGAATAATATTCCATTATATGGATAAATCACAACTTGTTTATCTATTTATCTGTTGATGGACACCTAGATTGTTCATTTCAGTCTTATTTACAAGATATGTAAACACACTAACTGTTCATTGACAGTCAAATGGAATATTGTTGTTGTTCAGTCGCTTTATTCAGCCATAAAAAAGAATGAAATCTTGCCATGTGTGACACTACGCATGGACCTTGAGGGCATTATGCTAAGCGAAATCTCAGACAGAGAAAGACAAATACTGTATGCTCTCACTTATACGTTTTACCTATTAAGACCAAACTCATAGGAACAGAGAACAGATTGGTAGTTGCCAGAGGCAGGGGATGGGCTGTGAGTGGGTGGCAAGAGAAATCGTAAGGTAGACAAAATGTAAAAACTTCCAGTTATAAGATGAATAACTCTGGGGATATAAATGTACAGCGTGGTAATTACAGTCAACAACCCTATATTGTATATTTGAAAATCTCTTAGAGAGTAGATCTTAAATGTTCTTGTCACAAGAAAAATCGTTTGTAACCATGTGAGTGATTGATGTTAATTAAACCTGTGGTAATCGTTTCACAGTGTATACGGATAATGAATCATTATGCTGTGTATCTTGGACTAATACAATGTTTTCTGTCAATTATATTTCAATAAACTGGAACAAATACAATATGAAAAAGAAAAGGGGGAAAACAAAGACAGATTCCCGGGCTTCTCCACATGCCAACTGAATGAGAACTTCTGAGGTAAGACCTGGGAATGTGCATTTACCTCCTTCCTGGCAACTCTGAAATGAGCCAGCAATGGAGAATCCACGACCTCTGCTGTACTGTCCACTATGCTGGACCGAGGAGGGGAGCAGGGAGGCTGTTCTGGCAGAGAGATCAGATACTGCTGGGACCCATGGACTGGAAGATCGAGGTGTTTCAAGAGCTGCAGCAACAGCACACGTGTCTGAGGACCTCCCACCCCGCATCTGCTGTGGCCTGTGCCCCACATTCTTCTCACGCTCACACATCCAGCTTCCTTCACCAAGCCTGAGAGAGGACACATCCCTGGTACTCTTCAGGGGCACTTCCTTCCACAGCACCCAGAAGACAGCACCAGATCGGGTGCAATGGACATTCCTGGGCTGCCCACGCTGCTCTAAAGGCTGAGCATCCCTGGGTATCACACCCCCTACACCAGTGTTGCCCATTGTCAGCTTGGGGCTAATGGCTGCTGGTGTGACAGCCACCCTTAACAGGGACGGGACTGAAGGAGCTAGCAGTACCCTTTTGGGGATCTCATGACACATCACTGGTGTCATCTCATTGTGTCCTTCAACAGAAACTGAGAGAAGGATGATTATCCCTGTTGGCTTTCCAGATGACACATGGTAAAGAATTTGCCTGCCAATGCAGGAGACACAAGAAACACAGCTTTGATCCCTGGGTTGGGAAGAGACCTTGGAGTAGGACATGGTAACCCGCTGCAGTATTCTTGCCTGGAAAATTCCATGGACAAAGGAGCCTGGCAGGCTATGGTCCATGTGGCCACAAAGAGTTGGTCGTGACTGAGAACACACAGCAACAGATGAGAACGATGAGGGCTGAGACGTGGAACAGGGAAGCTGAATGGTGAGTGAGGGTGTCATGGGCCCTGGTGGTTCCTGAGATGGGCAGAGGAGAGCTGGCCTCTGTCACACAAGTGGCCACTGAGGAGATCAAGATGAGGCCCTGCCTGCAGGGCAGGACTCAAAAGGACTAATGGAGGGCCTGGCCAGGGAAAGAACCCTCAAAAGGATACCACAACAGTCACTATTTGATCATCCTTTCAGTGGATATTTCCTGAATGCCTTCTCTGCACCAAGCACTGCCCATATGTCATTTTTAATATCCAGAGTTCACAACACCACACTTGGCCTGTGTTGGCTGGAGACCTGGGGTGGCAGGGGTCAGGGGGGTGGGGGATGGGGGGGAGTGGTTCCCACAGCCCAAGAGCTGCTCTACCATCCAGATGGGGTGAGGCTTTTGGGCCAGCAAACATGAGTGTCAGTCCTGTTAGGGGAAGCGTACTGATTGAAACTGCCCACCCTGGCCAGGCACCATAGTAACAATTTGCATGAGTTGTTTTATTTTATATATATATAAATTTATTTATTTTAATTGGAGGTTAATTACTTTACAATATTGTATTGGTTTTGCCATACATCAACATGAATCCACCACAGGTATACACATGTTCCCCAATCGTGAACCCCCCTCCCTCCTCCCTCCCCATACCATCCAAGATGGTAACAATAACCCTGTATGCAAGACAGCAAAAGAGACACAGATGTATAGAACAGTCTTTTGGACTCTGTGAGAGAGGGCGAGGGTGGGATGATTTGGGAGAATGGCATTGAAACATGTATAACATGAATTGTTTTATGACAGGAGATCCTGATAAGGAATACAGAACTAATAAGCCACCACCAACCGGAAGAGTTCAGGAAAGGTCGAAAGGAGACACCATGTGTCCATCCATTTCCCAGAATCCCTCTCGCTAGCATCCATCTTGGCTGAGCGATGCATGCACCACTGGGAAAGACTTTGAATTAGAATGATTAGCCAAAGACCACCCAGAAACTAATCTCATCACCATAAAATCCAAGACTATGAGCCACACAGCAGAGCAGTTCTCCTGGGTTCCCTTACCCTACTGCTCTCCACCCAGGTGCCCTTTCCCAAAATCTCTTGCTTTGGCAGCACATGTGTCTCCTCGGATAATTCATTTCTGAGTGTTAGACAAGAGCCCAGTTTTGGGCCGTGGAAGGGGTCCCCCTTCCTGCAGCAGTCCTGCTTTGCCACTGACTGCCTGCAGGGCCTCTGAGGGTCAATCTCCCCGGGGGAGGAGCTCTTCTCCTGTTTAATTTTTGGCTGCACAGCATGTGGGATCTTAGTTCTCAGACCAGATTGAATCTCAGATTGAATCTTTGCCACCTGCAGTGGAAGTGCAGGGTTTTAATCACCTGACCACGAGGGAAGTCCCTCTTCTCACATTTAACATTGAAAGAATGAGACTTGAAGGGTAGAAGCACAGACGTGTTTCCCAGGGGTGGTCCCACAGGCTTCAGCATCTTTTGGGGTGTTTGGAGAGCACAGATTCCCAGCCCCGCTTCCAACTCCCTGGTGGAATTTCAGTGGTTTGGTCCTAGAAGCTGCCCTCCCCAGGAGCCTGCAGGTATTTCCTCTGCTCAGAAAGCCTTGAGAGCCAGTCCTCCTGCTGCCTCAGTTCCAGTTAAACACAGGCATCTGCCTGGCAGCTGCTGGCAGAAATAGTCAACACCCTGGGAACACAGTTTGTGAGTGCTCTGTCACCTACAGGGAGAAAAGTGCCTCTGTAGCTGGTGTGATGCCTGTCAGAAGGATGTGAGTGAGCCACCAAGAACTGCTGTGGGTCAGTGAGTGCAACCAAAGAGCAGGGAACAGCCTTTCCTTCTGAGAATTATACCCATCACCTGGTCAGAGGAACTGAAGATGACATCAGAGCTGCAATGGAATTATCTTAGTGCACATACACACTTAGCTGTGTCTGACTGTGTAACCCCATGGACTGCAGCCCACCAGGCTCTTCTGTCCATGTAATTTTCCAGGCAAGAATACTAGAATAGGTTGCCATTTTCTTCTCCAATTATCTTAGTATATATAATTTTAAAATTATATTTGTTATAAGTGTTTTAGATTCATCATTTCTTTTTTTTTTTAGATTCACCATTTCTTAGAGTATGCTCAAGTCTTTTTTTATCTTTGTCCTACCCAGAAAATCCCCAGTGAAGGCACAATGAGTGATATGAGCTTGAAATATCTTTAAAAATACAGGCGACATGGGGCTTCCCAGGTGGCACTAGTGTTAAAGAATCTGCCTGCCACTGCAGGAGATGTAAGAGATACAGGTTCCATTCCAGGGTGGGGAAGATCCCCTGGAGGAGGGCATGGCAACCCAGTGCAGTATTCTTTCCTGGAGACTCCCACAAACAGAGGAGCCTGGCAGGCTACAGTCCACAGTGTTGCAAAGAGTCAGACAGGACTGAAGCAAATGAGCATGCACATACATACTTGTATGTGTGTGTGGAGGGGGGTGGCTTGATTCCCCATAATCGTCACTAGATCCATCTCCCAGCTACCCTAAATGTATATGTAATATAAGTCAAAGTTAATATGCTTCCCTTGTGGTTCTGCAATAAAGAATCCACCATACAGGAGCCATGAGTTCAGTCCCTGGGTCAGGAAGATCATCTGGAGAAGGGAATGGCTACCCACTCCAATATTCTTGCCTGGAGAATTCCATGCACAGAGGAGCCTTGTGGGCTATAGTCCATGGGGTCGAAAAGAGTCAGACATAACTGAGTGACTAACGCTTTTCATTTTCACACAGTTAGTAGGAGCTTTTCCAGTGGCCCACTGGTACAGAATTCACCTGCCAATGCAAGAGCAACAAGAGATGCAGGTTTGACCCCTGGGTCAGGAAGATCTCCTAGAGAAAGAAATGCAACCCACTCTAGTATTCTTTCCTGGGAAATCCCATGGACAGAGGAGCCTGATGAGCTACAGTCCATGGGGTTATTAAAGAGTTGGAAATGACTTTTTGGCTAAACAACAACAGCAATATGCTGTTAAATACCAATTTAAAGGCAGTTTTAGGACAAAAGTTTAACCCATGCCCACACCAACTATATGGCTACCCTAATACCTCTTCTATAGATATTCAGGAGCTGCTCAGGCTCCTGACAGACTCCTTGAACACAATAAAACGGCAGTGGCTGTAGAGTCCAGAGTGGTGAGTGGTAGCTCAGAGCAGTGTCTGTCAGCCTCTGAATCAGCCTGCTTCCAGCCTCTCAGAGCACAGAGGTTCCCTGGAACCCCCACAGCACAGCTGTCATGTGTCTCCTTGCTGTCCTGTGTCTTCTTGTCTATTTCCTTCTTCCCACTTCTCAGGAACAGCTGACAGGCTGAGTTTAAGCTAACACTTGAGAACTCCTTGTTGATTGATGATCGGCTCTGTTGCTGTGGGAATCACCAGGTTCTAGTGCAGCTGTGGGCCTCCTACCCCACTTGATGCATGAAGAAATGCTGACACTCTGGGCTTTCTTCTCCATGAGCCACCCAACCTGGGTCAGGAGGAGCAGTCACACACCCAAGACCCAAGAGAAAAATGGGATGGTGGTGATCATTGGTGGAAGAAAGCAATGAGGAAGGGCTGAGCAGCCCTGAGATGTGGACAATTCTGTCTGAAGCAGCAGGTGCAGTGATTATGGGCATCAGGATTCCAGGTTCAAGTTAGACCCAAGTTCCAGTTGCAGTTCCTCCACTTAGCAAAGGCTTAACTTCAGGGAAAGTTTTCCGTTTCTTCACTTGTGATACGCCAATACCTTTGGTTTGCTTTGAAAAATGAGTGAAATGCAGGAATATGCTGACAGTCCAATGGTGAGGACTCAGCACTTTGATTCCCAGGCCCCAGTTCCATCTTTGATCAGGGCAATAAGATCCCACAAGTGGTACTGTACAGCCAAAAGAAAAAAGAAGAAGAAGTAAACAATGACAATGAAAGGTGTCTTGGACCCACAGGGGCCTCATCCAGGACTAGAGGGGCTCGAGTCATTCCATTTTTTGAGGTACTTGGATATAAAATGGATAGTGAAGCAATATTACATAAATTGGGGAAGAATTATAACATATACACAGTGATTTTCACATTTAATATAAAAATACAATATAAGATAACTATAGGAATTCTGGAAAATATTAAATCAAGGAGTCTGAGGACTCTGTGTCCAGAAACTAGGCACAAGTATGCATGATGAATAATCTTTTCTCAGGGATTCTTGGTGATTATATTTATATATAATTTTTGGACATAACAATAGTTTAAATGTACAGTCCTTTGTGAATGAGCTACCTGGGTGACCCTTCCAGCCCCAGTAAACCTCACTGGGCACAGAGGAATTGTTTTAGTGAACAGTAATGACTTTAACATCACCATCATGTCCCCAACAAAGCTGAAACCACCACACTTACTGCAGATGGAGCCCTGCAGTGCACTTTGTTTTGTCGAGACAGAACATGATGTTTTTTAAGAAATCAAATTTGGGGAATTTCCAGGCTGTCTGGTGATTACAATCCATGCTTCCACTGCAGATTCCATCCTTGGGAGGGGAACTGAGATCCCAAGGACCACAGCCCTTGGTGCAGCCAAGAAAGAAAACTGATTCTTTAAAAGAAAAAAAAAAAAGAGTATGTCCAAGTCGATAGCCAAACACAGAACTGTTTTTTATCCCTGTGGATAGCTACACGTTCAGTTTTTCCCTTGCACTGTATTGAAGCTACAATGTTTGTCTTGAAGCTCATTGCAGATCCCAGCAGATTTAATTCAGATGCACTGCTTTGCTTCAGGAAGAGACATGGATTGCAGCTGGACACCCCATGTGCACAGTTAACCAAGCCCACTGAACACTGAAATACTAAAATCAAATCCAAAAAGTTTGCTGTGCTTCACCTAGGGTTTTAGGAAGCTCTGAAGCCCTAACTGCCCATAGAAATCACTGTTTGTGACCCAAATGTGACCCACCAACGGGATGTGATGAAGATAAAATTCAGGCTCTTCTGAACCAGAGCTGGAGGAGACTGGGTGCCATAAAAGCTCTCAACCTTTAGGATGTATGCAACCATAAACTGAATATAATATCCAGAAACAGTTTTTTCCCAGGAGTTAGGAATGATTTACAGGGGAAAGAACTGAAGTTGTTTGACGAGTGAAGACATTTTCAATCTCTTTTGTTCTCAGAATCACTGAGTTGCCCTAGATCAGGTCCCAGTCTCCTTCTTGTCAAGAGAAGGGCCGGAAGAACAAGGAACTCTGTTCAGTGTTATGTGGTAGTCTGGATGGGAGGGGAGTTGAGGGGAGAAAAGATATATATGTATGACTGAGTCCTTTTGCAGTCCACTTGAAACTAACACAACATTGTTAATCGGCTATGTGTGTATGTGCTCAGTCATGTCCAACACTGTGACCCCATGGACTGTAGCCCATCAGGATCCTCTGTCCATGAGATTCTCCAGGCAAGAATAGTGGAATGGGTGGCCATGCGCTTGAGAGGGTAACATGCAGGAAGGCCAGGGGTCTCCAAACGGAGGAAATAGGCTGCAAGTGTCAGACATTTTTATCTCTTAAGCGGCAGGAGGAAACAAACTAGCGATATTTTTTTCCTTCTCTATACAAATTTAAAAGGAGGTTTCTCTTAAAATACTGTGTTCCCATAATGACACTTGGTTTCACCTGAAGTTAACTATTCTCAAACCTTGAGATAACGAATGCATTTTTCTTATGGAAATATTTGTCTTAAGCTATGCTAATGTACTATGCATTTACCCCAAACTCTTGTCTTCTAGTCGATTCCTCCTAATGGCTCAGAACCTACTTGACAAACCAGTATGTTATACTCAGATGTTGTTCCCCTAATCCATGTAAATGAAACTATTTGTATGGTGATCTGTCCTTCTACAAGATTCAAGTTAATCATGCTATGGCCCAGAATGAACCATTCGATGCCAAGATTATCCCAAAATGCATCTTATGGGTGAGGGGCCTGGTGCCATTCTGAGTTTTAAGACATTCCTTTCTTTCATTAACAGACTGCTAGTGACTATATAACATCCAGCTGAAGACTAGCAGAGGGGTACTATTTCTGCCCCCTTCTGATGCCTATGTCAGAACCTTTCTGTATCTCCTTGATACTTTAATAAAACTTTATTACACAAAGCTCTGAATGATCAAGCCTCGTCTCTGGCCCCTGATTGAATTCTTCTCCTCTGGAGGCCAAGAATCCTGGCTGTCTTTTCATTCAGCAAGAACCTTTCACCCTCCTCCAGGGAATCTTCCTGACCCAGGGATCAAACCTGTGTCTCTTGCGTCTGCTGCATTGGCACGAGGATTCTTTGCCAATACTCCAATATAAAATAAAACGTTTTAAAAAGAGAGAGAGAGAGAAGGGCAGGTGGAGACCAGTGGTGGAGGGGGAAATCATATGTACCTGGGTACAGTCTGTGTCCAAGTGTACTCATACTTTGAAGGTTGAGGGAAAGTTGAGGATCCAGATGAGACCAGTGGAGGATGATCAGGTGGACCCATGCTGTCAGATGGTGGTCAGAAGTAATCATCTGAAACACTATGACATGAGTAACTTCTTGCTTAGGAAATTTTCCAGTGCTGTCATCTTTTTTGCAATTCACAAAACATGTAGTTGCCTCTCAAAATGTCCTGCTATAGCTCAGTGCAATCTCCCACTTGCATATTAAAGAGCAGAGGTCCAGAAGGGTTATTAATTCTCATGGTCTAAAAACCAATGAGCTTGGAGCCTTTAATAGCACTGAGTTTGCCACATTCTAAATCCTCTAAACAGTTTTGTTTTCTGGGTTTCTTTTTGTTTTGTTTTGTGAGACATTTATTTTTATTATTTGTAATACTTAAATTTCATACTGTTTGCTTGCATTACTTAAAAAACACACAGAAAACATGTTATACAAGCACCTTAAATCTTCTTAATGATATTGAATTTGACATTGTGAAATGACATATCTATGCACCTATTACATCCATTACATATGAAATTACATCCACCTATGCACCATGGGGTTGCTAAGAGTCAAACACGACTGAGCGACTTCACTTTCACTTTTCACCTCCATGCACTGGAGAAGGAAATGGCAACCCACTCCAGTGTTCTTACCTGGAGAATCCCAGGAGGGGGAGCCTGGTGGGCTGCCATCTCTGGGGTCACACAGAGTCGGACACGACTAAAGCGACTTAGCAGCAGCAGCAGCAGCGTGCACCATTCACTCATCAGCAAATTTATATTGCTACTAAATGCCTTCCATTTTGGAGAAGGCAATGGCACCCCACTCCAGTACTCTTGCCTGGAAAATCCCATGGACGGAGGAGCCTGGTAGGCTGCAGTCCATGGGGTCGCTAATAGTCGGACACAACTGAGCGACTTCACTTTCACTTTTCACTTTCCTGCATTGGAAAAGGAAATGGCAACCCACTCCAGTGTTCTTGCCTAGAGAATCCCAGGGGAGCCTGGTGGGCTTCCGTCTATGGGGTCGCACAGAGTCGGACACGACTGAAGCAACTTAGTAGCAGCAGCAGCAGCCTTCCTTTTTGAAACGTCACAACCCTGTCTCCCACTCCCCAAATTGTGACACCCTCATCTTCCATCCTTCTTGTAACTTCTCCTTTTCTGCCTAGGAAATATCTTTAAGACAAGCATTGTGGTATAATTTATACAATATCCATGATCTGTCTAGTGAGCTACCTGTTTTTACTTATATTTTTACTTGCTTTGATTGATGTGATAACTGAGTGTAGTAGAGATAGAGCCAAAGACATGAATTTGAAAGTTAGCTCGTGCTGCATGCTGAATGCAATCAATAGATTGTTCCTGGAGCCTAGAGGTGGGATCCTCATTATGTGTTACTGCTCCTTCAACCACCTCTTCCATCCCAACCTTTCTCTCCCATTCCCCAGTGGGCATCAGTTGTCCTGATTATCTTTGTATCCTCTTTAGTCTCTTGTCCACCTGGAGAGAAAATAATGAGAGAATGAACAATTGAACCAGTGGTTGTCAAAGTATAATCTCTGGACCAGCAACAGCAGAAGCATCATCTGAGAGTTTACTAGAATTGCAAATCCTTAGTCCCTTCCCCTTACCCACTGGTTTGAAAACTCTGGGAGTGAAAAGGAAAAGTTAAAATTTTTACATAACCTCCTGCTCATTGTGCCTCTGTAACTCAGCTTGCTCCTTGCAAAGTCTGGATCACGTAGATCATGTAGTCTCAGAAAGTGGGGACTTGAAATACTAGGAACTGGAGTTTATCTCACTCATCCTTGTCCTGCTCTTTGCAATTGCCCAGCCCCTGCAAACCTGCTTAATCATGCCTGTCCATGTAAAGGTCAGGCATCCCCCTCCCCATCTTGACTGCTGTTGTGCAGGTGCAAAACCCCTTATTTTAAAAGCAGCCTAGTAATAGCCAGTGTTGCCCCCTATAGTCTGTCTATAAAAACTCTGTAACCCCTTTGTTCAGAGCTCAGAGCTTAGAGTGTTAACTCCTCTGGGCCCACCAGAATAATAAACCTGAGTTCTCCAACTCTCCAAGTATGGTGCTTGGTTTCTTGATTACTGGTTTCTGCAACAGGAATAGGGCCAACTATCTAAACCAACTATTTTTACCATTATCCAGGTGATCCTGAAGCTTGAGAACAAATGATTCAAATCATTGTATAGGATGGAAGGCATCACTTTGGGCGCTAAATTAAGCATCTATATAAAATATCTGTTTAGCCCAATCTAAGCTGATAAGGATTAGTTCAGTTCAGTTCAGTCACTCAGTAGTGTCTGACCCTTTGCGACTCCATGAACCGCAGCATGCCAGGCCTCCCTGTCCATCACCAACTCCCGGAGTTTACCTAGACTCATGTCCATTAAGTTGGTAATGTCATCCAACCATCTCATCCTCTGTCGTCCACTTCTCCTCCTGCCTTCAATCTTTCCCAACATCAGAGTCTTTTCAAATGAGTCAGCTTTTTGCATCAGGTAGCCAAAATATTGGAGTTTCAGCTTCAACATCAGTCCTTCCAATGAACACCCATGACTGATTTCCTTTAGGATAGGCTGGTTGGATCACCTTGAAGTCCAAGGGACTCTCAAGAGTGTTCTCCAACACCACAATTCAAAAGCATCAATTCTTCTGCGCTTAGCTTTCTTTATAGTCCAATTCTCACATCCATACATGACTACTGGAGAAACCATAGCCTTGACTAGACGGATAAGGATTAGGGACTGTTAATATCCTTGGGAGCTCTCAGGCCAGGTGACTACTGCTTTCATCCTGCCTTCTTGATTTTCAGAGGCTCATTGAAGAGGAAAGTGCTTCAGAGAAGAGAGTATCAGTCTCTTGTCCACATTCTCCTCCCATCTTCCAGGGTCCTTGAGGATATCAGCAATCCTTTGCCCTCTGGATCTGCCCTCTCAGGTGTCCCCCTCACCTCCCGGGAAATAAAAATCAGTCTCTTTCCACAAAAGGTTGAGGCTGTTCTTCACACTATTTCTTTTAAAAATCTGCTTCAAGACATTTCATTATCGTTTCATGATAACTGAGCAGGGTCAGCAGGGGGGCGGGGGGGAGGGGAGTGAGGCAATTTTGTTTGTAGAGATAAAGCAACTGAAAGCTTAATATACACCATTCTATGTCTTTGTGGGGGCGGTGTGTGTGGGGCGGGGGGGTGTCCACCACATTCTGGAAGGAAACCTCAAATCTCAAGCAAGGTCAGCCCCTTACATAGCCTGGTTTGTCTTTCTCCTCCACATGAGTTTAGAAGCAATACTGGATCGGGGCAGGGCTCTGGGGTGAGTCTGACAGCCACCACCAGAGAGTCAAGAGTGAAGGCAAGCCAGTAAGTGAAGCAGGTCTCACTCCTGCAGCAACGAATCCTGTTCTCAAATTTGTGCCAACAGCACAGAGACCACAGGGGTTGTTTATCTCTCTCCTTTTTCCCCTCTAAATACAAAAATAACCACAATTTTTAAATGTCAAAAGAGAAACAAATTCATCCTTCAACAACTAACCTAGTGGCTATTATAGGTTTTTGCGTGAGCTTTTCAGTCTTGGGTCATTTGCATTCTGTGCTAATGAATGCCTTGGGTTATTGTACGTGGTTCTTTTCTCTCAGTCTTCTTGTTCATGCATTTTCCCCAGGTTGTTTCCAGGCAAACCCAGCAATCCAGTCAGAAGTTTGTTCTAGAATTATAGAAGATCCAAGCTATATAAGACTTTGGCAATCATTTTCAAAGAAACTCTTGATGAGCTCTTCAGAGATGGGCTTCAGGCAATTTGTGTCACTTCAAAAATTACTTGCAGAACTCTACCATAAACATGTATGTCTTTCTGGGGATAGTCATATCCCTGTACTCTTATCAGATTCTCAAAGCAGTTTAGATCCCCAAAATATTATCTATTCTTTCTACAAGAGGCACTGCGCACAACCATTCAGGCAGTGCCTTGCACACTCTGGATTGAGGAGGAGTCACATAGACAATAATACCCCTGGAGTTGTATAGTGTGCAACCTGCACAGCTGTAGATGACCCTGCATTCTGTGCTATTCATTCTCTTCATTTGACAGTTGGCACAGAGCTGAGAAGTAATTTCCCTTTCCCCTGCTTCCATCACTACCTACATATATTTCTTTCAACACACTTAGATTATATTGAAATGATTTTTAGGAGTTGCTGCTGCTGCTAAGTCACTTCAGTCATGTTCAACTCTGTACGATCTTATGGACAGCAGCCCACCAGGCTCCTCTGTCCACGGGATTCTCTAGGCAAGAATACTGGAGTGGGTTGCCATTTCCTTCGCCTTTTAGGAGTTATTCTGTCTAATTCCAGGATTCAATATAAAGAAATCAATTGTTTCATGTACAGAAGAGTATAAGCCCTATTACTAATGAAACAATACTTTATTTTGCTTGTGCCTGACTTTGATTTTTCAGCTAATCCAAAATCAGGTAGAGAAGGGTGCTATTTATTGTCTCATAAGCCCTAAACCAGTCTGTTGTTCCATGTCCAGTTCTAACTGTTGCTTCCTGACCCGCATACAGATTTCTCAAGTGGAATGTCAGGTGGTCTGGTAATCCCATCTCTCTCAGAATTTTCCACAGTTTATTGTGATCCACACAGTCAAAGGGTTTGGCATAGTTAATAAAGCAGAAATAGATGTTTTTCTGGAACTCTCTTGCTTTTTCCATGATCCAGGGGATGTTGGCAATTTGATCTCTGGTTCCTCTGCCTTTTCTAAAACCAGCTTGAACATCAGGGTGTTCACGGTTCACATATTGCTGAAGCCTGGCTTGGAGAATTTTGAGCATTACTTTACTAGCATGTGAGATGAGTGCAATTGTGTGGTAGTTTGAGCATTCTTTGGCATTGCCTTTCTTTGGGATTGGAATGAAAATTGACCTTTTCCAGTCCTATGGCCACTGCTGAGTTTTCCAACTGTGCTGGCATATTGAGTGCAGCACTTTCACAGCATCATCTTTCAAGATTTGAAATAGCTCAACTAGAATTCCATCACCTCCACTAGCTTTGTTCATAGTGATGCTTTCTGAGGCCCACTTGACTTCACATTCCAGGATGTCTGGCTATAGATGAGTGATCACACCATCGTGACTATCTGGGTCGTGAAGATCTTTTTTGTACAGTTCTTCTGTGTATTCTTGCCACCAAGAGGAGAGTGAAAAAGTTGGCTTTAAGCTCAACATTCAGAAAACAAATATCATGGCATCTGGTCCCATCACTTCATGGCAAATAGATGGGGAAACAGTGGGAACAGTGTCAGACTTTATTTTGGGGGCTCCAAAATCACTGCAGATGGTGACTGCAGCCATGAAATTAAAAGACGCTTACTCCTTGGAAGAAAAGTTATGACCAACCTAGATAGCATACTGAAATTTGCCGGCTAAGGTCCATCTAGTCAAGGCTATGGTCTTTCCAGTAGTCATGTATGGATGTGAGAGTTGGACTGTGAAGAAGGCTGAGTGCCAAAGAATTGGTGCTTTTGAACTGTGGTGTTGGAGAAGACTTTTGAGAGTCCCTTGGACTGCTAGGAGATCCAACCAGTCCATTCTGAAGGAGATCAGCCCTGGTTGTTCTTTGGAAGGAATGATGCTAAAGCTGAAACACCAGTACTTTGGCCACCTCATGCGAAGAGTTGACTCATTGGAAAAGACTCTGCTGCTGGGAGGGATTGGGGGCAGGAGGAGAAGGGGACGACAGAGGATGAGATGGCTGGATGGCATCGCTGACTCAATGGACGTGAGCCTGAGTGAACTCTGGGAGTTGGTGAGGGACAGGGAGGCCTGGCATGCTGTGATTCATGGGGTCGTAAAGAGTCGGACACGACTGAGCTACTGAACTGAACTGAACTGAAGCCCTAAACAGATTTTCCCAGGTGTTTCAGTGATAAAGAATCTGACTGCCAATGTAGGAGATGAGTCAGGTAGATTCCTTGGATGAGGAAAAGGTAACTTGCTCCAGTATTCTTGCCTGGATATTTCTGCAGACAGAGGAGCCTGGTGGGTTACAGCCCACGGGGTTACAAAAAGTTGGACACAACTTAGTGACTGAGCACACACACACAAACCTTAAGTATGTCAAGGAAGAGTCAATCAACAATTTGTGAATATAAAAAATATTTAAAATAGCCACCCTATTAACAAAAGATTGTAAAACAACTGTACTCCAATAATAATTTAAAAATTAGCTGCACAAAGCAGTGAGGACTAAGTATCCAATGAAAACTGAATCCCTTTTCTAATGCCAGCTGCTAGAAATGGTTTCCCTACGTGTATTTTTGTGCTTGGTTGTTTCCTTATTTAGAAACCATAGCTTCCTCTTTGATTAAATTTTACAAGGGCTTTTATTAATTTTAAAGATAAACAATTAATACTTATAGTTATCAAAACACTTGCAATTACATCATTTGAATCTCAACAGGAAGATTAGAAGTCATCTACACTTTACACAAAGAGAAGAAAAATGACTCAGGGAGATGAAGTGACTTGTCCATATCAGTGGCAGAGCAGGGACTCAAGCAGTGTGTGTCTGACTTGAAATTCATGACACCAAGGCTCCATGCCAGGTAGTGTGGTAAACAATACCAATGGTCAGCAACAGCTCTAGGTACACAGGATGTGTTTTCTTGCCACCTTGAAGCTGGACATGGCTGTCTATATCGGCCAGACATAGTCAATAAAAAGAGAGATTTGGTCATTTTTGGACAAAAGCATCTAATTCTTAGTAGCCAACTCACCAGCTCTCCTTTTTCCCTTGTTACAACTTCCAATATATGAAAGTGTATTTTGATATGAAGTTACCCTGAGAGCAGAGCAACCTGGAATGATGAGTGAATGCATGTAAAACATCAGCTCTGTAAGCCTTCTGAAGACTAAGAGCAGGAATTTGACTTTTACTGTGGTCAAACAAGTAGATTTTGGTAGTGGGGGCTGGGGGGAGGGTTGTTACTGCAGCATAGCTTGGCCTATCCTGACTAAAGCTGGCAGAATCCATATAGGACTGGGGTTCTCTTTCTTTTTTAAAAAAACATTTATTTATTTATTTGGCTGTGCCAGGTCATAGTTGCAGAATGTGGGATATTTAGTCGTGGCATGTGGGATCTAGTTCCCCACACAGGGCTTGAACCTGGTCCCCTTGCCTTAGGAGTACAGAGTCTTAGCCACTGCATCATCAGGAAGTCCCCTGGGCTTCTGTTTCTTAGAGCTCAAACTGAGGCTCACAGGTGTATATGCTCAATTGCACTTCCTTCCCTCAGTTCAGAAATTCCCTTGACTTTGTGTCACATGAGCCTTCAGTTAGCACATTTTAAACCATAGATATAGCAGGAGATGCAGTCAAGAGGACAGTTGAGATTCCTGTATGGCTGAGGACAGAGATGCCTGCAGGAGTGCTAAGTGCTCTGAGATGAGTCACATATGAATTCCCCATAACTGGTTGGACTGGCTTAATGAAATGAAGTCAGGATCATTGTTTCAAGATCTGTGAGACCCTGGAGAAAGAAATGGCAACACACTCCAGTATTCTTGCTGAAAAATCCCAAGGACAGAGGAGCCTGGTGGGCTACAGACCATGGTGTTGCAAACAGCTGGACATGACTCAGTGACTAAACTACAACAGCAACATTGGTAATACAAAAAGCATCCAAAAACTTTAAACAAATACTGAATCTTCAATTCCAAACTGCAGTTTAAGCAAACAAGTGTGCGTGCATGCTCAGTTGTTTCAGTCTTGTACAACTCTTTGCAACCCTACAGATTGTAGCCCGCCAGGCTCCTCTGTCCATCCAGGCAAGAATCTGGAGTGGGTTGTCATGCCCTCCTTCAGGGGCTCTTTCCAACTCAGAGATTAAACCCATGTCTACTGTGTCTCCTGTTTAGCAGGTGGATTCTTTGCCACTTAGCCACTGGGGAAGCACAAACAAATAATCAAGTCAAAAGAAACTTCACTTACTCATGAAGCAATTCAAAAAATCAAACCAACAAAATACATGGAATCCTCAGTCAATGTATTACATATTAATGTAAAGTTTGCATTATTAAAATAGCACTAATTTTATTTGAATATGTACTAAAAGTGAAATAACATTAAAATGTTTAATTTTTTAAAAGATCAGTGAGAAAAGAAAAGACTAAAATAGCAGAGATCAAAGTTAAATAAGAGAGGAGATGGGCTCAGCCTGGCTGGGAGTTGGTTCAGCACCACAAACAGAAACCATGGGCCTATTTTCCTACCCATTATTTTCCCTGGACAACTCAGTCTTCTCTGGTTAGCCCTGCCCTTGAAGTGTCCTTGTAGATCTTCAAACACCCAGTGCCTCCCAGGAAAGGTCTCCTTGTGCCCAAGGCCAGGGGACATATTTCTATTCACCTCGAACAATAATTCCAAATTCTTCTCCATTTTATGTCATGCCTAAAACTCTTTACCTGGCATAAATGCTTTAGGCTGTTCCTGACTGGAGGTAACAAACGTGTGAGTTTCAGCTGTCCTAGGCCCTGCCAGACAGGCTCAAGGGATAAACATCCCAACACATTTGTAATCTGCTTATGGGAAGCTCTGATCCAATGATGCCTTCCTTATCCTCTCCTTGTCAGGAGCTTGGCTAGGTCTTCTAGGTGACCCAGACCCAAGGTGGATATGGTCATTTCATCACTTGATTCTAGCTGCTTTAGTTGTTCTTCCCAAATATTATGATGCTGGTAGCAAATCCAGGGGTCCAGAAGACCAAGGCAAAGCACTGGAATCTGCCCACTGCCTCATACACTCTTTTATTCCCTTGGCAAATATGGAGCACCTACCTGACGCTAAAGCTGAAGCTCCAATACTTTGAATACCTGATGTGAAGATCTGACTCATTGGAAAAGGCCCTGATGTTAGGAAAGATTGAAGGTAAAAGGAGAAGAGGGTGGCAGAGGAGGAGATGGTTGGATGGCTTCACTGACTCAATAGACATGAATTTGATCAAACTCTGGGAGACAGTGAAGGACAGGGAAGCCTGCCTGGTGTGCTGCAGTCCATGGGGTCACATAGAGTCAGAAACAACTTAGCGACTGAACACCACCACCATGCACCAGGCTTATATTAGCCTCCAGCAATACAGTGGGGAACAAGATGGATATGGTCCCTGTATTCCTAGGGCTGACAGGTTATCAGGGAAGTCAAGCAACCAACCTAAAATTATGTCTGTTTAGCATTATGACAGGAGATATACAAGAATGCTATGAGATTGCCCAGTTTGGGAAAACTAACTTATTTGGAGAGGCAATGATTGGGTAAGTTCAGGAAGGATTTTGATAATTAATTCCCTGTTGAATTTCCTTCTAATATGTATCTAACTATATGTATCTGTGGGGAATTATGGGGTGGTGTGTAATATAGATGTCCCATGATTTTAAATCCCATAAACATTTTCTCTGCTGGATGTGTTCCCTTACGTTTCCTCTCACGGCCTTCACAGTAACCCTGAGAGGCAGGGTTTTGTATGGTCTCAGCTTCCTTGAAGCTCAGAGAGGTCCCACAGCTTGTGTGAAAGGGACTTATATACCAGACTCTCCTGTGTCACACCAAGCCTATGGGAGCCTCACTTACCCTTTTTCCTGCCACTGG
Source organism: Ovis canadensis (assembly GCF_042477335.2). Taxonomy (NCBI): domain Eukaryota; kingdom Metazoa; phylum Chordata; class Mammalia; order Artiodactyla; family Bovidae; genus Ovis; species Ovis canadensis. The sequence goes on from NC_091259.1 coordinate 8,792,882, forward strand.
GACAACCCCCTTCTCCAAATTCTGAGAGCTCAGGTCCTCCTGCCCTGAAGCCTCCTGTGTAGAATCAGTGTCTGAAACAGCTGCAATTTCCTCAAGAAATCTACTTGATTCAAAAGAGCGCTGACTGCACATTTGGGTAGCAATGGGACTGCCTTCATGGCCCCTCTTTGCCAGCAAGTGGCAAATGCCCTCCACCACGTCATCGAGAACTTCCTTTCTTCCAGGCGGAAGTGTCCCGAGGAACAGAACCGTGAACCTCCATCCCTCAGATACCCCTTCCAGAGGCACAGACACTGCCCATGGCAGAGTGAAATCCCCAGAGACCTGCCCCTGCGCTTTTGGACTGTGGAGATTTGGCTCTTCCTTATTGTGAAGGTGGCTCAGGCAGTAAAGAATCTGCCTGCAACACAGGAGGCCCTGTGTTCCATCCCTGGGTCAGGAAGTTCCCCTGGAGAAGGGAATGAAAAACCACTCCAGTATTCTTGCCTGGGAAATCCCATGGACGGAGGAGCCTGATGGGCTACATTCCATGTGGTTGCAAACCCTAGTGGGCTCAGTCCACAGCTGAGTGATTAACACTTTACTTTTACTGTGAAACTGGAGAATGAAGGGATTTTTCTTCAGACTTGATGACTCTGGCTATATTCTTGCCAGGGTTGCTCATCTTTCTCTATGTTTAAAACCAGGAGTACCTCTTTTTCTATTGGTTGTTGTGAGTCAATAGTTCTCGAAATGGCATCACTGGGACCCAGAGGAGCCCCCTTAGGCGCTCTCAGCTGACTATCGCATAGTAAATGTAGAAAGGCCTGTGCTTCCCTTGAAGGCAGAATTTCAATGTCTTCTTTCTCTTCTCACTTCCTGTAGATGCTGCTTTCAGGCCTTTGTTCTCACTGCTTCCTCCAACAGTGATGCTGTCTCCCTTGCTGACTGCCTGGCCAACATCAGCACTTTTTCCAAATCTCAGCTTTCCCTCTCTGTGAGGCCCTTCCTCATCACACTCCCCTGCCAGGTGGGATTTATTTTCTAACTTCAGGTCTCCACTGTGCACCATTCACACATCTATTGCAACATCTCTGATGCTCTGTCATATCTCAATCTTCAGAGGTGCAGGATGGACACAGCAAACACTTGCTCAATGAGCTCAGTCATTTGATGCTCTGAAAAGAGCCCTGCAGGGGAACCAAAAGGCCTAGGCTTTGGTAAGTGTGTGAGCTTGGCTAAATCACTGAACAGCTCTGGGTCTCAATTTCCTCTCCCCATAGAGAACAGGTTTGTGGACACAATAGGGGAAGGAGGAATTGAAAGAGTAACACTGAAACATATACATTATCATATGTGAAATAGATAGCCAATAGGAGATTGCTGCATGACACATAGTGTTGAAACTTGGTGCTCTGTGACAACTTTGAGGGGAAGGGTAGAATGGGAGGTGGAAGGGAGGTTCAAAACAGAGGGGACATGTATATATCTAGGCTGATTCATGTTGATGTATGGCATAAACTAATACAACATTGTAAAGCGATTATCTTCCAATTTAAAAGAAACACAAAAACAACAAAAGAAAACAAGAAGCACAGGATAATGTAAAAGTAAATAAATAAAATGTGCAAGTTGAAACTGGTAAGTGCCTAGGTAACTTCTTGCTCTAAATGACTAATTCAAGGGACAAATAGAACATTGTGAGTGTCTTTTAAAGTTTCAACTTGGCTAGCCCATAATCCCTACTTATTCCAAAACTAATCTAGGTTTTGTTGCAAACATATTTCGTAGATGTAACTAATGTCCTATAATCAGTTTATTTTCCTAAATAATGTGGGTTGGCCTGCTTCAATCAGTTGAAAGGACTTAAGTATAGCCAAGGTTTCCCTGAAGGAAGAGAAATTTTGCCTGTGGACTCCAGCATCAATTCATGCTTAGAATTTTAGCGTGCCTGTCCCGGAAGCCTTGTAGAGTTTTGATTTGCCTGGGCAGTCTTCACAATTGTATAAGTCAATTCCTTGCAATAACTCTCTTACACTATATCTTCTACTGGTTCTGTTGCTCTGGCTGAACTCTGGCATAAGCATAGAAATCCCAGTCAAAAGCCCAGCCCTGTGACTCATTATCTGTGTGACCTTAGAAAAACTAGCAAACAGCTCTGAAGCTCTGGTCTCAGATCTGTAAAATGAAAGTAATAACTGCTTCATAATTATTACTCAAAATTATTCTTAGGTTATTATTTGCTTTGGAACACTACTATTTTTGGTGTTTTCTATTTACCAGCTTCTACACTAAGTCCTTTACACATTTTGAAAGAAAGTAAAACGTTAGTCACTCAGTTGTGTCCAACCCTTTGCAACTCCACGGACTATAGCCTGCCAGCCTCCTCTGTCCATGGGATTCTCCAGACAAGAATACTGGAGTGGGTTGCCATGCTCTCCTCCAGGGGATCTTCCCAACCCAGGGATCAAACCCAGGTCTCCCCCATTGCAGGCAGATTTTTTATTGTTTGAGCTACCCGGGAAGCCCAAACTAAGTACTTTAAATGTATTACCCCCCATTTAATCCTCTATAAGCCCTTAAATTATTATTATTTAAAATATATATTCATTTACTTTTGGCTGTGCTGGCTCTTTGTTGCTGTGCACAGGTTTTCTCTACCTGTGGTGACCGGGAGCTAAAGTGTTCAGGCTTCTTATTCGGTGGCTTCCCTTGTTGCAGAGCACAGGCTCTAGGCGTGCAAGCTTAGTAGTTGGGGTACATGGTCTCAGTTGCCCAGTGACATGTGGACTCTTCCTGGACCACAATGATAGACGAATTCTTAGCCATTAGACTAACAGAGACGTCCCAGAGTCCCAGACCCTTGTATTACTAAATGAGATAATGCATGTACATAATCATAAACAAAGTCATACCTAGCACACTGAAGATCCTTAAAGAGTAAATTCTGACTTTTCTTTTGTCTCTTTAATATTTCTAAATGAAAAGTTATCTGAAGGCAAAGTGATTCTCTGCATCCTTTCCAATGAGGCTTTATAGCCATGAGGAAAGAACTGAGGGTAAGAGGTAGAGATCTGAATGAGGCAATTGGTTAAAAAATTTACTCTGCCATTTTGTAGGATTTTTACCCCTACCCCACTGGTCTGTACCATTGAAAAGTTTCAGGAAAAAAAAAGACAGTTTAGACAGTTTGTGATAGAAGACACTTCAAGGCACCAGGTCACAGGATAGAAGACAATATACTTTATCTATGGTAATCTCCAGGTTGATTTGCAGATACAACCCTCTGAACATCAACTTACCTTGGAATTCTAGTACCTTCTGTATAAGGATTTATGGAGATAGTCCACATGAAACAGAGAGGAGCAGGAGCTAATCCTCACTCAATGGAAAAAGTGATTTGACTGGAAATGTTATAAAGCCAAATTAGAAAATATTGGGCCCTTAAATTGTCACTCTTTAAGTCAGATTAAAATCATTGTAGATGAAACACTAACTTAATTTGCAGGACTGGATTAGGAATTGCGAGGTAATATGGAAGTAAAAGTCCTTCGTTGCCAGTAGGGGGTTTACTGAGTTCTAGGAACTCAATGCCATTCAAAACCACTTTTTATCCTGTCCAATCATTGAACTAATATGGGCCTATCTACCACTTCATCTTTACGTTCAAGCATAGAGAAAGAGGAGAAAACAAAGTCAGTAGTAAATGGAAAGTTTGTGGGTGAGGGTTGTTGTTGTTGTTCAGTCACTAAGTTGTGTCTGACTCTTTGTGACTCCGTAGACTGTAGCAAACCAGACTCTTCTGTCCTCCACTGTCTTCCAGAATTTGTTCAGATTCCTGTCCATTAAATCTGTGATACTATCTAAACATCTCATACTCTGCTGCTTTCTTCTCCTTTTGCCTTCAGTCCTTCACAGAACACATGGCTTGGGAAGGTAAGCGCCTGGGAGAAGAGGCAGACTGTTACGTAGGTGCTTGGGAAGAAATTTATGAGCATAAGAGGAAAAGATGAGGCAAGCCCTCAGGATGCAGGTTTCCATGCTAATCCCGTTTCCATGCTAATCCCCAGTTTCCACGTGGTCTAGCACTTTCCCCAGGTCCACCAGCCCTACTGATGTCCACCCCCTCTTAAGACCTCTGTTGAGACCCAGAGGTCTTTTCAAGCTCGTCTTGACTGATGTGTTTTACACTGATATTTTAAAGTTGTTTATTATAGAAAATTCCAAAAACCTCAAACAGACACAGAAATAGAATAGTAAGATGTACCCACGGGCTTCTCTATTGAAAGTGAAGTCGCTCAGTCGTGTCTGACTCTTTGCAACCCAATGGACTGTAGCCTGCCAGGCGCCTCTGTCCATGTGATTTTCCAGGCAAGAATACAGGAGTGGGCTGCCATTTCCTTCTGCAGGGGATCTTCCCAACCCAGGGATCGAACCTGGGTCTCCCACATTGTAAGCAGATGCTTTTACCGTCTGAGCCACCAAGGAAGTCAGCTCAGCAGTAAAGAGCCTCCCTGCAATGCAAAAGATACGAGATTTGCAAGTTCGATCCCTGGGTTGTGAAGGCCCCCTGGAGGAGGAAATGGTATCCCACTCCAGTATTCTTGTCTGGAAAACTCCATGGACAGAGGAGCGTAGTGGGCTATAGTCCATAGGGTCGCGAAGAATCAGACGTGACTGGACTACTGAGCATGCAAGCATAATGGACACACGTATCCATTCCTTAGCTTCAGCAATTTTCAATTCACTTATACGCCCAGATACTTCTTTTGCTCCACGGATTATTTTGAAGAAATTACAGACAACACAAAAGTTTATTCATAAATATTTCAGTGTGTTTCTCTAAAAGATAAGGACTCTTTAAAAAAATGACATTTATCAAGACTAAATATTAATAATAATTCCTAATAAGTATTGTCAACACTCTTTTTGTTAATATAGTTTGTTTGAATCAGGTTCCAACTATGATACATTCATTACTATTTATTTTCATATCTCACAATTCTCTTTGTGAGATCCTTCATTTTTTCTTCCCCTTTGCAATTATTTGTTGAAGATAACAAGATGTTTGCCCTCTAGAGTTACCCACAGTTTGATTTTGCTGCTTGCATGCTTACGGTGTCACTTAATATGTTTCCTTGTCCCCTATATTTACTATAAACTGGTAGTTAGTGCTAAAGACTTAATCACATTCATACCTGACTATTTTGGCAAGACACCCTTATACGTGGTGTGGGATACTTCCTTCAGGAGTCGCATCAAGTCTGGCTGTTTCTCTTTTTGTGATGTCAACAGTTGTTGCTGATCATTGCCTAGATCCATTAATTAATGGCTGCAAACAGTGATTCTCTAGTTTTCTGATTCTCTCTTCTTGTTCTCTAGATTTTCTCTCTCTTTCCTTCTTTATTGATACATAAGCTTCCCCTCATTGACTATTTGTTACCCAGAGGAAAGACAGGAAAAAAAAAATCTTGTTTTATCTGCCAGTTTTCAAATCAACTTATTAAGTTGATTTTTGATCATTGCTCAAAGACAATCAAATGTTGTTTTTGTTGGTATACATATGTAAAATAAAATATAATATAATATCACATATAATATACATTATGTATACTAAAATCATGGATTTAAATCTATTTGATATGTTTCCATCCATTGTACTTATTGTCCTTATCTTTGCTCAGGTTCTCTGATCATTAGTCAATGGGAACCTCTCCAAATTATTTCTTGATTTTTTTTAAAAGAGAATAGTGGTTTTCAATAAATGCCCTTATTCTAGTATGATATGATGTTCTAAACTCCATTTGTTCATTTTTCTGCTCAGATTTGGAAAATGCCATTTTTACAAAGAGCCTTGGTTCCCAGTACAGAGAATAGTATTTAGAGACTGCTATCTGAACAGTAGAGTGTGCAGTTTCTATTGATGGACATTTGGTCTTCTGCTGGGAGCCAGCGTGAGGAATTCCACCCGTGAAAAGGTCATGCGGCAAGAGCTCTGATGGCAAGGCTAATCAGACCTCAGGTTTTCCCCCTGGAATTTCCTGAGCATCCACCCCGCAAAAAATAAGAATCTGCTCTGCTTTTCCACTCTTCTAATATTCTCTGGAAAAAGTCAACTCAGGGCTTTAGTCTTCTGCATTTGAAAGGGATGTTTCAGTTAATCCCCTCTGATTGCTCTCTAGCTTGCCTAACAGGTTCCCCCAACCTCTTACAGCTTGTGAATTGCTTACAGCCCCCCAACCGAAAGGCACAAAGCTTGAAAGCATCTTAAAGATACAGAACCTTTTCTAAAGAGTTAAAAATTATATTGGTAGAGGGTTTTCACTGTTGGCTCAATGACTGCTGCCAGGCCTCCATATTCTTTATCTTTTAGGCACCTGGGAAGATGTTACTCAATGTAAGCAGGATGTAGAAAAAGATATATAGTAGTTTTGATGTTAGCAACACTAGACTTTTGAGTTAATTGCTTCTCTTTTACTGTAAATCACTGTACTCCCTCTACTTGTTATAAGTTGCTGTATCTTTGCTGTGTAAGAATGTAACTTTATTTAGTGCTTCCTGAGAGTGGCACCAGACCTTGGGAAGATCAACACAAATAAGTCTTCTGGTTGACAAATCCTTATCAGAAAAAAGGCTGTAAAATGTTAATTGGCCCTTTTGGCTGGAAGATGATGTAAATTACCTAAGACTTGTGTATACAATTAGGCATGCAGAGAAAAGCCTGATTTTGATAAGAGTCTGGACTGCTAATGCTGCATAACTTTGTGTTACCCATTGATCTCCATGTTTTATCAAAAGTATAAAAGGTCTTCTGAACAATAGAGGACGGAGCCAGTTGCTGGACTGGTTTCCCCCGTGTCTCTCTCATTTTCCTCTTTAGTTTAACTTCAGGCTGAATTCCCATCTGGGGCGCGGAGGCTCGCCAAGTCTACTTACTTGCCCTGGCTGTTAAGACCCGGGCAAAAGGGAGCCTAAGGCGAGGTGCCCTTAGATATTCAAGCGAGTGCCGGTGGCCCTACATAGATGGTGCAAATTCCTTGTCTGGGATTTTATTGGCCTTCCATGTAATCCAACTTATTCAGCCCTCTTTCTCCACTTAATTTTCCTACTACACTATTTCTTCCTAATCTAATCTTATATTTCTTATATCAATCAATAAATAAGTTTTTCTCACTCCAATGCCGTCCACACTTCGAATTCCCTGGATCCACGGGGACTGGACCCTGGCAGTCTTCTCTGTTCTTTAAGTGCAGAACTGTTCCTCTGCTTTCACGTGTGGAACATAACATCAGTTCCTCCTTACAGCCATCAAAGCAATGTGGTCTTCCTACATTTCCTTTTCTGCCCTCATTCCTTCTACAGAATATTGTTAAGTATTTGATTTATAAGAAGCAAAATAGCACAGCTCTTAAAAATATATAATCTGTTGATGTCTGACAGAAAACAATAAAATTCTGTAAAGCAATTAATTATCCTTCAATTAAAAAATAAATTAATTTTTTAAAATATATATATATATTTTTAAAAGAGCACATTCCAGAGCCAAGCTTCCTAGTTTTATATAACAACTTTGCTACTTATTAGTTCTATGGCCTTTCTGTTCCTTGATTTTCTAATGTCTAAAAGGGCAATGAAAATATCCATACCTACCAGATGGCATTAGTTCTGAACAAATTAATATACATAAATATATATACATTAAGCACTTCAATATAATATACACAAAGCACTTCCACAATGCCTGGTACATAGCAAGCATATATAATTGTTTTCCGTATTACTATTTTCACTGGGCATTGAGTGTATAACCATGTGTGCTTTAGGATTCTTTTGGTAGTAAGCAACAGAAATTGAGCTCAAGCTTGCTTAACAAAAAAGTAGGACTCATTGGATTACAAGCTTGCAGGGCTACTGGGGAGATAACAGAATCAAAGGAGGAAATTTAAGAGTTAAGACTTTCCCCAGAAACGGGTAAGGGACTCAAGTTCCTCACTCTGCACTTCACTGCCTGTCTCTGATTCACCCTGTGTCTTGGCCTCTCTTTTTCCTGCAGATAGGTCCCCTTGGTATCAGGAAAGAGGGCTACTGAAGCCCCAAAGCAACATTCTTTCCATCTCAGAATCCAAGAAAAATGGCTTACCCTACTCCTAATTCAGAGAATTTTTTGACCCTGAATCATGTGCTTGCGAGTGAAAGTCGCTCAGTCACGTCTGACTCTTTGCAACCTCGTGGACTATACAGGCCAGAATGCTGGAATTGGTAGACTTTCCCTCTCCAGGGGATCTTCCCAACCCAGGGATCAAACACAGGTCTTCCTCATTCAGGGATTGAACCCAGGTCTCTCCCTTATTGCAGGCAGATCCTTTACCAGTTGAGCCACCAGGGAAGCCCAAGAATACTGGGGTCGGTAGCCTATTCCTTCTCCAGCGGATCTTTCCAACCCAAGAATCTAACCAGGGTCTCCTGCATTGCAGGTGGATTCTTTACCAACTGAGCTATTGTGGCTTTCAAGGAACACTGAATTATAGTTGACCTTGCCTAAATCACATGCCCATCCCACTGAATGGAGAAAATTATCATCAATGAAAGCCCACCAGGATCACATGGGGTGAGGAAGAGGTCCCCGAAGGAAAGGGAACACCCTCACCAGGAGAAAGGAGAAAGGAAAGCAAGCTGGAGAGAGAAAACACCAGCAGCCAGAGCTGAAATAAAATAAAATAAAATTTGCTTTCAAGGAACTCACATTCTAGTGAGAGAAAAAGAGGTACAGATAAGTGAGCCCCATGATTATAGAGTAGTTGCACCATGCCAGGCCCCACAGTGTTGGAGATACAGGAAGAAATAAGAGATGCCCTCATTCTTAACTGCTGGATTTATAAAAGCATCTGGCCTACCCACTCTGATATCTGAAATGCAGCAGACAAGTTGAGGGCAGAGATTTCATGCCAGACTTCAAAGGAACAAAATACGAGCACTCACTTCCAATTTAGAAAGGAGCTTGCCTGAGTTTTTATTTTTTAATCATTTAATTACAGCATGGGGAAACTGGCTAAAGCGGTTGAATGAGTAATTGGTATGCCTGTGTCTGCTGGGGGAAGAGAATGCCTTTAATTCTGAAGGACCAAAAGATTTCTTTGGTCGTATCAGCTATTATTTACCAGCACAAAAGAAAGCAGGGATAAAGTATTTGTAAAATAGAAATGCCAAGTATTTATGCCTGTTGCATTTCTACTTTCACATTTTAATAATTATTAACAGCCCTGCATTGGTTTCCTAGCCATCAGAGCAAATGGCCAAAAATTGGATATCTGAAAACAAAAATGTACCCTCTCACAGCTTTTTTTTTTAAGATTCTTTCTTTTTTTTAAATTTTTATTAATGTTTGTGGCTGTGCACGGGCTTTCTCCAGTTGCAGTGAGTAGGGGCTACTCTGTTGCAGTGCTCTAGCTTCTCACTGCAGTGGCTTCTCTTGTGGAGCACGGGTTCTACACTCACGGGTTCAGCAGTTGTGGTGCATGAGCTTTAGTTACTCCACGGTACATGGAATCTTCCCAGATCAGTAATCGAACCCGTGTCCCTTGCATTGGCAGGTGGGCTCCTATCCACCATATCACCAGTGAAGACCTCCTCTTATGGTTCTAAAGGTCAGTGTCCAAAGGCCATGCTCTCCCTGAAGGCTCACAGGAAGGGTCCTTTCCTTTCTCTTCCTAGCTTATGGTGGTTGCTGGCAATCCTTGGTGTCCCTGGGCTTCTGAGTGCATCCCTCCAATCTGTGCCTCCATCCTCACATGGCCTTCTTCCCTGCATGTGTCTCTGTGTCTCTTCTCCTCTTCTCATAAGGACACCAGCCATAATGAATTAGGGCTTACTCTAAAGACTTCATCTGAACATGATTACATCTGTGAAGACCTTGTTTTCAAACAAGGTCACGTTCACAGGTATTGAGGGTTAGGACTTCAACATATCTTTTGGGGAGACACAATTCAACTCATAACAAGCCCCATCTCATTTTCAAAAGGGGTGAAGTGATTTACAACGTGAATGAAAGCTTCCTAGGTGGCTCAGTCATAAAGAACCCACCTGCCAATGAGTGAGATATGGGTTCGATCTCTGTGTTGGGAAGATCCCATGGAGAAGGAAATGGCAATCCACTCTGGTATTCTTGCCTGAGAAATCCTATGGACAGAGGAACCTGGTGAGCTACAGTCCATGGGGTCACAGAGAGTCAAACAGGACTGAGCACATGTGCGCACACGCACACACAGTGAATGAAACTGGCATGTCCCAAGCCTGTCACAAGCTTATTGTATGAAAGAGTCAAAGTCATACTGTCATTAATCTTTAATTACAATAGCAATCTCTCTCTACTTGTTTATGGGGAATCTCAGGACCCCTCCAAATCAAAATCAAACAGCGACAAACACAAGAACTCTTTCTGAGAGATTCTCCCACCATGAAGGAGGACCCCACACACACACTTTGCTCTCTTATGCCCCTGTTCCACACTGAGCCATATCTCACCACCTCTGGAGGTGATGACACCCTGAGCATATTCTCCACTTGCAGGCTCGCTGCATTTCCATTGCTGCACTGTTTGTGGCTGTGGAAGGTACTTATGCCCTTTCTCTCCCTCTGGATGTTACTTTGTCACTTGCAGGCTGTGTCATTCAGTCGTGTCCAACTCTTTGCATCCCTATGGACTGTAGCCCGCCAGGCTCCTCTGTCCATGGGCCTCTCCAGGCGAGAATACTGGAGACGATTGCCATGCCCTCCTGCAGGGGATCTTCCTGACCCAGGGATGGAACCAGTGCTTTTTCTGTCTCCTGCTTTGGCAGGTGGGCCACCTGGGAAGTCCATTTTTGTCATCTTACTGCTATATTTTATTAAGTTTGTCCTGAACCAATCACTGAAGCCTGGGGCCCTAAGTATTCTCATGGAAGCTCATATCTTGGCTGGGGTCAGACCTCCCTACTCACTCCATGAACATCATTTCTCACTGTCTCCCTAAGCACCAGGGCACACATCTCCCTCCTCCTTTATTTCCCCTTTATCCTCCCAGACACAAAGTAAAGCTAATGCCTTTCCTGTTAATTCACGAAACTAAATCCCAAAAGAGCCCAGAACAAACCCTTATAAGATTCTTGGCAAACAACCAGACTATGAACCAAGTTTTGCTGCTGCTGCTAAGTCTCTTCAGTCGTCTCCAACTCTGTGCGACCCCAGAGACAGCAGCCTATCAGGCTTCCCCGTCCCTGGGACTCAACCAAGTTTTAGGCTTAGCTTAAAAGCAGGGGCCCAAAAGTATCTACTTTTATGCAAACCTGTCTTCCCCAGATGGACAAAAAGTCTGAGAAAGGAGGAAATAAATAGAGAACTGAAATATTCAATCAGAAGAAAAAGATTATACATAGGAGCACATACTGTAAAGTTCTTCAGCTAAGCCCTGTAGTAGCCAAAGTAAAGATAGGAAAAGAAGCAAGAAGGTTCAGACTGTCTTTGAAAGAAAAGAAAGCCAGGAAGAGTGAAGCTTGGTCTGCCACTGCAGTCTGACGACTTTGTTTCAGTTAACTTCAGGCATTCTGCTTCATCACATCAAGTGCATTCCCCTCTCCTTTGGGCACACAGCTAGACCACACCACTCAGCTCTCCTGCAGTCGGGTGTGACCCTATGACTGAGCTCTGGACAATCGACATGGCCAGAAGTGAACATACCATTTCTCGGCAGAGGTGGTTAAGAAGCCAGAGTACCTTTCCCATCATCTCTATTCCCATCTTCCAGTTGGATAGGACAAGCTCTGATGCTCATGCAGAGAGTAGAGCCTCAAGATGGAAATGGGCTAGGTTTCTGAAAGTTGATGTGGAAAACTACTGGGCCATGCTACCCACAGCAGACTGTGTTAGAGGGAGAGACAATCTGGTATAATTTTAAGCCACCAAGACTAGAGGGATTCAGTGATACAGCAGCTAGTATAGCTAATATGTATATTAGCTATAGTATATTAACCAATATAGATGGGCTAATGCACCCCAACATTCATAGGAACTTTGTTAACAATAGCCAAGACATGGAAGCAACCTAAATGTGCACTGACAGATGAATAAAGATGATGTGGTATACACACACACTCAGTGGAATACTACTCAATCATAAAAAGAGTCAAATTTTGCCATTTGTAGCAACATGGATGGACTTGGAGGTAATTATGCTAAGTGAAATAAGTCAAAGACAAATACTGTATGATATCACTTAATATGAGAAATCTAAAAAATATAACAAACTAGTGCATGTAACAAAAAGTAGCAGACTCACAGATATAGAGAACAAACCAGTGGGGAGAGGAGGGGGAGGCCCAGTGCAGGGGTTGGACGTTAAGAGTTGCAAACTGTCAGGTATAAAATAAGCTACAAGGATGTATTATACAATATGGGGAATACAGCCAATATTTTATAATTTTAAATGAAGTATTTTCTTCAAAATTTATGAATCACTATATTGTACACCTGTATCTTATATGATATTGTACATCAACTATCCTTCAAAAAACTAAAAATATAATGAAATTGACAGGATAACACAAGGCCCCTTGAACTCCTCCACCCATTTTCCCTGAGGCACCAATGGTTCCAAAATTTCATCTCCAACCTTTCTCAACACAATAGGAAATAATCTACTGGGGGAGGGTTTGAAGCGACTTGGATAAATTCTAAGCTCTCTTGTTGTCTTTACTTTTCCTAGATTTCTATAGCCTCTTGCTGTTTCCAATCTTCCTTCTTCTTTAAAAAATTTTTTTTTTATATTGGGGTATAGTAAATTTAAAATGTGTTAGTTTCAGGTGTACAGCAAAGTAATTCAGTTATACAGTACAGGTATTTATTCTCGCTCTCTTTTTAAATTAATTTATTTTTAACAGAAGGATAATTGCTTTATAATACTGCATTGGTTTCTACCAAACATCAGCATGAAACAGCCCTAGGTTTACCCATGTCCCCTCCCACTTGAACATCCCTCCCTATGCCACACCTCCAGGTTGTTACTGAGTCCTGGTTTGAGTTCCCTGAGTCCTATAGCAAATTCCCATTTGCTATCTATCTTACACATGGTAACGTATGTTTCCATGTTGCTCTCTCCATACCTCCCACCCTCTCCTTCCCTACCCCGCGCCCCCCCCCCCACCACCACCACCAGCCATGTCAACAAGTCTGTTCTCAGTTCAGGTATCTATTCTTTTTCAAATTATTTTCCTATTTAGCCAATTACAGAATATTGATCAGTTCCCTGTGCCATACAGTAGGTTATTGTGTGTGTGTGTGCTCAATGGTTTAGTCATGTCCAATTCTTTGTGACCGTATGGACTGTAGTCTTCCAGGCTCTTCTGTCCATGGGATTTTCCAGGCAAGAGTACTGGAGTGGGTTGCCATTTCCTTCTCCAGGGGCATCTTCCTGACCCAGGGATTGAACCATCATCTCCTTTGTGCACTGTATTGAAAGGTGGATTCTTTACCACTAGCACCACCTGGGAAGCCACAGTAGGTCCTTACTCATTATCCATTTTATTTGGTTTGGTGGGCAACTCTCCTGTTCCTTTGCCTGCTGAGTATTCCTCTGTCTCTTCATCTTGGTTATATTGCTGCGTTTGGGGTGGCCTTTTTATATTCTGGTAATTTGTGGAGTTCTCTTTATTATGGAGCTTCCTCACTATGGGTGGGGTTCTGTCAGTGGCTTGTCAAGGTTTCCTCGTTAGGGAGGCTTGTGTTGGAGTTCTGGTGGGTGGAGCTGGGTTTCTTCTCTCTGGAGTGCAGTGGAGTGACCAGTAATGGGTTATGAGACATCAAAGGTTTTGGAATAATTTTGAGCTGCCTGTATATTGAAGTTCAGGAGAGTGTTCCTGTGTTGCTGGAGAATTTGAGTGGTATGTCTTGTTTTGGGACTTGTTGGCCCTTGGGTGGAGCTTGGTTTTGGTGTAGGTATGAAGGCATTTGATGAGCTCCTATTGCTTAATGTTCCCTGAATTCAAGAGTTCTCTAATGTTTTCAGGCTTTGGATTTAAGCCTCCTGCTTCTGGTTTTCAGTTTTATTTTTACAGTAGCCTCTAGACTTCTCCATTTATACAGCACCGATGATAAAACATCTAGGTTAAAGATGAAAAGTTTCTCCACATTGAGGGACACTCAGAGAGGTTCACTGAGTTACAAGGAGAAGAGAGGATGGAGAGGGTAGTTAGAGGTAACTGGAATGAGATGCGGTGAGATCAAAAGAGGAGAGACCAAGCTAGCCAGTAGTCACTTCCTTATGTGCGCTCTATAGTCTGGACTGCTCAGAGGTATTTACAGAGTTATACAGGGGAGAGGAGAGGGAGGAAGTAGACAGAGGTGACCAGGAGGATAAGAGAGAGGAATGAGAAGGAGAGAGACAAATCCTGCCAGTAACCAGTTCCTTAGGTGTTCTCCCGCGTCTGGAACACACAGAGATTCACAGAGTTGGATAGAGAAGAGATGGGGGAGAAAAGAGACAGAGGCCACCTGGTGGAGAAAAAGGAGAGTCCAAAGGAGGAGAGAGTGGTCAAGCCAGTAATCTCGCTCTCAGGTAAACTTGGGTATTGAGGTTTGGGTTTTTAAATGTACTAAATTGACAACAAAAACCTAAGAGCAAAGATTAAAAATCTAGAGTAGAAGTTGGATTTTCAAAAATACAATATTAAAGAAAAGAAGCAGAAGGAAAAAGGAAGAAAGAAAAAAAAACAAGAATTATTAAAACAAACAAAACAACAACAACAACAAAAACCACCAACAACCATCCAAAGACTATATATGGTGTTTGCCTTAAAAAAAAAAAAAAAAAGTCTTTTTTTTTAAATAGTAATAGTAGGTTATAGAAATAAAAATTAGAGGAGAAATAGAAGACTTAACAATTAAAAAAAGTTAGAAAAAAAAGAAAAACAAAAAACAAACAAACAAAAAAAAAGGAATGATTTTAAAAATAGTAAAAATATATCTAGCCCTTCTCTGATGTTGTGGGCCGTGTGGGATCACTTCCAAGGTGGTTCCCTCTGTTTAACTTCTTCTGTTTGCTGGTTTTTTAGGCTCACTAGTTCAGTCGCACTGTGGGGAGGGGGGATGCTGCAAACAAATAGCACTGTCCTGTGCACATAGTGTCTCAGCCCCGCTTGACCTGTCCCTTCTCACGGCACAAGAACCGCTCCGGCTCTATGATGCTCAGCCAGGAACCGTCTGGGGCCGGCCCTAGGCTGCGTGCACTTCCCCGGTCCAAGTTGCTCAGGTTCGGCACTTAGGCAACCCTCAGAGGCACAGATTCGGCTGCGACTGCGCTTTGTGCCCTTCCCAGGTCCGAGTAGCTCAGGAGTTTGGCGAGCGCGATCGCCGCAGCTTGTCACCTTTTCTGCCGCTGCTGCTCAGCTTTCTGGGTGGACCACTGGCGCCCCCCGTGAGGCAGATTGTGACTGTCCAGCACCCCCAGAAGTCTTAGCAAAGAAGCCTGTTTGCAGTTTGGTAAGTAAAGTCTCTCTGGGTTTGCAATTGCCCCTTTCCAGTCCTTACGGCTCTGGCTGCCTGTCCCCGGCAGGGGATGGTCTGCAGCCGGCTTTTCTGTTCCGTTCCATCCTTTGTTCTGTGCTCAGTCCTGGCAGTGTCTTATGTTCAAGCTTTTCGTGCGGTAGCTATCCCACAGTCTGGTTTGCTAGCCCAAGTTAGATCGTTCTGGTTGCGCATGGGGCGTTACTGCCCAATTCTTACAAAGCTATGCAGCCCGCGCCTCCCGCGCGTCCCTGCCCTGCCCCCACTTCCCAATGGCGGATGCAGGCGTCTGTGCTGCTTTTCCGCTGGGGGAGTTACTGTTGGGCTTGTAATCTCTTGGTTTTAATTATTTATTTATTTTTCCTTCCTGTTATATTGCCCTCTGTGTTTCCAAGGCTCGCCACAGACTCGGCAGGGAGAGTGTTTCCTGGTGTTTGGAAACCTCTCTTCTTAAAATTCCCTTCCCGGGATGGGCTTCCCTTCCCGGGATGGGCTTCCCTTCCCGGGATGGGCTTCCCTTCCCGGGACGGAGCTCCCTCCCCACCTCCTTTGTCTCCTTTTTCATCTTTTATATTTTTCCCTACCTGTTTTTGAAGACAATGGTCTGCTTTTCTGGTTGCCTGATGTCCTCTGCCAGCCTACAGAAGTTGTTTTGTGGATTTTGCTTGGTGTTGAAAAGTTCTTTTGAGGAATTTGTGAGGGAGAAAGTGGTCTTCCCGTCCTATTCCTCCGCCATCTTTCCCTCTTCCCTCATTATCCATTTTAAACACAGCAGTGTACACATGTCTTCTCTTGTGTTGTTGGAAGAGGGTGTTTGCTATGACCATTGCATTTTCTTGGCAAAACTCTATTAGTCTTTGCCCTGCTTCATTCCGCATTCCAAGGCCAAATTTGCCTGTTACTCCAGGTGTTTCTTGACTTCCTACTTTCGCATTCCAGTCCCCTATAATGAAAAGGACATCTTTTTTGGGTGTTAGTTCTACAAGGTCTTGTAGGTCTTCATAAAACCGTTCAACTTCAGTTTCTTCAGCGTTACTGGTTGGGGCATAGACTTGGATAACTGTGATATTGAATGGTTTGCCTTGGAGATGAACAGAGATCATTCTGTCATTTTAGAGATTGCATCCAAGTACTGTATTTCAGACCCTTTTGTTGACCATGATGGCTACTCCATTTCTTCTGAGGGATTCCTGACCACAGTAGTAGATATAATGGTCATCTGAGTTAAATTCACCCATTCCAGTCCATTTTAGTTCGCTGATTCCTAGAATGTTGACGTTCACCCTTGCCATCTCCTGTTTGACCACTTGCAATTTGCCTTGATTCACGGACCTGACATTCCAGGTTCCTATGCAATATTGCTCTTTACAGCATCAGATCTTGCTTCTGTCACCAGTCACATCTGGTGTACTGTTTTTGCTTTGGCTCTATCCCTTCATTCTTTCTGGAGTTATTTCTCCACTGATCTCAGTAGCATATTGGGCACCTAATGACCTGGGGAGTTCCTCTTTTGGTATCCTATTATTTTGCCTTTTGATACTGTTCATGGGGTTCTCAAGGCAAGAATACTGAAGTGGCGTGCCATTCCCTTCTCCAGTGAACCACATTCTGTCAGACCTCTCCACCATCACCCGCCTGTCTAGGGTTGCCCCACGGGCATGGCTTAGTTTCATTGAGTAAGACAAGGTTGTGGTCCTAGTGTGATTAGATTGACTAGTTTTCTGTGAGTATCATTTCAGTGTGTCTGCCCTCTGATGCCCTCTTGCAACACCTACCATCTTACTTGGATTTCTCTTACCTTGGGTATGGGGTATCTCTTCATGGCTGCTCCAACAAAGCACAGCTGCTGCTCCTTACCTTGGATGAGAGGTATCTCCTTACCGCTGCCATTCCTGACCTTCAACGTGGGATAGATCCTCTAGGCCCTCCTGTGCCTGAGTAGCCACTGCACCTCGGGTTGCTCCTCCCAGCTGCTGGCCCTGGCCTCAGGCATGGGTGGCTCCTCCCAGCTGCCTCCCCTGGCCTTGGGCTCGGGGTGGCTCCTCAGGGTCACTGCCCCTGGCCTCGGGTGTGAGGTGGCTTCTCCCGGCTGCCCCTGACTTCTGATGTGTGGTGTTTCCTCCTGGCTACCACTGGCCTCAGACGTGAGGTAGCTCCTCCCAGCTGCCACCGCTGACCTCTGATGCTGGGTGTCTCCTGTGAGAAGACTCTACACATGGACATCACCAGATGGTCAACACCAAAATCAGATTGATTATATTCTTTGCAGCCAAAGATGGAGAAGCTCTATACAGTCAACAAAAACAAGACCAGGTGCTGACTGTGGCTCAGATCATGAACTCCTTATTACCAAATTCAGATTCAAATTGACGAAAGTAGGGAAAACTGCTAGACCATTCAGGTATGACCTAAACCAAATCCCTTATGATTATACAGTGGAAGTGAGAAATAGATTCAAGGGCCTAGATCAGATAGATAGAGTGCCTGATGAACTATGGAATGAGGTTCATGACATTGTATAGGAGACAGGGATCAAGACCAACCCCATGGATGAGAAATGCAAAAAAGCAAAATGGCTGTCTGGGGAGGCCTTACAAATAGCTATGAAAAGAAGAGAGGCAAAAAGTAAAGGAGAAAAGGAAAGATATAAGCATCTGAATGCAGAGTTCCAAAGAATAGCAAGATAGATAAGAAAACCTTCTTCAGTGATCAATGCAGACAAATAGGAAAAGAACAGAATGGGAAAGGCTAGAGATCTCTTCAAGAAAATTAGAGATACCAAGGGAACATTTCATGCAAAGATAGGCTCAAAAAAGGACAGAATGGTATGGACCTAACAGAAGCAGAAGATATTCAGAAGAGGTGACAAGAATACACAGAAGAACTGTACAAAAAAGATCTTCACGACCCAAATAATCATGATGATGTGATCACTAATCTAGAGCCAGACATCTTGGAATGTGAAGTCAAGTGGGCCTTAGGAAGCATCACTATGAACAAAGCCAGTGGAGGTGATGGAATTCTAGTTAAGCTGTTTCAAATCCTGAAAGATAATGCTGTGAAAGTGCTGCACTCAATATGCCAGCAAATTTGGAAAACTCAGCAGTGTCCACAGGACTGGAAAAGGTCAGTTTTCATTCCAATCCCAAAGAAAGGCAATGTCAAAGAATGCTCAAAGTACCACACAATTGCACTCATCTCACATGCTAGTAAAGTAATGCTCAAAATTCTCCAAGCCAGGCTTCAGCAATACATGAACCATGAACTCCCTGATATTCAAGCTGGTTTTAGAAAAGGCAGAGGAACCAGAGATCAAGTTGCCAACATCCCCTGGATCATGGAAAAAGCAAAAGAGTTCCAGAAAAACATCTATTTCTGCTTGATTGACTATGCCAAAGCCTTTGACTGTGTGGATCACAATAAACTGTCAAAAATTCTGAGAGATGGGAATATCAGACCACCTGACCTTTCTTGAGAAACCTATATGCAGGTCAGGAAGCAGCAGTTAGAACTGGACATGGAATAACAGACTGGTTCCAAATAGGAAAAGGAGTACATCAAGGCTGTATATTGTCACCCTGCTTATTTAAATTCTATGCAGAGTACATCATGAGAAATGCTGGACTGAAAGAAGCACAAGCTGGAATGAAGATTGCTAGGAGCAATATCAATAACCTCAGGTATGCAGATACGGCTACGGCTAAGTCACTTCAGTCGTGTCCGACTCTGTGCAACCCCATAGACGGCAGCCCATCAGGCTCCCCCTCCCTGGGATTCTCCAGTCAAGAACACTGGAGTGGGTTGCCATTTCCTTCTCCAATGCAGGAAAGTGAAAAGTGAAAGTGAATTCGCTCAGTCATGTCCAACCCTCAGCGACCCCATGGACTGCAGCCTTCCAGGCTACTCTGTCCATGGGATTTTTCAGGCAAGAGTACTGGAGTGGGTTGCCATTGCCTTCTCCGAGGTATGCAGATGACACCACCCTTATGGCAGAAAGTGAAGAGGAGCTGAAGAGCCTCTTGATGAAAGTGAAAGAGGAGAGTGAAGGGTTGGCTTAAAGCTCAACATTCAGAAAACAAAGATCATTGCATCCAATCCCATCACTTCATGGGAAATAGATGGGGAAACAGTGGAAACAGTGTCAGACTTTATTTGGGGGGTTCCAAAATCACTGCAGATGGTGACTGCAGCCATGAAATTAAAAGACGCTTACTCCTTGGAAGAAAAGTTATGACCAACCTAGATAGTATATTCAAAAGCAGAGATATTACTTTGCTGACTAAGGTCCATCTAGTCAAGGCTACGGTTTTTCCTGTGGTCACGTATGGATGTGAGAGTTGGACTGTGAAGACAGCTGAGCACCAAAGAATTGATGCTTTTGAACTGTGGTGTTGGAGAAGACTCTTGAGAGTCCCTTGGACTGCAAGAAGATCCAACAGTCCATTCTGAAGTAGATCAGCCCTGGGATTTCTTTGGAAGAAATGATGCTAAAGCTGAAACTCCAGTACTCTGGCCACCTCATGTGAAGAGTTGATTCATTGGAAAAGACTTTGATGGTGGGAGGGATTGGGAGCAGGAGGAGAAGGGGATGACCGAGGATGAGATGACTGGATGGCATCACGGACTCGATGGACGTGAGTCTGAGTGAACTCCGGGAGATGGTGATGGACAAGGAGGCCTGGCGTGCTACGATTCATGGGGTCACAAAGAGTCAGACGCGACTGAGTGACTGAACTGAACTGAACTGAACTGTACATGTCAACCCCAAACTCCTAATCTATTCCTTCTTCCCTATCTCTCCCCACCATAAGTTCCTTCTCTAAGTCTGTGGCTGTTTCTATTTTGTAAAGAAGTTTATTGTATCATTTTCTAAGATACTGCATATAAGTGGTATCATATGCTATTTGTCCTTTTCCGACTGACTTACTTCACTTAGTACAATAATCTCCAAGTCTATCTATATCACTGCAAATGGCATTATTTCATTATTTTAAATGGATGAGCAATATCTCATTGTATATATGTACATCTTCTTTATTCATTCATTTGTCAATGGACATTTGGGTTGCTTCCATGTCCTGGCTATTGTAAATAGTGCTGCAGTGAACATTGTGGTCCATGCATCTTTCAAACTATGTTTTTTTCTGGATATATGTCCAGGGTTGGAATTACTGGTCATATGGTAGTTCTATTTTCAGGTTTGTAAGGAACCTTTATACTGTTCTCCATAGTGGCTACACCAATTTACATTCCCACCAACAGGTATACTATAAACTCTTAGAGGAAAATATAAGCAGAACACTCTTCAACATAAATTACAGCAAAGTTTTCTTCAATATATCTCCTACAGTAATCAAAATAAAATAAAAAATTAAGAAGTGGGACCTAATTAGACTCAAAAGCTTTTGTACAGCAAAAGGAACCATAAACAAAATGAAAAGACAACCCATAGATTGGGAGAAAATATTACTGAATGATGTGATCAAAAAGAGATTAATCTCCAAAATTTACAAACTGCTTATGCAGCTCAGTATCAAAAATGCAAAACAACCCAATCAAAAAATGGGCCAAAGAGCTAAACATGTTTCTCCAGAAAAAAACATACAGAAAAAAAGCATATGAAAAGATGCTCCACATCACTAATTATTCAGTTCAGTTCAGTTCAGTCACACAGTCCTGTCCGACTCTTTGCGACCCCATGAATCGACCACACCAGGTCTCCCTGTCCATCACCAACCCCCGGAGTTCACTCAAACTCATGTCCAACGAGTTGGTGATGCCATCCAGCCATCTCATCCTCTGTCATCCCCTTCTACTCCTGCCCCCAATCCCTCCCAGCATCAGGGTCTTTTCCAATGAGTCAACTCTTCGCATGAGGTGGCCAAAGTACTGGAGTTTCACCTTTATCATCAGTCCTTCCAATGAACACCCAGGACTGATCTCCTTTAGAACGGACTGGTGGATCTCCTTGCAGTCCAAGGAACTCTCGATTCTTCTCAAACACCACAGTTCAAAAGCATCAATTCTTCAGCACTCAGCTTTCTTCACAGTCCAACTCTAACATCCATACATGACTACTGGAAAAACCATAGCCTTGACTAGATGGACTTTGTTGGCAAAGTAATGTCTCTGCTTCTGAATATGCTGTCTAGGTTGGTCATAACTTTCCTTCCAAGGAGTAAACGTCTTTTAATTTCATGGCTGCAATCACCATCTGCAGTGATTTTGAGCCCCCAAAAATGAAGTCTGACACTGCTTCCACTGTTTCCCCATCTATTTCCCATGAAGTAATGGGACCAGATGCCATGATCTTCGTTTTCTGAATGTTGAGCTTTAAGCTAACCTTTCACTCTCCTCTTTCACTTTCATCAAGAGGCTCTTCAGCTCCTCGTCACTTTCTGCCATAAGGGTGGTGTCATCTGCATACCTGAGGTTATTGATATTTCTCCTAGTAATCTTGATTCCAGCTTGTGCTTCTTCCAGTCTAGCATTTCTCATTATGTATTCTGCACAGAAGTTAAATAAGCAGGATGACAATATACAGCCTTGACGTACTCCTTTTCCTATTTGGAACCAGTCTGTTGTTCCATGTCCAGTTCTAACTGCTGCTTCCTGACCTGCATATAGGTTTCTCAAGAGGGGGTCAGGTGGTCTGGTATTACCATCTCTTTCAGAATTTCCCACAGTTTATTGTGATCCACACAGTCAAAGGCTTTGGCATAGTCAGTAAAGCAGAAATGGATGTTTTTCTGGAACTCTCTTGCTTTTTTCGATGATCTAGCAGATGTTGGCAATTTGATCTCTGGTTCCTCTGCCTTTTCTAAAACCAGCTTGAACATCAGGGAGTTCACGGTTCATGTATTGCTGAAGCCTGGCTTGAAGAATTTTGAGCATTACTTTACTAGCATGTGAGATGAGTGCAATTGTGCGGTAGTTTGAGCATTCTTTGTCATTCCCTTTCTTTGGGATTGGAATGAAAACTGTCCTTTTCCAGCCCTGTGGCCACTGCTGAGTTTTCTTAATTTTGAGAAATGCAAATAAAAGCTACAATGAGATTTTATCTCACACCAGTCAGAATGGCCATCATCCAAAAGTCTATGAACAATAAATGTTGGAGAGGATTTGGAGAAATCTTCCCTCTCAAGAGAAAAAAATGCACTAAAGTAAGATTTCTGAAGTTCTATCTTCTCTCTGCAACCCTGGCAACCCTGCAAGCAATCTGGTAGTTGTTTTCCTTGATAACAGAATTAAGCATGTGTCCTTCGTCCTGCTGAGCAGCAGAACAAACTGCCTGCAGGGCACACTGTTCAGAAAAGCATGTCCTCAATATGTTCTCAGAAAAGTCAGGCAGAATGAGGTGAGAGAGGGCTGATCCTAGCCCACTGTGTCTTGCACAATGAGTTAAGCAAGCGAACCAGGCATGAGGTCCACAGGCACGCTGATGTGGCTTGTGCAGTCCCTATGGCATGCCACTAATACTCGAAATGATCACTAATATTTTCATAGTACTCAGGTACTACTGCTTTCTTGTAGGTCATGTTGACAGAAAATTCTTTTGAGAATTTGCCTTGTGAAATTCCCTGGTCAAAATGTTCATTTACTAAACAGAGATTGCAATTATTAGCCCATCAGTGGAGCCAGCTACTAAGCATTTCTGCACTACAAATTTAAGGGTTCTGAGTCTCTTAATCACTTTGATCACTTGATAAAATCTAGAAGAAGCACTGGTCTGGAAGTCATAAAGCCTGGGCTCTAATGGATCTAACAATAGCCATCTCTTTTGTGGGTATTGACTGTGCTTCAGATCATTCTGGGCACTTTGTATGCATTATCTCAAACACCTCTTTTGAAGTAGGGGATAATTTGCATGTCTATGAATTTTATAAATATCTCCATTTTATAGACAAAAACATTGAGGCTCTGTTTGCTCTCTGCTCAACTGTATGTTAATCCCCCTTGGAAACAGGTTAGGACTCTGATTTTTGAGGAGTTCAAAATCTCTTTAAGGAAATGAGATGTTTCTGGAATAACATGAGAAATACATATAATAGCATACAAACTATGTGAGTCTTTTGCTGATCAAACTTACTGACTAAACAGCAGCAGCCACAGGGATATCCAGGAATTAGATCCCCACACATTTTGGGGTCTTTTACAGTCTTGAAGCTGCCATGGTGTCTGTGGATGTGTCATTAAGCTTGCTGATGCGTTACAATGAGTGCATACTGAGATTCTAGGTCTAGTGGGGGTGACTTGTCTGCTATCTTGGATCTAGTTGGCTCTAACCAGTTTATGTCATGTCCCCAACGGATATGTCATTCTTTTAAAGGTTGTGCCCTGCCTCCTTTGCTGTCTCATTAGGAAAGGCAAAGTTGCTTTATTCAGGAGGCTGACAACCTGAGAAGAAGATAGGCTTATTCAAAAACCAACTGTGAAGATTCTGCTCAACTGTGAAAGTTTTTAAAGGGAGAATCATTTGGAGAGGGGGGGGGGGTCAGGTCTTCATTATCTTGTACTGTGTACAGACTTTCTTCTGATTGGTTGGTAGTGAGGTAATGGATGGTGCTCCAAAAGTTCTGTGCTCAGCCTGAAGTCACCATCTTCACTTCATTTCCTCCAGAAGAACTCAAAGATATTGTTCTTTATATTCCCTGAGGAGGAATCAGGACCCTGCCTCACAACTGCACTATGGTTCCTTGATGTCCTCATTTGCTTCTGCATTTCCACTCTTTCCTGATTAACAACTGTTTGAATCTGCCCTTGAGAAGGTCAGGGAGGCTGAATGAAGCCTATTTCCCACCAACAAGAAAAGTGGGGACAAAAAAGGGCCTCACAGGATCCTGCTCCATTTCACTTGGGAGGAGCTCTGGACAGTCTGTTTTTAGTCTGTTGGGCAGCTGGCCCAGCACTGCCATTTGAACAGTGACCTTTTACCTTGGCTGCATCTAAAAGATATTCAAGGGAGCTCTTTAAAAATGCTGATGTCTGAGAATCACCCCTGAATTAGTGTGTCTGGCTTAAAGGAGTTGGGTCTGGGTCCTGGGATTTTTAGAGCTGCCCAGATGATTCTAACGTGAAGTAAATAGTGAGAGCCTCAGCCTTAAAGGCACTGCCACTCACTTGCCTGATCATCTGTGAGTGTCTTTAATGTCTTTAATAAGTGCTCACCTTCACTGATTGTTGGTTCTACTCTAACTTTTCAAGATGCATTCCTGAAAAGGAGAGTATCACAGGACCCTGGAGTCAGGAAGGGCAGGCTTCCTGGAATTTGTGGGACTCCAGTTAGGCCCTGAAGAACTGATGTTTCTTTCAGGACAGCATGGGCCAAATAGCAGTGGATCCAAGGTTGGAATGCCCACAGGCTCAGGGCCAGGTGAAATCCTGCTTCCATCTAAGGGAGAAGAGATGAAGCCAAGTAGAAGCTCATGAAACATTTCACAGTTCACTTGGGTTTTTCCTTGCAGTCATGGGCTCCTTTGGGATCTTGCCTTCTGGTCAACTTCAGAACTTCCATTTGCAGATGTGACAAATATTTATGAGTAGCTCATGTGTTCCATGCACTGTGCTGAGGATTACAGGTTAGGTCATAAGATGTATATGGCTTCTTTTCAAATCCTTTCTCTGGGCTTCTCTGGTGGCTCAGCAGAAAAGAATCTACCTGTTACACAGGAGATGCAGATTCAGTCCCTGGGCTGAAAAGATAACTTGGAGAAGGAAATGGCAACCCATTTCAATACTCCTGCCTGGGAAATCCCATGGACAGAAGAGCCTGGTGGGCTATAAGAGACTTGGATATGACCAAATGACTAAACAACAGCACCTTTCCCTATTAGGCCCTTGGAGAGTCCATATAAACATTTTACACAGATGGATTATGGAAGAGGGATTAGATTTACTCTTTGGGACTTCAAAGGATGGCTAATTATAATAATAATAGTAAAATGTGATTAACTATTCTTATTACTATTACTATTATCACCTATTTTTGTTGTTTAGTTGCTAAGTCATGTCTGACTCTTTGTGACCCCCATAGACTGTAGCCTTCCAGGCTCTTCTATCCATGCAAGAATACTGGAATCTTCTTTCCAGGCAAGAATACTGGTATGGATTACCATTTCCTTCTCCAGGGGATCTCCCTGACCCAGGGATCGAACCCACATCTCCTGCATTGGCAGGTGGATTCTTTACCACCGAGCCACTGGGGAAGCTCAGTTATTGACTACTAACTACATCTGAGGCCCTGGGCTAAGAACTTACTTATTTTTAATATTTATTCACTTATTTGGCTATGCCACACATGGGATCTTCTATTTCTGTTGTTGCATGTGGAATCTTTAGTTGCAGAATGTTTCGTTGAGGCTTGTGAACTCTTAGTTACGGCATATGGGAACTAATTCCCTGACCAGGAATGGAATCTGGGAGGACAGAGTCTTAGACCCTGGACCACCAGGGAAGTCCCAGGCTAAGCACTTTAGATTTTTGCCATCTTAATTAATTCTCATAACAGCCCTAGGCATAGATTTTTCCCTTTTATCAATAAGGAAACAGAGGTTTAGAAGCTTGCAATGTCTGACCCAAGGTCTTATCAGGATTGGTACCCAGGTCTGTTTGACTTTAATCTGACTTTCAGATACCCTAGGACTGTGGATCTCAACCTTTGGGGGCATATCACAACAAGTGTGACTTTTTTTTAAAGTACACTTTTTATTTGGAACAATTTTAGAATTTGTGAAAAGCTGCAAAGACAGTACAGAACACTCTCACACCCCTCACCTGATTTCCCCCGTTGTTAAACATTGCACATATCCATGGCACATTTGTCAAGAATGTAAGAAACTGACATGCATGTGTTACTATGACCCAAATACCAGCCTTTGTTATTTTCTTTAATGTTGGACAATCTATTCTTTTCTTTAAAAAAAAAATAGATTTTTTTTAATGTGGACCATTTTTAAAATCTTTATTGAATGTTTTACGATGCTGCTTCTTTTTTTTTTTTTTTTTTTTTTTGCCTCCAAGGCATGTGGGGTCTCAGCTCTCCAACCAAGGATCAAACCACATTCCCTGCATTTGCCAGGTTTCTACTTTTCCCTTTTTCTACTCTATGCTTTTGGAGTGAATCACCAAGACAGTGTGACCCTTTTTAAAATACACATTCTGGGTTATACCTCAGATGTGTTGAAACAGAACTGAAGTAATTTGGGTATATTGCTGGTTTGGAGCCTCTTTTGGAAAAGAATAGATACACACACACACACACACACACACACACATATATATATATATATATATATATGATTCTCTTTGATGTATACCAGAAACTTACACAACATTGTAACTCAACTATACTGCAATAGAAATTAAAGAGAGAGAGGAAGAGAATGCCATACATATATTTTCAAAGATTCCCATGTGATATTCCTGTGGACCCAAGGTTAAGACTTAGATTGTAGAGGAGACATTCTAGACATAAAGAGCTCAGCTTCTCAAGAGATAGGTTCTCTTTACTCACTAAACCAGACTAAGATTATGGAATGGGCACCCATGCAGAAATCTGGACAGGCCCATGGCAGAAATGGGTATATCCATGCATTGGAACACATGATCCATAAAGTTCTTTTGGTCAAGAGGTATCAAAATGCTATCTTTCCAACTGTATTGGTCATTTTCTCCTTTTATGAATCTGGGAGGGGGAAGAGGTGAGGAGAGAACTAACATTCTGCTTGCAAAAGAAATTGTACAGAATGCCCACTACATGTCAGGTCCTGGGGATATAGGGTAGATAGGATAGACATTAATTACATAAATAATGGGATGTAGAGACAATGAACAACCAACTACAAAATGTATTATCTAATTATAACCCAAGTGCTGTAAACGGGAAACATAGTATATTTTGGGGGTGTATATCATATAAACTGTATGAAAGAGACATAAAGAAGACAGTCAGATCCTACTGAGTGTTAAAATACAGATACAAACAATCTGCTATACAGAAATAACACTAATTTAATCCAGGTGTGAGGGGGTTAAAGATGGCTTCACAAACATTTGTGCTAAGGTCTAAAGGATGAATAAGGGGCTTCTCTGGCAGTCCAGTGGTTGAGACTTCACCTCCCAATGCAAGGAGTGTGAATTTGATTCCTGGTTGGGGAGCTAAGATTGCACATGCCTTGTAGTCAAAAAACCAAAACATGAAACAGAAGAAATATTGTAACAAGTACAATAAAGACTTTAAAAAATAAATAAATAAAGGATGAGTATTCTTGCCTGAAGAATCTCAAGGACAGAGTTGCTGGGGGGTTATGGTCCATAGGGTTGCAAAGAGTCAGACATGACTGAAGCAACTTAGCAAGTACACACAGTGTTCCAATGGCAGAATAGGAGGCAGAGAGAATGGTCAGGCAACAGGAATCTCATCAACAAAGGCCCAGCTACCTGAAAGTACATTAGCATGTTTGGGCAAGAATAGACTTCAAGGTGGATCTGAAGCATGAGCTCATGGTGGGAGCTCTTTTCACTCACCCTCCCCACTGCTGATAGAATACTGTTTCCAGCTTACAGTGCTGGGGGAGGGATTTACGTCACTCCCTCACTCAAAATCTTTCAGTATCTCTCTATTATGAAAGTTGGACTGTGAAGAAGGCTGAGCACCGAAGAATTGATGCTTTTGAACTGTGGTGTTGGAGAAGACTCTTGAGAGTCCCTTGGACTGCAAGGAGATCCAACCAGTCCATTCTGAAGGAGATCAGCCCTGGGATTTCTTTGGATGGAATGATACTAAAGCTGAAACTCCAGTACTCTGGCCACCTCATGAGAAGAGTTGACTCATTAGAAAAGACTCTGATGCTGGGAGGAATTGGGGGCAGGAGGAGAAGGGGATGACAGAGGATGAGATGACTGGATGGCATCACTGACTCGATGGACGTGAATCTGAGTGAACTCCGGGAGTTGGTGATGGATAGGGAGGCCTGGCGTGCTGCAATTCATGGGGTCGCAAAGAGTCGGACACAACTGAGTGAGTGAACTGAACTGAACTGATGGCTGATTCAATACACCAGCAAACATGGAAAACTCAGCAATAGCCACAGGGCAGGGAAAGGTCAGTTTTCATTCCAGTCCCAAAGAAAGGCAATGCCAGTGAGGTGTCATTGCCTTCTCCGAAGAATGCTCAAACTACTGCACAATTCCATTCATCTCGCATGCTAGTAAAGTAATGCTCAAAATTCTCCAAGCCAAGCTTAAGCAATACATGAACCGTGAATTCCCTGATGTTCAAGCTGGTTTTAGAAAAGGCAGAGGAACCAGAGATCAAATTGCCAACATCCGCTAGATCATCGAAAAATCAAGAGAGTTCCAGAAAAACATCTATTTCTGCTTTCCTGACTATGCCTTTTCTGCTTTCCTGACTACGCCTTTGACAGTGTGGATCATAATAAACTGTGGAAAATTTTGAAAGAGATGGGAATACCAGACCACCTGACCTCCCTCTTGAGAAACCTATATGCAGGTCAGGAAGCAGCAGTTAGAACTGGACATGGAACAACAGAATGGTTCCAAATAGGAAAAGGAGTACGTCAAGGCTGTATATTGTCACCCTGCTTATTTAACTTCTATGCAGAGTACATCATGAGAAACGCTAGACTGGAAGAAGCACAAGCTGGAATCAAGATTGCTAGGAGAAATATCAATAACCTCAGATATGCAGATGACACCACCCTTATGGCAGAAAGTGAAGAGGAACTAAAAAGCCTCTTGATGAAAGTGAAAGAGGAGAGTGAAAAAGCTGGCTTAAAGCTCAACATTCAATCTACAGATTCAATGCAATCCCTATCAAGCTACCAGTGGTATTTTTCACAGAGCTAGAACAAATAATTTCACAAATTGTATGGAAATACAAAAAACCTTGAATAGCCAAAGCAATCTTGAGAAAGAAGAATGGAACTGAAGGAGTCAACCTGCCTCACTTCAGGCTCTACTACAAAGCCACAGTCATCAATACAGTATGGTACTGGAAAAAAGACAGAACTATAGATCAATGGAACAAAATAGAAAGCCCAGAGATAAATCCACAC
This sequence comes from Ovis canadensis, assembly GCF_042477335.2. Taxonomy (NCBI): domain Eukaryota; kingdom Metazoa; phylum Chordata; class Mammalia; order Artiodactyla; family Bovidae; genus Ovis; species Ovis canadensis. The sequence continues at coordinate 8,822,467 of NC_091259.1, forward strand.
ACCTACAGACACCTTATCTTTGACAAAGGAAGCAAGAATATACAATGGACTAAAGACAATTTCTTTAACAAGTTGTGCTGGGAAAACTGGTCAGCCACTTGTAAAAGAATGAAACTAGAACACTTTCTAACACCATACACAAAAATAAACTCAAAATGGATTAAAGATCTAAACGTAAGACCAGAAACTATAAAACTCCTAGAGGAGAACATAGGCAAAACACTCTCCGACATAAATCACAGCAAGATCCTCTATGATCCACCTCCCAGAATACTGGAAATAAAAGCAAAAATAAACAAACAGGATCTAATTAAAATTAAAAGCATCTGCACAACAAAGGAAATTATAAGCAAGGTGAAAAGACAGCCTTCACAATGGGAGAAAATAATAGCAAATGAAGAAACTGAAAAACAACTAATCTCAAAAATATACAAGCAACTTATGCAGCTCAATTCCAGAAAAATAAATGGCCCAATCAAAAAATGGGCCAAAGAGCTAAACAGACATTTCTCCAAAGAAGACATACGGATGGCTAACAAACACATGAAAAGATTCTCAACATCACTCATTATCAGAGAAATGCAAATCAAGACCACAGTGAGGTACCATTTCACACCAGTCAGAATGGCTGTGATCCAGAAGTCTACAAGCAATAAATGCTGGAGAGGGTATGGAGAAAAGGGAACCCTCTGACACTGTTGGTGGGAATGCAAACTAGTATAGCTACTATTGAGAACAGTGTGGAGATTCCTTTAAAAACTGGAAATAAAACTGCCTTATGACCCAGCAATCCCACTGCTGGGCATACACACCAAAGAAACCAGAATTGAAAGAGACACATGTACCCCAATGTTCATTGCAGTACTGTTTATAATAGCCAGAACATGGAAGTAACCTAGATGCCCATCAGCAGATGAACAGATAAGAAAGCTGTGGTACATATACACAATGGAGTATTACTCAGCCATTAAAAAGAATACATTTGAATTAGTTCGATTGAGGTGGATAAAACTGGAGCCGAATATACAGAGTGAAGTAAGCCAGAAAGAAAAACACCAATACAGTATACTAACACATATATATGGAATTTAGAAAGATGGTAATGATGACCCTGTATGCAAGACAGCAAAAGAGACACAGAGGTGTAGAACGGACTTTTGGATTCTGTGGGAGAGGGAGAGGGTGGGATGATTTTGGAGAATGGCATTGAAACATGTATATTATCACGTAAGAAATGAATCGCCAGTCTAGGTTCGATGCAGGATGCTTGGCGCTGGTGCACTGGGATGACCCAGAGAGATGATATGGGGAGGGTGGTGGGAGTGGGGTTCAGGATTGGGAACTCATGTACACCCGTGGTGGATTCATCTGAATGTATGGCAAAACCAATACAGTATTGTAAAGTAAAAATAATAATAGTAAAATAAAATAAAGAGCAAAAGAATAAGAAGAAAAAAGAATGCCTGCCAATGCAGCAACTGCGGGTTCAGTCCCAGGGTTGGAAAGATCCACTGGACGAGGGCATAGCAACCCAATCCAATATTCTAGGCTCAAGAATCCCATGAACAGAGGAGCCTGGAGGGATACAGTCCATGGGGTCACAAAGAATCAGATATGACTGAACGACTGAGCACTCAAGCACTGTTAAGATAATATTGTTTCTTTTCTCAGATGTTGGTCCACTTCCCTTCTTGTGTGTCTACACTCAATGCCATCATGTTGCCTGGTGTACTTTAAATGTTCAAAAATAATTTCAAGGGGACTTCCCTTGTGGTCCAGTGTTTAAGGCTTCATGCTCCCAACTCAGGGGGCAGGGGGTTCCATCCCTGCTCAGGGAACTGAGACTCCACCTGCCTCACAGCATGGCCAAAACCATGAGAAAGAAATAGTTATAAGGAAAAGGAAGGGGGGATGGAAAGAAAGGAAAGGGAGGTGAAAGACAGATAGGTAGAGGGAAGGAGGAAAGGATATAGAAAGGAAGGAAAGGAAAGAGGGAGGAACAGAGAAGATGGAGATAAGCCTGATGGTGCCGAGAGGTAAGAACACACATTTGATATCTTGGCCTTCATTTTCTTAGCACAGAGCAAAGTTTGAAAAGCCCTGCTGGACTCCATCAGAGACTGAGTTTCAGAAGATAGTAGCTACAAAATTTGAAGCATAGCTCTGAAAAACAAAGACAAATCACATATATACATAAAAAATTTACCATTTCTGTATTTTAGATCACAACACAAATATCAGTGGCAGCAGATCATTTATGTAAAAATAAAAAAGAAACTGCTTCAAGCATTTAAAGCAATCTGTTGCTGGAGAAAATAGTAACATTTCTATGTTTCGAGTAGCAAGTTTACGAGCCAAGTTCTTCCTTAGAGGACCAGTCTAAGAAAGTGAGAATATAATTGAATTTCCAAGCAGATTTTGGAAGAGAGAAAAACACTAAAGGCCAATCTGAGTGAAGTGCTGGCAGACTGAGTACCAGGATGCAGACATGGAACAGCCTAGAAAGATGGAGAGGATAATAACTTCCTTTGGGCTGTCCCAGCATAATCCCACAGAACCAGGCTGTCTTCCTGGACGTCCTGTCGGGATCGTCCAGTTTCTGGGGTATTTATATTCACACAGAAGAAAGAGGATTAGGGCCTGGGGTCCTCTCCTGACCCCTCCTTACCCAGCTTGAAGTCTTGAATAGACGTCAGGGAGGACTCTTTTGTGGAACTGCCGTCTCCACTTCAGGGCCCTAGGGCAGCCTCTTCTCCTAAGGTCCTCATTTCTTTGATTTCCCTGAAAAACAAGGGATCTGGGGCCATAGTTCCCACCTTCTCTTTCCAGCTATCCCCATGTATCCTCAGTGGCAAGAACGGTTTAGTCTGTGAGATCTGGGAAATCCACATTGGCACGAGGGCTGCTAGTTCAGGTGGATTCTTGGGCCTCGGAGAGCCTCCTTCCTGATTTCTCCAGACCGGGGCCAGCCTCCTCCCCAGCCCACCCTGGCTGTTGCCACTAAAGAAGAGAGGCAGGTTTCCATCTGGCCTAAATGTTCATCCTTTAGTCTCTGTGCTGTGCTTAGTCGCTCAGTCGTGTCTGACTCTTTGCAGCCCCATGGGCTATAGCCCACCAGGCTCCTCTGTCCATGGGATTCTCCAGGCAAGAATACTGGAGTGGATAGCCTATCCCTTCTCCAGGGAATCTTCCTGACCCAAGAATCAAACCAGGGTGTCCTGTGTTGCAGGCAGATTCTTTACCAGCTGAACTACCAGGGAAGCCCCCTTTAGTCTCTAGGTATGCCCAAATTGCCAGTGGTCACCCCTCTTGGCAGGCCTGAGAGGCTGTCCCTCAGTTTGGGCCATGTTCTAGTGGTCCTGTCTGGTTTCCCTGCAGCATATCTGGTAGTTGCTAACACTGGTTTTCCCTGTAAATGAACCCTTCAGGCCTTCCTGCTCTTCTTCTCATCCCACCGGTTGACATGTAGGACAGAATCACAGGGATCTCTCTCCTCAGCTTTTTGCAGGCAACCAAAAACCAGGAGAGTTGAATGACCATGGCCAAGCCAGACATTAGAACCATGTTACAGAGCTCTGATCCACAAGCTGGAGCAACCAGCCTGGGAAGACAAACCACAGCCTCTATAGCTATAGGCCCCCCGTGGTCAGGATTTGACCGTTACTGACAGCTTCCCTAAGTTTTATTCTAACTTCCAATTTGAAGTTAACCAGAGAAAGTAAAAAATGGTCCCTTAACCAATGGTCCCTTTACCACAGGATGCTCAGCTTCTAGTTATCCCATCTACAGCTTCCCCATGCCAGTAGCCTCCAACTGGGATACATCTGGGGCCTCACTTTTTATCCACTGGAAAGCTTTCCCACCTTGCTGCCTCCTTTTGAGTCTCTGCCAAGAGGCAAATGATGGTGGCTGACTCATTTGTTACAGCAAGTTCCTAATAAATGGCCTTTATTTGTTCTCATGTGAGTGGTCTTTGATTATTTCCATACAACCAAGTATGGTGGAAAGAACAGGAATTAAAAATCAAATTGAATAATTCCATTCATATGAAGTCTACAAACAGTCAAAATGAGCCTATGGTGATAGAAATGAGAAAGTGGTTGGTGGCACATGTGAATGTGTGGTTGTGGCAGGGGTGGGGTGAATTGGCTGAAGAGGGTCATCAGGTACTTTCTAGAGGGATGGAAATGTTCTAAATCTTATTTTGAGTGATGGTTACATAGTTCATCCAGTTGTCAAAACTCATTTACTTAAATTCTTAAGGTCTGTGCATTTTATTGCAATAAAATTATACTTTGTGGCAGGCAGCTCCTAAGATGATCCTCAATTCCAAGTATTCACACCCTTATACAATGCCCTCCCTTGGAGAGTGGGCTGGACCTAGTGGCTCACTGCTACCAAGTACATAAAGGGAAAGTGATGGGTTGTCACTGTGTAATGATGTTATGAAAAGTCAGTGGCTTTGGGGATACTGTCTTGTGTTTGTTGTTTTGTTCTTGCTTGCTTGCTCTGGGACAGACCGACTGCCATGTTGTGCACTTAGCCCACAGTCCTATGAGAGATCTACATGGCAAGGAACTGACGCTTCTGATCCACACCCAGGAAGGACTCAAGGCCTGGTAACAGCCAATGAACCTGAAAGCAGACCCTTCCCCACCCAAGCCTTGATATGAGACCAAAGTCCCTGCTGGTAATTTGCTTGCAGTTTTGTAAAACACCCTGAGTCAGAACTACCCAACTAAGATGTGCCTGAATTCCTGACCCATAAAGACTGTGAGATAATAAATATTAATTGTTTTGAGCTGCAAGGTTTTGGGGTAATTTGTTATGCAGCAATAGATAATGAATACACAGATGGACTGTGTTCTGTATCAATTTTTTTTAAAGAAGCTTATTAAAAAGAAAGTAAAGCACAGTACCTGGTAGTACATGCTTCTGTTCTTTCCCCAGGTCAAAGGCTCTACTCTGCCTGCCATCATTCACTCAGTTGCCCACACAAACTCTTTCCCTGGAAAACCTTCTTCCAGAATACCAGCTTTGCAATATAAAAATAAGCAGGACATACAGACATACTTAGAGAAGACCTTCTCCAAACAGAGATACTCTACATCCTGGTATGGGAGCATGCCAAGCTATGAGGTGCACATGAAATCCACACATCCTGACACCCAAAAGGCTCACAGCGGGAGGCAGGTGGGAGTGGGGGTTATGTCTTCCTGCAAATGGATGGTCTTTACCATGGGGTCTCTTCTTCATCATCTCTTCTCTCAGCTCTTAAGAACAGGGAGAAATGCAGTCTCCTTGGCCAGAATCACCTTTGGCAGAGGGATAGTGGAAAGTGTGAACTTGGGAACCACATGGACCCAGAACCAGGTCCACTTTTATGAGCTGGGTGGGTTTTAGAGTACTTAAAAGTTCAGGACATATCATCTTAAAATATGCACCTTTGCTACATTGGTTATTTTGAGTTGCAGACCCTCTGAACTCCCCTTATCTGTCTAAAAATACATCCTCCTAAAGGAAATCAGTTGTCATAAGTTCCCTCCCCCAGGCTTTTTCATCCACTGGGGAAGACTGACTCATCACAGGATAGAAGACTATAAATCAATACCACACAAAGACAAACTTTGTCACAAATTGTCATATCTCCCATCTGTTCTTCTCAGAGCCCATTTATCTTTCTTAAGAGTCATTTAATTGACCCTATGTTGCCTATATTCTACTCCCCTCCTATTAAGAGGATATGAAAGAAGAAAGTGAAAGTGTTAGTTGCTCAGTCGTGTTCCACTGTTTGTGACCCCATGGACTGTACTGTCTGTGGGATTCTCCAGGCAAGAATACTGAAGTGAGTTGTCATTTCCTTCTCCAGGGGATCTTCTCAACCCAGGGATCAAACCTGGGTTTCTCACATAAGCTCTCAAATCTGTCTGCTCTGGGGGACAGGGTATTTACTTTCTTGTATGTGATGCCCCTGTGTACATAATATTAAAAATGGATATTTTATATTCTTATTTGTGTACTTTGCTCCAGTCAATCTGCCTATTAAGAGTTTATTTCATAGACCCACGTTAAGAGGGTAAGGAAAGTCTTTCCTCCCCCAGCATCATGACTACTTTTTGAGACTTTGGAACCTAATCAATGAAATTAGGATGACTCCTACCACAAGCAATTACTTTAAAAGACAGAGACATTCACCAACATGAATGGATCTCTTCTTTCAGGGACAGAACCCAGATTAAAAGGATTTCTATATCTCAGGTCAGTTCAGTTCAGTAACTCAGTCGTGTCCGACTCTTTGCAAACCCATGAACTGCAGCACGCCAGGCCTCCCTGTCCATCATCAACTCCCGGAGTTCACTCAGACTCACGTCCATCGAGTCCGTGATGCCATCCAGCCATCTCATCCTCTGTTGCCCCCTTCTTCTCCTGCCCCCAGTCCATCCCACCATCAGAGTCTTTTCCAATCAGTCAACTCTTCGCATGAGGTGGCCAAAGTACTGGAGCTTCAGCTTTTGCATCATTCCTTCCAAAGAAATCCCAGGGCTGATCTCCTTCAGAATGGACTGGTTGGATCTCCTTGCAGTCCAAGGGACTCTCAAGAGTCTTCTCCAACACCACACTTCGAAAGCATCAACTCTTCGGCGCTCAGACTTCTTCACAGTCCAACTCTCACATCCATACACGACCACAGGAAAAACCATAGCCTTGACTAGACGGACCTTAGTGATGTCTCTGCTTTTGAATATGCTATCTAGGTTGGTCATAACTTTTCTTCCAAGGAGTAAGTGTCTTTTAATTTCATGGCTTCAGTCATCATCGGCAGTGATTTTGGAGCCCCCCAAAATAAATTCTGACACTGTTTCCACTGTTTCCCCATCTATTTCCCATGAAGTGATGGGACCGGATGCCATGATCTTCCTTTTCTGAATGTCGAGCTTTAAGCCAACTTTTTCACTCTCCACTTTCACTTTCACCAAAAGGCTTTTTAATTCCTCTCCACTTTCTGCCATAAGGGTGGTGTCATCTGCATATCTGAGGTTATTGATATTTCTCCTGGCAATCTTGACTCCAGCTTGTGTTTCTTCCAGTCCAGTGTTTCTCATGATGTACTCTGCATAGAAGTTAAATAAGCAGGGTGACAGTATACAGCCTTGACGTACTGCTTTTCCTATTTGGAACCAGTCTGTTGTTCCATGTCCAGTTCTAACTGTTGCTTCCTGGCCTGCACTCAGATTTCTCAAGAGGCAGGTCAGGTGGTCTGGTATTCCCATCTCTTTCAGAATTTTCCACAGTTTATTGTGATCCATGCAGTCAAAGGCTTTGGCATAGTCAATAAAGCAGAAATAGATGTTTTTCTGGAACTCTTTTGCTTTTTCCATGATCCAGTGGATGTTGGCAATTTGATTTCCGTTTCCTCTGCCTTTTCCAAAACCAGCTTGATCATCTGGAAGTTCATGGTTCACGTATTGCTGAAGCCTGGCTTGAAGAATTTTGAGCATTACTTTACTAGCATGTGAGATGAGTGCAATCGTGCAGTAGTTTGAGCATTCTTTGGCATTGCCTTTCTTTGGGATTGGAATGAAAACTGACCTTTTCCAGTCCTGTGGCCACTGCTGAGTTTTCCCAATTTGCTGGCATATTGAGTGCAGCACTTTCACAGCATCATCTTTCAGGATTTGAAATCGCTCAACTGGAATTCCATGACCTCCACTAGCCTTGTTCATAGTGATGCTTCCTAAGGCCCACTTGACTTCACATTCCAAGATGTCTGGCTCTAGATGAGTCATCACACCATCGTGGTTATCTGGGTTGTGAAGATCTAGCATCAGCAACTAGGGAAATTCACATATGGTTTTCACTCCAAGCCAGCAAATATGATGTTAATCAACCATAAAACAGTGGCTGCAAATCAAATGTATGTTATATGTATTTGCTGTTGCTGTTTAGTCGCTAAGTCCTATCTGACTCCTGTAACCCTGTAGACTGTAGCCCACAAGGCTCTTCTGTCCATGGGATTTTCCAGGCAAGAATCTTGGAGTGGGTTGTCATTTTCTTCTCCTGGGGATCTTCCTGAGCCAGAGATCAAACTCATATCTCCTGCATTGTCAGGTGGGTTCTTTAACACTTTTGTGTTCTTTTTCAACTTACAGTGTTGACTTTCAATGTTCTTTACCACTGAGCCACCAAGGAAGCCCATGTTATACGTAACCTACTAACAAAGTGTTGAATCTCCTCTCCCTTGCATCAACGAGAGAAAGAGATGAATTTTGAGTTTTTAATAAAACCAGAAAATGAGAAATAAACAGAATATGCCAATGGGGCCTGTTAATCTCCTCGAAGCTTCCACAGGGATGGGCCCAGCTAGAAGCTCTCATTTCTATGGAAACCACAAAAGGCAAATTGGGTAAATGGAAATGAGCTAGGGCAAGGAAGGCATTGTCTACACTCTCAGCAAGACTGAATTCCAAGCAGCCTCAGAGCTCAGGAGCCAAAACCTTGTGTCACCCAGCACTGGCTGAGGCATCTCACAGCCTGGGGGCAGGTGAGAAGTCGAGGTATCCAATTTCTTTAGGTCTCAGGGCTGCTAAGGATGTCCAGTGTGGCTGGTGTGGGTTGGACATGGCAAAAACACAGACAGGAGAAAAGAAAAGAGGCAGCAGTTCCTGACACCCATCATTGGAATGGCACCCTCCTTTGCAGTCCCAAAGGTGCCCTGGACTTGTCTCCACAGTGACATGGACCACATTGTTGCAATAAACTGTTTTTTTGTTTCTACCACTAGATTGTTCTTTAAGAGTAAGGGTGTGTCTAATTATTTTTTTTAGGTTTTTTTTAAACATATTTAAATATAGATGATTTATAGTGTTTCAGGTATGTAGCAAAGTAACTCAGTTACTTATATATACACACACACACACACATATATATATATATTTCATTATTGTATTAAGAGAATCTAACCCAGTGCCCAGCCATTATAACAACAACCACTACAACAGAAACAGCTAACCATTATATCATGTAATAACAACAACTAACACTGCATTTAGAGTGCACCAGGTAGATGTTAAATTCTCTGCCTCTATCAACTTTTAAAATTAGATGAGGAAACTGAGGCACAGAGAATTCAAGATGCTTGCTCAAGGCCACACTAAGAAGTGGCAGAGCTGGGCTGTCTCTTGCAGACTCTCTGTTCTTCTGTCTATAATAACGTGTTCAGTAAAAGTCTTTCGAATGTCTTTCCTAAGCCCTGTCCTTGTTTACTTCTCTCTGACTCTTTTCCTCCATGGTCTCATCTATCTCCTTAATTTCAGCTATTACATCTCTGCAGGTAATTCCTAGATCTGTACCTTCAGCCTCAATCTGTCTCCTAAGTGCCAATTTTCAGCTGATAGTAAGGTAACTGCCTTTTTTATGTTTATGGTTTAATCAAGAGACAGATACACAACCAAATAACAGTAAATCATTCATCTTAACGCTGCCCTACCACTTTACCTCTCTGACTCTTGCCATGCATACATACACACACACACACACACACACACACACACACACACACACACACACACACACAAAGCCATACCTGCTGCCTTTTCCTCTGCAGAGTATAATTGACCAAAATTAGTATATCCTACTTTCCTCTCTCCTTATTTCTCCACCTCCACAAAGACCTCCTGAAATTCCTGCCTTAAACACAGAATCAGATCTGAAAAACAAGACATAGAGAACAGATTTATGAACATGGAGAGGGGGGGTAGGAAGGAAAAGGTGGGACAAGTGGAAAGAGTAGTATAGAAGCATACACACTAACACATGGGAAATAGGGAGCCAGTGGGAATTTGCTGCGCGACTCAGGAAGCTCAAACCAGGGCTCTTTGACAACTTGAGGGGTGGGATGGAGTGGGAGGTGGCTCAAGAGGGAGGGGACATATGTAGACCTGCGACTGACCCTTGTTGATGTGTGGTGGAAACTAACACAATATTGCAATTATCCTTCAATTAAAAGTAAACACATTTTAAAAAACGATCAGATCTGCAAAACAACTCCATAAGGGAGACAGATGAGCAAAGCCATTATTTTAATTTCTGCTGCTACAGAGGACCTTATCTTAATTCAAAACAACTCTAGTTCCGGTTGGTATCTTATTTTTTTAAATTGATATCAACTCAGGACTCACAGCCTACAGTGGTAGACATTACCAAATAAGAAACAAATTATTAATGGCTAATGGAAATGTTTCTGATACCTGAATAGCCTCATATCATTTTTGTCCATAGTCTCTCCCACCAGGAGAAAATCCTTTGGCGCATGTACAGAGAATGTGTTAAAGAATCCAGAGAGATAAGCAATAAAAGCATTCTGTGCATTAACTTCTAAGAATCAACTTCTTCCCTGGTACTCTTTGACACATAGCTTTCTGAAGTAGACTCATCCATAATTTATAACCTATAAACCCAAATTACAAAAACTCAGATTAACTTGTCAGCAACTGGCTTCTGTGCTTTTCTGGAAGTAAACAGAAGGTTTGTATTCACTGTGGCAAACATTCATCACAAGCCCACTACCAGCCACAAAGAGTGCAGGAGTGGGGATACAGAAAGGAGAGGCAGTGTTCAGTGTGCTTTCCACGTGCACAGGGTTCAGTCAAGAAAACAGATACACAAGCCATAAATCGTGAAGCAGAGAGAAAAGCTGTAGCGTTAAGGGAAAGTGTTAGTTGTTCAGTTGTATTCGACTCTTTGCGACCCCATGGACTATAGCTTGCCAGGCTCCTCTGGCCATGTGATTTTCCAGGCAAGAATACTGGAGTGAGTTGCCATTCCCTTCTCCAGGGGATCCTTTGGACCCAGGGATTGAACTCGGGTCTTCTGCACTGCAGACAGATTCTTTACCATCTGAGCACAAGATTGAGAAATAAAAAAATCAGTTCTGGGAAGTGCATGGAGCCAGAGGAGGATTGGGAAGTCTTTGTAGGGTTCAGGTCCCCTAAACTGAGACAAGAATGAGAACCAGTCCCCTTCAATCAGAGCAGAGTGTCCTGTGATCATCAGATTGAAAGTGTTTGCCAGTTAGAGGGTGGAAATTATATGATATAGTTGTTTTAACTTTTAGATATCTAATTATTAGTGATGGTTGACATCTTTTCATGTGTTTATAAGGCCAATAGGCTTTCCTTTGTGAATCACCTGTTTTTTTCTATTGAATTATTTCACATTTTTATTGATTTTTAAAGAGCTGGTCAGTAAATGTGTTGAGAAAAATTTGTAAGTCAATCTTTTTCTCTTTTGTTTATAACACTCTTCACATTCAAAAGTTTCAACTGTAAGGTAGATAGATAGAGCAATCCTTTCTTCTATATAGGTACCTTCTGTGTCTGTTCAAAACTCTATCCAAACTCTGATGATAAAGATAGTCTTTCACATGTTCTTTTAAGGATTTAAGTCTGTTGTGAGATATATGTATTGCTTTATTTTTTCTCAATCTGCAGAAGGCTTGTTTGTTTGTTTGTTTAATTTTCTTAATGGTATCTTTCAAAGATCAGAAGTTCTTACTTTGATAAAGTTCAATTTATCCACTTTTTCTTCTACAGTTTGCTTATTATGAAAATTTTGCAGTGGTAAGGGGTGGGAGGTGGGAGGGAGATTCAAGAGGGAAGAGATATATGTATACCTATGGCTGATTCATGTTGATGTATGACAGAAACCAATACAATTATCCTTCAATTAAAAATAGGGGTTTTTTTTACACCTGAAACTTACATAGTATATCTTACATCAACTATACCTCAATTTTAAAACATCTTTTTTTAAAGAAAGCATGCATAGGAATCCAACAGATGCAAAAGAATAGCTGTCAGTTCAGGAACATTTTCAACCTATGAAGGATTTTTATGGGCAATGAAGCCAAAATTGCAGATGATGGCCAGGTCTTCGGCACTGGGGAGCCTTTAAATGCCAGGCTGGGGTCTTTAGATTTGGGCCCGGGGAACAATGGGTCTTCATATTTTTTTCAGAAGCAGAGCACCTGGAAGCCTCTGAGCTCTTCATGGAATTCCACGAGGGAGAGGTTTCGCTTCACTGCAGGACAGCTTTAGTGTGAGGGAACAGGACTGCCATTCTCCGTCTGCAGTGAGACCACACCCACAGACATGTGTGCCTTGGAACAAAGTAAGTCCTCTGATCAAACAGGATCAGTCTCTTCCAAATCTTCTCATTAGTAGTTACATGCTGTTCATTCCTTCCTTCTGTCTCCTGAAGGCCTGCGTGCTAGCAGACAAGCCCAAGTGACATCATTTTTCCGAAAATGTAGGGCAAGAACAACTTAAAAGTGGAGAACATTCTGAGAATTTACTTCTTTGCTTCAGATTGGGAAGGGGTCATCTTATAATTTAAGGGGCTCAAGGCAACTCTACACAGAGCAGAGTCCTCCCTGAGTCTCCATCTGACACGAAGCGGGTGAGGACCGGAGCATCGCCTGAGAGCAAGCTTTGGGCCCACTTTCAGCCCCGTCTGGTCATCTTCACATTTTCGGGGCTCAACAGACAATGAAAGGGATGGGCGAGGGGCCCCTTTCACTCATGCCAACGGTTCTAAGCAGCACAGAAAGTAGCTCAGAGTGGGACCATCGGCTTCTGCAAAGGCCAGGGGTCAGCGTGGACTATAGACAAGCCATTTTGGTGCAGGGTCCTGGAGTGAACACTGGATCCCCAGTGCTGACATGAGTGACAGCCTCAGGGAACCCCAGAGCCTCGCCATCAGCCACCCCGGGGCTCCAAGGCCTCCCCGACCTCACCTTCAGTCCTGGAGGAAGAGGAGTACCTTCGTTCCAAGGTCACCTGGTCAGGAATGGGCAGCACCCCGTGCCCAGGATGTAGGCTTCTGTGAGCTGGCAGGGGCATGGAATCCTTGGAGAGTCCATGTGTTGTGTCCCCAGTGCCTGGGGAAGCTGAGAGGTCATGAGGAGCCGGATGTAGTAGCCACCAAACACTGCCAACAGCTGCTGGGCCATTTCCTCCGGCTCAGCCTCAGGAACAAGCTGGCAAAGCTCAGTCTGCATGAGTGGCTTCTCCATGGATCCCGGACGGTTGGGCAGGAGAGGAGTTTCCTACAGCAGGTTCTCCAGCCCCTCAGCAGCTGTGGGGCTCACCCCAGTCTCCATGACAACACACAGCTGACTCAATCCACTTCTCAGCAAGGACTCTTTTCTCATCTTCATCTCTCGAAAGTGATCGGAGAAAAACTGTACACAGGTCTCCAGGTCAAAATAGACAAACCAGAGCTGAATCACACTCTGGCAACCTTCCACCATGTCCATCACCCCCAGCAGCATCCGGTGTCTCAGGAGGGCTCCATTGACAGCTGTCAGCCTGAGGTCTGTGTTGGTGTTGGCCTTCCTCTAGTGTCTCTCGAAGATGAGCACGAGAGTCAGGGCGAGGCTCGTGGCAGCCAGGGTCACGAGCAGCACACCTGCCCAGAGGTTCCCCAGGGTGAACATCTGGCTGGTGGAGTAGATGTTGGCCCACACCACCACACAGAACACCACAGCAAAGGCCGGCCACATGGGCCTCGAGTTGTAGATGATGTACCTTCTCACTTGGGGCTCTAAGAGGACTCTCTCAGCCAGGCTCCTGTACTGGCCAGCTGGGACCTGAATTCCCCAGGTAGGCAGCTGCTCTTCAGCAGCTCCCAGGTCAAATGAGATGGGCGCACAAGTATTGTCGATCCAGAGCACCGTAAGGACCTGTCCGCTGCAGAGCTCTTGCCCCCAGCCAGGAGGGCTTCCGCCAGTCAAGGGACTCCAGCCAAGGGAGGAGGTGGGCAAGGGGCCAGCTCTCCCACCGGGGTCCATCTGCGGTTCACACGCCATAGCAGCATCAGCAGGACTCCTACTTTCCCTTCTCGGTTCATCCTAGAGCAGCCAGCTCAGCTTCGCCTGTCTTGGATTGAGGGAAGACTCCTTCTGGAGGCTTCTCAGAGCAGGGAAGAAGTCTCCTGGCTTGGCAAAGGTGGAGGGAGAGAAGGAACTGCCAAGTAGGGAGAGGTTCAAACCAGAGGGCAGGATAGAGCCAATCAAGGAGGCCTACGCTCTCACCCTGTAGCCTCTCATCCAAACTGGAGGCCGTCCCAGCCACCGCCGCCGCCCGCACCACCGCCGCCCCCCACCCCCGGGGACACGGAAGGTTGGGGGCACAGCCGCCCGCGCCCCGCCTACCGTCCGCGCAGCCCTCCAGAGTCCCGCCCCCGGGCCGAGCCCAAAAATAAGTTGTTTGTTGTTTTTTTTTTTTTTTTTTTTAAGAAATTTTGGTCACCACAAGGTTGAGAATATTTTCTCCTGGAAGTTTTATAACATGAACTTTTACATTATGTCTATGATTAACTTCCAGGTGATTTTTGTGTATGTTGTGAGATAATGTTCAGAATTTACTTTTTACCATATGTATATCCAGTTGTTCCAGCAATTTGAAGGCAATCCATAAATATGGTATATCCTTCCATTTTTTAGGTCTTCTTATCTTCTCTCAGCAATATCTTATAGCTTTTTGTAAACAGATAGAGCACATATTTTATTAAACTTACCTTAAGTATTTCTTGGATGTTATTATAAATGGCATTTTTAAAAATTTACATGCTATATCTAGTATATAGAAGTACAATGGTCTTTTATACATTGAACTTGGATTCTGTAACCTTGGTACTCTAATTTTTAGTTCTTATAGTTTCATTTTTTTATCTTCATTTTTTAGGTTCCTTAGAATTTCTCTACACAAATGATCATGTCATATGTGTCTTACTGTATCTATTTTTGTACTCTCACTTCTCTTTCTTACCTTCTTTTATGTATTTTAAATAATTTTATTTATTTACTTATTACCTATATCTCAGTGTGTTTTTCCCGTAATTGCTTGAGTTTATAGTATGCATTTTTATTAATTATATTTCCATTTTGAGATAATTATAGATTCTTCAGTATACTGTAGTCTTTGTCACTGTCTGCCTTAAAGCAATATTACTGTGGTCAAAGAAACCTACAGTAGAACACTCCTATTTCCCTCCTCCCAGTCCTTGTGCTATTGTTGTCATACACATTATTTCACCATACATTATAGACTTCCCATTCGTTAGATAGATGACAGGCAGATAGAATTTTTCTTGCTTGACAAACTTTTAACAATATTTTCAAAAGTAAGTTTGTAGATGTTGTAATAAGACATTAAGAAAATATCTCTTTGATGGCTTCCAATTTCTCCAAGGTAGGTTTAGAGGTGCTTTGCTGAAGGTAGTGGGGCCAGCAGAAGTATGGATAGTTTAATTAGAATAAATGACTCTGTCATAGCCACTGAAGTTACTTAAGGTTGTCAGGCCTCAATATAGGGACTCATATTGTGAAATGATATTGCTGTGATATGTGGAGTCACTCAGTCATGTCTGACTCTTTGCAATCTCATGGACTGTAACCTACCAGGCTCCTTTGTCCATGGGATTTTACAGGCAAGAGTAGTGGAGTGGATTGCTATTTACCAGCTTGCATATACAATTATGCCTCTCTCTAGAGGGGCTATCCCACTTTGAAGGTCAGGAATGGTGGCGGTAAGGAGATATCCCTCGTCCAAGGTAAGGAGCAGAGGCTGTGCTTTGCTGAAGCAGCTGTGAAGAGATACCCCATGCCCAAGGTAAGAGAAACTCAAGTAAGATGGTAGGCGTTGCAAGAGGGCATCAGAGGGCAGACACAATGAAACCATACTCACAGAAAACTAGTCAATCTAATCACACTAGGATCACAGCCTTGTCTAACTCATTGAAACCAACCATGCCCAAGGGGCAACTGAAGACAGGTGGGTCATGGTGGAGAGATCTGACAGGATGTGGTCCACTGGAGAAAGGAATGGCAAACCCCTTCATATTCTTTCTTGAGAACCCCATGAACAGGATGAAAAGGCAAAATGATAGGATACCAAAAGAGGAACTCCCCAGGTCATTAGGTGCCCATTATGCTACTGGAGATCAGTGGAGAAATAACTCCAGAAAGAATGAAGGGATAGAGCCAAAGCAAAAAAATTCCCAGCTGTGGGTGTGACTGGTGACAGAAGCAAGATCCGATGCTATAAAGAGCAATATTGCATAGGAACCTGGAATATCAGGTCCATGAATCAAGGCAAATTGCAAGTGGTCAAACAGGAGATGGCAAGGGTGAACGTCAACATTCTAGGAATCAGGGAACTAAAATGGACTGGAATGGGTGAATTTAACTCAGGTGATCATTATATCTACTACTGTGGTCAGGAATCCCTCAGAAGAAATGGAGTAGCCATCATGGTCAACAAAAGAGTCTGAAATACAGTACTTGGATGTAATCTCAAAAACGACAGAATGATCTCTGTTCATCTCCAAAGCAAACCATTCAGTATCACAGGTATCCAAGTCTATGCCCCAACCAGCAACGCTGAAGAAACGGAAGTTGAACAGTTCTATGAAGACCTACAAAACCTTTTGGAACTAACACCCAAAAAAGATGTCCTTTTCATTATAGGGGACTGGAATGCAAGAGTAGGAAGTCAAGAAACACCTGGAGTAACAGGCAAATTTGGCCTTGGAATACAGAATGAAGAAGGGCAAAGACTAATAGAGTTTTGCCAAGAAAATGCAATGGTCATAGCAAACACCCTCTTCCAATAACACAAGAGAAGACTCTCCACATGGACATCACCAGATAGTCAACATCAAAATCAGATTGATTATATTCTTTGCAGCCAAAGATGGAGAAGCTCTAAACAGTCAACAAGAACAAGACCAGGAGCTGACTGTGGCTCAGATCATGAACTCCTTATTACCAAATTCAGACTCAGATTGAACAAAGTAGGGAAAATTGCTAGACCATTCAGGTATGACCTAAACCAAATCCCTTATGATTATACAGTGGAAGTGAGAAATAGATTTAAGGGCCCAGATATGATAGAGTGCCGGATGAACTATGGAATGAGGTTCATGACATTGTACAGGAGACAGGGATCAAGACCATCCCCATGGAAAAGAAATGCAAAAAAGCAAAATGGCTGTCTGGGGAGGCCTTACAAATAGCTGTGAAAAGAAGAGAGGAAAAAGCAAAGGAGAAAAGGAAAGATATAAGCATCTGAATGCAGAGTTCCAAAGAATAGCAAGAAGAGATAAGAAAGGCTTCTTCAGGGATCAATGCAAAGAAATAGAGGAAAAGAACAGAATGGGAAAGACTAGAGATCTCTTCAAGAAAATTAGAGATACCAAGGGAATATTTCATGCAAAGATGGGCTCCATAAAGGACAGAAATTGTCTGGACATAACAGAAGCAGAAGATATTAAGAAGAGGTGGCAAGAATACACGGAAGAGCTGTACAAAAAAAAAAAAAAAATCTTCACGACCCAGATAATCACGATGGTATGATGACTCATCTAGAGCCAGACATCTTGGAATGTGAAGTCAAGTTGGCCTTAGGAAGCATCACTACGAACAAAGCTAGTGGAGGTGATGGAATTCTAGTTGAGCTGTTTTGAATCCTTAAAGATGATGCTGTGAAAGTGCTGCACTCAATATGCCAGCAAATTTGGAAAACTCAGCAGTGGCCACAAGACTGGAAAAGGTCAGTTTTCATTCTAATCCCAAAGAAAGGCAAGGCCAAAGAATGCTCAAACTACTGCACAATTGCACTCATCTCACATGCTAAAGTAATGCTCAAAATTTTCCAAGCCAGGCTTCAGCAATACGTGAACTGTGAACTCCCTGATGTTCAAGCTGGTTTTAGAAAAGGCAGAGGAACCAGAGATCAAATTGCCAACATCCACTGGATCGTGGAAAAAGCAAGAGAGTTCCAGAAAAACATCTATTTCTGCTTGATTGGCTATGCCAAAGCCTTTGACTGTGTGGATCACAATAAACTGTAGAAAATTCTGAAAAAGATGGGCATAGCAGACCACCTAACCTGCCTCTTGAAAAATCTGTATGCAGGTCAGGAAGCAACAGTTAGAAGTGGACATGGAACAACAGACTAGTTCCAAATAGGAAAAGGAGTACGTCAAGGCTGTATATTGCCACCCTGCTTATTTAACTTCTATGCAGAGTACATCATGAGAAACACTGGACTGGAAGAAACACAAGCTGGAATCAAGATTGCCAGGAGAAATATCAATAACCTCAGATATGCAGATGACACCACCCATAAGGCAGAAAGGGAAGAGGAGCTATAAAGCCTCTTGATGAAAGTGAAAGAGGAGAGTGAAAAAGTTGGCTTAAAACTCAACGTTCAGAAAATACAAGCTCATGGCATCCGGTCCCATCACTTCATGGGAAATAAATGGGGAAACAGTGGAAACAGTGTCAGATTTTATTTGGGAGGGCTCCAAAATCTCTGCAGATGGTGAATGCAGCCATGAAATTAAAAGACGCTTACTCCTTGGAAGAAAAGTTATGACCAACCTAGATAGTATATTCAAAAGCAGAGACATTACTTTGCTGACTAAGGTCCATCTAGTCAAGGCTATGGTTTTTCCTGTGGTCATGTATGGATGTGAGAGTTGGACTGTGAAGAAGGCTGAGCGCCAAAAAATTGATGGTTTTGAACTGTGGTGTTGGAGAAGACTCTTGAGAGTACCTTGGACTGCAAGGAGATCCAACCAGTTCATTCTGAAGGAGATCAACCCTTGGATTTCTTTGGAAGGAATGATGCAAAAGCTGAAGCTCCAGTACTTTGGCCACCTCATGCGAAGAGTTGACTCACTGGAAAAGACCCTGATGCTGGGAGGGATTGGGGGCAGGAGGAGAAGAGGACAACTGAGGATGAGATGGCTGGATGGCATCACGGACTCGATGGACGTGAGTCTGAGTGAACTCCTGGAGTTGGTGATGGACAGAGAGGCCTGGCGTGCTATGATTCATGGGGTCACAAAGAGTCGGACACGACTGAGAGACTGAACTGAACTGAACTGAATTTTATATATTGGACAGCACTCTAGATCAAAGTTGTCCAATATGTTAATAAATATAGTGCAAGGCACAAATGTGAATTACATAAGTAATTTTAAGTTTTCTAGAAGGCACATTAAAATGTGAAAGACAGATAATATTAATGTGTCTTATTTAACCCAATACATCTAAATTACATCAACATATGTAATCAGTATAAATATTTTCCTATTGAATCTTTGTAATCAAGTATGTATTTTATATTTACAGGCCATCTCAATTCAGGTTAGTCACATTGCAAATTCTCAATAGCTGCACATGGACAGTGTCTACAGTTTTATTTTTTTTTAATTTTTTAAATTTTAATATCTTTAATTCTTACATGCGTTCCCAAACATGAACCCCCCTCCCACCTCCCTCCCCATAACATCTCTCTGGGTCATCCCCATGCACCAGCCCCATGCACCAGCCCCAAGCATGCTGCATCCTGCATCAGACATAGACTGGCGATTCATTCTTACATGATAGTATACATGTTAGAATGTCATTCTCCCAAATCATCCCACCCTCTCCCTCTCCCTCTGAGTCCAAAAGTCCGTTATACACATCTGTGTCTCTTTCCCTGTCTGGCATAAAGGGTCGTCATTGCCATCTTCCTAAATTCCATATATATATGTTAGTATACTGTATTGGTGTTTTTCTTTCTGGCTTACTTCACTCTGTATAATTGGCTCCAGTTTCATCCATCTCATCAGAACTGATTCAAATGAATTCTTTTTAATGGCTGAGTAATACTCCATTGTGTATATGTACCACCGCTTTCTTATCCATTCATCTGCTGATGGACATCTAGGTTGTTTCCATGTCCTGGCTATTATAAACAGTGCTGCGATGAACATTGGGGTACATGTGTCTCTTTCAATTCTGGTTTCCTCGGTGTGTATGCCCAGCAGTGGGATTGCTGGGTCATAAGGTAGTTCTATTTGCAATTTTTTAAGGAATCTCCACACTGTTCTCCATAGTGGCTGTACTAGTTTGCATTCCCACCAACAGTGTAGGAGGGTTCCCTTTTCTCCACACCCTCTCCAGCATTTATTGCTTGCAGATTTTTGGATCGCAGCCATTCTGACTGGTGTGAAATGGTATCTCATTGTGGTTTTGATTTGCATTTCTCTGATAATGAGTGATGTTGAGCATCTTTTCATGTGTTTGTTAGCCATCCGTATGTCTTCTTTGGAGAAATGTCTATTTAGTTCTTTGGCCCATTTTTTGATTGGGTCGTTTATTTTTCTGGAATTGAGCTGCATAAGTTGCTTGTATATTTTTGAGATTAGTTGTTTGTCAGTTGCTTCATTTGCTATTATTTTCTCCCATTGTGAAGGCTGTCTTTTCACCTTGCTTATAGTTTCCTTTGTTGTGCAGAAGCTTTTAATTTTAATTAGATCCCATTTGTTTATTTTTGCTTTTATTTCCAGAATTCTGGGAGGTGGATCATAGAGGATCCTGCCGTGATTTATGTCTGAGAGTGTTTTGCCTATGTTCTCCTCTAGGAGTTTTATAGTTTCTGATCTTACATTTAGATCTTTAATCCATTTTGAGTTTATTTTTGTGTGCGGTGTTAGAAAGTGATCTAGTTTCATTCTTTTACAAGTGCTTGACCAGTTTTCCCGGCACCACTTGTTAAAGAGATTGTCTTTACTCCATTGTATATTCTTGCCTCCTTTGTCAAAGATAAGGTGTCCATATGTGTGTGGATATTTTTCTGGGCTTTCTATTTTGTTCCATTGATCTATATGTCTGTCTTTGTGCCAGTACCATACTGTCTTGATGACTGTGGCTTTGTAGTAGAGCCTGAAGTCAGGCAAGTTGATTCCTCCAGTTCCATTCTTCTTTCTCAAGATTGCTTTGGCTATTCAAGGTTTTTTGTATTTCCATACAAATCTTGAAATTATTTGTTCTAGTTCTGTGAAAAATGTGGCTGGTAGCCTGATAGGGATTGCATTGAATTTGTAAATTGCTTTGGGTAGTATACTCATTTTCACTATATTGATTCTTCCGATCCGTGAACATGGTATATTTCTCCATCTATTAGTGTCCTCTTTGATTTCTTTCATCAGTGTTTTATAGTTTTCTATATATAGGTCTTTAGTTTCTTTAGGTAGATATATTCCTAAGTATTTTATTCTTTTCGTTGCAATGGTGAATGGAATTGTTTCCTTAATTTCTTTTCCTACTTTCTCATTATTCGTGTATAGGAATGCAAGGGATTTCTGTGTGTTGATTTTATATCCTGCAACTTTACTATAATCATTGATTAGCTCTAGTAATTTTCTGGTGGAGTATTTAGGGTTTTCCATGTAGAGGATCAGGTCATCTGCAAACAGTGAGAGTTTTACTTCTTCTTTTCCAATTTGGATTCCTTTTATTTCTTTTTCTGCTCTGATTGCTGTGGCCAAAACTTCCAGAACTATGTTGAATAGTAGCGGTGAAAGTGGACACCCTTGTCTTGTTCCTGACTTTAGGGGAAATGCTTTCAATTTTTCACCATTGAGGATAATGTTTGCTGTGGGTTTGTCATAGATAGCTTTTATTATGTTGAGGTATGTTCCTTCTATTCCTGCTTTCTGGAGAGTTTTTATCATAAATGGATGTTGAATTTTGTCAAAGGCCTTCTCTGCATCTATTGAGATAATCATATGGTTTTTATTTTTCAATTTGTTAATGTGGTGAATTACATTGATTGATTTGTGGATACTGAAGAATCCTTGCATCCCTGGGATAAAGCCCACTTGGTCATGGTGTATGATCTTTTTAATGTGTTGTTGGATTCTGATTGCTAGAATTTTGTTGAGGATTTTTGCATCTATGTTCATCAGTGATATTGGCCTGTAGTTTTCTTTTTTTGTGACATCTTTGTCAGGTTTTGGTATTAGGGTGATGGTGGCCTCATGGAATGAGTTTGGAAGTTTACCTTCCTCTGCAATTTTCTGGAAGAGTTTGAGGAGGATAGGTGTTAGCTCTTCTCGAAATTTTTGGTAGAATTCAGCTGTGAAGCTGTCTGGACCTGGGCTTTTGTTTGCTGGAAGATTTCTGATTACAGTTTCAATTTCCGTGCTTGTGATGGGTCTGTTAAGATTTTCTATTTCTTCCTGGTTCACTTTTGGAAAATTGTACTTTTCTAAGAATTTGTCCATTTCTACCACGTTGTCCATTTTATTGGCATACAACTGCTGATAGTAGTCTCTTATGATCCTTTGTATTTCTGTGTTGTCTGTTGTGATCTCTCCATTTTCATTTCTAATTTTATTGTCTACAGTTTTAGACAGAACATCTCTGGACAATTTATTTTTTTCCTTTTCTAAAAGCTATATGGTGAGTCACAGACAGAATTACAAATCAAGCTCTATCATGTGTATTTTTTCTGATTGAGGCCACTCTGCAATTACCCTGCAGCATAATTAAAATGAGTAATATGATGAGAGACATAATACTTCAAATTGCCAGGTGAACAGAAAGGATTGTAGAAACTGAAGGCTAGATGTTAGTCAAAATCAACAAAAGGTGAGTCAAGCGTACAGAACTGAGTGTTACTGAACGATCAGTTAATGAACGCAAGTTAAGTTCCTTGTAAATGAACGCAAGTTAAGTTCCTTCCTGCTTCTGAAATTCTTTTGTTTTGCTTTATTTTCATTTCTTTCTTTCCCTTAAAGATTCTTTATAATTTCCCTGGGACCTGAAGGACATGTACCTTAATAGAACTGGCACATGTAATTCCACCTCCCAGATGACACATATTTTAGACATAATATTTTAAAAGGGAACATCAGGATGCTGAACCATAAGCTATAAATATCAAATATATTTTAAAATATAAGACTGATCATGGACATTAGGAGGCTTCATTGTCCTGAGTCTCTAAATGTCTTGTAATTCAAATTGTTTCTTGAAGAGTCTCAAAATAACAATATATAGACAGCTTCAGAGATACAGACAGGTATGGAGATAGACTGGTTCATATATGCATCAGTCAAGGGACACACTGGTTTGGGGGTATTTGTTGCTACATAATGAACTTCTCCAAATTTCATTTGCTTAAAACACCACTCTTCTGTTCATCTGCTCTTGATTCTGAAATTTGGACAGAGCTTGGCGAGGTGCACTTATCTCTCTTCTACATTGCACCAGCTGGTGTGGATCACTGGGTACTGGAGAAGAAAATTTCACAATGGCCTTTCACACAGCATTTGCTGTCTGTTGACTGGGAGCCCAGCTCTGGCTGCTGGCTGAGAGCCTTGGCTCTCCTTCAGGTGGCCTTTCCGTGTGGCTAGATTGGGTTCTCAGGGCATGTTCAGACTTCCTCAATAACAGCTAACTTCCCTCACATCCTGAGCACCAAAGAAGAGCTGCTGACCCTTCTTGAGTTTCCGCCCTAGACCTGGCACAGCATCACCTTCACAGTATCTCGTTACTCAGAGCACATCACAAGGGTAGGCCAGATACAAAGCAAGAGAACCATGCAGGGTGTGAATACTGGGAACTATGGTTCACTTGAGGCCACCGAAAACACTAATTTACGTGAATGAACTTGCTTCACATTTTAAATTTTCTATCAATTGTTTTCTGAATCTTCAATTTTTTAACAGCCTATCCATGTTCCATTGTTGCAATATCTTCTCAAATATCTGAGGATATTAATAAAAATCATTTAAAGTTTTCCCTTTTTTCCTAAATAGTCTGTTTCCACCAAGGTCAGATTTTCTTTTCTTTTTTAAACTTTCTTTTGAACTAGTTTCTTGTTTTGTTTTCCCACCTTCATCTTTCTCCTTTAACTTACTGATCTTCCTCAAAGAGCTTGTCATCCTGGGTTCCTATTTAGATTTATAAAAGAAAAACTAAGTCATTTAATAGATATTCTGGCACAGGTTTCCTCTACCATTTCTCTGATACTTGAGTTCCCAAATGAAAAGGTCTGGCAGTGGGATCTGTGTACTTGTGCAGAGAGAGGGATAACCATACAGGTATGTTTGTGGGGAGTAGACAGGCAGGCTCACCCCTGCCTCCATCCTCGTGGTAAAAATAAAGACAGACTTACTCTAAGGTGGCCATCACGTTCCCGCATCTAAGCCCTAGCCTCTCCGAGCAGATTCTCCCTCCAAGATCAGGTCTCAGGTTTCCTTTTGGGGGCATGTACTGTTATTGCCAATTGCTCTGTGTGCTGGGGGACCAGTGGTAGAAAGAGAGAAAGGTGTTTGAATAACAGACTCACCACCTCAGTAGATTAATTGTCCTGATTACTACCCTGCATCTCTCTTTTACTCTTGCTGCTGCTGCTTAGTCACTTTAAGTGTAAGTAAGTGTAGTCGCTCAGTCGTGTCCAACTCTTTGTGACCCCATGGACTGTAGGCCACCAGGCTCCTCTATCCATGGGATTCTCCAGGCAAGAATACTAGAGTGGGTTGCCATTTCCTTCTCCAAGGGATCTTCCCAACCCAGAGATCGAACTTGGGTCTTCCGCATCACAGGCAGATGCTTTATCCTCTGAGCCACCTTCATCTGGTGTTAGTCACTTTAGCCATGTCCAACTCTTTGAAACCCTATGTACTGTAGCCTGCCAGGCTCCATGGGAATTCTGTAGGCAAGAATACTGGAATGAGTGCTGTTTCCTTCTCCAGGGGATCTTCCCAACCCAGGGATTGAATCAGGGTCTCCTGCACTGCAGACATATTCTTTACAGGCTGAGCCACCAGGGAAACCCCTCTTCTACTCTTGAAAATGAAAGTGAAGTTGCTCAGTCATGTCAGGATTTTTGTGACCCCATGGCCTGTAGCCCACCAGGCTTCTCCATCCATGGGATTCTCCAGGCAAGAATACTGGAGTGGGTTGCCATTTCCTTCTCCAGGAGATCTTCCTAACCCAGAGATTGAACCCAGGTCTCCCATACTGTAGGCAGACACTTTACCATCTGAGCCACCAGGGAAGTCAGCTTCTACCTCTCAATTCAGTCAGTTCAGTCGCTCAGTCGTGTCCGACTCTTTGCGACCCCATGAATCGCAGCACGCCAGGCCTCCTTCTCCATCACCAACTCTGGAGGTCACTCAGACTCATGTCCATCGAGTCAGTGATGCCATCCAGCCATCGCATCCTCGGTCGTCCCCTTCTCCTCCTGCCCCCAATCCCTCCCATCATCAAAGTCTTCTCCAATGAGTCAACTCTTTGCATGAGGGGGCCAAAGTACTAGAGCTTCAGCTTTCACATCATTCCTTCCAAAGAAATCCAAGGGTTGATCTCCTTCAGAATGGACTGGTTGGATCTCCTTGCAGTCCAAGGGACTCTCAAGAGTCTTCTCCAACACCACAGTTCAAAACCATCAATTCTTTGGCGCTCAGCCTTCTTCACAGTTCGACTCTCACATCTATACATGACTACTGGAAAAACCATAGCCTTGACTAGACGGACCTTAGTCGGCAAAGTAATGTCTCTGCTTTTGAATATGCTATCTAAGTTGCTCATAACTTTTCTTCCAAGAAGTAAGCGTCCTTTAATTTTATGGCTGCAATCACCATCTGCAGTGGTTTTGGAGTCCAAAAAAAAAAAAAAGTCTGACACTGTTTCCACTGTTTCCCCATCTATTTCCCATGAAGTGATGGGACCGGATGCCATGATCTTCTTTTTCTGAATGTTGAGTTTTAAGCCAACTTTTTCACTCTCCTCTTTCACTTTCATCAAGAGGCTTTTTAGCTCCTCATCACTTTCTGCCATAAGTTAATGTCATCTGCATATCTGAGGTTTTTTATATTTCTCCCGGCAATCTTGACTCCAGCTTGTGTTTCTTCCAGTCCAGAGTTTCTCATGATGTACTCTGCATAGAAGTTAAATAAGCAGAGTGAAAATCTACAGCCTTGACGTACTCCTTTTCCTATTTGGAGCCAGTCTGTTGTTCCATGTACAGTTCTAACTGTTGCTTCCTGACCTGCATACAGATTTCTCAAGAGGCAGGACAGGTGGTTTGGTATTCCCATCTCTCTCAGAATTTTCCACAGTTTATCGTGGCAAGAGTACACAGAAGAACTGTACAAAATGGATCTTCACGACCCGGATAATCACGATGGTGTGATCACTCATCTAGAGCCAGACATCCTGGAATGTGAAGTCAAGTGGGCCTTAGGAAGCATCACTACGAACAAAGCTAGTGGAGGTGATGGAACTTCAGTTGAGCTATTTCAAATCCTGAAAGATGATGCTGTGAAAGTGCTGCACTCAATATGCCAGCAAATTTGGAAAACTCAGCAGTGGCCACAAGACTGGAAAAGGTCAGTTTTCATTCCAATCCCAAAGAAAGGCAAGGCCAAAGAATGCTCAAACTACTGCACAATTGCACTCGTCTCACATGCTAGTAAAGTAATGCTCAAAATTCTCCAAGCCAGGCTTCAGCAATACGTGAACTGTGAACTTCCAGATATTCAAGCTGGTTTTAGAAAAGGAACAGGAACAAAGATCAAGTTGCCAACATCCCCTGGATCATGGAAAAAGCAAGAGAGTTCCAGAAAAACATCTATTTCTGCTTGATTGACTATGCCAAAGCCTTTGACTGTGTGGATCACAATAAACCATGGAAAATTCTGAAAGAGATGGAAATATCAGACCACCTGACCTGCCTCTTGAGAAATCTGTATGCAGGTCAGGAAGCAACAGTTAGAAGTGGACATGGAACAACAGACTGGTTCCAAATAGTAAAAGGAGTATGTCAAGGCTGTATATTGTCACCCTCTTATTTAACTTCTATGCAGAGTACATCATGAGAAATGCTGGACTGGAAGAAACACCAGCTGGAATGAAGATTGCAGGGAGAAATATCAAAAACCTCAGATATGCAGATGACACCACCCTTATGGCAGAAAGTGATGAGGAGCTATAAAGCCTCTTGATGAAAGTGAAAGAGGAGAGTGAAAAAGTTGGCTTAAAACTCAACATTCAGAAAACAAGGATCATGGCATCTGGTCCCATCACTTCATGGGAAATAGATGGGGAAACAGTGGAAACATTGTCAGACTTTATTTTTTTTGGACTCCAAAATCACTGCATATGGTGATTGCAGCCATGAAATTAAAGGATGCTTACTCCTTGGAAGAAAAGTTATGACCAACCTAGACAGTATATTCAAAAGCAGAGACATTACTTTGCCGACTAAGGTCCGTCTAGTCAAGGCTATGTTTTTTCCAGTAGTCATATATGGATGTGAGAGTCGGACTGTGAAGAAGGCTGAGCGCCAAAGAATTAATGGTTTTGAACTGTGGTGTTGGAGAAGACTCTTGAGAGTCCCTTGGACTGCAAGGAGATCCAACCAGTCCACTCTGAAGGAGATCAACCCTTGGATTTCTTTGGAAGGAATGATGCGAAAGCTGAAACTCAAGTACTTTGGCCACCTCATGCAGAGTTGACTCATTGGAGAAGACTTTGATGGTGGGAGGGATTGGGGGCAGGAGGAGAAGGGGACGACCGAGGATGAGATGGCTGGATGGCATCACTGACTCAATGGACATGAGTCTGAGTGAACTCCAGGAGTTAGTGATGGAGAAGGAGGCCTGGCGTGCTGCGATTCATGGGGTCGCAAAGAGTCAGACACAACTGAGCAACTGAACTGAACTGAACTATTGTGATCCACACAGTCAAAGGCTTTGGCATAGTCAATAAAGCAGAAATAGATTTTTTTCTGGAACTCTCTTGCTTTTTCCATGATCCAGCGGATGTTGGCAATTCTTAGTACCTGCTAATTCAGAGCTTGGACCTACTCTGAATCTCCACTTGGGAGCAAAACTCCCCCATGTGCTGCAGCCCTCCATGGAGAGTGTTCTGCCGGCAGTTCAGGTATTTGAGAAGATATTGCATCAACAGAACATGAATAGGCTGCTGAAAAGTAGACCATTTAGAAAATAATGTGATTTCTGCTATAAAAGTTTAATAATGGGGCTGGATAATAAGGCTAAGGAAACTTTTAAGCTCTTATGTGTTTGTTAGTCCTTCAATCATGTCCAGACTCTTTGTGACTCCATAGACTGTAGCCTACCAGGCTCCTCTCTCCATGGAATCCTCCAGGCAAGAATACTGGAGTGGGTTGCCATTTCCTTCTCCAGGGTATCTTCCCAATGCAGGGATGAAACCTGGGTCTCCTGCATTGCAGACATATTCTTTACCATCTGAGCCACCAGGGAAGCTCACAGAATTAAAGAAAAAGAATATAATCTATGAAAGACACAAAGCACCAAGCCAAGTGTCCAACATCCATCCCCTCAAAATCAAATCCAGTTAATGCAAAGAGGATATAATTGGGGGAATAAAAATAAATAAATTTCTCAGAGCCCAAAAGCAAACCCCTCAGATCTTCAGAATGAAATGTGTTCATCTCAGAATGAAATGAATCCATTTTTATTCATGCTGAGTAGCATGAATAAAAAAAGATACACATACATTGGTACAAAACCTCACCAAGGCTAGAGACTCCTGAAAACTGCCATAAAGAAAAAATAAAGCACACAAAAAGTAGGTAGCTACAAAGGGTCAAATCTTAGACTGATGATAGACACTGTATTGTCAATACTGGAAGCCAGAATACACTCTAGCTATACCTCTAGGTGTAAGGTCGGACCCGGGGGCCATAACGGGCGGGGGAAGTCCCTAACGGAAGGAGCCTCCCAGACCCCAGGGGACCAATGACAGCACACTTCACCAGCTAAAGCCGCCCCGCCCCAGCCACAAAGAAGGACCTGTTAGCCCGCAACACCGGGAACCGGCAACCTATCAAACCCCCATCCACTAACCTGGTCATCCCTCGCAGCGTGCATATATAAACAAACTTCTAACACGGGGTCTGGGCTAGGACTTCCTTGACCTGCCTCAGGTCTGGGAACCCCTCCCGGGAGCGCTTCGCCATTAAAAAGCCTGTTAGAGAATAAATTTGAATCAGTTCTAATGAGATGGATGAAACTGGAGCCAATTATACAGAGTGAAGTAAGCCAGAAAGAAAACACCAATACAGTATACTGACACATATATATGGAATTTAGAAAGATGGTAATGATGACCCTGTATGCAAGACAGCAAAAGAGACACAGATGTATAGAATGGACTTTTGGACTGTGAGGGAGAGGGAGAGGGTGGGATGATTTGGGAGAATGGCATTGAAACATGTATACTATCATGTAAGAAATGAAGCACCAGTCTATGTTTGATACAGGACGCTTGGGGCTGGTGCACAGGGATGATCCAGAGAGATGATATGGGGTGGGAGGTGGGAGGGGAATTCAGGATTGGGAGCTCGTATACACCTGTGGCGGATTCATGTCAATGTATGGCAAAACCAATACAGTATTGTAGAGTAAAAATAAAATTTAAAAAAAATGATAGCACCTATTTAGAACTCCCACGCAGCAGATACTCAGTTAAGAGAGTCCTAATGATGATTTAGGCTTTGAATCAGCAAACTTTTATTGAACTCTTTTGATAACAATGGTGGGAGAGGGAAGTGAGAAGGAGCCCTTGATTTTCATCCTAATATGTGAGTTAAAGAAGGCTGAGTGCCAAAGAATTGACGCTTTTGAACTGTGGTGCTGAAGAAGACTTTTGAGAGCTTCTGGGACAGCAAGGAGATCAAACAGGTCAATCCTAAAGGAAACCAGCCCTGAATATTCATTGGAAGGACTGAGGCTGAAGCTGAAGCTCCAATAGTTTGGTCACCTGATGCAGAGAGCCAACTCATTGGAAAAGCCCCTGATGCTGGGAAAGATTGAGGGCAAGAGGAGAAAAGGGCGGCAGAGGAGGAGATGGTTAAATATCATCACTGACTCAATGGACATGAATTTGAGCAAACTCAGGAAGATAGTAGAGGATGGTGGGGGGAGCTGGTATGCTACATTCCATGGGGTAGCACAAAGTCAGACACGACTTAGCAACTGAACAACTGTGAGTTACAATCACCAGTGGTTTTTCCATTTTATTTTGGGGATGTATAAAATCTCCAGCTCTAACTGGTAAAAAAATAAAAAATAATAAAAAGCCTGTTAGACACTCTTTTGGTGTCCTGGTCTTTCACCTAACACTAGGGTGCTGAGAAAATAGAACTTGTGACCCTACACCCACCAGCATGGCTGTCCCAAGGGAAGGATGGAGAGAGGCAGAGGATACAGCAGAGCATCTGGGTTCTTCCCCATAGACAGAAGGTCCATCGTATGGTCGCACAGGATACAGGCCAGCAGCACAGCTGGAGTACGACCTTTCTGCCTTCACATCTCCCTGAAAGTACCCGGCTCCTGCTGTGCCACCTGGCTCAGGTGAGTATTCCAATAGAAAAGCCCTATTTAGTATTATTTCGTATTGAACCCTCTTCCTCTGACTTCTTTCCTGCCAGCCCACCACGAGCAAGTAACAGCACGTTCAAGAATGTTTACTGTGAGACAAAGTGAACCCAATGTCAGTCTGCAGGCACACCTGCCCTCCAGCAGATCTCCATCTGAAGCCAGTTCCTGCTTCAGTCAGTCACCATGGGGACTAAGTTCATTTCAGAACTGCAAGGAGTCAAAGAGTTTATCTCCTGTAATCTTTTGGGGGGAAAAAAAATAGACTTGGCAATCCATTTGGAAACTGAAAAATGAAGTGAAAAAAGAGGAATTTAAGAAAAAACAGATGGGAGGATCTACAATGATATGGAATTATTCCAAGGATAAAATGTAAAGCAGATAGTTCCATAGACAGTTTATAAAACAATTGACCCAAATTAGAATTTGAGGTCAAAGGACTCTAAGATGACCATCTCAAAGAATGAATTTCAATCAAAAAAATAGTATTAAAGACAAGGAAGAATTTTACTCTTTAATAAGGAAGCTACCCTTTCCCCTTAATACACAAAAGAGAAAGAATTAGAAGTTCTGGGAAAAACAAACAAAAGTAAGAAAATCCCATTGCAAAGATGGAGCAAACTAAACGACATGATTTTGAGCAATGGTATAAAGTCAGAAGAGAATTCATTTGACCCATGTACTGGAACATTCTCCTTGGAACTGCAGTTTTAGTGACATGATTTCATTAGAATTTGGTTCTGCAATAAGTGAAAAATATGTAGTTATAGTGTTATATTATGCCAATATAATGTTAATTTATATTAGTATATTTATAGTTATTATGATAATGTTTAATATTATAATAATTACAATTAATATATTAAAATTATAATCTTATACCAATATAACATTGGTAGTGACATTTTATTTTTTAGACTCAACCTATAGACAAAACATGAGAGATATAATTATAGGTACAGAACAAAATCCAAGTGGTATAACTTTACAAAAATAATACAGTAGCATAAATGACAAAAGAGGTGAAAGAGGCTGAATTATCTTTGAAGGGCCCACTTTTACCAAGTGATGGCACTCTCTTTACTGAGTCAGTTTACCAAGTCAGAAGTATATACTTGAGTAGATTGTTTAGTTCATTCTAAAATTACTTATTAAACACCCTCCACATGCTAGCATCACTCTAGGTCTTGAGATATGGTGTTGAGCATGTCTGTAGATCTAACAGGCACATTTCCTGCCCTTAAGGAGCTCACAAGATAATGTGGCTGCTGCTACTGCTAAGTCGCTTCAGTCGTGTCTGGTGGAGAAGAGTACAAATGGACGAAATTCACCATCATTGACAGGAGGTCAATTCTGGTTGCTGTTGTTGTTTACTCACTAAGTTGTGTCCGACTCTTTGTTATCCCGTGGACTGAAGTCTGACAGCTCCTCAGTCCATGGGATTTCACAGGACAGAGAGTGTGCTGCTTTGAGAAGATATTGTGTCAATGGAACATGAAGTAAAATTAGAAATGGTTAAAAGTGCTTATTTTGGGGAAGTTAGACTGGAGGGTGGGATAGGGCAACAGAATTTAAGAGACTAGTTTTTCACTTATCTCTATTTGTACTGTTTGAACTTCTCCAAGTATAAGAGCTCTGTTAATAATATTAAAAAACACAAAACCCAATATTGCAGTTTTTAACCAGCAGGATCAGGCTGACTTACACTCTACCTAATGTTGCATGGAAGACCTGATGTCAGGGCTTTATGACTCAAAATTCAATGCAAAGAAATGCTGCAGCTGGGAACCATCTGCTCAACATACACTGAGTATATTTTCATTCCATAATTGTACATCTGGATATTTTAATAGCCAAACCGATATGAAACATGCTTCTATAAATACACTGAGCTTCTCTTTCTGCCACATTTATTGCTATAAAATTAGCTGACTTTTAATTTTTAAAGTGTTGCTTTTTTAAAAGCACCATGAAAAACTGTTTAAATATATACTTATCTATCTATGAAAAACAGATTTTCTACTAATTTAACCCTTCTGAAGCCAGACATAATATGTAACAATGATCCGCAGAGCTGTATACAGAGTTCCATTTTGCCTGCTCCCTTTCTGTCTTGCATCTTTCTCTCCCCAATCCAATCTCTCTCTCATCTATTCACTGCCAAGCGCCTCCAACACTCCAAGACTCTGGGGTTGCGAGTGGTCACAGAGAGTCTGGAAGCCTGGACAGGTGTCAGCTTCAGGATGCAGTGGAGCTGAGGGAGAACTGGGACGCCAGGACAGACTGGCTCTGGGTTGGGAAGGGACTCTGAACTCCCAGGGCAGTACAGGGGAGTCGGAGGTGAGTGCTGAGGGCAGGGCAGAGCAGAGGGTGTCTGCTCCGAAACCAGGAGGGGAGGAGGCTGCTGCAGTGACAGCTGGCCAGGAGTTGAAGGCAATGAACCGAGCGGCTCCAAAGCAAAGGGCAGGAGGAACTGCAAGGCAGCGGTCTCATGAGGGAAAAAGGACAAAGCAACCGAAGCTTTGTGGTACATGAGCCTGGCCGTGATTGCAACACGCGTGTGCAGGAAAGGGGGCGCAACCGGGGACCTGTCCCCTTGGGAGGGGCTTCGGCCACGAGTCCAGGGCCATGCCCACCTAGAGATTCAGCAGTGTGGAGTGGCGTTTCTGTTTAATGAACTCAGAATCGTGATGAATCAGTAACGCAGCAGAGTAACTACTGGAGGACCATGCCTGACGGTGTTTGCCCGTCTAATCTGCTTCATCTGTAGAGTTTACGCGCTCAAGTGGCCTTTCCGCTTCCATCTCTAATCTGTCCCTAGACACAGGTCCTGGGTCTCAGCTCCTAGATACTGAAGAAACCCAGAGGGGGAAATGTGTCTTTTCTCGACCGTCTGAATCAGAACCATGCCTGCTTAGCCGCTTCAGTCGTGCTGTCTCTGTGGGACCTCATTGACTGTAGTCTGCCAGGCTCCTCTGTCCATGGGATTCTCCAGGTAAGAATACTGGAGTGGGTTACCACTTTCTTCTCCAGGGGATCTTCCCAACCCAGGGATCAGACCCACGTTTCCTGAGTCTCCTGCATTGCAGGCAGATTCTTTTACCACTGAGCCAGCAGGAAAGTCTCAGAGTGATTTTAGAAGGAGCTGCCTTCCCTGTAGCAGTTTTGAGAACTCCATTTCTGGCCCCTGCCAACTTGGATGCTGACCCTAAGGATGCCAAATGCTGTTAATTCTAGGACTGCCATCAGTGCTCTCTCCTGGAGAGTTCATACCACTAGTAAACACGAGGAACCAAGAACCATTCATAGCCTTCTCTCCGCCATATATTTCCTTCTCCTCTGAGCACCTTATGTGTATGCATGCTAAGTTGCTTCAGTGCTGTCCAAATCTCTGTGACCCTAAGGACTGCAGCCTGCCAGGCTCCTCTGCCCATGACACTCTCCAGACAAGAATACTGGCGTGGGTTGCCATGACTTCCTCCAGCTGAACGCTTTGGGACCCCATGTAGCAGGATGCAGCCTTGGAGGCAAATTGACATCAAGTGCAATTCCAGCTTAATCATTTTCTACTGTGAAGCCTGGAAACATTTCTTAATCTTGCTAAGCTTCAGTTTTTTTTAAAAAAATGACAATTTGAGAATATTAGCAACTATTTCATTGGGTTGTACTGAGAATTAAATGTTCATGAAGGGCCTGATTTCAAGCCTGGCACATTGTACAGACACGTGTTCATCTTTGTTCTCAAATGCCTAGACCAAAAAAAGTCACGGTTTAGTTACCAAGTAAGAGGTAGGTATGTCTAAAACAAAGGTAACCAGAGGGGGTTGGTTTGACATGGTGTTGTAGTAAGTATTCAATTTAATGATATTTGTAAAGCGCTTAATGAATCCTAAAGGAAATCAATCCTGAATATTCATTGGAAGGATTGATGCTGAAGCTGAAGCTCGAATACTTTGGCTACCTGATGCAAAGAGCCAACTCTTTGGAAAAGGACCTGATGTTGTGAAATATTGAGGGCAGGAAGAGAAGGGGCAACAGAAGATGAGATAGTTGGATGGCATCACAGACTCAACAGATATGAGTTTGAGCAAGCTCTGGGAATTGGCAATGGACAGGGAAGCCTGGCGTGCTACAGTCCATGGGGTCTCAAAGAGTCGGACAGGACTGAGAGACTGAACAACAGAAAGTGCTTAATATAGTCATAATTATTCATGAAACTTACAAATTACCAAAGTTGGTTGGCCATGCCCTACATGTAGTTGACTATAGTGCTTATAAAATTATAAAATTGATAGCAGAACACAGTTCTGCTGATTTCTTAGAGTGTCTCCTATCTCTACCAGCTCTGAACTTGTTCTCTTTCATTCTCTCATGACACAGATATTCTGAGATCACCTGAACATGAAAGGGAATGACGCAGGACTTCCCCAGTGGTCCAGTGGATAAGAATCTGCCTGCCAATGTAGGGGACATGGGTTCTATTCCTGGTTTGAGAAGATGCCACATGCCAGAGAACAAGTCAGCCCATGCACCACAACTACGGAGCCCATGAGCTAGAACCTGGACACCACAGCTACAGAAGTCCACATGCCTAGAACCTATGCTCTTCGACAAGAGAAGCCACTGCAATAAGAAGCCTGCACACTGCAATGAAGAATGACCCTGGCTCACTACACCTAGAGAAAGCCACACAAAGCAACGAAGACCCAGCGCAGTCAAAATAATAATAATAATAATAATAAAATTATTTTTTAAGAAAAGTGAATGTAGCAGACACAGTCTGTTTCACAGGGCTCCTCAAACTCTTCACAAGACTCACTCTTCTCAGGGGTCTCAAACTGCGAGCTCCCCAAGATTCTGTCATCATTACTGGCATCAAACGTTTGCTGAATGTGAGCTGTATGCAAGCTGACCATTCTTTGAATTCCAGAAACACTTTATATGTATCAGATCTGTTTCAAAGCATGTCCTCTTCTCAGCCATGAGGCCTCAAGGAGGCCCCATTCTCCTCAATGTATTAATCAACATGTTAGGATCCATGAAGGGAGCTGTTCAGGCAGTTTATACACATTCTCTCATTTAATGCTCATGTCCTGCCAGGTAGCTACATTACCTCCAATTTACAGATGAGCTATCTGAGGTCAGAGAGGGTAACTAGCCCAAGGTCACACAGAGTCAATGGGAAACAAGTGCCATTAAACTCAGATGTCAGGGAGGCACCTGACAGCTGACACGATGCCTGGACATACGGTTGTTGACAACTCCCTCCTCTTTCACCCCTTATGCCAGGCTGTCCCTTCCTCCTTGGTGGCTGAAAGAAATAAGAAAATGTACTTGCATGTAGCAAGGTTGTTGCAATTGCTCTAAACCAAATTCACTGTGTTCTATGCCAGACTGAATGGCTGAAACCTACAGTTTGGTCTGACCAAATTACAAGCATGGTTGCCTTCCACTTCCAATACACTAAGAAAACTGAAGGAAAGCCTCTGTGCCAGGTCACTCCTGAAAGATTTCTGAAATTATACCTGCTTGCTTTCTCATCCCACTGTATTGTACGTCAGCACCATGTCAGAAAAGCAGAACTTACTTTAGTCAATATGGAACAGAAATAACTGGCAGGTATGCTATCACTCACATGGAAGTTCTCTCCATCATAAAACCTAAGTCTAAAAATTCCCGCAAGAAAACTCAGTCTTGTTCCTCCTAAGTAAGCCAGTCTACTTCTGACCATCCTCCAGTCTTTCTGGAAAACAGAGACACATGGCACTACTTGTTTCTTGCCAAGATAATGCCAGGACCTACTAATAACATCAGCTTTCTCTGTGACGGACAGGTGGATTTCTGCTGTCCTTCCTGGAGAAGGGGAGCAAAATCACAGAGGACTTTGGGCAGAATCACAAAGACAAGAAAGTAGATCCAAAAGCTGAGAATCCTCTTTTGGTGTGTGTGTGGGAGGGAGATGGTGGGTGCTGGACAGTGACCAACAGTATTCTTAATTTGAGAAAGACTATAACACTTTCTCAAAGACCTGTGTTTGGGATCAAGTGTGATAAACTGGGGGTTTCCCCAGTGGCTCAGTGGTAAAGAATCCACCTACAATACAGGATCTTCAGGAGACAAGGGTTCAATCCCTGGGTCAGGAAGATCCCCTGGAGGAGGGTACAGCAACCCACTCCAGTATTCTTGCCTGGAGAATCCCATGGACAGAGGACCCTGGTGTGCTACAGCCCCTGGGGTCGCAAAGAGTCAGATACAACTGATGTGACTTAGCAGGGCATGGCACATGATAAACTGGGCATCAAAGACTGTGGAAAGGGACCTGACTATTTGGTTTGTTCCATTACCAATGATTCCCTCACTCATTCATTTCTCATCTATTCATTTAATCACTTATTCTACAACCATGACTGACTACTATGTCAATACCTAGGAAGAAGACAGAGAAAAACCCAAGAAGATGGATATAATTCCATTGCTTTGTGGTAAGAGCTAAAGAGTTTACCGTCTAGATGCTTTTCCTGCATTTTCTGTCTGCTAAACACTCTGACAATTGTCTGATTTCTTATAATTTGTCTGAGCTTTACTCATCCACTATCCAGATAAGAGGTAACATTGATTGAGTGCTTTTTGTATGTCAGGCAATATTCTAAGCATTTTCTTATTTACATATCACAATAGTGTGATGAGATAGGTGCTATTAATGTGCTCATTTTCTCATAAGAAAGCCGAGTCATTGTGCAACGGTCATACTACTAATATAAAGAGGAGCTTAGTTTTGGAAGCAGGCAGTATAGCTACAAAGCCCCCATTCTTAGCCATGGCACTATCTGTATAATGGGTGAACTATTTGACCTTAGAGAAAATTTTAAATGTATAGTTTTCTTTGTTGACTTGAATGATATAATTTTATACATCTTAGAGTTGTTGCTAGTGGAAACTCTTGAAAGCCTATTCAGTACTAATCTCAGTCATTAATAGCCACTCTTGAAACAAGGCTGTGATTAGTTCTCTGGCAGCAAGGAAGCAACAGAAGAGGTGAAGGCAGAATCCTCTAACCAGGGGATGTTGGATACTCTGGGCATAAAAGGGACTATGAGAAACAAGGGCTCAGCCAGGGACAGGCAGCTGGAATCAGCTACTGCAGAGGAGATAAAAGAGTGTGCTGGGGATGCATAAGCTTGGAGAAAATGAGAAGACCAGTAAACAGGTGACTGGGGGCTGTGATCAAGAGCAGGATGGAGACATGGTCTTAAGCTGAAGGTGAGAAGGAACAGAAAGGAAGCCTTCAAAGCTGGACAAGTTTGCAAGGGAGAGGGGCAATGGGTGAGAACACATAGGTTTGTTTCTAAAGTGCTTCTGTGTATTAAATATGCTTTCACATGGTTTGACTCTGAATGACATCACACTTTAAAGATCTGCATAGAAAGTAAAGGAGGACCATCTTCTGAGCATCCTCACTAAGGACAGGACATGCACTGGATGCTGCATCTGCAGCCTCTCTCGTGACCTGGAGTCTTACGAGGCAGTTCTCACTATGTATAAACACAAGGGAGGCACTGAAACCCAGAGAGACTGTCAGAGTCACACAGCTGATAAACCAGTGTCTAGCACACAGTCTTCAATGACTATTTATTGAGCCATGAATAAGTGAGTGTATGGTAAAATGATAAAGCAAGCAAGCAGGCAGGCCCATCCAGCCCCAAAGTTCATGCTCTTTCTCCTGTACTGGTGGTTTTAAATTGTGAGCCACAGAGCCCTGGGCTGAGGTGAGGAGGAATAGAGTGGAGGAGCTGCCTGGAGAGTGGCGCACCTGGTCTGCTATTCCTGCTTTGACAAGAGCATCTCTGCTTCCATATGTGCTAGATATTGAGTTTTCCATATAATTGTATTTGAAGAAAAGGGTCTTCTTCTAAAATATGCTTCATAACTCCTGCCCTGTACCATGCTGCCTCCTAAGCATATATAAAATCTATGAATAAGTTCAGTTTAATAAAGATGTATATTAACATAGAGTGGAAACCTAAAGTCATTTCTGAATCCCAGTAACAGCCTCCTTTCCTGGTATATCTTATGAGGCCAGCTGTCTACAATATCCAGCATATTAAAGAGGCAGTTTACGATGGATGAAACACCCTCCAGGTCATTACAGCAGGCAGTCCACACCACAACTCCAGATGCCAAGGTTCAACCCTAGTTCTGCCATAACCTATTTGTGGGATTTGGGGTAAGAGATTTGACCTCCGTGTGCTTTAGTTTCATCTATAAAATATGATAGCTCTCTTTTAGGGTGAAAGTGAAAATTGCTTAGTCATGTCCAACTCTTTGCGACTGGTCTATGGAATTCTCCAGGCCAGAATACTGGAGTGGGTAGCCTTTCCCTTCTCCAGAGGATCTTCCCAACCCAGGGATCAAACCCAAGTCTCCCACATCGCAGGTAGATTCTTTACCAGCTGAGCCACAGGAAAGCCCAAGAATACCAGAGTGGGTATACCATCCCTTCTACAGCAGATCTTCCCAACCCAGGAATTGAACCAGGGTCTCCTGCATTCCAAGCGGATTCTTACCAACTGAGCTATCCTGTAGGGTAGACAGGTTTTGTGTTATACCTGTGAATATGCTCACTGTAAACAAATGCACTTAGTTGCCTTAACTACTCATACTTGCTGATACAGGTTCCCAACTTGGGGTGGCCTTCCCATGTTTCATTTGAACAAATTCCAATCAACCAAAGGTACCAATACTCCTTTGACTTTCCTGGGGTCACCAGAGTAACATAATAAGAGACAAAACAGTGTGGCTTGACTTATGTTAAGAGAATTTGCAGGCTTACCTTGACAGGTTCTGCTTCTTGGGAGTAGGTGTGTGCTGCTGTCTGGGGTCCAGCTGTCTGAGGTCCACTATAGTCTCAAAGTGGCTTTTTTGGGAGGAAGCAGGAATAAATAAAAATTGTACATATTTAAAGTGTATGACATGATGTTTCATATATGTATAAATTGTGAAATAATTACCACAATTAAATTAACTAACACTTCTCATGGTTACCTTTTTGATATATGTTGAGAACACTAGAGATTTATTCTTTTGGCAAATTTCAAGCATATGGTATATTCTTATTAACTATAGTCACCATGCTATACATTAGATCTCCAAAACTTACCCATTCTATAACTAAAATTTTATACTGTTTGATCAGTATCTCCCCTTTCCCTCATCTCCCAGACTCTGGTAAAGTAGTGAAAGTGTTAGTCACTCAGTCATTTCTGATTCTTTGTAACCCCATGGAATTTAGCCCACCAGGCCCTTCTGTCCATGGAATTCTCCAGGCAAGAATACTGGAGTGGGTAGCTATTCTCTATTACTGTGCATCTGGCTCTTTTTAGAATCCCAGGTGTAAGTGAGATCATGTGTTACTTGTCTTTCTATGTCTGGCTTATTTCACTTAACATAATGTCCTCCATGTCTCACAGTGGCTTTTGATCACATAGTAAGTAATACCCATTAGTTAAAGTGACATTATCTGCTGAAACAGATAAGCTCCAAGTCCCAGTAGCATAACATATTAGAAGTTTATTTCTCATCCTTGTAGAGTCCCATTGGTGCCTAGGGTAGGGGTGAGATGTGATAAGGGGGTCTATTCTACACAGTCATCCAAGGATCTGCATTAATGAAGAACACCATCTTAAACATAGTTTCCATAATGGCCTGGGCTCAGCATTTAGCCTCCAGGTGGTATACAGGAAGTGAGAGAAGAGAGGACTGCATAGTGAGTTTTATGAACCAGACCTCGAAGGAATGCTTAACATTTCCAATGGCATACCATCAACTAAAACTCAGCCACAAATCCATTCCTGAGGACAAAATTAGCTATGAGGTGTTGTCCATTTGTGTACTCATTGGAAAATGACCAGATAGTTTTTGCCAAAAAGTATTTTTCTGTTGTTATGCAGTTCACACACACATGCACACAAACACAAATATAAAACAAGATTCTCATCAAATAATGATCTGTTTGCAATACAGTCTGATATCTTATTTTAAAATGTTGTCATAACCCATTAAATTGATATTATTGCTGACTAATAGGTCTTGACATACAGTGTGAAAAACACCATAATTTTTTCAGAGAAAAGCCACTCTAAGGCATAACTGTTACTATTAACCTTAGACACTGAGATGTCATCAGTGAGAGAGAAAACGTCCTCTATGGAAATCATTTTCAAACAATTGCAGTTTTCAAGAAATAAGCCATACAGTTCAACTAGAGTTAAAGTAGTAAAAATAAGACTGTTAAGAAATTTAAGTGAAATGTAAGTGTTCATACAAAATTAGGAAGACTTGAGTCCAGTGTGGACAATCAAGGTCTAGCCGGCAAATGAGAAAAATTCTGTGAGGGTTTGAGGTAGACCAAATAAATAGCATTAATTTTTGCATGTGAATTTGGAACCACTGAGCAGCAGAGAAGGCAGATAGGGAGTCAAATGTTGGCTTTGCTACCCATGAGGTCAATACTGGAAAATGTGACTTCCTAATATTAAACTCAAGCAGGACTTCCCTGCCCAGCCACAAGCAGTGGTGAACAACTGAAGGCCTCCCGAATGGGGCTTGCCTCTGAAAACTTGCAGCATAAAGAGGCAAACCAGAATGCTGGATTAACCTCCAGAAGGAAGCAGGTGTTACTGACCACATGTGCCCCACTCCCTGGGGGAATCTGAATTGGGCGGGGTGGGGGGGGACGTGATGCTGCTACTGCCCCCTAGATGAACACAAGAAGCTAGGGGAGAGGCACTTCCCACCCCCCACCATGTACACCACAAGGCAGAGATGTCAACATCGATGGAATCCAATCAAAGTGCTATGCACGTTTCCTGGCTTTTATTTTCTACAGAGATATGTTTGCAATTTCATAAACAAGTGGAACCATGACTATTTCAAAATTGATATATCTGATCCCACAGATGTCTGTAGCTCTATGCTGTTTCTGAGTTGGGACATACTATATTCCTCAAAAAAGACAGGTAAGATACATGCCACCTCCTCTCCCCTGACCTTATGCTTTCTTCTTAGTCAGGATTCCTGACCATATACTGGCTTACAATGTTATCCCATCATTTTTGTTAATCCAAGCAATTCTTAGGATAGTAACTGGAGATATGGGGCTTAGTCTCACTCAACTCTTTGTCTCTAAATGTGCCCAGAATGGGATTTTGTACATAGTAGGTTCTGAAATGCAACTTGGGACTCAGAGAAGGTCTTTTTCCTACAAACAAGAAATGGAGAGGGGGGCAGGGAATGGTGCAGAAAGACTCAGCACACCTGGGATGGCCCTGCAGAACCCTGCTCAGGTTCAGTAGGGAGCAAGCAAAAAGCTTGTTATGTAGCAGGTGATTCTTCAGGCCAGAGAGAAACAACCCCGCATTATTTATATTCCAAAAAGACCTTGCTGGGCAGGGAACAGATTCCAAGGGCTGTGGGGCTGTGACAAGTGACTCTTTCCAAACAGTTTTCCTGGCTCAGTTTTGGGGAGTTCAGTTTATAAAGCTGCTTGAAGAGGGGTTTTGTTTGTTGGTTTTGTTTTAAAAGCTGTGTCCACGGTTTACCTAGAAGGCAGGAAAAGCTATTCTCAACAAACCTGAATGCAAATGGAGGCCTGGGTCTGAATTCGTTCATAAGGCAAGTGATACAGACCAGTCACCCATGACTGAACGCTCACCACCTCACCCACATCTCCACCCACCAGGAGAGTTTTGTTTTCCTGGTTGGCTCCTGGGACCTCATTATTCACATCAGAATGATGGATAACAAGAGAAGTAGATGGGACTTAGATCTTCACCTTTGCACTAGCAAAGGGTTACGGGGAAGGGAGGAGATGGAGGAAGCAGCAAAAAGGAAAAGGGAAAAATAAGCATGTGTGGGTTGATGAGTTTGGGAAACTTCATAATAAAAGAGATGGGAAAGTTTGAGAGAATCTGTCACACTGGAGGGATACTGAGTGAGAGGGAAGGAGGAGGGGAGAGAAAAGTTGTTTTCTTTTTTTCTTGAACAGTTTATTTCATTAAGACAGTGAGTAAAGCTTACCCTCTTTTAAAAAACTTTTACTTATTTATTTTTATTTTTGGCTGTACTGGGCCTTCCTTGCAGCTTGCAGGCTTTTTCCTCCAGCTGCTGGGAGCCGGGCTGTTCTTTGCTGCAGGGCACAGAGGGGCTCTCACAGCCCCAGCCTCTTCTGCTGCTGAGCACAGGGTCTAGGCTCACGGGCTCTATGGCCCGATGGCACGTGGAATCTTCCTGGACCAGAGACTGAACCCGTGTCCCCTGCTTTGGCAGGCAGATTCTTATCCACTGTGCCACTAGGGAAGTCCAGTAAAGCCAACAGTTCAGTTCAGTTCAGTTGCTCTGTCATGTCTGACTCTTTGCGACCCTATGAATTGCAGCACACCAGGCCTCCCTGTCTATCACCAACTCCCGGAGTTCACTCAAACTCACGTCCATCGAGTCGGTGATGCCATCCAGCCATCTCATCCTCTGTCATCCCCTTCTCCTGCTTCCCTCAATCCCTCCCAGCATCAGAGTCTTTTCCAATGAGTCAACTCTTTGCATGAGGTGGGCAAAGTATTGAAGTTTCAGCCTTAGCATCAGTCCTTCCAAAGAACACCCAGGACTGATCTCCTTTAGAATGGACTGGTTGGATACCCTTGCAGTTCAAGGGACTCTCAAGAGTCTTCTCCAACACCACAGTTCAAAAGCATCAATTCTTCAGCACTCAGCTTTCTTTACAGTCCAACTCTCACATCCATACATGACCACTGGAAAAACTATAGCCTTGACTAGACAGACCTTAGTCGGCAAAGTAATGTCGCTGCTTTTTAATACGCTATCTAGGTTGGTCATATGGAGAAGGCAATGACAACCCACTCCAGTACTCTTGCCTGGAAAATCCCATGGATGGAGGAGCCTGGTAGGCTGCAGTCCATGGGGTCACTAAGAGTCGGACACGACTGAGCGACTTCAATTTCACTTTTCACTTTTCACTTTTATGCATTGGAGAAGGAAACGGCAACCCACTCCAGTATTCTTGCTTGGAGAATCCCAGGGACAGAGGAGCCTGGTGGGCTGCCGTCTAAGGGGTCACACAGAGTCGGACATGACTGAAGCGACTTAGCAGCAACAGGTTGGTCATAACTTTCCTTCCAAGGAGTAAGCGTCTTTTAATTTCATGGCTGCAATCTGCAGTGATTTTGGAGCCCAAAAAAATAGTCTGACACTGTTTCCACTGTTTCCCCATCTATTTGCCATGAAGTGATGGGACCAAATGCCATGATCTTACTTTTCTAAATGTTGAGCTTTAAGCCAACTTTTTCATTCTCCTCTTTCACTTGCATCAAGAGGCTTTTTAGTTCCTCTTCAATTTCTGCGATAAGGGCAGTGTTATCTGCATATCTGAGGTTATTGATATTTCTCCCAGCAATCTTGATTCCAGCTTGTGCTTCTTCTAACCCAGCATTTCTCATGATGTACTCTGCATATAAGTTAAATAAGTAGGATAACAAAATACAGCCTTGATGTACTCCTTTTCCAATTTTGAACCAGTCTGTTGTTCCATGTACAGTTCTAACTATTGCTTCCTGACCTGCATATAGGTTTCTCAAGAGGCAGGTCAGGTGGTCTGGTATTCCCATCTCTTTCAGAATTTTCCACAGTTTATTGTGATCCACACAGTCAAAGGCTTTAGCATAGTCAATAAATTTTGAGATCACAGACTTTTGTTTTCTTAGGTGTGATTCCAAGTCAAAGGGAGGTGGTTAAGATACAAGAATGCTAAAGAGGGAGGAGGAGGATCTGGATTCAGTCCAAGACAAAAGATGTGACACTGTCCGCAATAAGTAGCTGTTAAAGGAAATCTTTCTCTAACTAGAATTTTTTTTTTTTTGAGCAGAGATGATATACATTTCTTTCTCCTCTTCATCTCAAGCTTCTTGATGCCTTAGCTCTAGAGAAAAAGTCTCAGCCAACAGCATTCGTGCCCCTTTGAGGTTTTAAGTGACCCTCAAGCTGGGTCTCTTATGCTGACACTTAGAGCAATTTCTTGTCCTTTTCTCACCAGTGGTAGTTTATATTCCAAGTCTTACAAAAGGAGGCAATCGCACTACCATAGAGAGGAAACACACACACACACACACACACACACACACACACACACACACACAGAAAGTCTGTACATTAGGAACACTTTGTATGGAAGTGGCAGAAATCCGTCTTCAAACAGGATAAGCCCCAGAGACAGTTTACTTGATTGGGATTCATGTATCTTTTTGAATTATGGTTTTATCCAATTATATGCCCAGGAATGGGATTTCTGGGTCACATGGTTGTTCTATTTTTTAGTTTTTTAAGGAACCTCCATACTGTTCTCCATAGTGGCTGTATCAATTTACATTCTTACCAACAGTGTAAGAGGATTCCTTTTTCACCACACCCTCTCCAGGATTTATTAGCTGTAGATTTTTTGATGATGGCCATTCTGACCACCATGAAGTGATACCTCCTTATAGTTTTGATTTGCATTTCTCTAATAATTAGCGATGAGCATCTTTTCATGTATTTGTTGACCATCTGCATCTCTTCTTTGGAGAAATGTCTATTTAGGTCTTCCACTTATTTTTTTGATTGGATTGTTTGCTTTCTTT
The DNA here is from genome assembly GCF_042477335.2 of Ovis canadensis. NCBI lineage: Eukaryota > Metazoa > Chordata > Mammalia > Artiodactyla > Bovidae > Ovis > Ovis canadensis. The sequence continues at coordinate 8,867,430 of NC_091259.1, forward strand.
GCTATTGAGCAGCATGAGCTGTTTGTATATTTTGGACATTAATGTTTTGTCAACTGCTTCATTTGTAATTATTTTATTTCATTCTGAGATTTGTTTTTTCAACTTTCTTATGGTTTCCTTTGCTATGTAAAAGCCAGTAAGTTCAATTAAGCCCCATTTATTTATTTCCTTTTATTTTCATTACTTAGGAGGTGGGTCAAAAAAGAGCCTGCTGTGATTTATGCATAGAGCATTCTTCCTATGTTTTCCTCTAAGAGTTTTATAGCATCCAGCCATGGATTTAGGTCTTTAATCCATTTTGAGTTTATTTTTGTGTTTGATGTTAGGGAGTGTTCTAATGAAGGTTAAAGATGACAGTGAAAAATCTGGCTTAAAACTAAACATTCAAAAAGCTGAGATCATGGCATCTTGTCCCATTACTTCACAGCAAATAGATGGGAAAACAATGGAAACAATGACAGACTTTATTTTGGAGAGGGTCCAAAATCACTACAGATGGTGACTGCAGCCATGAAATTAAAAGATGTTTGCTCCTTGGAAAGAAAGCTATGACCAACCTATACAGCATATTAAAAAGCAGAGACATTACTTTGCCAACAAAGGTCTGTCTAGTCAAAGCTATGGTTTTTCCAGTAGTCATGTATGAATGTGAGAGTTGGACCATAAAGAAGACTGAGTGCTGAAGAATTGATGCTGTTGAACTGTGGTGTTGGAGAAGGTTCTTGAGAGTCACTTGGACTGCAAGGAGGTCAAACCAGTCAGTCGTAAAGGAAATCAGTCCTGAATATTCATTGGAAGGACTGATGCTGAAACTGAAGCTCCAATACTTTGGCTACCTGATGCAAAGAACTAACTCACTAGAAAAGTCCCAGATGCTGGGAAAGATTGAAGGCAGGAGGAGAAGAAGATGACAGAGGATGAGATGGTTGGATGCCATCACTGAGTCAATGGACATGAGTTTGAGCAAGCTCCAGGAGTTGGTGATGGACAGGGAAGCCTGGCGTGCTGCAGTGCTCCATGGGGTCGCAAAGAGTCAGACATAACTGAGCAACTGAACTGAACTGAACAACAACAAAGTGTTCTGATTTCCTTGTTTTACATGCAGCTGTCCAGTTTTCCCAGCACTACTTATTGAAGAGGCTGTCTTTTGTCCATTATACTTTCTTGCCTCTTTTGTCATAGATTAGGTGAACATAGGTGCATGGGATGTCTCTGGGCTTTCTGTCCTGTGTCACTGATCTATATTTCTATTTTTGTGCTAGTACCACACTGTCGTTTTGTAATATAGTTTGAAGTCAGGGAGTCTGATTCTTCTAGCTCCATTTTTTTCTTTCTCAAGATTGCTTTGGCTATTCAGGGTCTTTTATATCTCCATATAAATATTTTTAAAAATTGTTCTAGTTCCGTGAAAAATGCCATAGGTAATTGAATAGGGATTGCACTGAATCTGTAGATTGCCTTGGGTAGGATAGTCATTTTGACAACATTAATTTTTCCAGTCCAAGAACATGGTGTATCCTTCTATTTGTTTGTGTCATCTCCGACTTCTTTCACATCAGCATCTTACAGTTTTTCAGAGTAAAGGTCTATTTTTTCCTCAGGTAGGTTTATTGCTAAGTATTTTGTTCTTTTTGATGCAATGGTTAATAGTACTGTTTCCTTAATTTCTCTTTCTGACCTTTCAGGTAATTAGGATGTTAATTGGAATACCCAGGGTAACCATTAGGAAAATAACAAGAATATAAAAAAAGAAATGAGAAAACTCAAAACAGCACACACACAAATAAAATTTTTTTAAAGAATTTAGAGGTTCACTAGCTAATTCTGCCAAAAGGTACAAGAATTGACTCACATAGGAATTTGACATATAGCCCATTGGCAAGATGAAGCTTCTCAGACAAAAATTCAGCCCACATAAGACTTTTAGAAAAAATGTAATTTAAATAAATATGAAGCATTATCTAAATAATATGTGTGACCCAGGAGCTTGATATGGTCAGAGCACATTTTCCATTGTTTCTGTTATAAAAGTTATGTCTAATGCCATATGGCAGGCTAGCATTTCTCTAAGAGTGACTGACAGAACACTGATACCATGCTGTTAATGGCTTTACTACCCACAAGGGCTGCTGTGGTCAAATATGTTTGGAAATGCTGGGTTAAATAGAGTTCAAGAAATATCCTTACTGCGGGACTCCTCAGAACCTATAGCACATTGCAAGTACACTGAGCCTCACAAGGTGGTGGTGATAGCTTGAATATTTCCCAAACTCTTTGGTCATGAAAAGAATTTCTTGTTTTGGAGACTAGAGTTTCAGGGAAGATCCTTTAGGGAATGGTGAAGGAAGGAGTTAAGCATGATACAGAGATTTTTCTATACCTCACTTTCTTTATGACCATAGTTGGGGTGACAGCATTTAGGATCACTGTGTGATAACCTGAGTGACATAGTTAGCTGAGTCCTACCACATGGTATGCACTTGGTACTTTGCAGATTTTATTATAATGTCAAAGAATAGTTGGATATAGTGCCAAAGAATAATTCAGTAGACTTTTTATCTGCTTAATGTAAAACAGGGGGGCATGAACTTAGAAGTCAGATGGACAAAAATTCAAATATGAGTTCATTGCTCACCAGGAATTATGAACATTAATAAATTCTACAAACTACCTTTATAAGAACACCTAGATTACTATTTGATTGAATCAAAGAGACCAATAACCTGGACAAGTTGACATAGAAAATTGACCACCAGTCTACTCTTGTAAACTTGTACATACCTATATATATCTTAAATCACACTTAGTCTCCAAGTAAAGACAAAGACATACTTTCACAGGATACAGCTATCCTGTGAAAATATGTGAAAAATATGCTAATCCATTTCCTGAAAAGGCTGCAGATCCTTAACTAATGTTCACTTATCATCCTTGACATCCTGTGATATAAACTTAAGTAATACATCTTATGGAGAAGGAAATGGCAACCCACTCCAGTATTCTTGCCTGGAAAATCCCATGGATGGAGGAATCTGGTTAGGCTACAGTCCATGGGGTCGCAGAGTCAGACACGACTGAGCAACTTCACTCACCCACTCAATACATCTTATGTTAGATGATAAGGGGATAAGACTTTGAGCAGCTCATTTAACTTCTCTGAAGTGAAAGTGAAGTCGCTCAGTCGTGTCCGACTCTTTGCCACCCGTGGACTATAGCCCACCAAGCTCCTTCATCCATAGGATTCTCCAGGCAACAATACTGGAGTGGGTTGCCATTTCCTTCTCCAGGGGATCTTCCCGACCCAGGGATAGAACCCAGGTCTCCCACATTGCAGGCAGATGCTTTAACCTCTGAACCACCAGGGAAATCATCTATAAAATGGATTTGTAATACTTCAGTTCAATCACTTCAGTTCAGTCGTGTCTGACTTTTTGCCACTCGTGGACTGCAGCACACCAGGCCTTCCTGTCCATCAACAACTCCTGGAGTTTACTCAAACTCATGTCCATTGAATCAATGATGCCATCCAATCATCTCATTCTCTGTAATCCCCTTCTCTGGCCTTAGATCTTTCCCAGCACCAGGGTCTTTTCCAATAAGTCAGTTCTTCTCATCAGGTGGCCAAAGTATTGGAGTTTCAGCTTCAGTATCAGTCCTTCCAATGAATATTCAGGAATGATTTCCTTTAGGATGGACTGGTTGTATCTCCTTGCAGTCCAAGGGACTCTCAAGAATATTCTCCAACACCACAGTTCAAAAGCATCAATTCTTCGGTGCTCAGCTTTCTTTATAGTACAACTCTCACATCCATACATGGCTACTGAAAAAACCATAGCTTTGACTAGATGGATCTTTGTCAACAAAGTAATATCTCTGCTTTTTAATATGCTGTCTAGGTTGGTCATAACTTTCCTCCCAAGAAGCAAGTGTCTTTTAATTTCATGGCTGCAGTCATGATCTGCTGTGATTTTGGAGCCCAAGAAGAAGATGCTTGGGGCTGGTGCACGGGGATGATCCAGAGAGATGATATGGGGTGGGAGGTGGGAGGGAGATTCAGGATTGGGAGCTCATATACACCCATGGCGGATTCATGTCAATGTATGGCAAAACCAATACAGTTTTGTAAAGTAAAATGAAGTAAAAATAACATTAAAAATTAAAAAAAGAAAGCATCACTATGAACAAAGCTAGTGGAGGTGATGGAATTCCAGTTGAGCTATTTCAAATCCTGAAAGATGAGGCTGTAAAAAAAATAAAATAAAATAAAGTCTGACACTGTTTCCACTGTTTCCCCATCTATTTGTCATGAAGTGCTGGGAACAGATTCCATGATCTTAGTTTTCTGAATGTTGAGCTTTATGCCAGCTTTGTCACTCTCCTCTTTCATTTTCATCAGGAGGCTCTTTAGCTCCTCTTCACTTTCTGCCATAAGGGTGGTGTTATCTGCATATCTGAGGTTATTGATATTTCTCCCGGCAATCTTGATTCCAGCTTGTGCTTCATCCAGCTCAGCATTTCTCATGATGTATTCTGCATATAAGTTAAATAAGCAGGGTGACAATACTTGACATACTCCTTTCCAGATTTGGAACCAGTCTGTTGTTCCATGTCCAGTTCTAACTGTTGCTTCTTGACCTGCATACATATTTCTCAGAAGGCGGGTCAAGTGTTCTGGTATTCCCATCTCTTAAAGAATTTTCCACAGTTTGTTGTGATCCACACAGTCAAAAGCTTTGGCATAGTCAATAAAGCAGAAATAGATGTTTTTCTGGAACTCTCTTGCTTTTTCAATGATCCAGCGGATGTTGGCAATTTGATCTCTGGTTTCTCTGCCTTTTCTAAATCCAGCTTGAACATCTGGAAGTTCATGGTTCATGTATTGTTGAAGCCTGGCTTGGAAAATTTTGAGCATTACTTTACTAGCGTGTGAGATGAATGCAAGTGTGTGGTAGATAGAGCATTCTTTGGCATTGTCTTTCTTTGGGATTGGAATGAAAGCTGACCGTTTCTAGTCCTGTGGCCACTGCTGAGTTTTCCAAATTTGCTGGCATATAGAGTACAGCACTTTCACAGCATCATCTTTTAGGATTTGAAATAGCTCAACTGGAATTCCATCACCTCCACTAGCTTTGTTCATAGTGATGCTTCCTAAGGCCCACTTGACTTCTCATTCCAGGATGTCTGGCTCTAGGTGTGTGATCACACCATCGTGATTATCTGGGTCTTGAAGATCTTTTTTGTACAGTTCTTCTGTGTATTCTTGCCACCTCTTCTTAATATCTTCTCCTTCTGTTAGGCCCATGCCATTTTTTAATACTTCCACAGGGTTAGTTACTCATTCATTCAGAAATCATTTGTATCAATCAATATAAACTGTGTAGTATGCAGTATCGGAGAAGGCAATGGCACCCCACTCAAGTACTCTTGCCTGGAAAATCCCATGGACGGAGGAGCCTGGTGGGCTGCAGTCCATGGAGTCGCGAAGAGTTGGACATGACTGAGTGACTTCACTTTCACTTTTAACTTTCATGCATTGGAGGGGGAAATGGCAACCCACTCCAGTTTCTTGCCTGGAGAATCCCAGGGACGGGGGAGCCTGGTGGACTGCTGTCCATGGGGCCTCACAGAGTCAGACACAACTGAAGCGACTTAGCAGCAGCAGCAGTATACAGTATTAAACTAGACTCAGTCTTTGCTGTTGACTAGTAGACAAGGCAATGAGATGAGGTCTAGCAAGAGTTTAGTTACAAGACCTGGAACAGAGTGATGCTTGAGAAACTTTAATTGACCTTCCCCATCTTCCTGGAATGGAGAAGGCACAACTCTCAGACAAACCACAGTAGTAGCCTGTGTCCTTTCACTCCACCGGAAGGGACCATCCAACCTGCAGTACAAACAACCCCAGGAAACTTCATCCGGATTCAAAACAAACCACCATGCCAGGGAATTTAGAGAAGCTAAGAGAGTTTCTACATTTCTGCAGATGGGTGCAGTCTTTTAAGGACAATGCAGTAAGAGGACTCAGAGGCTCCTCTTAAGCCCCAGTATCCATGGCAACCAGACATTCTACAACTTTTGATCAAAACAGAATCATCAACTCAAGTATGAGGACACACATAGCAAGTTAAAATCTAGTTTTGTAATATTTACAACCATTAACATTATCCAGAAAACTTAGTCTTAAGTAAACATTCAACAGCTTCACATAGCATGATACCATACTGACTTATAACAGAGGTCACTGGAGGATCACAAAATATACTTTTCTAGAAATGGCAACTGCTTGATCATTGCATTACCAAAAGGCAATATACCCATAGTCTTTCGGAAAACTGATTTCCACACTCTAGCATTTCATTTATAGACACAAGAGAATAAAGAGTCAAATTTCTGTTACCATAAAACTATTTACTTTCCACTGCTTTCTTTCTATAAACCACAAAACACAAGTGGACCTTCCAACTCTATGTGCATTTTCTCAGATATTTTTAATGTAGGACAAAGACATAAAGACCAAAACAAATCTAGAAAGATGTATATTTTATTTAATCTATGAAATATAAATTGATCCAATTTCATTGTTTACATATGAAATTGTGTGCTAAGAGAGAGTGTGCCTAAGAGAAAAACAGTTTATCAGCCACATCTGCCAAGTTAACAGAGTTACAGGGAATAAAAAAGATGAGCAAGATGAGTTTCGGGCACAAGTTACCTAGTCATAAGTGAGAGGTGAATGAGCATGGAAAACATAACTTTTTAATGTTTAAATATCACATATATATAAAACACAACTGTGACCATCCACAACAACGCTGAGGTTTCCCAGAATGTTTCCGGTATGTTTCTTTGTAAAAATGAATCATATGAGAGAAACTTTCTCACCAAAGAAAATCACTTGTTCATTTTATAAGTACTTACTGAGTGTCTGCTATGCACTAGGCACTGCAGTTACATCTGTGAAACTGACAGACACATTCTCTATTGGTCCAGGGGCTTTAGTCTAATTGGAAACATGGAGGCCAGCAGGCAATTCCAGGAGAGGGTGGCGTCCTGACTGAGGCAGCCCAGGGGCTGTGAGAGCATCAGAAAGGACACCTGATCCAGACACGGACCTCCTTGAATGCGGACGTCTCCAAACTGAGACCTGAAAAGGAAGGCATCAGCTAAGGGAAGGTACTAAGAGTGTGGAGGATCTGGGAGAGGTCTCGGGTGAAAGAGGAAAGCATGTGCACAGGCCTAGAGCAAAAGCGATCACAGAATGTTGAAAGTATTAAAGACAGTTCCTTTTAGCCAGACTTTGGGACCTTGTCTCTTTCTCTCACCAGAGAGGCTAGGATTTTGATTACAGTTCAGTGGTTGACACCAACATCAGCTCACATCTTATAGATGGTGGGATACAGGAAATGGAGGGGGGGATGCAGTTAGGCTGAGTCATGTTCTACGTGGCCATGGACAGGCATGGACCTTATGTTTTATAACATACTGGATCATGTGTGTTATAACCATGCAAAACTGTCCCAGTCCAAAAGAACATATGCAAAATGTTTCAAGTTTCCCTCTGAGAGGAGCTACTGAGAGGCTGTGCCTGTTCAGACATACTTTCAGTTTTAAACACACTAGACTGGCAGGATGGGACATTCCAAGGAAGGGTACTGAGAAGTAAACTACGAGGGAAGCACTGTCCATGGACTCAGAAAACCCAGATGCTACTGGTAGTTTCAGGCCCCTGTGAACCATCAGATCTCGTATACAGCTCTCACGCACTCACTCACTCACTCAGTTAGAGGCACTTCTGTGCACCATAAACTGGGCTAGGGGCCAGTAACAGAAGGACAGGGTAAAGTCCTCATCCTCAGAGGATATAGAATTGAAACGGGGAGGCAAGCAAATCTGCAGAAGCTTATACTCCCTTGCAATGAATGCAATACTAAAAAGAAGTGCGGAAAGCACTTGGAGTCTACCCCAGGGAGGGGCAAGGGCAGGCTTTCTTGAGATGATAACACCTGACTAGAGCCCTAACGGATATGGAGCTGAGTAAAGAAGCAGGGACAGGTCATTCCTGGCAGATACGACTGTAGGACTGCAGGCCCAGAGTAGTGGCACGTTCAGAAAACAGCAAGCAGCCCAGCACAGGAGGTGTGCAGGTGAGGCTGGGACTGGGAGGGAGAGGATTTGAGAGCAGCCAGTGGCCGTGAAAGGCCTTGCATGTCATGGTAAAGTGTTTGTAGGAAGTGGTAGAGGAGTCCAGGACAACTTCTGGACTGCAGTCCTATGGCTTGAGTGACTAAAGTCACAGTCTCATCAAACAGCTTGCAAAAGTAGATTGAATGGGGGAGCTAAGAATGGTTGGGCCATATTGAATGCAAGGTGTCTGTGAGAAATCCAAGTAAAATACTCTTGGATTTTAACTGTTATAACTAAGGACAGGAAGAACAGGGAAAGGGAGAGAGAAAGGGAGATCATATATACACATAAATATACATACACATTCACACATATGCAGGTCAGGGCTGAAGAGAGAGATTAGAAACTACCTGAATATAGGTAATCGTGGAAGCCATATTGAGGATGAGGTTGCAGTGTCCTTACAATGAGAAGGAAAGAGGCCCAAGGACAGAGCTCAAGAAAACACTCAAACACAGATAAAAGAAACAGAGCCCTCCCAGAAGGCCAAGAAGGAACACACAGAGATGTAGGAGGAAGAGTAGGACAAGGTAGGGAGAACGCTGGTCAAAGACAACTGAGTGGTTAAGGGGGTTATGAACTGACCCTTCTTATTTGATAGAACAGGTTGCAGGTTGCTGGTAAATCTGGTGAGAGTAGATTATATGGGATGGTGGATAGAAGCTGAACAGCAGTGGTTGATGAATGCAAGGTAACACAGAGGAGCCACAGTGAACATGCACAGGTGTTACGGGAAGCATGTCTGGGAAGGGAGAGGCACAAGAGATAGGTTGGCAGCTTGAACTTCAGGTCTGGGGACAGTTGGAAAGAGGGAAATTGGAGGATTGAAAGAAAATTTGTATGGAACTCAGTTGCACATCATAAAACTGCATGTAAACCTTAGTTACTTAGAATTAACCCTGCCTGGTGGACCGGCCAGCAGCCTGGGCTGAATGTAACAACCTGACATTGGCACCCAGGAAACTTCATGCTGAAGAGAGAAGGAGCTAGCAACCCAAGTTGAAAAACAAGTAGGCAAATAAAGGTTGTTCTTGGTGATATTTCTCCCATCTCTGATTTTCAGCTACTCTCCTTCCCATAGGACTTTGATATATCTGTCTGTCTCCTTTTACCTGGACTCTTCAACACCTGATGGGTTTCACACTCATTTCCTTTGTTGTGATGAGACCTAAAATAGCCTTCTTCAAGTGTTGATGAAAGGGCCAAGCCATAACACTCTGAAATCTCATCGAAATCATCAGAAACTGAAGATGGTCCAAATTGAAAGTCTGAGGGTGAGAGAGAAATATCAGAAGGGAGAAGGAAAGTGGAGGAGAGTGAGAGAGGAGATGGGTCAGGAGGGTGGGAAGCAAGGGAAAATGGAGAGGTCCCTTTAAGCTACAGGGGAGAAGGGTGGGAAGGAGAGAATGAAGGGAGGGGAAAGGAGGGAGAGGGGGAGAGGGGGAGAGCAGGGGAGGAGGACAGAGAGAGGGAGGGGAGAAAGAAGTCACTCCAAGGCAGAAGCGAGAAAGCCCAGGTGAGGACAGTGGAGAGGGAGGCGGAGAGAAGGGCAGGACAGGGCAAGGAGCGGAGCGAGGTCAGGGTAGGTCAGGGAAGGGGCTGAGTGGAAAGTGCTTCTAAGAGGTGCAGCGTTTCTCTTGCTCAAGGGCTCCTCATCCTGTGCTCAGCACAGGTTGGTCCTGGGAGCAAAGGGCAGAGCCTGCCCCAAGCTGCTCCCAGCCAAGAGGCACGGCCAGTGTTCACAAGGACAGGCAGTAAGCGCCATGGTAGTCGCAAGTGCAAGAGCCCCAGGAAACAGGTCACCAAGCCCTGAGGACCACACAAGCTCCCCTGAGGGGAAGGCATCCATTCTGGGAGCCAAGGGGTGAGCAGCCATAGAGGGTGAGCCATGAAAGAACAGCCTGGCAGGGGAGTCAAGTAAGAGAACAGGGCAATTACAGAGCATGCCCCTGGGCCTCCCCTGTGGCTCAGCTGGTAAAGAACCTTCCTGCCATGCAGGAGACACAGGAGATGCGAGTTCCATCCCTGGGTTGGGAAGATCCCCTGGATAAGGACATGGGAACCTGCTCCAGTGTTCTTACTTAGAGAATCCCATGGACAGAAGAGCCTGGTGGGCTACAGTACATGGGGTTGCAAAGAGTCAGACACAACTGAGTGACTAAGCACATGCAGGGGAAGTGAATGCCTGCCACACAGGCAAGAGAAAGGATGAGAAAGGACAACACACTGGGGTGGAAAAGCAAGTAGGGACCAGACTATCCAGGGTCTGTGTGCCATGTTAGGGATTTGGGACTTAAGTCTTGACAGGTTAAATGTGGCAGTATCATAACCATCTTTACCTTTTAAAAAGTTCATTCTGAAAGAAAGAAAAAACATCTGCAGACAAACGTTAAACTTCGGTTAATGATATACATGCTTGAATTATTTAGAAGGAAGTCTGCAGATGTCTGCGAAGTACTTTGAGATACATGAAAAATAAGATTGTGGATGACTAGAGGGCTGGGTGGTTGGCTAGATGTGTGGCAAAGAAAACAGAGTTATTTTACTCTGGCAAATCAAGTGATGGCAAAATCAAGTAGTGGCTACGTGGGGGGTTGCTGAAAAATTCTCTCAACTTTCCTTACATTTAAATTTTTTTTATAATAGAATTCTTACATATTAGATCCTATGGCTGCTGCTCAGATACAGCTTTGGAAAGGAGCAAGGGAGTCAGTTAGAGGGTTGTTGGCTGCAATTGAGGAAAGAGATGGTCATGGCCCAGACAGTAGGGACAGAAACGGGGGTAAAAGCATTGGGATTCCAGAGATGTCTCAAAGGTTAAATCAACGGCCTTGGTAATGAGATGATGGATCTAGAGGGAGGGAAGAGGTTGAGATAAGTGGTAGCCCTGATTGACCTGCTTTAGCTACAGACCAATTACATACTGAGACAAGGATGCTCCTGGGGTCTTTGGGGTGAGACAAAAGAGTCAAAAGGTCCACTATGAATCCCAATCAGCAGTGTCCCCTCTGGCTAGCCTCTGACCTCAGGTTCTCACCGGGATATTCTTGGCTCTAGCCCTTTGCTTTCTGAGTCTCTTCTGGAAGTCTGGGGGCTGCAGCGCCTTGGGCGAGGCAGCATGCAGGGAGCAGAGAGTTGTCACGCTCACCCTGTGCTGTGGTCCCAACCAGCTGGGCGGCTCTGCCACCCGCCCTCTGTCCGAACCCAGCAGACACCGCTCGAGCTCTGCTCTTGGCAGTGAGATTGTTCTGCTGAAGAACAAAATTGATTGTGACCAGCAGTTTCAAATGGCTTCACGTGCAGCCAGATTTGGTTTATCAGTAATTTGTCAGAAAGCAAATCTCTCTGGAAGACTTGAAAACAATAAGGCAAAACTGAGCTTATCTCAAGGGCCACAAGACGGCCTTTCTGGAGGCACAGGTGTGGGGCAACGGGCCTCTGAGAGGCCGCTGTGACCCCCGCCCCACCCGCGCTGCTGTCATCCCAGCTCATCTCCCCCTGTCCCCGGGCTGCCGGCACGGCCCTCCTTGTCCTCTGTCTGAAGGACACTTACAGAGGGCCTATTTCTCCACCTCAGTAATTACTTCTGCCCTTCAATCCTGGGTTCCTGTCCCTGTCCTGTCATCTGATGATTAACATTAAACCCAAACTCCCTCTTCAAGCCATAGCACCTCCCGAGCACGTGTGATACCTTGCATGACACGCACACCTGCTCTTCGTCTGCCGTGGGGAGAGACCCTGGCTGCTCTGTGCTTAGTCACTCGGTCGTGTCCAACTCTTGCGACCCCATGGACTGTAGCCCACCAGGCTCCTCTGTCTATGGGATTATCCACTGGAGTGGGTTGCCTTTCCTACTTCAGGGAATCTTGCCAACCAAGGGAGTGAACGCACATCTCCTTTATCTCCTGCATTGGCAGGTGGACTCGTTACCACTGCTCCCCCTGGGAAACCCACATACCAGACCCAAAAAAGAAGACTCTTGACTCTGTTTGAGGCAGAAATGTGGGCAGCTGGGCTATAATCATCACTGTTCTCAGATAAAACACACATGTGTCTCCCAACATTATAGCATATGACTTTTTTTGTTTGTTTTTTTAACAGACCATCTTGAGACCCAGACAGCATCTACTGTCAGTCCTGGTGGTCTCCCCCTCATTCCTTAGGCAAGGTATAGAGTTGTTCCTGCCTGAGTTCAGATATTAGCTCTGCCACTCCCTGGCTGAGCCTCAGTTTCCCCACAGGTAAAACGGGGGAGGGTGTTCACTCAGGGGGTAGGCAATTGTGAGGAGTAAGCCAGACCACATACAGAAGGCCTGGGTGCCTGGGTCCTTCTTGGTTCTCAGAACTCAGTGGCTGGGAAAACCAGGTGTGGAGAATGTAATTTTCCAGCACGATGATTAATTCACGTCTCCCCATCACCTTGTAGTTGAACAGAGTGTGCTTTCTTCATTTATAAAATGCTTTTCATTTTGTGTTTCAATGTCCCGTGTGTTGAGAAAACTCCAGTGACTGACTACTTCAGAGAGGGAAAAGGAACTTGTTACAAAGAAACAGGCAAAGAGACTTCTTCCCTGGTGGTCTGGTGGCAAAGATTCTGAGCTCCAATGCTGAGGGCCTGGGTTTGATCTCTGGTCGGGAAACTAGACCCACACATTGCTACTAAAGCTTGCGCATGCTGCAACTAAGATCCATGGCAGCCGAATAAATAAAATTTCTTAAAAAAAAAAAAAAAGAAGAAGAAGAAGAAGCAGGCAAACAAATGGGCTCTCTTTCCAGCACTTTTATCATCTTTGGGACTCTCCCAAGAGTCCTGGCCAAGTCTTCAGCCTCTCTGCAGCTGAGGATGACCTTGCTGTGAACTGTGGAGGCCACTTGCAGACTCTCTCACAGTTCAGTGGTCCCTGCATGCCAAGGGTGGCTGTTTCCTGGGCTTGGAGGGACTTTTTTGGCTTTGTGTGCTTTGGCTTTGGGCACATATCTAAACCCTTGGGTGCCCGAGGCCCCATTTCATCTCTGTATCACTGGGCTGCAGAGTCCTCACTCTGGCAGGAAGCCTGGCTCCTGTGGGCAGAGAAAGGACATCGTCACCATTACAACCCAGGTGACCTATTGCAGGGGACTGAGCAGGTGACGGGTCACAGAGAGCTTTGGAACAAGGCCGAGCAAGAAAGGCTTTGTAGGATGAAAGGATAAGAATAAAAGCCATTTAGAGTACCCAAATTGCACTTTTGATCTCAAAATTGTATGTTTCCCAAAACCTTGTGAAAGTTGCTCAGTTGTGTCCGACTCTTTGTGACCCAATGGACTATACAAACAATGGAATTTTCCAGGCCAGACTACTGGAATGGGTAGCCTTTCCCTTCTCCAGGGGATCTTCCCATCCCAGGGATCAAACCCAGGTCTCCTGCATTGCAGGTGGATTCTTTACCAGCTGAGCCACAAGGGAACATTTTGGAGGTAGTGTGATAAATATTTTCTTTCCCACTTTTATTTGTTTCCTCTATTTTTAATACATGTATTAATTTTATAATGCAAAAATAAATGCATAACTGTTGTTCTGTCAGTAAGTCGTGTCTGACTTTGTGACCCCGTGAACTGCAGCATGCCAGGCTTCCCATGCATAACAACGTGCTTTGTAGAAGGGGAACAAAAAAAAAAGAATAAAAACCATTTAGACTTACTCTTTACCAGGCTCAATGCCAAGTCCTTTTCAGGAAATTTCTTCTTTTTCCCAAAAATCCCATCATAACAGCCTTTGCTAGAGACAGGGAAAGTGACACTCAGAGAGTTTATGTAATTTTCTCATGATCAGCCAGCTAATAAACAGCAGAGCTGAGAGGAGAACTCAATATCTAACTAAAGAGCCCAGGATCTTACCCTCCATGGTCTGTTTCTGTGGGAGACTCTGCCCACAGGAGGCCCCGACACATGGGTGAGATGGTGCTGCTAACTGGAGCCACCTGGAGCTCAGCTCCTGCACCTGACCTTGGAGGAATAAATAGGCAGATCATCGCTCCCTCCTCATCCTTACAATCTCTGGAGGTGGGAGAATGTGGCTCCTGCTTTGAAAGTGAGTATGAAGAAAATGCTAGAAGGGGCAGCCTCTTTCCTCTGTCCACCTGATGCCCTGCTTCTTTGAAATACCCCCATGGCCATTTCTGTCCTTGAAACTGGTACTGAGGAGAGTGAGCAGCCTTAGGTTCAGACTTGCGGATGGGCTCTAACTGGAAAAGGAAATGGGAAACCACTCCAGTATTCCTGCCTGGAAAATCTCATGGACAGAGGAGCCTGGCAAGCTGCAGTCCACAGGGTTGCAAAAGAGTCGGACATGACTTAGTGACCAAATGACAAATGGGCTTGGAGGGTGGGACTGGGGTCTCCACCCCTGATGTTTGAGACTCTCAGCCTGAGCTGGGCCGTAGGTTTTCAGCTCCATTGTGGTGGATCCACAGCAGGTTCCTGAGAAGCATGGAGCCTGCGCTCTGGGGTGGGTGAAGCTTGAGGGGTGTCTCCTGCAGGACTGGGTGCCTGGGGCAGGGTGCACCTCTGCCCTTTTTGTTTGCTTGTTTCTCTCCCATTCTGAGAACTACCCAGGACAGAGCTGGAAACAGGGCACAACAAGCATCAAGGGAAAAGCTGGCCTCCTCGTCCCAGTGACAGGATGTGGCTTTGCATGTGGAAGACGCCCGGTGGCTCACATCTGGGCATGCTCCCTGCTCCGAGATGCCAGCAATGCTGCCAGGGCCTGGCTCCCCCACCCCATACTCAGGCCGGGTTTGTGATGAGTTGGGGATGGTAGAGGCGGAACCCCCATTGCTCGAGAGGAAAGGACTCTGCCCAGCGGGAACTGGGGAGGGAACTCTAGAAGCTATAGGCCCGGAGGGGACCTCCCAGAAGGGCTGGAGTTGGGATAGGACTGCATTCGCTGTACTAGCCAGTCCCACTTCATCCTTGGCCCCATGAAGAGTCTGCCTACTGAGTGTGTGTTTAGTTACTCACCCAAGGTCGGAGCTCTGAATTTCTAGCCCATATGTCACCGAGTTAGAAAGACTGCCTCCATGTGGAGAAGGGCCAGGGAAGGTCCCCGGGAAAGCTGGAGCCAGTCCACCCCAACACTCCCTTACCCTGGGGCTGGTATCTTCCCTGCCTGGCCTGCTTCAATGTCTGGACATTGTTGGGAACGTTATTGGGATGAGACATTCACGATGCTGCCTCAGACAAAGGTCCTAGAAGCAGCCCAAGCATCATGGAGTCTGATAGAAGCTTGAAGCCTGTTCTGGCTCTGGGGGTGACAGGGTGTGGAGTGAGGGGTTCTGCCCATCACAGCGGGGCTCCTCTCTATGGCAGGTCATGGGGTGGTGGTGGCGGCTCCTGTTGGGGCTGTGGGCAGTGCCCCCCACGTGTACTGGGCGCGAGCTGCTCAATGTCTGCATGAATGCCAAGCCCCACAAGCCAGAGCCCAGCCCGGAGGCTGAGCTCTATGAGGAGGTATGGAGGCCAGCCCTGGTGTGGGGGTCAGGGGGGATGGGCACTGCTTTGGTAGATCAGGGAAGAGACACAAAAGCCAAGAGGGTTTCTGAACCCCTGTGCATCTGGAATCATTTGGTTCCCTAGATGGAGATGTGGGCAAAGGCCCCACTGGAGGGGGTTATGACTTTTGAGACCGTAAATGCCGACTGATTCAACGTTTCCATCCCTGAGCCACCTGGCCACTCAGGGAGTCAGGGCAGGTGGTGATCCTGGAGACTCATCAGTGGTCAGCCTAGATTCCAATAAGCAAGGCTCATCTCCTTTGCCCTCCCACCGGCAGGCCCTGGGGAAAAAATAAGACATAAGGGACTCCTCCCCAAGTTCCTAAAGGTGACTGACAGGGATGAGGCCCAAGGACCAGGGCTGGCATGCTCCTGTGAGCCCTTCTCGGCTGCAGGTGCCCTCTTCCAGTGCAATCCCATAGGGTCTTGGGTTCCCCGCTGCGCCCCTCCACCAGGATCTGAGACCTTGAAAGCCCCATCCCTAGGGGACATGCAGTCTGTGGCAGGGAGGCCAGTGCCCAGGCATTCTTTGGGTGTGAATATTGACAAACTGGAGTAGAAAATGGCAACCCACTCCAGGATTCTTGCCTGGAAAATTCCATGGGCAGAGGAGCCAGGCAGGCTATAGTGCATGGGGTCACAAAGACTCAGACATGACTGAGTAACTGAGGACACTGACAAATGATCAGCATTCCTTCCACCCCTTGGACACCGGCCTATCTCACTTGCAGGGTCCTCTTCAAGCGGATGGCTTTACCGTTCTGGCCCACTTGCTTATCGCCCCCTTACCCCTTCTCCCCATTGCTTTTGTGTCTTGGTCTGTGCTCAGTGCATCCCCTGGAAGGACAACGCCTGCTGCACGGCCAGCACGACCTGGGAAGCACACTTGGATGTGTCTCTGCTCTACAACTTCAGCCTGGTTCACTGCGGACTAATGATGCCAGACTGCCAGAGGCACTTCCTCCAGGCCATCTGCTTCTACCAGTGCTCCCCCAACCTGGGGCCTTGGATCCAGAAGGTGGGAAGAGGTGGGCTGGGGGTGGGGGAGCAGGTAGAGGAGAGGGAGGCCCACATCCATCAGGGCCCACCTGACATCCATCAGTGTGCCTAAGAGGCTCAGCTCCAAGACGCTAGCAGACAGCTATGGACAAGAGCAGAGTCAGAGGCTGCCGCTGGAGAGGACGGAGAAGTTCCCTCTGACCCTAGATAACTGCCTGTGGGGACAGCCGTCACAGGAGACCAGAAGGATGGAGGCCCTGGGTCCCCTCTCCTGTCTGTAGGAACAGAGTCATGAACAAACTCTCTAACCTCGTTTTTCTCATTTGTAAAATATTTAGCGATGTTAAGAGAATATGTCCCAATGGTATCTGACCCAACTATCATTGCAGCTGTAGACAGTCTTCAAACTGATGCTCTGACAGTTCTGCCTCTTGCTGCGCCGCACCCAGGTGGACCCGCGCTGGCAGGCGGAGCGGGTTCTGGACGCGCCCCTGTGCCTGGAGGACTGTGAGCGCTGGTGGGCAGACTGCCGCACCTCCCACACCTGCAAGTCCAACTGGCTCGGCAGCTGGGCCTGGAGTCGGGGTGAGTGAGGCTAGGCAGTGCCCGGGAGGCCCCCCTCCCTCGGGCACATGCAAGCGCGAATCCCCCCCCCCCCCCCGGGGCAAGTCCCGGGCCGCGCGGACATGAATGGCTGAGTGGCCTGCTCCTGGCCCCCGCAGGGAAGCCCCGCTGCCCGGAGCGGGCGCCCTGCCGCCCCTTCCCGCACTACTTCCCCACGCCCGCCAACTTGTGTGAGCGGATCTGGAGCGGCTCCTTCAGGGCGAGCCCGGAGCGCAGGGGCAGCGGGCGGTGTCTGCAGAAGTGGTTCGAGCCCGCCCGGGGCAACCCCAACGCGGAAGTGGCCCGCCGCTTCGCCAGCCCCGCACGCTCCTGGGCGCGCTGCCCCGGACTCCTGGCCTTGCCTCTGCTCCTGCCTCTCCTCTCCTGAGAGCCTCCTTCCTCCCACGTCCTCTCCTGCGCCACCCCAGCCGGGGCCGGCCGAGGCAACCTCCTTCCTTGGGACCTCCCGTCAGTCCCTTAGGGTTTGCTTTGCTGGGCCTCTCTGGCCTGGAAGTCAGCTGGGGGTCAGGAAGGAACCAGAGACCAGCCCCTCCTGTCTTAAGGCGGGGGACTCTGATGCGGGACCCCAGGCCCTTCTTAACCAGTGCATGGCCCCCCTCTCCCAGCAGAGCTGAGGGGGACCGCCCTGGCCTCCCCTCCCACTGTGATGTCTCCAACGAAACAGCACCCTTCAGTGTGACCCCAGCTGTAGTGACCTCTCCAAGTTGGTTGTCACTTTCCTAAGGATAATAAACTTCTTAATACATGTTAGGCCCTCCTGCTATATCCTTACAACACCTCTGGTGAGAAAGTTTTCAATGCTCCCCTTTCTTCAATGTTAGCAACATACCATACAGAAGACCCAAAGCCAGGGGAACCATGGGGCCACCCAGACCATGTGCTCAATTCTGGGGGTCAAGATCGAAGCGGCAGGCTCAAATGCTTTTGGCTTTCCCCCTTCGTTTTAACCTCAGAATCACAGCACGCTGGTCTGAGACACTGGAAGCCTGAGTTCTAACGTCTTTACCCCTTTTCATATGACTTTGGACAAGTCTTTTGACCTTTACTGAAGACTTGGAATGAGAAAGTGGACCAGATGATTTTAACTTAAGAAAAGGGGAAAATGCAGTCCCCTGTCTGTCAGGATGGACTCTGTGCTTCTCATGCTGTGCGTGAGAGAAGAGTCTGAATGGGACCAGAGAAGGCAGCCTTCACATCCCTTCTGCAAGCAGACTGGCAGCCCACATACCCACTCAGAACCTTTCAGACCCTCAGACCTTCCCAGTGGATATGGTTCCTCCCCACCTTCTCTTTGACACAGCGCAGCATCTAGTAAGGCTGTGGTTGAGTTGGGAAAGCCAGCCCAACGCCACCCCGCATTTCTCTCACGCTTCCCTGGTACTTAAGCCCAAACCTATCACAGGCACGGCCCTCGCGTTTTAACACCTATGGAGAGAGCTCTGTAAGTGAGGTGCTCAGAATCTGGAGGAGGAGACAGATGGCAGCAGTGGCGACAAAGCACTTCAGTGGGCAGAACCCCTGGGCCGTGGGGGGTTCCAGGAAGACCTCACGAAAAAGGTGAGGCTTGAGCCCTGGTGAAGAAGGGTCACTTTACTGAGAACACGAAGGACATGTGAGCCCAAACCCAGCCAGATCCCCAAGGCATGAACTATATGAAGCAGGACCTTTCATTGCTCTTCAGTCCATTGTGGCTTCAAAAATACGTATAATAGGTAAAATCTTTCAAGAATTGAGGACTGAATGAGGTGTCTGAGAGTGTATCTTTGGTAATAAAGCTGAGAGTTTAATGACTTTGTTTAGTAATTTTAGGTGTAAATATAAAAATTTGTCAAAGTAGGGTTAAAATTGAGACAAAAGAAGACTAGTTCTGGGAATCCTAATGACTGTTACTATTTACTGATTACTCAGTGCCTGGGGCTCTGCTAAGCTTCTCACAGGCATTAGCTCCTTTGATACTCAAAAGCTTTAAGAGGTACTCTCATGCCCTAACTTTTCAAATTAGGACAAAAGCATATGGCTTTGAAACCAGGAAAAGGGAATGGCAACCAAGCCTGGAGAATTCCATGGACAAAGGAGCCTGGAGGGCTATAGCCCATGGAGGTGCAGAGTCTGACACAACTGATGGACTAACACTTTCAATCACACTTGCAAATCTGGCCATAAAGTCCCAGTTCACTGAACACCCGGGTATGTTGTGGACTGGGGCTGGGGCAGGCGTGGGGGATGGAAGGGTGAGTCAGGGAGCTGGGTCCTGGCAGGTCCCGGTCTGGAAAGAGACTGATCTGTCTCACCATATGTGATTGGGAGGGGTGCTGGGTTTCAAGGAGTGAAGTGAAGTGGAGCTGTCAGATTTGCAGTTAAGTTGCTTGTTTTTAATCAGAGCATCCATGTACTTGGCTAAACTCAAAGGTCAAAGGATCTCTAACACAGGCAGCCCCAGCCAGCCCCTGGACCCCAGGGCTCCTGCTGGATTTAGGTGTACTCTAAATGTACCCGCTTCTAGCCATTGCTGGATTTAGTTCCAGAAAAGTTGCAAGAGGTGGCTTATCTTTCTGGCACACATCTAGACTACTTCTTTTGCTCTCTGTTCTGTTGGTTTTTTAGAACCATTAATCTTCCAATCTTTTTAATTTTGGAAATGTATTTTTAATTTCCAGGAGATTTTTTTTTAACTCCTTTGTTCTTCAAAGCCTGCTGGTTTTGGTTTTACGGACACAATATCTTCTCAAATCTCACTGAAGATCTAATTAGAATTTTTTAAAGCATGTTCCTAGTCTCAAAAGCCCCATTTTCTTCAAGGTCAATCTGTTTATCTTGATCTCCTATGTACTGCTGGCTTTCTCCATGTCCAGTGACCTTGACTGTGTGTCGTATTTAAGAATGAGGCACTGAGTTGATTGCTGGGGAGTTCTGGGTCCATGGGGAGGGCCGTTGACTGGAAATAACTGAAGACTCACCAAGTGAGAATGAGCAAAGTTTCTTTTTTCAGAGTTTGCTATGGGAAGGGAGTCAGCCACCATTATTTGCATTTTGGCTGATACTTAAAGGAGAAAATTTGAGAGGTTTCAGGTGTCCCCTGATTAGAGGCTGTTGGCATGGAGAAGCTGGAAGCGGGCTAATGAAGCAGGGCCTCCCATGATTGGTTGAGGTGCATATTTGGCTTTCTCTGACTGGTCATCTGTTTCTCTGACTGTCCCTGGTGGACAGGGAAGCCTGGCCTGCTGCAGTCCATGGTGTACCAGAGTCAAACAAGACTGAGCAATCGAATTGAACTGACAGGTCCTCAGTTGAGAGCAGAGCAAAAAACTAGAGATGCTGTTAGTTGTCAAGCCCTGGCTATGTGAAGCCAGTTGTTAGAGGGGTTATTGTTTTGGCTTCTTGGGTTGGTTGCAAAAATAGTTGTCTAACTTCCTGTAAGTCTGATTTATAGATAGTAGGCTGGCTTTCTGGCCTTAAACCCATTACTGCAGATAATGAGTTAGGATTCTATTTTTATATACATCTGGCCATTGTCCATTTGTAGTGTCTCAAGACGGAGTTGGCATGAGCCCTACTGGAGCATAGACCCTTCAAATGCTGGATTAAGGATGGTTCTCACTGGGGTCCTAGCATCAGATACTTCATCACATGTAAAATTCAGCACTATCCAGAATTTAACTTAAATTTTAGAGAGAACCTCTTGCAGGATTCCAAAACACCACGGGTTAAAATTGGGTTTCCTGAGCTCTAGGTTTTGGCAGAAGTCACCATGGGAGGGAGCAGGTAGTCTTTCTCTCTCTGGCCCCCATGCCTGCCGACTGAGAACCTCCCAGAGGTTCTGCCTGGTGGGTCAGCTCCTTCTGCCTCCGCCTCCTCCTCTGGCAATCCCTGTTCCCCCTGACGGACTTTCCTGTGCTTTTCCATCTTTTACGTATTTGTTGAAATCTGTTGCTCACTGATGGTCTTCTTCACACTCTATTAGGAAGGGAACACTTAGAAATAAACAATCATTTCAGTAAGATACTTAAGTCATTCCACGTTCAATAACCAACAGTTGCAGACTTCTTAAAAATCTCATTGTTATGTAATAAGTAGATTAAAAGGCGGGGTCAAACCAAAGATGAGGAGGTGGAGGACAATGTGTTGGAGGAATTTGCAGGTGGGGAATGAAATAAGAAATGCAGGTGATAGGAGCCTCATTGTGGGTAATGCTCCAGGAGGTGCTACGTCAGTCTACAGGAGAGAGAGTGGATCAGAGAAGCATAGATTCAGGAACTACTGGGAAGATAGCACATAGAGAAATTTGGGCTATGCTTGTGTATACAGTGTCACAAAGCAGGTATAAGATAAAATATGGGAGAGAGAGAACTATCTCAGAAGAACCAACAGCATTAGATAAACTGTGATGCTGCCATTTCTGAGCACTGCTTTCCTGAGCCCAGGCTGTGCTAGCTCTCAGGTGGGAGGGAAGACAGCAGAGGGCATTCCTCCTACTGGGTGCACCCCAGTCACTTTTCCACTACAGGGACAGCAAACACTACCCTAGTCCTTCCTCAGAGAATTCTGGGGTGTTGTAGATAGAAGGTGAAGAAAAAAAAAATTATTCTCCTTGGTATGCATCCCTTGCTCAGTAAAACCACTTCCCTGAATGCAGAAGTCACTGCAGCCTGACATGCATTCCTGGGCTGTGTTCCCAGCCCACTCCTCTGCTGCCTGAAAACAGTGACCACCCTTCCTAGTCCCCTTCCACCATGTCCCTGCCCAGACCTCTCACAACCCCAGCCCCACTGACCTGCTTCACAAACATGACTCCTTGCCTAGGTACCCCCCCCCCCAGTGTCCCATTGCTTTTGCTGCTTGGGGGACCAAGATTTGGAGATTTTTCTGGTGTCTCAGGCTGGTGTCTTTCCAACTGGATCATATTTCCCAACTCCAGCCCTTGAGATAACTTAAGTGTCCCATCTCTTCTTGCATCCCAAGGGGGCAATGTTCCTGCCAACAGAAGCAATCCCCCATTTTTCATTTTCCATCCTTTCCTCTGTTCTGCTTAAATTCATCCTCAGATTTACCTTCCCACAGAATCAGAAATCACTTTCAGCAGTGCTTTTGCCACAGATGAATTACAAAGAAAAATCTAGAGGAAGAGAAAAGACTTCCCAGGGGGTAGAGGCTGCTGATAGGCTTGGAGATCCTGTTAGGATTTCATCATGGAAATGTCCGTCAAATAATTGACTTGGGACACATGAGAAAGGTGAGAGCTGGAGATGAGAATTTCCTGGAAGGGCAACTTACGGCTGTGGAAGTAGATGAGTTCTAAGAAAAAATGTAGAGAGCAAAAACAAACCACTTGTGGAGGATCGCTAACTTACCTACAGTTAGAAGGTGACAGGTGAAATTGTTACCAAGCTCAGATCAGGTTGCTCACCATTCGAAAATCAACCCAAGAGAGACACAAGCTTTGGTGGAAAAGAAAGTTACTTTTAATCATAAAGCTGAAAATCTGAGGAAAATCGGATTTGTGTACCACTTAAACCAGCTCCAAAGATTCTACTTATTCATGAAAATTTTTAAAGGGCAAGGAGAAGTAATCTCAGTTCATCATTGAGACAGGGAATGAGACTCATCCTTATCCCCCACTGCGTGCAGGCTTATTGACTTACTGTGTTCTTCCTCTAGATATAATCTTGTTCACACAGTCTTTTCATGAGATTACTGAAGGGGAAGCTAAGAAAGAGATCTAGTCATCTGATGATTACTTCTTCCTTATTTCTACTTTTTTGAGAGAACTGACAATTTAGCAAGGTATCGTGTGATCAAAAGATTTGAAAGAAAAAAAAAAAAAGATTTGAAAGGTGTGCTTGGACCAGAGATGAGTAAAGCTTGAGGGGATGTGATTGATTCCATTGAAGTGCAGTTGATTTACAATGTTGTGTTAGTTTCAGGCGTATAGCAAAGTGATTCAGTCATACTTCTATATGTATATTTTTTTTTCTTTCAGATTCTTTTCCCTTATAGGTTATTACAAAATATTGAATACAGTTCCCTATGTTATACAGTAAATCCTTGTTAGTAATCTATTTTATATATAGTAGTGTGTATATGTTAAGCCCAAACTCCTAATTTATCTGACACCATCCCCCCCAAACTTCCCCCTTTGGTAACCAAAAGTGTTTTCTATGTCTGTAGGTTTATTTCTGTTTTGTATAAACATTCATTTGTATCTTTTTTTTTTTTTTTAGATTCTACATCTAAGTCCTATCACATGGTATTTGTCTTGCTCTGTCTGGCTTACTTCACTTAGCATGATAATTTCTAGGTCTATCCATGTTGCTGCCAATGACGTTATTTCACTCTGTGGTTGAGTAATATTCCATTGGATACATGTATCACATCTTCTTTATTCATTCATTCATCAGTGGTTGTTTCCATGTCTTGGCTACAGTGGACACTGAGTGGACACTGAGGTATTTGGCTGTGATGGACACTGAGGTACAGGTATGATTTTCTCTGAATATATGCCTAGGGATAGGTTTGCTGGATCATACAGTTGCTCTGTTTTTTTATTTTATTTTTTAAGGAACCTCCATACTGTTCGCCATAGTGGCTATGCCAATTTGCATTTCCACCAACAGTATAGGAGTAGTGCCTGATTTAAAAGTTAGTTACATGATGATCCTGTATGCAAAAGAGACACAGTCAATATGCCAGATTTGGAAAACTCAGCAGTGGCCACAGGACTGGAAGAGGTCAGTTTTCATTCCAATCCCAAAGAAAGGCAATGCCAAAGAATGCACAATTGCACTCATCTCACACACTAGAAAAGTAATGTTCAAAATTCTCCAAGCCAGGCTTCAAGAGTACATGAACCATGAACTTCCAGAAGTTCAAGCTGGATTTAGAAAAGGCAGAGGAGCCAGAGACCAAATTGCCAACATCCATTGGATCATTGAAAATGCAAAAGAGTTCCAGAAAAGCATCTATCTCTGCTTTATTGACTATGCCAAAACCTTTGACTGTGTGGGTCACCACAAACTGTATAAATTTCTTCAAGAGATCAGAATACTAGGACCACCTGATCTGCCTCTTGAGAAACCTGTATGCAGGTCAGGAAGCAACAGTTAGAACTGGACATGGAACAAAAGACTGGTTCCAAATCCAGAAAGGAGTCCGTCAAGTCTGTATATTTTCACACTGCTTATTTAACTTATATGGAGAGTACATCGTGAGAAATGCTGGGCTGGAAAAAGCAGAAGCTGGTATCAAGATTGCCAGGAGAAATATCAATAACCTCAGATATGCAAATGACACCACCCTTATGGCAGAAAGCAAAGAACTAAAGAGCCTCTTGATGAAAGTGAAAGAGGAGAGTGAAAAAGTTGGCTTAAAGCTCAACATTCAGAAAACTAAGATCATGGCATCTGGTCCCAATAATTCAGTTCAATTCAGAATCTCAGTCGTGTCCAACTCTTTGCGACCCCATGAATCGCAGCACGCCAGGCCTCCCTGTCCATCACCAGCTCCCAGAGTCTACCCAAACCCATGCCCATCAAGTCGGTGATACCATCCAGCCGTCTCATCCTCTGTCATCCCCTTCTCCTCTTGCCCTCAATCTTTCCAGGCATCAGGGTCTTTTCCAGTGAGTCAACTCTTTGCATGAGGTGGCCAAAATATTGGAGTTTCAGCTTCAACATCAGTCCTTCCAATGAACACCCAGGACTGATCTCCTTTAGGATGGACTGGTTGGATCATAGTCTTTCAAGGGACTTGTAATCTATACTGTTACTGTGTACTGTAGCTTAGGTCCCAAACTTGGATTGGTAGTCAAGAAAGCGCCTAACCTCACTAGGAATCAGAAGTTCAGAAGCTAGATGGAGTTATAGCTCCAAGAACATCTCTGAGGTTAAAGGTTACTCAGATTGGGACCACAGTGGAGGTTTTTTTCCTTTGGTAACGCTGGCTCTTAGTGGACCAGAGGAGGCTCTTATACTGGTGTGGTGATGCTTGAAAGGAACACCCCAGTTTTATGTTCATATCAGTCTTATTGTGGTCAGGAAATACTCAGGGTCGTGCACAGGCACTCAGGTGATGAATGTTTCCCTCAGCGGTCTTACCTTGGGAGGCATTCTGGAAGGTTACCCTGATTGCACCCCGGGTGGCATCAGAGACAATGGTGAAGAGCTGGATGTCAGGTAAGCATGCTATCAAGTCTACCCCTGGTACATCCCCACTCCATCTCGGTGGTAGAACCGGGAGGGGCGAGTACAGCAGCTGCATCGGTAAGGGACAGACTAAGTCCAACCAGGAAGGAAAAGCTTTCAGTGTAAAGCCTGTCTACACCCCCATCTAGAGCAGGGAGGGATGCCTCCGGTAGAAAAATGGCACTGGTCTCTTTTTTTTCTCTCCTTCAGATGGGAGCTAGCAATTCCAACCTCACTCTTTGAACTGTATCCTGAAAAACTGGGATAGCTTTGATCCTCAGAGCTTAAAGAAGACACACCTGGTCTTCCTATGTAATACTTCATGGCCACGGTATCCATTGGAGGATGGCGAATGGTGGCCAGTTAGAGTGTCTCTTAAGTATAATACTGTTTTACAATTAGACCAGTTCTGTAAGGAACAAGGAAAAAGTAAAGCAGGAAAAGTGATCTTAAACGATAGATTTCTCACTCAGTCAGCTCCAGGTATCCGCTGTAAGCTATTAAAACGGGCGTATGGACCAAATCAGTCGTTCAGTTCAGTCACTCAGTCGCATCCGACTATTTGCGACCCATGAATCGCAGCACGCCTGGCCTCCCTGTCCATCACCAACTCCCAGAGTTCACTCAGACTCACATCCGTAGAGTCAGTGATGCCATCCAGCCATCTCATCCTCTGTCGTCCCCTTCTCCTCCTGCCCCCAATCCCTCCCACCATCAGAGTCTTTTCCAATGAGTCAACTCTTCCCATGAGGTGGCCAAAGTACTGGAGTTTCACCTTTCACATCATTCCTTCCAAAGAAATCCCAGGGCTGATCTCTTTCAGAATGGACTGGTTGGATGTCCTTGCAGTCCAAGGGACTCTCAAGAGTCTTCTCCAACATCACAGTTAAAAAGCATCAATTCTTCAGCGCTCAGCTGTCTTCACAGTCCAACTCTCACGTCCTTACATGACCACGGGAAAAACCATAGCCTTGACTAGATGGACCTTAGTCGGCAAAGTAATGTCTCTGCTTTTAAATATGCTATCTAGGTTGGTCATGATTTTGCTTCCAAGGAGTAAGCATCTTTTAATTTCATGGCTTCAGCTACCATCTGCAGTGATTTTGGAGCCCAAAAATATAAAGTCTGACACTGTTTCCACTGTTTCCCCATTTATTTCCCATGAAGTGATGGGACTGGATGCCACGATCTTCGTTTTCTAAATGTTGAGCTTTAAGCCAACTTTTTCATTCTCCTCTTTCACTTTCATCAAGAGGCTTTTTAGTTCCTCTTCACTTTCTACCATAAGGGTAGTGTCATCTGCATATCAGAGGTTATTGATATTTCTCCCGGCAATCTTGATTCCAGCTTGTGCTTCTTCCAGCCCTGTGTGTCTCATGATGTACTCTGCATAGAAGTTAAATAAGCAGGGTGACAATATACAGCCTTGACGTACTCCTTTTCCTATTTGAAACCAGTCTGTTGTTCCATGTCCAGTTCTATCTGTTGCTTCCTGACCTGCATACAGATTTCTCCAGAGGCAGGTTAGATGGTCTGGTATTCCCATCTCTTTCAGAATTTTCCACAGTTTATTGTGATCCAAACAGTCAAAGGCTTTGGCATAGTCAAGAAAGCAAAAATAGATGTTTTTCTGGAACTCTCTTGCTTTTTCCATGATCCAGCAGATGTTGGCAATTTGATCTGTGGTTCCTCTGCCTTTTCTAAAACCAGCTTGAACTTCAGGGAGTTCACAGTTCCCATATTGCTGAAGCCTGGCTTGGAGAATTTTGAGCATTATTTTACTAGCGTGTGAGATGAGTGCAATCGTGTGGTAGTCTGAGCATTCTTTGGCATTGCCTTTCTTTGGGATTGGAATGAAAACTGAGCTTTTCCAGTCCTGTGGCCACTGCTGAGTTTTTTAAATTTCCTGGCATATTGAGTGCAGCACTTTCACAGCATCATCTTTCAGGATTTGAAATAGCTCAATAGGAATTCCATCACCTCCACTAGCTTTGTTCATAGTGATGCTTTCTAAGGCCCACTTGACTTCACTTTCCAGGATGTCTGGCTCTAGATGAGTGATCACACCATCGTGGTTATCTGGGTTGTGAAGATCTTTTTTGTACAATTCTGTATATTCCTGCCACCTCTTCTGAATATCTTCTGCTTCTGTTAGGTCCATACAATTTTTGTCCTTTATGGAGACCATCTTTGCATGAAATGTTCCCTTGGTATCTCTAATTTTCTTGAAGAGATCTCTAGTCTTTCCCAATCTGTTGTTTTCCTCTATTTCTTTATATTGATCGCTGAAGAAGGCTTTCTTATCTCTTCTTGCTATTCTTTGGAACTCTGCATTCAGATGCTTATATCTTTCCTTTTCTCCTTTGCTTTTCACCTCTCTTCTTTTCACAGCTATTTGTAAGGCCTCCCCAGACAGCCATTTTGCTTTTTTGCATTTCTTTTCCATGGGGATGGTCTTGATCTCTGTCTTCTGTTCAATGCCATGAACCTTATTCCATAGTTCATCAGGCACTCTATCAGATCTAGGCCCTGAAATCTATTTCTCACTTCCACTGTATAATCATAAGGGATTTGATTTAGGTGATACCTGAATGGTCTAGCGGTTTTCCCTACTTTCTTCAATTTAAGTCTGAATTTGGTAATAAGGAGTTCATGATCTGAGCCACAGTCAGCTCCTGGTCTTGTTTTTGTTGACTGTATAGAGCTTCTCCATCTTTGGCTGCAAAGAATATAATCAATCTGATTTTGGTGTTGACTATCTGGTGATGTCCACATGTAGAGTCTTCTCTTGTGTTGTTGGAAGAGGGTGTTTGCTATGACCATTGCATTTTCTTGGCAAAACTCTATTAGTCTTTGTCCTGCTTCATTCTGCATTCCAAGGCCAAATTTGCCTGTTACTCCAGGTGTTTCTTGACTTCCTACTCTTGCATTCCAGTCCCCTATAATGAAAAGGACATCTTTTAGGGGTGTTAGTTCTAAAAGGTTTTGTAGGTCTTCATAGAACCGTTCAACTTCAGCCTCTTCAGCATTACTGGTTGGGGCATAGACTTGCATTACAGTGATATTGAATGGTGTGCCTTGGAAATGAACAGAGATCATTCTGTTGTTTTTGAGACTGCATCCAGGTACTGCATTTTGGACTCTTCTGTTGACCATAATGGCTACTCCATTTCTTCCGAGGGATTCCTGCTCGCAGTAGTAGATATAATGGTCATCTGAGTTAAATTCACCCATTCCAGTCCATTTTAGTTTGCTGATTCCTAGAATGTCGATGTTCACTCTTGCCACCTCTTGTTTGACCACTTCCAATTTGCCTTGATTCATGGACCTGACATTCCAGGTTCCTATGCAATATTGCTCTTTACAGCATTGGATCTTGCTTCTATCACCAGTCACATCCACAGCTGGGTATTTTTTTTTTTGCTTTGGCTCCACCCCTTCATTCTTTCCGGATTTATTTCTCCACTGACCTCCAGTAGCATATTGGGCACCTACTGACCTGGGGAGTTCCTCTTTCAGTATCCTAACATTTTGCCTTTTCATACTGTTCATGGGGTTCTCAAGGCTAGAATACTGAAGTGGTTTGCCATTCCCTTCTCCAGTAGACCACATTCTGTCAGATCTCTCTGCCATGACCCGCATATTTTGGGTTGCCCCATGGGCATGGCTTGAGTTAGACAAGGCTGTGGTCCTAGTGTGATTAGATTGACTAGTTTTCTGTGAGTATGGTTTCAGTGTGTCTGCCCTCTGATGCCCTCTTGCAACACCTACTATCTTACTTGGGTTTCTCTTACCTTAGGCGTGGGGTATCTCTTCATGGCTGCTCCTGCAAAGCACAGCCACTGCTCTTTACCTTGGAGGAAGAGTATCTCCTCACCTCCGCCCTTCCTGACCTTCAATGTGGGATAGCTCCTCTAAGCCCTCCTAATCAGTCTTTAGATACTCTGTTACAACTCACTCAGGCAGTCTATTATAGTAGGGAATATGAGGAAAATAAAGAAAGGCAGAAAATAAAACAAAGGAAA
The DNA here is from genome assembly GCF_042477335.2 of Ovis canadensis. Classification (NCBI taxonomy): domain Eukaryota; kingdom Metazoa; phylum Chordata; class Mammalia; order Artiodactyla; family Bovidae; genus Ovis; species Ovis canadensis. The sequence goes on from NC_091259.1 coordinate 8,896,971, forward strand.
AGGCGGAAGCCTTTGCAATGGCTATGAAAAACTTTCTTAAACAGCCTGAGAAAGATGCCCAGAGGGACCTAGGTAAAAAGGGATGGGCTTGCTATTACTGTGGAAAGGAGGGGCACCTCAAGCGGGATTCCCCTCAGGCATCTAAGCCGCCCTCGACTCCATGCCTGGTCTGCAAAAGACCATACTGAAGGAGAGACTGCCCCCAGAGGCGTAGGTCTCCGGGGTCGGACTCTCAAGACAATCAGGACTGAAGGTGTCCAGAGGTCCCCACACAAGCTCCGGCCCTAATTACACCTGAAGAACCCTGGGTATTAATAATTGTGGGAGGCCAATCCATCGATTTCCTTTTAGATACTGGGGCAGCTTACTCTGTGCTTACTGAAGCCCCTGGCCCACTTTCCTCCTGATCCGCTTCCGTAATGGGGCTGTCTGTATAAGCCAAAAGGTATTATTTCAGTTATTCTTTATCTTGCAGCTGGGATTCTGTGCTATTTTCACACGAGTTTCTGATTGTGCCAGAATCTCCCTCACCACTTTTGGGGAGGGATACACTGAGCAAGGTCCATGCCTCTGTTTTCATGAATATGGAGCCCTCCCTTTCTCTACCTTTAGTTGAACAAAATGTAAATCCTAGAGTATGGGCTGATGGAAAATCTGTGGGTCGAGCACAAAATGCTATTCCTGTAGTTGTCAAACTCAAAGACCCAGACTTATTTCCACATAAGAAGCAGTATCCACTGAAACCTGAGGTTAAGGAAGTGTTAAAACCCATCATCGAAAATTAAAGGAGCAGGGACTATTAATTCCCTGTAACAGTCCCTGCAACACTCCTATTTTGGGTATAAAGAAATCAAATGGTAAATGGAGACTAGTTCAAGATTTATGTATAATAAATGAGGCTGTAGTTCCTTTACACCCCATGGTGCCTAATCCTTATACTCTATTGTCTGAAATTCCTGAACAAGCCAAATATATCTCAGTAATTGATTTAAAAGATGCCTTCTAGTCAGTGCCTTTGGTGGAAGAAAGTCAATTTCTATTTGCTTTTGAAGACCCTACGCAGCCAGCTTCTCAGTTAACCTGAACAGTTTTGCCCCAGGGATTTCGTGACAGTCCTCATGTTATGCCCAAGTCGCGAAATCTCCCAATGACCACCAGGGAGCTGATATCTGATGCAAAAGCAAGAAAGTTTTTATTACCAAGCTCGAGCTGAGGCTCCCACTGATATCGACGCAGCAGCTATAGGGAGGAGCCCCGGGTTTTGGATTACATTGCTTATATAGTGTGTCTACATGGGAAAAAAAAGGATCTCTAGGTAGGGGGACGTCTGATTGATCACTTTCTTTTGAAGGGTTGTGTGTTGGTTCTTGATTGGTGCCTATTGTCTAGGTAGACCACAAGTTCCTGAGCGTTGTCAGGAGATTTTGGTCTGGGGTCCAATTGGCTCGTGGGCAGTAGGGTGAGGTCAGGGGATTTCCAAAGGCTCTTGGATTTCTAAAGGCTCTTTTCCCAGAACCTTACAAATGGAGTTTTTCTGTTAACAAAATGGAGTAGCTTAGATTCTTCACTCACTTATTTGGACAAAGTTTGTCAAGGGATCTACAAAACCTTAATAGCTCTGAAGCGGTGGTGTTACAATATGTAGATGACATTTTGCTCTGTGCTGAGACAGAGGAAGCTTGTTTGTGAGCCTCAGAAGATTTCTTAAATCTGGCAGGCTGTGGTTACAAGACATCAAGAGAAAAGGCTCAGATTTGTCAACAATCAGTTAGATATTTGGGCCTAATCATATCAGAAGGAACTAGGGCCATAGGCCCTGAGAGAATTAAACCTATACTAAATCATCCCCTACCTATGACTTTAAGACAATTGAGAGGATTTTTGGGAATCACAGGTTACTGTCGCATTTGGATTCTGGCTTATATAAACTTATAGCTGAAACTCAGCAGGCCCAAACTGACAAACTGGTTTGGTCTTCAGAAACTCCAAAGGCTTTTAAGGTTGTTCAGACTGCTCTCCTGCAAGCTCCAGCTCTGAGCTTGCCCACAGGGTCAGAATTTAATTTGTCACTGAAAGAAAAGGTATGGCCTTGGGAGTTTTGACACAACCCCGAGGGCCTCACCAACAACCTATTGCTTATCTAAGCAGAGAATTAGATGTAATTTCACATGAGTGGCCCCACTGCCTAAAAGTAATTGGGGCAGCGGCTTTATTAGGACCTGAAGCTTTAAAAATAACTAATGGATGAAACCTTACTGTACTGGTTTCTCATGATGTGAGTGGAATCTTAAATTCTAAGGTTAATATTTGGATGACAGACAGTAGGCTTCTTAAATATCAGTCATTGTTGTTAGAAGGACCCGTAACTAAGCTCAAAATTTGTGGAAATTTAAGTCTTGCCACTTTCCTTCTTGAGAAGGAAAATGAAACACCTGATCATGATTGTTCCCAATTCCTAACTTTAAACTATGCAGCTCGGGAAGATCTAATGGATACCCCATTAGACAATCCTGACATGAAAATATTTACAGATGGCAGTTCTTTTGTTCGAGATGGAAAGCGTAAAGCAGATTAAGCCGTGGTGACTGCTGAACAGGTTTTGGAAGCAAAATCTCTCCCTCAGGGAACCAGTGCTCAGTTAGTGGAGCTTGGAGCTCTCACCCAAGCTCTAGAGTTAAGCAAAGGGCAGCGGGTAAATATCTACACGGATTCTAAGTATGCTTATTTGACTTTACATTCTTATGCTACAATATGGAAAGAAAGACAGTTTAAAACGGCAACAGGAGAACCTATTAAGCATTTCAGAGAGATCGAGAGACTTTTAACTGCTATATATTGTCCTAAAGAAGTAGTTGCTATGCATTGCAAAGGGCACTGCAGGAATGGGAGTAAAGTAGCCAAAGGTAATCAGTTGGCTGACTGTCAAGCCAGAAAAATAGCACTTTACAAAACCCCTTCACTGCAGACGCCTTTGATCTGGACAGGTCCCGTGGAACAGGAAAAACCACAATATACTGAGGAAGAATTAGAAAGATATGAGAAAAGAGGAGCAAAGTTTACTGATGAAAGATGGTTACAGTCGGAGGATGGACAATTAATAATTCCTGAAAATGCTCAGTGGAAAATTCTTAAGGGTTTACATAAGAGTTTTCACTTGGGAACAGAGAGTACTTACCAAATGGCTTCTCATTTGTTTGAAGGTAAAAATGTAATGGAAACTTTAAAGAATATTATCAAAAGGTGTGAGGTTTGTCAGAAAAATAACCCAAAGCCTGAAAAGCTAGCAAAATCTAGATTACAACGAAGTGGGAAGTATCCTGGAGAGGACTGGGAAATTGATTTTACTCATATGCCAAAAGCTAACGGATATTCTTGCTTACAAGTTTGGTTAGATACATTTACTGGATGGATTGAGGCTTTTCCCTGTCATAGTGAACAGGCTAAGGAGGTTATAAAGATTTTAATCCATGAAATTATCCCCAGGTTTGGGCTTCCATGGAGCCTTCAGAGTGACAATGGCTCTGCCTTTAAAGCTGCTGTAACTCAGGGGGTATTTAAAGCTCTAGGAATAGAATACCACTTACGCTGTTTCTAGAGACCCCAATCCTCAGGAAAGGTTGAAAAAGCTAGTGACATTATCAAAAGACATCTGCGCAAATTAACTCCAGAGACACAAGATAATTGGATTAAAGTCCTACCCATAGCTTTAATGAGGGCTCAAACTTCCCCAGAAAAGGAGGGACTGTCCCCCTTTGAACGTATTTATGGAAGGCCTTTCTTATGCACAGTCATTGTTACAGACCCTGAAGCCTTGGAATTAACTAGTCAAGTAACTCAGCTCTCAGCTTTTCAACAGGCATTAACAGAACTCCAGGAGACGACTCCTGACCCAGCCTCTGAGTCAAGCAAGCCTCTATTTGAGCCAGGAACCGAGATCCTCATAAAGACATTGGGATGTGGGGGCCCATCCCTCGAGCCCCTCTGGGAAGGCCCTTACCAGGTTATTCTTTCTTCTCCCACAGCAGTCAAAGTGCCAGGAATTGATTCGTGGGTACATCACACTTGAGTTAAGAGGTGACACCCTGATCAAAACTAAGTGACTTCATTTTATGTCTTTACTTTCTATGCTCTGGCTTTGTATTTTTCAGATGGGCCTGATAATCTATGTAAGCCTACTTCTGCTGACTCCAAAAATCCTGAGTCTGCCTTTTGATCCTCAAGACAATGCCTTCCTGTCCTGGGCTCACTCCTATGCTACATTCCACAATCAGTCTAACTGCTGGTTCTGTGGAGCACTCCCCTCTTCATGAGTGGAAGTCTTCCCATGCTGGATATCTCCACTTTAAGGAAAAGACTTTCTCCAAGTCTGTGAATACCTTTGACACATGTGATGATGTGATGTCTTCTTTATCTGATGACATCTACCAACCCTAAAATGGGCTGGTGCAACACGTTGCGTTTTATGGACATAATGTGACTTTTAATTCTGATTTTAACTTGTTTTAATGACTGTGTTGCCTTACATCTGAAACTGTATAACTGGATTTGTTTCTAGCCACATGAAAGCTTTTAAGTTACAAATGGTTGCTTAAACTCCTGCTACTGCTGCAGCTTCCTCCAACTACTATTTGGGGCCCCTGGATCAGATATCCTCAATATGAGGATTAAGAGAATATGTTGCCTCACCAATTTAGGGACAATGCCCCTTGTCAGCTCAGAAGCAGTTATGGAATGAGAACGATGCCCCTTTTCCCTAGGCAACATAGTTCTCCTAAAATGAAAGGGCTGAATGAGAGGGTAACAGGCAGGAAGGCCAGGGGTCTCCAAAAGGAGGAAATAGCCTGCAAGTGTCAGGCTATCTCTTAAGCGGCAGGAGGAAACAAACTAGCGATATATTTTCCTTCTCTATACAAATTTAAAAGGAGGCTTCTCTTAAAATACTGTGTTTCCATAATGACACCTGGTTTCACCTGAAGTTATTCTGAAACCTAGAGATAACCAATGCATTTTTCCTATGGAAATGTTTATCTTAAGCTATGCTAATGTACTATGCATTTACCCCAAACTCTGTCTTCAAGTCAGTTCTGCCTCTTGGCTCAGAACCTACTTGACAAACCAGTATGTTATACTCAGATATTGTTCCCCTAATCTATGTATGTGAAACTATTTGTGTGGTGATCTGCCCTTCTTCAAGATTCAAGTTAATCATTTTATGGCCCAGGATGAACCATTTGGTGCCAAGATTATCCCAAAATGCATCTTATGGGTGAGGGGCCTGGTGCCATTCTGAGTTTTAAGACATTCCTTTCATTAACAGACTGCTAGTGACTATATAACATCCAGCTGAAGACTAGCAGGGGGGCACTCTTTCTGTCCCCTTCTGATGCCTATGTCAGAAGCTTTCTCTATCTCCTTGATACTTTAATAAAACTTTATTACACAAAAGCTCTGAGTGATCAAGCCTCGTCTCTGGCCCCAGATTGAATTCTTCTCCTCCAGGGGCCAAGAATCCTGGCGTCTTTGCGTGATTCAACAACAACCTTTCAGAACTTTGTTGGCAAAGTAATGTCTCTGCTTTGTAATACACTATCTAGGTTGGTCATAACCTTACTTCCAAGGAGTAAGCATCTTTTAATTTCATGGCTGCAATCACACTTCATGGCAAATAGAAGGGGAAATAGTGGAAACAGTGACAGACTTTTCTTTCTTGGGCTCCAAAATCACTGCAGATGGTGACGGCAGCCATGAAATTAAAAGAAACTTACTCCTTGGAAGAAAATTTATGACCAACCTGGAGAGCATATTAAAAAACAGAGACATTGCTTTGCTGACAAACGTCCATGTAGTCAAAGCTATGGTTTTTCCAATAGTCATGTATGGATGTGAGAGTTGGACTGTGAAGAAAGCTGAGCATCAAAGAATTGATGCTTTTGAACTGTGGTGTTGGAGAAGATTCTTGAGAGTCCCTTGGACTGCAAAGAGATCCAACCAGTCCATCCTAAAGGAAATCAGTCCTGAATATTCATTGGAAGGACTGATGCTGAAGCTGAAACTCCAATACTTTGGCCACCTGATGTGAAGAACTGACTCGTTGTAAAAGACCCCAATGCTGGGAAAGATTGAAGGTGGGAGGAGAAGGGGATGACAGAAGATGAGATGGTTGGATAGCATCACTGACTCAATGAACATGAGTTTGAGTAAACTTTAGGAGTTGGTGATGAACAGGGAAACCTGGCATGCTGCAGTCCATGGGGTCGCAAAGAGTTGGACATGACTGAACGACTGAACTGACCTGAACTGAATTGCAGATAGTAGGTTGGCCTCCTGGGCTGGTTGTTACAGGCTGTGGGGCAGTGTTACAGGCAGTGTAACAACCAGCCCAGGAAGTCAACTTACTATCTGCAATAACCAGTTCAAAAAGTCAAACTACTTTCAATAGTCTAGGAAGCCAAATAATAATCTCTCTTAACAATCACCCCTAAATGACCAGGACTTGATTAATTACTGATAGTTTCTCTACTTTTGGCTCCTGTTGCCCACTTATGACCCACCAGTGAAAGCCAGAGTCTTTTCTAACCAGTCACATACAGTGCTTCACTTCTAGTTAACTTGCCTACTGCAGCCCCATGCTAAGAGCCACCAGTCAGGGCATACCTGAAGCCTTCTATTTTTTCCAGTCCTCTGCTTGCCTTTGAGGCTCTGCCAAAATTCAAGTGATGGTGGCTGACTCCCTTGCAAGCTCTTAATAAATGGCTTTTGGCTGTTTTCATCTGGTTGGTTTTTGTTTATTTCCATAGATACAATTATAAACAGGGCAGACATATTTCTGATACTTAGAGAACTTATATAGTAATGAGGGAACACAGTAAAATTATGAGTAAACAATAAAAATTTAAATAACTACAAATCAGACAATTGTTAGAAAGGAAACATAGAAAGGACTCAGAGAGGATTGGGGGGAAGTGGCCAATTTAGGTGATACTTTAAATGAATAGGCAGCTTGAGAGGCTATTCCAAAGACTGGAGAGCATGTTTGTAAGATGAAAAGTGCTAGTGGATCACACCAGTCAGAATGGCTGTGATCCAAAAATCTGCAAGCAATAAATGCTGGAGAGGGTGTGGAGAAAAGGGAACCCTCCTACACTGTTGGTGGGAATGCAAACTAGTACAGCCACTATGGAGAACAGTGTGGAGATTCCTTAAAAAATTGCAAATAGAACTACCTTATGACCCAGCAATCCCACTGCTGGGCATACACACCAAGGAAACCAGAATTGAAAGAGACACATGTACCCCAATGTTCATTGCAGCACTGTTTATAATAGCCAGGACATGGAAACAACCTAGATGTCCATCAGCAGATGAATGGATAAGAAAGCTGTGGTACATATACACAATGGAGTATTACTCAGCCATAAAAAAGAATTCATTTGAATCAGTTCTGATGAGATGGATGAAACTGGAGCCAATTATACAGAGTGAAGTAAGCCAGAAAGAAAAACACCAATACAGTATACTAACACATATATATGGAATTTAGGAAGATGGCAATGATGACCCTGTATGCAAGACAGGGAAAGAGACACAGATGTGTATAATGGACCTTTGGACTCAGAGGGAGAGGGAGAGGGTGGGATGATTTGGGAGAATGACATTCTAACATGTATACTATCATGTAAGAATTGAATCTCCAGTCTATGTCTGACGCAGGATGCAGCATGCTTGGGGCTGGTGCATGGGGATGACCCAGAGAGATGTTATGGGGAGGGAGGTGGGAGGGGGGTTCAGGTTTGGGAATGCATGTAAGAATTAAAGATATTAAAATTTAAAAAAAAAAAAAAAAAAGAAAAGTGCTACTGGAGGTAAACTTAAAAGAGGACAGAAGAACCCAAGGGATGAGTTCAAGGAGGATAGGTGAACTAGGGTATAAGCACAAAGATTGACCTTGGGAAGAGAAACAGAAGGAGAAGAGAGAAAATGTGAGAAAATGATTTCAAAATTAAAATGCTTCACGTATAAACCATTGAATCAAGTAAGATTAGGGTCTTGCCACCTGCTGGGAGTTTAGAAGCTCACACCCTGGGCCAATGAGAGCATTCTGGCAGAAGCATGAAGCTGGTGAAGCTGCTCTGCATATCCTGCTCTCCAAATTCTAACCCAGGCGGCTTGTGTATGCTTAGCCATATGGTCAGTGGAAACTTTCCAGAGCATGAGATTAAAAAACTGAGATAGAATTGTTTTCAGGGTCAGGACATTTCATATAGAGAGTCTAAGAGTTGGCACCAGCCATGACCCACCAGCAGCTGACATCTGGCCCTTTCTGAGCTCTGCATCTGTCCACAGAGACAGAGATGCAGTTCCCAATCACAGGACAGCCACTGGCTGTGAAACTGCTGGGCTCAGGTACTCTGACTCCTACTTTGCAAAACTACCAGGCTCTGATTTCTTTTTTGTTGTTGCTTTTTTTTTTTTAATTTTATGTATTTATTTATGGCTGCACTGGGTCTTTGTTGCTGTGCATGGGCTTTCTCTAGTTGCAGCAGTGGGGGATACGCTTTATGTTGTGGTACACGCAACTCTCATTGCCATAGCTTCTCTTGTTGTGGAGCGTGGGCTCCGGGGCGCATGGGCTTCACTAGTTGCAGTTCATGGGCTCCAGAGTGCAGGCTTAGTAGTTGTGGTGCTCAGTCACCTTGTAGCATGAGGCATCTTTCTGGACCAGGGATCGAACCCCTGGCCCCTTATTTGGCAGGTGGATTCTTTACCACTGGACTACCAGGGAAGTCTCAGGCTCTGATTTATTTGATCTAAGGGTGAACTTTGGAAGGAAGGAGCAATTTTCCCTGAGGTCAATCCTGGTGCCTCAACAAAAAGCTCCAGGAAGCCGCATCATAGATGGGGACAAAGAGACGCAGACAGAAAGGACCCACCCATTTCTCATCAATGGCTAAGTTTGGAGTTTATCATCTGTTCAGTTCAGTTCAGTCACTCAGTCGTGTCCGACTCTTTGTGACCCCATGAATCGCAGCACGCCAGGCCTCCCTGTCCATCACCAACACCCAGAGTTCGCTCAAACTCAGATCCATCGAGTCAGTGATGCCATCCAGTCATCTCATCCTCTGTTGTCCCCTTCTCCTCCTGCCCCCAATCCCTTCCAGCATCAAAGACTTTTCCAATGAGTCAACTCTCCGCATGAGGTGGCCAAAGTACTGGAGTTTCAACTTTAGCATCATTCCTTCAAAAGAACACCCAGGGCTGATCTTTAAAATGGATTGGTTGGATCTCCTTGCAGTCCAAGGGACTCTCAAGAGTCTTCTCCAACACCACAGTTATCATCTGTGGACTTAAGTAAAATGTGAGTTTTTTCCCCTTCGAGAACATCAATAGCCACAGCAAGGCATTAAATAATACATGTTTGCTATGCATTCATTATTAAGTAAGAGGTAGTACCTCACCAGTTCCAACCCATTTCTCAGCCTTGTTCCTCCTGGGAGGCTCAGAAGTGAGGCAAAAATATTTGTCTTGGATATGAGAGTTTTAAAAATAACTGAAAAATTGATGTGTGAAAGAAATGAGTAAGATGAAAGTTTGAGTGAGCATTTTAATAGTTTTGGTGGAAGAAAACCAGTATCTGTAAAGTAAGAGTTATAGATTTACTAATATTTTTAAAAAACAAAATTAAAAAAGGGATTTTAAAAACACTGTACACAAAACTAAGACATGAAAAATAGAGGAAAGTATCTGCAAAGAATACCCATAGATGTTACCATTTCTAATATAACAAGAATCTTATAAAAATCAGTTTAAAAATATGACCACTCCAATTGAAATACGGGCAAAGGATTTGTATAGATAATTCACATTTAAATAAAATATAAACTCCTTACTATGGCTTTATAGGTCCTATGAATCTTCACTGCCTAGCTCTCTGAGTTCAGATCCTAAAACTTTCTCTCCTGCTAACCACTGTCTAGCCACATGAGGTTTCTTCTTGTCCTCAAATGAGCTAAACTCATCCCTACTTTAGGCCATTTACACTTGCTGCTTCCTATTTCTGTTAAATTTTTGTCCCGTATCTTTGCATGCCTACTTCTTTCTCATAATTTGGGTTATAGCTCAAATATCACATCTTCAAAAAAACCTTAAGCAATTACCCACTTTAGGAAAGTCCCCATACCAAGTCCTTCTTCATCACATCTTGTCTTATTTTTTATAGGTTGCGTCAATCTGAAATTGTGTGTGTGTGTGTGTGTGTGTGTGTGTGTTCTATCTCCCCCAGCTCTCATTAGAAGACAGGCTTCAAAGTTTATTGCAGTATTCCCAGCACATAAAACATTTCCTGGTGTATAGTGGAAGCTCAAATGACTGAAAGAATGAAGAAAAATGATCAATAAACATGAACAAAGTTTTGATTCAATGGGTAATCAAAGAAATGTAAATTGAAACAATGAGAACCAATTGGGTTGAAAATTAAAAAGAATATGAAGAGGGTTTGGATAGGAGGGGGAGGGAGGCTCAACAAGGAGAAGATATATATATATATATATATATGTATATGTATATGTATATATATGATTGATTCACATTGTTGTATAGCAGAAACCAACACAACTTTGTAAAGCAATTATCCTCCAATTAAATAAAATTTTCAAAACTATGATACTGTTTGCTGGTGGGAATATAAATTGGTTGATGCTTTATGGGTGATAAATTGGTAAAAAGCATCGAATTTTAAAATTTTCAAGTCTTTGAGCCACAATTCTATTTCTATGAAAAATCCTGAGAGATTACTTCTGCTTCAGACCTAGGTAATAAACTCAATTTATTACTAAGGTAATAAACTCAAGAAGCTCAATGAATCCCCAACACAAGAAATGAAGAAAACACCAAAGCAAATCATAATAAATTTGCTCAAAATCTTGTATAAAGAGAAAATTTTAACAGCCAGAGGAAAAGAGATTCAAGATATTCAGAAGAACAAGATTAAGGATGACAGCATATTTCTCATGGAAACAATGCAGAGAGATGATAGTGGAGCAACATCTTTAAAGTACTGAAGGAAAACTATCAACCTACAATTCTATAGGGCTTCCCAGGTGGCTCAGTCATAAAGAATCCACCTGCAATGCAGGAAACTTGGGTTCAATCCCTGGTTGGGAAGATCCCCTGGAGAAGGGAATGGCAACCCACTCCAGTATTCTTGCCTGGGAAATCCCATGGACAGAAGAGCCTGGCAGGCTATAGTCCATGGGATCACAAAAAAATCAGACATGACTTAGCAGCTAAACAATGACACAATTCTACACTTACCAAAAAAAAAAAAAAATCTGGTTTAGGTTGACTTATACTCGCCCTTTAGGCTTTCCGGTGGCTCAGCGGTAAAGAATCCACCTGCAATTCAGGAGATGAGGGTTTGATCTTTGGATCCGGAAGATCCCCTAGAGGAGGGTACAGCAACCTACTCCAGTATTCTTGCCTGGAGAATCCCATGGACAGAGGAGCCTGGCGGGCTACAGTCCATAGTGTTGCATAGAGTTGGACACGACTGAAGCGAATGAGCATGTACATGCACCATCCCCCACAAATTCATAAGTTGAAGTTATAACCCCCAGTAGCTCAGAATGTCATTGTATGTAGAGACCAGATATGATTAAAATAAACTGAGGTCATCTGAATAGACCCTGTGTTGTGTGTGTTTAGACCCTGTGTGCTTAGTTGCTCTTTGTGACGCCATGTTCTGTAGCCCACCAGGCTCCTCTATTCATGGGAGTCTCCAGGCAAGAATCCTGGAGTGGGTTGCCATGCCTTCCTCAAGGGGATCTTCCCAATCCAGGGATCGAGCCCAGGTGTCCCACATTGCAGGCAGATTCTTTACCAGTTGAGCTACCAGGGAAGCCCCAAAGTAGTTAGGCATTATACATTGGCAGAGAATCAAACCCAGGACTCCTGCATGGAAGGCAAGAATTCTACCACTGAACCACCAATGCTTTGCCTATTAGGGAATAGACCCTAATCCAATATAATTGCTATCCTAAAAGAAAAAGATACCAGGACACAGGTGCAGTATGAGAGCCAGCTATGTTACAACAGTGAAAAGGCCGAGAGAGGCCTCAGGAGAAACCTAACATCTTCATCTTGGACTTCTGCCCTCTAGAATTGAGGGAAAATAAATTTCTGCTGTTTGAGACACCAGTCTGGTTATTTTGTTATGGCAGCCCTAGAAAACTAATGTAACATCCTTTTAAAATAAAGACAAATTAGACTTTTCAGATATAAAATGTCTGAAAGCATTCATCACTAGCAGATCCACACAATACAAGATATTAAACAAGCAGAAGGGAAATAGTAAGTCAAAATGTAGGTCTATACAAAGGATGTGGAACTTTGGAAAGATTAACCACATGAGTAGATATGCAAGAACTTTAAAATTATTCACACTTCTTTAAAAGAGTATCAGTTGTTTAAACAGAATAATAAATGTAATGTGGGGTTTGTAATATATACGAAAGTAAAAGGTTTGACAATAGTATGAAGGCTATATACTAGGAGAAGAAATTGAAGGGGAGAAATTGGAGTATATTATTTTAAGGTTCTTATACCACAGTAAAGCAGCATAATATGACATTACTGATTCTGGACCCAGCTTCAATGTGCTTGTGTGGAGTTTTTTCCATACCACCAAACAATTTTCCAACATTAGCTCTTTGTCCCACAATGTTATTCAGTTTATAACACTGCACCTGGAGAAAGGCAAATATTATACATCACTTATATGTGGATTCTAAAATATGAAAAAAATTAACTTATTTACAGAACAGAAACAGACTCACAGACATAGAAAACAAACTTATGGTTACCAAAGGGAAAAGGAGGGAGGGATAACCTGAGATTTGGGGGTTAACCCATCAGACTCACTCTCAGTTTCAGTCTTGCAGTCATGTCTGACTCTTTGTGACCCCATGAACTGTAGCCCTCCAAGCTCCTGCTCCCAGGCAAGAATACTGGAGTAGGTTGCCATTTTCTACTCCAGGGGATCTTCTTGACCCGGGGATCAAGCCCATGCCTCTAGCGTCTCCTGCATTGGCAGGATTCTTTTACCACTAGGGCCACTTGGGAAGCCCAACAGATACAGACTATATATAGTCTATAATACCATATATAGTCTTTTATATATAAAATGCATAAACTGTTGAAGGACCTACTGTATAGCACAGGGAAGGATGCTGAATATCTTGCAAAGTAATCTGAAAGTAATCTGCATCAGATTTTTAAAAATTTCAGATTTTACACCTGAAACATTGTAAATCAGTTATACCTCAATTAAAAAAAAAAAAAGAAAGAAAGAAATCAAAAACCAAAGGGAGGAAAAAAAAATACATTCTTATAAAACTACTGTTTTGTCTGATCTTCAAAATATATGCCCTTTCCCCTTTCTTCTGTTTCCTTCTCATAGTCCTCTCCCTTTCACACCTCAAATACCCCACCTGATCCTCCCCTCAGAATCGTCAATCCCTACTACCCTTGTTGGACATCAGAGTTCCATAATCTCAGGCATTTGATGACTGTCAGTGGCTTGACCTGGCTTAACAGAACTGTGGGGTGAACTCTGGTCTTATCTTCTGACTCTATAGGGAAGAGAGGAGGAGGGCAAGGGAACTTTGGGGAAGTTAAATGCTGGGAACATAGAACAGTGGGAGCAGGGTGAGTTTTTCACTCTAAGCTGCAGATATTTTTCCCCCCAAAGATATCTGAAATGAAACATATTTGACCACCACCCAGAGTCATTTCTTTCTTTAGACTTTCCTATTCCCAAAATGGGAAATTAGAGAAGTTTAAATTTCTTCCTGTGGCTTATTTCTTGGAAAACAATAATCTGGGCTATGAATACACACCCATCCCTCCTCACCCTGTTAACAAGCCAGAGACTTCTCTCACTGTCTTGCCATGAGAGCACCATAGCTTCATTCTGAACCTATGTTTCTCTTCTGAGCTCTGGAGTGAGGAAGACGGGGAAGATTTAACTGACTGTATCAACACCCTCCCCATCTAATCCGGATAAATTAAGGGCTCCAATCAATCACAAGAAAACCCACAGTGAATGTTGACATGTGGAGGGAGAGAACAGGGGGAAGACGGCTGGTTATCAGCCACCCTGGCTACTGCTCCTGCTTTCTGGCCTGTTGTCCAGACCAGACGCCCAGTAGGAGGCAGCAGAATACATGTGAGTGGAGGAAGAAGATGCCCTGGAAGTAAAGACCACCCAAAGGAGAACAGAGGCTATGTATTCCAAGCTTCCCATAGCAAGGGAATCAGCACCATCACTTGCCATTTGGCACAGAGTCAAGGCAAGCAGGGAATGGGAAAGCACAACAATTTAAAAAAAAAGTATAGGGACAGCTTCAAGATTGGATGTTTTGATTGACAATTTTGCTTGGAGAAGTGGGAGTTACAGAAGGAAAACATCTGTGTGATTGATTTTGGGAATTATGTGGCTTCCTGTGCTTGTACCAGAGTTGAAAATATTGATGAGTGAAACATAAGAAAGTTGGGCATCATTGGCCAAAGCCTCACCAATCCGGGACAATTCTGCCAAGGCTGTGACTGAGCTTCCTGGGCTGGAAGCTGCAGAGTTCTGTTATAAGATATGATCTGGCTGCTGTCGGCTTCTGTATTCAATCTTTTATCACATAACCACCATGCTTGGTCTGCCTTTTGCAGCTTCTCAGGGGCCACCCATAAAAGGCTGACTTTTTGTCTTCAGATCCTAGATTTCTGTGGAGGGTTCCCATGATCAATCTTACATTAGTTATCTATTGCCATGTAAGAAATGATCCCCAATATTTAGTGATTTATACACTTATTATCACACAGTTTCTGTGGGTCAGGAATCTAAATGTGACTTAGCTGGTCCTCTGCAATCAGGCGTTGGGGAGGAAGAAATTTTCCCCTGCCCTTCTAGATTTTTCTGGCTGGTCTAAGAATTAAGTTGACAGGAGGCAGATTAACAGGAGAAAGTCAAATGAAAGTTTAATAATATGTATACATGGGAGAGACTCAGGAAAACTGAGTAAGCTGCTACAATGGCTGAAACCTCTACCTTAAATGCCATTGTCAGCTAAAGGCAAGAGAGGATGTTGAGGGTAGTGGTTTGGGACTTCAAAATGGAGAAAAGGCAATTCACATGGAGATAGAAAAGCAAATGTCTGGTAAACAAATTTTTGCTGGGCCAGGCAGAGTCAATCACTCTGGACTCCATCAGAGTGAACTCTGATCTCCAGGCCCTAAGAGCTATCCCCACCACAGCTGGCCAATACCCTTTGCAGATCTGTCTGGGGATAGCTCTATTCAGTAACAGGTCCTCTATATAAACTCTTTTAGGCAGTTAGAGGGAAGGTCAAAGGTTCTTCCTGAGTCTTTTAAAGTTTGACTGGTTTCAGCTCTAAGTAATCTGCATGCCAAAGAGACATTTTAGGGGCAGCCAGTTTTGCTCCCCAACAAAGGTACCACTCATGTCTTAGAACATTCAGGCATCTATAACAATATACCACAGACTGGGTAGCTTATAAACAACAGAAACTTATTTTTCAATTCCAGAGGCTGGAAACTCCAAGATCAAGCAGTAAGCACGTTTGGTGTTGGATAAGAACCCACTTCCTGGTTCATTTGTTGTTAAGTGACTCAGTCGCATCTGACTCCCTGTGACCCCATTGACTGCAGAACAACAGGCTTCCCTGTCCATCACCAACACCTGGAGCTTGCTCAAACTCCTGTCCATCAGGTCGGTGATATCATCCAACCATCTCATCCTCTGTCATCCCCTTCTCCATCTGCCTTCAATCTTTTCCAGCATCAGAGTCTCTTCTAAAGTCAGTTCTTTGCATCAGGTGGCTAAAGTATTGGAGTTTCAGCTTCAGAATCAGTCCTTCCAATGAATATTCAGGAATTATTTCCTTTAGGATTCACTGGTTTGATCTCCTTGAAGTCCAAAGGACTCATAAGAGTCTTCTCTAACACCACAAAAGCATCAGTTCAAAAGCATCAGTTCTTCAGTGCTCAGCCTTCTTTATGGTCCAACTCTCACATCCATACACTACTATTGAAAAAACCATAGCTTTGACTACATGGACCTTTGTCAGCAAAGTAATGTCTCTGCTTATTAATATGCTGTCAAGGTTGGTCACAGTTTTTCTTCTGAAGAGCAAATGTCTTTTAATTTCATGGCTGCAGTCACCATCTGTAGTGATTTTGGAGCCCAACAAAATAAAGTCTCTCACTGTTTCCCCCTCTATTTGTCATTGAATGATGGGATCAGATGCCATGATCTTTGTTTCTTGAATGTGGAGTTTTAAGTCCGTTTTTTCATTCTCCTCTTTCACATTCAAGAAGCTCTTTAGTTCTTCGTCACTTTCTACCATAAGAGTGGTCTCATCTGTGTATCTAAGGTTATTGATATTTCTCCTGGCAACCTTGATTCCATCTTGTGCTTCATTCAGCCTGGCATTTCGCATGATGTACTCTGCATGTAAGTTAAATAAGCAGGGTGACAATATATAGCCTTGATGTACTCCTTTCCCAATATGGAACCAGTTTGGTGTTCCATGTCATTCTACCTGTTGCTTCTTGACTTGCATACAGATTTCTCAGGAGGCACATAAGGTGGTCTGGCATTCCCCTCTCTTGAAGATTTTCCACTCTTTGTTGTGATCTACACAGACAAAGTCTTTGGGGGTAATTATTAAAGCACAAGTAGATGTTTTTCAGAATTCTCTTGCTTTTCCTATGATCCAACGGATGTTAGAAATTTGATCTCTGGTTTCTCTGCCTTTACTAAATCCAACTTGAACATCTAGAAGTTCTTGGTTCATGTGCTATTGAGGGCTTGCTTTGAGAATTTTAAGCAGTTCTTTGCTAGCGTGTGAGATGAATGCAATTTGCAGTGTTTGAACATTCTTTGGCATTGCCTTTCTTTGGAATTGGAATGAAAACTGACCTTTTCCAGTCCTGTGGTCACTGCTGAGTTTTCCAAATTTGCTGGCATATTGAGTGCAGCACTTTAACAGCATCATCTTTTAAGATTTGAGATAATTCAACTGGAATTCCATCACCTCCACTAGCATTGTTTGTAGTGATGTTGTCTGGCTCTAGGTGAGTGATCACACCATCATGATTATCTGGGTCATGAAGATCTTTTTTCTATAGTGCTTCTGTGTATTCTTGCCATCTCTTCTTAATATTGTCTGCTTCTTTTAGGTTCATACAGTTTCTGTCCTTTATTGCACCCATCTTTGCATGAAATATTCCCTTGGTATCTCTAATTTTCTTGAAGAGATCTCTAGTCTTTCCCATTCTATTGTTTTCCTCTATTTGTTTGCACTGATCACTGAGGAGGGCTTTCTTATCTCTCCTTGCTCTTCTTTGGAACTCTGCATTCAGATGGATATAGCTTTCCCTTTCTCCTTTGCCTTCAGCTTCTCTTCTTTTCTCAGGCTACTTGTAAGGCCTCCTCAGACAATCATTTTGTCTTTTTGCATTTCTTTTTCTTGGGGATGGTCCTGATCACTGCCTCCTGTACAATGTCATGAACCTCCATCCATAGTTTTTCAGTCACTCTGTCTATCAGATCTAATCCCTTGAATCTCTTTGTCATTTACACTGTATAATCAGAAGGGATTTGATTTAGGTCATACCTGAATGGTCTAGTGGTTTTCCCTACTTTCTTCAATTTAAGTCTGAATTTTGCAATAAATAATTCATGATGTGAGCCACAGTTGGCTCCCTGTCTTGTTTTTGCTGATTCTATAGCTCTTCTCCTTCTTTCACCGCAAATAATGTAATCAATCTGATTTCAGTATTGACCATGATGATGATGGTGATGTTCATGTGTAGAGTTATCTCTTATGTTGTTGGAAGAGAGTGTTTGCTATGACCAGTGAGTTCACTTGACAAAACTCTGTTAGCCTTTGCCCTGCCTCATTTTGTACTCCAAGGTCAAATTTGCCTGTTAACTCCAGATATCTCTTGACTTCCTACTTTTGCATTCCCCTATGGTGAAAAGGACATCTTTTTGGGGTGTTAGTTCTAGAAAGTCTTGTAGGTCTTCATAGAACCATCAACTTCAGCTTCTTCAGCATTATTGGTTGGGGCATAGACTTGGATTACTGTGATATTGAATGATTTGCCTTGGAAATGGACAGAGATCATTCTGTCATTTCTGAGATTACACTTAGGTACTACATTTTGGACTATTTTGATGACTATGAGGGCTACTCCATTTCTTCTAAGGGATTCTCGCCCACAGTAGTAGATATAATGGTCATCTGAATTAAATTCGCCCATTCCAGCCCATTTTAGTTCACTCTTGCCATCTCCTGTTTGACCACTTCTAATTTACTTTGATTTCTGAACCTAATATTCCAGGTTCCTATGCAATGTTGCTCTTTGCAGCATCAGACTTTACTTCCATCACCAGTCACATCCACAAGTGGGCAGTGTTTTTGCTTTGGCTCCATCTCTTCATTCTTTTTGGAGTTATTTCTCCACTCTTCTCCAGTAACATATTGGGTACGAACCAACTTGGAGAGTTCATCTTTAAGTGTCATATCTTTTTGCCTTTTCATACTTTTCATGGGATCCTCAAAGCAAAAATACTGAAGTGGTTTGCCATTCCTTCTCCAGTGGAGCACGTTTTGTCAGAACTCTCCACCATGACCCGTTCATTTTGGGTGGACATACACAGCGTGGCTCATGGTTTCAGTAAGTTAGACAAGGCTGTGGCACAGGTCTTTAGATAGTTAGATATTTTCAGGAACTGATTTCTTAATCCCAATCCTTGCATCTCTTCATATCTAGAAAATCATAAATCCCTTCATGATGACATCAGCTCCTCCTGACTGGCAGAAAACCGTTTGTAAACTAAGCGATTGATTGCACTGAACTCCCCCTTCACCAAAATCTTATATATTTACCTTCCACCCTGCTTCTTCAGAGAAGTCTTTCAGAGCTATCTGAGGTGCTGTCTCCCAGGCTGCAGTCCTCATTTTGCCCCAAATAAAACTCAACTCACAACTCTCAAGTTGTGCATCTCTTTTAGGTGACACATAGGAAGTGAAAATTCTCCTTGGAGTCTCTTTTATAAGGGTACTAATCTCATTCATGGGGGCTCCATCCTCATGACCTAATTATCTCTCAAAGTCTCTACTTCCTAATACCATCACCTTGTCGTGGATGGATTTCAACATATAAATTTTGAGGGGGATACAGATATTCAGGACATAGCAACCCAGTTCTGTAACCATCTTAAGGCTCAACTGGAGAAGTATCAACTTCCAAGTTTACTCACAGCTATCCTCCTCACCAGGTTGTTGGAAGGTTTCAGTGTTTTGAGGCCTATTGCACTACCTCCCTGGCTACTTACAGCCAGAGGCCACTTACAGCTTCTTGCTCTTTGTGTCCTTCTACAGGTCTCCAAAGCTCCCAACAAGGCAGCTTATTTCATCAGAACTTGCAAACCTAGAAAAGCTAGAAAAAAAGAGTGCAAACTAGACAGAAGTCAGAGTCTTTTGCAATCTAATCTCAGAAGAGGCATCTAGTCACTTGCCATGTATCCTATTCACTAAAGATCTTAATGACCCAGATAACCATAATGGTGTGGTCATTCACCTAGACCCAGACATCCTGGAATGAGAAGTGGGCCTTAGGAAGCATCACTATGAACAAAGCTAGTGGAGGTGATGGAATTCCAGTTGAGCTATTTAAAACCGTAAAAGATGATGCTGGGAAAGTGCTGCACTCAGTATGCCAGCAAATTTGGAAAACAGCAGTGGTCTTAGGCATGGAAAAAGTCATTTTCACTCCAATCCCAAAGAAAGGCAAAGCCAAAGAACATTCAAACTACTGCACAGTTGCACTCATCTCACACTAGCAAACTAATGCTCAAATTTTTCCAAGCGAGGCTTCAACAGCTTGGAGCCAAGTCAGGTTCCCAAGCGAGACTTCAGCAGAACCAAGAATTCCAGATGTTGAAGCTGGAGTTGTAAAGGCAGAGAAACCAGAGACCAAATTGCCAACATCTGTTGGATCATAGAAAAAGCAAGGGAATTCCAGAAAAACCCCTGGAAAAGGAAATGACAACTCACTCCAGTATTCTTGCCTGGAAAATCCCATGGATAGAGGAGCCTGGCAGGCTAGAGTCCATGGGGTCGCAAAGAGTCGAACACAATTGAGTGATTTCACTTTCCAGAAAAACACCTACTTCTGCTTTATTGACTATGCCAAAGCCTTTGTGTGGATCGCAAAAAGCTGTGGAAAATTCTGAAAGAGATGGGAATACCAGACCATTTTCCCTGTCTCCTGAGAAATCTGTATGCAGGTCAAGAAGCAATAGTTAGAATGGACATGGAACAACAGGCTAGTTCCATATTGAAAAAGGAGTACATCAAGGCTGTATATTGTCACCCTGCTTATTTAACTTATATGCAGAGTACATCATGTGAAATGCCGGGCTGTAAGAAATATAAGCTGGAATCAAGACTGCTGGGAGAAATAACAATAACCTCAGGTATGCAGATGAAACCACCCTATGGCAGAAAGCAAAGAGGAACTAAAGAGCCTCTAGATGAAAGTGAAAGAAGAGAGTGAAAAAGCTGACTTAAAACTCAACATTCAAAAAATGAAGCTCATGACATCTGGTCCCATCACTCCATGGCAAATAGAGGGTGAAACAGTGGAAACAGTGAGAGACTTTATTTTCTTGGGCTCCAAAATCACTGCAGATAGTGACTGCAGCCATGAAATTAAGAGATGCTTGCTTCTTGGAAGAAAAGCATATAAAAAGCAGAGACATTACTTTGCAAACAAAGGCCCGTCTAGTCAAAGCTATGGTTTTTCCAGTAGTCATGGATGGATGTGAGAGTTGGACCATAAAGAAAGCTGAGCACCAAAGAATTAGTGCTTCTGAAGTGTGTTGGAGAAGACTCTTTGGAATGGAAAGAAGTCCTTTGGACTGCAAGGAGATCAAACCAGTCAATCCTGAAGGAAATCAGTCCTGAATATTCATTGGAAGGACTGATGCTGAAGCTGAAACTCCAATATCTTGGCTGTCTGACTTGAAGAACTGACTCGTTGGAAAAGACCAATGCTGGAAAGATTGAAGGCAGGAGGAGAAGGGGATGACAGAGGATGAGATGTTTGGATGGCATCACTGACTCGATGGACATGAGTTTGAGCAAGCTCTGGGAGTTGGTGATGAACCGAAAAGCCTGGTGTGCTGCTGTCCATGGGGTCGCAGAGTCAGACACAACTGTGAACTGAACTGATGGTTCTAGCCTGGTCATAGGATAACAAAGAGTGTTCCCTTATCTAAGTCATATAGGGAAGGCTGGGTCTTAGAGGTAAATCTTTTCCTAGAACAATGCAAATGGTGAGGAGATTTCTTAACCTTCTCTGCTTTCAGAATCACAGGGCTCAGGTCAAATTCAACATCACCATGCCCGCTCCCATCTCTCCTCTTTCCAACATGGAGCTGCTGCAGGGAAGCCAGTCCCACTTGTTTTGTCTCTGAACCCAGTTCTCCACGCAAGCAAGATGAGGAGGAGAAAAGAAAAGAAAGATGAGAAGAGAAAATGTTTATTGAGCACTTACAGGTGTCAGGAGCATCCTAAATGCTTTCTCCATGTTATCACACATGTTATCTCCATGTTATCTCCATGTTATCCTCTCTAGTCTGCTCTGGCTCTGAGCTACCCCATCCCCCACCCCACCTCCACCTCTGGGTCATGAACTCAAGCTGCCCCTCTCGACATGGGATCTACTTGTTCACTTGTTTCCCTGTGTTGCTATTATTTATAAATAATTTCTAGACTGCAGGCTGAGTGACCTACACATTTTTTGCCAGTTCCTGTGCCTTTCAGTTTTTTATTTGTAAAAACTGAGACTGGAGAAGTGAACACTGGGTTGGGTTTACAGAATCTCCGATTTTCTTTTTCTCAAGTGGCCATAAACCATAAAGTGTTCCCAAGTGGTCAGGAACAGACTCTGAAACTGACCAGAGTCCTATGGGGCCTTCTTGGGACGCCTTCAACCACATCCTCTGCTTTAGCTCCTCTCTGAAGTACCTAAGTAATGGTATTTGACACACATTTTATGAGTTGTTTTGCACAAGTGAAACCTCCCCACCAATTGGAAGGTGTTAACTATTTGATGACCACGAGCACATAGCCCCAGGCCCCCTGAAACCTAAGGACTGATAGTGTTAACCTCTGTGACATCGTCCTGTTAACCTCACCATTAGCCAAGCAGAGAATTGTGCACAAACTGATCAAACACCTGTGACACCCCTCCCTCATCTGGCTTTTAAGAGTGCTTTGCTGAAACCCTTCAAGAGTTCAGGCTTTTATAGCATGAGCCACCCTTCTCCTTGCATTGTCCTGCAAAAAAAGTTTCTCTGCTCCAAGGTCTTACCTGTAAGTTTGTTTGGCTTCACTGTGCTTTGGGTACACAAACTTGGACTAACATAAAATCTCAAGTCCATCTCAGGAAGGGCAATTTCAAAAAAAAATGTACTTATCAGTCCTTTGTGATGATAGAATCTTTGGCAATTTTCTTTCAAGACTATTCGGTTCAGTTCAGTTCAGTTGCTCAGTCGTGTCCGACTCTTTGCGACCCCATGAATCACAGCACTCCAGGCCTCCCTGTCCATCACCAACTCCCAGAGTTCACTCAAACTCACGTCCATCGAGTCGGTGATGCCTCCCAGCCATCTCATCCTCAGTCATCCCCTTCTCCTCCTGCCCCCAATCCCTCCCAGCATCATAGTCTTTTCCAATGAGTCAATTCTTCGCATGAGGTGGCCAAAGTATTGGAGTTTCAGCTTCAGCATCAGTTCTTCCAATGAACACCCAGGACTGATCCTTTTTAGAATGGACTGGTTGGATCTCCTTGCAGTCCAAGGGACTCTCAGGAATCTTCTCCAACACCACAGTTTAAAAGCATGAATTCTTCGGTGCTCAGCTTTCTTCACAGTCCAACTCTCACATCCATACATGACCACTGGAAAAACCATAGCCTTGACTAGGCGGATCTTTGTTGGCAAAGTAATATCTGTTTTTCAATATGCTATCATTACCTATTAAATACAACTTCCTCCCATCCCATAGCAAACCCAAGAGACCAGCAGGAAGATTTCTAATATGTGGCTGCTTGAGGAGTTTCTTAGCTCCTTTCCACAGCTTTCTAGAAACTCTATATTCAAATAACGTATTTGCTTCTCAAACCATTCTGAGCTTTCTGGCACTCATGATAGTACAGGTTTTCTCTGCCATCTGAAAGTAGACAATTCCGATGAAAACTTTTGTAAGTTGAAACTGTGTAAAACAAAGAAATAATTACCTTGGTATATGTCTTGCTATCAGATGCACAGAATAAATGGAGATAAAGCACAGATGTTCGCAGACACAGTTCAAAGTTATGGTAGGTTGATGCTGAGAAGCTGAATGTGGTTCCTGGGAAAGAAGCTTGGTGGCGCTGTTTTTACTCCTGGCATGTGTGCCACCTCTATTAAAGCGTTAGCCACTCAGTCGTGTCTGACTCTGTGCGACCCCATGGACTGAGGCCTGCCAGACTCCTCTGCCCATGGAATTCTCTAGGCAAGAATACTGGAGTGGGCAGCCACTCCCTTTCCTGGGAGATCTTCCCAACCCAGGGATTAAACCCAGGCCTTCTCCACTGCAGGCAGATTCTTTACTGTATGAGCCACCTGGGAAGCCCTGTTATTAATGCTCCCTGCAAACAGAATTGAATACTATTTTTAATTTTTGCCTTATTTTTTTTCGTAAAAGCAAAAAATAGAGGGACTCAAAAGTTGAGAATTATCTTTTATTTGTCAGATTTTCTGAGGACTTTTTTAGGAGAAGCACAATGACTGAAACCACCCACCCTGGCCAGGCACATAGTAACCATTTGCATGAGGTCCTGGTGCAAAGGAACTAATAAGCCACCACCAACCAGAAGAGTTCAGGAAAGGTCAAAAGGAGACACCACATATCCAACCACCTCCCAGAATCCTTCTCTCTGGCATCTATCTTGGCTAAACAAGGTGTGCACCACCAGGAAGGACTCTGAATCAGATGATTGGCTAAAGACAACCTGGAAACTAATACCATCACCATAAAACCCGAGACTGCTAGCCACATAGCAGTGGAAGCCACGTGGCAGTTCTCCTGGGCTCCCTTACCTGCTGCTCTCCACCCAGGCGCCTTTTCCCAATAAAATCTCTTGCTTTGTCAGTACATGTGTCTCCTCAGACAATTCATTTCTGAGTGTTAGACAAGAGCCCAGTTTCGGTCCCTGGAAGGAGTCCCCATTCCTGCAACAACTTGAGCCTGAAAGACTGCCTCTCAGATCATTCTGAGGGACTGATCCAAAGAGATAAAGGAGGAGAAAAGATGTATAGGAGTTTCTGCAACAAAACTGAGGCAGTTGGAACATCAGAAGATTGCTTTTAATTTATGAAAACAAATATCTCAAGTTAAGGAATTTAGTGCCTTTCTATATATGCAAAGATGCAAGAGTCTGGGTTCACTGAAATCAATCCTTTGATGTGCTCCTTAACTATCTCCAGTTTTTCTCCATCCTGAATGCCCTCATGGTGCACAGTTGAGGGCTGGAACAGTGGCTGCTGGCTTGGTGGCTACAACATCTGTTTACGCATCTGGCAGGAAACATTTTTCATCCACATCTCTGTTGGATCCCTTTCGGTTAGTGAAAACAGGTTGTAGTGAAGGTCTTAAGCAAAACAGGTCTTAAGCAAAACAGGTCTTAGTGGACTTTTGAAAAGCAGGTAGTATCTGTGTTTAAAATTCAACTTATTCAACAAAAGAAACAATTTTCTATAAAACACTGCAAATTAAGAGGAAATATGGAGTATAAAAAGGTAAGGTAATTACATAACAATGTAGTTAAGAACTGTTTGGCCTTGGGGAAAATGTGACTCACCAGATTTGCAAAATCACTCCTTAGAAAACAGAGTACCAGTAGAGAGCAAGCATATTCTATTTTTTTTTTTTTTAGGTAATAAAAACCTTTTGTGTTGGGAAATAGGCTTCTGTAAAGATAAACTCTCAGCATCCAGACAGTAGGACACAATAATAAAAGCATTATTGTCCCCATATTGTGAATGATGTTACAAGCCTGGGAGCTCATTCAAGTTTGCAGATCCCAGAAGTGGTAAAGCATGAATTCAAGCCAAACTGAACTCAAAGAGGATGCAAATTGCACATGTACTCCCAAGCCCTTCTTCCCTGGAGGCTGTGCATTCCTCAAAAGCAGGACTCTAATGATTATTTTATGCACCTGACATAGTGCACTCTATCAGCCTTCAATAAGTATTTAGAATTCCAGGCCTATAAGAACCCAGTATCAGCTAGCAATGTGTTTAAATGGATAGAACACAAAATTCAACTAATTGAATAAATAAATAATAGGGGATTTTTTCTGAGATTAGATAAATAGGGGCTCAGATAAATCGGGCTTGTTTTGCTTACAACAATGTTTTGCTCTCAAGAAGTTAAGTGACTGGCTTAGGTTCAGCAGTTCAGGCCAGCATACCTGAGGTTCTCTTGGCCTTTTTGAATGTATGTGGGGTTAGCCTACATGGAGTGTTGGCCACAGGCTTCACTTTATAGATAAGAGATGTTGAAGCCCGGAGAGGTTAAGTAACTTGTCCAAGATTTCATAGCTAAGTGACCAAGCAAAGGTTTAAACCCAAACTCCCTACACCATGGTCTTCTCTGCTCCTAAGACTTGATTCTCCTGGGACCTTGCTCTCTACCGAAACTAATCCAATAATGGATTTTGAGTTGATCTTTGATCATCCGCCTTCTGTCCAGGTTGATAGACTGAGCTTTCAATGGCATACTCCCAAGTAGCAGTAGTAACTGTAAAGACTGCAGTCCTGCATCATGCAGAAGGTGGAGAGATGGTTTGGAGGCCAGGGTGAGCAGTGCCACCTCAGTCATATAAAAAGTTAGTGATTCACTTAGGATATCAATCTACTGAACTTCTGGTCAACTTTAAACCCAACTGTGCTCTGATGAAGAATTTGTCTTTGTCCAGGAATACCTGACATGGATGGCTGGATGGCATCACTGACTTAATGGACACGAGTCTGAGTGAACTCCGGGAGTTGGTGATGCTCAGGGAGGCCTGGCGTGCTGCGATTCATGGGGTCGCAAAGAGTAGGACACAACTGAGTGACTGAACTGAGCTGAACTGAAGTGAACCTGACATGGAACTCCTAGAGTCCTGGGATTTCCTGAATGACAGGAATGCCTTTGTTATGCTAATAAGGCAATTCACCAGTGGACAGTAGATAGCTTCAGGATGGGCTAATCACAAAAGTCAATCCCCATGATTAAAAGGTTGGAGCTTTAGGCCAGCCTGATCTCCAAGGATGGGAGGGGGGCTGGAGATTACATTCAATCACATGAACAATGATGTAATCAGTCCTACCTATATAATGAAATGAAACCTCAATAAAAACTCTGAACAGTGAAGCCCACTGGAACTTCATGGTTGGTGAACACATCCACATGCCAGTAGGATGGGCCTCATAGGGACTGGGCACAGAAGCCCTACATCCCTCTCATCTCTCCCTATGTGTATCCATTATAATAAAACAGTAATCTTAGGTAAAGTGCCTTCCTGAATTCTATGAGTCTTCTGAGTAAATAATCCCACCTGAGGGAGTTGTGGAAACCCATAAAATTGCAGCCAGCCAGTCAGCCAATTGAAGTGAGCCAGGGGCCCCTGGAACATGCAGTTGACATCTGAAGTGAGTATAGCTTTGTAGAAGACTCTCTCCTGAACCTGTGGGGTCTGGGTTATGTCTGGGTAGATAGTGCCAGAACTGAATTGCAGGTGGTATTAGACAAGTAAGTGGTGGTTTAGTCACTAAGTCATGTGCAACTCTTGCAACCCCATGAACTGTAGCCCACCAGGCTCCGCTGTCCATGGGATTCTCCAGGCAAGAATTTCCTTCTCCAAGGGAGCTTCCAGACCCAGGATTTGAACCTGGGTCTCCTGCATTGCAGGCAGATTCATCTCTGAGTGAGCTATGAAGGAAGACAAGTAGGAGCAGAAATGAAATATCAATTCAATCTTATCCCTTCTTAGATGTCTTTCCTTCTCTGGAGAGGATAAATTCTCCCACTTCTGCGCTATCTCAAAATATACTGCATAGTGATGTATTTATGTACTTTTAAATCTCCTCTAACTACATTATTAGCTCCTAGAAGAAAAAGATTCAACCTTACCAATTTTGATTGTGTTTCCACAGTGCTTGACAAATATAGGTGCTCAGTCCATATTTAATGAGCTCAAGGATAAATGGGTGTGTGTGGGATCCTGCTGTTCAGTGCGCCCAACTCTTGGCCCTTGGTTTCTGCCTGACGCCTTCCTTCTGCTTCACTCTTCACTGCACTGACCAAGGTAATTGCTCCACATGAGCTCCAGTCTACTGTCGCTTCTCTTTTTTTTCTGCTGAAGAACACAGACTGCCTGCTGCACAGAAGTTTAATCATTGTCTCTCAGCTCTGTCTCCTAAAGAGAAATGACTGGTAGGATATGAGAGATGAATAGCTGATGAGTTCACAGGTTGTAAGCATTTCTCAGGTACCGTTCCCTGCTCAGTTTTTTCCTGTTTTCATTTTCCCCACAGAAACTGGAAAAGCACTCTTTATAATGAGATCAGATACCATAAGAAGCAAATGCCACCACTGAAACACATGTGGCATAATAAGAAATAATTAAATATGTATTTCTTCACACAGAGAACTCCTCACCTCCTCCTTGCTGCTCCACTGCTCCTTTGCCATGTTTGTCAAGGCACACGCGTCACTGTGAAGCCTGAGGTCCCCTCCTCCATGTCTGAGAAGGCAGGACACCAGTCTAGGTATTCCCCAACCCCTTCCAAGCCTTGTCTGGATGTTTCTGCTTTCAACCCTTCCAAGGTTTGAGCGGAGGATGGTTTGAGAGGACAATTTCTCCTCCCCATCATCATCCATCTTCTCCTTCTTCCTCTCCTCTCACTCTCTCTTCTTTCCCTTTTCCCAGCACCACAGGGGCTTTCTCCTTCCTTTTCCTGTGTGGAAGGAGCTCCCTTTTATGTCATATTTCCCTTCCTCCTTGCTTAGTGAACTTCCTCTAGATGACATTTACAACCCTTTTCTCTGAGGCACTATGTCTCATAGGCTAACCTTAATGTCTTCAGGGTTGTTGGGGGTCAGGGGGAAGACCTCTAAGAGGATAATCACAGAAAAATAGAAAAATATCACATGACATGAATTAACACAGTGTTAGTTGCTCAGTCGATGTCCAACTCTTTGAGACTCCATGGACTGTAGCCCATCAGGCTCCTGTATCCATGGGATTCTCCAGGCAAGAATACTGGAGTGGGTTGCCATTTCCTTCTCCAGGCAATATCCCCAACCCAGGGGTCAAACTTGGGTCTCCTGCATTGCAGGCAGAAGCTTTACCATCTGAGCTACTAGAGAAGCCCAGGAAAAACACAGAAGCATGCATAAAATATTGCAAGCATCTGATCAATATTTATTCTCAATAATCCTGTGCTAGGCACTCAAGAGACGTCTAACTCCCTTCCACCAGCCACAACCAAGTTTATGGGAGAGGCAGATAAGCACAGAAGCTATTTTGCTACAGAGGGCTGGAGGAAGAGCAAGGCTCTGTGCTTACACAGGAGGGGCTCTTAACCTAGCCTAGGGAGTTAGGATGTGAGGATGTGGTCCTGAGCTGACACTGGAGAGACAGACAGGAGTTAAAGAAGAATCCTTTGGTTTAGGGGTTGAGGGACCAACCCCCACCCCGGCAGGAGGATATGCCTGTGCAAAGGTCTAGAATATTAAGAAACAACAAGTCAGTAGTTCACGTTAGCAGGAACTGAGGTGGGAAGACAGGAGATGAGGCTTCATGGGTAGGTAGGCTTTTATAGGCAATACAGTTCAGTCGCTCAGTCATGTCTGACTCTTTGTGACCCCATGGACTGCAGCACATCAGAACTCCCTGTCCATCATCAACTCCCAGAGTTTGTTCAAACTTATATCCATTGAGTTGGTGATGCAACCCAATCATCTAATCCTCTTTTATCCCTCCTCCTCTCACCTTCAATCTTTCCAGCATCAGGGTCTCTTTAAATGAGCCAGCTCTTCACATCAAGTGGCCAAAGTATTAGAGTTTCATCTTCAGTATCAGTCCTTCCAATGAAAATTCCAGACTGATTTCCTTTAGGATGGACTGATTGGCTCTCTTTGCAGTCCAAGGGACTCTCAAGAGTATTCTCCAACACCACAGTTCAAAAACATCAATTCTTTGGAGCTCAGCCTTCTTTATGGTCCAACTCTCACATCCATACATGATTACTGGAAAAACCATAGCTTTGACTACGTGGACCTTTGTCAGCAAAATAATGTCTCTGCTTATTAATATGCTGTCAAAGTTGGTCATAGCTTTTCTTCCAAAGAGCAAACGTCTTTTAATTTCATAGCTGAAGTAATCACAATCTGAACTGATTTTGCAGCCCCCCAAAATAAAGTCTGACACTGTTTCCACTATTTCCCCATCTATTTGCCATGAAGTGATGGGGCCAGATGCCATCATCTTTGTTTTCTGAATGTTGAGCTTTAAGCCAACTTTTTCACTCTCCTCTTTCACTTTCATCAAGAGGCTGTTTAGTTCCTCTTCACTTTCTGACATAAGGGTGGTGTCATCTGCATATCTGAGGTTATTGATATTTCTGCTGGCAATCTTGATCCAGCTTGTGCTTCACCCAGCCCAGTGTTTCTCATGATGCACTCTGCATATAAGTTAAATAACCATGGTGACAATATACAGCCTTGACTCCTTTGTTGTTCCATGTCCAGTTCTAACTGTTGCTTCCTAACCTGCATACATATTTCTCAAGAGGCAGGTCAGGTGGTCTGGTATTCCCATCTCTCTTAGAATTTTCCAGAGTTTATTGTGATCCACACAGTCAAAGACTTTCACTGAGCATGGCTCTGCCCACCAGAGCAAGACCTAATATCGCCCTTAGTCAGTCTATCCCATCAGGAAGTTTTCATAAGTCTCTTATCCTTCTCTATCAGAGGGAAGACAAACTGAAAACCACAATCACAGAAAAATAACCAATCTAATCAAATAGACCACAGCCTTATCTAACTCAATGAAACTATGAGCCATGCTCTGTAGGGCTACTCAAAATGGACAGGTCATGGTGGAGAGTTCTGAAATGGGATCCACTGGAAAAAGGATGGCAAACCACTTCAGTATTCCTGCCTTGAGAACCCCATGAACAATATGGAAAGGCAAAAAGATAGGACACTGAAAGATGAACTCCCCAGGTCAGTTGGTGCCCAGTATGTTACTGGAGATCAGTGGAGAAATAACTCCAGAAAGAATGAAGAGATAGAGCCAAAGCAAAAACAACACCTAGTTGTGGATGTGACTGGTGATGGAAGCAAGGTCCACTGCTGTAAAGAGCAATATTGCATAGGAACCTAGAATGTTAGGTCCATCAGTTCATTTCAGTTTGGTTCAGTTGCTCAGTAGTGTCCGACTCTTTGCAACCCCATGAATTGCAGCACACCAGGCCTCCCTGTCCCTCACCAACTCCCAGAGTTCACTCAGATTCACGTCCATCGAGTCGGTGATGCCATCCAGCCATCTCATCCTCTGTCATCCCCTTCTCCTCCTGCCCAGCATCAGTCCCTCCCAGCATCAGAGTCTTTTCCAGTGAGTCAACTCTTAGCATGAGGTGGCCAAAGTATTGGAGTTTCAGCTTTAGCATCAGTCCGCCCAAAGAAACCCGGGACTGATCTCCTTCAGAATGGACTGGTTGGGTTTCCTTGCAGTCCAAGGGACTCTCAAGAGTCTTCTCCAACACCACAGTTCAAAAGCATGAATTCTTTGTGCTCAGCTTTCTTCACAGTTCAACTCTCAAGTCCATACATGACCACTGGAAAAACCATAGCCTTGACTAGATGGACCTTTGTTAGCAAAGTAATGTCTCTGCTTTTCAATACGCTATCTAGGTTGGTCATAACTCTCCTTCCAAGGAGTGCCGGGAGCCAGCATGGAGAGTCCTACCCATGGCAAAGGTCATGAGGAAGAGGCCTGACAGGGCAAAGGCGAGATCAGGCCTTGAGGGATGCCCTCCCCACCACCCCCCCACCGGACATTCTCAAGCATCTACCCCAAAACAAGAGTCTGTCTGCTTTATTGTATTATGCCTTTCACCAACTCTTCTGACATTAACAGGGGGTTATCCCCCTTTCTGTGGAAAAAGTTAACTTAGAGCTCCAGTTAATAAGTCTCCTGGGCGTAACAAGAGTGTTTCAATCCAAAAACTCCTCTGATGGCTCTCTAGCCTGCCTGACAAGTTTATCCGAACTCTCACAACCATGCATGTGATTGTTTACAGCCTCCCAACCGTGAGAGGCACGAGACGCTCTAAACTTTCTAAATACAGAGCCTTTTGAGAAGTTAGAAGTTATTAGTGTAGTATTAGTGGATTGTTAGAATAATACCAGTGGAGGGTTTCATTGTTGAGCCAATATTTGCTGCTAAGTCTCCATATCCCTTGTCCTCTGTATACATTAATCAATATAGCTAGCATATGGAAAAAACAAGTAATAACCTTTGATATTAATCATGTTAAACCTTAGGCTAGTAAATTCTTTTCTTGGTTATAGCCCACTGCACTTTTGCCCTGTAGAAATGCAACTTTATCTGGTGCCTTCAGAGGGTGACGCCTGACTTAAGAAAAATCACCCTTGGAGAAAATAAGTTTTCTGGTTGACTGACCATTATCAGAAGGAAAGGGTCATAAAATGTTAGCAGGCCCCCTGGCCTTAAGATGATGTAAAACCACCTAAGACCTTTGTAAGCATGCATAAAGAAGTGCCTGGTATCGATAAGGGTCAGGACTGCTGACCCTGCATGACTTTGTATTTTCCATTTATTTTATTGTACATCTTAAAGTATAAAAGCTTTCCTGAAAAATAAAGAGACGGACCAGTTCCTTGAAAGACTGGTTTCCCCGTGTCGTCGTTTCTTACTCTTCTTTTCAGGCTAATTCCCATCTGGAGCACAGAGGTCCGCAGTGTTTACTTATTTTCCTGTGCTTCTAAGACCTGAACGGGAAGGTGCCCTGCGTCTTCACTCCCTCGGGAGACCAGGAGGGCCCCTGCAGCCTACGTAAATGGTGCAAGTCTCTTGTCTTGAGACTTTATTGGCTTTCTGTGTAAACCAAGGAATGTCAGCCTCTTTTCTCCTCTATTTTCTCCACTACACTATTCTTTCCTTATCTTCCTTTATATCTCTAATTAAATAAGTCTCTCCTAATCGCCGACGCCGTTCACCCTTCGATTACCCTGGATCCACCAGGGCTGGAACCCGGCAAAGGAGTAAGCATCTTTTAGTTTCATGACTGCAGTCACCGTCTGCAGTGATTTTGGAGCCCCCAAAAATAAAGTCTGACACTGTTTCCACTGTTTCCCCATCTATTTCCCATGAAGTGATGACCAGATGTCATGATCTTAGTTTTCTGAATGTTGAGCTTTAAGCCAACTTTTTAACTCTCCTCTTTCACTTTCATCAACAGGCTTTTTAGTTCTTCTTCACTTTCTGCCATAAGGGTAGTGTCATCTGCATACCTGAGGTTATTGATATTGCTCCTGGCAATCTTGATTCCAGCTTGTGCTTCTTCCAGCCCAGCATTTCTCATGATGTACTCTGCATAGAAGTTAAATAAGCAGGGTGACAATATACAGCCTTGATGTACTCCTTTTCCTATTTGGAACCAGTCTGTTGTTCTATGTCCAGTTCTAACTGTTGCTTCCTGACCTTCATACAGGTTTCTCAAGAGGAAGGTCAGCTGCTCTGGTATGCCCATCTCTTTCAGAATTTTCCACAGTTTATTGTGATCCGCACAGTCAAAGACTTTGGCATAGTCAACAAAGCAGAAATAGATGTTTTTCTGAAACTCTTGCTTTTTTGATGATCCAGTAGATGTTGGCAATTTGATCTCTGGTTCCTCTGCCTTTTCTAAAACCAGCTTGAACATCTGGAAGTTCATGGTTCACGTATTGCTGAAGCCTGGCTTGGAGAATTTTGAGCATTACTAGCATGTGAGATCAGTGCAATTGTGCAGTAGTCTCAGCAGTCTTTGACACTGCCTTTCTCTGGGATTGGAATGAAAATTTACCTCTCCCAGTCTTGTGGCCACTGCTGAGTTTTCCAAGTTTGTGCCATATTGAGTGCAGCACTTTCACAGCATCATCTTTCAGGATTTGAAATAGCTCAACTGGACTTCCATCACCTCCACTAGCTTTGTTCATAGTGATGCTTTCTAAGGCCCACTTGACTTCACATTCCAGGATGTCTGGCTCTAGGTAGTGATCACACCATCGTGATTATCTGGGTCATGAAGTTCTTTTTTGTACAGTTCTTCTGTATATTCTTGCCACCTCTTCTGAATATCTTCTGCTTCTGTTAGGTCCATACCATGTACAGGCAATATGAGCCTTTAAACAAGTCAGTCATAGAGGAAATCAGTACTGAATATTCATTGGAAGGACTGTTGATGAAGCTGAAACTCCAATATTTTGGTCATCTAATGCAAACAACTGACTCACTAGAAAAGACCCTATTGCTGGGAAAGATTAAGGCAGGAGGAAAAGGGGATGACAGAGGATGAGATGGTTGGATGGCATCACTGACTCAATGGACATGAGTTTGAACAAGCTCCGGGAGTTGGTGATGGACAGGGAGGCCTGACATGCTGCAGTCAATGGGGTTGCAAAGAGTCAGACACAACTGAGCAACTGAACTGAACTGAACTGAACTGGGGACTTTAAAGAGTTTCTATCAGGAGATGCCGGGCTCAGCTGAGTCATTTTAACCCATATATTGGTCAAGACCAGCATATGCAAATCAGTTTAGAGACCACCTGGTTACTCAGGGTGAGGCAAACAAGATGCCAAGGGTGCAAAGCTTAAGAAAACACTCACTCTCAGGGCTGTGCAAGGGCCTCCTTAAACCCAGTGACCTTGAACCTCACTCCCCTCACCCTAGTCCAAACTCTGACTGTGAATAGGAGCTGATGCATTGATAACTGATCATTTAGGTAGTCACTGAGTTATTTGTTTTTATAAAAGGAACCCTAGAGCTAGAGGAGTATTTACTAAAAAGGAGACCCCATTCACAACAGCTCATATAAGCATGCCCATGAGAGTGATAAAAAGAGCTGAGTCCTTTCTCCTGAGTCTACCAAGTTGGAGTTTGACTGCTCAGGTGGAGGCTCTCAGGAGAAGATCATAAAATCTTTCTTCTAATGTGGGAGAAAAGAAACGGTGGCTCCTCAGTCTGAGAGTAGCTTACTTTTAAGAGCCAAAGTCATGCTGAGGAGTGTGGCATCCATCCATGCCCAAGGCAGCCTCAAAACAGTCTAAGCCCTTTGGTGCCCACGGGGTGATCCAGGGCTATGGCCTTCACATTCATTTAGTCTGATGTCCCCTAAACAAATCAACCACAAGCCAAAACCAAAGTTTCAAGGCTGGAAACACACTGGGATGAGGAATAGAAGAATAATGCCTCACAAGGCAGTTGAAAATTAAGTGAAAGAATGAGTAGGAGGTCCTGGTAGTATACGGTACTAGTCACCGTCTTTGCTCTGTCAATGTCAACTTATTCCACTCTTCCTTGCTGGCTCAGATAGTAAAGAATCTGTCTGCAATGCAAGGAGACCCAGGTTCCATACCTGCCTGGGTCAGGGAAGATCCCCTGGAGAAGTACCCACTCCCATGTTCTTGCCTGGAAATTCCATGGACAGAAGAGCCTGGTGGGCTACAGTCCATGGAGTCACAAAGCGTCAGACATGACTGAGTGACTAACACTTTTTTTCCTTCCTGAACTCTGTATCTTACAGATACTAATAAGAGCTGCCATTTATTAAATTATTAAAACATGGCAAGCACTTTACCTGCATTATTTCATGATTTCATCTGGCCCATTTTGTAGATCATACAATTGAGGCTCAGAGAAGTAAATTTAGTTGCCCAAGAGCACACACAGCCAAGATGGATTCAAGACCCAGTTTGTCAAATCCCAGCAGAGCCATGACATTAACAAGCACACCCTCATACCCTTCCTGGCTTCAGAGCCACAGGGTGAGACAAACCCCCAGCAGAAAACTCTTCACTGAGCCCTACTTCCCAGACAAATACCTCTGAGGAGAGAGCTGTCTCAGCCTTCTTCAGAAAACAATTCCGTGTCTTAAAGCCTCATACTGGGACTGCCCCCAAGAACTTCCTTCCAGCAAAACCTAATTGCTTCTTGCTGTAATTTCAACTCATGTCTTCTTATTTAATTTCTTCAGAAAGATTTAGAAAAAAAATGAAATTAAAGTGCTATTTCAAAATACGTCATTGTGGATGCATGCGTGCTCAGTCTCTCAGTTGTGTCCGACATGGTGTGGCCCCATGGACTGCAGCCCACCAGGCTCCTCTGTCCCTGGGGCTTCCCAGGCAAGAAGACTGGAGCAGGTTGCCATTTCCTACACCAGGGGATCTGCCTGATCATTGCCATATTCCACCAAAAACATCTTTGCCTTTCTTTGGACTCCTTAGCAGAAATGATTCATTAGTTATCTTCAAGATCATGCTCCAGCTCATACAGATAAAACTAGGGAGAGGGTAGCAAAATAATTATTCATTGCTAAGAGACTGAGGCTAAAAACTATCTTTCCTTGAATAGAATTCATGGATGGTGGTGGCGGGCAGGAGAGAAAAATCCATCGTGCTCTCCAAGCTATCGGTTTCCTCTCTTTGTATATTTTATTTTTCTAACTGTTGTACCTTTTTCTCATACTGAAGCTTGAGGGCAAGTTTGATGTGCGTCTTACACATCCACAGATATGTCTATTTCTAGCAATATATGGTTCCAATGACAAACAAGACAACATATACTGAAATTTGATCATTTTCCTTCAAGATAAGAAAAAACAAGCTCTTTAGGTCTCACTGACATAAAACAGTAGATCCTTGATGGATTCAAGGGTTATTCCCAAGACATTGACAAAAGCCTCAGAATGACATTTGTGAAAATGATATATGGGCACCTAACTGCTCTCCAAATTACAGTTTAGTCAAAAGTCATTTTTTTCCTAGATACAATCTCACAGTCTAAGTTAATTAAGTTTTCATTTTGCACTCAAGTTTTAACTTCTACTTAAACAAATTAGGATTCATCAGATACTCACTGAAAGTGCCGTAAAGTCTCCTTTTCTCTTTTTTACCTGGATAGATCTGTCTTATTCACATTAAAGATGTGAGTCCTGGGAATCCCTGGCAGTCCAGTGGTCCACTCTTCCAGTGCAGGGGCCTGAGTTTGATCTCTGGTTGGGGAACTAAAATCCCACAAGCTGCCCATGCAGCCAAAAAAAAAAAAAAAAAAACAAGTTCTAAAGGGGGACTGATAAATTAGGAATTTAGGATTGACACAGACAGCCTTTCCTTTTCTCCTTTGCTTTTCACTTCTCTTCCTTTCACAGCTATTTGTAAGGCCTCCCCAGACAGCCATTTTGCTTTTTTGCATTTCTTTTCCATGGGGATGGTCTTGATCCCTGTCTCCTGTACAATGTCATGAACCTCATTCCATAGTTCATCAGGCACTCTATCTATCAGATCTTGGCCCTTAAATCTATTTCTCACTTCCACTGTATAATCATAAGGGATTTGATTTAGGTCATACCTGAATGGTCTAGTGGTTTCCCCTACTTTCTTCATTTAAGTCTGAATTTGGTAATAAGGAGTTCATGATCTGAGCCACAGTCAGCTCCTGGTCTTGTTTTTGTTGACTGTATAGAGCTTCTCTACCTTTGGCTGCAAAGAATATAATCAATCTGATTTTGGTGTTGACTACCTGGTGATGTCCATGTGTAGAGTCTTCTCTTGTGTTGTTGGAAGAGGGTGTTTGCTATGACCAGTGCATTTTCTTGGCAAAACTCTATTAGTCTTTGCCCTGCTTCATTCTGCATTCCAAGGCCAAATTTGCCTGTTACTCCAGGTGTTTCTTGACTTCCTACTTTTGCATTCCAGTCCCCAATAATGAAAAGGCCATCTTTTTTGGGTGTTAGTTCTAAAAGGTCTTGTAGGTCTTCATAAAACCGTTCAACTTCAACTTCTTGAGCATTACTGGTTGGGACATAGACTTGGATAATTGTGATATTGAATGGTTTGCCTTGGAGATGAACAGAGATCATTCTGTCATTTTTGAGATTGCATCCAAGTACTGTATTTCAGACTCTTGTTGACCATGATGGCTACTCCATTTCTTCTGAGGGATTCCTGCCTGCAGTAGTAGATATAATGGTCATCTGAGTTAAATTCACCCATTCCAGTCCATTTTAGTTCACTGATTCCTAGAATGTTGACATTCACTCTTGCCATCTCTTGTTTGACCACTTCCAATTTACCCTGATTCATGGACCTGACATTCCAGGTTCCTATGCAATATTGCTCTTTACAGCATCAGATCTTGCTTTTATCACCAGTCACATCCACAACTGGGTATTGTTTTTGCTTTAGCTCCATCCCTTCATTCTTTCTGGAGTTATTTCTCCACTGATCTCCAGTAGCATATTGGGCACCTAATGAACTGGGGAGTTACTCTTTTGGTATCCTATCATTTTGCCTTTTCATACTGTTCATGAGGTTCTCAAGGCAAGAATACTGAAGTGGCGTGCCATTCCCTTCTCCAGTGGACATTGTTCTGTCAGATCTCTCCACCATGACCCGCCCGTCTTGGGTTGCCCCGCGGGCATGGCTTCGTTTCATTGAGTTAGACAAGGCTGTGGTCCTAGTGTGATTAGATTGACTAGTTTTCTGTGAGTATGGTTTCAGTGTGTCTGCCCTCTGATGCCCTCTTGCAACACCTACCATCTTACTTGGGTTTCTCTTACCTTGGGCATAGGGTATCTCTTCACAGCTGCTCCAGCAAAGCACAGCCTCTGCTCCTTACCTTGGACTAGGGGTATCTCCTTACCGCTGCCGTTCCTGACCTTCAATGTGGGATAGCTCCTCTAGGCCCTCCTATGCCTTCACAGCCACCGCTCCTCTGGTTGCTCCTCCCGGCCGCCAGTCCTGGCCTTGGGCGTGGGTGGCTCCTCCCAGCTGCCGCCCTTGGCCTCGGGCTCGGGGTGGCTCTTCAGGGTCACCGCCCCTGGCCTCGGGTGCGAGGTGGCTTCTCCCAGAGGCCCCTGACCTCTGCCACAGGGTGTCTCCTCTCGGCCGCCCCTGACCTCGGACGCAGGGTAGCTCCTCCCTGCCGCCACCCTGACCTCGCACAAGGGGTGTCTCCTCCCGGCTGCCACCCCTGACAAGAAAAGATATAAGCATCTGAATGCAGGGTTTCAAAGAATAGCAAGGAGAGATAAGAAAGCCTTCTTCAGCAATCAATGCAAAGAAATAGAGGAAAACGATAGAATGGGAAAAACTAGAGATCTCTTCAAGAAAATTAGAGATATCAAGAGAACATTTCATGAAAAGATGGGCTCGATAAATGACAGAAATGGTATGGACCTAACAGAAGCAGAAGATATTCAGAAGAGGTGGCAAGAATACACAGAAGAACTGCACAAAAAAGAACTTCATGACCAAGATAATCATGATGATGTGATCACTAATCTAGAGCCAGACATCCTGGAATGTGAAGTCAAGTGGGCCTTAGAAAGCATCACTATGAACAAAGCTAGTGGAGGTGATGTAATTCCAGTGGAGCTATTTCAAATCCTGAAAGATGATGCTGTGAAAGTGCTGCACTCAATATGCCAGCAAATTGGGAAAACTCAGCAGTGGCCACAGGACTGGAAAAGCTCAGTTTTCATTCCAATTCCAAAGAAAGGCAATCCCAAAGAATGCTCAAACTACTGCACAATTGCACTCATCTCACATGCTAGTAAAGTAATGCTCAAAATTCTTCAAGCCAGGCTTCAGCAATACGTGAACCATGAACTTCCAGATGTTCAAGCTGGTTTTAGAAAAGGCAGAGGAACCAGAGATCAAATTGCCAACATCCGCTGGATCATGGAAAAAGCAAGAGAGTTCCAGAAAAACATCTATTTCTCCTTGATTGACAATGCCAAAGCCTCTGACTGTGTGCATCGCAAGAAACTGTGGAAAATTCTGAAAGAGATGGGCATACCAGACCATCTAACCTGCCTCTTAAGAAATCTGTATGCAGGTCAGGAAGTAACAGTTAGAACTGGACATGGAACAACAGACTGGTTCCAAATAGGAAAAGGAGTACATCAAGGCTGTATATTGTCACCCTGCTTATTTAACTTTTATGCAGAGTACATCATGAGAAACGCTGGACTGGAAGAAACACCAGCTGGAATCAAGATTGCCGGGAGAAATATCAATAACCTCAGATATGCAGATGACACCACCCTTATGGCAGAAAGTGACGAGGAGCTAAAGAGCCTCTTGATGAAAGTGAAAGAGGAGAGTGAGAAAGTTGGCTTAAAGCTCAACATTCAGAAAATGAAGATCATGGCAACCAGTCCCATCACTTCATGGGAAATAGATGGGGAAACAGTTGAAACAGTGTCAGACTTTATTTCTTGGGGCTCCAAAATCACTGCAGGTGGTGACTGCAGCCATGAAATTAAAAGACGCTTGCTCATTGGAAGAAAAGTTATGACCAACCTAGATAGCATATTCAAAAGCAGAGACATTACTTTGCCGACTAAGGTCCGTCTAGTCAAGGCTATGGTTTTTCCTGTGGTCATGTATGGATGTGAGAGTCGGACTGTGAAGAAGGCTGAGCGCCGAAGAATTGATGCTTTTGAAGTGTGGTGTTGGAGAAGACTCTTGAGAGTCCCTTGGACTGCAAGGAGATCCAACCAGTCCATTCTGAAGGAGATCAACCCTGGGATTTCTTTGGAAGGAATGATGCTAAAGCTGAAACTCCAATACTTTGGCCACCTCATGCGAAGAGCTGACTCATTGGAAAAGACTCTGATGCTGGGAGGGATTGGCGGCAGGAGGAGAAGGGGATGACAGAGGATGAGATGGCTGGATGGCATCACTGACTCTATGGACGTGAGTCTGAGTCAACTCCGGGAGTTGGTGATGGACAGGCTGCGATTCATGGGGTCGCAAAGAGTCGGACACGACTGAGTGAGCTGAACTGAACTGAACTGTGAAAGAGCCCAAGTAAATGAAGAAGTAGTAGATTGCCCATGACCTAATTACTCATGTTTTATATCAGGGAATCACAGATATTGGAGAGAATTGCTAATTTAAGAAAGTGAAAATTAAAATACCTTATTCAAAGTTAAAATTGTGCACCATTTAGGAATGCTTTAGGTTCAGTTAATAGACAATCTGACTGTTGTAGTTATAAGAAACAGAGTTATTTCCCTCTTCTGACGCATCACCCATAAAAAGAAGTGCAGGGGTGAACATCTACTGGCATTAGCTCAGAAGTACCCACTGTCAGAGACATCACTGCAAATCTCTCAGCTTTCTCTTCATGGTCACAAACTGGATGCTGTAGTTCCAGCCATTAAGTCCTCAGTCTAGGCAAGATTATAAAGTGGGGGAGATGGATAGCACCAGCAGACTAGCTTTTATTTTTAGCCATAACTGTTTTAACATGGTCATTCTCAGGAACAAGGAAGAAGGGGATTAGAATATATATTCTGTTTCAACCTACCTACCTGTTTGTTGGGCTTCCCAGGTGGCTCAGTGGTAAAGAATCCTCCTGCAACTCAGGAGACCTGGGTTTAATCCCTGGGTCGGGAAGATCCCCTGGAGAAGGAAATGGCAACCCCACTCCAGTGTTCTTGCCAGAATAATCCCATGGACGGAGAATGCTGGACGGCTACAGTCCATAGGGTCGCGAAGAGTTGGACATGACTGAGCATGTACGTAAACCAAGACATTCCTCTTACTAAAATGGTTACACATACCTGCTTCTAAGGTGTGAGGCAATGGATAAAGGTAGTTGGTCCAGAGACTATTGTTTTTATTTTTATATAATTTTGAAAACTGTAAACATAATATTGAAAACCTTTAAAGATGAAAAAATTCATGCCTCATATTTGTAGGACTTCCAGTGTCCTTAGTGAACTGTTGAAGCCACAAATATAAGTCATTGACTGCCAAGAATCTACTTGATATGCACTTAAAATGCCTAGATCAATACTTGTTGAATAATTTCCAAATGATTTTATCTGTCTATAAAATTTCAATTTCCCTCAGAATTCTCATTTGCAATGTGCACATCATTTTCACATCAAGAGTCATTTTTGGTGACTCTTATGTAGGCTTTTAACTTGAAGTTGCACACCATCTCTCAAGTAGTTAACACGTAATAGAAGCTGAATTTTTTTAAAAAATGCTTTAAGAAATCCTTATGCAAAATGAATTATTGGGCTTTTGTTGAAAATGTGTGACCAAGCAGATGCAGGATGCTTCATGTCTTTTACAAGCACAAAGTAATGCTGTTTAAAACTAAGGAATGAAAAAAATTCCACAAACAAGGAGTAAATGAAAAGCAAAACTTCTAATATCAAGTCTTGATATTAGAACTGCTCATGAGGAATTCAAGATTGAATATACATTTTAGATGCTACCGTTGTATTGCCTTTGTGAATATGAAGGCCACATTCATAGAGCAGGGGTAGAGGGTGGGTCAGGGTTGGAACTTTCTACCTAAAGTTGCAAGCCTAAAAGTGGCTGTTATCAGGTTGAATGGCAGAAATGGAACGAGAATATTGATTGGGCAGAGAAAGTGGTATAGAAGCTTTCCACTTACCCTGGACCATTGGTGGGAAATAGAGTTACTCACAAGAAATCAGAGATCCAAGCCAGCTCTACACTTGGATGTGGGGCCAAATTCATACTGCTTTGGGGGTATGGAAAGCCCAGGCTGAGAAACAACATTAAAAACTTATTAAATATCATAGTAGCATTATATATCAGT
This sequence comes from Ovis canadensis, assembly GCF_042477335.2. Lineage (NCBI taxonomy): Eukaryota > Metazoa > Chordata > Mammalia > Artiodactyla > Bovidae > Ovis > Ovis canadensis. Next base: position 8,939,028 of record NC_091259.1, read on the forward strand.
TAGACTCATCTTTCTTAGTAACAAATAAAAATCTGGGAAAATGTTTTAAAACATCTGTAAGAAAGCATTGGAAAGTGACAAAAAGTATATAGAAATTAGACACGTTCAGTTCAGTTCAGTTCAGTTCAGTTCAGTTCAGTCACTCAGTTGTTTCCAACTCTTTGCAACCCCTTGACCACAGCACGTCAGGCCTCCTTGTTAATTACCAACTCCTGGAGTGCACCCAAACCCATGTCCATCGAGTCAGTGATGCCATCCAACCATCTCATCCTTTGTCAACCCCTTCTCCTCCCGCCCTGAATCTTTCCCAGCATAAGGCTCTTTTCAAATGAGTCAGCTCTTCACATCAGGTGGCCAAAGTATTGGAGTTTCAGCTTCAACATCAGTCCTTCCAATGAATACCCAGGACTGAGCTCCTTTAGACTGGTTGGATTTCCTTGCAGGCCAAGAGACTCTCAAGAGTCTTCTCCAACACCACAGTTCAAAGCATCAATTCTTCAGCGCTCAGCTATCCTACAGTCCAACTCTCACATCTATACATGACCACTGGAAAACCATAGCCTTGACTAGATAGACCTTTGTTTGGCAAAGTAGTGTATCTGCTTTTTAATATGCTGTCTAGGTTGGTCTAACTTTCCTTCCAAGGAGTAAGCGTCTTTTAATTTCATGACTGCAATCATCATCTGAACTGATTTTGGAGCCCAGAAAAATAAAGTCAGCCACTCTTTCCACTGTTTCCCCATCTATTTGCCATGAAGTGATGGGACCGGATGCCATCATGTTAGTTTTCTGAATGTTAAGCTTTAAGCCAACTTTTTCACTCTCCCCTTTCACTTTCATCAAGAGGCTCTTTAGTTCTTCTTCATTTTTTGCCATAACAGTCATGTCATCTGCATATCTGAGGTTATTGATACTTCTCCCTGCAATCTTGATTCCAGCTTGTGCTTCCTCCAGTCCAGCGTTTCTCATGATGTACTCTGCATAGAAGTTAAACGAGCAGGGTGACAATATACAGCCTTGACATACTTCTCTTCCTATTTGGAACCAGACTGTTGTTCCATGTCCAGTTATAACTGTTGCTTCTTGTCCTGCATACAGGTTTCTCAAGAGGCAAGTCAGGTGGTCTGGTATGCCCATCTTTTTCAGAATTTTCTACAGTTGATTGTGATCCACACAGTCAAAGCCTTTAGCATAGTCAATAAAGCAGAAATAGATGTTTTTCTGGAACTCTCTTGCTTTTTCCATGATCCAGCGGATGTTGGCAATTTGATCTCTGGTTCCTCTGCTTTTTCTAAAACCAACTTGAACATCAGGGAGTTCACAGTTCACATATTGCTGAAGCCTGGCTTGGAGAATTTTGAGCATTACTTTACTAGCATGTGAGATGCTAGAACTGACCTTTTCCAGTCCTGTGGCCACTGCTGAGTTTTCCAAATTTGTGCCATATTGAGTGTAGCACTTTCACAGCATCATCTTTCAGGATTTGAAATAGCTCCACTGGAATTCCATCACCTCCACTAGCTTTGTTCATAGTGATGCTTCCTAAGGCCCACTTGACTTCACATTCCAGGATGTCTGGCTCTAGATTAGTGATCACATCATCATGATTATCTTGGTCATGAAGTTCTTTTTTGTGCAGTTCTTCTGTGTATTCTTGCCACCTCTTCTGAATATCTTCTGCTTCTGTTAGGTCCCTACAATTTCTGTCCTTTATTGAGCCCATCTTTACATGAAATGTTCCCTTAGTATCTCTAATTTTCTTAAAGAGATCTTTAGTCTTTCCCATTCTGTTGTTTTCCTCTATTTCTTTGCATTGATCCCTGAGGAAGGCTTTCTTATCTCTCCTTGCTATTCTTTGGAATTCTGCATTCAATGAGTATACCTTTCCTTTTCTTCTTTGCTTTTAGCTCCCTTTCTTTTCACAGCTATTTGTAAGGCCTCCTCAGACAGCCATTTTGCTTTTTTGCATTTCTTTTTCTTGAGGATGATCTTGATTCCTGTCTCCTGTACAATGTCACGAACCTCCACTTATAGTTCATGTGGCACTCTATCTACCAGATCTAGTCTCTTAAATCTATTTCTCATTTCCACTGTATAGTCATAAGGGATTTGATTTAGGTCACACCTGAATGGTCTAGTGGTTTTCCCCACTTTCTTCAATTTCAGTCTGATTTTTGCAATAAGGTGTTCATGATGTGATCCACAGTTAGCGCCTGGTCTTGTTTTTGCTGACTGTATAGAGCTTTTCCATCTCTAGCTGCAAAGAATATAATCAATCTGATTTTGGTGTCAACCATCTGGTGATATTCACGTGTAGAGTCTTCTCTTGTGTTGTTGGAAGAGGGTGTTTTCTATGATCAGTGCATTCTCTTGGCAGAACTCCATTAACCTTTGCCCTGCTTCAGTCTGTACTCCAAGGCCAAATTTGCCTGTTACTCCAGATATTTCTTGACTTCCTGCATTTGCATTCCAGTCCCCTATAATGAAAAAGACATATTTTGGGGGTATTAGTTCTAGAAGGTCTTGTAGGTCTTCATAGAATTGTTCAACTTCAGTTTCTTAGCATTACTGGACGGGGCATAGCATTGGATTACTGTGATATTGAATGGTTTGCCTTGGAGATGAACAGAGATCATTCTGTCATTTTTGAGAATGCATCCAAGTACTGCATTTCAGACTCTTTTGTTGACTATGATGACTACTCCATTTCTTCTAAGGGATTCCTGCCCATAGTAGTAGATATAATGGTCATCTGAGTTAAATTCACCCATTCCAGTCCATTTTAGTTCGCTGATTCTTAGAATGTCGACTTTCACTCTTTCCATCTCTTATTTGACCACTTTCAATTTGCCTTGATTCATGGACCTAACATTCCAGGTTCCTATGCAATATTGCTCTTTACAGCATCAAATGTTGCTTCTATCACCAGTCCTATTCATGATTAGGTGTTGTTTTTGCTTTGGCTCTATCCCGTCATTGTTTCTGGAGTTATTTCTCCACTGATCTCCGGTAGCATATTGGGCACCTACCAACCTGGGGAGTTCATCTTTCAGTGTCCTATCATTTTGCCTTTTCATACTGTTCATGGGGTTCTCAAGGCAAGAATACCAAAATGGTTTGCCATTCCCTTCTCCAGTGAACCACATTCTGTCAGACCTCTCCAACATAAGCCGTCCGTCTTGGGTGGCCCCATACAGCATGGCTTAATCTCATTGATTTAGACAAGGCTGTGGTCCATGTGATCAGATTGGCTAGATGTTTGTGATTGTAGTTTCAATCTATCTGCCCTCTGATCCCCTCTCTCAGTGCCTACAGTCTTATTTGGGTTTCACTTACCTTGGATGTGGGGTCGCTCTTCACGGTTGTTCCAGGAAAGCACAGCTGCTGCTCCTTACCTCGGATGGGGGTAGCTCCTCTTGGCCGCTGCCCCTGACCTCTGGCCCGGGGTAGCTCCTCTCGGCCGTGCTCATGCGTTGTCGTGGCTGCCCTGCTTCTGCACCATTGCTATCTCTGAGTGTACAAGAGTACACACTTAAAATTCAACAATTACAAATCGTGTGATGTGTGAGGCTCTTTGTCTACTGACATTCCCCAATGTGCAAGAAACTTGGGGTAGTAGAAAGCCAGCGCCTTACTCTATAAGATAGCACAAGATGAAGGGCAGGGCTTGTGGAGTAGCTAGAAAGTTAGGGGGAGAAATTGTGGAGAAGTTACAGAAGGGGTGAACCAAAAAACCACAACATAAACTGAGCCAAACTTGTTGGCAGCCCACTAAACTATAGAAGTTTAAGGGCAGCCCCAGGTGATAGGTGGTGGGTGGAAGTCAGAGGGACAGAGAAAAGATTTCAGCTGCTGTGCACCTCATGGGATATCAAGGTTAACTGCCTGCTAGACCAAAATAAGTGGAGAAGGTGGTGGCACCCCACTCCAGTACTCTTGCCTGGAAAATCCCATGGATGAGGGAGCCTGGTAAGCTGCAGTCCATGGGGTCACAAAGAGGCAGACATGACTGAGCAACTTCACTTTCACTTTTCACTTTCCTGCACTGGAGAAGGAAATGGCAACTTACTCCAGTGTTCTTGCCTGGAGACAGTGTTCTTGCCAGGGACAGAAGAGCCTGGTGGGCTGCCGTCTATGGGGTCGCACCGAGTTGGACGTGACTGAAGCGACTTAGCAGCAGCAGAAGCAGACCAAAATAAGAAAGATAAAATCCTTCAGAGAAACATAAAATGCAGCGTCTCTTCAATACAGCATTATGTATCCAGTGTATAATCAATCTAAAATCAGTAGGAATGAAAAGAAACATAAAAATGTAACCCATATGTTAGAGAAAAATCATACAATAGAAACCAGTTCTGAAATGGCCTAGATGCTGCAATTAGCAGATAAGGAACTTTAAAACCACCATTATAACTATTCAAATATTTTATAAGAAAACATATGCAGAATGAATGAACAGATTGATAATCTCAGCAAATGAACAGAAGTTACAAAAAATAATCAAATAAGAAAAGAATGGCATTTCTATACTGGTGGCATAAAAAGCTCTAGTAATTGCTGTTGAAGATAAAAATTATTAAAATGGGACTAAATTATTTAAAACAACATCTCCTCTGTGAAAGAGAATGTCAGGAGACTAAGAAGACAAGCCATAGACTGGAAGAAACTATTTGGAAAGAATATCTGATGAAGGACTGTTAAAATTCTTAAAACTCAAAAATAAAAAAAAAATGTGATTAAAAAATGGGTCAAAGAACTCAACAGACACCTCACCAAAGAAGATACACACACAGAAAATGAGCATATGAAAAGATGCTCCAAATTATTGGTCATCAGGGAAATGCAAGTTCAAACACCAATGAGAGTTACCACTATACACCCACTTGAATGGTCAAAATCTGGAACTAAGTGAAAATTTTAAAACTGAAAAATACAATGTCTGAAATTCATGCTCACCACTTCTATTCACTATTGTACAGGAAAATCTAGTTAGTACAATAGGAGAAGTAAAAGATGTAAAAGTCATATATATTAGAAAGAAATAGAAATGTCTTTATATACATAGACAATCCTAAAGCATCTACTATATATATGTAATATATATAATATAATCTTTCATGTTTTATATATAATGTAATATATTACATATATATAATGAATTAGTGATTAGAATAGTTGTAGGATGAGAGTGCAATTTAAAAAGATTTATTTTCTGTTTTCTATAGCTTATAAGAAGGAACAAGTTCCAAAGACCTAACAAATACTTAGGGTCTGACAGAGGTAAAAAAAAAAATAAACTTTAATAAAGCAAAAATTTAGGTGAGAAAAAGTGCATCAGCAAAACTTTGTAAAATAAAGGAGAGAAGAGATTTAGCTCCCCCAGAAAGAAAACCAAATCTCTGATTGGTAAGATTACTTTAACTATTTAAGATCTAAACACACATGTAGCATATTTTGGTTCAGAGATACTATGAAGTGACTATGTCTGGATTGAGTACTGGTGCCCTGTCAAGGCTAGAAGCTTCTGATTCCCAGAAACTCTGATTCTTATGTTGCATATAAAGTTGGACTCTTCTGGTTTTAGTTTCACTGAGCGACCAATTCCATGGCTAGCAGATGGACGCTAAAGTGAATGTGAGACAAAGCTCAAATCATACTTTCTCTTCCTAAATCAAGGATTTACGGAGGACTTGGATTTGAAGAGGGAAAGAAATTTATGGAAAACATTTATTTGAAGAGAGATGTTACCTATTAGTTCCCTTCCATCCCCAACTGCCGCTTCAGGTAGGAAGTGAGGTTTTATTCTCTTCTCAATCCTAATGAAGGAGCTTCGTTGAGAGCCTGATATGAGTCCTCTGGAGCCTGGGGGTACTGTGGACAGGTGTCTGATTTCAGGCCATCACGGAAGGAAGGATAAGGACTGACATTGGTAGGTGGTGTAGCCAACAGAAGACCACTGGGCTACAAGAGCCTGCATGGCTCTAATGTACAGAGAAAGACAGGCTTCCCTGGTGGCTCAGCTGGCAAAGAATCTGCCTGCAATGCTGGAGACACCAGTTCAGTCCTGGGTCAGGAAGATTCCCTGGAGAAGGGATAAGCTACCCACTCCAGTATCCTTGGGCTTCTCTGGTGGCTCGGACAGTAAGAATCTGCTTGCAATGCTGGAGACCTCAGTTCAGTCCCTGGGTTGGGAAGATTCCCTTAAGGAGGGCTTGACAACCCACTCCAGTAGACAAGCCATGCCTGGAGAATCCCCATGGAGAGAGAGCCTGGTAGGCTGCAGTCCATGGGATCTCAAAGAGTTGGACATGACTGAGTGACTAAACACAGCACAACACATAGAAAAAGGTGTGCCAGTGTTTTCTGTGAACAAAGCATGGATCACGTGGGAGAAAGAGAGTGTGGCTGGAGCTATGAGGAAGAACTTGAAGTACAGAATGTGAACTGAAGGTTGAGGGCAGAGAGTTTCAGAGAATCAAACGCATGTCTTTTGTTTTGAGGATTGTGACTGATGGTTGGGGCCTTGAAAAGTTCCTGCAGATCCCTTGAGAGCACCTAGAAGAAAAAGTTGGCTATAACCACCTGCCCATACCAGAGAGAATGAAGTCACCCCATCAAGTAGGACTCTTATCTCTCCTACTACTCTACATATACACTGGGATTGAACAGTTAAGTCAAAGGATAGCAAATGGTTTCAGATAGATATCTCACTGTTGGAGTGGAAATTTACAATGCAAGGGATATATGCAAGGAGAGGAGGTTAAAATGATCCATTTGACAATGGATTAAAGTTGGAGATATCAGTATGGACTCATGTCTACCTTAATAAGTTAAATAGTTACATACAGAAATATTTATAGATATGTGTGCATGCACAAAGTTAATAAACATGTATACATTTCTTCAGTCTTCTGGAAGGTTCTAAAGACAATCCAGTGACAATGGGTACCTCTAGCACCCAATACTTGGTTTTTAATACCATTCTCCAAAAAAAGGAACCAGAATACCACAGTTCAAAAACATCCAACACTACAGTTCAAAAAGCATCAATTCTTCAGTGCTCAGCTTCTTTATAATCCAACTCTCACATCCATACATGACTACTGGAAAAGCCATAGCTTTGACCAGATGTCCATCAGCAGATGAATGGATAAGAAAGCTGTGGTACATATACACAATGGAATATTATTCAGCCATTAAAAAGAATACATTTGAATCAGTTCTAATGAGGTGGATGAAACTGGAGCCTATTATACAGAGTGAAGTAAGCCAAAAAAACAAAACACCAATACAGTATACTAATGCATATATGTGGAATTTAGAAAGATGGTAATAAAAACCCTGTATGTGAGACAGCAAAAGAGACACAGATGCATTGAACAGCCTTTTGGACTCTGTGGGAGAAGGCAAGGGCGGGATGATATGGGAGAATGACATTGAAACATGTAAAATATCATATGTGAAATGAATTGCCAGTCCAGGTTTGATGCATGATACAAGGTGCTCAGGGCTGGTGCACTGGGATGACCCAGAGGGATGGGATAGGGAGGGAGGTGGGAGGGGGTTTCAGGATGGGGAACACATGTACACTCATGGCAGATTCAAGTCAATGTATGGCAAAACCAATACAATATTGTAAAGTAAAATTAATTAATTAATAAAAAGAAGGGAGGCGGTCTTAAGATGGCATAGGAATAGGACGGGGAGATCACTTTCTCCCCCACAAATTCATCAAAAGAACATTTAAACGCTGAGTAAATTCCACAAAACAACTTCTGAATGCCAGCAGAGGTCATTAGGCACCCAGAAAAGCAGCCCATTGTCTTCAAAAGAGGTAGGAAAAAATATAGTAGACAAAAAAAGAGACAAAAGAGGTAGGGACAGAGCTCCATCCCAGGAAGGGAGTCTTAAAAAGAGAGAAGTTTCCAAACACCAGGAGACACTCTCACTGCCGAGTCTGTGGTGAGCCTTGGAAGCACAGAGGGCAACATAACATGGAGGAAAAATAAATAAATAATTTAAAGCAACAGATTATGTGCCCAAGGGTAACTCCCCCAGCAGAGAAGCAGCGCAGATGCCTGCTTCCACCACTAGCAAGTGGGGGCTGGGTAGGGAGGCGCGGGCTGCATTGCTTAGAGTAAGAATTGGGCCTGAATGCCCCAAGGGTAATCAGAGCGAACTAACTTGGGCTAGCAAACCAGACTGTGGGATAGCTACCATGCAAAAAGCCCTAAGACACCAACTGAACCGCACACAGAACAAAGGACTGAACAGAATTAGCTGGCTGCAGACTATCCCCCTCTGGTGACAGGCAGCCAGAGCCAGAAAGGGGCAATGGCAGCCCCTGAGAGACATTATCTACCAAACTGCAAGCAGGCTTCTTTGCCAACTAAGACTTCTTGGGGTTCTGGACAGTCATCAACCGCCTGAGAAGGTGTGCTGGTTGTACACCCAGAAAACCGAGCAGCAGGGACAGGAGAGGCGAAAAGTCTCAGTGACTGCACTCACCAAACACCTCCTCACCTGAGCTGCTCGGACCTGGGAAGGGCACAAAACACAGGCCCAATGGAGTCTGCGCCTCTGAGGACTACCTGAGTGCCTGAACCTGAGTGGCTTAGACCTGGGAGATGCATGCAGCCCTGGGCCAGCCTCAGAAGGTTCCCAGCATATCAACCTAGAGCATGAGCTGTGTAAGCAGAGAGGGCACACGCGCTGTGAGTGAGGGCAGGCCCAGTGTGGCTGAGACACTGTGAGCACATGCCAGTGTTATTTGTTTGCAGCATCCCTCCCTCCCCACAGCACGACTGAACAAGCGAGCCTAAAAAAAGTGTCCACCACCGCCCCCGCCCCACTCCCCAACCGTGTCAGGGAGGAAATCAGGCACTGAAGAGACCAGTAGACAGAAGAAGCTAAAACAGAGGGAACCACCTTGGAAGCGACAGGTGCACTAGATTAAAACTCTGTAGTTAGAACCGACTACAGAGGAAGGGGCCTATACATCTTGAGAAATATAAGCCAGACCAAGGAACTATCCAAAAATGAACTGACCCCACACTGCCCACAACAACACCAGAGAAAGTCCTAGATATATTTTTACTATTTTTATGATCATTCTGTTTTTTTTCCCTTTTTTTAAGCATTTTTAAATTTTTAAGTCCTCTATTACTCCTTTAATTTTCATTTTTATGACCTACTATTACTTTTAAAAAAACCCTCCCTCTTCTCTTCTCCATATAACTATGTGAACCTCTCTGGGTGTCCCTCAAGTGGAAAAACTTTTCATTTTAACCTAGATATTTTATCAATGGTGCTGTATAGAAGGAGAAGTCTTGAGACTACTGTAAAAATAAAACTGAAAACCAGAAGCAGGAGGCTTAAGTCCAAATCCTGAGAACATCAGAGAACTCCTGAATCCAGGGAACATTAATCGATAGGAGCTCATCAAATACCTCCATACCTACACTGAAACCAAGCACCACCCAAGGGCCAACAAGTTCCAGAGCAAGACATACCACACAAATTCTCCAGCAACACAGGAACACGGCCCTGAGCTTCAATATACAGGCTGCCCAAAGTTACTCCAAAACCACTGACATCTCAGAACTCATTACTGGACACTTCATTGCACTCCAGAGAGGAGAAATCCAGCTCCACCCACCAGAACACCGACACAAGCTTCCCTAACCAAGAAACGTTGACAACCCCACCCAAAGCGAGGAAACTCCACAATAAAGAGAACTCCACAAACTGCCAGAATACAGAAAGGCCACCCCAAACGCAGCAATATAAACAAGATGAAGAGACAGAGGAATATCCAGCAGGTAAAGAAGCAGGATAAATGCCCACCAAACCAAACAAAAGAGGATGAGATAGGGAATCTACCTGATAAAGAATTCCAAACAATGATCCGAAATCTTGAAATAAAATGGAATCACAGATAAATAGCCTGGAGACAAGGACTGAGAAGATGCAAGAAAGGTTTAACAAGGACCTAGAAGAAATAAAAAAGAGTCAATATATAATGAATATAATGAATAATGCAATAAATGAGATAGAAAACACCCTGGAGGCAACATATAGTAGGAAGAAGATAGGATTAGTGAAGTAGAAGATAGAATGGTAGAAATAAATGAATCAGAGAGGAAAAGAGAAAAATGAATTAAATGAATTAAAAGAAATGAGGACAATCTCAAAGACCTCCAGGACAATATTAAACGCTCCAACATTCGAATCACAGGAGTCCCAGAAGAAGAAGACAGAAAGAAAGACCATGAGAAAATACTCGAGGAGATAATAGTTGAAAACTTCCCTAAAATGAGGAAGGAAATAATCACCCAAGTCCAAGAAACACAGAGAGTCCCAAACAAGATAAACCCAAGGCAAAATACTGCAAGACACATATTAATCAAATTAATAAAGATCAAACACAAAGAACAAATATTAAAAGCAGCAAGGGAAAAACAACAAATAATACACAAGGGGATTCCCATAAGGATAACAGCTGACCTTTCAATAGAAACTCTTCAGGCCAGGAGGGAATGGCAAGACATACTTAAAGTGATGAAAGAAAATAACCTACAGCCCAGATTACTGTAGCCAGCAAGGATCTCATTCAAATATGAAGGAGAAATCAAAAGGTTTACAGACAAGCAAAAGCTGAGAGAATTCAGCACCACCAAACCAGCTCTCCAACAAATGCTAAAGCATCTTCTCTAGACAGGAAACCTAGAAAGGGTGTATAAACTCGAACCCAAAACAATAAAGTAAATGGCAACAGGATCATACTTATCCAATAATTACCTTAAACATAAATGGGTTGAATGCCCCAACCAAAAGACAAAGACTGGCTGAATGGATACAAAAACAAGACCCGTATATACGCTGTCTACAAGAGACCCACTTCAAAAGAGGGACACATATAGACTGAAAGTGAAGGGCTGGAAAAAGATATTCCATGCAAAGAGAGACCAAAAGAAAGCAAGAGTAGCAATACTCATATCAGATAAAATAGACTTTAAAACAAAGGTTGTGAAAAGAGACAAAGAAGGACACAGCATAATGATCAAAGGATCAATCCAAGAAGATATAACAATTATAAATATATATACACCCAACATAGGAGCACCGTAATATGTAAGACAAATGTTAACAAGTATGAAAGGGGAAATTAACAATAACACAATACCCGTGGGAAACTTTAATACCCCACTCACACCTATGGATAGGGCAACTAAGCAGAAAATTAACAAAGAAACACAAACTTTAAATGATACAATAGACCAGTTAGACATAATTGATATCTATAGGACATTTCACCCAAAAACAATGAATCTCACATTTTTCTCAAGTGTACACAGAAGCTTTTCCAAGATAGAGAAGCCATAAATTGAGCCTTGGTAAATTTTTACAAAATGAAATCATTCCAAGCATCTTTTCAGACCACAATGCAGTGAGATTAGATCTCAATTACATGACAAAAATTATTAAAAATTCCAACATATGGAGGCTGAACAACACGCTTCTGAATAACCAACATATTACAGAAGAAATAAAAAAAGAAACCAAAATATGCATAGAAACAAATGAAAATGAAAATACAACAACCCAAAACCTGTGGGACACAAGACCAGGAGCTGACTGTGGCTCAGATCATGAACTCCTTATTACCAAATTCAGACTCAAATTGAAGAAAGTAGGGAAAACCGCTAGACCATTCAGGTATGACCTAAATCAAATCCCTTATGATTATACAGTGGAAGTGAGAAATAGATGTAAGAGACTAGATCTGATAGATAGAGTGCCTGATGAACTATGGACTGAGGTTCGTGACATTGTGCAGGAGACAGGGATCAAGACCATCCCCATGGAAAAGAAAAGCAATAAAGCAAAATGGCTGTCTGAGGAGGCCTTACAAATAGCTGTGAAAAGAAGAGATGTGAAAAGCAAAGGAGAAAAGAAAAGATATAAGCATCTGAATGCAGAGTTCCAAAGAATAGCAAGAAGAGATAAGAAACCCTTCTTCAGCGATCAATGCAAAGAAATAGAGGAAAACACAGAATGAGAAAGACTAGCGATCTCTTCAAGAAAATTAGAGATACCAAGGGAACATTTCATGCAAAGATGGTCTCCATAAAGGACAGAAATGGTATGGACCTAACAGAAGCAGAGTAGGTGGCAAAAATACACAGAAGAACTGTATAAAAAAGATCTTCACGACCCAGATAATCATGATGATGTGATCACTAATCTAGAGACAGACGTCTTGGAATGTGAAGTCAAGTGGGCGTTAGAAAGCATCACTATGAACAAAGCTAGTGGAGGTGATGGAATTACAGTAGATCTGTTTCAAATCCTGAAAGATGATGCTGTGAAAGTGCTGCTCTCAATATGCCAGCAAATTGGGAAAACTCAGCAGTGGCCACAGGACTGGAAAAGCTCAGTTTTCATTCCAATTCCAAAGAAAGGCAATCCCAAAGAATGCTCAAACTACCACACAATTGCACTCATCTCAAATGGTAGTAAAGTAATGCTCAAAATTCTCCAAGCCAGGCTTTAGCAATACGGGAACTGTGAACTCCCTGATGTTCAAGCTTGTTTTAGAAAAGGCAGAGGAACCAGAGATCAAGTTGCCAACATCCGCTGGATCATGGAAAAAGCAAGTGAATTCCAGAAAAACATCTATTTCTGCTTTATTGACTATGTCAAAGCCTTTGACTATGTGCATCACAAGAAACTGTGGAAAATTCTGAAAAAGATGGGCATACCAACCACCTAACCTGCCTCTTAAGAAATCTGTATGCAGGTCAGGAAGCAACAGTTAGAACTGGACATGGAACAACAAACTGGTTCCAAATAGGAAAAGGAGTATGTCAAGTCTGTATATTGTCACCCTGCTTATTTAACTTCTATGCAGAGTACATCATGAGAAACGCTGGATTGGAAGAAACACCAGCTGGAATCAAGACTGCCAGGAAAAATATCAATAACCTCAGATATGCAGATGACACCACCCTTATGGCAGAAAGTGAAGAGGAGCTAAAAAGCCTCTTGATGAAAGTGAAAGAGGAGAGCAAAAAAGTTGGCTTAAAGCTCAACATTCAGAAAACGAAGATCATGGCATCCAGTCCCATCACTTCATGGGAAATAGATGGAGAAACAGTAGAAACCGTGGCTGACTTTATTTTTGGGGGCTCCAAAATCACTGCAGGTGGTGACTGCAGCCATGAAATTAAAAGACGCTTACTTCTGGGAAGAAAAGTTATGAGCAACCTAGATAGTATATCCAAAAGCAGAGACATTACTTTGCCGACTAAGGTCCGTCTAGTCAAGGCTATGGTTTTTCCTGTGGTCATGTATGGATGTGAGAGTCGGACTGTGAAGAAGGCTGAGCGCCGAAGAATTGATGCTTTTGAACTGTGATGTTGGAGAAGACAAGAGTCCCTTGGACTGCAAGGAGATCCAACCAGTCCATTCTGAAAGAGATCAGCCCTGGGATTTCTTTGGAAGGAATGATGCTAGAGCTGAAACTACAGTACTTTGGCCACCTCATGCGAAGAGTTGACTCATTGGAAAAGACTCTGATGCTGGGAGAGATTGAGGGCAGGAGGAGAAGGGGACAACCGAGGATGAGATGGCTGGATGGCATCACGGATTCGATGGACGTGAGTCTGAGTGAACTCCAGCAGTTGGTGATGGACAGGGAGGCCTGGCGTGCTGCGATTCATGGGGTCACAAAGAGTCAGACACGACTGAGCGACTGAACTGAACTGAACCCACAAAGAAAATACAAACAGAACACTCTTCTTATCAATAACAATAGAATCCAGAAACAGAATAACATCCTCAAAATATTTGGGGAAAATATCAGTCAACCTGCTATTTTATTCTTTACAAAGCTTAACTATCATTTCAGAGATAATGAAGTAATTTTCAGACTTTCAAAAACAGAGAGAGAGATTATTTCCTATGGATCTTTGCTACATGAGCTACATCATTTGACATCCATTCCAACTTTCTTATACTACAAAGCCTGGAACACTTTTTAAGAAGTATCTACACTATAATGTTTGCAATTAGCAATCTTCATGTGACCTAGGTTCTGGCAAGTAGACACACAGACGGACATTGAAGGAGAAGTGAACTGTATGAAGTAGAAGCTGTGTGAAGGTCAAAGGGCACTTCCAGTGATTTAAACTAGCTAGAGTCACTTCATTTTCTGTAACAAAGATTAGTAATGAATTTGTAAGCAACTAGATTCCACTCTATAGCACAGGGAACTATATTCAATATCCTGTGATAAATCATAATGAAAAAAATATGAAAAAGTATATCATGACTTAGTCACTTTACTATATAGCAGAAATGAACACAACATTGTAAATCAACTATACTTCAAGTAAAAAAATTTTAATGCTTGAATAAAAAAAAAAAAATTTGTTCCATAAATGTTGATGGGGCTATAGTGCCAGGAGCCAGCGTGAGGAATCCCACCCATGACAAGGTCATGCGGCAGAGGCCTTGATGGGCAAGGCGAATCAGGCCTCAGGTTTTCCCCCTGGTATTTCCTGAGCATGTACCCCCCAAAATAAGAATCTACTTGCTTTTCCATTCTTCTGACATTCTCTGGAAAAAGTTAACTCAGGGCTTTAGTCTTCTGCATTTGAAAGGGATGTTTCAGTTCAAACCCCCTCTGATAACTCTCTAGCTTGCCTAACAGGTTCCCCTGGACCTCTTACAGCTTGTGAATTGTTTACAGCCCCCAACCACGAGAGGCACAAAGCTTAAAAGCATCTTAAAGACACAGATCCTTTTCTAAAGAGCTAAAGATCATATGGGTGACGGATTTCACTGTTGACTCAATGATTGCTGCCAGGCCTCCATATTCTTTATCTTTTAGGCACCTGGGAAGATGTTAATCAATGTAAATGGGATATGGAAAAAGATATATAATAGTTTTGATGTTAGCAACACTAGACTATTGAGTTAATTACTTTTCTTTTGTTATAAATCACTGTACTCCTTTTACTTGTTATAAGTTGCTGTATCTTTGCTATGTAAGAATGTAACTTTATTTAGTGTTATCTGAGAGTGGCACCAGACTTTGGGAAGAACAACACAAATAAGTCTTCTGGTTGACAAACTCTTATCAGAAAAAAGGCTGTAAAATGTTAATTGGCCCTTTTGGCCGGAAGATGATGTAAATCACCTAAGACTTGTATGCAGAGAGAAAAGCCTGGTTTTGATAAGAGTCTGGGCTGCTAACGCTGAGTAACTTTGTATTATCCATTGATCTCTATGTACAATCAAAAAGGTATAAAAGGCCTTTCTAGACAATAGAGGCCAGGCCAGTCATTGGAAGGACTGGTTTCCCCTGTGTCTCCTCTTTACTCTAATTTCTGGCTGAATTCCCATCTGGGATGTGGAGGCTCGCCATATCTACTTACTTGCCCGGGCTTCTAAGATCCACGAGAGAGGGAGCCCAAGGTGGGGCACCCTCTGATATTCAAGAGGACGCCAGTGGCCTAACATAGATGGTGCAAGCTCCTTGTCTGGAACTTTATTGGCTTTCTACATAAACCAAGTTATTCAGCCTCTTTTCTCCACTTAATTTTCCTACTACACTATTTCTTCCTAATCTAATCTTATATTTATAAATAAATAAGTTTTTTCCTCGCCAACACCGTCCCCGCTTCGAATTCCCTGGATCCACTGGGGCTGGACCCCGGCACTATAGACTTTCAAGGGAATGGGAATCCAGAATTCATTATCTAGTTTCCTAGGTTTACAGTCAGTGATGATGGGTTAGCATCACAGGAAGAGGCTCAGGGGTTCCAGAGCATGCTTTGGCTGAGAAGTCACTTTAATGACCCACCACAGTCATTTGGAATGGCTCACCTATGGAAGGCAGAGCTTCGGTGGCCACGGAGATTGACCATTATAATGGACATGAGAAGTAGACAAGTTGTGAGATGGGACGGCTGCTTTTAACTCAGCTATAATAGTTTCTAAAGGAGAATGACAGACTGAAAACTTTACATCAGAGGATGAGGGATATTCCATGATTGCCTTAAAAGAATTTTTTGTTTCTCAAAAGTGCAAAGTTCATGTAGCTAATACAATGGTTAATCAAACATAGTGGCCTGCTGAAGTACAACATCAGTTCAATTGACAGCCTCACTTGCTCTCTAATGTAAAAGTAAAGGCATTTACAGGGGAAAGGCAGCACCCTGAAACTGAAACAGGTGTATTTGTGGGCAATTTGGACCACTCCAATAATTCCAAACTTCATTGAGCCTCTCTTGCATGAAGAAGCAGTCTTCTCTCCACCTGCTGAGGTCGGTCCACTCTGCTACGTACTAACCTCATCAGAGGACTCCTTGAAATGAAATGTCAAGCCTCTTCAAGTTCCACCCCTACTAACTCCTATTTGCCTGTAGATCCCAGGGGCCACAGAGGCCACTGACATCACCAAATCCAAAGGGGATATTTCATACCAAACAAACTGCATGATTTAAATAATTGAAATCTACACACACACACACACACACACACACAAGATATCTACAAATACATAGGTAACATATCTGAGCATAGATTATCAGAGTGTTAGAAGAGGGAGGGAGAAATAAAAATGTAGATTAAGTTAAGTTTATCAACATGGGAATATACACCAGAGATTCTGGAGTCAGTGAATTAAGTTTGGGTTACTGAGAATGACTTTTTGTTTTGACGTGCAACTTATATGTTTTTTTTTACACTTGTGGTTAAAATTCATATAACAGTATTTACCATCTTAACTATTTTTAAGTGTATAGTTGTCTTGTTAAATACATTTATAATGTACAACCAACCTCCAGAACCTTTTTTCATCTGGCAAAACTGAACTCTATACCCATTAAACAACTCTCTTCTTCTGAATTTGACTAATCTATGTACCCCTATGGAAGTGAAGTCATACATGATTTGTCTTTTTGTTACTGGCTTATTCACAGAGCATAAAGCCCTCAAGTTTCATCTACGCTATAGCACATGTCAGAATTTCCTTCTTCTTTAAAGGCTGAATAACGTTTCTTTGTGCATACCACATTTTTCTACCATTCATCAACTTGGGTTGCTTCTACCTTTTGGCTCTTGTGTAAAATGCTGTTATGAACATGGATGTACAAATGTCTCTTTGAAACCCTGCTTTCAGTTCCTCTGGGTATATAATCAGAAGTGAAATTTCTGGATCATATGGCATTCTACTTTTAATTTTTTGGGGTATTGCCATACTGTTTCCCACAGCAGCTGTTCCATTTTACATTCCTACCAGCTGTGTCAAACAGTTACTGTTCCACACATTCTCACCAACACTGGTGTTCTTTTTTCCTTTTTTTTTTTTTTAATAGTAGCCACCCATTGCACACTGGATGTGCAATGTTATCTAACTGTGATTTTGATTTGTATTTCCCTAATAAGTGATCTTGAAACTTCTTTCATGTGTTTTTTTTTTGGCCATTTGTGTATCTTCTTTGGAATAATGTCTATTTAAGTCATTTGACTGTTTTAAAATTGGATTTTGTTGTTATTGTTGTTGAGTTGTAGAAGTTCTTTGTATATTCTGGATACTAATTCTTCTAAAATATATAATTTGCAAGTATATTTCCATTCTAAAGGTTGTCTTTTTACTCTGCTATTTCATCTGATGAATAGAAACTTTTAATTTTGATTAAAACTTTTAATTTTTAACTTCTTAACTTTTGTCACCTGTACTTTTGGTGCCAAGTCCAAGAAATCATTGCCAAATCCAAAGTTGTGAAGACTTTTTTCCCCCTATGTTTTCTTCTAAGAGATTTAGCTCTTTAGATAATTGATCCATCTTGCATGGGTTCAAATTCTTTCTTCTGCATATGGATATCCAGTTTTTCTAACACCATTTGCTGAAAAGACTCCTTTTCCTCTTGGTCTTGGCAGCCTGGTTGAAAATTTCTTGATCATATATGTGAGGAAATATTCTATTCCATTGGAATAGAATATGTGAGGAAATATTCTATTCCATTGATCTATATGACTATCTCTATGCCAGTATCACAGTTTTTGGTTTTGGTTTTTTTTTTTTTTCCTATAACTTTGTAATAAGTTTTAAAATCAGGAAGTACAAGAGCTCTAAAACTGTTCTTACTTTTTAAGACAATTTTTAGCTGTTTGTAGTCCTGAGAATGGTTTTAATTGTTTGCTGGGTTTCTATTGTCTCTGGGCTCAGTAGTGATGGTGGCTTAGTTGCTAAGTCATGCTGCCTCTTTTGCAACCCTACAGACTGTAGCCCACCAGGCTCCCCTACCCGTGGGATTTCCCTGGCAAAAATACTGGAATGGTTGCTATTTCCTTTTCCAAAGGATCTTCCTGTCCCAGAGATGGAACCTGCATCTCCTGCTTGGCATGTGGATTCTTTACCACCAGGGAAGCCCATGATCTCAACAGTGGTCTATGCCAAAAAGAACTTGACATATTATATAGTAAAAGTTAGAAACAGTAATACAAAGACTTTGAGAGATGGTAATACTGAAGTGAATTTAGGAGGTATGACCCATGCATTCAACCCTAAATACATCCTCTGAGAGGGCCCAGACCTCTCCTTGACATAGAGAAACACACCAGTGATGGAAACGCAGGGATATGTAAAACCACCAAAGTGGATTTCTTCCGAGCATCAAAAATGAATGTGAGGATGCTACCTAGAAATAGTTTCCTGATTCCATGAGGTTCTTGGGGTTGGATTCTGGGGTGGCAGAAGCCACATAGTAACTCACTCCTAGTGGCACAGAAAGCATGGTTACTGTTACAGTCAGCAGGGCAGCTCATTAATCAATAGTCTGGCCTTTCTCCAAAGGGGCTTGTGCAATGGCCATTGTACACATTTGGAGATAATTGGACTCTGGCTTTTGGGCCACCAATTCTTAGAGATGAAAAGACATTGCGATTCATAGATGAGAGGGGGACTTGTGGAAGTCAAGTGATAAATGGAATTGTTGCTTATGTCCCACTCATACTGTGTTCATGAGGTTATTCTGTGGCTAAGTCCTGAGTACTTAAGCATACAGTCAGAACACTCAGCAACCGGCAGAACCAACACAGGAGGACAGGTACAGCAGTGTTGGTGGATGCCCCTGAAGCTCATCCTCCCGGTGAAAATCTAATCTCAAAGCAGTTATCACCTGCCTGGGGGAATCGCACAGGTTAGTGCCTATATTAGATACTTAATGGAGCAGAAG
Source organism: Ovis canadensis (assembly GCF_042477335.2). Lineage (NCBI taxonomy): Eukaryota > Metazoa > Chordata > Mammalia > Artiodactyla > Bovidae > Ovis > Ovis canadensis. Next base: position 8,958,278 of record NC_091259.1, read on the forward strand.
CAGTGATTCTTATTAGTCTTGGCCTCTACCTAAGGTAGGTAATCTTGGGTTGCATGCATAGGACTAGGAGTCAGAAAAGCCTCCAATTTCTCAGCAGAAGTGCTAGAAGGCAGACGAGCAGTGCTGGTCGGTGGAATAATGGCCTCCCAAGGATGTCCATGTCCTCATACCCAGTACCTGTGAACGTATCGGGCAAAGCAGAATGAAGGCTGCAGCTGGAATCAGGACTGCTGTCAGCTGACTAAGAGGGGAGGGTACCCAGTGCTACTCAGGTGGACACAGTATAATCACGAAGGTCCTGAAAGTGGAGGAGAGAAGCAGGAGAGATGGGGAAACAAGACTAGAGAAGATCAGAGAGGTGCCACACAGCCACCCTTGAAGCTGCAGGAAAGGGGCCATGAGCCATGGAGTGTGGGAGGCCTCGGGAGCCGGAAGAGGCAAGGAAACAATCAGACCTGGAGCCTACACAAGAGAATGGAGCCCTGCCTGAGCCTTACTTTTGCCCTCCTGAGACCTGTGTCTGACTTCTGATCTGCCCACAGAAGTGTAAGGGCATACATTTGTGCTGTTTAAATCACTAAAGTGAAAGTGAAAGTCACTCAGTCCTGTCTGACTCTTTGCGACCCCACGGATTGCACAGTGCATGGAATTCTCCAGGCCAGAATACTAGAGTGGGTAGCCTTTCCCTTCTCCAGGGGATCTTCCCAACCCAGGGATCGAACCCAGGTCTCCTGAATTGCAGTCAGATTCTTTACCAACTGAGCCATCAGCAAAGCCCTTAACCCCCTAAGGCAATTATAATTTGTATGGCAGCAACAGAAATCTAATAAAATACCTTCGAATTCTGAGAGACAGTGATTTTCAATCTATGATGTTATATTCAGTCAGACACAATTCGAATTATATGTGAATTAAACATATCTCAGGACATACAGGGCTTCCCTGTTGGCTCAGGACATACAAGGTCTCAAAAGAAATTTTTCTTTTCTTGAACAGCAGCTGGAATATGTACCTTCCAAAGTAAAGGAGTAAATGGAAAATGAGGAAGAAACAGATCTAGGAAGTTGGAATATCTACCCACTAAGGAGAGGAGAAGGTGACTGCTGGGAAAGCAGGTTCTCTGCTGGCTTTAATTGTTGTTGTTTAGTCACTAAGTTGTGTTCAACTCTTTCGCAACCCCATGGACTGTAGCCTGTCAAGCTCCTCTGTCCATGGGATTCTCCAGGTGAGAATACTGGAGTGGGTTGCCATTCTCTTCTCAGGGGATCTTCTCTACTCAGGGATCAAACCCTTGTCTCCTGCATTGGCAGGAGGATTCTTTACCACTGAGCCACCAGGGAAGCCCCGCTCTGCTGACTAGAGTTAAGTAAACATATAATCAGCTAGCCCGGGAGAAGCAGCACAGCAGGTGAGGCAAGGGGCACTGAGTGGCCACCTCACAATGGCACTTTAACTGTTTTGAACAATTGGGACAGAATAAGCAAGAGTGACGGATTAGAAAACAAAAGCAGAGAAATGAGGAGGCAAGTTTTAAATCTGAAAATACAAGGTTGTTTTTTAAAAAACAAATGTAATTGTCCTGTCCTACTTATCTCAGCAGTGAACTCAATTTACATGTTCTAATGCTACAAATATAGATGCAATTTGATTGGTAAGATGCAGGGAAGAAAGGTGAAGGCGTGGACCTCCGGATTACATTTCTACTGGCTTATTGTTTGTGTATAGACTGCAGAGGCACAGAATTGGATGAATCATAACCTTGGGTTCATGGCACGCTCTTAATGCTGGTCTAGCTGTGACCTGCTTTTAACTACTTGGTTAGTTATTTGATTGGTGATTTTTAATCAAGTAATAAGCACCCACAAATTCACTGCCCCAGACTGAAGTTAGAATCTTGACACTTATTTACAGCCACGTGGTCTCCATCACCTGCCAATGCCTACCCCTCCTCCACCTGAGATAACCATATCCTGAACCCTGTGTTCATGATTCCTTTGCCTCATATGGAAGCTGAGCAACTTAAATTCATGACCAGTCTGAGTACAGAGTCCCTGCTAGGCTGAAAACAGGAGACGAGGAGGAGCTGTTAACATCAAGTACTTTGTCCGCGTGAAGCAGCAAATGGTTTAGTCTCAGCAAGAGAGGCTCTAAAACCTGAACCCCAGGGCTTTCTCACACTAAATACCACTGGTTATTCATTCCCCCCAAAGCCTCCAGCATTGCATGTACTGTATTTGTTCCTTTACTAAGTGTATACACCTTGACATGAGAGAGGAGGGCAGGGGTGAGGCGATAGGGTGAGGGGGTGGGGAGGGTACACAGAGGCCAAAGCAAGGTGTTGACATCCTGACCCCACAGCACTAGGAGCATCTTCTACCATCTGTGGGCAACGCTCTAGGAAAAGCATCTTTACTCAGCAGATGTCACAAGAGCCCCTCTTCCCAGATGGCCTCAGCCCAGACACTCTGGCACGGCTCCCATTACCCTAGGGACCTGGGGGAACCTCCCAGCCCCCCTGGAGCAGCGAGGGTCCAGCCAGGCTCTGCCTTTGCTGCCTGCGGACCCTGAGACCCAAGCTGGCTGTGAGACAGCTGCTACCCCTGTCCACCCGCCACAGTCAGTAAGCAGGGCCGGACCACTCAGCCATGGCTCACAGCTGGTTGGGAAGATGCTTCTAACTGGGGGGCCCACAAAGCAGCGTGATACTTGCCCTGCTCTGCGAGCATGAGTTCACTGACCACGGGGCTACAAAGGGCCCTGGGACCCACCAAATGGTAATCAATCATTTCCTAAAGCATGTAACTCAAGCACTGGTTTTGGGATAAACAAGTTTTACTCCCCAAAGTGCCCTATGATCAAGGAAATTCATAGAACATGAAATTAAAAGTCAGGTTCTTTTCCTACATGGCTTCTCAGAACCTAACCTCAAGATTAGGCTGTAGGATCTTTAGTGAGCTTTAGTTACCTCACCTGCAGTGTAGAAACAATAATGCCCACCTTGGAGAAATACTGAGGGAAAATGAATCTACAGGCTTAGAAACATTCAGCAAGGTGTCTCACGCAGGAGCTGTCAGCAGGTCCTAATTCTCCTCTCTTCTCCATTGCCTTTCATTTTCTTTCAAATGTTCCCCAGGTACAATAAATTCCCTTCTGGGTCATTATTTAACACTGATTTCCTGGGCTCTGGATGGCATCACGGTAATTATGTATGCAGTGGAAGTGCTACCAAATCAGGTCTGTCTGCTCACTGCTCAAAAATCAACATGAGAAAGGGAGAGAGACAAATGCTGGTAGAAAGGAAAGGTGACTTTAATTAGAGTGGCAGGAATCTGGGGAGATGGTGGACTCAGTGTCTCCCAAAAACCAGCTCTGAAGACGCTGCTCAGCCAGGGAAGTTTTGAAGGGAAAGAGGGAAGTCATCTCAGTTAATCCCTGAGATGGTGGCTCAGAGTGGTCACCATGCCCCACTGTGTGCAGGTTTGCCAGCTCCTTATGATCTTCCTCTAGGTGTCAGTCTTGTTCACAAGATTACTGGAGGAGAAGCCAGGGAAAAGATCTGGTCATCTGTAATATTACTTCTTCATTTCTACTCCTTTGATTTACAGAAAGAACTGACAAGCGAGGCAAGGTATTGTGTGATTAAAATTTTGAAAGTTGTGCTTGGGCCAGAGGTGAGTACACCATGGGGGTACCTTGTCTAAAAGTTAGTTACAATACAGCTTTATGCTAAAGTGACAAGAAAATGGGGCTGCATGCTGAGAGGGGCTTCCTGCCATGAGCTGCTTATAGAGGCTCCTACCCAGTTTACTTGGTCAGACAGGGGGAGCCTCGGTCCAGGGTGGGCAGAAATCCTGTGACTAGCAACGCACCCTGCACCCTGCGTGTGGGAGTGGCAGCCTCATCTCTGGGATCACCAAGGAGCAGACAGAACCCCAGGTTAACTCACTCAACACAGACTCACAATCACAAAAGAGGGGACTTGCAGCCAGCACGATGGAAAAAGCGCTACCCAGAGGCTTTCAACTAGTTCTTGACCTGCTCAGTTTGTTTGCGTTTGCTCAGCTGTAAGATGCAGCGGTGAGGGCTGAAGCTCTCCACATGCTCTTCATCTAAGCCACGTGAATCCCTATCTGAAGGTCACCAACTGGAATCACCAGTCCGGGAAGCACAAGCCACACAGCCACTATGTATTTTATTGACACTGGAACAAGTTACATTCAAGTCTTCACGACAGCACAGTGCAGAGGTTCCAGGGTGACACATGTCACTTTCATAAACACAAAGCACTTTCTGCTCTGAGACACACAGGGAAGGTCGATGAAGTGGAGGGAGATGGGAGACGGAGAGCTGACAGCAGACCCAGACCTTAATAGGGCGGGACTTCCACCAGAGAAAGACCTTCCCTGTGACTTGGCAGCATTTCTACAGGCCTTCAGAGAGGAAGAAGCGAAGGGAAACTTTTCATCTGATTTCAGAGCAGGACAAACTTTCCATAGCTCTGCCACTTGCTCTCTTTCTGGTTCAAAGGATGCCATGACAGCATTAAAGGACAGTAGGCTCAGGCTTGGGAGCCATTTGGGCTGGAAAAAACCCTCGTGGTATCCCTATGGGCCTAAAAGCCTCCCTCTCTCCCATGAAGGTGGAACCTATGGGCTTCCCTGGTGGCTCAGACGGTAAAGAACTTATCTGTAGTGCAGGAGACCAGGGTTTGATCCCTGGGTCAGGAAGATCCTTTCGAGAAGGGAATGGCAACCCACTCCAGTATTCTTGCCTGGAAAATCCCATGGACAGAGGAGCCTGGCGGGCTACAGTCCACAGGGTTGCAAAGAATCGGACACAACTGAAGCAATGTAGCATGTACGTCCCATGAAAGTCACTTTTTTACCCACTGTTCAGAAGATGATTTTTTAAACTTTACAGCTTGAAATTTTCAAACACCCCCAAAACAGAGAGAATAGTAATAATGAACCCCCATGATTCGTTTTAGGGAGGCAGATGATATGACAAAGTCCAGTTAACAGCCAAGAGATCTAAGTGAACCTCAGACAAACCCCTTCTCCCTGAGCCTCAGTTTTCCACTCAGCTCCATGGCTATTGTTTGCTTTCAGAATCTCTCTGGTTGCTAGAAAGAAACCTTGAACAAGCGTGAGAGCAGCACTTGCTTAGGGCTGGTGAATGAAGCTCTCCTCTGCCTGGGTCATCTCTCTCCTGGGTGACACTGTGACACTCAGGACCAGACGGCAGGTGATGAAAACACTCATCATCTCTGGAATGAGGTTTCTCTGGCAAGCTTAGTTATTAAGGACCATCACAATGCCATAGGTTTTGATAAGTAACATGTGAGCCACCAGAGTAAGGTTGAATGTGAGCTGTCTTGTGGAAATTGGTGTGAAAAAGCCTTACTATTCAGACAACACAGAGGAGAAACAGCCTGTCTAGACAGCTGGGAGCATGTTGGAAAGCCTGCTCTCTCTGCAAAAGCAGAGCAGTATTTCATAGAATCTTGTTCTGTGAGATTGCAGGCGAGGAAGAATTGTATCTCTTGGATAAGTTCTGTTTCTGGTTTATCGTAATGGCCACCATCCCAAGAGAGGTCCTTTAACCAGGCTCTTCCCACCGCTGGTTGCAGGATGAAGGCAGTCTGTCTGCTCTGGGACAGTTTTCTTGTTGGGCTCTTCTCCCACCTCATCTCACTCTTCCAGTAGATATTACTCCTGGGAGAAGGGTTCAGGAGTTCTCGGCTATGCTCATATTTCTTATTTCTAAATGGAAAACTGTAATTCAACATGAAACAAAAATCACAGACGCACACATACAGAAAAAAAGTTGCCAAGAATTCCATAGCATTTTGACAGAACTTATCACAAGTTAGTGGGAGAAGGGGGTAGTTTTTATTTTCCTCTTTGTGCTTTTCTGAATGTTTTTCAAACTTTCAATGAGAGTTTTTCTTTGTTTTAAGGAAACTCAGTAATTCCTGTTTACTAAAGTAAAGAACCCAGTCATCCGTTTCTTGTCATGTGTCGGGCCTCCATAGAACTGGGATTCATCTTGCTCCAGCGACTTCAAAAAGCAAGGCATTCAAAGCTCACACCGGCTCTGGCTGGCGAACCTCTCACTGGCCAATGGTCCTGTCTCAAGCAGTGCTGTGCCCCTAGGTTGTGCACACCCCAAGTCTGACTCCGGGGTCCATCACGAGTGATCAGTGGTGGGGAGTGTTATAAGGTGGCTACCTGACTGCTGGGAGCAGTTGCCTAACTCAACCCCTATGTGAGCAGAAGCTGTGCCGGGTCCTCTGGCTCGGGGAACCAGCATGTCTCAGACAGAAATTCACCAGTATATGTTGAGCTTTTTGTTTTCTCTAATGGAGCAAAGAGGCTGGACAGTTGTATAGGAACTCAAATGACCTCGGGCTTCTGCAGGAACTTGTTTCTGGCATGCGAAGTTCATCACGTGTCAGGACAGACTCTTTTCCAGGCTCTGTTCTCAGGCGCTCTGCCATCCTCCTCGGCAGACAGAGCCCCTCACCCCCACCCCTTCCCTGCCTCCTCCTCTAAGTCATGGTCACAGTGGGCTCCACGGACGCCAGGTCTGTCCTCCCAGACTGTACCTGGGAGGACAGCAGGAGGCTGCTGGCTGGAGGAGCCCTGCGGCCGCTGCTCTTCTCCGCCCAGGCCACCCTGAGGGAGGGCACAGGGGAGGGCGGCTGCCCCTCCTGAGGCTTGGGTGACCTCTGGCACATGCGCAGCAGCGCCTTCAGCTCAACCCTGAAGTTCTCGTTGAGCCAGCAGTAGATGAAGGGGTTGTAGCAGGTACTGCTCATGGCGAACCAGTGGAAGGCGAAGTAGAGGGCATTGTTGGTGCGGATGACCTTGCTGGACAGCAGGAGGACATAGCAGTTGAGGGGGAACCAGCAGAGGGCAAAGAGAACCACCACCAGCATCAGCATCTTGATGGTCTTCTTCTTCTTGCGCCGCAGGGCCAGGTATTGCTTTGTGGTCACATCACCAATGGTGTTGCACAGCCACAACTTCTTGGCCACACGGGCATAGGCCACGGAGATGATGAGAAGGGGCAGAATGTAAAGCAGGATGAAAGTGGCCAAGTCCAGGTACTTCCAGAAGAGGTCGGCTGGCTCAGGGAAGTCTGGCAGGCACAGGGAGCGGATGATGTCCTCACTGGGGACAGGGGAGAGAGAAGGAGAATGTGCAGTTACTGTGGAAAAGCCACATCCCAGGAACACTGGCCTCTCTCTCTCCTGGGTTCCTGGTACATCCATCTGTTAAAGCATAGATGATGAGCAGCCTGATTATCTGACTACACTTGCAGCATTCCCACTAGGCTGGGAGTTCTCTAAAGGTAAGAATAACAGCTAAATGTCCAATGACAAATGAGTGGATTATGAAGATGTGATACACATATACAGTGGAATACTACTCAGCCATAAAAAATGAAATAACGTCATTTGCAGCACGAATGGACCTAGAGGTTATCATGCTAAATGAAGTAAACCAGACAGAGAAAGACAAATATCATATGATAGTGCTTATATGTGGAATCTAAAAAAATGATACAAAATTTTTTTTAAATGTTAAAAATGACACGAATGAACTTATATACAAAACAGAAACAGACCCATAGACATAGAAGACAAACATGGTTACCAAAGGGTAAAGGTCAAGGGTGAGGGGTAAATTTGGAGTTTGAGATTAACATTCAGTTCAGTTCAGTTGCTCAGCTGCGTCCGACTCTTTGTGACCCCGTGGACTGCAGCACGCCAGGCCTCCCTGTCCATCACCAACTCCTGGAGTCTACTCAAACTCATGCCCATTGAGTCGGTGATGCCATCCAGCCATCTCATCCTCTGTCATCCCCTTCTCCTTCCACCTTCTATCTTTCCCAGCATCAGGATCTTTTCAAATAAGTCAGTTCTTCACATCAGGTAGCCAAAGTATTGGAGTTTCAGCTTCAGCATCAGTCCTTCCAATGAATATTCAGAACTAATGAATATGAACTTATAAATTGTTAATATTTTACTGATGCGATTAACATATAAAAACTATAATATATAAAATAGATAACAAGAACCTACTGTATAGCATAGAGAACTATACTCAACATTTTGTAATAACCTATAAGAGAAAAAAGTCTGCTATACACTCGAAACTAACACTGCAAATCAACTATACTTCAATTTTTCAGAAAGATAAATACACCTAGATTACTCTGTGTGTTTACTTTGTATTGTTCCTAGCCCAGAATAGAGGCCCAATAAATATTTGTTCAATGAATAAATGCACTGGTGTTCCTAGTCTTAGAATTAATTCATCCTGGGAGCACAATGGATTCGGGAAATCTTGGAATTTCTGTTGCACAACCTACTCTCATTCCAGTGGGGATCCAAGGAATGGGGGGAAAAATGATGAGTTTTGAGAATGTGAGTGGCAATGCTGGAACTCATACACCTTCAGCCACTCAGACAAAAATACTTATTTTCTATGGAATGTACCCAGTCCTCTTCAAATTCTTTAAGGACATCTATGTGTGTTGGCAAACCTGGAGCTGGTAGATGAAGAACATGCACATTATGATCTGCTGAACGAGGCAGCAGGGAGCTCCCTCAGGACTTCCTTCCAATTTTGGAGAAGTGAAAATCCCAGGGCCATTTGACTGAAGGCGCAGTTTTAATACACTCACACAAAGGAAACCACAAGACTATTACTTACATCCCAGCTGGGGTTGCTGTGAGCTGGGAGAAGTGCCATCCTTACTCCCAGGTCTCCAATGGGCAGGAGAGAGAGCAGGGCAGCAAGCACCTGTTACTTACAAGCTGGTTGGGGTGGAGGTCACTAATTTTTCACAGGCTCAACTCTGAAAGAACATTTTAAAAGATGCTCTGGAAAAAGCAAGGCAGGAACTAGTGGCAGGAAACCTAAGCTCAGGTCTTTATTTAAATGTCCAGACTTTTTATGCCAGCAGGGTTTTAATCCTGTAAAATCTCTAAGCAGCAACTCGAAATTGCTACTTTCTCATCATACCATGTAGCTTATTGATCTTGTAATATCAGTACATACAGGTGGCTGTCACTAGTGAAACAAAGACAACTCTCTTTGCTTTTGTTATCAGAAAAAAGAAACAGCCTTCCACATGTGAAGGCAGATGGGGAAGCTGAGTATTCAGGAGGAGGTGGGTACGTGATTCATTCGGTATCCTAGAATTCAGGCACGGATCCTTCATAAATTAGTTCAAGTTGGCCTTCAGAGCGTGTTCTCTGGAGCCCGCCTACGCTACAGGAGTGTATGTAAATGTTTGATTCAGGTGAGGCAGCACACAGGAAGACCCATCAGCAGGGCACCCCTCGCTGGTCCGAGGCACTGGGCCCCAGCTCCTGCCCACCCCACAAGACACAGCTGGTACCCAAGACTTCCAGGAGCCTAGGACCACCCGAAGGCCACGGAAGACACTTTCCCCAGATTCACTAAGAGCTAGAAGTGACCAGGAGTTCCTAGGATATGAGAGCGCAGCTCCGTCGCCTCCAAGGGGGCAGACGCAGCTACAGTCTGCCCCGGAGCGCCCCCTGCAGGCTACGCCCTCCCTCGGTCTCTCCCCATTTGCTGTCCGGCTTCTCCACCCCTGGGAGCACTTTACTTATTTTTTTAAGGGTGATTTTTTTTTTCTAAGTATGTATAAATCTACTGGTATTTTTTAAATTAATTATTCTGTTGTTGCTGCACTGTGTCTTTGTTGCTGCACATGGGCTTTCTCTAGATGCAGCGAGCATCTTACTACAATGTGCAGGTTTATCATGGTGGGGGCCTTTCATGTTGTGGAGCCTGGGCTCTAGGCACACAGGCTTTAGCAGTTGTGGCACACAGGCTTAGTTGCTCTACGGCATGTGGAATCTTCCCAGACGTGGGGTCGAACTTGTGACCCCTGCACTGGTGGGTGGATTCTTATCCACTGTACCACCAGGGAAGTCCAGTACTTCATTTATTTATTCAGCTGTGTCAGGTAGGTCTTAGCTGAAGCATGCAGGCTGTCTAGTTGTGGATAGCAGGCTCAGAAGTTGCAGTATGGGTTTAGTTGCTCCTCGGTACATGGGATCTTGTTCCCCGACCAAGGATTGAATCCACGTCCCCTGCATTGGAAGGAGAATTCTTAATCACTGGACCACCAGGGAAGTCTCCTGGGAGCACTTTCTTAAAAATCATGGGCACATGCATCTTCCTTTATCTCAGGATCTGTTTCTATAGAACTTCAGCTAAAACAACTATGAACTGATAAAGATCACTCTATGTTCATTCATTCATTCAGCAAATATGTACTGAGAGGTTGTGATGTGGAGACAGTCATTTAGATGCTAGGGACAGCAAGATGACAAAATCAGATATGGAGCCAGTTCCCCTCAACCTCACAGTCTAACAGGGGAGGTCACCTTTAATGAACTAGCAGCACGCACGAGTATTTAAATTTCAAGACACTGAGTGCTTTCCTTTCTAGAAGAGCAAAAGACAAAGCATATGATAAATGAGAGGTGTGTGTGGGGACAGCATCCTGCCTGAGACACTTAGACATATATACAGGTTTGTTTATAGGTGGTGCAAGGGAACTTAAACCTCATCATTTTAAACAGGGAATAGGTGATTCCGAATTTCAGTCTGGGTGAGTATATGTCCCCAGTGGCAGAAGCTGATTGCTATTGCCTTGACCTTGCAAACAAAGGGACAGAGAATAACAAGGAAGAGCTGTAAAGTGTTTAGAAGAAAGGATGAGAAAAAAAAGCAAAACAAAAAAAGTGCAGAGGATAGGCACAGGCCTGGAAGCAACAGGATGGGAAGGAAGCAGAGAGACAGCTTGGCACAGTAACTTGGTGCTAGTAACTCTGAGATTCAGAGGAGGCTCAAGTTTCCATCTGTCAAGGTCCTCCAGGCTCCCAGGCTGCTCCCTACTAGTCCATCTCACCTGTACTTGAAGGTAAATAATTTCTGGCAGATAGCGTGTGGGAGTGAAAAGAACGTTGCCATGGTCCAGATGACTGAGATGTAGATGACACCTTTTGTGGTTGAGATCCGAGGTTTTAACGGATGCATGATGACCTGGAAAACACACAAAACTGGGCATCACTGGCAGAAGACAGCTTGAAGCAAATGAGAAATCCAGATGATGCGGTTCACTTGTCACAACAAGGCAGGTAGGTCCTACTTACAAAATCAAATACCCCGTAATTCATTGTAGAGCCCCTGGGTTACACCACCCCACCACCCAGCTCTGGGGGTAGAAAGAGGATGCCATCTGGACTGAGACTCCAGGCAGTTCAAATGGCTCTTGCATGTCGGTCATGCCTGGCTGAAGCCAGGTGCAGAAAGAAAGTCAGAGAGGAGTGAAAGGAGAGGTCTGTCCCCATGACACCCACAGTGAGGCAGGCAGAGGGGCAGCCACGGTCAGCCCCCACCTCAGGACCTCATCCCATCTGCCCAGATCCTTTAGGTTACAAAGGGCTCAGAGGGGTCGGAAGGTGACACACACAGGGTGAGGCCCTCACCACTTACTGTGGGAAGCTGCATCCACCTTTATTTGGGGATCACTGCTGTTTCTCAAAGTCGTTTCTACTGGGCTGGCCAAAAAATTCATTTGGCTTTAAGTACTAATAAAAGACACATTTTTAATTTTCACCAAGAACTGTGTTGAACAACATACTCACTAACCGAACGAACTATCTGGCCAATCCAATAAAACTGCAGTGGGGCCCAGCTTTCCCAAGCCCCAAATAAAACCAGTGCTAGAAGCTTTGGGCTGAAAAGCATCTTAGAACCAATTGCTACTATATGCCAATCAATTCTCCTAAAAAGTTTAAATAAAGACTTGGGAATTTCACAGCAGCCTCATTTTAAGGTTAGAATCATTATTTCTTTTTATTAAATTGATATATAATTGATGTATAATATTATATAAATTGTAAGTATACAATATAGTGATTCACAGTTTGAAAGGTTATACTCCACTTATAGTTATTGTAAAATATGGGTCATATTCCCTGTGTTGTACAATATATCCTTGTAGCTTATTTTATACCTGTAGTGTGTACCTCTTACTCCTCTACCCAGACATTGCCTCTTCCTCCTTCCCTCTTCCCACTGGTAACCACTAGTTTGTTCTCTATGTCTGGGGGTCTGCTTCTTTTTTGTTATATTCACTAGTTTGCTGTATTACTTTAGAGTCCAATATAAGTAATATCATGCAGTATTTGTCTTTCTCCATCTGGCTTACTTCACTTAGCATAATACCCTCCAAATCCATCCATGTTGCTGCAAATGGCAAAATTTCTTCTTTTTTATGGCTGAGGAGCCAGTATATATATACATCACATCTTCTTTATCCATCTGTCTACTGATGGACACCCAGGTGGCTAGGTTAGAATCTATTTTCTGAAAAAGATGTTTGGGGTGAATAGGGTCAGGAGGAAAGGTCATAAAGAGCTGCCACCACCTCAGGATGCCATCCCAGGACACACTGGACCTTCTACCGTGTTCTTCCACAGTCTTCCCCCGGTCTCTTAAGGTTTATCGGAGGAATGGACTAGGCTTCAGAAGCTGCCCAGCACATCTCCATTCTGGACTCGGCCATCCTTGCCTCTCACACTCCTTCATGGCTCAGGTCAATAAAGGGAGTGAAAGCCTGGGTCAGAAACCCTGGATGCTCCAAGAACCTGTAGTCTCTGGGACAGGATCCCATGTGTGGGTATATATCACAGTAGTGTGGCCAGTGTATGCAAGACCTCCCCCTTGTTCCTCAGACCCTCCTTTGGTCCAAGGGTGGACCCTCAGTTAGCTGTGTTAAGTGAGGTAGGTATAGCCCAAGTAAAGGTAAGGTGATCCAGAGTACTTCTTGTTGAATTAGGGGAGAAGGTTAAGAAAAGGCAAGAAATATTTGTATGCAACCTTTTGATACTTTGCACCAAAACATCTTAACATAAATGCCAAAGGGACAGTGTGCATGGGTGCTAAGCTGCTTTAGTCATGTCCAAGTCTTTGTGACTATGGACTGTAGCCCACCAGGCTCCTTTGTCCATGGGATTTTAGGCAAGAATACTGGAGTGAGTTGCCATGCCTTCCTCCATGGGATCTTCCCAAATCAGGGATGGAAACCAAGTCTCCTGGGTCTCCTGTATTGCACACAGATTCTTTACCTGCTGAGCCATTGAGGATTCTCCCTGATGAGTCTGTATCTTAGAAGCTTCCTATCCCTTGGCTGTAGTTGTAACTCTTGGAGCTCCTTAGAATTAAATTTCGCTCTTTTTGTCCTGATTGTCCTTATGATACTGGCCTGAAGGTGCCCTGTGTCTTCTCAGAGCAGACTAATCATCTAGAAATCTGTGCATGAGCCTGCAGCCAGCCTCAAGCCTCAAGGCTGCTCCTCCCTTCATCAGTCACCAGGCATATGGTGCTGTGCAAGCGATGATGCCCTTCCCTGACCTGCGATCAGTGACTCTGCACAGACCCAAGTGTATAACCAAGGTTCACTGAATCAGCATAAGCCAGGCATCTGTGTGGAACCACCCTCCTCCATGACCAGCGCTGTCAGGTCCTTTTGGCTCCCTTCACCATACCCACCCATAATCGCCTGAAGGGGCAGGACAATGAGCAGGGCCTCAACACCCCGCTGGACTCCTGCACCTGCACGCCTCCCTGTCTGCAACCCCAGGTGTACCTCCTCTACAACCAGGCCCAGGAATAGCCACCTCATCTCCCAGCCAGCAGCCTTGCCTTTGACCTGCCATTATCTGCCACTCTCTTTTCATCTGTCATTTTCCAGATTTGCCTTCCTACCCCTGAAAACAAGCTCAGTCATTTCTGATGCACAGAATGCCAGCAGGGAGTCTTCACTGGAATAACAAATGGGGAGTAATGTTTTGCAGCCTCTAGCACAAAGGACTTAATATGCCTAATTTAGTGCTCATATTGGTCAGTAAGAAGACAAATAGGCTCTTTGAAAAATGGTCTAGGGAACTTCACTGGCGGTCCAGTGGTTAAGACTTCGCCTTCCAATGCAGGGAGTGCGGGTTCAATCCCTGGTCACAAAGCTAAGGTCCCACATGCCTCAAGGCCAAAAAGCCAAACCATAAAACAGAAGTGATATTGTAACAGATTCAATAAATACTTTAAAGACGGTCTACATCAGAAACAGTCTTTAAAAATAAATGGGCTGAAGCACTGTCCTGAGCGCCCTGGTAAGAACGCCGGGGCGGGTGGGGGGGCCTCACCTGGTGGCGGTCCACAGCGATGGCCGTCAGCGTGAGGGCGGAGACGTGCAGGGAGCAGTACTGTGCGAAGCGGCTGACGTGGCACATGCCTTTCCCAAACACCCACGTGCTGTTCACAAAGCGGACCTGCAGACGAACCCGCAGGTGTCAGGAGGCAGACGGTTCTGGCCCGACCTCCTCCCTGTGTCTCCCGGCAGCGAACCACAGGAGGCCTCTCTCTGCCTGGCTCCACTCTGCACTGCTGGACTGTGGGTCTCACGTGCTTTTCTCCAGCACAACTCATTCTCCATCACCCAATTCAGCAGACTCTGATCCTGCTACTGGGGCCAGGCCCTGCTAGGTGCCAGGACAGAGTGGGAAGGACATGGGTTCTGGAGTCAGATTTCCCACCTCTAATGTTTTCTAGCTGTGTGACCTTGGGCAAAGTAGATAATCTGTCTGAACCTCTGTTTCCTCATTTGCAAAAAAAAAAACAAAAAAAAGGGCTCAAAAATCTCTTTTGTTTTTCTGTTGCTCAGTCATGTCTGACTCTTGGTGAACCCATGAACTGCAGGCAAGACAGGCTTCTCTGTCCTTCACTGTCTCCTGGAGCCTGATCAAACTCATGTCCATAGAGTTGTGATGCCATCCAACCTCATCCTGTGTCATCCCCTTCTCTTCCTGCCCTCAATCTTTCCCAGCATCAGGGTCTTTTCTAATAAGTCTTATTTCTTATTTCTAATAAGTCTTATGTATCTTATTGTAAGGATTAGCTTTTTTTTTTTTTTCCAGAGAAAGACTATAGCGCATGGAATACAATATCTGGCAGATTGCTAGAAAGATATGATTAGAACTAAATAGGAGCTATTTTTATGATAATAACCAAATTCATTTTCGGTTCCTATGAGTTCAGACTCACAGAGGAGACATGTCTACAGAGTCACAATATAGCGTGTAGGTTGGGCCCTGGAATGTTGACTAAGCAGGCCTCAAGACACATCATCTGGAGAGGAGATCCAGGGATCTGCAGAGGTGGGAGCAGGGGCTAGGGTCTGGGCAGAGAGAGGAGACCAGCTTTCAGGGTGTGTGCGGCTCAGGGAGCAGGCAGAGGCCTCAACCCACATCTTCCACAGCTCTTTGCTCACTCAGCGCCTGAGCTCCTGAGTGATGTTCCACACCCAAAAAGGATCAGGCATTGATTCTGATCAAGGAGCTCCCAACTTGGGAAGAGGAGGTCTCAGGTATCTCAGATGCAAGATAGAAAATATTCAATGCCCTATGGTAGGGATCCCCAACTGTTTTGGCAGGGGCCAGTTTCATGGAAGATAATTCATGGGGGCGAGGGGTGGTGAGGGTTTCGGGATGATTCAAGTGCAGTAGGACACGTGCTCCAAGGGGAATCTAATGCCGCCTTGATGGACAGGAGGAGGTGCTCAGGAGGTAACAAGTGAAGGGTACAGGTAAACACAGACAGAGCTTCACTCACTTGCCCACCACTCATCAACTGCTGTGGGGCCCGGGGCCCGTTAGGTACTGGTCTGTGACCAAGGGGTTGGGACCCCTGCCCCACAGAAGGCCCAGACAAAGGGCCACCAGGGCAGGTGGGAGTGGGCTGAGGCTGAGAGAGAGAGAGGTGACACAAAAAAATAGCGCAAATCAGCTCAACAGGAAGAATGTCGAGCAGTGATTTACAGCAAAGTATTTGCTACTGATAGCTGTCACCTTGGGCGAGGCACTTAGGCCCAGTGAGCCTCACTTTCCTGGGCTAACCCTTGTTCACATGATTGCTATAAAAATCAAGTACCTGTAAATCAGATAACACGAGTAAATCAGATAAAACAGTACCTGGTACATAGCAAGTACTTAACTACTAGCTGCCATTATTGTAAGATACAAGACAATTGAGATAAGTTTTATAGAATGGGCTTTCCTGGTGGCTCAGATGGTAAAGAATCTACCTGCTGTGCAGGAGACCCAGGTTTGATCCCCTGGAGAAGGGAATGGCGATCCAATCCAGTATTCTTGCCTGGAGAATTCCATGGACAGAGGAGCCTGGAAGGCTATAGCTCATAGGTTCCCAAAGAGTCGGACACAACTGAGCAACTAACACTTTACAGAATAGGTAGGATTTGCCCATGTGCAGGTAAGAACAAAGAGCATGGCACAAAGTCAGGAATCTCAGGAGCTGTTTGGAGAACAAGGGCTGGAATGATTTGACGACAGCATGTGCATGAGAAACACGGGGGACAAGTCTGACCTGATCATGAACCTGGTACACAAACCATGGTCACTATTCTCTATGGAATAGGCAGGTAAGAGCTCCATGGGGATGTGAGCAGCCCAGTGACACTATCCAGCAGGAAACGCTTAGGTACCCCTGCTTCTCACCTCCCACAGTCAATGCAGAACCAAAGCCAAGCAGTGCTGCTTGAAGCATTTCCCAATCCACTCCCTCTTCTTTAGCCCCCAGGCCATGGCCTGCTTGGAGCCCCCTCATCTCTCACCTGGACTATCACAGCCTCCAGTCAGCTTTCTAGTCCTCCAGTCTGCCCCCCTGTAATTCAATCTTCACACTGCTTACAGTGCTTTCTTAACCAAAGATCAGATTACTGTCACCTTCCTGCTTAGAATCATAGACGGCCTTCAAGACAGAGCCAGATACCCTCCGAGCATCCAGGCTGCTCACAGCCAGCCCACCTTTCCCTGGCCGCCTCTGCTTCTTCCTGCCCCGCAGCTCCTCCATGGTGCTTCCTGCCCTGATGCTGCAGCTGCAGTGAGCCCTTAACACACCACAAACCTGGACACCCCTGCCTTTGTCCTCTCCAGTCTCTGCCTGTACCAAACATTCATCTCAGCCTGAGAAATTCCTACTCATCTTAGCCCCTTTGAAATGTTGCGTTCTTTGAAAAGTCTCCTTTGACCCACCCATGGAACTCTGGCAGATCAAAATAAAGGACTGACTCCTGGCTCCACTACACTCTGTGCCCACCTCTGCCACAGTAATTGTGAGTAATTGTTTGCTTTTCTTTCATCGACCAGCACTGGTTTTCATGCTGACATAATATGTAAAATGGACAGGAAGGGAGACCAGGGAGGAGGGATATTTATATCAACTAGCCCAAGAACAAGACTTCTTACCCATTGAGGAGCCCAGGTGAGATGTAGAAGACCCTCCCTTCAACCCTTTCACTCACCCTGGTTGCCAGCTTCTCAGAAGCTCTGATAGGAAATTGGACTGGAGTGGTTGCACGGGTCAGGTTGAAGGCCAAGCTGGTTTGGATCAACCTGGAGCAGGGGCCGGGTCCTCAGAGCCTTGACACCCCCTCTTTTGCAGGAGATCCTGCGAGTAGGGGGCTCTTGGCTCCGAACTGCATTCTGGTCTCTCCCTCCCCCACCTGCCCTGTGTGCAGATCCAGCCAGGCACCCTGCTCTGGGCAGCAGCAGAGGGCTGTGCCCCGGGGCTCCTATCCTGGGCGGCCTAGCCCACTCCCCAGGACTGCAGATGGTCAAGTCAGAAGCTAAGGGGGAGCCAAGAGAAACCAGAGATGCACTCCTGTGCTTTAAGGCAGTTGGTGGGCAGTGGATGTGTGTGTGTATGTTGTGGGGGGGAGGTATCTGGAAGTCTCTTTGCCCCTGGCTACTGCCCACAGCATCCTGAGGAATCCAGTAAATGTAGGCAGAAAGGAGAGCAGGGAAAGTCCGTGGTTGAGAGCAGTGGTCCAAGAGGTCCCATCCCCTACCCCCAGTTAAGTGGCTTCATGGACAGACCTCCGGCTGTACCTGAGTCAGAGGACCAAATTCTCATGCTGGCTCTGCCAGTTACCAGCCAAGTGACCTGGACAAGGGACTGAACTTCTGTGCCACAGTTTTCTCATCTGCCAAATGGAAGTGATGCTCTCATAAGCAAAGACACGAGAGAGGACACAGTTTTTAAATGTCAGGTTTGAAAGGATGTTCACACACGTGTATAGGCTTGTGGGAATTCACCTTCTTTTTGCTCATCTGTTATTTCTGGTTGAGTGTGTGTGGTGTGTGTAAGAAAGAGAAAGAAAGACACATGAATAGATAGGGTTTGGTAATAACTCAAGTATCAATAAGGTTGTTCATAAATTGGAAAAAAGCGTAAATCATGCTGCAGAAATAGAAGGTATTCCTGTCATGATGACTGCTTGGTCACAGCTCTTCCAGTTTCAATCATCCACGGGCACCACAGTCCCAAGACATGAAAGAAGAGACGTGACACCACTAGCATCAGCAGCCGGAGCTCAGTGGAAGTTGGGGAAGAGAGGCGGGGCGGGGCCCCCTACCCGTGTGCAAGTGCCCCGAGGCCGCCCCTGCCCTGGGGCCCAAGCCCACCTCACCCGCATGTCCTCCACCACACAGACTTCATACACAACCTCACTGGCAAACCACTGAAGGGAAATGCAATTTAACTAAGTGGTCTAGGAAAAGGCACCGAAGGTTCCATTAACAACTAGCAACTGTTTCATATTTTAGCTGGCTTCAAGCAGCATCCCATGACCGGGGGCATTTAATGGGCTATATTTAATGGGGGTGGGGTGACCTAACAATCTACGCTGGCATTTCAAAGGGCTTTGATTTACTGCCCCATCATCATGCAGACTCCCGGTCAGTGACATTACACAGGAAATGGTCATTGACTCACAGCTGGCTGCAGACACTCGAATCATTGACCTCAGTGCCATGAGCTGCAGAAGCTCTGGCTTAGAAGGTGATGTGAGAGAGACAGAGCACAGAAAGACAAAACTAGAGAGACAGACAAGAAGTGTCAAGGATAAGCATGAGGAGAGAGACAGAGATAGACAAACAGAGGCAGAAAGAGTCACAGACAGGAAAATAATAGACTAAGACACAGAGAACCAGAGACAGAGCAAAGAGAAGACGCTGGAGAGACAGGCAGGCAGAAAGGCAAACACGAAATGACAGCGTCAGAAACAGCCACACTAAGAGACAAACAGCAGGGCAGAGCGATGAGAGATGAGTCGATCAGAGAGAGACTAAGAAACATGAAGCAGGAAGACAGGCAGAGAAGGGAACAGACGGGAAAAGGGAGAAATCGGGCGGCGAGAGGGAGGGGACCCAGGGAGACAGAGCCCAGCCCTCGGCCTCACCAAAGTGAAGGGGGTGTTGAGGAGCGTGATCATGATGTCGGCGACGGCCAAGTTGACGATGAAGAGGCTGGTGGCCGAGTGCATCCGCTGGTTCTTGAAAATGACATGACAGACGAGAACATTGCCAAAGAGCGAGAAGATGATGATGAAAGAGTAAGCCACGATAAGCAGGGCTTTCACCGTGGGGTTCTGGGACTCGGCCCCATAGCGCCTCCGGCCCACGAAGTTCTGCCAGTCTGAGAAGGTGTAGTTGTTCCAGAAGAAGTGTGAGGCATTGGGGCCCGCTAGGGCCGCCCCGGAGCTCCGCTCGTCTGCGGCCCGCACCGCCGGGAGCAGGCAGAGCAGCACCCAGCCAGGGGTCATCTTCGCGGGAGCCCCGCGCCCTGGGCCTGCCGGGCAGGACGCCCCGCGGGCCGCGCACGTGCGCTCGGGCGCGGGGAGAGGAGCGCGTGGGCCTTGCGTCCCGGGACCCCGGGCCTCGCCGCGCTCGGTGGGCGGCCTCTCCCCGCCTGCCTCCCGCCCGCGATCGCGCGCTCCGGGCCGCCCGCGCCACTTTTTCGTGTCTCCGCTGCGCCCTCCGGCTGCGGGAGAGCGAGCGCCTCTGCAGATCGCTCGGCGCGGCGTCTCTCCGGGCGACGGTGACGCGCTCCGGCTCGGCGAGCTCCCCTCCACCCACTTCCCCAGCCCGCTCTTCCTCTAGAAATAAAACTCCAGTTGGGCTTCAGGGCTGTTTCGCTAGAGACTCGTATCCGCCTGCCTTCTGCTTAAGCCTAGCCTTCCGAAAGGGAGCGGGAGGAATGCGCCCCGGGGCAGTCGGGGTTTCGGAGAGCGCGCGGCAGCGACTGGGTGTGCCTGCTCCAGGCAGCACCTGGTTCCGAACTGGGGCTGCTCTGATCTTGTCTGAGTGTCAGTCTTGGCAGGTTTCAGGTTGAGGTGTGTCCCTGGGCCCTGGGGTTCTGGCACAATGTGAACAATGAAATCGATGTAGACTTTCTTCAAGCGTCTTCAGTGACCAGACTTAAGATGTCCTGGGAGGCTGGCCAGACTTCGCTTCCGTCCCTTCACTAAGATTTAATAGGTGGGGAGGGGGAGGGGGTTGGTGGGCGCGGGGTGTGGGCTTGTTTTTTCAAGGAAACACTTCAAAGCAGTTCTCCTGGTGTGATCCAGGAATCAACGGAGATAAATAGCTCTGTGCCCACTTTTTGGGTAACTGAGTTTTCTGCCATGGGCGTTTCTGAAGCTGTACCTGTAAGGGATGTTATGCATGTTGTTTTCTGTTCCCACCTACTTCTCCACAAAATCTTGGTATTTTACTCACCCGGTCTTTCACACACACACACACACACACTCAAGTCTTACCCAGTCACTCCTGCCCTGCCATCCATTCCATACAATCCTGTTGAATCAGAGTCAAATCCTAGCTTTGTCATGTCCTAGCTCTGAAATCTTAAGCAAGTTCTTTCACTTTTCTGGCCTTAGTGGAAAGCTTTCCTTTTCCTGTATGTGGAGTTTTCAGTCCCATAGGGCTACCCTGCCACATTGCTCTGGGCTCTGTATGCAGTAATTGGTTGACTACTTGTAACTGACCCCTCACTTGTTCTATTGGCAAAGCCCAAGCAGACATTTTTGTAATGGCGCCCTGCTGAGCAGTGCCCTTAGGTCTCCATCAAATGACTCAAGCCCAGGTCCCTTCTGAGATGTCCCTTTCCTTCAGGAGAAATCCTTTGTCTCACCCAATCCCTGGAGAACAGACCCCTCCCACCCAAGTCCCCTTTTCTCACTGAGGGAAAGCTTAGCCACCTCTCATTTTGGAAAATTTCCAGGAAATTTGGACATGAGCTTCTGTACCCCCTTGAGCTCCAGGGACACAGGTCAATAAGCAAATTAGAAAATAGTTTGATTAAGTGTCACCAGAGTAAAATACGAGGTGCCCTGACCTATGTGAGAGGAAATCAGGGAAGTCTTCTCAGAGAAAGTGACACTTCAACTCAGTCACAAGGGACCAGCAAGAGCCATTAGGTCACAGAGAGGCAGAGGGAAGAAGATGGAGAATTCTATAAGGATAGAGTCTCTGTGTGGCACACATGGAGACATGGAGATGACTGTGAGTCTGACTCATTCAACTGCAGAAGCAGGAAGTTCTTGAGTGTTATGCAAAGAGAGGTGGACTGAAGGAAAACATACAACTTAGAAAATGTCAGTTATGCTTTATTCAGGGACCTTATTGAAGACTATAGCCTGGGATACAGCCTCTCAGATGGCTCTGAGAAGCTGCTCCGAAGAGGAAAGGGAGAGCCAGGATATATAGGTAGTGGTAGTGGTGAGTGCACAGTCGTGTCCGGCTCTTGCGACCACATGGACTGTAGCCCTCTAGACTCTGTCTATGGGATTCTCCAGACAAGATTACTGGAGTGGGTTGCCATGCCCTCCTCCAGGGAATCTTCCCAACCTAGGGATTGAAACTGCATCTCCTAAATCTCCTGCATTGCAGGTGGATTGTTTACCACTGAGCCACTTGGGAAGCCCAGGATACATAGGAGTTTTTGTTTAAATAAAAACAAATAAGCAAGTTGTCAAATATCAAAAGATGATTGCTAATCAAGAAAACAGACATCTCAAGTTAATGAGTTTTGTGCTCTTCTATTTATAGGAAGATGCAAGAGTCTGGGCTCATTGAAATCATTCCTTTGACACACATCTTAACTATCTAGGGCCAGTATCTTCTTCTCCATTCAGAATGCTCCTTAGTGGCTGATGGCTTGATGGCAGACAACAGTCTTTGTTTTCTGAAATAGCAGGCACCATTTTTTTTTTTTTTTTCCTGAAGAGTTGACTGGAGAGGTAGGCAGGGGGCCAGACCAAAAGGGTCCCATCAGTTTTGAAATCCTCATAAAGATCTGAATGATTTCCAGAGAGCAACAGGAATTCACAGAATGGCTACAAGTAGAGACTGATAAGATCAGATTTGCATTTTAGAAAGAACACTCTGGCAACTGGAAAATAGAGAGGGAAGGCTGTTCAAGTGATTTAGGAGCAGACTGGAGACCTGTATCCTGGTGCCAGCAAGGTGGGGCTCAGGGTTGACAGAGACTGGAGTGGGGAAGCAAGGATGATTGCCAAATTCTTGGTCAAGTACAAGAAACACAAAAGATCCTCCTGGACCTTAGCCCCCTCCCAGAGCTTTTAGCCTACCTTTCTCCATTATTTTATCAGAAGTTCAAAGAGGTCCACTCTTATTTCCATTTCATCACCTTACATTCCCTTGGTAAACAACTATGTCTGGGAGCAGAAGGTGATATGAAGATGTCCTTTGATTCTGCTGATGGACCTGGTGAGTCTCATGGAGTCATGTGGTTGGAATAGGGGAGTATGTGACTGATCCTAGGAGAAGCGACAGGGGTGCCATATTGATGAGATAATAGATACTTAGGAATCTAAATATCAGGGAAAAAAAACCAAGAAACTGCCTGTGAGCATGCAACCAAGAGCCTAGGTGGCCTGGATGCTTGCCAGTATCTCAAGATGACTTGCCAGTATCACAGGGAGGCAAGACTCAAGTGTGATGGTGGCTTAGAAAATGAACCCTGGTTAATTGAATTAATCTCAGTGTTGAGGAAGAGGTATGGGTAGAAGAGGGCTAGTCAGCATTGAGCACAGAGAAAGAAACACAAGATAGGCAGTGCCTTCTGAGTTCTGTTATCTAAGTACTTTGCTTGGTGCTCTGGATGGCACACTAGTTTGGAGCACTCACGCCTTCATGGTGGTTTCCTGATTGCCGTGCCTGCCTTGTGGGTGTGATGGCATTTGTGCTGGGGGCCTGAAACTCTCTCTGAAAGATGAGGTGACATATTTCAGTCACCTCATATTACCTTTCCACAGGAGTAAATCCTGAGACAAAGTTTTTAATGCAAGTTTACTGGGGAAGTGGAAGCAAACAGGAGTAGGGAAAGGTGGAAAAACGAGACAAGGAAAGGAAGATGGCCGATAAAGAGCATATTGTAAGACCAGTTACCATCGTGGGCGACTGGGCATAGTCCTGCTGGGGAAGCTGATACAAAGCATGCACAGCAGCTGTGCAAGCCCTGCAAGGGAGCAGGAGTATCTACCCACCACCTCTTTCAACCACGGGTTGAAGGCTGCTCCCAAGGGTGTGATAATTCTCCTCTACTTCCTGCCTGCCAAGTGGGTGGCTGAAGTGAGCCTCAGAAGCCAGAGAAGGCCCTCAGGCTGCAGTTGGAATTTGGATCAGTGTGCTCTGAAGGGGTCAGGAATATTCACAATACCCAAAATATTAGTCACTCAGTCATGCCTCACCCTTTGCAGCCCCATGGACTGTAGCCCACCAGGCTCCTCTCTCCATGGGATTTCCCAGGCAAGAATACTGGAGTGGGTTGCTATTTTCTTCTCCAGAGGATCTTCCTGACCCAGGGATCAAATCTCCTGCATTGCAGGCAAATTCTTTACCATCTGAGCCACTAGGGAAGCCCCCAATATCCAAGTGAAGTGAAAGTCGCTCAGTTATGTCCGACTTTTTGCGACCCCATGGACCATACTGTTGATGGAATTCTCCAGACCAGAATACTGGAGTGAGTAGCTGTTCCCTTCTCCAGGGGATCTTCCCAAGCCAGTGATCGAACCCAGGTCTTCTACATTGCAGGCAGATTCTTTACCAGCTGAGCCACCTGAGAAGCCCTATATCCAAGGGGAGGTATAAATTCTTGAACACTTCCTCTTCTCCAGGTTTCCAGCTCTCTACTTGGCCAGGATTGGGCCTCCTGAGTTCCCAGTCCAGCACCACTGTTCTCGACTTCCCCTGAACTGATGGAGCAATCTAGTGCTTAGTGAAAGAACATTTCCATGTTAAGACTAAACTATTAAGCCTTCCTCAGACACTTTGTTGGCTCTGCAGCATTATTATGTCTATAGCTAAGGAGACTTCCAAATAGGAAAGGACTGACTTTATTTTGAGGGGCTCCAAAATCACTGCAGATGGTGATTGCAGCCATGAAATTAAAAGATGCTTACTCCTTGGAAGGAAAGTTATGACTAACCCAGACAGCATATTTAAAAGCAGAGACATTACTTTGTCAACAAAGGTCCATCTAGTCAAGGCTGTGGTTTTTCCAGTGGTCATGTGTGGATGTGAGAGTTGGACTATAAAGAAAGCTGAGCACTGAAGAATTTGTGCTTTTGAACTATGGTGCTGGAGAAGACTCTTGAGAGTCCCTTGGACTGCAAGGAGATCCAACCAGTCCATCCTAAAGGAGATCAGTCCTGGGTGTTCATTGGAAGGAATGATGATGAAGCTGAAACTCCAATACTTTTGGCCACCTAGTGGGAAGAATTGACTCATTGGAAAAGACCCTGATGCTGGGAAAGATTGAGGGCAGGAGGAGAAGGGGATGACAGAGGATGAGATGGTTGGATGGCATCACTGACTCAATGGACATGAGTTTGAGCAAGCTCTGGTAGTTAGTGATGAACAGGGAGGCCTGGTGTGCTGTGGTTCATGGGGTCGCAAAGAGTCAGACATGACTGAGAGACTGAACTGAGCTGAAGGAGACTTCAGAAGACACGGAGCTTCCAGAAAGAAGCAGCTCCTTCCTGTGTGCCTTCTGAATAGAACCAAGGATACTGTGTACAGTCAGTACATGCTGTTGGGGACAAAAAGGTTTCTTCTACCCACTGAGGTTCTTTGGGCTGGTCTATTAATTAAATTAACATAAAACAGATTAATGGGCTTCCCTGATGGTTCAGACTGTAAAGAATCTGCCTGCAATGCAGGATACCTAGGTTCAATCCATGGGTTGGGAAGATCCCCTGGAGGAGGAAATGGCAACCCACTCCTGTAATCCTGCTTGGAGAATCCCATGGACAGCAGAGCCTGGCAGTCTACAGTCCATGGGGTGGCAAAGAATCAGACACGACTGAGCACTCATGAACCAACAAACAAATGAAAATAAATTAACGTGAGGGAATCACATTTAATTACATACATATGGGAGCCCAAAAAAGGATAGTGAGAGGCTCCCTGAAAGTCAAGCAGTTGAGGCTGAGATGCCATATTCTGAAATAAGAAGAAGGCAATAGGGGTCTGGAGTTTAAAAGGGGAGGAAGACAATTCACAGCAAGACAGCAAGAGCCAATGCTGGTCAATCAATGCTTCCTGTGCCTCGCAAACAGTGAGAGAGAAAGGACCTTAAACAAAGAGTCTCTGCTGGGTTTCCCCCAGCTTTCCAAACAGCCCACATGTTCTTAGTTACCTCCGGTGATAGCTATCTTCCTGGACCAGACTCTCCCTCTGAATTCTTTTAGGCAGTTAAGGGGTAGGTATGGCACCCTACTCCAATACTCTTGCCTGGAAAATCCCATGGACAGAGGAGCATGGTAGGCTGCAATCCATGGGGTCGCTAAGAGTCAGACACAAATGAGCGACTTCACTTTCATTTTCACTTTCATGCATTGGAGAAGGAAATGGCAACCCACTCCAGTATTCTTGCCTAGAGAATCCCAGGGATGGGGGAGCCTGGTGGGCTGCCATCTATGGGGTCACACAGAGTCGGACACGACTGAAGCAACTTAGCAGCAGCAGCAGTAAAACAACAATAGCAGCAACAACTCTTCCCGAGTCTTTTGTACCTTAACTGACTTCAGCTCAAACTAATCAATAAGCGTGAGTGGCATATTTTAGGGGCATTCATTCTGAACTCTTTCAATGCCAAATAGTAATTATATTTTCATCTCTAATAATAGTCATACATGTTGAGCAAACAGTAGTGTTTAACTATTTCAAATGGACTTGAAACCAAATAGAAAAATTTTAATAAAAACTAGACAAAGAATAACATATCACACAGATCCTTAGAAAGTTGTTTCTGACAGCTGCAACACACCAAGATTCCTGGCACCAAAAGTAATTGTTCACTTAACACCAATATTGTTTCCTGAAAATCCCTACTTGATTACAAAAGTCATAACCCCCACAGTCCTTCTCTGGTGACAATCACAGTGGCAGAGGGAAAGAAAGAGCACTTAGCACCATTGCCAGCATGTGATAGTCACACAGAATTTGTCTGTTCTCATGGCAAAAGTTGCATGTCATGTTACTTAAACTGCAAATAAACAAAGTAGGGCTGAAAAATAAACCATGGCTGAAGATCGTCTCAAAAGTAACAAAAATGGAAATTTTATGCCAGGAATTGGCTTCCAAGTTCTAATACACTGGAGCCATAGGGTAAAATGGTATATTTAGGATAAGAAAAGGAAGCACACACAAGCAACCTACAGTTTGTGGCTCCACGTTTTTCTTTTTCTGTTTTTTTTTGTTTTTTGTTTTGTAAGTTGTTTGATCTCACTCTACATGTTTACATAGGAGCTTTTATAAATGGTGGCATGGCACTACTATTCAACATAGTTTTAGAAGTTTTGGCCACAGCAGTCAGATCAGAAAAAGAAATAAAAGGAATCCAGATTGGAAAAGAAGTAAAACTCTCACTGTTTTCAGATGACACGATCCTCTACATAGAAAACCCTAAAGACTCCACCAGAAAATTACTAGAGCTAGTCAATGAATATAGTAAAGTTACAGGATATAAAATTAACACAGAGAAATCCCTTGCATTCCTATACACTTGCTAAGTGCTAAGTCACTTCAGTCGTGTCCGACTCTTAGTGACCCCATGGATTGCAGCCTACCAGGCTCCTCTATCCATGGGATTTTCCAGGCAAGAGTAATGGAGTGGGCCACCATTACCTTCTCCGATACACTAACAATGAGAAAACAGAAAGAGAAATTAAGGAAACAATTCCATTCACCATTGCAACGAAAAGAATAAAATACTTAGGAATATATCTACCTAAAGAAACAAAAGATCTATATATAGAAAACAATACAACAATGATGAAAGATATAAAACAGGACACAAATAGATAGAAAAATATACCATGTTCATTAGTTGGAAGAATCAATATAGTGAAAATGAGTATACTACTCAAAGCAATCTATAGATTCAGTGCAATCTCCATCAAGCTACCGACGGTATTTTTCACAGAACTAGAAAAAAATGATTTCACAATTAGTTCAGTTCAGTTCAGTCACTCAGTCGTGTCCAACTCTTTGTGACGCCATGAATTATAACACATCAGGCTTCCCTGTCCATCACCAACTCCCAGAGTTCACTCAGACTCAAGTCCATTGAGTCGGTGATGCCATCCAGCCATCTCATCCTCTGTTGTCCCCTTCTCCTCCTACCCCTATTCCCTCCCACCATCACAGTCGTTACCTATGAGTCAACTCTTCCCATGAGGTGGCCAAAGTACTGGAGTTTCAGCTTTTGCATCATTCCTTCCAAAGAAATTCCAGGGCTGATCTCCTTCAGAATGGACTGGTTGGATCTCCTTGCAGTCCAAGGGACCCTCAAGAGTCTTCTCCAACACCACACTTCAAAAGCATAAATTCTTAGGCGCTCAGCTTTCTTCACAGTCTAACTCTCACATCCATACATGACCACTGGAAAAACCATAGCCTTGACTAGACGGACTTTTGTTGGAAAACTAATGTCTCTGCTTTTGAATATGCTATCTAGGTTGGTCATAACTTTTCTTCTAAGGAGTAAGGAGCGTCTTTTAATTTCATGGCTGCAGTCACCATCTGCAGTGATTTTGGAGCCCCCAAAATAAAGTCAGCCATTGTTTCCACTGTTTCCCCATCTATTTCCCATGAAGTGATGGGAGCAAATGCCATGATCTTAGTTTTCTGAATGTTGAGCTTTAAGCCAACTTTGTCACTCTCCTCTTTCATTTTCATCAAGAGGCTTTTTAGTTCCTCTTCACTTTCTACCATAAGGGTGGTGGTGTCATCTGCATATCTGAGGTTATTGATATTTCCCCAGCAATCTTGAATCCAGCTTGTGCTTCTTCCAGTCCAGCATTTCTCATGATGTACTCTGTATAGAAGTTAAATAAGCAGGGTGACAGTACACAGTTTGACGTACTCCTTTTCCTATTTGGAACCAGTCTGTTGTTCCATGTCCAGTTATAACTGTTGCTTCTTGACCTGCATATAGGTTTCTCAAGAGGCAGTTCAGGTGGTCTGGTATGCTCATCTCTTTCAGAATTTTCCACAGTTTATTGTGAACCACACAGTCAAAGGCTTTGACATAGTCAATAAAACAGAAAGAGATGCTTTTCTGGAACTCTCTTGCTTTTTCGATGATTCAGTGGATGTTGGCAATTTGATCTCTGGTTCCTCTGCCTTTTCTAAAACCAGCTTGAACATCTGGAAGTCCATGGTTCACATATTGCTGAAGCCTGGCTTGGAGAATTTTGAGCATTACTTTACTAGAGTGTAAGATGAGTGCAATTGTGTGGTAGTTTGAGCATTCTTTGGCCTTCCCTTTCTTTGGGATTGGAATGAAAACTGACCTTTGTCAGTCCTGTGGCCACTGCTGAGTTTTCCAAATTTGCTGGCATATTGAGTGCAGCACTTTCACAGCATCATCTTTCAGGATTTGAAACAGCTCCACTGGAATTCCATCACCTCCACTAGCTTTATTCATAGTGATTCTTTCTAAGGCCAACTTGACTTCACATTCCAGGATGTCTGGCTCTAGATGAGTGATCACACCATCATGATTATCTTGGTCTTGAAGATCTTTTTTGTACAGTTCTTCTGTGTATTCTTGCCATCTCTTCTTAATATCTTCTGCTTCTGTTAGGTCCATACCATTTCTGTCCTTTATCAAGCCCATCTTTGCATGAAATGTTCCCTTGGTATCTCTAATTTTCTTGAAGAGATCTCTAGTTTTTCTCATTCTGTTGTTTTCCTCTATTTCTTTGCATTGATCGCTGAAGAAGGCTTTCTTATCTCATCTTGCTATTCTTTGGAACTCTGCATTCAGATGCTTATATCTTTCCTTTTCTCCTTTGCTTTTCATGTCTCTTCTTTTCACAGCTATTTGTAAGGCCTCCCCAGACACCCATTTTGCTTTTTTGCATTTCTTTTCCATGGGGATGGTCTTGATCCCTGTCTCCTGTACAATGTCATGAACCTCATCCCATAGTTCATCAGGCACTGTATCAGATCTAGTCCCCTAAATCTATTTCTCACTTCCACTGTATAATCATAAGGGATTTGATTTAGGTCATACCTGAATGGTCTAGTGGTTTTTCCCTACTTTCTTCAATTTAAGTCTGAATTTGTCAATAAGGTGTTCATGATCTGAGCCACAGTCAGCTCCTGGTCTTGTTTTTGTTGACTATATAGAGCTTCTCCATCTTTGGCTGCAAAGACTATAATCAATCTGATTTTGGTGTTGACTATCTGGTGATGTCCATGTGTACTCTTCTCTTGTGTTGTTGGAAGAGGGTGTTTGCTATGACCAGTGCATTTTCTTGGCAAAACTCTATTAGTCTTTGCCCTGCTTCATTCCGTATTCCAAGGCCAAGTTTGCCTGTTACTCCAGGTGTTTCTTGACTTCCTACTTGTGCATTCCAGTCCCCTATAATGAAAAGGACATCTTTTTTGGATATTAGTTCTAAAAGGTCTTATAGGTCTTCATAGAACCATTCAACTTCAGTTTCTTCAGGATTACTGGTTGGGGCATAGACTTAGATTACTGTGATATTGAATAATTTGCCTTGGAAACGAACAGAGATCATACTGTCATTTTTGAGATTGCACTCAAGTACTGCATTTCAGTCTCTTTTGCTGACCATGATGGCTACTCCATTTCTTCTAAGGGATTCCTGTCTGCAGTAGTAGATATAATGGTCATCTGAGTTAAATTCACCCAATCCAGTCCATTTTAGTTCACAATTTGTATGGAACCACAAAAACCCTTGAACAGCCAAAGCAATCTTGAGAAAGATGAATGGAACTGGAGGAATCAACCTGCCTAACTTCAGGCTATACTGCAAAGCTACAGTCATCAAGACAGTATGGTACTGGCACAAAGACAGAAATGTAGATCATTGGAAAGAAATAGAAAGCCTAGAGATAAACCCATGCACCTATCGACACCTTATCTTTGACAGAGGAGGCAAGAATATACAATGGAGAAAAGACAATCTTTTTAACAAGTGGTGATGGGAAAACTGATCAACTACTTGTAAAAGAATGAAACTAGAGCACTTTCTAACACCATACACAAAAATAAACTCAAAATGGGTTCAAGATCTAAATGTAAGACCAGAAACTATAAAACTCCTAGAGGTAAACATAGGCAAAACACTCTCCCACATAAATCACAGCAGCATCCCAAATGACCCACCTCCCAGAATAATGGAAATAAAAACAAAAATAAACAAACGGGACCTAATTAAACTTAAAACCTTTTGCACAATGAAGGAAACTATAATGAAGTTGAAAAGACAGCCTTCAGAATGGGAGAAAATAATAGCAAATGAAGCAACTGACAAACAACTAATCTCAAAAGTATACTAGCAACTCCTGCAGCTCAATTCCAGAAAAATAAACGATCGAATCAAAAAGTGGGCCAAAGACCTAAACAGATATTTCTCCAAAGAAGACATACAGATGGCTAACAAACACATGAAAAGATGCTCAACATCACTCATTATCAGAGAAATGCAAATCAGAACCACAATGAGGTACCATCTCACGCCTGTCAGAATGACTGCTATCCAAAAGTTTACAAACAATAAATGCTGGAGAGGGTGTGGAGAAAAGCGAACACTCTTACACTGTTGGTGGGAATGCAAACTAGTACAGCCACTATGGATAACAGTGTGGAGATTCCTTAAAAAACTGGAAATAGAACTGCCATACGACCCAGCAATCCCACTGCTGGGCATACACATTGAGGAAACCAGAATCGAAAGAGACACATGTACCCCAATATTCATCACAGCACTGTTTCTAATAGCCAGGACATGGAAGCAACCTAGATGTCCATCAGCAGATGAATAGATAAGAAAGCTGTGGTACATATACACAATGGAATATTACTGAGCCATTAAAAAGAATACATTTGAATCAGTTCTAATGAAGTGGATGAAACTGAAGCCTATTATACAGAGTGAAGTAGGCCAGAAAGAAAAACACCAATACAGTATACTAACACATATATATGGAATTTAGAAAGATGGTAATGATAACCCTATGTGCGAGATAGCAAAAGAGACACAGATGTATAGAACAGTATTTTGGACTCTGTGGGAGAAGGTGAGGGTGGGATGATTTGAGAGAATAGCATTGAAACCTGTATATTATCATATGTGAAATAGATCCCCAGTCCAGGTTCAATGCATGAGACAGGGAGCTCCAGGCTGTTGCACTGGGATGACCCAGAGGGATGGGATGGGGAGGGAGGTGGCAGGGGGTTTCAGGATGCGGAACACATGTACATCTGTCTGATTCATGTCAATGTATGGCAAAACCACCACAATACTGTAATTAGCCTCCAATTAAAAGAAATTAATTTTAAAAACTAAGAGAAAAGAAAACCCACACAAAAATAAATAAAGAAACCCTACCCCACCCCCAAAAAAAAATAAATAAATGGTGTTGTTGGTACTGGACCAACTCATATCAGCCTATTTAACCCATGATGTGGATAAATGGTGGCATTTGTTGTAACCACCACAGGGCTGCTAGTTAGTGTTGGTGATCCAGGGTGCCATCCTCTGTTATCTGCTCCTTTTGAATTAAACATCCAAGATTGACCTCAACCATCTCTACTGGTTGAACCGTCACTCACTCTTCTTTCCAAATTATACCTCCTCTTACACTTTTGTTGAAAGCTCCAGATTAATGTTATGTATTCAACTGTTGGTTGGACATTTCTACCTGGAATACCCACATGCCTTTAAAGTTCAACCAGCTTTAAACTAAACATATCCTATTCTTCCCTCATTTTCTTAAACTTGCCCCTTTTCTTCTTCATGGCTCACTATGGATAGAATTTTGGGGTCTTATCGCAGCCCACCAATTTCATGAAGCTGTGTATTTGAAGATACTATTTCTCTGTCTGGAATCATCCTCTCCCACCCCTCAGCCAGGAAAACATCTCTTCCTTCTCTAAGATCCAGCTCAAGGGCTGTCTCTCTTGTCAGATTCACCGACCCCTTTGACTGCCACAGTCTCGTAACAAGCAGAGTCTGTGTCCCCAGATCTCACTTAAAACTCCTCCCATACCATGCTGTCTCTTTTCTGATGTCTCCTTTACCTTGTGGTTGTCAATTTGTAATTTATCTGTCTTTCTGATTGTCAGCTCTTCTGTGTATCTCATTCTTATTACCCCCTAGACCCTAGGCCAGGACCCAGACAGGGGAAATGAGCAGGACTATAGCAGAGATTTTGAGCTTGGAATCAGAGAACTCAGGATGCAAGCCTTAATTTTTCTGAATACTCCTTTTTCTATCTAGCAGGGTTCAGAGACATAGCTACATTTTAATCATTTAAAATTTTATAAACTGTATCTTCTGAACTCAATATAAAATCTACCTTCTGTGAAAATAACTCTATTTTCTGTTTCTACTGCTGGTTAACCACTTAAATGAGGATTTCTTCAGTTAATCTCTGAGGAGGCAAAGAGAAAAAGATACAGTTCTTCTATTGGTAGAGCCATGGAATGGATGTTACAAGGAGATTTTCTGTAATCCTACAGGTTGAATCATGTTTCTTAGCACCAGCTCTAATTCTATGCTCTTAATTGCTCTTGAGCTATTTTTTCTTCTTTCTCTTTTATTTCTGCTGTGCGTTTTGTTTCAAACCAGATCCTCACAAAGTGAAAGAGGATAATTAAGCCTGATATTTAAGCCTTTTGATTAATTTACATTTTATAGAGGGAGGAATTGATGACTAGTTTTTTTTTTCTTATAACAATACCAAATAAAAATTTTGTAAAGTTATTTCTAGAAAGCATTACCAGATCTGCAACTTATTTTCACAGGATATAAGTAATAGCTATCATTGATACACTCTTGAAAAATGCTTTAATAAGACCTTTTTTTTTTCTGAATTACCAATGAAGCCATTGGTTTTGAGCACCAGGAAAAAAATCTTTTCGCATATTAATTTTACATCGACTTTTATTTTATAAAGTTCATGCCATGATAAAGACAAATTCTAGTAATTACAATTGAAAATTCAGCTTGCAGTCAAGGGAACCAAGGAAGGTTTGTGGTGTTTGAAATATGATGATCATACATCTTTGAAGAAGAAACTATTTGCAATGGAATAAACATGTTAGATCATAATGTAAAGGTCAAATCCTGGCCAATCAGTCAGATTATTTTAAAAAATCACATTAAGGATACCATAAAAGCCTGACATTAAGGGCAAAAGATTAATATGTAATCTAAATTGTGAGATGAGAAAGAACCTACCATTTATTCTATACCTGTAAGTTTAATTGCTAAATGAAAGATCTTAGCAGCAAGTGAGTTCGGAAGAGCATGTGGGCCCTCAGCGTGGGTTTGATGGTTCATCCTGAGCTTACTTCTGCCTCAGCTTTTCCTTATTTATTTTTGGCTGTGCTGGGTCTTCACTGCCGCACACAGGCTTTCTTTAGTTGTGGGGAGCAGGGGCTACCCTTCATGTGGCGCACGGGCTTCTCATTTCAGTGGCTTCTCTCATTGTGGAGCACAGGCTCCAGGCACGCGGTCTCAGTAGTTGTGGCTCATGGGCTCAGTTGTTGTAATGCATGGACTTAGGTGCTTGCTTTAGGGACTGAACCCGTGGCCCCCACACTGGCCGGTGGGTTCTCAACCCCCAGACCACTGCTAGGAAGCCCTACCTCAGACTTTCTATCCAGTTTAACAACTGTTTACCTCAGCCTGTCCTATTAGACTGAACTTTCTTAGGTGCAGGCACTCTGCTCTTTTCATCTTTTTTTTTTTTAATTGAAGGATAATTGCTTGACAGAATTTTGTGGTTTTCTGTCATACATCAATAAGAATCAGCCATACACTCATGTCCCCTACCTCCCCAAATCCCCTCCCACCTCTCTCCCCATCCCACCCTTCTAGGTTGTCACAGAGCCCCTGTTTGAGTTCCCTGAGTCATACAGCAAATTCCCATTGGCTGTCTATTTTACATATGATATTGTAAGTTTCCATGTTACTCTCTCCATACATCACACCCTCGCCCTCTTCCGATCCCTGTGTCCACAGGTCTGTTCTCTATGTCTGTTTCTCAACTGCTGCCCTGAAAATAAATTAATCAGTACCATCTTTCTAGATTCCATATATATGTTAAGAGTACGATATTCATCTTTCTCTTTCTGACTTACTTCACTCTGTATAATAGGCTCTACATTCGTTCACCTCATTAGAACTGACTCAAATGGGTTCCTTTTTATGGCTGAGTAATTGTCCATTGTGTATATGTACTACAGCTTCTTTGTCCATTCATCTGTCAATGGACATCTAGGCTGCTTCCATGTTCTAGCTATTGTAAATAGTGCTGCAATGAACATTGGGGTACATGTGTCTTTTTCAATTTTGGTTTCTTCAGGGTATGTCTCTTCATCTTTTAAACCATGCCTAGCATGGTACCTAGCATAGAGCAGGCTCTTGCTAAATACTTAATGAATCTATATATGAAAACATCAATAGAGTGTTTTTAAAGACAAAAGCTCCAAACATTCATAGAACTAAAGCAGAGCTGTTCATTTCATCATCACTCCTTGACAAAGGAACTGTCTCTCACAAACACAACTGGCTGTGTCCTGCAGAAGTACAGGGTGTAACTTATAAAGCCAGCAGTTTTATTTCCTTTCCAACGACCTCCTTACATGT
Organism: Ovis canadensis; assembly: GCF_042477335.2. Lineage (NCBI taxonomy): Eukaryota > Metazoa > Chordata > Mammalia > Artiodactyla > Bovidae > Ovis > Ovis canadensis. The sequence continues at coordinate 8,993,408 of NC_091259.1, forward strand.
AACCAAAACCTGCCACCCAGGTCATATTGGTTCATTTAGCTGATGAGACCAATAACCCATCTCCGACAGTGACAATAGTAAGGGACCTGTTAGATGTAAAGATTGACTGTGTTGTTCCATACATCACTCTCTTTTTTCTGAATTATAAATGGTATTTATAAAAGAATATAAAAACATATAAATATAGGGGAAAAAATCACCGCAATCTCTCTATTAACATTTTGGTGTTTCCTTTACATTTTTAAAATAATTGAAATGAAATTTTATCAGTTTTGTGTCTGGATTACATCATTCTGAGAGCATTTTCTATGTTACTGTATTTTTCTCAAAAACATCCCTTTTAATAGCTGCATATATTTTGCCTCAAGGAATACCATACTACAGTGTATTTTTTACTGCAATAAATAATGCTTGATGGAATAATCTTTTACATTAATATTTTAAGCCTTTTTATATAGAAATATGATATAGTATACTTACATGTATCCATTAGCCAGGTCCAATCCATTTCCCTTCCTCTGGTCCAGATGGTTTTAAGGCAAATTCTAGACATTCTATTATGATGTCATTTACTTTTATTTATTAAATAAATTATTCCATATATTCTCTCTATGTATTTACATATATTATTGTTGTTATAATAATACATATTGTTAGAGTATAATATATACTCAATTTTTAAATCAAATATCCAGTCAGTTGTTCAAGCATACCAAATTTTATGGCACTTCATTTATTGCACTTTGCATATACTGTGTTTTTTTACAAATTGAAGTTCTGTGCCAATGCTGTGTCAGGCAAGTCTATCAATACTGTCCTTCCAACAGCATATGCTTGTTTTGTGTCTCTGTTATATTTTGCTGACTCTCACATTTCAAACTTTTTCATCATTATTATATTTGTTATGGTGATCTTGGATCAGTGATCTTTGATGTTACTATTGTCATTGTTTTGGGGTGCTATAAACCATGCACACAAAATGGCAAAACTTATTGATAAACATGGGTTCTGACTGCTCCACCAACCAGCCCTTCCCCATCTCTCTCTCACTCCTTGGGCCTCCCTATTTCCTGAGACATAGAAATATTGAAATTAGGCCAATTAATAACCCTACAACAGCCTCTAAGTGTGCAAGTGACAGGAAAAGTCACACATTTCTTCTTTTAAAAGCTAGAAATAATTAAGCTGAGTGAGGGAAGCTGAAAGCTAGGCCTCTTGCACGAAAGAGTTAGCCAAGTTGTGAATGCAAAGGAAAAGTTCTTGAAGGAAATTAAAAGTGCTACTCCAGTGAATACACAGAGATGGTTAAGAAAGAGAAACAGTCTCATTGCTGACATGGAGAAAGTTTTAGTGGTCTAGATAGAAGATCAAACCAGCTGCCACATTCTCTTAAGCCAAAGCCTAATCCAGAGCAAAGTTTAACTCTCTTTAATGCTCTGAAGGCTGAGAGAGGTGAGGAAGCTGCAGAATAAAAGTCTCATAGCAGAGGCTGGTTCATGAGGTTTAAGGCAAGAAACTCTCTCCATAACATAAAAGTACAAGTGCTGATGTAGAAACTGCAGCAAGTTATCCAGAAGATCTAGCTAAAATAATTACTTAAGATAGTTATTTAAGGTGGCACCATTAAATAACAGATTTTCAATGTAGATGAAACAGCCGAATATTGAAAGAAGATGCCATCTAGGAATTTCATAGCTAGAGAGGAGAAGTCAATGCCTGACTTTAAAGCTTCAAAGGACAGGGGCTAATGCAGATGCTGACTTGAAGTGAATGTCCATTTACCATTCCTAGGGCCCTTAATAATTATGCCAAATCTACTTTGCTTGTGCTCTACAAATGGAACAAGTTTAGGATGATAACACATTTATTTACAACATTGTTTACTGAATGTCTTAAGTCTACTGCTGAGATCCTGCTGCTCAAAAGAAAAAAAAGGTTCCTTTCAGAATATGACAGGTCATTGACAAGGCACCTGGTCACCCAAGAGCTCTGATCAGGATATACAATAAGATTAGTGTTACTTTCATGCCTGCTAACACAAGGTCCATTCTGTAGCCCATGGATCAAGGAGTAGTTTTGACTGAAAGTGAAGCGACTCCTTGTGACCCCATGGACTGTAGGCCGCCAGGCTCCTCTGTCCATGGGATTCTCCAGGCAAGAATACTGGAGTGTGTTGCCATTTCATTTTCCAGAGAATCTTCCTGACCCAGGGATAGAACTCCAGTCTTCCACATTGCCAGTAGATTCTTAACCATCTGAATCATCAGGGGTTCCAGTTTTAACTATTAAGTCTTATTACTTAAGAAACATCACTTTATAAGGCTATAGCTGTCATAGTGATTCCTCCGATGGATCTGGGCAAAAGTCTATTGAAAACCTTCTGGAATGAACTCACTATCCTAGATGTCATTAAGAACATTCAGGATTCATGGGAAGAGGCCAAAATATCAACATGAACAGGAGTTTGGAAGAAGTTCATTCCAGCCTTCATGGATGACTTTGAGGGGTTCAAGGCTTCGGTGGCAGCTGTACCCACAGATGTGATGGAAATAGCAAGACAACTGAAAGTGGAGCCTGGAGATGTGTCTGAATTCCTGTGATATTGTGATACAGATTTAATGGATGAAAAGTTGCTTCCTTTGGGTGAGCAAAGAAAGTGGTTTCTTGAGCTGGAATCTACTTCTGGTGAAGATGTTGTGAAGGTTGTTGAAATGACAACAAAGGATTTAGAATATTAAATCATCTAAGTTGATAAAGCAGCATCAGGGTTTGAGAGGACTGACTCTAATTTTGAAAGAAGTTCTATGTGGGTTAAATGCTGTCAAACAGCACTACATGCTACAGAGAAACTGCTCCTGAAAGGAAGAGTCAATCAATGGGGCAAACTTCACTGTGGTCTTATTTTAAGAAATTTCCACAGCAACTACTCCAACTTTGAGCAACTACCACATTGATCAGTCAGCAGCCACCAACATCAAGGCAAGACCCTCCACCAAAAAAAGAGATTAATAACTTGTTAAAGGCTCAGATGACAGTTAGCATTTTTTAGCAATAAAGTATTTTTAAATTAAGGAATGTACTTTTTAAAGACATAATTCAGTTGTGCACTTAATAGACTACAGTATAGTATAAACATAACTTTTACATGCACTGGGAAGCCAAAAAATTCATGTGAGTCACTTTATTATGATATTCATTTTATTTCAGTGGTCTGAAACTGAATCCACAATATTTCTGAGGTATGTCTGTTGATTCCCAGGTGGTACTATGGTAAAGAACCCACTTGCCAATACAGGAGTCAAGAGACAGGGGTTTGACCCCTGGGTTACAAAGATCCCCTGGAGGAGGATATGGCAACCCACTCCAGGATCCTTGCCTGGAGAATCCTCACGGACAGAAGAGCCTGGCAGGCTTCAGTCCATGAGGTTGCAAAGAGTCAGACACTACTGAAGTGGCTTAGCACACATGCTCACATGTCTGCACATAAATCTTTGATCACATTTCTGATTCTGTCCATGGGATAGAATGTTAAAAAATGGAATTCTGGGTAAAGATGAAAGCTCTTGATGGCTTATGATATCTTGCCAGATTGCTTTGCTGAAAACATTCATCCATTTTCACTCCCATGAGTAACAGGAGAGCCCCATTTTCCTTCACCCTAACCAACAACCAGTCATTGAACTGATAGTTTGAAATGCATTCTGAAAGAATCCTCTTCACCCAGAAGCTAATGGTGAGGTCTTTGGAGTCAGTCAAGGCTGAGATTCAATCCTTAGCCTATGTAGCCCCATGATATGTGAGTCAGTCTCTGAACATCTGCTTCCTCATTCAGTAGATAAAAATACATAACACATAGAGTTTTGTGATGATTAGACGTTATAATATTTATAAAGTGCTTAGCATGGTCCTGGCAAACAGTTCAAAAAATGCCTGTTTTAGACTAAAAGTCCCATGAGGTCATGTCTATTGTGGGTGGTTTCTTGTATTGCTCTTATTTTGCCTTCACTTAGTGTCCAGTGAGGAGCTAGCACTCAATAACCAATGCCTGAGGGCTCAGATGAGGAAGGGTGAGGAGTACAGCCCTGATGGGTCTCCAGTCAGTCTCTCTGACAGCAGGAGGGAGGTGACCCTTGTCTTGCGGAGCCTCAGGCCCTCCAGCTCACTCTGGCCTTGACTAAGCCTGCAGCTGCTTGTCACTGATTCTGGAGGCTCTTCGTCTGCAGATTCAGAGCAGCAAGGTCCTCACTGTATGAATGAGAGAAGCTCTGTAGAGAAAGGGATATTGCCATAAGTTTTACCAAGAACACAAAGGGCGTTTTCTCTGTCAATGGCTGGGGGAGTTTATGGCCAGTGAGCCTATGTCCTCGCCCTCAAGGATGCCACTCAGCTCGGGGGGACAGTGCGAGGACCCACCAGAATGTTTCAAGCATGCTGCCTGGCCCCAGATTCACTTCATGGGAGTTTTGACCTCACCAATATCTGTAATACAACCCCTGACTTGGACGCTGTGGCTTCAGCTAGTAGGGAGAGTGTAGCTTCTTTCCTGATGCTGGTGAACAGGCTGGTGTGAGGAAGAGAAGCCCCAGTTGCTCCATGCCCCTGTGTACTGCATCCCAGAGGGAGGCATCCTCTATATAGCTGGAACAGGGCACAGGGCCAGCTGGATGCAGGCCAGTCAGTCTGTGAGGACCGGAGGTGTGGTTTGGCCTTTTTCACAGACCTCTGGTCCAGAGCATTCTCCTAGGACCAGGGAGGCCTGGGGCTCCTGTGGCATCTCTGCTGAACATCACCACCTATGTGAAGGCCTAGCTCCTGCCTACCATCCATTCTAGAATCTAACTCTCTCTCTACCTCATCTTTGGAATGCTCATTGGTGGTTCAGAGAAATGATGGCTCCTCTTTTTTCTGAGAACTACTTATCCTTTTTCAAGGAGGAGCTTATCTAATTGACTTGCCTGAAAAATGCAGTGACTCTGTATTAGCAATACTTGGTCTGTTTTCTTAGTGAAAAGTCAATATCTCCTTCCTAACATCATACATAAAAATATCGGCAGATGAATGGATAAGAAAGCTGTGGTACATATACACAATGGAGTATTACTCAGCCGTTAAAAAGAATTCATTTGAATCAGTTCTGATGAGATGGATGAAACTGGAGCCGATTATACAGAGTGAAGTAAGCCAGAAAGAAAAACACCAATACAGTATACTAACACATATATATGGAATTTAGGAAGATGGCAATGACGACCCTGTATGCAAGACAGGGAAAGAGACACAGATGTGTATAATGGACTTTTGGACTCAGAGGGAGAGGGAGAGGGTGGGATGATTTGGGAGAATGACATTCTAACATGTATACTATCATGTGAATTAAAAAAAAAATAAACTCAAAATGGATTAAAGACTTAAAGGTCAGAAACTATAAATCTCTTAGAGGAAAACATAGGCAGTACATTCTTTGACATACATCACAGCAAGATCCTCTGTGACCCACCTCCTAGAGTAATGGAAATAAAAACAAACAAATGGGATATAATTAAACTTCAAAGCTTTTGCACAGCAGAGGAAACTATAAGATTAAAACACAATGCTCAGAAGAGAGATAATAACTGCAAATAAAACAACGGACAAAGGATTAATCTCCAGAATATATAAGCAGTTCATACAGCTCAGTATTAGGAAAAAAACCAGCCTAATCAAAAAATGGGCAGAAGACTCTAAATAGACATTTCTCCAAAGAAGATATACAGATGGCCAATAAATGCATGAAGTGTTCAACATCACTCATTATTAGAGACATGCAAATCAAAACTAGAATGAGGTATCATCTCACACCAGTCAGAATGGTCATCATCAAAAAATATACAAACAATAAATGCTGGAGAGGATGTGGAAAAAAGGGATCCCTCCTACATTGCTGGTAGGAATGTAAATTGATATAGCCATAATGGAAAACAGTATGGAGAATCCTTTAAAAATAGGCATAAATCTACAATTATGACCCAGCAACCCCACTACTGGCATATATCCCGAGGAAGCCATGACAGAAAAAGACACATGTACCCTCAGTATTCATAGCAGCATGGTTTACAATAGCCAGGACATGGAAGCAGCCTAGATGTCCATCAACAGATGTATGGATGAAGAAGATGTGGTATATATATACAAAGGAATATTACTCAACCATAAAAAAGAACGAATTTGAGTCAGTTCTGGTGAGGTAGGTGAATCTAGAGCCTGTTATATAGAGAAGAAAGGCAGAAAGAGAAAAACAAATACAGTATATTAACACATATATATGAAATCTAGAAAAGTGATACTGATGAACCTATTTACAGGGAAGGAATGGAGATGAAGATGAAGAGAATGGACTTGTGGACACAGTCGGGGAGGGAGAGAGTGAGACGAATGGAGAAAGCAGCACTGACATGTATACACTATTAGGTGGAAGACGGACCGCTGGTGAGAAGTTGCTGTGTAGCACAGGGAGCCAGCCTGGTGCTCTGTGATGACCTGGAGCAATGAGATTTGGCGAGGGGAGGGAGGCTAAGGAGGGAGGGGATATATTACATAATTATGGCTGATATGTGCTGTTGTATGGCAGAAATCAACAGAACATTGTAAAAATTCAAAAATATATTTGAAAAAAAGTCTGTGTTCCACTGAATCCTCAAGGCTAGGGCAGTAGCCTCAGTGCTATCTATCTGTAACTGGAGTAATTAAACATGTCCTGAAGCCAAATATAAATATAAATATAAAAATATATATACACACACACACACATATGTGTGTGTGTATTAAATGAATAAAAAAATTCATGTCCCTTAAGGTTAATTTAATGACTAGTAATGTCCTGGGCTTATTAACTATTTGCATTTCCTATCTATCACTTTAAAATTCATGTCCTCTGGCCATTGAACAAGGGAATTTGTTAGCTTTTACCAAGTCTTTAAAATGTAACTACACTTTATATTCAAAAAGTTCACCTCTAAGAATTTATCTTAAGGAAACAAAGCAACTATATTCACAAATACATATATATTTATTATATTAATTATATACTTCCAATTTTTTTATAATCAGAAAAAATAATGTGATTTGGGGAGAAAACCAAAAAATAGAAAAATTTCCATAGAAAATTATTAAATAATTTTAGTTGCTGGACACATTAAACCTAGCTGAATTAATTCTGAGAATCCCAGTGATCAACCGTTCTATTATCTATTATCTAGTCTATTATCTATTATAGATTTTATCTGGACCAACTGGACACCATTTACTTTTCAATTGTCACAAGAACTTGGTCAATGAGTCACCCATATTTACTGCTTATTGTTTAATATGAATCCTTGTAACCATCTGAAAAGTCTCCAAGGGAAAGCTCTCCTCTGGGTGTTTACTCTATCTGGGCCAGTCATCAACATGAGGTCCAGCTCACAGTTTCCTTTGCACTTTGTCCTTTTTTATATAATCTCTGTTCAAAGATGCACCAGGATTCGAGACTACTGTTTTAGGTTGTTAAGTCAGGACATGCCTCAGTTTCATGAGAGGCAGTGTGGTCATGCAGAAAGAACAAGATATGGATTCAGATTTAAATCTCAGCTCTACATTTATTAGCTGTGTGATCTTGTTGTTCAGTTGCTACATCACGCCTGACTCCATGTGTGACACCCATGGATTGCAGCACTCCAGTCTTCCCTGTCCATCACCATCTTCCAGAGTTTGCTCAAACTCATGTGCATTGACTCGATGATGCCTTCCTGTTTTCCTTTCCTCCTGCTACCTTTTCCCAGCATCAGGATCTTTTCCAATGAGTCAGATCTTCACATCAGGTGGCCAAAGTATTGGAGGTTCAGCTTCAGCATCAGTCCTTTCAAGGAATATTCAGGACTGATTTCCTTTAGGATTGACAGGTTTGATCTCCTTGCTGTCCAAGGGACTCTCAAGAGTCTTCTCCAACACTACAGTTCAAAAACATCAATTCTTCGTTGCTCAGTTTTCCTTATACTCTAACTCTCACATCTATACATGACTACTGGAAAAATCATAGCTTTGACTATTCAGACCTCTGAAAGTGATGCCTCTGCTTTTTAATATGCTGTTTAGGTTTTTCATAGCTTTTCTTCCAAGGAGTAAGTGTCTTTTAATTTCATGGCTGCAGTCAATGTCTGCAGTGATTTTGGAGCTCAAGAAAATAAAATCACTGTCACTGTTTCCATTGTTATTTGCCATTGAAATGACGGGACTGGGTGTCATTATCTTAGTTTTTGAATGCTGAATTTTGTCAGCTTTTTCACTCTCCTCTTTCAACTTTATCAGAACTCTTTAGTTCCTCTTGGCTTTTTGCCATTATGGTGGTATCATCTGCATATCTGAGATTGCTTATATTTCTCCTGGCAATCTTGATTCTAGCTTGTTTGATTCATCCATCCCAGCATTTCACATGATATACTCTGCATATACATTAAATAAGCAGGGTGACAATATACAGCCTTGATGTACTCCTTTCCTGATTTTGAGCCAGTCTGTTGTTCCATGTCCAGTTCTAACTGTTGCTTCTTGACCTGGATCCAGGTAAGGTGGTCTGGTATTTTCAACTCTTTAAGGATTTTCCAGTTTGTTATGATCTTATGTGCCGGGGTCCAGCCCCGGTGGATCCAGGGAATTTGAAGGGTGGACGGCGTTGGCGTGGAAAGACTTGTTTATTAATATAAGATTAGATTAAGAAACTATAGTGTAGTAAGAAGATTAAGTGGAGGAAGAGGGCTGAATAGCTTGGTTTACACAGAAGGCCAATAAAATTCCAGACAAGGAATTTGCACCATCTACATTGGGCCACCGGCGCCCGCTTGAATATCTAAGGGTGCCTCGCCTTAAGCTCCCTTTCGCGCGGGTCTTAACAGCCAGGGCAAGTAAGTAGACCTGGCGAGCCTTCGCGCCCCAGGTGGAGATCCAGCCTGAAGTTAAAGTAAAGAGCAGAGAGAGGGAAAGGGAGAGAAGAAGAAAGAGAGAGAAAGACACGGGGGGAGCCAGAGTCCCAAGAAACCAGGCCGAGAGACTAGTTCGCGAAACTGGTCCTGTCCTTTATTGCTCAGAAGGCCTTTTATACTTTTGATAAAACATGGAGATCAATGGGTAACACAAAATTATGTAGCGTTCGCAGCCCAGACTCTTTCTATACATCATTTTGTATACAAAAGGTCTCAGGTGATTTACATTATCTTCTGGCCAAGAGGCTTGTTAACACTTTTTGGCTCTCTTCCTTAATGAATGTTAATTTTGTTTCCTCTGTTTTTCTTTAATCTGCATCTCCTTAAAGCATTAAAGTTACATCTCTATAGAACAAAGGTGCAGTGGGTTATAACAAAGAAGGTACTTAACTCAAAGATCTAATGTTGCTAATACCAGGTCTACTACTTGTTTTTCTGTATACCAACTATATCTACAAATAAAGGATATGAAAATTTGGCAGCAAGTATTGACTCAACAAATGAAACTTTTAATCAGTCCTATTCTAAAGATTTTGACTCCTCGGAAGCTCCTACATTCCTAGGATGTTTTAAGCTTCCTGTGCCTCCTGCGGTCAGGAGGCCTCAATCACATGCGCAGCTGTACCAGTCCTGCAGGCAGGCTAGAAAGCCATCAGAGGAGTATTTGGATTGAAACACTCTTTCAAATGCAGAAGACTAAAGGCCTGAAATGACTTTTTCCAGAAAATGTCAGAAGAGTGGAAAAGCAGAGCACAAAAACCGGCAGATTTTTGTTGGGGTACATGCTTAGGAATTTCCAGAGGGGCCCCTGAAGTCTGAGCTCGCCTTGCGTATGTCAGCTTCCTTCCTCATGACCTTGTCACGGGTGGGATTCCTCACACTGGCTCCTGGCACTTATGCTTTTTAAAAAGGTTAATAATGCCTACTTTTTAGTGTTATGAGAATAATGAGAGTGCATATACACACCTGGAAGCCTGGTGGCTCAGACGATACAGTTTGCCTGTAGTTCAGGAGACTGGGGTTTGATCCCTGGGTTGGGAAGATCCCCTGGAGAAAGGAATGGCTACCTACTCAAGTATTCTTGCCTGGAGAATTCCATGGACAGAGAAGCCTGGGAGGTTACAATCCATGGGGTTAAAGAGTTGGACACAACTGAGCAACTAACACTTTCATACACAGTTGGGCCTGGAAGGGAAGCACAACTCAGTGAATATCACTCTCCTTCATCGTCCACCTCTCCTCATTCCCTGGTGCGAGCACTGGGGAGAAGGGACTCCTGCAGAATACAAGGGGATGTCATGTAGGGAGTGGACATGAAGATGGAAGGAAACCAGTGGCTGGAGAGACAGAGGGGGTTTGATAGTGAGGGTCAGAACTGCCAGAAAGCCTGGACTGGCTGTTTTGTAAATGTACGAAGGGTCTCAGGAGAGGAGGGTAATCCACCTGGCTTACACAGATTGGCAGAAAGGAAGGTGGGTGGGGTAGGGGCATGGGAATCATTACTACTCTCTCCTGACAGGCTAGGTCACCAATGGGCAAAGGAACATTAGGCCAGGTAAACAAGGTTGGTAACATTTCAGGTAAGAAACAGAAACATAACAGCAAGAATAGGATATTTTCTTAATATCACAAACATTAGCTAGCTCTTAGCAGCCCTGGGATTTCTTTGGAGGTAATGATGCTGAAGCTGAAACTCCAGTACTTTGGCCACCTCATGAGAAGGGTTGACTCATTGGAAAAGACTCTGATGCTGGAAGGGATTGGGGGCAGGAGGAAAAGGGGACTATAGAGGATGAGACGGCTGGATGGCATCACTGACTCGATGGCTGTGAGTCTGAGTGAACTCCGGGAGTTGGTGATGGACAGGGAGGCCTGGCGTGCTGTGATTCATGGGGTTGCAAAGAGTCGGACACGACTGAGTGACTGAACTGAAATGAACTGAACAACCCAAATTGGTTTCTTTGACTATCAAAGGAAATGTCAAGTCTGGGAATAAGATTAAGGTTTGAATTAAATCAACTACAGGGACTTCCCTGGTGGCCCAGTGGCTTAGACTCTGCACTCCCAATGCAGGGGGCCCGGGTTCAATCCCGGGTCAGGAAACTAGATCCCACATGCTGCAACTAAGACCCAGAGCAGCCAAATAAATAAATAAACATAAATATATAAATATAAAAAAAGAAAAAAAAATAAATCAACTACAATTAATAACAGTTAAGAATTATAACCAACCATATAGCACAGGGAACTATATTCAATGTCCTAAGATAAACCATAATGGAAAAGAATAAAGAATGTATATGTGTATATATATATATATATATACACACACACATATATATACACACATATATATATTCAAATATATACATAGATAAAAATATATATTAGAATATACACATATATATTAGAATATAATTCTTATATATATAAGAATGTGTATACATATATATAACTGAATCACTTTACTGTACAGGAGAAGTTAACATTGTAAATCAACTATATTTCAATTTTTGCCAAAAACATATTAACTCACAAGCAGTATATATGACTATAAAATTTACTTGAAAATTTATGGAGCCAAGAATTACCAAGATACTTTTGGGGAGATAACAAAGATGGAAGGCATGTTCTAGTAGATGAAAAGCTCATTATAAAAGTATAGTAATGAATTTGAAACAGAGTAATGGAACCGAATAAAAAGGTCAGAAATAAATCCACATATGTATATGTGGTCTGTTAATTAATGACTAAGAGAGCTCTGCACTGCAGGGGAAAATGACAAGTGATTTCAACAAATGTTGTTGGGGCAAGGGCATCTCCATGTGGAGCAGAATGAAATGATTCCTATCTCAGACCACACATAAAAATAAATGCCCAGCTGGACTGTAGAATTACATGTAAAAGACAAATTAGATAAGCTTTTGGTAGATAACACAGAAGAACCTCCAGATCCTAAGATCTTAGGATAGAGAAACAGGACATGAAACATTAATCACCGATAAACTGAACTTTGTTGAAATGAAGAACTTCTGTTCAACAAAACATCATTTACAGAATGAAAGGGTAACCCATTGGAGAGAATTTTCAATACATATACACAATAAAGAAATTATTTAAAACATACATCTCAGAAATCAGTTTTTAAAAAACCAGACTACTCACTCAAAAATGGGCAAAATATCTGAATACACATATTACAAAAGACATCAAAATTGTGAAAAACAATATGCATGTTTTTTAACATCATTAGTTATCAGACAAATGAAAATAAACACAGAAGACAGTACTACATATCCATCAGAATGACTAAATTGAGAAAGGGTGAAAATACCAAATATTTTATAAGGACATGGACCATGCTATGTGGCTGGTGGGAGTTGGAACTGCTATAAGCAATGAAAAAGTAGGGATATGCTGCAACATGGTTGTAGTTCAGATATCACATTGTGAAAAAAAGTTATACACAAAAAAAGGTACACACTGTATGAGTCCATTTGAATGAAGTTATCATTTGCTAAATTTATAAAATTTGGAGAAAAAGCTAAAATTTTATGTTCCTTGTCTGCACTTTGCCAGTTTTTTGATATATTTACACTGGAGGCCAGTGCACTTAGATAAGACAAAAAACATTAAAGGCCTAAGAATTAAAACAAGATGTAAAAATATCTTCATTGATAGATCACATAAAATTACACCTGGAAAAGCCAAATGTATCAAAGATAAAACAAATTTAAGTGATAGGATTCATCAAGTTAGCAGGATACAAAATTATTATACAAAAACAAAGATTTCATATATAAAAATAATACCCAGTTATAAGATATAATGGAGGAGAAAAACGATAATCACAATAGCAGCATGACAAGATGAAATAATACTGATGATTAAATTTTTAGTGTTCAAAACCTCTATGAAGAACATTTTAAACATTTTTAAGATGCATAAAATAAACTTGAATAAATGTGAAATATTCTTTGTTCTTAGATAGGATATCCTTAAAAGATCAGTTCTTCCTAATTTATAAATTAGGAAGGTCAGTTCTTCCTAATTTATAAATTTAATGAAATCCTAAAAAAAACCCCACCAAAACAGTTTTTGTTGCTGTTGAAGCTAAAAAAGTGATACTTAAGTTAATTTGGAAAAACATACACAAAAGAATACCTAGGAAAACATTGAAAATGAAAAGCTATGAGGGGTAATGAGCCCTATTGCATTCAGCTCAGTTCAGTTTGGTCACTCAGTTGTGTCTGACTCTCTGCAATCCCATGGACTGCAGCACGCCAGGCCTCCCTGTCCATCAGCAACTCCGGGAGCCTGCTCAAACTTGTGTCCATTGAGTCAGTGATGCCATCCAACCATTTCATCCTCTGTCATCCCCTTCTCCTCCTGCCCTCAATCTTTCCCAGCATCAGGGTCTTTTCCAATGAGTCAGCTCTTCGCATGAGATGGCCAAAGAATTGGAGTTTCAGCTTCAACATCAGTCTTTCCAATGAACACCAAGGACTGGTCTCCTTTAGGATGGACTGGTTGGATCTCCTTGCAGTCCAAGGGACTTTCAAGAGTCTTCTCCAACACCACAGTTCAAAAACATCAATTCGTCGGCACTCAGCTTTCTTCACAGTCCAACTCTCACATCCATACACGACTATTGGAAAAACCACAGCTTTGACTATATGGACCTTTGTGGGAAAAGCAATGTCTCTATTTTTTAATATGCTGTCTGGGTAGGTCATAGTTTTTCTTCCAAGAAGCAAGCATCTTTTAATTTCATGGCCGTGGTCATTTTGGAGCCCAAGAAAACAAGTCTGTCACTGTTTCCATTGTTTCCCAATCTATTGCTATGAAGTGATGGGACTGGATGTCATGATCTTAGTTTTTTGAATACTGAGTTTTAAGCCAGGTTTTCACTCTCCTCTTTCACGTTAATCAAGAGACTCTTTAGTTTCTCTTCACTTTCTGCCATAAGGTTAGTGTCATCTGCATATTTGAGGTTATTGATATTTCTCCCAGCAATCTTGATTCCAGCTTTTTCTTCATCCAGTCCAGCATTTCATGTGATATACTCTGCATATAAGTTAAATAAGCAGAGTGACAATATACAATTTTGATATACTCCCTTCCCAATTTGGAACTAGTCTGTTGTTCCATGTTTGGTTCTAACTCTTGCTTCTTGACCTGCATACAGATTTCTCAGTAGGCAGGTAAGGTGGTGGTCTCGTATTCCCATCTCTTGAAGAATTTTCCACGCTTTGTTGTGATCTACACAGTCAAAGGCTTTGGCATAATCAATAAGGCAAAAGTAAATGTTTTCCTGGAATTCTCTTGCTTTTTCAATGATCCACAGATGTTGGCAATTTGATCTCTGATTCCTCTGCCTTTTCTAAATCCAGCTTGAATATCAGGAAGTTCGCAGTTCACATACTGTTAAAGCCTGGCTTGGAGAATTTTGAACATTACTTTGCTAGCATGTGAGATGAATGCAATTGTGCAGTAGTTTGAATAGTCTGGCCTTGCCTTTCTTTGGGATTGGAATGAAAACTGACCTTTTCCAGTCCTGTGGCCACTGCTGTTTTCCAAATTTGCTGGCATACTGAGTGTAGCACTTTAACAGCATCATCTTTTAGGATTTGAAATAGCTCAGCTGGAATTTCATCACCTCCACTAGCTTTGTTTATAGTGATACTTCCTAAGGCCCACTTAACTCCTCACTCCAGGATGTCTGGCTCTAGGTGAGTGATCGATCACACCATCATGGTTATCTTGGTCATCTTTCTTGTATAGTTCTATTCTTGCCACCTCTTCTTAACATTTTCTGCTATTAGTCCATATGATTTCTGTCCAATTTACTGTGCCCATCTTTGCATGAAATGTTTGGTATCTCTAGTTTTCTTGAAGATATCTCTAGTCTTTAATACTACACATTAAAACATACTATACAGCCTTCATTTTTAAACTTTGTGCTATTGGTGCATGAAGAGCACCAATGGAATGGAACAAAGTTGAGAAATAGACAACACAACATATGGAAACCTAGCACATCACTAGGGCAAAGAGGCGGCTTTAATAAATGATGGACAGACAACTGGATAGTCATTTGTAAAAGAGAAAATTAAATCTATTCTTCACAACTTTACACAAGAGTAAACTCTAAGTGGATCAGAGATCTAAATGTGGACAAATGAAACTATAAGAGCACAAAAAGAAAGTAATGCATTATAGACAAAGGGCGAATATCCTTAACATAAAAGTATTTTTATTAATTGGTGGGGGTGGAAGAACTAAAGATCTTAGGAAAAGGGGTTAAATACATGAACAAGCAATATACCAAAAATGGCCCTGAAATATATATTTACAGGTTCAATTTCATTCATAACAGAAATACAAACTAAAACTACATGGAGATGCTCATCCACGAGATTCCCAAAAAATCAAAAGCTTGACAATAAATTCTAATGGTGAGGCTACGGAGAAATAGGCTGTCTCACATATCTTCGGCAGAAGTACAAAACAGAGTAACCTCTATGGAGGGAATTTGGCGGTATTTAGCAAAACTACACAAACATTTACTGTTTTACCCAGCAATTCCACCTTCCAGGAATTTACTCTGAAAATACACATCCATAAATATGAAAATGTTAACACTGCAGAAATGTTTATATAATTGTAAATATTGGAGCTACTTAAATATCCAAATACAGGAAAATGATAGAATAAACCATTGTATTTAAACTCAAGGGAGTACTATGCAGCTATAAAAACAGAAAAATCTATATAAATTGTTTGGTGTAATTTTCAGGAGACATTGTTTGGTGGGGGGTAGGGAGACAGTATATATAGCATACAACTTTTTGCATAAGAAAAATGGAGAAATTAAAATACACAAATTCATTTTTAGCAAAAAGAAATACAGAAAAGATAAACAAGAATGAAACTGTTTACTTACAATAGAGCAGAGAGAGGGATATGGGAGGGAAGAGAATAAGATTTAAAGGCACAAGAATATACACTGAAGTATTATGGGGTAAAGAAGCATTTCCCCTTGCAACCTACTCTCCAAAGACTGAAAAAAAATTACACAGAAGTATACATGTTCATGTTTGTATATGAATATATATATGGATGGGCTTCCCTGGTGGCTCAAAGGTTAAAACCTCTGCCTGCAATGCGGGAGACCTGGGTTTGATCCCTGGGTTGGGAAGATCCCCTGGAGAAGGAAATGGCATGGAACATACACACAGAGAACAGTTTTTTTAATGATGAAAAGTTAAAAATTGGTGAATCTGAGTAAAAGGTAAAAAGTTCTCTATTATCCCTGCACATTTTCCAAATTTGATATTATTTCAAAATTAAAAGTTTAAAAAATGTAATCTGGTTTCAAAGCACTACTGAAAAGCTCAGAAATCAAGACTGGGATGATCAGCTGCTGTGTGCTTTCATGTATGTCTATGACAGATGGTTAGATGTCATTTCACAAGTCCTATTTCTAGACTATCAAGACCTACAGACAAAACAAAAGACCATCAGATATGCAACTGCGCCTCTCATTCAACTAGGCAATGCCTTTTCACCTCTAGCAACACTTTCTCCAAGTCCAGAGACATCCCACAATCAGTTCAAATGCAATCATAGGTAGACTGAAGTTAGTTTTATAAGCTTACAGCTGAGAAAAAACTGATTTTAAACATAACAAATCAACTATCATGCACAATCACTGGTCAAGAGCCCTTTGAATCTTGCTTTACCACTTACAACATCAAGGCACACAAATTAAATATTCTTTTATTTGACCCAAATTATTAGAGTGATAACATTTAAATTACACATTGGAAAGCACTGCAATTATCTCTCAAAAAAACAGACAATGGTGGCTTAATTAAAAGAGCTTGATAAACAAGATACGGAAAACTCAAGATGTCAAAATAAGTAAAAGGTGAACATATACCTCGACACACAGACTGAAATATTTGACTATACAATTTGATTGAACCATTTTTGTTAGTAATCATCTCAAAAGCAATTAGAGAAATACGTACCTAAACTGTTGAGAGGTTGTCTGGGGAGAAGATTATGGGGAAATACATGTTTTGATAAAGATTTCAATGTCTGAATTTTGAAGAATATGCACTGCATTTATGATTTAAATAGCTAAAATCAGATTTAGCTACCAGTCACAGAACAGATATACAAACGTGCTTGGCAAAGGAAAGCTATATGAACTGACTTCATAGAGACCGATCTATACTGCTAGTATTTTGAGACCTAGTTATTAAACATTAAGTTCAGAAATATTAAAAGGGAATAAGATAAGCAAATGATGAAATGTAGACATTTTTCATTCAAGAATATGGAAGCTCTTTGGACTCAAAAAAAACAAATCTTTATTCTATAATGAGCTTAAAAAAAAAAATTAGCTTTAAAAAGCCATAAAACACTGTGAGAAATGTATAAGGAATACAAAAAAGGACAACAGATTACACTGGGCAAAAGTTATTTTTAAATATAGTATATTTCAAGAGAAAAATTTTACAATGGGAAATTTTTTAATTCCATTTTTCTAATAAAGATTTTTCTCTTTATTAAAACATAAAACATTTTCTTCTTGAACCTTTATATGTAAAATTTATCGAACTGACAATTTCCTTAGTAACACAGGTGAAATATACCAAGCAATTTACATATAAAATTAGAAAGCTAATTTTGGTTTTAACTGCATAGGTTAAGTATTATTATTGCATAGGTTCCAAAATTACTGCAAAACTACACTGAGTAAATTTTAAATTTGGAAGCACCACCTTGTGGACAAAGAACGAACTTCTCAATGGCAGGAGTCAAGGTGGGGTTTCCCAGAGAGGAAACCAGTGCTCCTGAGGCACTGGTGAAATTCTATTTTCTGACCTGTACAGAGTGCCATGAGGCTCACTTTATCATTATTTTTTAAACTACATGACTTCCGTTACTGTATTTCATAATTTTAAACATTTATGGAAACCATATCCAATATGTACCCAAATTGAAAGTCTGAGTGCCTGAATTTCCTAAGTACCACTTTTATTTCCTAGAATTATAAATGTACTATTATATTTTTGATACAGAACGCCAGAAAAAGATATTCTTCGGTAAATGATGAAAGAAGTTTTCCCCTCAGAATGTTTTCACTGAGGCTTTCTCTCAGCCTCTGAGGAAACTGCAGGGGTTCTGCAGTCATCACCTCCACACATCTATCTCAACTCGAAAAATCATTCAAAAAGCCCTAGATTTTACTGCATCAATGTACAATATAAAGGATATGTGGCATATTTAACTATGCAGCAATATTCATCAAAAATGTCTTTCTTTCCTACTTTAATTACTATAGCTGCTGCAGCTGCAGCTAAGTCGCTTCAGTCGTGTCCAACTCTGTGTGACCCCATGGACAGCAGCCCACCAGGCTCTTCTGTCCACAGGGTTCTTCAAGCAATACTGGAGTGGGGTGCCACTTCCTTCTCCATACTTACTATAGGGTTGGCCCCAAATTTCATTTGGGTTTTCTGTAACATTTCATGGAAAAACCCCAACAAACTTTTGGGCCAACCAATATATTTCCAGGAAGTGACATGCTATTCACAAAATGACCTGAATTAGCTGGGGAGAATTCACCTTCTCTCACTGCCAGAGTTACTTTTCACAGGAGCTAAATGCATCCCATTTAGTACCTCTTTCATACCATAGAGCAGTTTGCAGAAAGGAAGTCCTTACTCTTTTTCTCAGGAATCTGTCAGGTTGCATTAGTGACCATGTCCCTTACTATGGCTCCCATCTGAACACATCCGACTGGCAGGTGAGAAGAGTCATTGGCTGAGTTCCTAGAGACTGCCTCCCAAACCAGCTTCCATCCCACCGTGGAAAGCATCTCATCTTTGCTTCATTCAAATACTGCGAATATTAAAGACAGGAGTAGATGTGCTGGAGAATATTTCACAGGACAAGGCCTTCTGCTGAGGCCTTGATGCTACCTACTAAAATAATCCTATACTCAAATGAAGTACAGAAAATATTTTTAAGGAAACCAGGGCTACATTGCAATTCTTGACTAGGGCCCTTTCAAAGGGCTATGATATAGAGGCCAGCCACTAAGCTAATGCTGTCTTTTGGAGTTTGACACATTCTAGGTTTGAATATACCAAAGATCAGGACTATTGCTCCATCTAGTGTTTGTTTCTACCTATGAAGAAATGTCAGGCTGTTGTACCACCAAGATCTGTAACTTCCTTCAGGAGTTCTGAATAATAGCTGCATTGTAAGATGAAAAGAACACTCTTACGGGGTCTTTTAACAGTCTTAAAAAGGAAAATGGGATTACTGAACTTAAATCTGAAGAGGTCAAATTCTTCGGTGCCCCTAAGAAGGAGCAAGAGCCATTTTCTCCTTTCTTACCTACAAGTAAGAAAAAAGTAACAGAAGCTGCTTCTCTTAAGATTTTGGAATTGCCCATGCCCAATGTTACGATAAAATATTAATAGTGAAGAATCTTGGCACTGATATTCCACAGAAGTGATACTGCATTGTTAATCTAATATAACCATAAGGGTCAATTGGCCAGTCTATCTTTAAAAAAAAAAAAAAAGATTCAATATTTCTAAGAAAATATGGTTAAACTATTTTAACCCTTTTCTCTTAGATAAGGAAGAGAGAGAAACTTTAATAATGGAAAATAATGCAGGAAATTACTACCATTCAATGGAAGCACAATATTTTAGAATCTTTGCTACAACTAGAATAAGAAATGATAATTCTGGCAGACTTTATTTTTTTACATCAACTTTTATCGAGTTGTTCAAAGTACAGGCTATATGTAATCATTCAAAGTCTCTGGCTGATACCTTCAGAAGCATTAGAAAAAGAACATATATTGAAAAAGAACACATATTGAGTAACAAACAGTGAGCTTAGGCACTGTTTCATATAAACTGTTTTACGTGCAGGAAATCCAGGATGTCTAGAAATTACTAAAATTATAAAAAGGGGTAAAGCTCTTTTCCTCAACTCTTGCTAAATGTCATCACCTTAAAATACTGACACAGTGTTTGATTATAAAGCAGAAATGTACAATGGTAGATTTATTTTAGTCCTTACTCAAGAATGATATTTACACAAAGCTCTCACTCAGTATAAACAAACTATTGTATGTCAGATAACCTTCTAAGTTTTATAGAGCATTTATAATACAGGTAACATTAACACCAGATTAAAAAATAAGGAGAACCAATGCTACTCTATATGCCCTTGATATGGGAAGTTTCTCAGACAGTGGGGTCATGGTCAGGAAATGATATTAAAAAACACAAATTTTTATACATTAGTTTCTCCATCTCTGTGTAAGCAGAGATTCAAATTCTTTAGTTAACAGCAATACTCAAAAAATCTTCAACTGATAAGCTCTTAGTCTGCAATGTTTCCATTTTTCCCGAATCTTAAAAACTTCCAACAGCCATTAAATATATTATCTTCTGTTTCTTCTTAAACAACTAAGGTTCATAAAAGGATCGTCATCATCCTAAAACGACATCCAAATGTAAAATTAGTGACTGTTCCATGCTTCACTGAGATAAAACAGAAATGCTTACGGGCAAACAATGCCAGTAAAAGCTATCTTCTCCTTTCACATTGGGTAGGCTTTCGTGTTTCTATTTCCTTCATAAATACAAATTGTCAGGTTTTTTTCTCTTTCTCTCTTCCTTAGTAGCCTTTTCACTGTTAAAACAAATAAGCTCAACTGAATTTTTAGCAAGAATTAAAAATAAAATTTATCCTGTTCTATATGAGTGTGTATATATATACCCATAATATATCTCAATATATTTTCTCAGTTATTCATCCTACAAAAAGCAAATAAGGTACAGGAAAGCCAAAAAATAAATATTATTCAAGTCATTTCTATTAGGTTTTTAAACAGGTGTTTTTTTTTCAATTTACATTTTATAACTGGTATATCTGATGTTCCAGAAACTGAAAGCCAAAAAATTAATGAAGCCACATGATCCAATTTAGAAATAACTGTAATTTTTATTCCCAGTACCCATATAATGCCAGAAATAGATCCACTACTCTCAGAATGATGCAAGAAACAATCTAGCAAGCAATCTTTCAAATATTTTTTGGAAAAAGTAGACGGGCTATTTCAGTTTCAATGAGTTCCTATGCTCCTAGGTTGTTTATTACATGTACAGTATAAATAGGCAAGAATATCAGATGTTTGCTAAGAATTTAGAGAGAATGAAAAGTAGCAAACCTAAAATAAGCCCCAAACACAGGATCTAATGCAGATAACATAAATCAATGATTATATATAACTATATATTCAAAAGAGAAAGCCAAACTGTACAGTTTTGGTTTATGTTTCTTTTAAGATATTACTAAAAAGGAATAACTCTTTGGTGTTAGGCTCTGTTGGCAATGTTAACACATTCAAATGTTCACCAAGTTAGCTATCTCTAGTGATATACGGATGTCTTGAGAAATACAAATTTGCTCTCACTTGTTGCTTCATTTTCTGCTACCATAAAAGGCAGAACTGATTTATAAATGAGAGTTAAATCCAAATTACAGTAGAGAATTTGCTAATAGTTCTCCTTTGCAGTTAACTTGAAGTATACAAAGTTTTTTAAGTAACATATAACCATATGTATATCTAGATGCTCTGGAATTAATAAATACATCAACAATTGCTCACTTTTCTCCTGGAGGCAACATGTTAGTATTTAATAGACAGACTGTATGAGTTCATGTTGCCATTTTTCTCTGTAGCCCGAGTTCTGGGGAGTCTCTCCAAGCTGTTTCAAAACTACATATGGGACACAGGGAACATGACAGCAGCAGGTGAAGCTCAAAATCATAGGCATTATTCACATGCTACAATGGGGATAAACCTGGAGAACACTGTGCTCAGTGAAATAAACCAGGCGGAAAAAGACGAATACTGTATAATCCCACTGATCTGAAGTGTCAGAGCAGTCAAAATCATAAGGACACTAGAGTGGTTGCCAGGGGCTGAGGAGAGGGGAAATGGAAAGACATGGTTCAATGGGTATAGATTTTTGGTTCTGGAAGATGCACAGGTTCTGGAGGCTGTTGCACAACAATGTGAATACACTTAACACTAGTGAACTACTGATAATTGTACACTTAAAACTGGTTGAGATGGTAAGTTTTATGTTCATGTTTCTACCACAGTTGAAAACTACCACCATGCACCCTTATATAGGAAATAGAGCATATAATGAGGATTTAATAAACATTCTATTAAAAAGTAACATTAAAAACTTCTATGATATTATCACCGCTATTTCTCCAAACATAAACAACAAAAGTTAAAAAAACTATTCTGATCCTACTGTTAACTGGGCAGGTTAAATAAGAGCTGAGTGAATATTAGATGTTAAATTTCAGGCCTTTCACGTCTGAGACATTTCCACTGACAGGCCCTCAACAGAGGCCGCTCACTGATTCCACATTAACTATGGTTCCAAGGAAGGTGATCAATGAAACTATATTAAGAAATAATTTTCAGCAACTAGCTTAGCAGTTCCTATTCAGATTTTATAAACACTTAAATTATTTAAGATTTAACATAGTATTTTATTACCTCATCTGATTCAAAGTCGACCCCTTTGGCGATCTGGCTCTGGGACATGGGTTTGCTTGATGATGAAGTCCTCGAGCCTCTGAGGCAAAATAGGAGAAAAACAGAGAAGATGAACCAAAAATTCATCACAGGAGCCTTTCTTGCCAAACTTTTCATTTTAGTAGCAGCCATAAATAAAAACAGCTAGTACATTCTCTTCGAGCTACATTAGAGGCAGTAAAAGCTCAGAGATGTGTGAGGAAAAGCACTCTGAGGTCAAGGTCTGAATTCCAGTTCTGCCCTTTATGAGTTACACGGTTTCCAGCAAGGTACTCAGCCTCTGTGCCGCAATCTCCTCAGATATGAAATGAGGATAATAATACTTTTTTAGGGATTAAATGTGTTAGCCATAAAAAGGAATGAAACTGGGTCATTTGTAGAGATGTGGATGGACCTAGAGAACTGTCATACAGGGTGAAGTAAGTCAGAAAAAGAAAAACAATTATCTTGCATTAATGCACACATGTGGCATATAGAAAAATGGGAGAGATGAATCTATTTGCAAAGCAAGAATGGAGACAGACGCAGAGAACAAACATACAAACACCAAGGGGGGAGGGGGAGGAATGGGAGGAACTGAGAGACTGCGTTGATGCATATGTACTCTTTATGTTGTTGTTGCTGATTAGTCACCAAGTCGTGTCTCACTCTCTGTGACCCCATGGAATGAAGCCCGCCAGGCTCCTCTGTCCATGGGATTTTCCAGGCAAGAATACTGGAGTGCGTTGCCGTTTCCTTCTCCAGGGGATCTTCCCAACCCAGAGATCAAACTTGCGTCTCCTGCATTGGCAGGTGGATTCCTTCCTGTTGAGCCACCAGGGAACCCATATACTATTGACACTATCTGTAAAACAGATAACTAGTGAGAACATACTATGTAGCACAGGGAACTCCACTTACTGCAGTGACCTGAATGGGAAGAAAATCCCAAAGTGAGGGAATCTATGTATAGGTATGGCTGATTCATTCTGCTCTACAGTAGAACCTAGCACAGCAATGTAATTATACTCCAATAAAAATTAATTACAAAAATAAAAATAAAAAGCAATAGCCACTTAAAAAAAGATTAAATGTGTTAATATACCTAAACACTTTGATCAGTGCCTGACACGTATGAAGCATTTCACAGATGTTTGCTTGTATTATCATAGTTCTTAGCATATATTAACACGTATCTACTACTATCCTCTACTCCTCAAAATTATGGGAACATTGAAATATTTTAATTCAACTATCAGCTATATTTCCATAAAAGGATAAAAGGATCTTGGAAAAGCCTCACTGCTTTCTGGGGTTGCCTCAGTTAGTATCATTCATGTTCTGTCCAAATTGAATAGCAAACATTTATTTAGTACTTGATCCCTGCCAAGTACCAAATGATAGGCCATGGGAAGTATCGGTAACCAAGATAATCAGGAATCTGCTTTTTTGAAGCTTAACTTGTAGTAATGGAATTCATATTCCTGTCTTTCTACTAACAAAAATTTTAAGTAATCTTAGAACAGGGGCCAGCAATCTTGGTTAGCAAGCCAAATCCAGCCTACCTGTTGCCCACAGATCTGAGCTAAGAATGGTCTTCAGCTTTTGAAATGGGTACATTTAAACGGTTGTTTAAGTACCTACATAGTATCCCTAATATTGTCTCCTGGCCCACAAACCCTAAAATATTTACTGCTGCTGCTAAGTCGCTTCAGTCGTGTCTGACTCTCTGCAACCCCATAGACGGCAGCCACCAGGCTCCCCCGTCCCTGGGATTCTCCAGGCAAGAACACTGGAGTGGGTTGCCATTTCCTTCTCCAATGCATGAAAGTGAAAAGTGAAAGTGAAGTCGCTCAGTCGTGTCCAACTCTGTGCGACCCCATGGACTGCAGCCCACCAGGCTCCTCCATCAATGGGATTTCCCAGGCAAGAGTACTGAAGTGGGGTACTATTGCCTTCTCCCAAAATATTTACTACCTAATCCTTTACGAAAAAGGTGGCCAGCTCCTGTCACAAATGAAAGCAGCGTTTGTGAATTCCTAGCCAACGATTTATTACCACGCTTTGGAATGTTACTACAGCAAAAGAACTGAAGGTCTTATCTGGACAAACTATTTGAAACAAGAGGTCTTATGTCAGAAGGAAACAGAAAAACGCACAGGTTCTCAGGCACAAAGGTAAAGGAGGATATGACGAGCAAACTCGAAGGCAACACAGCTTCAGAGACAGCAGATCAAGGAATTTATCAACTGATCCAACTGGGACACCCCTACCTCTCTGTATTTGACCTAAGCTGGAACTGGTCATTGTTGACTGGTTTCCATCTGTGACACAAAAACAGAGCATCAAGAGCATAAAGCCGAAGCCCACCATGGCAGGCAAGGCATTGTGGATGCGGGGGCTGGGGAAAGTGGAAAGTTAAGAAAGAAGCACCCACTGAGACCTGACTCTGCCTGCTGCTGTCTCCCCAGACAAATAACCAGTGGTGCCCAGACATCTACACCAGACGCTGGCTCATGTGATCACAGCAGGGGTCCTTAAATCTACACCAGAGGACCCCACAGACCGACAGATCTAGTCTATAAAAGGTATCCTATCCTTAGAAATCAGTGCTGGAAGGAAAGAATGGCTATACTGCTTTGACTGCTAGGCCAAATAAATAAATGGCTTTTGTCCTAAATGACCAAAAAAAAAAAAAAAAGTTTAATTTGATGAGCTTTAAGGCAGAGAGGGTGTATTAAATTGTGTGCAGGAGCTCTAAGTCGTCTTCATTTTTGCAGATATATTTTGGAGCCACAGGTCAGAATTCCTGTCTAGAGATGTTTGGCCAATTATGTCAGTTGTAGCACTGTCACAAGCATAAGATAACATGTTAAATTGGCCTTGGCACATAAAAGGTGCCCCTGAAATGTCAGTTCCCCTCACTGCGAGGTTTAACAGGATCCCCTCCATCTCTCCTCTTCCCCCTGGCCTGATGGGACCAGGTCTTCTCTTGCTCGTGGCTTTAAGATGAGGGTGGGTACCACCAGCTCTATCAAATCTGGAAGGGTCCTCTTATTCCCAGCGTTAGTCATTCAGTTGTGTCTGATTCTTTGCGACCCCATGGACTGTAGCCTCCCAAGCTCCTTTGTCCTTGGACTTCTCTGGACAAGAATACTGGAGTGGGTTGCCATTCCCTTCTCCAAGTGATCTTCCAGACACAGGAATCAAACCCAGGTCCCCCACATTGCAGGCAGATTCTTTACTGTCTGAACCACCATGGAAGCCCGCAACAAAGTAGAGTTTGCTGCAATTTATCCAAGGAAAAGTGGATAGACCACCATTGCCTATTCAGCAGAAGGGAGTTTTACAGCTGAAAGCTCTTTCCTTTTTCAAGTTAACCACCAGAATATCAGTGCTTTCACTGCCTACCATTCTTCCTATCACTCTCATTCTATTTCCCTGTTCTTCCTTATAGAGGTGTTACTTTGTGCCAGGTACTGAGAAAGTTAACTTAAGCAAGTTGACAGGAAGTCCAAGGCACCTTTAAGGAAGTGAACAGTCTATCTTTTTCACATTCTTTTGCCTTAGCCACGAAGGCCTTATAAGCCTCAAGGACATGTATTTTTTAAGCTCAAGATGTATGCTGTGGGAAAAGAGGTGAAGGGTTAATAGGGTAGCAGAGATGTGCCTGCAAACGGGTCTCTCTGCTCAGGCTGAGGGTCCTTGCATACGAGGTGTTCTGCCAAAGAGTCTGGATACAGCCTTGAGTTTAATGGTCCCTTGCAAACGAGGGAGCATTCCCTTCTTGAGATAAGAGGGAGATGAGGGCTTTGTGCAGACTCTGCAGTAGACAGAGATTTCACTCCCCTTTGCTGTACGATAACATGTATGCACCTGCACTGTACTGAAAAGGCTTATTCTCACAGTCTGGAATTCTGCCTAAGGGGGGCTTTATAATAATAAACGGCAATTAGTTTGCCCAGTTCTGTTCCTCTGGCCAGAGTGGTGTCCTGTCTGTCTCTTGTGTGTCTTGTATGTTCTGTGTCATTTCACTCGTAGTAACCAACAAAGAGGTCTGACAAAACTTTAACAGCCTTGAGGCATTCTTTTTATCTATTCTCAACAGCCAGTTGAAAAGTATATAATGCTTTTATATAAATATTTTAGTGCTTAAATATATTTAATGCTCTGCTTAAACTAGCAAGCCAGATACTCTTCTACCCCCTTCCTGTGCCTTTTGCTAGAATACTTTTCTATCACTTTCACTTTAATAAAATCTCAGCTACACAAAGCTCTGAGTGACTGAGACTGCATCTTTGGTCCCAGAGTTAAATTTTCTCCTTTAGAGACCACAAATCCTGCACCATTCACCATAAGCTATCAGTACTGTACTTAGCACTTCACTAACATTAACTCACTTCTAAGCCTCATAATAACCCTTGGAAATGAATATTCTTGTCTTCATTTTACAAAAAAGGACACTGAGGCACAGGAGAAACTTGTACAAGGCCCATACTCAATAACTGGTAGAGCTTAATACTTCCAATTATGACTGAAACAAATATATCAACCATGTTATTACTAAATAATTTCCACCAAACAACCTAAATCATGTCACCCAGTCACTGTCATTAGGAAAACAAATCTGCCAAGGCTGATTTCAGATTTCTTGCCAAAATGTTAGTTTATAAATTGTCTCTTGTCATTTAAATGACTCATTACATGCACAGAGGTCTGAGAGTTTAATCTATTATGTTAAGAGGCAACAGCAGAGGATGAACCTAGAGATTATTATAAGCAAAGCAAGTCTGAACGAGGAAGACAAATACCATATGATATCACTTATACGTGGAATCTAAAATACAACTCAAATGAACTTATCTACAAAACAAAAACAGAGTTAGAGACACAGAGAACAGACTTGTGCTAGTCAAGCGGGAGAAGGGTGTGAATGGGATAGACTGGGAATCTGGAATTAACACATGCAAACTATTATATATAGAATGGACAAACAACATGGTCTTTCTGTATAGCACAGGCAACAGTATTCTATATCCTGGGATAAACCATAATGGCAAAGAATGTGAACAAGAATGTATATATATGTATAACTACTCTGCTGTACAGCAGAAAATAACATAACACTGTAAACCAACTAATACTTCAATAAAATTAAATAAAAGCAGCAGCAATGGCAGAGGTGAGTCCTGGAGCAGAATGCCTGGTCCGTGACTGGCTGGTGACCTCAGGTAAGTTATTTAAACGACCACGCTTCACTTTCTCCAAAGGGAAAAGGGAGGAAAACAGAGTTATAAATACATTTACCTCCTGGAGTGACTGTAAGCAGCAAACAAGCTAATTCATATGCAAAGACTTAGAATGGTTGTCTCACATACAGGAAGTGCTAAAAGCTGAAACTGAATATTAACAAAATACAAAGCTATTTTCTGTTAATTGGAGAGAACACAGTACTCTAAGAAGAAAATCACTGGGTAATAAAGGCAAAAGGAAATGAACGACAAGTTGTTCAAACTGTCATTGAAAATACTTGTAATAATGATGCATTGACTATGAACTAGCCCCTGGTCTATTTTTCACTTCTGTATATACATGACTGCTTCCCAGGTGGCTCAGTGGTGAAGAATCTGCCTGCAATGCAGGAGATGATGGTTTGATCCCTGGGTGGGGAAGATCCCCTGGAGGAGGGCATGGCAACCCCACTCCAGTATTCTTGTCTGGAGAGTTCCATGGACAGAGGAGCTTAGTCCATGGGGTCACAAAGAGTCAGACATGACTTAGTGACTAAATAGCAACAACAAATACATGCCTTGTTGAAAATGAATCTGTTAGACTTCCATGACTTAGAAAAATGTATAAGGAGAATTCTGGATAATTTTTAATTTTTTCAGATGTTTCTTTTTGCAGGAAGTGATTATACCTACCTTTGATCAGTTTTGACAGTAGTCAGGAAAATGTTTTCTTCGGTATCTGACTCATCCACCTCAATCACCTAAGAGGGAGAAACAGCAAATAGTCTTTGTGGGGATGGAAAATTTGAATAAAAATGCATTAAATAGTCTAAAAATACATTTTTAATAAAAATTTACAAAATAGGAGGCAGAAACCATGTGAGCAGCACCCATAAAACCTAAAGCTCTGCCTGACCTCCTCCCTAAGACCTCTTCATTTTATGTATGGTTTTCTGTATAATATGTGTGAGCTCACTTCTATCCTGTACTATGGCAGCCTGCATACCTACAGGAACATGTACCTAGACTGGTGAAAGACTCACATAGGGTCACATGCAGACAGTGCCCTGTGATTCTCTTGGGTTTGAAATGAAAGACCATTGTTGTTTCATCTCTAATTAAAAATGAGTATATAAGACTGTGTGGGAAGTACGGGATATCTGTTTTTCTGTTCCATTTATTCCTGTTAAATACCACTTGTTGCCTTTAAGCCTCACTAAAGATATTTATCATTGTTGATTCTATAATCCAAAATAAGTGAAAGTGAAGTTGCTTAGTCGTGTCCGACTCTTTGCGACCCCGTGGACTGTAGCCCACTACACTCCTCTGTCCATGGGATTCTCCAGGCAAGAATACTGGAGTGGGTTGCCATTTCCTTCTCCAGGGGATCTTCCCAACCCAGGGATCGAACCCAGGTCTCCTGCATTGCAGGCAGACGCTTTAACCTCTGAGCCACCAGGGAAGCCCTTTCTGTTATCTTGACACTTAATACACACATTTGCTATGTCTTCATCTAACTGATAAAGCCAAAGACAAAACAGTGAAAAAAATAGCACTTGCGATCCATTTCTTCAACAGGTTAACATTGAACTATTAGTCAAAAACCATTAAATGAAGCTGTCTAATCAGCTATGAATCCAGACAATATTTTTGTCCATGAAACTATAAGAAGATTGTCTTATGTACCTTGAAGGAATCTAACGCCTTCAGCATTCCCCTAAACCACCACTATGTATCCCCAATTTAAAAAAAAAAAAATGAAAGAAAAAGTTTGCCATGACTTAACTCTTTTTGAACTCATATTCTTCCATTATAAAAGAAAAATCTAGAAGGGAAGCTTCCTTGTCAACATGATGAAAATTTTGTTTGTTTTCACATTTGAAGCAATAGAGGGCAACAGCTGACGGAATAATGAAATGGAGGTCAGGATAAAAGGACCAGTACACTCAGAGATAGTTGTATAATAGGAAGAGGTAAAAAAAAAAAAAAAAGATGAAATTAAGAGAAATAAAAGAACAATAGTAGGAGCAGGACAGAGAAGCTTTCTGGAAGAAGAGAAGGTCAGCCACATCATGAGCTCAAAGAGACTAGGAAGGGATGAATTTAACGTTGCTAGGGCAGTGTGATACAGGGCAGTGACTCTCAGCTAGGTGTGATTTTTAACCCCTACTCCCATTCCAGAAACGTCTGGCATGTCTGGAGGCATTTTTGATTATTATATCTGGCAGCGGGCGGCGGTGGTGGTGGTGGTGTGCGGGTATGGACCACAGCCGCCACTCGGAGGCAGAAGCCAGGAATGGTGCTTGAAAAGTGAGACACAGGGGTTTTGAAAACGAGGGAAGAGGAGACTCAAGCCAATTTTGGACTCTCTTTGGAATCCAAAGGAACAGCAGAAGTTTCATGTTAAATCTAGAGTCACACAGAAGTCCATAAACTCAGAGCTTATAATCTGTCTGGAGCCTAGCTTCAGCCATTAAGACACAGCCAGAGTATGAAAGTAACGAAAGGACACCAACAAGAAACAAGACCTCTCTGTGCACTGAATGCCCATCTTCTGTAATGGTTTTCCACACACGGACTCTTCTGGTTCAACATTATTATTCTTAAAACTATTACAGGGGACACATATTTATGGATGTACAATCAAGGTGATTCACTCTTTTGTTGCTTTTTTTAAAAGAGAGAAAACAAAATAAAAACTCCTAGAAGCCCTCAGCCTATAATCAGTAAA
Source organism: Ovis canadensis (assembly GCF_042477335.2). Lineage (NCBI taxonomy): Eukaryota > Metazoa > Chordata > Mammalia > Artiodactyla > Bovidae > Ovis > Ovis canadensis. Next base: position 9,024,005 of record NC_091259.1, read on the forward strand.
GTTCAGTTTTAAAATTTTACATTTTTTTCTTCTTTTATTTACTCTGTAGAGCAAAGAATTGACAATCACAATGTACAAAATATAAAGTAGCCCACAACTATGAACCTTTTTTTCCTTACCTCGGTATAATTTTTAGTAGCAACATTTCGGGAGGGCTGCTGTCTTGTAGATTTAAAGGCTACAATGAAAAAGATGATACATCCATTATGTTTTTCTTAAAATAGTTTAGAAAAATCTGCATGCTTCTTTAGCTGAATATTTCCTAAGTTTTATCTGTAAAAGCTCATGATGACTAATTATAAAATCATTTACATTTCTTAAAATCTGAAGGTAGATGGAATTATATGTCTAATTGTCAGTCTCAAATGATTTTTCTGATTTACTCAAATAAAGTAATAAGCAATGTTCATAAAGACACCTATAGTAAAAAAGTATTTTATAACAAAATACCTGAAGGATAAAATCTGATCACCAAACATACTGAAATCCAAATAAGTGAAAAGTAACCTCCTCAGGTCTTCTCTTACAGTTGGCAATCTCTTTCCTCGTGGCTCTACTGTGTTAGGAGCCATTTGTTTCAGTAAGAGCTTCCTTCCTCTCCTCTACGGTATTAAAAATATTCAGTTATCTAATTAATTGTCCAGAGGGAATTCTAGAAAACAGTGTATCCATTGTTTCACAATAACTTAACCTATAAATCCTTACATTTTCACCTTTGTAAACCTGGTTAGAATCATGAAGTTTATTCTTCCCAAGACTATGATATTATGATTTTACAATAAGAAATATAATTTGGTCTTCACCCACATTTCTGGCAGAGAGCCGCTAGCGAGTCAGTTAGTGTTAGTCACTCAGTTGTGTCTGACTCTTTGCAACCTCACGGACTGTAGCCTGCCAGGTTCCTCTGTCCATGGAATTCTCCAGGCAAGAATACCGGAATGGGTTGCCACTCCCTTCTCCAGGGGATCTTCCCAACCCAGGAATCGAACCTGGGTCTCCTGCATTGCAGGCGGATTCTTTACTATCTGAGCCACCAGGAAACCCCTAAAACGCTGATTTCCTGAAATGATGAGAGCCATCAAGGTGTTCTTTACTATGTTAACAAAGCAACTTTGGGACCACAACTGAGGGAGGCTGGGTACCAGGGAACCAACTAGGAAGACAAGGTTGGAACTTTCAGTCCCCAACCTGATTTCTGGGGAGGGTAGAGAAGCTGGAGGTTGAATCAATCACCAACAGCCAATAATGTCATTAATAATGCCTATGTAACGGGGCCTAGATAAAAACCCCAAAGGAGGGGGTTCAGAGAGCTTCCAGGGAATGAATCAGGATGTTTCCACATGCCACCATGCCTAGACCGCAAACTTGATACAGACAGAAGCTCCTTTGTTCTGGACCTTGCCCTAAGTATCTCTTCAACTAGCTATTGATTCATATCTTTAATATCTTTGGTAATAAGCCAGTAATCCAGAAAGTAAACTAGTTTCCTGTGTTCTGTGAGTCACTCTAGCAACTAAATTGAATCAATGAAGGAGTCATGGGAACCTCTGATTTATGGCCAATTGGTTAGAAGTATGAGAACAACCATATTCCAGCATGCGACTGGCATCTGAAGAGAAGCAAGCGGTCTTGTGGAGCTGGGTCTCTCCCCTGTGGAACTTTATGCTCTCTCTGGGTAGTCAGTGTCAGAATTGAGTTGACTTGTAAGACATCCAGCAGGTATCTGAGAACTGCATGGTGATATGGGCAATCACCCCCCAATATACTGGAATTAAGAGCAGAATATTAAAAACCTAGAATAAAATGTAAACAGCCCATCAGAGGTTTAAGTTTCTCCTAAGCCTTACCAGTTTCCTAACATAAAAAAAAAGGTCTCCCCCAAGATAACCCCAAAGCCAAACAACAGGGCAAGAGGAGATAAAAAGACAGAGGATTTAAAGAAGTCAAATGCTCAAACAACCCCACAAAGTCCAAAATTCTCCTAGTAAGAAAACTCAGGAATCTTTCCACCTAGCCCTAAGCTACCATTTACTCCTTTTTTCCACCCCCAGTCTTGGCATGTCTAGCTAAGAGGGGAGAGGAAAGACAAAAGCAGAGTTCTTACCCACCTACTCTATTACTGGCCTCACATCCTACTCTACTCAAAGGCTGGACAGGGCAACTGAATGAAAGAGCTAGTGACTGCAACTCTTCCAAAAAAATATTTCTGCTCAACTACTATTCACTAATGGACTTGTCAAACTCTCAGCTCCTTGAAGAAGAAACAAGAGCCTTCCTTTCTTTCTATCCCCAATAAATGTTTGCGTGATAAATGAACATTATCAGAAGATTAAGCACTGGGTTCTATTAGGAAGGCAATGCATACTGTACTAGGGGCTAAAAGCTCTGGTTTTAGAGTTAGACCTAGGTGGACTCTCTAGCTGGGTGACTGTGGCCAAGTTCTTGGCTTCTTCAAGTCTCAGTTTCCCCACCTATAAAACAGTGTTAAAAATACTTCATGCTGAAAATTGTCGAAAGGATAAATAGAGGTAGTTAATGTAATTGTTTTGGCAAGTGACTATAGGAGTAGGTATTCAAATGATGTCGCTAGTAACAGTAGATGGAGTAGCACCAATGGTAGCCATGGTAAATTAAATGCAAAGACAGAGGCTCTTTTATTTACTTAGTCACTACCCTTTGCAGACAAACTTCTGTGGAAAAAATGTGGGCTATCAACTCTTATTCACAACTGCTGCTGGCTATAAATGTAATACCTAATAATACATGTCCCAATAAAACTCCAATGCAGTAACAAACCTCTACATTCCATGTACTTTGTTATAATAGAATTGAACTTTTATTTCTTCATTCCTCCATTCAGAATACAAACACAGAAGCTATAGTTTTAAAGTTGCTTTTGTCCCAAAGTTACAGCAACTATAGCTAGTACTCCATGGCTATTATGTCACAGACTGTATTAAAAAGTCAGTTTTATTTTTCAAAAAAAGGCCCAATGTTGGATGTAACCAGTTAAATGTAAAACCACTGAGCCAAATCAACTGTATAAAAGACAAATTTAGACTAATTTATGGAAGATCCATTTTCATAAGTTTATTGTAAACACTGCCACTAATACTATTAATAACAGCAATCACTGATTGGATTCTTATCAAGTGCTATGCTCAGTAATGGATATGCATAGTTCAGTTAACCCTTTTAATTACTCTGGGAAGTTAGTACTACTCCTCAGTGGGAGGACAGAGTGAATAGGTTATTACTTAATTGAAATCTTAGAAGAATAAGAACAGAATAGAGGTAGTATCTGAAGGGACAACGGCAAAGGATTACTAGAATTGATAAAACACACCAATTCAGTTTCATGAAGCTGAATAAATTCTAAGCAGGATAAAAAAAGAATTGAACATCTAGATTCATCATAGTGAAAGTGGGGACCACCAAAGACAGCTAGCTGGAGGAAAAATGTACTACTTTAAAAGAAAAGCAACAAGATACACTAACAGCTGATTTCTTAACAAGACCAGGAGAAACATGAAGACTCAGTTTGAGTGATTAATTCTGTCCACTGGTGTCAGGGAAATCTTCACACAAAACAATAAAGCCTGGACTTTTTGGATGGTCCAGTAGTTAAGAATTTGCCTGCCAATGCAGGGGATGTGGGTTTCATCCCTGATCCAGGAAGATCCCACATGCCATGAAGCAACTAAACCCATGCACCACAATTACTGAGCCTACAGGCCCTAGAGCCTGTCCTCTGCAACAAGAAAAGCCACCTCAAGAAGTCTGCTCACTGCAACTGAAAAAGCTGGTGCATGGCAATGAAGCCCCAGTGCAGCCAAAAGTAAAAAATTAATTTAAAAAACGAGCAAACAAACAAAAAACTGAACAAAGTCATGATAAAAAAACTCAGTTTGGGCTCAGATAAAGGCAGGTAATTTTACAATGTCCATGCCTCTGTGTTGCCCATTAACCAAATTTTGGTGGCTTAACAAGGAAGTGGTCATATTTTATTCTTGTTCCTTTCCTAACTCCCTCTTTTTTTCAATAGCTCTCTCTCTCTTTTTTAACATTAACATTTCACAAAAGCCTACTATGTGCCAGCCTTTGGGGAGTGGGGGGGACACCCTATCATCTGGCTTGCAGGATCGTACTTCCCCAACCATGGACTGAACCTGGGCCAGTGGACCGCCAGCAAATTCCCAGGTTTTTTGCTTTTAATCTTCAGAATAATCCAATTTGGCAAGATTAGTCCCAATTTACCTGTGAACAGACTAGGAGAGTGAGTGACTTATCTAAAGTTACAGAACTTTTCATATGTTGAACTCAGCCCAGATTCTTTATAGTGCTTTTTTTTTTTTCACTTCCTTTCCCCTTCTCTGCTTTTTAGACCTGCTAAGAATGTCTCAGTATCTTTCTAGATGCCATTTTCTAAATGGCAACAGAGACAATATACTTATGAAGTCAAATGGATTTCAGCTGGCTCTATGAAAATACTGAATAATTCTTGAATAAAAACATAGCAGCAGAACTTCTGATAAGAAGGTTCTTTAAGAATCATTTAATAGATCTGATGTCATTATCTTTTCTCCAAAGTCATCCGTCATCCAAAAAATACTGAAAAACTTCCTCTGATGGACTCACAGGTCATTTCCTTCTGAGGTGGCTTACTCCATGTTTGGGTTGATTAACAGGCTATTTTGTATAATGCAAAGACTACTGAGAACCAATTAGCTACATCAACCAATTAGCTCAAGCTCTAATTTTATCTCACTGTGGAAACTAGTATACTGCTTAACTACTTGTCCTGAAGGCCAGAGAATGTGGGGGATCAATTCAAGCTCCAGAATTTACCAGCTGTGAGACCTTAGATAAACTGCCTATCTTTTCAAAGCCTTGGTTCTCTTTTCTGTAAAACAGAGAAAATTTAAGTACCGACCCTACTGAGCAGATGCTAAAGAGTCTGCCTGCAAAGCAGGAGACCCGGGTTTGATCACTAAGCCAGGAAGATCCCCTGGAGAAATGGCTACCCACTCCAGTATCCTTGCCTGGGAAATCTCATGGACAGAAGAATCTGGTGAGGCCATGGGGTAGCAAACAGTCAGACATGACTGAGCAACTAACACTTCCACTTTCCACTGAGCTGTTGACAGGCATCCAGTAATTGTCTCATAAATATTAGTAATTATAGTTGCAAACAATTAGCAATTGTCTCATAAATTAGTACTATCAGTGGTTTTATCAACCTAAGGCAAAATATTTAGTTCAATTCCCTCGTCTATAAAAGAGGGAGTACGTGAAACTGTTTTTAAGTCTTCCAGTCTCAAGCAGAGACATTACTTTGCCGACTAAGGTCCGTCTAGTCAAGGCTATGGTTTTTCCTGTGGTCATGTATAGAGGTGAGAGTTGGACTGTGAAGAAGGCTGAGCTCTGAAGAATTGATGCTTTTGAGGTGTGATGTTAGAGAAGACTCTTGAGAGTCCCTTGGACTGCAAGGAGATCCAACCAGTCCATTCTGAAGGAGATCAGCCCTGGGATTTCTTTGGAAGGAATGACGCTAAAGCTGAAACTCCAGTACTTTGGCTACCTCATGTGAAGAGTTGACTCATTGGAAAAGACTCTGATGCTGGGAGGGATTGGGGGCAGGAGGAGAAGGGGACGACAGAGGATGAGATGGCTGGATGGCAACATTGACTTGATGGACGTTGAGTCTGAGTGAACTCCGGGAGTTGGTGATGGACAGGGAGGCCTGGCATGCTGCGATTCATGGGGTCGCAAAGAGTAGGACACGACTGAGCGACTGAACTGAACTGAAACTTAAATCTGTGTGTGATTAGCTTTTCCCATCTGTCATCACTGGGGAGCAGTCCTTAACCTAGAGCCCATGGATGGGCTTCTAGGGGATCCTTGAACTCTATGAAATGGAATATAATTGTATGAGTACTTATTTAAAGACAGGATATGTAGCTTGCAGAATCTATAACTTAAAACAGATTTAAAACCACTGTCTTTAGGACTGTGCAAATCACATCTATTTGATCTTTGACATGATAGAACTTCATTAATGTAAAGATTTCAATTTTTCCCAGGTTAGCTATCCTAAGTTCCTTCTAAGAGATTTTTCTATATTATATTGTTTCTCTTCTGAATGATCATATAAAGCTGATATCCTTCTTGAAATATGGTTCCAAAGATGAGCACAGTATTCTTGACATGATACATCCAATCAGCTCAGAGAGAGAACATCCTTGCTGTAGAGAGGCACTGCTTTTATAAATACTGCTTTAGGCACTGAGAGGGTAACAGACAGGAAGGCTAGGGGTCTCCAAATGGAGGAAATAGGCTGTAAGTGTCAGACGATTTTCTGATTTTCTCTCTCTTAAGCGGCAGGAGGAAACAAACTACAAGTATCAGATTTTTTTCCTTCTCTATACAAAATTAAAAGGTTTCTTTTAAAATTCTGTGTTGCCATGACGACACTTGGTTCCACCCGAACTTAACTTTTCTCAAACCTTGAGCTAACCAATGTGTTTTCCTTATGGAAATACTTTTCTTAAGCTATGTTAATGAACTATGTCTTTCTTCAAGTCAGTTCCTTAAGAGACTCAGAACTGATAATGGCCCAACGAACCAGTATGTTTTACTCATACAATTGTTCTCCTAATCTATGTTAATGAAACTATGTATTTGCTTGGAAACCTGCCTTTCTTCAAGATTCATGTCAATGGCTTTATGGCCCAGGATGACTCACCTTGTGCCAATGTTATGTCAAAATGCAGCTGTGAGTTTTGAGATATTTCCTTTCTCCCACTAGCAGCTTGCTAGTAGCTACACAACATCCAGCTAAAGGCTAGCAGGGAGGCACTCTTTCCTCCCACTTCTGATGGCTATGTCCATAAGCCTTCTCTATCTCTTTTATACTTTAATAAAACTTTATCACACAAAATCTCTGAGTGACTGAGCCTTGTCACTGGCCCCAGATTGAATTTCTCTCCTCCGAAGAGCAAGAATCCTGGTGGTCTTTCATGGCTCAGCAACAGCATTTCAGGCACCATCAGACTGAAACAGTTAGATCAACCTTTGCACAACCGTAGTGACCTAAGTCTTTCTTACTTGGTCCTGCTAATATCACATACTTCTCAGAACTCTCTCTGTGTAGCCATCCTCTTGGACATATACAGAGCATGTATTTACCCTTTATAAATTTCATCTTGTAGATTTAATCCAACTCTCCAATCTGTCAAAAATTAATCTCTAATAATAAGATAATATAAATACAATACATATATACTCTCAATTGAAAGGAGAAAAAAAATAACCTATTTTAACATATATTTTCACAAATCTGACTTATAATTTCTGCTGATCTCATAAACTATAATATTAAAAATAGTTTATTAAATTTTTATACATTATTATCTAAACAGTTTATAAAAAATTGGTTCCATTAGTTTGAGGCTAGCTTTCAGACACAACACATATACAAAATCAATGCATAGAATTCTGACTGTAGTTTCCCTTGAATGCAGCTCACATGACTATATTAACAGTAGAGATGGACAAAAGCAGCATGAGAAAAGCAAGTTAACAGTATGTTAAGAAGCAGTTCCTTGTCTCAATCACTGTTGATACACTGACCAACTGCCTTTTCTATGTCTCAGTGATCCCTCTATTAAAGAGAAATCATCAGATCTAATATCAGATATTATAAAAAATTACATGTTACAGCTCACCTTCTTCAACAGCTCCCCTGAATGGCAAAGGTCTTTTAAATTAATATAATTTATCCTGTGATTCCAATAACTCTTTTGACTCCCCAGTGACAACAACACAAACCAGTAAGACTTATTCATGGGGTTTCCTGGGTCTTCTTGCATTGGAATTTGTAAATAACTGCAAGATGATCACTTGTAGTCTATACTCACCATCTATAATAGACATATTTCTAGACGTTGATGTAGTGGCCTTTGAACCTCTGCCTTGAGTAGAAATCTCCAGACTAGTGCCTGCAGTTAGAATATTGAGCAGTTAATATACAGTCTATCAGTAGCTAAAAAAATAAAATCAAAATGAAATCTTAAGAAAGTTATCTCAAAACAGTTTATGTGTAAAATGCCAAATATATACATATATATATATAAGAAGAAACATCTAGAGTCTGATCAGTCAATTTTCTAAGACTATACTTAGGCCACTTCTAGTTCATATTATTCCATTTAAAATATAAGGAAAATATTTATAAATGCAAGGGTAATAAAATAATCATCAATAGAATATGGAGACTTTTCTCCTTGGAGATTTTTAACTAAAGTACTACCCATTTTAACCAGTTTAAAATTCCTATAGGTAAATATTTAATAAAAATAATTTTTAAATATTCCTAGGGATTTTTATACTTCATCAGGAAGTCACTGGGTGAAAGCTTTTATTATTTGGACTATTCAATGACAAAAGTGTCACATTAAACACAATGATGGTAATTAATGTTAACTAACATTAAGAAATCAAACTGTTTGAGGGCAGTTTTTCTTTGTAAACAAATTTTATAAAGCCATTTCATGATAATGTGGGCATTTGTATCTTATGACACTAACAAAAATAATTTTTATCATCTGGAGTTTTATTCCTACTGTCAGTGGGCCTTAGCTAATCATTTTCCTTAAGTGTTTCATTCACTATTACTTTGTATATGTGACAGTAAATGTATTGATTAAATACACCCAATGTGTAAGAAAAACTGTGAAACTTTTTTCTTTTTTTTTTTTTTTTGGCTCTCACTACACAGTGAGACTTGAGGGATCTTAATTCCCCGACTAGGGATTGAACCCACACCCTTAGCAGTGAAAGCTCAAGTCCTAACCACGGGATCTTCAGGAAAATCCCCAAACACAGTGAAATTCTTTTAAAAAATAGGAGAGTAGGTATTAAACTCTTTTATTATGTAAAAAAAATATATATATATTAAAAAACTTTATGTCATGTGGCTATTCAATATTTAAGTGAAATGTGTATGTCAGAACTACATTAAAGCCTGTCTCAGCACATTATAAAGATAAATTTTTGAAGGACTGTGTAACTCAATTCTGCCAATGGGAACACAATCCTGAATTTTCTGAACAACTGCCAAGTGTGAATGTGTAGGGAAGACAGTACTCTTCCTAACCTCTTCCTCTCTGTGACCCCCTTCTCGACACTGAACTCTGCCCTCTTCCTCCTCTTTGGCCTCTTCCTCGGCCTCTTCCTTTGTTGGTTGCCGCTATGTTGCTATCGTCAGAGTCATCAGCCATCTGTTCTGCCAAATCTATACTCATAAGGTCTTCAGCAGTCAAGGCGTAAGCAGCATCCTCTGACTGAGATCTGAGGGCTCTGGCCCTACTCATGGCCTGACAGGGATGATAAGAGGAAAGCACATGTTACTGGACAATGCAGCATCCTCCCAACTCATTAATCTGGTCACTCTGGTGAACATCTCATATTGCCAAACTGTCTAAACTATTGTTTTTCACTAATTATGCTGTTATTGTTGTTGTTCAATCACTCAGTTGTGTCCAACTCTGCAACCCCATGGGCTGCAACGTGCCAGGCTTCTCTTTCCTTCACTATCTCCCGGAGTTCACGCAAACTCAGGTTGATTGAATCAGTGATGCCATCCAACCATCTCATCCTCTGCCGCCCCCTTTTCCTCAGTCACACTAAAAAATGCAATACAAGAGAAGCCTTCTCCACCAGCAATCAAATTCAATGCCTGTGATTTGCCAGATCGATTTGCAATACTACCTATTAAAGGAGACCTTTTAAAAGGTATACTAAGGAGAATAAAATTTCACAAAATCAGAAGTTTCAGAACTGGGAGGAATGGCAATTCTGGCAGGAGTTAGCAATCAACCCTAATTCAATAGGCTTCCCAGGTGGTGCCAGTGGTAAAGAACCTGCCTGCCAATGCAGGAGACAGAAGAGACAAGTTCAATCCCTGGGTTGGGATGATCCCCTGGAGGAGGGCCTGACAACCTCCTCTTGTCAGGAAAACAAGAGGAGAAAATCCCAAGGACAGAGGTACCTGGTGGGTTATAGTCCATAGAGTTGCAAAGAGTTGGACATGATGGAACCGACTTAGTACATGTGCATGCATACCTAATTCAACACCACCATTTGTAAGAGACTGTCATCATTTGAACTTCTCTATACAATGGGCTATTGATAAATAATAACAAGAAAAAACCTCACAAAAAATAGCTTCTATTTCTGAGTGATGATATTTTAGGGTGCTTTTCTTTTCTTCATTATTATTGAATATTACAAATTTGCTACAATATACATTTTTTAACATATTACTTTTATAATCAGAAAGACAAAAGCAATAATTTCTTACAAATATATATAAAAAGAGTTAAGTAGAACAAAACAACTGAAAGCCTGGAAAAGGATAAAAACCTTTAGGATCAAGATTTTAATTTCATAAATTTTAATTTAGAAAGAAACTGTCTAAAAACAACCAGTTTGAGACTTAATCAACTATCCTGAATAACTCTGAAGTGACTATAGATTTCCTGATTAAAAACAAAAAGAGAAATGCTGCTCTGATCTCTTCCTTTAATCTATCAAAATGTAACAAGAACAAAAATTTTTTTAAATGTTTTCAATGAAATTAGAAAAATGCTCTACCCACAAAACACAAAGCCTAGGAGGAAGAGTTAATGGGTAGGAGAGTGAATATCTGGCCTGGCTAAGGGAGAAGATTGAAGAGTTTCAGACAGTGTAGAGAGCTCCAAAATTGATCTATCCCTCCCAAGAGACCATGACAATAGTCTCTCTTGCTTAAAATGACAAGTTCTGGGTCTAAAAACAGGCAGCTATGGACAGACAGGGCTAACTGAGGAGATGAGAACAAAGCAGGCAGGGCAGAAGCAGGAGTGAAGTGGTGGTGGGAGGGAACCAAGCTTCACGATGAGGCACTTGCTGGAGTGGAACAGCTAACTCACTACCAGCACTCAACATGGCATGACAACTCAAAAAGAAAAAACTTCAGGGAATACAACAAAAAACATAAAGAAAAAAACTGTAAAGATTTCAATTCATCTTTCTTGTCCCAGATAAAGTATGGCCAATCCTCATAATTTTCACATCCCATATATGCAAATTCACCTACTTGCCAAAATGTTTTTGTAAGCCCCAAATAATACTCCTGATGTTTTTGTGGTCATTGATGGGCATGTGCAGAGTGGTGAAAATTTTTAATTGCCCGAAACACACATTCCCAGATGATGTCAAACAATGTGACACTCAGCCTTCTGGTTTCAGCTCTCATACTTGTAAATGAGTGTCCTTTTTGGAACACATGTAATGCCATGTTGTTCACAATTTTGTGCTTTTGGATGGTGATTTACTTTAAAAATGGCCCCCCTGTTGTACTGCTGAAGTATTATTTACTGTCCCTAAGTGCAGGAAGCTAAGACATGCCTTGTGTAGGAAATACACTTGTCAGATAAGCGTCATTCAGGCATGAGTTATAGGGCTATTGGCCACAAGTTCAATGTTAACAAATCAATGACATATACTGAATAAGGTGTCCTCAAACAGAAACACACACGGAAAAGGTACTGCATTAATCAGTTAGCAAAGATTTTGTAACCAGTGGCTGGCAAGAGCCTATTCTTGTATATCTTCTTGAAGCAGTAAGTTAAATACTCACTCAGTGTTTGTACTGACTTTATAGAATAAAACTACCATAAATAACAGTGCATTAAAACATGTACTAAAGACCTAAATTACATACTAAGGTAGATGTAACTGATACATGTTGAACACTGTACTCTGAAAATAAATAATATACTTCTTTTTAAGACCCCATTAAATGGTTCAACTAATATACAATGGGATGCTAAGAAAAAGATCAATTCTAAATAGAAAAAAAGAATATCATACTTTCTCATCACAGTGCAATAAAATTAAAAAATAAAATACCCTGACTTCAAATTGCAAAATAAAACAAAAAGTACAGAATATCTAGAAAATTATAATAAAAATACTGAATATCAGAACAGATGAAACTACTTTAAAATGAATTGTTAAATTAAAGCAAAGAAATGAGAATGGAGGGGGAAAAATGATCTAAGGAAAATTAAAAGAATTACGACAAAGCACTCTACTCAATTCTAAGTAATTTGGAAAATAAATGACCTCAACTAAACCAAGACAGTCTCAACAGACTAATTAACAAACAACATTTTGAGAAAATTATTACAAGATCTACACTCCAGAAAATGACCACAACCAGAGAGTTTCACAGGTAAATTCTACCAAAACTGCAAAGAACAGATGATTCCATGGCTAGTTCGACAGCATTAAGAAAGAAAGCTGGTCAATTTCTTTTTATAAAGCCAGCATAACATGGTACCAAAAACTGACAAAAGACTGCATGCACAGGAGAAAAATTACAGTATCTTACTCATGAATATCAAAGCAAACAAAAGGAATCCAGGGGCACACTGAAAGACCAGTACACCCATTACCAGGGGGTTCCTAAACTGATTCTAAGGATGTTTCAATAACAGAATAGAAAATAATATAATTCACCATATTAACAGAACACAGGAGGAAGAACCCCACAAGCGTATCTTCACAGATGCCAAAAAAGCTTTTGATTCATTACCTATTCCAGACTTAAACAAACAAAAAACCCTCAGGAACAAAAGGAGACCTCTCTTACATGGCAAAAACGCCTAACTCTGCTACACAAACACTCGCTTTCACCTGAGTGCTCTTATAAATCAATTAGAGAAAGGCCAATGACCTAGGCAAAAAAAATATACTCTATGTAAAGAACATGACAAAGTGTTTCGTATAATGTAACTTATAAAAACTGTTCAGACTTACTAGTAATAAAAAAAGTATGAATTAAAAACAATAGTAAGAAATAATTTTTCACCACTTAGATTTGTAAAGCTCATACAGCAATTCCATGTTTAACCTTCTGAGGAATCATCATACTGTACTCCAGTACTCTTGCCTGGAAAATCCAATGGACAGAGGAGTCTGGTGGGCTGCAGTCCATGGGGTCACTAAGAGTCGGACACGACTGAGCGACTTCTTTCACTTTTCACTTTCATGCATTGGAGAAGGAAATAGCAACCTACTCCAGTGTTCTTGCCTGGAGAATCCCAGGGACAGGGGAGCCTGGTGGGCTGCCATCTATGGGGTCACACAGAGTCGGACACGACTGAAGTGACTTAGCAGCAGCAGCAGCAATGCACAGGGGTTCCCATTTCTCCATTTTCTTGCCATTATTTGTTACCTTCTAATTTCTTGGAGAACAGCCATTCAAAGGGATACAAAGTGTATCTAATGGTTTTGATCACAATTCCCTAGTGTTTACTGATATTGAGCATATTTTCTGTGCTTAGTGGTTAAATGTATCTCTTCTTTAAAGAAATATCTAGGCAAGCCCTCTGTCCATTTTTAAAACAGGTTGTTTCGTTTTAGAGCTCTATATATTCTGGTTATTAATCCTTTATCAGATATATGATTTGCAAATATTTTTTCTCATCCTACTGGCTGCCTCTTCACTCCATTAATAGCACTTGGTATTATAGCTTAAAAAAAGATATCAACCCTGAATCAAATTCAGATAGAACATAAGAAAGATATCAGAGGCCAGTCCAACTATGAACTTTGGATAAGACTAAGAACAGTTTCAACATTTTTAAAGGGCTGTTAAAAAAAAAAAGGTGACATATACCACAGATGGCCAGCAAAGCCTAAAATATTTACTACTGATATTTGGCTTTTTATTTAAATAGGAACCTAAATTAAAGAAAATACTTGAGAGTTTTTCTATGTGAACAAGACATTAAAGCATGTTTTTTAATCTCTAAAGGAAAAACTAATGCTTTTGTTTGTCTGTTTAAGTAATTTAAGTATGATACTGGGATTCATGTTTTGAGCTAAATAATTCTACAAAGCTGTGAATTACACCTTGGGAAAGCCTCGAACTTCATTAGTCAAGTTCTAGATAGTATCAGTTCAGTTCAGTTTGGTGTCATTCAGTCGTGTCCAACTCTTTGTGACCCCATGGATTACAGCACACCAGACTTTACTGTCCATCACCAACTCCCAGAGTTTACTCAAATTCATGTCGACTGAGTCAGTGATGCCATCCAACCATCTCATCCTCTGTCGTCCCCTTCTCCTTCCACCTTCAATTTTTCCCAGCATCAGGGTCTTTTCAAATGAACCAGTTCTTCACATCAGGTGGCCAAATATTGGAGTTTCACCTTTTGCATCAGTCCTTCCAATCAATATTCAGGACTGATTTCCTTTGAAATAGACTGGTTGAATCTTCTTGCAGTCCATGGGACTCTCTCTCAAGAGTCTTCTCCAACACTACAGTTCAAAAGCATCAATTCTTTGGTGCTCCGTTTTCTTTATATTCCAACTCTCATGTCCATACACGACTACTGGAAAAACTATAGCTTTGATGAGACAGATCTTTCTTGGCAAAGTAATGTCTGCTTTTTAATATGCTGTCTAGGTTGGTCATAGCTTTTAATGACCAAGCATCTTTTTAATTTCATGGCTGCAGTCACCATCTGCAGTGATTCTGGAGCACCCCAAAAATAAAGTCTGTCACTGTTTCTATTGCTTCTCCATCTATTTGCGATGAAGTGATGGAACCAGATGCCATGATCTTAGTTTTCTGGATACTGAGTTTTAAGCCAACTTTTTTACTCTCCTCTTTCACTTTCATCAAGAGGCTCTTTAGTTCTTCTTCGCTTTCTGCCATAAGGGTGGTGTCATCTGCATATCTGAGGTTATTGATATTTCTCCCGGCAATCTTGATTCCAGCTTGTGTTTCATCCAGTCTAGCATTTCTCATGATGTACTCTGCATATAAGTTAAATAAGCAGGTGACAGTATACAGCCTTGATGTACTCCTTTCCTGATTTAGAACTAGTCTGTTGTTTCATGTCCAGTTCTGTTGCTCCTTGACCTGCATACAGATTTCTCAGGAGTCAGGTAAGGTGGTCTGGTATTCCCATCTCTTTAAGAATTTTCCACAGTTTGTTGTGATCCGCACAGTCAAAGGTATTGGCGTCGTGAATAAAGCAAAAGTAGATGTTTTGCTGGAACTCTCTTGCTTTTTCGATGATCCAGATGAGCGGATGTTGGCAATTTGATCTTTGGTTCCTCTGCCTTTCCTAAATCTAGCTTGAATATCTCAAAGTTCACAGTTCACATACTGTTGAAGTCCAGCTTGGAGAACTTTGAGCACTACTTTGAAGCGGGTCAGATGAGTGCAATTGTGCAGCAGTTATAACATTCTTTGGCATTTCCTTTCTCTGGGATTGGAATGAAAACTGACCTTTTCCAGTCCTGTGGCCACTGCTAGTTTTCCAAATTTGCTGGCATATTGAGTGCAGCACTTTCACAGCATCAACTTTTAGGATTTAAATTAGCTCAGCTGGAATTCCATCACCTCCACTAGCTTTGTTCATAGTGATGCTTCCTAAGGCCCAGTTGACTTCACATTCCAGGATGTCTGGCTCTTGGTGAGTGATCACACCATCGTGGTTGTCTTGGTCATGAAGATATTTTTTATACAGTGCTTCTGTGTATTCTTGCCACCTTTTCTTAATATCTTCTGCTTCTGTTAGGTCCATACCATTTCTGTCCTTAATTGTGCCCATCTTTGCACAACATGTTCCCTTGGTATCTCTATTTTCCTGAAGTGATCTCTAGTCTTTCCCATTCTATTGTTTTCCTATATTTCTTTGCAGTGATCACTGAGGAAGGCTTTCTTATCTCTTCTTGCTATTCTTTGGACCTCTGCACTCAAATGGGTATATCTTTCCTTTTTTCCTTGGCTTTTGGCCTCTCTTCTTTTCTCAGCTATTTGTAAGACCTCCTCAGACAGCCATTTTGCCTTTTTGCATTTCTTTTTCTTGGGGATGGTCTTGATCGCTGCCTCCTGTACAATGTCACAAACCATCCATAGTTCTTCAGCCATTCTATCAGATCTAATCCTTTGAATCTTTGTCACTTCCACTGTATAATCCTAAGGGATTTAATTTAGGTCATACCTCAATGGTCTAGTACTTTCTTCAATTTAAGTCTGAATTTGGCAATAAGGAGTTCATAATCTGAGCCACAATCAGATCCTGGTCTTGTTTTTGCTGACTGTATAGAGCTTCTACATCTTTGGCTGCAAAGAATATACTCAATCTGATTTCGGTATTGACCATCTGGTGAAGTTCATGTGTAGAGACATCTCCTATGTTGTTGGAAGTGGGTGTTTGCTATGACAAGTGAGTTCTTGTGGCCAAACTCTGTTAGCCTTTGACCTGCTTCATTCTGTACTCCAAGGCTAAACTTGCCTGTTTCTCCAGGTATCTCTTGACTTCCTACTTTTGCATTCCAGTCCCTTAAAATGAAAAGGACATCTTTTTTGGGTGTTAGATATTACAGGTCTTGTATATTTTCATAGAACCAGTCAACTTCAGCTTCTTCAGCATTACTGATCAGGGCACAGACTTGGATTACTGTGTTATTGAATGGCTTAGCTTGGAAACAAACAGATATCATTCTGTCATTTTTGAGACTGCACCCAAGTACTTCATTTCAGACTCTTATGGACTATAAGGGATACTCCATTTCTTCTAACAGATTCTTGCCCACAGTAGTAGATATAATGGTCACCTGAATTAAATTCACCCATTCCAGTCCATTTTAGTGCACCGATTCCTAAAATGCTGATGTTCACTCTTGTCATCTCGTTTGACCACTTCTAGTTTACCTTGATTCATGAACCTAACATTCCAGGTTCCCATGCAATATTCTTCTTTACAGCATCAGAGTTTATTTCCATCACCAGTCACATCCACAACTGGGTGTTGTTTTTGCTTTGGCTCCGTCTCTTCATTCTTTTTGGAGTTACTTCTCCACTCTTTTCCAATAACATATTGGGCACCTGCGGACCTGGGGAGTACATCTTTCAGTGTCAGATCTTTGTTCCTTTCGTACTTTTCATGGGATTCTCAAGGGAAGAATGCTGAAGTGGTTTGCCATGCCATTCTCCAGTGGACCACGTTTTGTCAGAACTCTCCACCATAACCCATCTATCTTGAGTGGCCCTATACAGAGTGGCTTATAGTTTCATTGAGTTAGACAAGGCTGTGGTCCTTGTGAGCAATTCCAGCTCTTTCCAATTCACCACCTGTCAGCTGCTGCTGCTTCTGCTAAGTCACTTCAGTTGTGTCCGACTCTGTGTGACCCCATAGACGGCAGCCCACCAGGCTCCCCTGTCCCTGGGATTCTACAGGCAAGAGTACACCTGTCAGCTACAGTTCTGAAATATTTAGGGAACGAAAATGGACTAATGGGACAGTTGTATGAATTCAGTGAGGATGAAACTTCTGGTCATAAGGATTAAATTTTTCTTTCTGCATATCTCTGTCTCATGTACTAAACTGAGACTCTGTGGGGGACCCAGGCCATCTTTTTCATGTTTATATCCCTAATAAAAAACACAATGGCTACCCATAACAGGTACTATAGAAAATGCTGAAGGAAAGCAATCAAAAGTCCAAAATAAATAATTGATAAAATAATTTTTGAGTACTAGACAGCAATCATCCAACACTTACAGCAATTAAAAAATAGGAAAATATATTTTAATTTGAATTTCAATCATGAATTCACCAAGTACCAGACAGAGGCCCAAAGTTTAAGTTAACAGTTGCTAACCTCAAATTCCTAATCTACAAAGAGATGGAAAAGACAGTGATGAGGGCAATCAAGCAAATTTCAACAGTTTAGAAAGACCAGTGGACACTGTGTATTTACCTTTAATGACACTGCTAACCAAAACACTAAATTTCTTCTTTTTTTGCTGCAAACAATATCAGCTGGGGTAAGGTTTTACCTTATATTGATAAGAAGCTCTAATAGCAGTTGGGAATTATTTTGACTAATAAGAACTCTTCAAACTATTATTCCTGCCCCCTGCTCTCCCACTCCATACACGTATCAACAATTAGTTAAGTTTTCAACAATAGCAGAAGGTTAAAAAGAGAGTATCAGCAACCAGAATATTTGTAGGTTGAACTGGAATAAGTCAAAGGCAGCTGTCATCAGCAACCCCTCCTCAGTCCCACCCACCAAACCAAGATCCTGTAGACTGACTAAGTAAAGTAAAGTCGCTCAGTCGTGTCCGACTCTTTGCAACCCCATGGACACCAGGCTCCTCCGTCCATGGGATTTTCTAGGCAAGAGTACTGGAGTGGGTTGCCTTTTCCTTCTCCAGGGAACTTCCCGACCCAGGGATCGAACCTAGGTCTACCCGCATTGTAGACAGACGCTTTACCGTCTGAGCCACCAGGGAAGTCTGCCTGACTAAGTAAACCTACTAGTTATCCTGATTTAACAAGCTGACACATATGCAAAGGAATTAACAGCAAAATTAACCTCTCGAACTTCATCATCTTCTTCATTCGTATTCTTTTGTCGGCTTTCTCTGAAACGACGTACCTGGATTGTAACAGAAAAATTCACAAATATGTTACAAACGTGTCTGTTATGTAAATACAAAACTGCTTAACAGATGCTTTTCATTTCAACATAAAACTTGGAAATTCAAGTATAGTTTTGTTTCACAAAAGATTAAAGAAGTCATATTTCCCCAGTGCTGCTCCTAAGTCGCTTCAGTCGTGTCCGACTCTATGTGACCCCATAGACGGCAGCCCACCAGGCTCCAGGTATGCCTGGGATTCTCCAAGCAAGAACACTGGAGTGGGTTGCCATTTCCTTCTCCAATGCATTAAAGTGAAAAGTGAAAGCAAAGTCACTCAGTCGTGTCCGACTCCATGGGCTGCAGCCTACCAGGCTCCTCCATCCATGGGATTTTCCAGGCAAGAGAACTGGAGTGGGCTGCCATTGCCTCCTCCAGAGACTTACATTAAAAATTCAGAAATGTACTCTAAGAAAAATTGGCCATAAACAAAATTACATTACCTGTTGCCAAAATGGCCCCTGTCATTGAAAAACAGCCAGTCAGACTACAGAGGAAGAACCTGCAATGTCCTATGGGTGTTATACTTCAATAAAATAGCTAAGAACAAAAACCTCTCTTTTAACAGGTTTGAGTTATTACACTACACAAATTATCCTTAGGCTCCTGGCTACAATCATCCAGGAGGCTCTCTAAATAGTGTCCCAAATGGGTGGGCCCTTGAAGATCTATTTTGTTAACAGTCAACCACTGAAAGTTTAATGATTGCAAATCCTGGTCCTGGTGCCACAAAGGATACAGAGCTTCCTTTGTTACCAGTCGCTGCTCACAAAGCTCTTACAATTTAGTTATGCAGCTGGAGACATGCTCCATTTATTTAATAATTTACTCGGCACATATTTACAAGCCACTAAGTACCAGGTACTACTGTAGGAGTGGAGAATACAACAATGAACAAGAGTCAGAAAGTCTGCCCTTAAGGAGCTTATAATCACTGTGTGCGTGTGTCTGTGTTAGAAAATCAGAAACAAAATAAGCTATATTGTATTTTAGAAAGTGTATGGGATGGTGTAGTTGGAATCAGCTATGGCACCCCACTCCAGCACTCTTGCCTGGAAAATCCCATGGATGGAGGAGCTTGATAGGCTGCAGTCCATGGGGTCGCAAAGAGTTGGACATGACTGAGTGACTTCACTTTCATGCACTGGAGAAGGAAATGGCAACCCACTACAGTGTTCTTGCCTGGAGAATCCCAGGGATGGGGGAGCCTGGTGGGCTGCTGTCTATGGGGTCGCAGAGAGTCAGACATGACTGAAGTAACTTAGCAGCAGACTGGGAAAACTCTGTCCTTACCTCTGGGGAGCCTTTGGCATTCCCAGTGTCAATTTACTGATGGTTTCCTACCTGGATGAGCAGTTAGCATGGCTTATGTGACCAGAGGGGCATAAAAAAAACCCTGTCAACTTCTGCATATATCTTGCTATGCATCCAGTCCTGGGTGCACGGTGTGCATGTAAGGAGAGGAGGAGTGGATGCCTGGCATTTCCCAGACCCCTAATGCCTGCCTATACTCCTCCCTCTTGCCAAACTATACCAGCTGCCTTTAAATAAAAACCTTGAGTATGCTCAGTGGAGTCTTAGGAGTCCTTTCAAGTATGTGAACCTGTGAAATTTTTGCAAAAGGTGTTTACGTGCTCCCAGAGAAATAATGCAGGAAGAGGGACAGGGAGTGCCAAGGAGAGGCTACAGGTGATCATTGAAGGCCTCACTGAGAAGGTAATAAAGTGATAAAGCGGCAAGGATTTTAAAAAGTAGGGAATGAACTTCGCAAGTACCTGGGGGAAATCATTCCAATCAAAAGAATACATGGAAAGGTACTGGGGCAGAAACACTGTATGTTTAAAACAGCAAGGAGGATGCTGGGCTTGAGCAGACAAGTGGCTGAAGAAGTTACAGAAACCAGATCCAGTAAGGCCTTGGGAACAACTGTAAGGGGTTTTTCTTCTCCGGCCGGAGTGACTTCATCTGAATTACTTTAGGACCACCAACAGCGGAACTGAAGATAGAACGGTAGAGGACAAGAAACACTGGCAGAACAGGGAGACCAGTTTGGAGGCAACAAGAGCAACTAAGGTGAGAAACAGTCAAGCTTTAGACCACTGATAGTGATGGAGGTGGTGAGAAACATTCACATTCTGTCACAAACAGTACAGATTCTGAAGGTAGAGTTAAAGGATTTCCAGGCAGGATACAGGTGACATGAAGAGAGGAATCACGGATGACTTCAAGGTTGATCGCCTGAGCAAATGAAAGAATGGTGCTTCCACTAGAACCTTACAGGTAGACTAGGGGCTAAGGATCAGTGTCTCAGATTGGGAATGCTGGAAGCTGAGAAGGTCTCCTGAACACCTGAGTGGGAACATTCAGCAGGCTCTTGACTACAGAAGACTTGAGCTGACAGAGTTCTGGGCTAGTCTTTTGCAAAGTCATCACCAAACTGATGTTGGTATTTAAAGCCAGGAAGTTGGATGAGAATACAAAAGGAATGTGTAGAAGGGGTCAAAGGACTGAATTCTGGAGACTCCAACAAATCAATAGAGATTGAGACTGAGAAGACACAGATAATGAGGTGGGAAGACAACCAGAAGAGTGTGGAGCCCTAACAGCCAATGGAAAAAAGGCATTAAGAAGTGGTCAAGTGAGATTTAAGATGGAGAATGGACAGTGAATTTAGCACTGGAGGTCACTGGTACTTTGACCAGAGTAAATTCACTAGAAAGATGGGGTCAAAACCCCAGAATGAATAGGTTTAAGAGAAAAATGAAGGAAAAGATTCTGAGCAGCAAATATAGAAAAAAATTCTGCTGTGAAAAATGAACAAAGAAGCAGAGTAAAAGCTAAAGGGAAATAAGATCTAGGCACCAGAGTTTTGTTAAATAGCAGCATGTATGTTATGATTCAGTAAAAGGGGGAAAATATAGGAAAAATAATTGTTTTTTAAATGATGCCATAGCATGTAATAGTATTCCAGGTAGCATATGATATACCAAAAGCACTGAGTCATTCACAGATGAGAAATGAGAATCAAGGAAAAAATACAGAGCAGGCATTATGTGCCAGTATACTGAGGACTTACATGTATTCTTTTAATCCTCACAACTTTGATGGTAGTTCTATTATCCCTATTTCATAGATGAGGCAGAGATATTAAAATAGCCCACTGACAGTTCCATAGCAAGTAAGGTCATCCAGTGTGCAGTCCATACGCTTAGCCCCCATGCTATACACACACAGACACACACACATACACTCTCTCTCTCTCTGTCAAAAGTCATGATATCACTCCAGGTGTAGATGGTCCTTTTAGAGGGTAGAGTATGAGGAGGGGGACTTGCTTCATTTATTTTTTTTTTTTAGAGTAGCTTGGGTTCACAACAAAATTAAAAGGAAGTTACCTAGATTTCCCATATACCCTATCCCACACATGCACAGCCTCCTCTATTAATATCAACATCCCCCACCAGAACTGTTCAGCTGACACTCCACACTCCATACTCTGTATCACCCAAACTCCAGAATTCAAAGGCTCACTCTTGGTGCTGTGCATTCTATGAGGCTGGACAAATGTATATGTATACATGTATAATCCACCACTTTAGTATGATACAGCATAGTTTCTCTGTTCTAAAAAACCTCTGTGAATCTATTCATCCTCTCACCCCACCCCCACCCAACCACATCTTTTTACCAAGTCCATAGTTTTACCTTTTCCAGAATGTTACACAGTAAGAAGTCATGTTCAGTACATCAAGTTACTTTTTCAGATTGGCTTCATTCACTTGGTAATATTCATTTAAGGTTCCTCCATGTCTTTTAAATGCTTGATAGGTCATTTCATTTTAATACAGAATAACACTTTCTTGTCTAGATGTTTCACAGTTCACTTATTCATTTCCCTACTGAAGTATATCTTGGTTGCTTCCAAATTTTGGCAGTTATGAATAAAACTGCTATAAATACCATGTGCAAGGTTTTGTTTGGACATAAGTCTTCACCTCTGTTGGTAAATAAAGACCAAGGAGCATGACTGCTGAAGAGCATGGGAAGAGTGTGTTTACTTTTATAAGAAACTGCCCGACTGTCTTCCAAAGTGACTATATCATTCTGCATTTCCACTAGCAATGTAAGAGTCCCTGTTGCCCTATGTCCTCACCAGCATTTGGTGCTGTTGGTGTTCAGGAGTTAGGCCATTCTGATAAGTGTGTAGTAGCTTCATTTCCCTAATGACATGAGATGTGGAGCATCTTTTCATATGCTCACTTGCCAATGGTCTATCTTGGTCTATCTAGGTCTCTGGTTCCTTTTTTAATTGGATTTTTAATATTTTCTTATTGTTGAATTTTTAGAGATTTTTACATATTTTAGATAATAATCCCTCATCAGATGTTTCTTTTGCAACTATTTTCTCCCAGTCTGTGGCTTGTCTTCTCAGTCTTTTCAGTCTTTTGTAGAGGAAAAGTTTTAAATTCTAATGCAGTCTAGATTTTCAATTACTTCTTTAATGAATCATGCTTTTGCTGCTGAATCTAAAAGTCATTATCATACACAAGGTCATCTAGGTTCTCCTACATTATCTCCTGGGAGTTTCGTACCTTTGCATTTTACATTTAGTGGGGGATGGTCATATTATATTTACGACACTTAACTGAGAAATCTACCCATGCTAAAAATTTATAAACCTAACACATCCAGAATCACAGAGTAAGGGGTTTTAAAGTGTGAATTATCTGCCTTCCCTGTAAAAGTACCTGGCATTTAATATTACTGGTTGTATACTAGCTGACATCATTAAGCTTTAAAAGAATTATGTTAAATAATTAAAAGCACAAAAATACAAGTCAAGTGGAATGAGTTTTAAAAATAATACTTTGTTCTTCTGCTTAGAGGGAATTTGGAAAACACAGGAAATGATCCCTTATAATCCTACTACTTGAAATAACCACTGATAACATCTGGAATATTTTCTTCCACTTTTTCACATACACACATAGATATACTCACATAGAAAATAAAAATAATTGGGATCACACTGTGTATAATCTTACTTCTTTGGAATTCTTTTCCCACTTAACACTGAAAATACTTTTCCATGTTCTTAAAATATAATTTTTAGTAGCTGCATAGTATTCTATGGCCTTCCCAGGTGGCACCAGTGGTAAAGAACCCACCTGCCAATGCAGGAGACTCAAGAGACATGGGCTCAATTCCTGGATAAGGAAGATCCCCTGGAGGTGAGCATGGTAACACCCCCTCCACTACTCTTGCCTGGAGTATCCCATGGACAGAGGAGCCTGGAGAGTCCTAGTCCACAGGGTTGCAAAGAATCGGACACAACTGAAGTAACTTAGCACATACACATAGTATTCTATAGTATCTATGTGCCAACATTTATTTTACCAAAATATTTCTGATTTCTCCCCTGCAGGTAACACTGAGATAAATTACATCTCATTCAAATCTCTGTCTCATTACTGTCTTAAGGAAATTTCCTAGGGCTGAATTAAAGGGCAAATCTTAAGCCTCTTGACATACACTGCCAAAACGCTTTATAGTACAGCTGTTCAAACTCAATACTCTACCAGCAGGGTACTAAATATCTTTAACAAATCATTGCTACTTTGACAAATAAAAAATTAATTTGAGTTTCTCTGAGTATCATAGGTTAAATACCATTTTCATATGCTTATTAGCCATTTGTATTTCTTCTGTGAACCACCTATTCAGGTCCTCTGTTCATTATTTTATTGAAATGTTTAGTAATCTTCTTAAGATTCATAAGAGCCTTTTAACATTATATTAAGAATATTAACCTCTTATTCTGCCCACATACAAGTATGTTTTCCATGTCAGTACTATGTCAAAAAATTTTGTTTTTTTGACAATCTGACATGCAAACATTCAAAATTTTCATGTAGTCAAATCTAAAGAGTTTTTCCTCTGCTTTTATGCTTACAGGAACTGCATTTTCTAAGTGAAATTCAAAATCTCAATCAAAACTTACTAAAAAATTGAAGTAGACATTTTCGTCCTATGAGGTTCATTTTAAAGCACTTAACATTCACTAGGTATCAATCATTTTTGAGACGGTATTCTAGATACTTATTAGACATTTTATAATGTGATCTCAATTTTAGAGATGAGGAAACTGAACAAATCACAGAAGTAGTGATTTCCCAGAAAGAAATGCAGAGCAACTCTTAAGGAGAGACTATCTAAATATTAGATTTTTCACCCAACATTATTCACCTCTTCATCGATTTTATCTTCTAGTGCATCAATATGACGTTCTTTAAGAAATCGCTGTGTTTTTTCCAACTGATATTTCACTAATTCCTCTATGGCATCTTTTTCTTCCTTGTCCACAAATTCTTGTACTGCTTCACCCATTCCCCTTTCTGTTAGAAGTGAGAGCTGTACGTTCTGTAAGAGACAGAAAATAGTATTTTCTGATGCAGAAAACAGTATTTCCCCTACAAAACAATTCTATATGAGTAAGGAAAAATACAGAATCAAGGAAAAAGACAAAAAGTTATCTAGTTACTGGAGGAAAAATGAAGCAAAGCAAAAGAAACCAAAGGACAGTAATTAAGCCTAGAAATATTACGGGCCAACAACAGCAAAGTATAAACAAGAAACAGGAGTAGAGTTCAGGGCTTATGAAAACAGAGAGGCCTGAGTGGGACGGAATGCAGAAATGGGAGCTGACTGATGATCAGATTAGGCTGACCAGCGTGGAAGGCAGAACTGTTTGCTATTTAGTCATTTAGTTGTGTCTGACTCTTTGTGACCCCATGGACTATAGCCCATCAGACTCCTCTGTCCATGGGATTTCCCAGGAAAGAATAATGGAGTGGGCTGCCATTTCCTTCTCCAGGGCAGAATAGTGGCCCCCCTAAAGATGTCACATCCTAACCTCTGGGACCCATGAATATGTTACATAGCAAAGGAGAATTAAGGTTACAACCAGAATTAAGATTGCTATCAGCTGGATACAAAACAGAGATGAGCAGGGACTATCTGGGTGGGCTCAGTATAATCACAAGCATCCTTCATAGCAGAAGTGGGACACAGAAGGGAGTCAGAGAGATGTATCTGGGGAAAGACAGCAAGGCAGAAACATCGTTGTTTGCTTTGAAGATGGAAGAAGGGGCCTTGAGCCAAGTAAGGTAGGAACAGTTAGAAGCTGGAGAAGCTGAGAAAATTAATTCTACTCTACAGCTTCCAAAAAGGAACACAGCCCTGCTAATACTCAATTTTAGTCCATGGAGAAGAGTGAATTTCTGACCTACAAGATTGTTAAAATAATAAATTTACGTTGTTTTAAACCACTAAGTTTACATTGCTTTAAACCACTAAATTTATTTCGGCAGCAACAGGAAGATAACATAATCAATCAGAGGATCTCAAAATGGCATATACTTATGATAATAATAGTAGCATCACCATCCTGCGGCTATATAATAAAGCAATTCTGAAATTACATCCTGATGCAAGAAAATTAAATCCCGGATTCAAACTTATGTAGCAGAGGTAAAAAGAAAGGATAACAACAATAATACACAATAATTGCGGTGTTAATATCTAACATTAATTAAGCAGTTATTTTTCTTGATATATAATAGCTATAAATGAGTGTAACTGATTATCACCCTACTTACTTCATGAAAACATTCTGAGGATTCATTTTGTTTAAATTGTCAATTATACATATCCTAAATTGAAATCTGTTATTATAAGATCACCACTAATTCAAATGGAGAACTGTAATTAAGAAATTACCTTCTCTGCAGTTTGAAAATACTGTTTTACAAGGTCTTCAACCCTTAGTGTTGTTCCTTCTGAGGGTTTTGAGATGAATTTGCCAAAGTTGATCTCTTCTCCTAGAAAAAACACATCCATGAGGAGAAAAAATAACAGTTTCTATTTTAATGATGAGGCCTTCCTGGTGGCTCAGTGGTAAGGAATCCACCTGCCATTTCAGGAGACGTGGGTCCAATCCCTGGGTCAGGAAGATCCCCTGGAGAAGGAAATGGCAACCCACTCCCTATTCTTACCTGGAAAAATCCCATGGATAGACTGTAATCCATGGCAGACTACAGTCCATAGACACAACTAAGCGCACACAGACACCTTAATGTTAAAGTACCCAAATTCAACGCACATTCCTGTCAGTAGAGGAGATATGCCCAAACTTTATCAACTGTCAGCTTGCTCAACGTAGTAGATTTTGAGACAAAAATATGGCATTTTTGCTAGTTTCAAGAGTCTTTCCCCCCAAGTCTCTACTTCTTTTCCTGATCTCCAAGTAACATGTCTCTTGGCTCCATCCTCAAGAGTGGTCCACAGATCTCTGGGAGTCCCCCATACTGCTTCAGGGGGCTCAATAGTAACACGAAGACATTATTTACGTTTTCCACAGTATTGCCACTTACACTGATGATACAAAAGCAGCCCTGGGTAAAACTGCCAGTGCCTTAGGATGAGTGAAGGCAGTGGTTCTGAGCTCTACTAATAATCATCACCTCGTATTTACAGTTCAAAACAAGACAAAGCAAACAGCCAGTTTCACTAAATAATATCCTTGATGAAACAGCAAAAATTATTAATTAAATCTGAGCTCATAAGTACATATCTCTTTAATATTCTGAGAGATAAATGGGAAGCATGTATAGTAAAGCAGATTTACTGCATTCTTATGCAGGATGGTTGTCTCAAAAAACAGTAGGTACAGAATAAAAAGAGTACTGGGTAAGAAGTCAAAAAGCATAAGGTCTAGTAATATGCTCTGTTCATAACTTCTGTCAGGGAGAATGAATATTAACTGTCCAGCAGGTGTGCAACATGGTGTGGAAAATACAATAACATGTTAGGAGACAACCTATAATAGCTAATGATTACAATGAAAGGTGGTAACTGCTACAACAGAGCTGAGAAAAAAAAATATGACACACCAAGAAGAAATGAACTATTTCTTCCCCAAGAAGACTGAAAATAATGTGCAGATAGCAAACGCTATTATCATTTGACTCAAGACTTGCAGAATGAGGAAGACTCAATAAGCAAAAAAAGAGAAAAAAAAAATATCTTAGGCAGAGGGAAAAGTTTATGCCATGGCTTACAGGATAAAGCAGCACAAAGTTCAGCATGCCTCTTGCAAAGCAGTGAAGACAAGTAAATAGAAATCCTTTTTGAATTTCAAGATGGGAGAATCAATATTACTTCATAAATATGATTACTACATTTTACTATGCCAGACACTATGTTAAGACCATTTATATACAGTATATCTTCCAATCCTCATAATAGTACTATGAGGCAGGTATAGCTATTATCCTAATTTTGATGACAAGAAAACTAAACATCAGAGAGATTAAGCGATTTGCATGATTTCACACATGTAGTTGAAGTAGCAGAGCTGGCCAAAACAACAAAAAATTTCATGCTTTCAATACGATACAAGAAAGGGTCATTGTTTCCATTTGGCAATTAATGTTTAAGCAAAAAAGGGATCATCAGAACAAAAGTGACTATGGATGAAACACAAATAAATAAGGAACCAGTTCTAAACTCCATATTCTCACAAATGCTATACCAATAAAACTCCAAGGAATTGATAAGAATGAATGATTAGAGTAAATCATCATCAATAACTAGCTAAAGTTAACAGCATAAAAACCATTCTCTGATATGGATTGTTTTCCCTTAAAACAGTATTCTATGAGCTCTATTTAAATATCCAAATGACTATTTCAGGCTGAATTAACAGTATACACCATTTTGATCACAATTTAACTATGAAAATAGAAGCTCATTAAATCAGGGTTAATAAAAACCAATGCGGTGTACATGTAAACAAGGGACATATTAATTCTGACTCAATAGTTCTAAGGAGAAGAGCCACTGTATTTAAAAAGGATCAATATTTATTATGAAGAAGCACTATTTCAGTCAGGTAACCTGTTTTTGATAAATGTTAAAATAAAGGCAATTAGTTTTCACAAAACTTAATTAGCCCTTAAGTATATATCTTTTTAATATTCTGGGACATCTCTTAGGACTAGAATCTTAAATCACATGCTGTGAAGTTGAAATATTTAGCTGTAAAATTTAAGAGTATATTCTCTAAACATTTAGAATATATAATAATAATATATATGTAAACACTAAATCTATAAAATATGTGTTATTAATCAGCAGCATGTTTAAAAAAAACTATGAAAGCCATCATTTCTTCACTGATAACCGCAGGTTTACAAGCGATTGCCATCTAATTTTTGCCTGCATGCGTGTGTGTTTAGTCACTAAGTTGTGTCTGACTCTTTGTGAGCCCATGGATTCCTCTGCCACGCTCCTCTGTCCTTGGGATTTTCCAGGCAAGAATACTGTATTGGGTTACCATTTCCTTCTCCAGGGAAACCTTCCTGACCTGGGATCAAATTTACCACAGGTGGCTCAGTAATGCAGAAGACATGGGTTTGATCTCTGATCCGGGAAGATCCCACATGCCTTAGAGTAACTAAGCTCGTGCACCACAACAATTGAGCCTGTGTTCTAGAGCCTGGGAACTGCAACTACTGAGCCTATTTGCCAAAACTACTGAAATGCAAGTGCCCTAGAGCCCTGAGCTCTGCAACAGAGAAGCCACAGCAATGAGAAGTTCCCATACCCCAACTATAGAGTTGCCCCCGCTCGCCAAAACTAGAGGAAAAAACTGCAAAGAAACAAAGACCTTGTATAGCCAAAAATATACCTTAAAAAGAAAGGTGCTAAAAATATCTTAAAAAAAAAAAGATAACCAGCTTACCTGTGTTTTCCTTTTGTTCTCTGTGCCTGAAAAAATGGATAACATCTTTTGGATTAGCTACCCGATCCACAAATTTCTGGCTAAAGCGAAGAACACTGAACGGTTCAAAGCCTCCACTATAGTCCACCTGGAAATAAAGAACAAGTTACAAAGGCTAGCAAACAACAGAGTACCAGTTTCAGTATTTATGGATAAGACTTTTAAGTTAGTACTGTATGTTAATGTTCTACAATTCATTTTAAAGATCATCATGATGTTACACAATTTATTCCATGAAAAAATAAAGATTCAAAGGTTTATGCTTCTTCAAGACATTGTTTGATGGAATCAAGGTACAGCAAGAATTCCCACAATGTCAGAATCACTGTATCTCCCCATGGTAAAAACTAACAGTCTAGGAACCAGGAATATCATCTGTAAAGGATGTGAAATTTCTAAACAAGTTTTCTTAAACTTTTAAAACAGATATCCAAATAGAATGCTGGCACTAGATGTATTTATTAATTGGTTTATCACGTAAGGATAAGCTTTCACATCAGACAAAAATAAACATTGGGAAAATCCATGGAGGAAAAGATGCAAGTCTGTGAGCTTTGAGAAATGATCACCTTCAAAACATGGGACATTCATCTCTTGGTATTTCAGGGGGATTGATTCCAGGACCTCTGGCTGGGAACACCAAAGTCTGCAGATGCTGAAGTCCCTTGTATAAAATGGCACAATTCAATCAGCCCTCCATATCTGCAGATATGAAACTGCAGGTACAAGAGGGCTCACGATTTCTATTTAGAAGTAATAATGGTTCTCAAGGCAGGCTTTTTTTAAAGATGTCTCTTATGGCACCAAGCCCCTTACAAAGAAAAACACCACATCTCTTCCTAACAGATATAATCATTTTCCTAAACCAGCTGTTCTCAAAGGATGCTCTGGGAACCAGCACTGTACCACATTACCAGCCTCTCCAGACTACGCCTAACCTCCACCCAACTTACACTCTCTGTCACACTTAGCACTAGCTAAGATTCTGTCACATATTTGCTATTTGTTTATTGTATCTCTTCTCACACCTCCATCTCCTGAAAGCCTTGTCTATTTTATCTTCACTGTCCACCCCCCACTCTCATATACGAAAAGAAGGCACTCAGTAACTCAATAAACATCTGTTCACTGAATTAGTGAATCAGTGAGGGTCATCTAGCCAATACATTTTGGAATACTACCTACAGGAAAATATTTCTTCTTTTTATCATTAATGAGTTAGTAATGTGTTTGGGAAAGGAACACCAATTTTCAATTTAAGTCTGATTAGTTTTAACAGTATCAGGCAGACACAGATGAGAAACATGGTGCTTCTGCCCTGATAGAGAGATCTGTGTGGTTCTCTTGAAGCAGCTAAGTTTCTATTACCCAGATAAACCATCTCTATAGCTGCCATGTTCTAAACCAGAAAATGCCAAATGCTCAAGCTAGGAAGTCTCCCCAAAACATATTTTTAACAACTGAACTCCAGGCTAGTTTTATTTGTAATTTTCTTTTTCTAAACGTTAAAAAATTATTCACTGAAGTGTCCACAATGTCTAAGTACTCTACCAAGGGCCAGATATAACATAAATAAAAGAGCATCCTGGTTGGAAAGAAACTAAGAAGCTGGCTAGGAAGACAAACCATGTAAAGAAGTAGCTGTAAGCAGAATCTGAATAGTACTGTAAGAAATATGTAGAGAGGAGATTGAGGACACAAAGAAGTAGTGATTCTGAAGGGATGTCAAGAAAAGTTTCTATTGAAGAGGGAAGCTTAAGTGAGTATTAAAGGGGATTACTTCAGAAGAAGAGAAGTATATCCCATGCAGCAGGATCAGTGTGAGCAAATACGCTAAAGAGTGAAATAAACTCCACTAGACTGAGGCGACTTAGCAGCAGCAGCAGGCCTAGGAAACAGCAACTTTCAGTCAGAAACTGGAGTCCAGGAGGTGCTGCCAGGAAACAAGGTAGAAGCAACGAGGTCGGTTTAGACCAGATCATGTCAAGTCTGGAACACCACATGAGAGTTTAGGCTCGTTCTTGTTAGAGTTGGGATGTCATTAAGTCGTTTTCAGCAGGAAAATCATGCAATATCATATTTTAGAAAGACAGTGTTGGCATTAGTCTGGAGAGGCCAGGAGGAAACTGGAGCAGAGTCAGGTAGGAAGCTGCAGCGGCAGGCCAGCTAAGAGAGCATCCAGGCTCAGCTACAGCAATGACAACGAGATGGAGAGAATTCACTCAGACCTAGGAAGCACATACCCAGGGACAAGAGACCCAGTGGCTCAAGGTCACATAACTACTGACAGAGCCAGAATCAAACCAGTCTGACTCTAGACTGTCCTCTTTACCTTCATCCTGTATGGCCCAGGGCTTCTCAAATTGTCATGTGCATATAAATCTTTGGGGGATCCTGTTAAAATGCAATTCAGTGGGTTTAATATGGAGCCTGAGATTCTGTATTTTTAAGAATTTCCCAGGTAATGCCAGTGCTGCTGCAGTTTAAGGGCCATATCCCTTGGGCACAAGGCTTTAGAAGGACTCTTGTACTCCAACAAGGAGGTCTCAGGGGTACGTCAAAATTTGGGAACCATCATTCTATAGGTGATCATATGCCTAGACTGGACACAGAACTAAGTAAAATATAGGAAGGGACAAAGAAAACTTGTAGAAGAGAATGCTGAAGAGTGACTCACTAACTAAGATAAAAAAAAATCTACTGGATTTGACAATTGAAGGTTGCATTTTCCACCTGAGATGGTGGTGTTACAGCCTTGATTATAGTGGACTGAGGAAGAGACTGTTATATGAGCAATATAGACAATGTATTATTTTGGGGGGAAGAAAATCAGAAAAGGGAGGAGCTAGAAGAGAAAGGCACAGGGCCGGGAAAAAAAAGAAGTCTGTTGTTATTTGTGAATATTATGATGCAAAAGATAAGCAGGTTTAGAGTCACAGGAAACACTTTGATTTCTTAGAATTTTCTAACTCTGAAATGTCAGTTCTTGCCACCTATTTATCAACCACGTGCAATTGCCAGGGACTGTTCTGGGATCTTTGGCTACATTAGTTAACAAGATTCACAAAGTTCCATGCTTCCATAGAGCAGATAGTTTGGTAGCTGAGGATAAATAATAACCAAAATAAATAAACAAATAAATTGGATGTCGTAGTTCAGGTGGATGTGTTGTGGGGAAAAAAGGAAGACGTAGAGAAGGGTAAGTGAAATCAGCAGTGCTGGAGAGAGGGCCTGGGGGTTACAATCTTAATCAGGCTGGGGTCCACTGAGGTGACTACCTGGGTGACATGAACAGACCTGGAGGAAGTGAGCAGGTCTGATATGCCCGAGGCACTGCAAGTCTGAGTGCCTGGAAGGAGGGGAGAGCGGGGAACCGCAGGCAATGAAGTCCGAGAGCTCGGCCAACCTAGTCAATACAACACTATTTAGAAATGAGGGAAGCAAGAAAACAAAAACGTCAAACCTATCAGAATGAACTAAAATGGATTGCCAACAAGGATCTACTATATACAGAGTACATGGAACTTTACCAATGTTATGTGACAGCCTGGATGGGAGGGGGATATGGGGGAGAACACATATATGTATGGCTGAGTCCCTTCACTGTTCACTTGAAACTGTCACAACATTTTTAATCATCTATACCTCAATATCAAATAAAAAGTTTATAGAAAGGAATGAAACTACAATTAAATCAAATACTGGTTGCTTTATTATTTTCTTCACCAATGATGACAGCTCTTTTTACTATACGTACTCTCTTTGCTACTTTACCAAAAAAAAAAAAAAAAAATCATGTAAACTGTACAACTCTCCTTTGAAAATCAATAAAGCTAAATTCATCTAAATAGGACTTACTCGCAGTCGTATAAGAGGCTTCTCTGGCTGTCGAGAATTTCCCAGACGTTCCCGTTCTGCATTTTCAAGCATTTCTTCAACCTCAAAATAAAGATATTGTCATGACTAGGGGGAAGAGGTACCTCTGGCTGGCATCTGGTGGTAGAGGTCAGAGAGGACTTGCAAAAATCCCACTGTGCACAGAACAAGCTCCCACAACAAAGCATTTCCCAGTCTAAACTGTCAGCTGTGCCAAGGCTGAGAGACCCTGAGCTCCCTGAGTAGGCAGGGACAATCCACTCACTCATGCTCCATCTCCAGAGCCTGAGAGATCAGGTTCAGGGACAAGTACATGACCTCAGTCGAGGGAAACTCAATGTTTAAGGGGTTTATCTGGAACCACTGGGAAAAAAATGATTCAGCTGTAAAGGCAATGTAAGTCTGTGGGCCACCGCATGACAGACTTCCTTATAGTGAAGCTTAAGATAAAAACCACAGGACTGGGTGGCACAGGACTAAACATGGAAACAGAGACCGAAGGGCCTGCTATCTTAATCTGAGTTTCTAAATCTGGTCATCTTGAAACCAGCAAACCTAAACCTTTCAGTTATATGAGTTACATGAAGCTAGTAAAGTTGTGACATTGGGTGAGTTACTTTAAGGTTCAGCTCCAGTGGGCGTTTCTGCAGTTTAGTGGTTATCACATTTGCCTCACTTTATGGTTCAGCTCCTCTTTCTATAAAATGTGGATGGTAGACTCTACCGTCCTATAGCATTGCTAAGTGGATTAAATGCAAAACGCTGTCAACAGTGTCCAGAATATACAAGCAATGAACAGCAGTGACAATTATCATTATCATAAAAAGCAGAAGAGCATACGCAGAGTAAGAACTGAGTAAGTGTTAGCAATTAATGTTACATATGAACGACTTCTGTTCCAACAGCAAATCTGTAAGTCTAATTTGTTCGTTAAGTCCAACAGTTATCCTAGGTACTCAACTAACACAATCGACTACATAATCCTATACTGTAATAGGGTTCCCAGCTGGTGCTAGTGGTAAAGAACTCGTCTGCCAATGCAGGAGACATAGAGATGCAAGTTTGATCCCTGGGTCAGGAAGATTCCCTGGAGGGGCGCATGGCAACCCACTCCAGTATTCTTGCCTAGAGAATCCCATAGACAGAGGAGCTTGGCGGGTTACAGTCCAAAGGGTTGCAAAGAGTCAGACACAACTGAAGCAACTTGGCACACATGCACAAATAGGTTTATAATACTTTTCATACAAAAATACATAAAAACAAACACAAAAAAATAAAGAAAACATTTTTAATCTTAAATGCGGCACTTTGAAAAGTACAATACCAGCTACATCACTGCTGCTTTTACTCTTCCTTCCAGACATTCTTCAGCTTGAAATAAAGATACTGTATTACCATACTCTATACAGTGATTGTGGTGGTTTAGTCGCTAAGTCATGTCGGCCTCTTGTGACCCCATGGACTATAACCCACCATGCTCCTCTTGCCTGGGAGTCTCCAGGCAAGGATACTGGAGTGGCTTGCCAGTTCCTTCTCCAGGGGACCTTCCCAACCCAGTGATCAAACCCATGTCTCCTGCACTGCAGGCAGACACTTTACTGCTGAGCCATCAGGGAAGCCCTCTGTATAGTGCAGTACACCAGAGTACAGCCACTGCAGAGGATGCATGCATGTGACAATGTACAGCAGACATGTGAACTAATTTAAGTGATGGGACATGCAAACGCATGTCCGCATCTTTCAAAGTTTGCAACTTGAAGGTTCATGTGTAGACTTACTGTATTAAGATGTCAAGTTCCATATTATTAAATGCATTCATCCAACTTCAAAGTGGCTCAAGAAATTCTGCAGAGGTTTAGGGATGGTGATCTGTATGGGAGGAGGTATGGGACTTACACTGAAGTGACATGGTCCCTGTGCTGTGTTTAATCACTCAATCATGTCTGACTCATTGCAACCCCAAGGACTGTAGCCCACCAGATTCCTCAGTCCATGGCATTCTTCAGGCAAGAATACTGGAGTGGGTTGCCATGCCCACCCCCAGGGGATCTTCCCAACCCAGGGATCAAACCGAGGTCTGTTGCATTGTAAGCAGACTCTTTACCATCTAAGCCACCAAGGAAACCCAAGAATACTGGAGTGGGTAGCCTATCCCTTCTCCAGGGGATCTTTCCAACCCAGGACTGAACCAGGATCTCCTGCATTGCAGGATAATCTTTTACCAGCTGAGCGACCAGGGAAGCCCTAGCAGACACATTTCAAGATTTTATCTGGAGGTAGATTTCAGGGTGAGAGGATGTGTGAAGGAGATTACTAGGCTAAGGTTCTCGTCATCTACCATAGTATCCTGCGATTCCCCAATCAAAGTTACTGCTTTCATTAATAAAATGAACAAATTATCAAATCAGGATAAAAAAAGAAAAGCAATTATACATGCATCTCTGAGGAGGAGGAAAGGATCTGGGAGGGGGACTTAAAGTTTCCTCTATATGTAGCATTCTTCCATCTCAAAGACTTAAAACCTTCAATACACCTAAACTCATTTACTGAACAGTGGTTCCTTAAAGGTTTCATGAGAATGTAGCAAATGTAATGTCTTCCCTCTAGTCTACTGAAGTATTTAATTCAATGTAAATAACCTCTCAACTAAAATAGATTTCATTGACCTTTATCTAGAAGAATTACCTTCTCCAAGCAGAAGTTCTGTATGACTTGCGTTACTTTAGGATTATCTGGGTTAAAAATGTCTGGATGATCAGCCAGAACAATATCATCCATGAAAAACTGCCTCACTGTTCGGAGAGGAATTTTCTGCATATTCATCTTCCTTCCTTTAATACGCAGCAAACCAATGTGTCTAAAATGAGGAGGGAAATGAAAACCTAATCACACTGTACATTTCCTCATGAAGATGTGCACATCAAAACGATCATATTTGTTAATGTCTACAAAATCCTTAAAACCTCCCCTCCTTAAAAAATGTTTAGTAATTTGATTTTTTTTTAAAATATTTATTTATTTATTTGGCTGTGGACTTTCTAGTTGTGGCATGCAATGCTTAGTAGTTGTGGTGCCTGGGCTTAGTTGCTTCGTGGCATGTGGGATCTTAGTTCCCTGATCATTGATCAAACCTGTGTCTCGCACATTGCAAGGCAGATTTTTAACCACTGGACCACCAAGGAAGACTTTTAGTAATTTGATCTTAATGTTATATCACAGGAAAAAATGTAAACATTCTTCTTCCCCAGAATAAAATCTACTCATCCATCAACTTTCCTATAGCATTCTAACTTAAAATTTAATTAATAAAAAATGTTAGCCTTGAATTGGCCTAATGAACAGCAAAATCATTAATACCACTGGGGTATTTCACTCCTGCTGAAAACAGCTTAAAATCTAGGAAAATAGTAATAGTATATGGAATAATCAGTCTTTATAAATAAATTTATCATATAAGTAACAGCACCATCAGTACTTTTGGCCTATGAGATGATCAGATTATTATAGAAAATATTTTTAAGAATTGATTTGGAAAATATAATCATTACTTACTTCTTTACAGCTTCTCCTGGGGAAAGAGACGTGACCACTGAACTTCCAGGCTGTGACACGTAGAAGAGCTGCTGTTCATTTTTGGTTGGAGCTATTTTACACTCATGTTCATGGCCCCAGATAACAAGATCGATGAAGTCATCCAAAAACTGCTCTGGAATGAAGTTGGTACTTCCATGTTTACTCCTATGCCAAGATTTTTAAAACTAAGTATTACAAATATCTACAGATATAAAACAACTTCATAATAAGTCTTTCTCCAGTCACTAAAGCTTTATTATCCCTTCTATAAGCCAGAAAGTGTTCGAGGGGTTGGGGATACAAAGATAATATCTAATTCCTAATCTCAAAGGGTTTACAAGCTTGCAGGACACAGACAAGTAAAAGCCTCAAAAGAGAAAGCAGTCAATTCTACACAGAGGCAGGTCACAAAAGGTAAAGAGGAATACCTCTCCCTGTGGGAAAGCCAGAAAAGCATGAGCTCTAGAAAGAGTAAAAACCTATAAACTGGTCTGAGTGTACACCAAACAAAACACAGAAGATGACAGTGAATTTAACCTAAGCTTATAAGTCCCCTCACTTTTAACATGTTTCTTTTACTGATTAAAACAATGAGAATGTCAGTCTTATATAAGAGATAAGAGTTTTCAATATTAAATAAAATATTGTATGAATGTGATTTCCAAATCCTTATTTTATACCTAGTTTAGCTGCTATTATTAAAAGATATCTGAAAACCCAAAGAGAGGAAAATAAGAAAAAAATTCTCCACAATATTGATTTATATCACTGAGAATTTAAGTACAAGTGTTCAACAACTTCAACCAGCATTCAACTGAGGCAAGCCGACATTCATTCACTCAACAAACATTTACTGAGTATCTGTATGTGTCAGGTTTCCCAGGTCTCTTCTAGATCCTGAAGACACGAACAAAGTCCTTGCTCAAATGGGGGAAACTAGCAATAACACAATATGCTCATGTATATGCATACACATATACATATATATATATCTATGTTTTTTATATAAAGTTTTGTCAGACAGTGATAGGGGCTATATAGAAAAATAAAGGGAAAAGTTACATGTAAAAGGGAGGCTACTATACACAGGGTGGTCCAGAAAAGCCTCTCTGACAGGAGACAAGTAGCAGAGCATGGAGATGAGGGACCAGGAATGCCCGAGACCTAGGCAGAGCGAGGAAATTGATGGCAACGGCACTGACATGGGAATGTTTCCAGTGAGTTCAAGAGCAGCAAGGGGACCAGTGTAGCTGAGCAGAATGAATGCACGGAAGAGCAGGAAGTGAAATCAAAAAAGCTCATGTATCTAGGAATGTTTATGTAAAAAAACTTTTATGTAAAAAAAAATGTATAATGCTATCACAATGACTGAAGAGAGCAGAATAACTCAAATAAACATGATGTATGTGTGCCTTCCTGGAGCACAGGAAAAGGGAAAATTACGCTGGTGGGTTGACTCTGACTTATGACACAGAAGCCTATTAGAACATCCTTGCGGAGATGTTTTGCATGACAAAATCTGTTTAGGGTTTACCTTCTTTCGCTGCAAGAAAAAGAAAATTGATCAACATATAGAAACAAATAGGAAATAAAGTAAAATGTAAAAGGCTCAAAAATTCTTGCTCTGTATGAGAAAATCAGTTTGTTTTTTTTTACAAGGCCCTGAAAACATACTTACCCAGAAAACAATAAGAATGTAAGAATGCTGAAGGTGAAAAATGACCCTAACAGCATTACAATAAAAACCTATTATAATGACAATGAAGGGATAGGGGAAAAGGAACTGACCTAAGTAACTTTAGAAAGTGGTGTTTTTTACTAGATATAGTTTAAGGCTATGGACTAAAATAATACACAAACACTGAATCCTGGCTGGCAAATTTTCTCAATTTTAAAATTACTTTATATATGAATTAAGATTAAAAAAGTAAGTAAACATAAAGATGATACAATCCAGGTTTCTGTTAGAGAATGAAGCCTCAAATAAGGGAGAAGACAAAAATGAACCCTGTAGGGCTGGATTCAAATCAGTACGAACTTGCACTAGGGTTTTTTGTTTTTTTTTTTTAACACACATATTTGTTGTTCAGTCGCTCAGTCATGTCTGACTCTTTGCGACCCCATGGACTGCAGCACACCAGGCTTCCCTGTCCT
Organism: Ovis canadensis; assembly: GCF_042477335.2. Lineage (NCBI taxonomy): Eukaryota > Metazoa > Chordata > Mammalia > Artiodactyla > Bovidae > Ovis > Ovis canadensis. The sequence continues at coordinate 9,063,007 of NC_091259.1, forward strand.
TCACCATACCCGGGAGTTTGCTCAAACACATACATACATACAAATATGTATACATGAATTAGTAAATATACACATATTCCCTTAACTCTAGTCATGAGGGCTATGGAGACCGGCAGTAGCACTAAGCACACTTAGTGGCCATATCTGGGTTTCTAAATACCACTCTCCGATGAAAGCAATTAGGGCTCCTTGGCGAAGTAGTTGATTCCTGGGCTTGGGAGAAAAATACAAGAGGAGCCTGGAGCAATTTGTAGGACTGGAAGGTTAATGACATAGTTCAAAAAAACAAAAAGGAAGAGGGCTTGCTGAAAGAGCACAGAAGCCGATATAAAAATGCTCTCAATGGTCAGAGTTGAAACAAAGTAAGCAACAACAAAAACTGCTAATACTGGATTGTACCTCAAAGAATAAAATAAATATTTGAGTCTAAAGTAACATAAATGAATGGAATGAATAAGTAAATAAATGAGAATGACAAATTTTCCTAACAGAAGACTTTCAGTCAATAATTATAGAAAGAATAAGGGAAATTTAAAAAGTTACAAACACCATCACAGCATTAATTACTGGAAACAAGATGCACCTTCAGTTTAGTTCAGTCACTCAGTCGTGTCCGACTCTTTGCAACCCCATGAACCACAGCACACCAGGCCTCCCTGTCCATCACCAACTCCCAGAGTCCACCCAAACCCATGTCCATTGAGTCGGTGATGCCATCCAACCATTTCATCCTCTGTCGTCCCCTTCTCCTCTTGCCCTCAATCTTTCCCAGCATCAGCATCTTTTCCAATGAGTCAGCTTTTCATATCAGGTGGCCAAAGTATTGGAGTTTCAGCTTCAACATCAGTCCTTCCAATGAATACCCAGGATTGATCTACTTTAGGATGGACTGGTTGGAACTTCTTGCAGTCCAAGGGACTCTCAAGAGTCTTCTCCAACATCACAGTTTAAAAGCATCAATTCTTCGGCACTCAGCTTTCTTCACAGTCCAACTCTCACATCCATACATGACCACTGGAAAAACCATAGCCTTGACTAGACGGACCTCTGTTGGCAAAGTAATGTCTTTGCTTTTGTCTATGTTATCTAGGTTGGTGATAACTTTCCTTCCAAGGAGGAAGCGTCTTTTAATTTCATGGCTACAATCACCATCTGCAGTGATTTTGGAGCCCAGAAAAATAAAGTCAGCCGCTGTTTCCCCATCAAGATGCACCAGTGGATGCTAAAGCCTGTGGGTCAAAGTCTAAGGAGAAACAGGATATTCACATAGTCTCAATGTATTTTTCCCAATATATTATTATAAAGTAGAAGATGTGACCTTTCCAGTGGAGAAACGTGGTCTACACCACCTTAATCAAATGATCAAGATTATTAACATCACCCTTAACAGCAACCAGCCATACCATCCATTCCCCTTACCAATGTGCCACTCCACCTCTCATTCTGGTATGGAATGGCTTCTGACTTATTCCTACTTGGGGAAAGCAGAAAGTGTAGCAGAACTGGGAAGCCTTCAGCAAGAGAAGGAACAAACTCCCCGTCTGTTACATAGAAACCAACATATCAAAACCCTGTCCTGTTTCTCCTTTGAAACTCACCATGTTTATTCAAGAATATACATAAGGCAACATAACACTGCAGCCTAAAACCTTTCTTTCACTGAGTTGTGGTGATGGACAAGTACCAGAGTATTCTACAGTCAATAAATATCTCTTCAATAAATACTATTTAATAATAATAAGAAGAAATTATATAATCAGGCCCCAAATCCCTTCAGATTCTTTTTCAATAACTTTTCAACTTTGTTCCTTATATATCATTTCACTGCCACCATTGTTACCATCTCACACTTTTTTACTATAATTATCACATAATAAATCTTGTTTCTTCAAATCTCTATTTCCTTTCAATCAACCTTATACCCTGCCACTAGATTAAATTTCTTAAAACTACCAACAAAAAAAAGCTGATCTACCTATATTTAATATTCTGGAAAAACACCTGTATATATGTACCAGGAGTAATGTATAAGAATATTCCTGTACCCACTTCAGCAGCACATATACCAAAAAAAAAAAAAAAAAGAATGTTCCTAACAAAAAGATTAAAAAAAAAAAAATCTGGAAATAACAAAACACTCATCAACAGGCAAAAAAGTTGAAATGTATACATCAGTGAAAAAGAGTTATGCTGTTAAGCAGCAAAATGAATCATAGTGACATAGGGCTTCCCTGGTGGCTCAGTGGTAAAGAATCTACCTGCAATGCAGGAGACCTGGGTTTGATCCCTGGGTTGGGAAGATTCCCTGGTGAAGGGAATGGCTACCCGTTCCAGTATTCTTGCCTGGAGAATCCCATGGACAGAGGAGCCTGGCGGGTTACAGTCCATGTGGTCACAAGAGTCAGACATGTCTAATGACTGACATTTTCATTTTGAAGTAACATACTATTGAACAAAAATAAGCCAACTGCAAAATATAAAGCATGGTTCCAGTTATACCAAAACCAGATAAAGATGACTCATGAGTAAGTGTATAACTGAACAATAAAGCAAGCTATGGACAGATTAAATAAAAAGTGAAGATAACGCTTCCCTATAAAGTATGTAGAAAAAGATAGGGTCAGAAAAGGGCATGGGGTAATGTACTGCTCATGTTCCACTTCCTTCTGAATTTAGGAGCATTCATTTTATGGTTTTTGGTATTTCTTACCCATATGCTAGAAATACTCATTTGCATTAATAAGTATGAATATATATTGAAAATGATTTCAAGATGCAGTCACGCAATGCCTATCTAAGTTTGCCTGATCCCGCACTGACAGCTTTCAAGGAATAAGGAACCCTTTACTAAAATATAGGTAAGCTCAGAAATAGAGATTTGGGGAACCTCAATATTTGACTCAAGAATTTTCAGAGACAAAACTTTTACCTGTTCTGATGAATCACAAATAAGTTAAACCAAGAGTTCTCATCTTCTTTGGGTCTCAACATTGTTACTTTTTTGTTGACAAACATTCGATAGAGCCTTTCATCTGGAATGGATCCTGAAATAGACATTACATTATTTTAAAAGTTTTGCTTCTAAATTATGTGCTTCTCTCAGTATCTCATTTTCCTATCAGAGAGATATTTGAAATCTGATATTATTATTCACAAATGAAAACGTTCCAAGTTCGTGCCTGACAGCTGCTGAGCAGTTGTTTTTGTTTAGTCGCTCAGTCGTGTCAGACTCTTTGTGACCCCATGGACTGTAGCCCATCAGGCTCCTCTGTTCGTGAGATTTCCCAAGCAAGTACTGGAGAGGGTTGCCATTTCCTCCTCCAAGGGGTCTTCCCGACCCAGGGATTGAACTCGAGTCTCCTACAAGTGTCCAGTATTGGCAGGGGAAGTCTTCACTGCTGAGCCACCAGAGAAACCTGCTGAGCAGTCAGTTGCATTCAAAGGATGTTTTCCATGTCAAGCATACATACCTTCAAAATCTAGAAAATGTAGAATAAAAATCTGTTTTCTATGCTCATAGTCTTATTAAAATTTTTAATAATATTGTTTCCTACTCTATTTTTTCTATGTGTACTCTTGATCTAACATATACATTACAAAATACACAGGAAATGACATTAAAAGGGGTGAGATTTTAAAATGTACTTAAAAATAATAGTTTTATATATATTATGCTTTTAAATAAAAACAGTGTGCTTTTAAATAATTTAATGATTTTCAAATAACTCTTCCTAACTCCCCAAAGGATAATCTTAGTCTAGTATAGGTCAATGAAAATAAACATGCAAATTATAATTTTAAATGCTATAAAAGGCAAGTCAGGATGCTAAGAAGGCAATTATCAGTGGGAGGACAAGGTTACCACTTCATGGAGTGATTAAGGAATAAAAGTCAATGCTGCAGAAGTATAAGAGCTAGAAGAGGTCTAGCTTCTAGAGAGAACTCCTAGTGCTAGCAATTGAAATGATGGTGGAATGTATGACTGGGACAAAAAAGGCAAGACATGAAAATCCAGGGCATTAGAAGGTTGATCTACTTAGCTGCAGAAATACTGAGAACACTGACAAAACTGGAAGGTAAGCAGGTAAGAAAATTGAGGTAATGGAAAGGGCAGTTTATTGGTTGGCAGTTAGCTTCAAGGATATCTGAAAAGGAAGGACAGGGGGTGGCAGCGGGAAGCAAGGAGAGCAGGGACTTGCCCTCCAGCCCTTCCACCCTAGAGCCTGTGAGAGGCCAGGAGAAAACTGCACAGGACACAGGAGCCTCGTAGGCCAGTGTCACTCACAGTGACACAGCACAGGGAGCGTTCAGGGACTGATGATATGAGGAGTCTGCTAACTAAAAAGGGCTCTAGAATATGAAACCCCACTCCAGTATTCGTGCCTGGAGAGTCCTGTGGATGAGAAGCCTGGTGGGCTGCTGTCTATGGGGTCGCCCAGAGTCGGATACAACTAAAGCGACTTAGCAACAGCAGCATATACAGAGCTGGGGTGGGAGTAGCCGCTGGAGGGTAGAGACTGAGTCCAGTTAAGGAAAATAGAACAGGATGAGATAAGAGCTTGCAGAGCTGAAATAGTTTCAGCTATTGAAGCTGAAACACCAATACTTTGGTCACCTGATGCAGAACTAACTCACTGCTTCTGGCAGTGACTAAGGCATAACGGGGTTTGTCCTTGGTTTGAAAGTGTAAGGATCAATCATTTTCTTCAGATATGATCCCTAATGTTACAGTGATTAAAATATCAGGAGTGTTTTTATTTTTAAGTGTATTTTACTTCCTGCTCTATCACTTGCAAAAATCAGACATAATATTTTGATCTCATCTTCTGTATCTCTGAAATAGAGATTGCCATGATGCTTTTCTACTGGCAAAATTATGTAACCTGGGCAAAGACTCTACACTTCCTACAGAAAGTATTTAAATAAACCATCCATCTTAATTATTCTTTAAAAACATATACAAAGAGAAATGAGTACTAAGGCTTCTATTATACTAAAATCACTCAAAAAATAATGAAAACTATGGGCTTCCCTGATAGCTCAGCTGGTAAAGAATCCGCCTGCAATATGGGAGACCTGGGTTTGATCCCTGGGTTGGGAAGACTCCCTGGAGAAGGGAAAGGCTACCCACTCCAGTGTTCTGGCCTGGAGAATTCCATGGACTGTATAGTCTACAGGGTCGCAGAGAGTCGGACACGACTGAGCGACTTTCACTCACTTCACTCATGTTGAGGTTAGTTATAGCATGAGTTTTTTCTCAATTTCCCCTGGGGTACTTTAAAACTGGTTTAACATGAAGCATAAATTTTATAATACTTAGGAAATGGCAACCCACTCCAGTGTTCTTGCCTGGAGAATTCCACGGATGCAAGAGCCTGGTGGGCTACAGTTCATGGAGTCGCAAAGAGTTGGGCACAATTTAGCAACTAAATGATACACATCAAAAACAATAAAACTATTGCATTCATATAACAAATATCAAACTGAACTTAACCAAATGAAGACACAAAAAATACACTCTGAATGCATGCTGAAAATGGTTTTCTCAGTAGTCATGTATGGATGTAAGAGCTGGACCATAAAGAAGGCTGAGTGCAAAAGAATTGATGGTTTCAAACTGTGGTGCTGCAGAAGACTCTTGAAGAGTCCCTTGAACTGTAAGGAGATCAAACCAGTCAATCCTAAAGGAAATTAACCCTGAATATCAACTGGAAGGACTGATGCTGAAGCTGAAACTCCAATACTTTGGCCACCTGATGCAGAACCAACTCATTGGAAAAGACCTTGATGCTGGGAAACATTGAAGGCAAAAGAAAGGAGCAGCAGAGGATGAGATGGCTAGATAACATCACCTACTCAATGGACATGAATCTGAGCAAACTCTAGGAGATAGTGAAGGACGAACTCAATGAGGTCACAAGAGTCAGACACAACTTAGCCACTGAAGAACAACAAACAAAAATAGTCTTCCATTCACATGTAATAAAGCCTAGCAAACAAGCTTTTACCTACTGGAAACTAAATAAATTTCATAAGTTGATAAAGCAAATTTTCAGAGCATTGTAGATGACAGTTCTAAACAAGCACTAACAAAAATATCATGTGAGCCACCAAAACAGGCCAAATATGTAATTTTAAATTTTCTAGTAGCCACATTAAAATAAGTAAAAGAAATTGGTAAAATTAATTTTAATATATTTTATTTAACCCAATATCTGAGTAAGGTATTTTACATTTTTTTTCTGTCTTTAAAATCTAATATGTATTTTATACTTATAGCATGACTCAGTTTAGACTAGCCACTTTTCTAGTTCCTGATATCCACATGATTACTGTATTGGACAGTGTATAAAAATGCAGTTTTTCTAAATTACTCTATAGTTCTGATGTTCAGGATTCTTGTCTGAGTCTAAAAGAAAAAAAAGAAAGAAAAAACATACAATAGCTACTAAGGGAAAAAATATTTTTTCATCAAAACTGCTATTAAAAACAAATCTCAAGGACTATTGAAATGAAATGTCAGTCGGTCCTTCATGTCTGACTCTTGAAAACCTGATGGACCGTAGCCTGCCTGGCTCCTCTGTCCGTGGAATTCTCCAGGCAAGAATACTGGAGTAGGTAACCATTCCCTTTTCCAGGGGATCTTCCTGACTCAGAGATCGAATCTGGGTCTCCTGCACTGCAGGCAGATTCTTTACCATATTGGTAAAGAATGAAAAAGAATGAAAAATGTCCATCAAAATGTTGTAAGATTTTTTAAAGTCACCCATAAGGAATAATTAGATTTGCCTCACTACTTTCCAAACAACAACAAAGTGAACTCCAGAATTTGATTTCCTAGTTGCTTAAACAAGTAAATGTTTATCAACATAAATAGTAATATAAAGCCATCTTACCTAAGCCATATAGAGCAATTTTTGTACTTCCTTTCTGAAGCAAAACTGGACTAATGTCTATCTTCTCCACAGACAATGAACGTCCAAAGTGATTGACAAATCCAGCACAACTTAAAATATCCAGGGCGCAGAGTGCATCTGCCTATGCAAAATATTTTCAAAGAATATTACTGTATATCTAAAAATAAATAACCTGCATGTTATCACTTATTAAAAGTATACTCTGTATAGCAGTTATAAAAACCTAGATGAAGATAGTGCCTTGTCAAAACAAGATTACAATAGTAAACTATGTGCTATCCTTTTTTCTATCACTGTGAGTAGAATCACATGCTAAATGCAAAGTTAATATTTCATCAAAATTTATCATGTCTTGTCCACTGGAAAAAAAAAAACCATCTATATTAAGCAGACCTCTCAAGATGTGAGGAAAAAAAGACTAGCTAAATAGTGATTTATAATACATTAATGACCAGAAAAAATAAAATGATATTTTGAGATTACTTTCGGTTCAGTTCAGTCGCTCAGTTGTGTCCAACTCTTTGCGACCCCATGAATCGCAGCATGCCAGGCCTCCCTTCCATCACCAACTCCCGGAGTTCACTCAGACTCACGTCCATCGAGTCAGTGATGCCATCCAGCCATCTCATCCACTGTCACCCCCTTCTCCTCCTGCCCCCAATCCCTCCCACCATCAGAGTCTGTTCCAACTCTCTGAGTCAACTCTTTGCATGAGGCAGCCATAGTACTGGAGTTTCAGCTTTTGCATCATTCTTTCCAAAGAAATCCCAGGGCTGATCTCCTTCAGAATGGACTGGTTGGATCTCCTTGCAGTCCAAGGGACTCTCAAGAGTCTTCTCCAACACCACACTTCAAAAGCATCAATTCTTCAGTGCTCAGCCTTCTTCACAGTCCAACTCTCACAACCATACATGACCAGTGGAAAAACCATAGCCTTGCCCAGATGGACCTTAGTCGGCAAAGTAATGTCTCTGCTTTTGAATATGCTATCTAGGTTGGTCATAACTTTTCTTCCGAGGAGTAAGCGTCTTTTAATTTCATGGCTGCAGTCACCGTCTGCAGTGATTTTGGAGCCCAAAAAAATAAAGTCTGACACTTGTTTCCACTGTTTCCCCATCTATTTCCCATGAAGTGATGGGACCGGATGCCATGATCTTCGTTTTCTGAATGTTGAGCTTTAAGCCAACTTTTTCACTCTCCTGGGCCTTGCTGTCTTTACTTAGCATCACAAGAGTATCTTCCCACAAATCATTAGCCACAAAAAAGATCAAAACTCATAATTCAGTTTCAACTGAACGCATGTCAGTTTTGCACCACTGTAAAGCTGAAAAATCTTAGGTCGAACCATCATAAGCTGAAGATGGTCTGTACTTCCTTATCAAACAAAATAAGATGATCTAATTTAGATTTAAAACTGTTCATGAAACAATTACTTCCTACAGTGAGATTTTTGAGATAAAAGCACCAGGTAATCTGTAAAGCATTATACAAATGTTAGGTTATTCCCAACATTTATTTATTCCTAAATGTTATTCCTTCTACTGGTTACTTATTGCTAACTTTGGCACTCAAGAAATAAAAGCATATCTCATACATCAATTATTATCTCAGATTTTTTAAAGTATCTAAAAAGCAGTATAAAAGCCTATATGAATGATAAAAAGTCAATTTGAATCTCTGAGTCAATCTGACTAAAAGTTGCAGGGAAGAAGTGGAAGAATGCTTCCCCATAGACAAACGGAAAATTTCTAAAATTTCAACAAACTTTAAGAACACAATAATTACCCCTGTGGGATCATCATGATTGCCGTGAATACTAAACACCGGAATTGAAATGTTGAGATTGCCATCCTGGTAGTTCACCCATGGAAACCTTAAAAAAAGAAAGAAAAAATTTCTGTAAGAGACAAAAGCTCTTTCCTCCATTCTCCTCCTCCAAAAACTTAATACTGTTAGAGGCAAATTGGATTATCTAAGCTGGCAGATGACTACTAGTTTGGAGTTTAAAAAAAAAATTCAATCATAGGCAATAATTCAAGTTTGAAAAGATCTCAAAGTACTGCACTTGAAAAGAAAACCTTACAGTATATGATGCTTGTGAATTGTACGAACGATTTGATTATCTGAATAGTAAGCTAATAGGCTTTCAAAATTTCAAAGTCTTTGTGTTAGGTCTGTATTTGTATTGTAGAAGCAGAAGGGGAAGAAATACATCTACTCTAGAATACAAAAGACCTTGATTAAAAATTCCAGCTCTATCACTTACTACTTGTATGACAAATTTTCATAGTACTCCTGGCCGTAGTCACCAAGCTGCACTTCTCAGAGGAAATGACACTAGCAATTTCTACTTTATCTGTGCAAAAATATCTTATACCTATAAAGCAAATAAATACATATTCCTTCTTCCACAAATGGCAGCACAATATAGACCTCTGGACCCTGCCTTTATCACTTAACATACTTTGTAAATGATTCCATATCAGTATATAAAGAGCTTCCTTGTGTCTTTTTTTAGCCAGACACTGTATGGATTATTACAATGTGTTTAAGTAGATACCTATCAATGGACATTTGGGCCATTTCCAGTCTTTTGTTTCACAAATGGTTGAGCACTCCTGAACAAAGGTGCCCTTGTGAGAGTATAGGAAATTATCAGGAGGACACTGTCAGGTCAAAAAGTACAGCTACATTTGTAAATTTGATTACTGCCAATTTCCCCTGGTTGAGGTGGTATAACTTACATATAATACAATGGCAATGCATGAGACCATTTCCCCTTACTCCACTAGTACAATATATGATCAAACTTCTTGAATTTTATACCAGTGATTCTAAACCCTAGCTGCACAGCAAAATTCTCTAGGGATCTTTGAAGATCCGCCAATGTCTGAGACACAATCAGGGAGATTAACTGACCTAGAGACTGGGCATCAGTTTTTTTAAGATTCTGAGGTAAAGATAATACACACCCAGGACTGAGAATTACTGATGTATATAAATCCTATAGGAAAAACATATCTCAGTGTACTTCATCTTGTATCTTTCATATTCTTTTAGTATGTTTAAATGTCACTTTATTTCCTTTTCAGTGAATGATGTCCATATTCTTTACCTAACTTTTTGTTTATTAACTCATGAATTTCTTTTAACTGACTTGAAAAAATTATTTATCTATTGGGAAAATTAGACCTTAATTTGCCTTGAATTAAAAATGTTCTTTCTGGTTGAACCTGGACTTCTGACTTCCATGGGCAGCTCTTGCCATGCAGAAATTTACAAAGACAAAAATACCAATCTTTTATGGATTCCGGATTTGTGCAATACTTAGAAAAGTCTTTTCCACATCCAGATTTTTTAAAATTCTTAACAGTTCCTCTAGTTCTTTTATTGAATAAGCTACATTTTCCTGGAGATATGTGACACCACCTTTATCAAATACTAAATTCCCACATGTATTGAGGCTATTTCTGGAACTTCTATACTCTTCCAATTACCTGCCTATCAATTCATGAGTCATATCACATTTTTTATTAATGTAAAGAAGGCAATGGCACCCCACTCCAGTACTCTTGCCTGGAAAATCCCATGACGGAGAAGCCTGGTAGGCTGCAGTCCATGGGGTTGCTGAGGGTCAGATACGACTGAGCAACTTCACTTTCACTTTTCACTTTCATGCACTGGAGAAGGAAATGGCAACATTCCAGTGTTCTTGCCTGGAGAATCCCAGGGATGGGGGAGCCTGGTGGGCTGCCGTCCATGGGGTCGCACAGAGTCGGACATGGCTGAAGTGACTTAGCAGTAGCAGCAGCATTATAATATACTTTTTTCCAGCTATATTGTGATATAACTGACGTGCAACATTGTGTTACTTTAAGGTATACAAATACGTTGGTTTGATATATTCATATACTGCAAAATGATTAACCACTGTAACTTACCTACCACTGTAATTAACACATACTCCCTTCAACAGCTGCCAGCATGTCACACAGTTACCATCTCCTTTTCCTAGTAAGAACATTTAAGATCTACTGTCTTAGAAACTTTATTAAAACTATAACTAATACTATGCTGTACATTAGATCCTATGAATGTAATCATTTCTTAATCAAAATTATACTTTTTGACCAGCATCTCCACTTCCCCCCCACAACACCTGGCCCTGGTAACCACCATTCAAGTCTCCATTTATATGAGTTCAGATTCCCTATACTGTGTAAGTGATATTACACATTATTTGTCTCTTTCTCTGACTTAGTTTACTTAGCATAAAGCATTCAAGGTCCATGCATATTGTCTCACATGAAATGATGTCTCTTCTTACAGTTGAGTAACATGTATGTTTTACATATACACACATATACATATTACATGTTTATCCATTCTTCCACTGATGGACATGTACACTGTTGCCACCACTGCCTTATCTTGGCTACTGTGAATAATGCTGCAATGAACGTGGGAGTGCAGACTATCTCTTCAAGTACTGTTTTCATTCCCTCTGGATATATACCCAGAGGGAGAACCACTGGATCACACGGTGGTTCTGTCTTTGAGGGGGAACCTCCAGTGTTTTCTATCGGCTGTATAAACTGGCATTCCAAATAGTGTGCAAGGGTTTTCTTCTCTCCACATTCTCCCCAATACTTGTTCTCCCTTATTTTTTTGGTGACAGACATCCTAACAGGTATGGGGTAATATCTCATTGTGGTTTTCATATGCATTTCCCCAATGATTAGTGATACTGAGCACCTTTTCCTGTACCTGTTGTTTGTTCTATTTCTGTGAAAGTTACCATTGGAATTTTGATAGGGACTGAACTGAGCTAAACACTACTTAGTAGTCCTCTTTTTCAGAGTTTCCCTAATTCTTTTTTTGTTCTATTTTTCTACATGAATTAGTAAACTGGAACAGAAAATTATCCAAAATGTAGTACAAAGAAATAAAGTTATAGGGGATACTAAAAAGTGGGTAAGATATAATTTTCAGAAAGAGAACAGGAAAGAAGGTTTGAGAACATTTGCTACTGTTGTTTAGCTGATAAGTCATGTCCAACTCTCTTGCAACCTCATGGAATGTAGCCCACCAGGCTCCTCTGTCATGGGATTTCTCAGGTAAGAATACTGAAGTGGGATGAAAGAAATCAAAGAGCACACAAACAGATGGAAAAATATACCATGTTCATGGATTGGAACAATCAATATAGTGAAAATGAGTATACTATCCAAAGCAATCTATAGATTCAGTGTAATCCCTATTAAGATACCAATGGTATTTTTCACAGAACTAGCACAAATAATTTCATAATTTGTACGGAAATACAAACAACCTCAAATAGCCAAAGCAAATTTGAGAAACAAGAATGGAACTAGAGGAATCAACCTGCCTGACTTCAAGCTATACTACAAAGCTACAGTCATCAAGACAGTATGGTACTGGCACAAAGACAGAAATATAGATCACTGGAACAAAATAGAAAGCCCAGAGATAAATCCATGCACCTATGGACACCTTATCTTTGATAAAGGAGACAAGAATATACAATGGAGAAAACACAATCTCTTTAACAAGTGATTAGAATTTTTTAAAACAAGGAAACATATGTAAGAATCTTTCGAAATCCAATTCTAAACCCAGCCAAATTATCAATCCAAAGTTAAAAGTACTCATCTTCTTAAATACAAAAATCCCCAAAAATTTACCTCCCAATATAAACTCCTTTTTAAAATATATTTATACACAAATAGGTAAGAAATAAGAATAAAAATAGCTGTGAAAAGCAGAGAAGCGAAAGGCAAAGGAAAAAAGGAAAGATATACCCATTTGAATGCAGAGTTCCAAAGAATAGCAAGGAAAGATAAGAAAGCCTTCCTCAGTAATCAGTGCAAACAAATAGAGGAAAACAACAGAATGGGAAAGACTAGAGATCTCTTCAGGAAAATTAGATACCAGGGAACATTTCATGCAAAAATGGGCTCAATAAAGGACAGAAATGGTGTGGACCTAACAGAAACAAAAGATATTAAGAAGAGGTGGCAAGAATACACAGAAGAACTATACAAAAATGATCTTCAAATAATCACAATGGTGTGATCACTCACCGAGAGCCAGACATCCTGGAATATGAAGTCAAGTGGGCCTTAGGAAGCATCACTACAAACAAAGCTAGAGGAGGTGATGGAATTCCAGTTGAGCTATTTCAAATCCTAAAAGATGATGCTGTGAGAGTACTGCACTCAATATGGCCATAGGACTGGAAAAGGTCAGTTTTCATTCCAATCCCAAAGAAAGGCAATGCCAAAGAATGCTTAAACTACCACACAACTGCATTCATCTCACAAGCTAGTAAAGTAATGCTTAAAATTCCCCAAGCTAGCTTTAACAGTACGTGAACCATGAACTTCCAGATGTTCAAGCTGGGTTTAGAAAAGGTAGAGGAACTAGAGATCAAATTCCCAACATCTTCTGGATCATCGAAAAAGCAAGAGAGTTCCAGATAAGCATATACTCTGCTTTACTGACTACATCAAAGCCTTTGAGTGTGTGGATCACAACAAACTGTGGAAAATTCATAAAGTTGGGAATACCAGACCACCAATCCTGTCTCCTGAGAAATCTGTATGAAGGTCAAGAGGCAACAGTTAGAACCAGACATGGAACAACAGAGTGGTCCCAAATTGGGAAAGGAGTTCATCAAGGCTGTATATTGTCACCCTGCTTATTTAAATTCTAGGCAGAGTATGCCACGAGAAATGCTGGACTGGATAAAGCACAAGCTGGAATCAAGATTGCTGGGAGAAATATCACTAACCTCAGACATGCAGATGACACCACACTTATGGCAGAAAGCAAAGAAGAACTAAAGAGCCTCTTGATGAAAGTGAAAAAGCTGGCTTAAAAGTTAACATTCAGAAAATAGAGGGGTAAACAGTGGGAACAGTGACAGAATTCATTTTGGGGGGCTCCAAAATCACTCCAGATGGTGACTGTAGCCATGAATTTAAAAGACACTTGCTCCTTGGAAGAAAAGTTATGACCAACCTAGACAGCAGAGACATTACTTTGCCAACAAAGATCCATCTAGTTGAAGCTATGGCTTTTCCAGTAGTCATGTATGGATTTGAGAGTTGGACCATAAAGAAAGCTGAGCACCAAACAATTGATGCTTTGGAACTATGGTGTTGGAGAATACTCTTGAGAATCCCTTGGACTGCAAGGAGATCCAACCAGTCTATCCTAAAGGAAATCAGTCCTGAATATTCATTGGAAGGACTGATGCTGAAGATGAAACTCCAATACTTTGGCCACCTGATGGGAAGAACTGACTCACTGGAAAAGACCGATGCTCGGAAAGATTGAAGGCAGGAGGAGAATGGGATGACAAAGGATGAGATGGTTGGATGGCATCACTAACGTGATGGACATGAGTTTGAGTAGGCTGCAGGAGTTGGTAATGGACAGGGAGGCCTGGCGTGCTGCAGTCCATGGGAACGCAAAGAGTCAGAGACACGACTGAGCAACAGAACTGATGTCTGTTTTCATGGAATACTTTATGTGTGTGTGTGTGTGTGTGTGTACACATATACCTATATGTATACACACACACATATATATATACATACACACACACACACACATATATACATATGCCCACATTTTTACATATATATATTTAAGTTCTGTATACTGAGAGAAACCAGAAGCACCACAAGACAATAGCCATGTGCATGCCAAGCATCCAGATTCTAGCTTACAAATACCATTCCAAAAGGAACCAAGACTCCCTGAGTATAAAGCTTGGGAAAATACAGAATTAGCCTGGAGCATCTTCCAATGCCAAAAAGTAAGAAAGATGGGGAAAAAAGATTAGTGTATGTTGACAGGACACAAGAGCCCGTCTGAAAGAGTGTCCAATAGCTAAAGCTGAAACAATTTATTTGAGCAACAAAACAGATTATCAAAATAATGTTAAATTACAATTCAAAGGAAAAAAATGAGTTCATACTGATATAAATGATTTAATAAGTTCCTACTAATATAGACAACTGAATAAATAAACAAACAAATGGGGGACAAGGGACAAGTCTTTATGGAACAATTCCAATTAATAAATGGCAGAAAGAATGTGGGAAACAGGAAATCACCATGAGGACACTATAGTTACAATAGCTGCAGGCAAGAACCACTGGCAAATGCTAAAACTACTGGACAAACATTAAAGAGAAAGGAAATAGTTGTAGAGCCTCTCCTAAAATTTTACTGATTTTAGTAAGTGGTAGCTTTAACATGCCCATAAATTCTTTGACACTCTTTTCTCTCTCCAAGAAGCAAAACTTAACTCCCTCTCTTTGAATGTGGGCTGGACGTGGAGACTCACTTCTACAAAATAGTGAATGGAAAGAGAAAAATATTAAGTTGATAGTGGAGAAACCTGTAAGACACTATCTTAACCAAGTGATCAGGGTTAACATCACCAGCTCAGGTCATATTGATGGCATATACTACTAACAAGCTATGAGAAGGGCAATTCACCTATAAGGAATATTCTTTCCCCAAAACCAGTAACCCTAGTCTAATAATGAGAAAACCCAAATTGAGAGATATTCTACAAAATATCTGACCAGTAAACTTCAAAACTGTCAGTGTCTTTTAGGAAAAAACTGAGACACTGGCATAGGCAGAAGACAACTTTGAGATCATTTTAATTAAAAGCAGTGTGGTACCTGCTCAATGTATAAGAAAAATGACATACCTTTATGACCTGGGGTTCTAGGTATATATTGTCAATAAGTCCCAAAAGCACAAATCTTAAAGAACAACATATTTGACTGCTGCTGCTGCGTCACTTCAGTCATGTCCAACTCTGTGCAACCCCATAGACGACAGCCTACCAGGCTCCCCTGTCCGTGGGATTCTCCAGGCAAGAATACTGGAGTGGTTTGCCATTTCCTTCTCCAATGCATGAGAGTGAAAAGTCAAAGTGAAGTTGCTCAGACGTGTCATATATTTTACTATGAACATTAAAACTAAGTATTTCTATCATCAAAAGGTCCTGTCAACAGTCAAAAGACAATTATTGATTAGGAAAAAAAATATATGTGTAACAAAGGCTTGATATGTAGAATATAAAAATAGCTCCTGCAAATTCAACATGAAAAGCAAAAACAATCCAAATTTTTTAAATGGACAAAGGATATGAACAGAGATCCCAAAAGTACAGTAAAAATCTGAGAAGTTACTCTATCTATTAATTAGGGAAATACAAATTAATACAATAATGTACAGAAAATTCAAAGAACTACAACTGCCAAGGAAATAGCTTACAATGAAGAGAAGATGACTAACTGTTTATGTGTTCATGCATCCTACATAGGAAATGTTATATATCACAGACACAAGGAAACATTCACTGAAGCATTTAAATATACTTACTTACTAAAACCAAAGTTAACTGACTGGTCGCTGAGAATTTCAAACTGTACAGGACGATCCCCCATACAATATTTTCTTAATAACTCGAGGCAGGTATGTAATGTTTTTCTTGAGGGTTTATTTTCATGAAAAAGATCACCACCTAACAAAATAAAATCCACCTAATCAACAGAAAATAGTGTGAAAATTAGTATGTTTTATAGGTAAAAATTTTAAAACTATAGACCAAAGAGAGAAAAAAATTTTATAAAAGATACCATTACATGTGGAGATTTAAACTTTCATATTTTATTCATTTAAAGGCCCTTCCAATCTGGTTACTAATCTGATTCGCACTTAGGTTCCCAGGCCACCTTCAAAAAGCCATCTTCAAATTACTATACCAAGTCTCTAACTCATGCTACCAGAAGTGATTTCTTTTCTTAAAGTTATCCAAATCAAACATAAACTTTGCACTTTAATAAAACCTAGAGTACATCATGAGAAACGTTGGACTGGAAGAAACACAAGCTGGAATCAAGATTGCCAGGAGAAATATCAATAACCTCAGATATGCAGATGACACCACCCTTATGGCAGAAAGTGAAGAGGAACTAAAAAGCCTCTTGATGACAGTAAGAGGAGAGTGAAAAAGTTGGCTTAAAGCTCAACATTCAGAAAACGAAGATCATGGCATCCGGTCCCATCACTTCATGGGAAATAGATGGGGAAACAGTGGAAACAGTGTCAGACTTTATTTTTGGGGGCTCCAAAATCACTGCAGATGGTGATTGCAGCCATGAAATTAAAAGACGCTTACTCCTCGGAAGAAAAATTATGACCAACCTAGATAGCATATTCAAAAGCAGAGACATTACTTTGCCAACTAAGGTCCGTCTGGGCAAGGCTATGGTTTTTCCAGTGGTCATATATGGATGTGAGAGTTGGACTATGAAGAAGGCTGAGCATTGAAGAATTGATGCTTTTGAAGTGTGGTGTTGGAGAAGACTCTTGAGAGTCCCTTGGACTGCAAGGAGATCCAACCAATCCATTCTGAAGGAGATCAGCCCTGGGATTTCTTTGGAAAGAATGATGCTAAAGCTGAAACTCCAGTACTTTGGCCACCTCATGCGAAGAGTTGACTCATTGGAAAAGACTCTGATGCTGGGAGGGATTGGCAAGAGTTGACTCACTGGAAAAGACTCTGATGCTGGGAGGGATTGGAAGCAGGAGGAGAAGGGGACGACAGAGGATGAGATAGCTGGATGGCATCACTGACTCGATGGGCCTGAGTCTGAGTGAACTCTGGGAATTAGTGATGGACAGGGAGGCCTGGAGTGCTGCGATTCATGGGGTCGCAAAGAGCTGGACACGACTGAGCAACTGAACTGAATTGAACTGATAGAAGGAATGGTTCAGTGGTAAAGAATCTGTCTGCCAAGCAGGAGACCCAGCTTTGATACCTGGGTCAGGAAGATCTGCTGGAGAAGGAATTGGCAACCCACTCCAGTATTCTTGCTTGGGAAATCCCATGGACAGAGGAGCCTGGTGCGCTACAGTCTATGGGGTCACAAAGAGTCAGAGACAACTTTGTAACTAAACGACAACATGCAAGGAAGAGCTGATTCAATCCAAATTACTCACTTGATTCATTCAACAATGATTTTGACTTCCTATAGGCAGTGACAGCTCAGGAAATAGCCATCTACAAAACAGATCACGTCCCTGCTCTCATTGAATACAATGTACCATACCTCATACTGAGTATGATGAATAAAATATGACCCCTATTCTATTCAAAATCCAGTGGGAGAGAAAAACTGCTATGCATCTAAACATAAGTCAAACTCTGAATTTAGACAGGAGGT
The DNA here is from genome assembly GCF_042477335.2 of Ovis canadensis. Classification (NCBI taxonomy): domain Eukaryota; kingdom Metazoa; phylum Chordata; class Mammalia; order Artiodactyla; family Bovidae; genus Ovis; species Ovis canadensis. The sequence goes on from NC_091259.1 coordinate 9,081,206, forward strand.
ATGTACCAGGAGAAGAGCTATTACCAGAGATAATCTCTGGTATCAGAAAGACTCATCACAGGGCATGGCACAGCATACACTTGTTTAACAAACATCTGCTCTTCCCATCTTCCTATGCACTGTCTTCCTCCCCTTTAAAGCCCCAGACTCCCTTTCCCCTTCTCCTTAGATCAGGATGGCAGATAAGCCTCCATTACCTCACTGCTGGGTGTCTCATATTTTTGTGGGGCTCCTGCATGGGAAATATCATGGACAGATGAGCCTGGCGGGCTATAGTCTGTGGGGTCACAAAGAATTGGACACTACTTGAGTGACTAAACAATAACAACACACATATGCAATTTTTTAGTCTATTAATCTGTCTTGCGTGCATGCTAAATTGCTTCAGTCGTGTTCGACTCTTTGCTACTCTATGGATCATAGCCCACCAGGTTCCTCTGTCCATGGGATTCTCCTGGTAAGAACACTGGAATGGGTTGCTGTGCTCTTCTCCGGGGGAGCTTCCCACATCTCATGTTTCCTGCATTGGCAGGTGAGTTCTTTATCACTAGTGCCACCTGGGAAGCCCTTATCTGTCTTATGTTAACTTAATTATCAGACAAGTCAGAGAACCTAGAAGGGAAGAAGGAAAAGATTTCTGGCCCCTACACTAGTCAGAGAGACTACAATTAAAATTTAACCTAGGTCTTCAAAACTAAACATGATTTGAACAAAGGAAAAAAATGATCACAATCAAAGCCATAGAAAAGACAACTTAAGTAAACATTTTTATAAGGGAGGGGAAGGGACAGAGTTGTTTAAAAGAGTTTTGGAGGTTGGTTACTCAAACATACAAATGTGCTTAATACTACTCAACCGAATCCTTAAAAATGGTTAGGGTGGTATGTTTTATGTTATCAAGAGCAAAAAAAATTTTTTTATTATCTTTAAAAACTGGTTTGTGACTCTAGTAATCACTGAGAACACAACTTGCTTCTGAGGTATTCCTGCCCTACATGAATCTACTCATGAGGAAATGTCAGACATATCCAATCGAGGAATATTCTGCAAAAATAATTACCTGTGACCCTTCAAAAATGTCAAGGTCATGCTTAGAGAACAAACGTATGGTTGCCAGGGGTTAAGGATGGGGGGAAAGGATAGTTAAGAGAGTTTGGGATGGCATGGACACCCTGTTATATTTAAAATAGATAACCAACAAGGATCTACCACAAAGAATAGGGAACTCTGCTCAAAGTTATATGGCAGCCTAGATGGGAGAGGAGTTTGGGGAGAGCACATGGTGCTCAGTGTCTGACTCTTTGTTACCCCGAGGACTGTAGCCTGCCAGGCTCCTCTGTCCATGGGATTTCTCAGGCAAGAATACTGGAGTGGGCTGCCATTTCCTTCTCCAGGGGATCTTTCTGACTCAGGGATAGAACCCAGGTTTCCTGCATTGCAGGCAAATTCTTTACCATCTGAGCCACCAGAGGACTCTGGGGCAGAGTAGATACATTGAGTCCCTTCACTATTGACCTAAAACTATCACAACTTTATTTAAAAAAAAAAAGCCAGAGTCATGAAAGACAAGGCAGACTGAGGAAATGTCCCAGATTATAAGAGACTAAAGAGACATGACAACTAAACGTGAAATGTAATCCTGGGCTGGGATCTAACATCACTGACCTGCCCCCAAACTGCAACGACATTTGTTGTGGGGAAAACTGGCAGCATCTTAGAATTGCATGATAGTACTGGAGAAACATCAGTTTCCCTGGTTTTGACAAGTGCACTCTGGTTACACATGCAATTTACTCTCAAATGGTTCAGGAAAAGTGTGTCTGTCTATGTGTTTACGTATGGAGAGAAAGAGGATAAATTAAATGTAAAAGTATAGGAAGGGCATCCCTGGTGGCTCAGATGGTAAAGTTTCTCCCTGCAATGCAGGAGACCCTGGTTTGATCCCTGGGTCAGGAAGATGCTCTGGAGAAGGGAATGGCAGCCCACTCCAGTATTCTTGCCTGGAGAACCCCATAGACAGAGGAGCCTGGGACTACAGTCCATGGGGTCAAAATAGTTGGATCCAACTGAGCGATTAAGACACATTTACATATTCACACACACACACACACACACTCAGTGTAGGAAAATCTCAGTGAAGGGTAAGAAGTTATTTGTACTATTCTTGCAATGTCTCTTAAGACTGATATTGTTCCAAAATTAAAAGTTTAAAAAAAGAAGACTCTGAAGAACTAGAGAGTACAGATTAGGCTGATAGAACTAAAAAGTAGAGATAAGGCTGGTTAGAAGGCTGCTGCTACTGCTGCTGCTAAGTTGCTTCAGTCGTGTCCAACTCTGCGCGACCCCATAGATGGCAGCCCACCAGGCTCCCCTGTCCCTGGGATTCTCCAGGCAAGAACACTGGAGTGGGTTGCCATTTCCTTCTCCAATGCATGAAAGTGAAAGTGAAGTCACTCAGTTGTGTCCAACTCTTAGAGACTCCATGGACTGCAGCCTACCAGGCTCCTCTGTCCATGGGATTTTCCACGCAAGAGTACTGGAGGGGGGTGTCATTGCCCACAATATAGAGGACTTAATAATCAGAAAGAATTTAGGTTTCAGTAAGAAGAAGTAGACACAAAAGATGGGGGAAAGTAAATATAACATGCATTTGGAGGTACCAGCTTGGGGTTGTGGGCAGAAGAGGACAGTTAGGATTAAAGAGTGCAGGGAGAGGAAGCAGAAGGAAAGGAAATGACACAGTGAAGGAAAAAAAAAAAAGCTTGCGCTCAGGGAAAGACATAGTTCTTTAGCACCTAAGCATAGAAAAGGACACAAACAAACCTCCTTTGACTGTTAATTTCTCTGCCTTCAGGGTAAAAGAAGACGATACTAGACATTCCCTCATTCATGAACACATTTATGAGAGTGCCTCCTGCTCGGCAGATACTTTCGCCGTACTAGGATACACATGAGCAAACAGAAAAGAATCTTCATTCTCATGTAATTTATCTTCCAGTGGAGAAGAAAATAAACAAGTAGACAATCCAATAAATTATTTCAGATGGTGCTATGAAAAAATGAATGAGTACTGTGGTAAGACTGTTTGGAGTTATCAGGGAAGACCTCTCCAAAAAGATAAAACTTGAACTGAGAAGTAAACCCTGACTAAATCAAGATGCTCGGAGCAGGAAGAGAACCAGACACACAGAGGTCCCAGAGTAGAACACACACTCCGGGGTAGATGGAGCACAAGCCAAGCACGGAGAGTCAAAGGAAATGAAGTCTTCTAGTAGGGGCCAGATTATATTGAACTTTGTAGTTTAATTTTTACTCTAGATTTAATGGAAGGCCACTTAGATTTTGAAGCAGCAGAGTGCCATGATCTGATTTATGATTTTAGAAGTTCACTCTGTCTGCTATACTGTAAAAAAGAAAAAAAAAAAAAAACACCTAAGGTGACCTACTAATGTGACTTCCTTGGTGGCTCAGATGGTAAAGCATCTGCCTACAATGCGGGAGACACGGGTTCGATCCCTGGGTCAGGAAGATCCCCTGGAGAAGGAAATGGCAATCCACTCCAGTATTCTTGCCTGGAAAATCCCATGGATGGAGGAGCCTGGTTGGCTACTGTCCATGGGGTCGCAAAGAGCCGGACACGACTGAGTGACTTCACTATCTAAGGTGAGCTACTGTAGTTCAGCAAAATAAGGTAGAAGTTTTGAATTAAGTTTATAGACTCAAAGGCAGAAAATAGTGGGAAGGATCCACTCATAAATATTTAGAAATATGAACTAAAGGACTTGCAGAAAAACTGAACAGAACTCTGAGGAAAAGTTGAAGATAACAGCTGGCAAGTCACTCGAATTTATGTTTATTCCCCAGTTGTCTTCTGGGCTCTAGATGGACATTTTATCTGTCTGCCAAAAGGTTTCCTTGAATATCCTATTGGAACCTCCAACTCAAATGGCCTAAATCAAAATTCATCACCTTCCCATATAATGAAGTATGTAATAAGGAAGTGTGAAAATAAGAAAGAAATCTTCCTTATTTAAAACCTACTTCTATTACCGGTATCACCATTCACCCAAACTTAACACACTTCAGAGATACTGTCATCCCTTCTCCCTCATCTGCATCTCCTAATCAAAGTATGCAAACCCTATTTTTGTAATAGTTCTTGTATTCACTTCCTTGTTTCCATTGCAAACCACCACTGTAAAAAAGCCTCAAACTTATTTTGACTTCATGCTAGACTCTGTTGCCAGAAGACTTTCTATTAATTGGGTACAAACTCCTCAATCTGGCATTTGAAGCTCTCACTGAAGCTCAAACCACATTTCTAGTTTTTCAGCCCTCTTTCTCAAACAAGACCCACCAGTGAGCCAACACAGCTGCTATATCTCTTCCAAGCCCAAGTTAAATGCCACTTAATTTATCTCATCTAACTGTCCTATTCTAAACGTGATCTCTTCTACCTCTAATCTCCCAGGAAATACTATTTATAATTTTCTTATGGCTCTTATCCCATATGACCTTGCATCTGAGCATTTAGACATTTATCTTATCTTACATACTGATTTGCCTGCTGTATGTTCTTTGAAAGCAGAAACTATGACAGTCATCTTTACAGTTCAAATAGAAACATGCTGCACTCAGTAAACACTTCATCAATTTTCATAAATTTTTATAGACTATTTTCAAAAGTCACTCCTACTTGAATTCAGGGAATAAGGCACATGAAATCTGATTTGGACTTTTAGCATACTTATATTTAAGCAGGCAATCTGAGCACAGGAACATACAAAACAAAACTCTAAGAGGAAAAACAGTAAGTACAGGAACTTGGTAGAAATTGCAAAAATGCAAACCAAACTCACATCATTTTCCTGGGCAAGTCTTAAAATTTCATCAAATGTTACAAATGTATCATTTCCTCTCACGGCATCTTTTTCCATAAATCCCAGATGAATGTCCGTTGCAACCAAGATTTTAAATGTGTTTTCATCATCGCTGTATTTACAAAGAAGAAACACTTCAATATAATTCACTGAAAGAATGTTCAAGTAAACTGAACATCTAAACTAAACTAAATTAAAAAAAAATCTAAACTAAATCTCTAAATAGCAATTATGAACTAAAATCATTTTTCCAGCTCGAAACAAGATCTGAAAATTTGAAGCATTCACTAGTTTATTAACATCACAATCTTCCTACCACTAATACAATGTAGAATACATACACACTTTTTAAAAGGCTCTGTAACTGCTTCAATATATAACCGTGTAACAAGCAGTTTTATACACTCATATGTAACTTGGATTTGAAAGTTTATTTTCCTAATCTGTTTCACAGCAAAAATCTAAGAGAATTTGATCCCAGTATCTAAATTTGCTATTTATTTATTTTGTACTTTTCCAGGGAAATTAGAATTAACTAGTTAATTTAAAAAGCACTCCTCTTATTTTATAAGCAGATTTCTATTCTAATAAGCTAGTAACTTACATCCAGGTCCTGCTTGACTACTCTCTACACAAAGTTAGCTTCCCATTAACAAATCTGGCCAAGTTTATAATGCCATTTAAATTTGGTAGTACCCCAAAGATTCAATACTGTCATGTGATGCAGCAATATGATAAGTTATTAACACTCTCTTAAACATGTGACTTTTTAACTGTCTTTAAAATAATTTGGTATCTCTGATCTCATCTCAACTCACATGTAAAGAGGTTAAGTATTATTGTTTCTGAAAAACCAGAAGGCTAAATACCTTTATCATGAAACAGAATGGCAGAAATGGTACTAAAAGCCAAGATTAAAATTCAGGCTGTTTTCACTAAAACATACGAACTTAAAAACAAACTTTTATATATCTCTAAAATTCAAATCTTTATACACAGGAGAATTCTCCAGAAAAGATGTCTCTTCAGAAACTTCAAAATGATAAGCACAGTTCTGACTACTATATACATACAGATTAAGTCAGAATACTTTCAAATCACATTACTATCCAGACTTCCACAATTTCTAAAGTATTTTCACTTCAGTTTTTTCATTTAAATATGAAAATTTATCTGAGAGTCATTTTAACTTGATGATACAAATGAAGAAATTGGGGTGAAGTTTAAAGGCTTGCTAAGTTGCTCAGCATCTAACAATACTACTCAAGAAATTAAAACCAGGATGAAAGACTCCAAGTTGGAAGCTTTTCCCACATTACTTTTCCTAGTTCTTTTATTTATTTTCATTTTAGTCAGATTCATTTGCAATTTATTCAGTGCTAGGGCAATTTATCCCTCTAAAAATGTGCTCTAAAAGACTTGCATTAGCTAGTAAGACTTAGTTCAAGAATATTTATAGCTTCAATAGTTTAAGACAAAAACCTAAGAACATATATTTATACAGCAATATGCCAATCTACTGCAAAACCCCAATCTACAGCTGCACATTATCTTTAATTAATAAACATACAGTATGAATTGTTAACCATTCCAAATACTTTTTGTAACGACCAACACTTGTGTTCATGCAAGCTCTTTATTTACTAAACAAGTTTTCTTTTATGGTGATCATAGACGATAAGGCTATTTGATAGAAACCCAAACCAACAAATATTTCGAAAGAAAGGCGCTTACAGGGCATCCGCAGGACTCATTTCTATGGTCAGTCCACCTCCTCTGAGACCAGTTCCCTCTCCAAGTACCCTTGGGTCCGGTGCTGAAATAGGTCAGAAAACTCACTCGATTCCAAATTCTAAAACAAAATTTTATTTAAAACATATTTTTTAAATGCAGACTGGCAATTTTGGAAGAGTCTCATTTTCACTTAAGCACCTACTATACATATTTATTTTTAATGTTAACAACAACAAAAAAATAGCGTGTCTCCAGTGCCACTCCTTTTTTACCACTATAATTAAACTCTCCTAGCTCCTTTTGCGTGCGCTGTGGGAAGCTAATGTTTGTTAAATGAATGGGCAAAAGACTCACACAATACTTCCGGTTTAGCACACAAATAACTGAACAGAAATGTTTTAAGTTGCATGTTAAGGGCTACTCTGGAGCCTACGGAGATCCTGTATTTCCTGCTTAAACAGAATTATTTTAAAGACACGGGCTACTTTTGAAAGGATAAGAGGTCCACGTTTGAATAAACAAAACACGTCGTTGAAGGAAAATAGCCGGAGGAGCCTAGTGGGCTGCAGTACACTGGGTCGCAGAGTCGGACACTACTGAGCGAGTTTACTTTCACTTTCACTTTTGAGGAGGAGAAGCTGCCACCGTGGAACGACCCCTCCCACGCCAAGATCGCCGGTTCGGTGAGGATCCCAAACCTCAGCGCGCCCGCACCACAGAACTCCGCGGAACCTCCAAGCTCCTCCCGAGCCCACTCGGCCCATTCTTCCCACAAAGTCAGTCCTCTCTGGGCTTCCGCCCGCGACGCCACAGACAGAGGAAGCAACTCGCAAATTATCCCACACCTGGACTCTCCACAGCCCCACCCTGGGGACCCGAGGCTGACTTTTACCCGGGAAGAAGGAGGGACAATCACGACAAGAAGAGCAACAGCACCCCACGGGATGGCGTCTCAGAACCGGCTTGTTGGTAAACCTGAATTAGGCGGGAGAGTAACAGCTTCTCCTTCTCTCGCGATACTTCATTGATGACGAAAGCGCTTCAACCCCTCTCAATGGCTGTCGAGTGCCGCGAGGTTGCAAGAAAAGTTGCAGCGAGGCCCCGCCCTCGTACAAGAGCCAATCCTGAGTAGCCGACGAGACAGAACCCGGAAGCGAGGTTCCCGGCGGCGATTTTCCGACTCTGAGGTGGGTAGCTCTTTCTCGTCTGGGGTCACACTTCCTGGACGCTTGGCGCCACCTTTGAGCGCTTGAACCGAAAGGGGCGGGCCTCTGTGGACCCCTGGGGAGCTCTGCAAATCCGGCCGCGAAGTAGGTCCTCGGTAGGGCTGGAGCAGTTTCTTCGGGCTTAGTGGTTTGGAAGGCCGCAGATGCGCCTCCTGGGCCTGTGAAGTGACAGGCCAGTGCCGAGGTCGGGACTTGTGGCCTTCTCTCTCACTGCCCTCCTCAGAGAGTGAACATTCGGCCTCTAGTTTACAAGCCTTTCCCTGCGTCTCATTGTCTCCGTGGACCCCAAGTTCAGCACATCTGTATTGCTTTGTGCTGACAGTGCATTAAAAAAATAATGATGTGAAACTTTTGAATTAGAAAATCTGGGCCTTTAGTTCCATTGAAAGTTGTTTTAATCTTTATAAACTTCAGCGCCTTCGCCTGCCTAATGGGGCTTATGGCTCCACCTGTCGCTGAGCTGTTTAAGAGTTGACATAGTTTGTGGAATGTGATCTTTAAAAAACATAACCTAGTTCCTTCTGTTGCAATATCATCAAGTAGAAATCTTGATCGACTGTTTAAATCTTGAATCAGGGAGATGCACCAGAGTTTGACTTTTAAATTAATTAAGAAATTTCTGTATGTAATTTATTTTACCTGGAACAGTAAATTCAAATTTTAAAAAGTTTTTATAAAAAGAGGAGGGGCACAAGATCTGTGCTATAATGTTGCTGTGCTGTACCTACACTCTCAGTAGCTTAAGTCCTGTTCGACTTTTGTGACTGTGGCTTGCCTGGTATTCTCTAGGCACGAATCCTGGAGTGGATTTGCCATGCCCTTCTCCAGGAGATCCTGACCGAGGGATCAAGCCCACCTCTCCTGAGTCTCCTGCATTGCTGGTGGATTCTTTACTGCTGAGCCACCAGGGGAAGCCCCAATAATGTTGCTATGGATGCTGTAATTAATATGTAAACTTTACATTATTTACTGGTATTTATTGTTTAATGAATAGATGTATATTGCATTGTAAGCTTCAGAGAATAGGTTGAGAAAAAAGTGAAAATATTAGAATATAAAAACCTTTCTGATTGATCTGAAAAACTGAACTATCTTAGAAAATTCTTTACTGCAGTCCTTTTTTTGTGCATAGGGTCTTCCCTGGTGACTCATGGTAAAGAATCTGCCTTCAGTGCAGGAGACTCAGATACTATCCCTGCGTGGGAAAGATCCTCTGGAGAAAGGAAAGGCAACCCATTTCAGTATTCTTGCCTGGAGAATTCCACGGACAAAGGTGTCTTGTGGGCTACAGTCAATGGGGTCACAAAGAGTTGGCCATGACTCAGCGACTAACACTGCATTGTGCAAAGTAACACGTCCAGAGAAGGTATTGGTCATGAATGATAGATTTAAACTGGACTTTAATGCTCTTGGCACTATTATTAAAATATAGTGATGCATTCAGTTCAGTTCAGTGGCTCTGTCGTGTCTAACTCTTTGTGACCAAATGAACCGCAGCATGCCAGGCCTCCCTGTCCATCACCAACTCCTGGAGTTTACCAAAACTCATGTCCATTGAGTCGGTGATGCCATCTAAACATCCCATCCTCTGTCATCCCTTTCTCCTCTTGCCCTCAATCTTTCTCAGCATCAGGGTCTTTTCAAATAAGTGAGCTTCTTGCATCAGATGGCCAAAGTATTGAAGTTTCAGCTTCAACATCAGTCCTTCCAATGAACACTCAGGACTGATCTCCTTTAGGATGGACTGGTTGGATCTGCTTGCAGTCCAAGGGACTCTCAAGAGTCTTCTGCAACACCACACTTCAAAAGCATCAATTCTTCTGCACTCAACATTCCTTATAGTCCAACTCTCACATCCATACATGACTACTGGAAAAACCATGACCTTGACTAGACGGACCTTTGTTGGCAAAGTAATGTCTCTGCTTTGTAATATGCTGTCTAGGTTGGTCATAACTTTTCTTCCAAGGAGTAAGCATCTTTTAATTTCATGGCTGCAATCACCATCTGCAGTGATTTTGGAGCCCCCAAAAATAAAGTCAGCCACAGTTTCCACCGTTTCCCTATCTATTTACCATGAATTGATGGGACCAGATGCCATGATCTTAGTTTTCTGAATGTTGAGCTTAAAGCCAGCTTTTTCACTCTCCTCTTTCACTTTCATCAAGAGGCTGTCTATTTCTTCTTTCTGCCATAAGGGTGGTATCATCTGCATATCTGAGGTTAGTGATATTTCTCCCGGCAATCTTGATTCCATCTTGTGCTTCTTCCAGCCCTGTGTTTCTCATGATGTACTCTGCATATAAGTTAAATAAGCAGGGTGACAATATACAGCCTTGACATACTCCTTTTCCTATTTGGAACCAGTCTGTTGTTCCATGTCCAGTTCTAAGTGTTGCTTCCTGAACCTGCATACAGATTTCTCAAGAGGCAGGTAAGGTGGTCTGGTATTCCCATCTCTTTCAGAATTTTCCACAGTTTATTGTGATCCACACAGTCAAAGGCTTTGGCATAGTCAATAAAGTAGAAATAGATGTTTTTCTGGGACTCTCTTGCTTTTTCAGTGATCAGCAGATGTTGGCAATTTGATCTGTGGTTCCTCTGCCTTTTCTAAAACCAGCTTGAACATCTGGGAGTTCACGGTTCACGTATTGCTGAAGCCTGGCTTGGAGAACTTTAAGCATTACTTTACTAGCATGTGAGATGAGTGCAATTGTGCGGTAGTTTGAGCATTCTTTGGCCTTGCCTTTCTTTGGGATTGCAATGAAAACTAACCATTTCCAGTCCTGTGATCGCTGCTGAGTTTTCCAAATGTGCTGGCATATAGAGTGCGGCACTTTTACAGCATCATCCTTTAGCATTTGAAATAGCTCAACTGGAATTCCATCACCTCCAGTAGCTTTGTTTATAGTGATGTTTCCTAAGGCCCGCTTGACTTCACATTCTTGGATGTTTGGCTCTCGGTGAGTGATCACACCATTGTGATTATCTGGGTCACTAAGATCTTTTTTGTACAGCCACCTCTTCTTAATGTCTTCTACTTCCGTTAGGTCCCTACTATATCTGTCTTTTATTGAGCCCATCTTTGTATCTTTTTCCACTGGTCATGTATGGATGTGAGAGTTGGACTATAAAGAAAGCTGAGCACCAAAGAGTTGATGCTTTTGAAGTGTGGTGTTGCAGAAGACTCTTGAAAGTCCCTTGGACTGCAAGCAGATCCAACCAGTCCATCCTAAAGGAGATCAGTCCTGGGTGTTCATTGGAAGGACTGATGTTGAAGCTGAAAATCCAATACTTTGGCCACCTGATGCAAAGAACTGACTCATTTGAAAAGACCCTGATGCTGAGAAAGATTGAGGGCAGGAGGAGAAGGGGATGACAGAGAATGAGTTGCTTGGATGGCATCACCAACTTGATGGACATGGTTTTGGGTGGACTCCGGGAGTTGGTGATGGACAGAGAGGCCTGGTGTGCTGGGGTTCCTGGGGTTGCAAAGAGTCAGACATGACTGAGTGACTGAACTGACCTTGCATGAAATGTTCCCTTGCTATCTCTGATGTTCTTGAAGAAATTTCTCGTCTTTCCCATTCTATTGTTTTCTTATATTTCTTTGCATTGATGCATTAGGATTCATTCAATTAAAACTCATAAAAATTAGGTATAAAGAAATCCATATCTTAGGAGTTATGAGTAACTCTTAAGATTTCTCAGAATCCAATCCAAGCAAAATCAAGTGATAGCACTTTAATCATGTTAATTATGCAAATATTTTTAATGCTTGTGTATATAAGTCGGACATAAATGTAAGTCAAATACAGTCCCTATCCTTATGCTAACCATCTTTTTAGAGGCTAAAACAAGAATAAAATTAGTGATAAGACAGTATATATCACCAACAAATAGGAGAAACTAGAGAGAGATCTAATATGCAGGCTCAAGAAAGACTTAAGAGAGAGGCAACTTCTGGGAAGAGTCTTAAATGACTAAAAATATTTCAACAAATATAATTAGGAAGCTGAGAAATATTTTTTAAATATCTATTATACTCATTTTCTTTAAGTGGTTAAACTTTGATATGCTGTACAACTTTTTTATAATTAATGAATTTATTTTAATTGGAGGCTAATTGCTTTACAATATTGTGGTGGTTTTTGCCATACATTGACCTGAATCAGCACAGATGTACATGTTTCCCCAATCCCAAACCCCCATCCCACCACCCTCCCCATCCCATCCCTTTGGGTTGTCCCAGTGCACCGGCTTTCAGTGCCTTGTTTCATGCTTCGAACTTGGACTGCTCTTCTATTTCACATATGGTAATATACATGTTTTAATGCTATTCCCTCAAATCATCCCACCCTCGCCTTCTCCCACAGAATCCAAAAGTCTGTTCTTTACATCTGTGTCTCTTTTGCTGTCTCGCATATGGGGTCATTGTTACCATCTTTCTAAATTCCATATATATGCATTAATATACTGTATTGTTGTTTTTCTTTCTGTCTTACTTCACTCTGTATAATAGGCTCCAGTTTCATCTACCTCATTAGAACAGATTCAAATGCATTCTTTTCAATAGCTGAGTAAAATTCCATTATGTATATGTACCACAACTTTCTTATCCATTCATCTGCCAATGGATATCTAGGTTGCTTCCCTGACCTGGCTGTTGTAAACAGTGCTACAGTGAACATTGGAGTACATATGTCTCTTTCAATTCTGGTTTCCTCGGTGTGTATGCCCAGCAGTGGGATTGCTGGGTTGTATGGCAATCCTATTTTCTGTTTTTGAAGGAATCTCCACCCTGTTCTCCATAGTGGCTGTACTAGTTTGCATTCCCACCAACAGCATAAGAGGGTTCCCTTTTCTCCACACCCTTTCCAGCATTTATTATTTGTAGACTTTTTGATACCAGCCATTCAGACCAGGGTGAGATGGTACCTCATTGTGATTTTGATTTGCATTTCTCTAATAATGAGTGGTATTGAACAATTTTTCATGTGTTTCTTAGCCACCTGTATGTCTTCTTTGGAGAAATGTCTATTTAATTCTTTGGCCCAGTTTTTGTTTGGGTCATTTATTTTTCTGGTATTGAGCTGCATGAGCTAGTTCTTTATTTTTGAGATTAATTCTTTGTCAGTTGATTCGTTTGCTATTATTTTCTCCCACTCTGAAGCCTGTCTTTTCACCTTGCTTATAGTTTCCTTCGTTGTTCAAAAGCTTTTAAGTTTAATTAAGTTCCATTTGTTTATTTTTGCTTTTATTTCCATTACTCTGGGAGGTGGGTCACAGAGGATCTTGCTCTGATTTATGTTAGTGTTTTGCCTATGTTTTCTGCTAGGAGTTTTATAGTTTCTGGTCTTACATTTAGATCTTTAATCCGTTTTGAGTTTATTTTTGTGTATGGTGTTAGAGTGTTCTAGTTTCATTCTTTTACAGGTGGTTGACCAGTTTTCCCAGCACCACTAAACTATGCTGAATAGTAGTGGTGAGAGTGGGCACCGTTGTCTTGTTCCTGACTTTAGCGAAAATGCTTTCAGTATTTCACCATTGAGGATAATGTTTGCTATGGGTTAATCATATATGGCTTTTATTATGTTGCGATATGTTCCTTCTATGCCTGTTTTCTGGGGAGTCTTTATCATAAATGGTGGTTGAATTTTGTCAAAGGCTTTCTCTGCATGAGATAATCATATTATTTTTATCCTTCAATTTGTTAATGTGTTATATCACATTGAATGATTTGCGGATATTGATCAATCCTTGCATCGCTAGGATAAAGCCCACTTGGTCACGATGTATGATCTTTTTAATATGTTGTTGGATTCTGTTTGCTAGAATTTTGTTGAGGATATTTGCATCTATGTTTATCAGTGATATTGGCCTATAGTTTTCTTTTTTGTGTGTCATGTTTTTTGGTTTTCATATTAGGGTGATGGTGGCCTCATAGAATGTGTTTGGGAGATTACCTTCCTCTGCAATTTTCTGGAAGAGTTTGAATAGGATAGGTGTTAGCTCTTCTCTAAATTTTTGGTAGAATTTACTTGTGCTTTTGTTTGTTGAAAGATTTTTTACTTCCCTGGTGGCTCAGAGGTTAAAAAGCGTTTGTCTGCAAGGCGGAAGACCCAGGTTCAATCCCTGGGTTGGGAAGATGCCCTGGAGAAGGAAATGGCAACCCACTCCAGTATTCTTGCCTGGAAAATCCCGTGGACGGAGGAGCCTGGTAGGCTACAGTCCATGGGGTCCCAAAGAGTCAGACGTGACTAAGCAACTTCACTTTACTTCCATTTCTGTGCTTGTGATGGATCTGTTAAGATTTTCTATTTCTTCCTGGTTCAGTTCTTGAAGGTAATACTTTTCTAAGAATTCATCCATTTCTTTCAAGTTGTCTTATTCATTGTCATATAGTTACTGATAGTAGTCTCTTAAAATCCTTTGTATTTCTGTGTTATCTGTTGTGATTTCTCCATTTTCAGTTCTAATTTTGTTGATTTGATTCTTTTCCCTTTTTTACTTGATGAGTCTGGCTAATGGTTTGTCTATTTTATTTATCATCTCAAAGAACCAGCTTTTAGTTTTGCTGATTTTTGCTATCCTGCTGCTGCTAAGTCACTTCAGTGGTGTCTGACTCTGTGCGACCCCATAGATGGCAGCCCACCAGACTATCCTTTCCCTGGGATTCTCCAGGTAAGAACACTGGAGTGGGTTGCCATTTCCTTCTCCAATGCATGAAAGTGAAAAGTGAAAGTGAAGTCGCTCAGTTGTGTCCAACTCCTAGTGACCCATGGACTGCAGCCTACCAGGCTCCTCCATCCATGGGATTTGCCAGGCAAGAGTACTGCAGTGGGATTTTTGCTATCAGTTCAGTTCAGTCGCTCAATCATGTCCGACTCTTTGCGACCCCATGAATCGCAGCACGCCAGGCCTCCCTGTCCATCGCCAACTCCGGGAGTTCATACAGACTCACATCCATCGATTCAGTGATGCCATCCAGCCATCTCATCCTCTGTCGTCCCCTTCTCCTCCTGCCCCGAATCCCTCCCAGCATCAGAGTCTTTTCCAATGAGTCAACTCTTCGCATGAGGCGGCCAAAGTACTGGAGTATCAGCTTTAGCATCATTCCTTCCAAAGAAATCCCAGGGTTGATCTCCTTCACAATGGACTGGTTGGATCTCCTTGCAGTCCAAGGGACTCTCAAGAGTCTTCTCCAACACCCATACTTCAAAAGCATCAATTCTTCGGCGCTCAGCCTTCTTCACAGTCCAACTCTCGCATTCATACATGACCACAGGAAAAACCATAGCCTTGACTAGACGGACCTTAGTCGGCAAAGTAATGTCTCTGCTTTTGAATATGCTATCTAGGTTGGTCATAACTTTTCTTCCAAGGAGTAAGCATCTTTTAATTTCATGGCTGCAGTCACTGTCTGCGGTGATTTTGTAGCCCCCAAAAATAAAGTCTGACACTGTTTCCACTGTTTCCACATCTGTTTCCCATGAAGTGATGGAAGCAAATGCCATGATCTTAGTTTTCTGAATGCTGAGCTTTAAGCCTACTTTTTCACTCTCCTATTTCACTTTCATCAAGAGGCTTTTTAGTTCCTCTTCACATTCTGCCATAAGGGTGGTGTCATCTGCATATCCGAGGTTAGTGATATTTCTCCCGGCAATCTTGATTCCAGCTTGTGTTTCTTCCAGCCCTGTGTTTCTCATGATGTACTCTGCATATAAGTTAAATAAGCAGGGTGACAATATACAGCCTTGACATACTCCTTTTCCTACTTGGAACCAGTCTGTTGTTCCATGTCCAGTTCTAACTGCTGCTTCCTGACCTGCATACAGACTTCTCAAGAGGCAGATCAGGTGGTCTGGTATGCCCATCTCTTTCAGAATTTTCCACGGTTTATTGTGAACCACACAGTCAAAGGCTTTGGCATAGTCAATAAAGCAGAAATAAATGTTTTTCTGGAACTCTCTCACTTCTTCCATTATCCAGTGGATGTTGGCAATTTGCTCTCTGGTTCCTCTGCCTTTTCTAAAACCAGCTTGAACATCAGGAAGTTCACAGTTCATGTATTGCTGAAGCCTGGCTTGGAGAATTTTGAGCATTACTTTACTAGCATGTGAGGTGAGTGCAATTGTGCAGTAGTTTGAGCATTCTTTGGCACTGCCTTTCTTTGGGGTTGGAATGAAAACTGAGCTTTTCCAGTCCTGTGGCCACTGCTGAGTTTTCCCAATTTGCTGGCATATTGAGTGCAGCACTTTCACAGCATCATCTTTCAGGATTTGAAACAGCTCAACTAGAATTCCGTCACCTCCATTAGCTTTGTTCATAGTGATGCTTTCTAAGGCCCACTTGACTTCACATTCCAGGATGTCTGGCTCTAGATTAGTGATCACACCATCATGGTTATCTGGGTCATTAAGATCTTTTTTGTACAGTTCTTCAGTGTATTCTTGCCACCTCTTCTGAATATCTTTTGCTTCTTTTAGGTCCAGACCATTTCCGTCTTTATCAAGCCCATCTTTGCATGAAATGTTCCCTTGGTATCTCTAATTTTCTTGAAGAGATCTCTAGTCTTTCCCATTCTGTTCTTTTCCTCTATGCATTGATCGCTGAAGAAGGCTTTCTTATCTCTTCTTGCTATTCTTTGGAACTCTGCATTCAGATGCTTATATCTTTCCTTTTCTCCTTTACTTTTTGCTTCTCTTCTTTTCACAGCTATTTGTAAGGCCTCCCCAGACAGCCATTTTGCTTTTTTGCATTTCTTTTCCATGGGGATGGTCTTGATCCCTGTCTCCTGTACAGTGTCACGAACCTCATCCCATAGTTCATCAGGCACTCTATCTATCAGATCTAGGCCCTGAAATCTATTTCTCACTTCCACTGTATAATCATAATGGATTTGATTTAGGTCATACCTGAATGGTCTAGCAGTTTTCCCTACTTTCTTCAATTTGAGTCTGAATTTGGTAATAAGAAGTTCATGATCTGAGCCACAGTCAGCTCCTGGTCTTGTTTTTGTTGACTGTATAGAGCTTCTCCATCTTTGGCTGCAACAAATATAATGAATCTGATTTCAGTGTTGACCATCTGGTGATATCCATGTGTAGAGTCTTCTCTTGTGTTGTTGGAAAATGGTGTTTGCTCTAACCACCGCATTTTCTTGGCAAAAGTCTATTAGTCTTTGCCCTGCTTCATTCCGCATTCCAAGGCCAAATTTGCCTGTTACTCCAGGTGTTTCTTGACTTCCTACTTTTGCATTCCAGTCCCCTATAATGAAAAGGACATCTTTTTTGGATGTTAGTTCTAAAAGGTCTTGTTGATCTGCATAGATCCATTCAACTTCAGCTTCTTCAGCATTACTGGATGGGGCATAGACTTGGATAACTGTGATATTGAATGGTTTGTCTTGGAGATGAACAGACTGTCGTATTTGAGATTGCATGCAGGTACTGCATTTCAGACTCTTTTGTTGACCGTGATGGCTACTCCATTTCTTCTGAAGGATTCCTGCCCACGGTAGTAGATATAATGGTCATCTGAGTAAAATTAATTAGGGCTAACTGCTCCATTGTATTATTTAAAGTTTGTGTTTCCTTGCTAATTTTCTCTTGGTTGATCATAGGTATGAGTGGGGTATTAAAGCCTTCCACTATTGTTGTGTTACTCTTAATTTACCCTTTCATACCTGTTAGCATTTGCCTTATGTATTGAGTTACTCCTATGTTGCGTGCATATATATTTAGAGTCTTTGTATCTTCTTCTTGGATCGATCCTTTGATCATTATGTAGTGTCCTTCTTTGTCTCTTTTCATGGCTTTTATTTCAAAGACTTTTTTTATCTGATATAAGATTGCTGCTCCTGCTCTATTTTGTTCTCATTTGCATGAAATATCTTTTTCCAGCCTCTCACTTTTAGTATGTATGTGTCGCTTGTTTTGAAGTGGGTCTCTTTTAGACAGCGTATATAGGGATGTTATTTTTGTATCCATTCAGCCAGTCTTTGTCTATTGGTTGGGGCATTCAACCCATTTACATTTAAGGTAATTATTGATAAGTATGATCCTGTTGCCATTTACTTTGTTGTTTTGGGTTCGAGTTTATATACCTTTTCTGTTTCCTGTCTAGAGAAGATCCTTTAGCATTTATTGAAGAGCGGGGTTGGTGGTACTGAATTCTCTGTTTTTGCTTGTCTGTAAAGCTTTTTATTTCCCCTTCATGTTTGAATGAGATCCTTACTGGATATAGACATCTGGGGTCTAGGTTTTTCTCTTTCATCACTTTAAATATGTGCTGCCATTCCCTTCTGGCCTGAAGAGTTTCTATTGAAAGATCAGCTGTTATCCTTATTGGGATCCCATTGTGTGTTATTTGTTGTTTTTCCCTTGCTGCTTTTAATATTTGTTCTTTTTATTTGATCTTCATTAATTTGATTAATTTGTGTCTTGGGGTGTTTCGCCTTGGGTTTATCCTGTGTGGGACTATCCAGGTTTCTTGGACTTGAGTGAATATTTCCTTCCCCATTTTAGGGACGTTTTCAACTGTTATCTTCTCAAGTATTTTCTCATGCCCTTTCTTTTTGTCGTCTTCTGGAACTCATATGATTCAAATGTTGGGGTGTTTAACATTGCCTCAGAGGCCTTTAAGGTTGTCCTCATTTCTTTAATTCTGTTTTCTTTTCTCTTCTCTGCTTCATTTATTTCCACCATTCTATTTTCCACCTTCCACTTATCCTGTCTTCTGCCTCAGTTATTCTACTATTGGTTCCCTCCAGAGTGCTTTTGGTCTCAGTTATTGCATTATTCATTATTAATTGACTCTTCTTTATTTCTTCTAGGTCCTTGTTGAACATTTCTTACATCTTCCTAATCCTTGTCTCTAGTCTATTTATTTTATTTTCAAAATTTTGTTTTCAAGATTTTGGAGCATCTTGACTAACATTATTCTGAATTCTTTTTCAGATAGACTCCCTATCTCCTCATTTTTTGTTTGGTTTAGTGGATGTTTATCATGTTGCTTTACCTGCTAAATATTTATCTGACTTTTCATTTTGTTTAGATTGCTGTGTTTGGGGTGTCCTTTTTGTAGGCTGGAAGTTTGTGGTTCCTCTTTATTGTGGATCCTGCTCCCTGTCAGTGGGGTTGTACTAGTGGCTTGTCAAGGTTTTCTGGTTAGGGGAGGTTGTGTGTGTGTTCTGGTGGGTGAAGCTGGATGTCTTCTATCTGGAGTGCAATGAAGTGTACAGTAGTGAGTTTTGGGGTGTCTTTGGGTTTAGTGTGACTTTGGGCAGTCTATC
Organism: Ovis canadensis; assembly: GCF_042477335.2. Lineage (NCBI taxonomy): Eukaryota > Metazoa > Chordata > Mammalia > Artiodactyla > Bovidae > Ovis > Ovis canadensis. Next base: position 9,100,342 of record NC_091259.1, read on the forward strand.
TTTTAATGCCCAGGGCTGTGTTCCTGCATTGCTGGAGAATTAGCATGGTATGTCTTGCTCTGGAACTTGTTGGCTCTTGGGTGGTGCTTAGTTTCAGTGTAGGTATGGAGGGTTTTGATGAGCTCTTGTCTGTTAATGGTCCCTGGAATCAGGAGTTTTCTGATGTTCTCACGTTTTGGAGTTAAGCCTCCTGCCTCTGGCTTTCAGTCTTATTCTTACAGTAAGTAGCCTCAAGACTTCTCCATCCATACAGCACTGATGATAAAACATTAAGGTTAATGGTGAAAAGATTCTCCACAGTGAAGGACACCCAGAGAGGTACACAGAGTTACTTAGAGAAGAGAAGAGGGAAGAGGGAGATAGAGGTGACCAGGAGGAGAAGACGGGGAGTCAAAAGAGGAGAAAGCAGTCTAGCCAGTAATCAAATCCCTAAGTGCTCTCCACAATCTGGAACACTCAGAGAGGTTCATGGAGTTCCATAGAGAAGAGAAGAGGAGGAAGGAGATAGAGGTGACCAGAACGAGAAGAAGGGGAGTCAAAACGGGAGAGAGCAATCAAGCCAGCAATCACAACCCTCAGTGAACATGGGTACTGAAGATTAGATTCTTAAAGGTACAGAGTTGATTTAAAAAAAAAACCAAGAAACAAAGATTAAAAATATAGAGTAGAGGTTAGACTCAAAAATACAATGTTAAAAATACAAAACAAAATGAATCACAAAAATTATGAAAAATATATGTATATGAAATTTGTTTTTAAAATAGGATCTTTTTTTTGCAAGGTAATAGTAGGTTATAAAAGTGAAAATTAAAGTAGTAAAGAACTTAAAAAATTAAAAAGTGATCATATAAAATATATTTAGGGATTTCTCTGGAGTTGTTGTGGGCAGTGTAGGGTGAGTTCAGTTTCCCATAGTTCCTTATTCCAGCTTGTACTTGTTCTCAGGGTCTATGCTGCTGCTGCTGCTGCTGCTGCTAAGTCACTTCAGTCGTGTCCAACTCTATGCAACCCCATAGATGGCAGCCCACCAGGCTCCCCCACCCCTGGGATTCTCAAGGCAAGAACACTGGAGTGGGTCGCCATTTCCTTCTCCAATGCATGAAAGTGAAAAGTGAAAGTGAAGTTGCTCAGTCGTGTCCGACTCCTAGCGACCCCATGGACTGCAGCCTACCAAGCTCTTCCATCGATGGGATTTTCCAGGCAAGAGGACTGGAGTGGGTTGCCATTGCCTTCTCTGTCTCAAGGTCTATAGGCCCCCTCTAATGCTTAGTCAGTGTTAACTACAGGGTTTTAATCTGTTGCACCTGTCACTTCCAGAGCCGGTCCCTATTCTTTGTTTATTTTGGCTTCCTCTGTTTGAAAGTCTCTTCAGTGTCTAATTTCTGCCCTGACACAAGGGGGCAAAGGTGGTCACTTATTTACACTCACTTGTTCAGTTGTGTTTTGGGGAGGGAGGAGCCCTGCAAACAAACATCACTGGCATGTGTGGGGAGTGTTTGCAGTGTATGGGCCACAGTGGGTTTGCCCAAGCTCACGGCTTGTACTTTCTGGTTCTATACTGCTCAGGCTGCAGGGTGCTCTGTAGGGCACTGTCCAAAGCAGGCCCTGGGTTTCATGCACTTTCCAGGTCTAAGCTACCCAGGTTCAGGTTCTCAGGCACTCCACAGGGCACAGACTCTGTTGGGCGTGCGTTTTGTGCCCTTCCCAGGTCTGAGCAGCTCAGGCAACCAGGTGCTTGAGGAGCACACTGTCCCAGGTGCGCCATGCATGTTAATCACCTCTCTGGTCTTGGGTGTGCCATGTGTCTCCTCTGGGAAGCTGATCTCAGGCTATGACCCTCCTGGCAGATGTCAACCATCCAGGATCCCAGGAAGACGTGGTTAGCAACTGGGGGCCTGCTCACAGTTTGGTGGAAGATGCCCGTCTCTGAGGCTGAGATTGGAGCAGCCCGTTGCCTTCTGGCTCTGGCTGTTGCCCACCTGCTTCTCTGCCTCTGGCAGGGAGGGGACTGTATGCAGCTGGCTAGCTCTCCTTTGGTGATCACTCAGTCCTTTGCTCTGTGAGCAGGCCAGGCTGCACATTAAGTTAGAGAATTTCGCAGGAAAGTTCTCTCTCTCTCTCTCTGGGTATCCCAGAGTTTGGGGTGCTGTCTGACATTAGCTCCCTCAGATTGTCCTCAGGGCATTCAGGCCCAGTCCTTACCTTAAGCATGCAGCTCACGCCTTCCTCTCCAGCCTCCAGTGGCTGATGTGAGCATCTGGGCTACTTCTCTGCCAGGAGTTGTGGTTAGGCACCTATTCTGTGTGTTTTGGTTTATTTTTTCCTCCTGGTTATCTTGCCCTCTGAGATTCTAAAACTCCCCCATAGACCTACTGGTGAGGGGGTTTCCTGGTGTTTGGAAACTTCTCCTTCATGACTCCCTCCCTAGGACGGTCTCCATCCCTAACTCTTTTGTCTCTCTTTTTGTCTTTTATATTTTTTCCTACCTCCTTTTGAAGAGAATGGGTTGCCTTTCTAGGTGCCTGGTATCCTCCACCAGCATTCAGAAGTTGTTTTGTGGAAGTTTTTCAGTGTTCAGATGATCTTTTGATGAATTTGTAGAGGAGAAGGTGCTCTTCCTATCCTATTCCTCCTCCATCTTGGGACTGCCCCCCTGCATAACTCTTTAAGCTGATATTGTTTATAAATTATTATGGCAACCTAGCAGAATAAATGTCATTTACTTCAGGAAGCCTTCTGTAATCCCTTGGTGGTAGTATTTTAGTCACTAAATTGCCTCCAACTCTGCGAACCCATGGACTTGCAGCCCACAAGACTTCTCTGTCCATGGGATTCTCTAGGCAAGAATGCTAGAGTGTGTTGCCATTCCTTCTCCAGGGCATCTTCCCAACCCAGGGGTTGAACCCATGTCTCCTGCATTGGCAGATAAATTCTTTACCACTGAGCTACCAGGGAGGCCCTCGGTAATCCCGTGAGACTGGGTTAATTATGGTCCTCCTGTATATTCATTGTATCTGGTTACAGTCTTATCTATAGTACTTAATGCTTTTTTGCCAGTCTTCCTGACTAGATGGTAAACTTCATGAGGTTAAGACATGGATCTTGTCCATTATTGAATCCCAGTACCAAGAGACTGGCGGGCTTCCAAAGTGGTGCAGTGGTAAAGAACCTGCCTGCCAGTGTAGGAGACAAGAGAAATGGGTTTGATCCCTGCATCAGAAAGATCCCCTGGAGAAGAAAATGGCAACCCACTCCAGGAATTTCTAGCCTGGGAAATCCCTTAAACAAAGGAGCCTGCCAGGCTACAGTTCAGGGGTCACAAAGAGTTGGACATGATTGAGTCAGTAAGAACAAGCATATAACACCAAGAGACTGGCACATGCCAGGTGTTTTTTTCATCTTTGTTGAATGAAGGAGTGAATGACAGCCAAAATCCTGTTTCATAACAAGAACCCAACTAAGAACAATAGTTGTCTGTCAGTGAATAGGACTACTTTTTAAAGCCGTGAATTTTCCTAAGCCAGAAAGTGTTCAAGTAGAAAGAGGATGATTATTATAGATGTCATGGTAAAGATATCTGCATTGATGAGAGATTGGGACATGTGTCCTCTGGGGACTATTCCATCTCTAAGAATCTCTGATTCTTGGAAGTAGTTTTTAGGAAAAACAAATTTTTGTTTCTTTTCTATAGCATCTATGTGTCTCATTTATAAAAATGGTGAATGTTCTCATTTTTATTGTATTAGTTATGATTTAAAAACTTCAAGCATTAATCAGCTGTTAGTATAATACAACATAGTATCTAAACCAATAGATTCAAAATAAGTCAGAGTCATAACTACTGACTTAGAAGAAAACAATAAAAAATGACTATTAGGCCATTAAAAATAAAGGTAACTGAAATCTGTCAGCTCCAATATTTGATGAATGTAAAGAGTATTAATAAACACCAAAAAGTTTAGACAGAGTATATTTGTATATGTTTGCAAGACTTATTTATGCTATTAATAAAGCCTCAATTACTGGTTTGCTCCTGTTTTTTGTGTTTGTGTTTTCAGATCTTGATGAATAAAATAAAGCAGACATAATCATCTCTGGAGAGATTATTTATATCCTGGTGTTTGAAATGATTTATATTTAAAATAGTAGTAAAAATGGAAAAAGAGAAAGTAAATGATGAAAAACCAGACCCAGAGAACTCCTTGGACTTTTCTGAACACTTCAACCAACTTGAACTGTTGGAAACACATGGACACCTTATTCCTACTGGTACCCAAAGTCTCTGGATAGGGAATTCTGATGACGATGAAGAGCAAGATGAAAAAACTGAAGAGTGGTATCAACTGCAAGAAAAAAAAATGGAAAAAGATCCAAGCAAATTGCTTCTTTGGGCTGCTGAAAAAAATCGGGTAAAAAAAAAAAAAAAAAAAAAGAACAGAACAGAACAGTTAAAAAAGAAACCTTAATTTAGTAGAAAAACTACTAGATTGGAAGCCAGAGGACCTGTCCCTGAAGCTCGCTTTGTCCTCAGACCAAACTGAAAAAATATCACTTCATGAAAACAGGTGTCTGAGGTTATTTTAGTTAGAAGGAATTGAGCTTCTTAATTTCTAGATTTCCTTGTTAGCATTGTTTTCTACTGATAAAAGTTTATGTTTTAAAGTTTTATACACCATGCATATTGGTGTGATAATCCTACTACTGAAAGATCAGAACATAATGTTCCATTATTATGTTTTCTTCACAGATGAAACATAACATATCAAACATGATTCTAGCCTGTATTGTTCATCTAACTGTAGCTTTAGTGCAGTAAGCCTTAATTGGACCAGGAGTAAACATATGGATTGGTTTTCAGAGAATCACGTTCATAAAATCAAGTTTATGAGGGAAAAAAAAAAAAGAATTTATAATTAACACTGACTTGTTCATTGTTAAATAAGTTGTCCTCCTCCCCAAAGAAATCTTACATTTATTTTACAGTCATCTACTAACAAGGAAGTTTTCATTTAACTTAATTAAATCTAACACCACTAGACTGTTTCATGTTGTTTACTGTTTTGTTTCATGTTGGGTTTGTGAAAGATCTCCTGTTTTATTCTCAGCTGACCACAGTGCAGAGACTGCTTTCAGAAAGGGCTACCCATGTGAACACTCGAGATGAAGACAAGTACACACCGCTCCACCGAGCAGCCTACAATGGGCACTTAGATGTGGTCCGGGAGCTGATTGCACATGGGGCGGATGTCCATGCAGTGACAGTGGATGGCTGGACACCCCTGCACAGTGCCTGTAAGTGGAATAATGCCAGAGTGGCTTCTTTCTTACTGCAGCATGATGCAGATATCAACGCCCAAACGAAAGGCCTCCTGACTCCCCTACACCTTGCCGCTGGGAACAGAGACAGCAAAGACACCCTGGAGCTCCTCCTGATGAACCGCTACATCAAGCCAGGTCTGAAGAACAGCCTGGAGGAAACAGCATTTGACATCGCCAGGAGGACTGGTATCTATCACTACCTCTTTGAAATTGTGGAAGGTTGCACAAATTGTTCACCTCAGTCTTAATAACGGTTCTAATAATTTTCTTAAGTTTCTAAGTCCGAGTGCCTGCTTTGTGTGAGATGTGAAATATCCCCATTGTACAAAGTTGACATCAAAAGTCTTAGGACAGTAATTCAGTGGTACTCACGATACTATCCCTCCAAGTGAATTGCCCGACCTTGATGTCAAAATGTATTTGAAAGTTGTTTGGATTTATCTTTAATGATTTCCATGGCGTTTGTGATTTTTACCAAATCATTTTAACTTGTCTATATTGAAAAACTTGTCAGAGGTTGTGCAGAAAACTAACGATATTTTTGGTGCTGATCCAAGAGAAAATGTATTTTTACATTTACAATATCCCCCATCCTAGAGCTTTGTGGAGTATTTAGTATATCAACATGTATTTTTATAAGGTCAAGTAACTCAGCATTTTATTTAAAAATCTTAAATATACCGGTGCAGTTCAGCTGTCTTCTCTGCATCACCATAGCCATTTACTTTCACTGTAAACCGTAAGAATGAACATATTAGTGACTTGAACCTTCATAAGTTTAAAAAAAATTGAGAAACCTAGGTCTTTGTTTTTTATTAATAGAACCATAGATGTTTAATCTACACATATTATATACTGCCTCTCCTTCCACAATCCACACAATCCTGTGGACCCTCCTACCTCACCCACCCTGGTCAACCTACATAATCCTTATTCTCCTGGTGAGTCAGCACGACCCTTAAGACATGTGCACCACTATACCTTGGTCCAGGTGATCATAGCCTATTTGCCATCCAGCTAGTTTTACCTGTCCGGTCCTGCTGAGCCGGGACCTGCTCACCTCATCTCCCAGGGTCACAGGAAGGGTTCTTTTCCAGGATCCTCATTTTATAGAAGCCACACAAAGTCAAAGTGACAAGGGAAAAGGAATTCTAAGATGATTATACTGGGGCAAGAACGACAAAGTGGCTCAGGCATTTTTTAAAAGCCACGTTGTAGATAACAACAAAAGCGTAAGTATAAATATTCTTAAAAAAAATAAAAATAAAGGCTTTAAACAACCAAGAAAAAGTGTGAATAATTCTTATACCTGTGTGTATCTTATCTATCTGGCATACATTTGTTTAGCTTTGACTCTGTCCATCTCTCCAGCAGCAGCTTCTTGTTCCTTTGCCCTTCTGTGACTAAAACAAAAGAGTTATCTTTCAACTTCTCAGCACCAGAACTGACACACTGGGGACAAGCAGCTGAACTAATGGGCTTTTTCTTTGGCTATATATATGTATATGTGTGTTTATGTGTGTATATAAAAGTGAAAGCAGTGAAAGCTCAGAGTCCTAACCGCTAGACCACCAGGGAATTCCCTCTATGGTTATATTTTTTAAATGTCCACCAAAATATTTGTCTCTTTTGACCCTGTCCATGTGACCCAGTTACCTTAAACTAAGTAACAATGTTATTTAATCAAATATATGTGGCAGTTTTTAGGTTAAAACAAGATTGGATCATCTCAGAAGAGTTAAAAATGACATATGAACTGAATCATTATGACAGTGTTTTTAAGACTTAGGAGAGCTTTGGTTATTTTGTGATCTCTGGCTAGGACATAACTCTATTTCAGGGTATCAATACCTTTGATATAAGGGTTTTGGCAAAAGTGAGAGGTTGATTTCTGTTTAATCTGACCTAATGTAGTGATACCAAATGACAAGGTATAGCTGATAGAAATGACAGTAGAATAAGACCCAACTACCCCATTAGACTGCTAAACGAGGCTACTTGATTACCTGAAAGTCACAGAGCCTATGGCACCTTTCTTACTTGGGAATGAGTTGCATTCTTGATTATATATATATAAGCTTTCCCTATGAGTATGACTCCAAAGGATCTGCTTTATTTCTAAGAAAATGAGATGTGACTTCTCCCTTTTTTTCAGTCTTCAATCACTCAACCAGTCCTAGGGAGCAAATTTCTACATATTAGAGAAATCCCTTCCATCCCTGAGGGTGGGACTTGTATTATTTGCTTCCTTTATACCTTCCTTGGTGGTTTTTTAATTTCATTTATTATTATTTTTTTCTTTTTTAATTGAAGTGTACTTGACATAAAATATTATATATTTCAGGTATATAACAAAGTGATTTTTTTTTTCTTTTTGGCTGTGCTTCATGGCCTGTGGGCCTTGGTTCCCCAATCAGGGATCCAGCCCACATCCCTCACAATGGAAGTGCACAGTCTTAACCAGTGGACCGCCAAGAAGTCCCAACAAAGTGATTTGATACTCTCCTTAGTATTTTCTGACTCCTCAGTCCACAGAAGATGTGCACTAATCATGATTTTCACTGCTCAGTGGACCTTTGAATACACATTTGTATCATGCAGGTCTGTTTATAAGCAGTACTACACAACCCGTGCTGAAGAAGGAAATGCCAGCCCACTCCAGTGTTCTTACCTGGAAAATTCCATGGACAGAGGAGCCTGGTGGACTGTAGTGCAGGGGGTGGCAAAGAGTTGGGCACAGTTGAGCACACATGCCTATGTGCACACAACCTGTGCAGTTGGTTAAATCTGTGGATGCAGAACCACAGGTACAGTTCTGATGAGAAAGTTCAATTTTCGGTTATGCAGAGGGTCAGCACCCCAATCTTTGTGTTTAAGGGTCAACTCCATATTACCTGTGTTTACCAGTTGCCTTTAAGAAGACTAAATCATTTGCAAACAAAATTCTCACTAGTCTCACAGAGTTTATCTCAAGAACTTTTTAAAAAATAAAATCTGTTTTGCATAACAAGGCTTAACTAACTGTGTGCTTGAGGAAGAGGTGACTTTGTCATTGTTCAAGGGACAGTGACCCACAATGAAATTAGTTGACTTTGCTTTTATAAATCTTAAATGTGCTTCTCCAGGGCCCAAACATTTGTTCCGGCTCACAGCTTACAATAGTGAAAGGATTTAGCATTTTTATACTATGGATGTGAAAGCATCCATTTGTTTCTATTTATTGGCATCTATTATTGCATTCACCACCATGCTAGAAGATCATGATCAAAAGAGTCCCGGGGGAGGGGGGGCAAAAAAAAAAAGAGGCTCAGAGAAGTAAAAATTGGTCTAAGACCTATGTCCCATACCAAAATGAAATTGTATCAGTTCTCCATTCCTAATGAAAACATGTGCCATCTTCACCCTACCTGAAATGACTCAAGGAATTTACAGCACTGCTTTGACTTGGGGAGCTACGAAACATGATCACAAAATCATTGATAATGGCTTACTTCATTAGTTACCATGGGATGCTCCAGTCCTTCTGTAGGTTCATACGATGACCATTCAACTTGTGTAAGACAGAGTGCTTTCTCCAGAGGGAATTAAAGATCCATGTTTATTAAGTTCAGAAGACAGTAAGAAGGATTGAGTGTAGCATATTGATGTTTTAAATCCCTAAAAATTTCCCTTGGGAATCCTACAATTTTAGTCTGGGAACCTAAGTGGAAATTATTAAGATCATTGCTACTACATAAAACATTCTGAGCCACATAGGTAATTTTAAGGTTTTTTTTTTCCTAGTGGCTGCATTAAAACACAAATGGGTGAAATTAATTTTAATAATCCACATCCAAAGCACTCATTCCAATATGATACAAATATTTTTAAATTATTGAGATATTTTACTTTTTTATATTACATCTTAAAATGCAATGGGTTTTTTATGTTTTTGTTCAGTCAGTAAGTCATGTCTGACTTTTCGTGAGCCCATGGACTGCAGCATTCCAGGCTCCTCTGTCCTCCACTATCTCCCTGAGTTTGCCTAAATTTGTGTCCACTGAGTCAGTGAGGCTATCTAATCACCTCATCCTCTGCCCAAGAAAATATCAGTCATTGCTTCTAGTGTATTTTATGGCACATCTTATTTCAGATGAGCCCCATTTGACTAGTGGCTACTTTGGTCAGCACAGGTCAAGATGCTTGAAACTTTCCCTGGAGGCAAAGCAGAAGGCTAAGAGGAGGAGCAGGAAGTTTTGAGCCAGATAAATCTGTGTCCAAACCATGACTGCCTTTTGGCAAATGACCTGTTTTTTCACATGTAATATGCAGATACTATCTACCTTGTTACAGTTTTGTGAGGAATAAATGAGATATAATACAGATAAGGTATTTCCTTTCCTCAACATTTCAAGCAGGAATGCCCTTTCTATTAGGTATTTGGATCCTTGAAGATCCCAAAGTTCTCCCTTGATATTCCTATAGTTTTCTCATGACTTTAGTAGGATATGCAACAAAGAGTTTCTTTCAAGAATCCAAACACCCTGGAGAAGGAAATAGCAACCCACTCCAGTACCCTTGCCTGGTAGGCTTCCATGGGGTCACAAAGAGTTGGACATGACTGAGCGTGCATACATACACACACACACACACACAAAGGAAAAAAAAAATCCAAACAAAATGCCTTCCCGTCTTCAAAGGCCCTTGCCAGGTGTCAAGGTCTCCAACAGAAGAAAAACTTCAAGGAATAAGAAAAGGCGAAAGAATTTCAGCAGCTAATTCAATTTTTGGTTATGCAGAGGGTCAGCACCCCAGTCCTTGTGTTTGAGGGTCAACTCCGTATTACCTAGCTAATTACAGCTAATTACAAGGACTTGAAGGAAATGAGATTCTAAGAGAAAATCCGTTTCCATTGTGGACCCAGAGCCTTGAAACTCAGAAAATGTTACTGCTCATTTCATATGTGGAACTTTTTGGTCCTTACCAAATGAGTGGTTCTAAATTGATGCCATTTTTCCTTTTCATGATGGGTCATCTTAATGCTGAGCAAATGGAATAAAAGCACTCATATTTGGTTTATCAGTTTAATTATTCAATCAAGCCTCAGAAACATCTAATAGTCCTCACCATGAATTGAATGACATAGCCCCTTCTGCCAGTGGATCTCAGAAAAGCAGAAATTTGTAGGCCAGAAACTGTGTTTAATGAAAGAAATGGCTTATGAAATCTAAAAGCAAACTACTACCTAATTTGTTTTCTTGCTTCCCTTTCTATTATAACATGTTCAGCATTTTGTCTCTGCTAGACAGTGCTTGGAAGTTAGGAGAACATCACTGGAGAATTAATGTTTGTTCATGAGCACTGACTCCTGAGTGATCATTGGAATTCTTTTTTTCAGACACAGCTGTCTTAAGGCAATTTTTAGCAATAAAAACGTGAGAATGTGATCCTGCCTTTATTAAAAAATCAGGTGTCTCTCAGATTTTTCTAAATCCAGACACAATAACTCATGAAGAAGATGTATCCTGATTGAAGGGACCAAATCTAGGAGCAAGAAATAGTCCTTCATTGACATATACTAGAAAAAGCACTAGAGTTCAGATTTGCTTCTCTGTTACTTGCATATTTCTTATTTGAAGATATGCATGGCTTTCAAGAAGAATCAAAAGGAAGAAAAGGGTATTAAGATGGATCCTTTCATCCATGCTTTTGATCTTAGTCTGCACCTTGAACAATGAGGTTTTGGAGGCCATACAGAAAGATAATCATGTGTCATGGTTCTTCACTCTGTTGACACTGGGGCCAAATAATTCTTTGTATTCAAATTCTGTGTATTCTGTGTATTCAAATAATACGCAGGGGCATCCTGTGTATTAGTTGATGTTTATCAGCATTCCTGGCCTCTACTCTCTAGATATACCTCCCACCCTGCCAGTTGTGACCACCAAAACTGTCTCCAGACATTGCCAAGTGTTTCCTGCTATATGTCATCAGAAGTGCTTAAGGCAGGAGATTTCCAAATTTGGCTGGCCACAGAGTTGTTTTATTATAATTCAGGTAAGTTTTATTTAAAGTCATGTTTTTCTTAGATTTTGCTAGGCATTCCAAATATTCATCAGTGAATGAACACTCAAAAATTATACAATTGTTGATTCTCCTTAAAATCTTTGATATTTTGTTGAGATCATTCAAACATATTCAAAAATTGGGCTAAAATATACAGTTAGAAAAAGAACTCTTCAATACTGAGTTTCATACATCAGAAAAACACTCCTGTTCACAGATTTAGTCTCTAGGAAACTTTTTTTTTTTTTACTCTTTTTTTTCTACCCTTTACTTTCTTTTTCTTTTTTATCCTTTTTTTTCTTTCTTTGGGGAGAGCCTAACTGCCCAGCATGTAGAATCTCCGTTCCCTGACCAAGGATCAAACCCACAGACCCAGCAGTGGAAGGAAGCACAGTCTTTAACACTGGATCACCAGGGAAGTCTCTTACCTCTAGGAAATTTATCCCTTAAGTCAGATGAGAAATTCTAGAAAATTTAGAAAAAGTCTAACTTCTGGTATCAAGGGAAATAAACAAATCCTGATTTTTAATAGGTTGTACAATTATAAATGTAAAATTTTATTGCACTGCTGGATAAAAAAACAATGAAATTGATGCACAGTCTTTTCTTTAGAAAAGGTCTTAGAAGAAATGGGGTAAGAGAAGCCAACCACTTCTGTAGAGAAGAAGGAAATGGAGAGAGAGTTGGCATCTTCCAAGTGTCAACAACTGCAGAAATAGAAGATAATCTTGTAATGTCATTGCCATTCTAGAACCCTTAGTTATTAAAAAGAAAAATAACATGGTGTGATTTATTTTGGCGATTGTTGGAGACCTTTTAGCAAAGGTCACTGAGAGCATGTGGACCAACCAAGGCAGTGGAGGCTGCCTCACCCCCTCCCCTGTCCGTGGAATGTATGTTCTTCCTACTGTTTCCATTATGGGAACCCTTTCAAGGATGCGACCTTGGGAGAGCAAGATGTGTTGAAACTTTCTTGAACTCAATACATGACTGAACCCAGTTAAGGCCTCTATACAAATTTTTAAGATTCTGGAGGACGGGAGGGGAGTACAGCTCATCATGCAGTCACCCTGGACAAGCTTCCTATATAAGCTCCCTTACTTATTAAACTTGCCACCTATCAAGCTGGAGTGGTCTGCTGCTTTCTTCAGTCTCTCCTCATCCTGCCTGTGTGGGGGCCAATCTCAGATTTCACCCAGGAAACTCGAGGCTGCAAGCCAACAGAGATGACTTTTGCTTTAAAAATGAATCCCAAGATAAAATGTATTAAAGTCATAATGTATAAAAAAAAATTTACATCTGTTTATCAGCCTTACCTAATCATTTTTAATGTAATGCATAGTAGAATAACCTCAAATGGTCTTCTTTATGAAAGTTTCTGTATATCCAGTCATGCTACACCGAGTTGCTGGGATAATAACGACTTTGACTGGGTGCAGGCTGTACTGTAGGACTCACATACATTGCTTCATGTGAGCCTCACAGTAACTCAGAGATAGGATGCCATTGTATATACGGGGAAGTGGGCTTATGGAGGTTAAGTAAATTGTCATGCAGTTAGGAGATAAGTTTCAAGCATGTCTTTGTGATTCTACCACCTTTTATCTTTGTAGAGTTGATTAAAGAAGATATCCTTTGGTGCACATTGAGTTTATTTTCTTTGAACTGAAACATTACCACTTTTCACATATGAGTGTTACTATCTCGGTATCATCAGTTTATCAAATAATCATAACAAAAATTCAGTTTTCTTTATTTTCCATTTTCTTTAAGATTATTTTTATGTAGTCAAGTTACAGTAGTGTTTGAGTATATAAAAATTTACTGTTATTAGAAGAAAGGGCTTCCCTGGTAGGTCAGCTGGTAAAGCATCTGCCTCAGTGCAGGAGACCCTGGTTTGATTCCCTAGGTCAGGAAGATCCCCTGGAGAAGGGAGTGTCTACCCACTCCAGTATTCTTGCCTGGAGAATCCCATGGACAGAGAAGCCTGGCCGGCTAGACTGTTTCACTCTCAACCCCACCTGGAAGAACACTCTGGAGAACACGCTGAAGAATTCCTAGTATGAAACACTCTTTCTTCACTACTATCAGTTCCTGATGCAGCATGTGAATTTTCTGGCTGAAGCAGAAATGCCGTTTTCTCACACTTTGCAAGCTAATACTGTTTCACTCTCAAACCCCCCTGGGGAAGGAACTTGGGTGCTTGGATCTCCTTCACGAGAGCTCATCTGCTAGAACCCCTAAGTTCATAATTCCTTGTATGGTTATTTCAACTCAACACACAGAGAACAACCAGGTCACTCCACTTCCATCATCCAAGGTTGTTTAACTCAAGTGTATATTTTCAGTGCTGAGACACTACAAGGAAACATGCTGGGTGTCAAACTGGCATTGGGCTCTGCTAGCAAGAAGTCTGCTCTCATCCTGTGAAAGCAAGAATGTGTCATTCTTAAACCCACCTAGGGAAACATTTTGGGTGTTTTGAGAAAACACTTTGGGTGGTAGTGATGATCCCTCACTACCATAAATATTGGTCACCTGGCCGTGACTTTTCTGAAGAAATGCTGTGCTTTCATCTCCTTACTAGGAGCTCTACCCACAGAACACCTAGGTTCATAACCCATTGTAGGGTTATGCCACTCATGACACAAAAATGAACCAGCGCACACCACTGTCTTTGTGGAAAGGTTCAGTGTGTTCCAAGTGAGTACTTTCGTTTGGGACAGTGCGAGGAAATACGCTGGTTTTGTGAACTTGCCATTTATGGACTGCTGGCATAAACAGTGTGCTCACCCTGTAGATGCAATAACGTTTCACTCTGAAGCCTCTTACAAAAACACTTTGATTCTCAGTTCACAACCATCAATGTTTAGTGCAAGCAAGTAGTATTTCTAAAGTAAAATTTGCCTGACTGGCCTTACTACCAGCTCTGCTTATTGAACACCTAGGCTCCTACTGTGTCGTATGGGTTGGCCACTTACCACATAGAGAAGAGTTCACATAATTTTCTAAACGCAAAGGTTCGGTTTGTACTAACTGTTCATTTCCAGTGGTTCAAGACAGCAGAGGAGTATGCGGGGTATGCCTCAGCCACTTAGGTTCAGCAGGCAAACGCTGTTTTCTCACACTTTGCAAGCTAATACTGTTTCACTCTCAAACCCCCCTGGGGAAGGAACTTGGGTGCTGACTTTCTCTTCACTACAGGCAGTTAATGCAAGGAGGTGACACTACTAAAGGTCACAATGTGCTTCAATCTCCATAGTAGGAATTCATCTCATAGAACTCTGACATTCATAATGCGTTTATTTTTCTGCCATGCCCGACACAGAGAACATCAGTTGGGCTGCTTGTTTTGTAGAAAGGTTCAGTTTGCCCAAAGTTTGTATTTTCAAGGCTGAGACATTGTTGGGCAGTATGATGGGTGTGAATCTGCCATTTGAGTTCTGCTGGCCAAAACACTGCTCTCACCCTGTGAATGCTGGACTGTGTTGTCAAAACCACCTAGGAAAACACTTTGGGTGCTGATTTCATCTCTGGTCAATTTTTATCACCTGCAAGTTGCTTTTCTGAAGAAACACTGTGCTTGGATCTCCTTACTGAATTCTCATCACCAAGAACAAGCTAGATTCAAAGTGTAATATATGGTTAAGGCTGTCACTGCACAGAGAACAATCAGTTGATACCACTTCCTTCGTGGAAATGTTCAATTTGCTCTGAATGAGTCCTTTCAACTCTGGGACACTTTCAGGAAATATTCTGGGTATAAACTTGCCAGTAGTGGACTGCTGGCAAAACAGTGTGTTCACCCTACAAATAATAGAAGGTTTCACCCTGAGTCCACTTACAAAAACGCCTTGGGTGCTGATTTTCACTTCACTATCATCAATTTTTAATGCATGCAAGTTACTTCAACAAGTTTTGTTGAAGGAAAAACTGTGCCTGCATCTCCTTACTATAAGCTCTGCTTATAGAACACTTGTATAAAGGTTATGCCACTAAACATCCAGTGAAAAACCAGTTCACACCAGTTCATTTGTGGGAAAGTTTTGGTTTGACCCAAGTGTATATTTTCTGTGATGGGACATTGCAGGTATTTATTCTCAGTGTGAACCTGCCAAATGGGTCTGCTAGCAAAAACACTGATCGAATTCTGTGAAAGCTCATGTGGCATTCTCAAAACCCACTGATGAAAACACTTTGGGTACTGATTCTCCCTTCATTCAAGTCAATTTTTCGTTGCCATCAAGTGACTCCTATAAAGAAATACCATGCTTTGATTGCTTTAATATAGGGTCTTCTCATAGAAGACCCAGGTTCATAATGCCTAGTATGGTTAGGAAGCTCATCACATAGATATCAGCCAGTACACCCCACTTCCATATCAAAAGGTTGTTTGACTCAAGTATGTATTCTCAGTGCTGAGACACTGCAAAGAAACATGCTGGATGTGAACCTGGCAATTGGGGTTTGCTAGCAAAAACTCTGCTCTCATCCTGTGAAAGCAAGATGTGTCATTCTCAAACCCACTGAGGAAAACAATTTGGGTGTTTGAGAAGAACACTTTGGGTGCTGATTCTGTCTTCACAACCATCAACTTTTCTGGCCAATGCATGCCTTTTCTGAAGAAACGCTGTACTTGGATCGCCTTACTAGGAGGTCTGCCCATAGAACACCTAGGTTCATATGCGTTGTAGGCATATGCGAATCACGACACGGAGATCAACCACTTCACACCACTTCCCTCTTGGAAAGGTTCAGTTTGTTCAGAGTGAGTACTTCCAACTCTGGGACACTTTCAGGAAATAGGCTGGGTGTGTGCTTACCATGTGGACTGCTGGCAAAATAGTATGTTCACTCTATAAATTCTAGAAGGTTTCACCCTGAAGCCACTTACAAAAACACTTTGTGTGCTGATTTTCACTTCACTACTGTCAATTTTTGGTGCAAGCAAGTTAAGTTGCTGAAGGAAAAACTGCCTGTGTCTCCTTACTACAAACTCTGCTTATAGAACATCTTGTATGGTTATGCCACTAGATACCCAGTGAAGAACCAGTTCACACCACTTCCTTCATGGAATGGTTGGGTTTGACACAAGTGTCTGTTTTCAGTGCTGGGACATTGCTTGGATTTATTCTTGGTGTGAACCTGCCAATTCGAGTCTGCTAGCAAAAACACTGCTTGAATACAGTGAAAACTCGAATGTAACATTTTAAAAACCCACCGAGGAAAACACTTTGCATGCTGATTCTCCCTTCACTCTGGTCGATTTTTTGTCACTATCAAGAGACTATTCTGATGAAACACCTTACTAAGAGCTCATCTCATAGAACACCTAGGTTCATAATGGCTTGTATGGTTACACAACTTCACACACAGAGAACAATCAGTTCACACCATTTCCACTATCAGAAGGTTTTTTGACTCAAGTGTGTATTTTCAGTGCTGAGAGACATGATGTGTGTGGACATGACAATTGGGGTCTACTAGCCAAAACTGCTCTCATCCTGTGAAAGCAAGAATATGTCATTCTCAAATCCACCTGAGAAAAAGCTTTCAGTGCTTGAATAAACACTTTCACTACCATCAATTTTGGTCGTTAGCTCTTGACTTTTCTGAACACTCTATATGGATCTCCTTACTAGGACCTCTTCCCATGGAACACCAAGGTTGATAGAATATTCTAGGGCTATGCCACACATGACACAGAGATCAGCCAGTTCACACCACTTCCTTTGTGGAAAGGTTCAGTTTGTTCCGGGTGAGTAGTTTCAGGTTTGGGACACTGCAAGGAAATATGCCAGTGTGAACTTGCCAGTTGTAGAAGCCTAAGCATAAACAGTATACTTACCCTGTAAA
Organism: Ovis canadensis; assembly: GCF_042477335.2. Lineage (NCBI taxonomy): Eukaryota > Metazoa > Chordata > Mammalia > Artiodactyla > Bovidae > Ovis > Ovis canadensis. The sequence continues at coordinate 9,117,562 of NC_091259.1, forward strand.
TCCTAGAATGTTTCACTATGAAGCCACTTACAAAAACACTTTGATTCTCATTTCATTACTGTCAATTCTTAGTAACTTTTTGAAAGGAAAATCTACCTGACTCTCCTTACTACCAGCTCTTCTTATAGAACACGTAGGTTCCTACTCTGTCATATGGGTTTGCCACTCACTACATAGAGAACATTTCACATAGCTTTCTAAATGTAAAGGTTCAGTCTGTACCAAATGTATATTTCTAGTGCTGTGAGACTGCAGAGCATGAGGGGTCTGACTCAGCCATTTATAGTCAGCAGGCAAAAACTGTTTTCTCCTCCTTTGAAAGCCAGAGTGTTTCACTCTCAAACCCTCCTAGGAAAACAGCTTGAGTGCTTGTTTTCCTTGGGTAATTGACTTCACTACAGTCCATAAGTGCAAGGAAGTAACTCTACTAAAAGAAACAATGCTCTTGGATATCCACACTAGGAGCTCAATCATAGAACACCAACATTGTTAATGTGTTTATGTTTATACCACGCACCACACAGAGAGAAATCAGTTTAACCATTATGGAAAGCTTCAGTTAGTGCTAAGTGTGTATTTTCAGGGCTGGGACACAGCAGGGAGGTATGATGGGTGTGAACATGCCATTTGAGTTCTGCTGACAAAAGCATTGTTCTCACCCTGTGAAATCTAGACTGTTTCACTCTCAAACCCACCTGGGAAAGCATTTAGGGTTCTGATTCTTTCTTCACTACAGTCAATTCCTGGTGCAAGCAAGTGAATTTTCTGACTGAAACACGGTGCTCAGATCTCCTTCCTAAGAGCTCATCTTCTAGAACGACTAGGCATAATTCCTTGTATGGTTATGCAGCTCAACCCACAGAGAACAACCAGGTCACTCCACTTCCATTGTCAAGAGGTTGTTTGACTCAAGTGAGTATTTTCAGTGCAAAGACACTGCAGGGAAATATGCTGAGTGTGAAACTGGCAATTATGCTCTGCTAGGAGAAGGCAATGGCACCCCACTTCAGTACTCTTGCCTGGAAAATCCTGTGGACAGAGGAGCCTGGAAGGCTGCAGTCCATGGGGTCGCTGAGGGTCAGATACGACTGAGCTACTTCAGTTTCACTTTTCACTTTCATGCATTGGAGAAGGAAATGGCAACCCACTCCAGTGTTCTTGCCTGGAGAATCCCAGGGACGGAGGAGCCTGGTGTGCTGCTGTCTATGGGGTCGTACAGAGTTGGACATGAGTGAAGTGACTTAGCAGCAGCAGCAGCAAAAACTCTGCTCTTGGCCTGTGAAAGCAAGAATGTGTCATTCTCAAACCCACCTAGGAAAATACTTTCAGTGTTTGAGAAAACACTGAAACTAGCAAAAACTAGTTTGGGTGCTGATTCTCTCTTCACTACCGTCAATGTTGGTAGCTTACTTATGACTTTTCTGAAATAACACTGTGCTTGGATCTCCTTATCTGGAGCTCTGCCCATAGAACACCTAGGTTCATAATATCTTCTAGGTGTAGGCCACTCACAATAAGAGATCAACCAGTTCACACCACTTCCTTCATGGAAATGTTTCAGTTAGTTCCGAGTAAGTACTTCCAACTCTGGTACAGTGTCAGGTTTTAATATGCTGGGTGTGAACTTGCCAGTTGTGGACTGCTGGCCAAACAGTTTGCTCACCCTTTAAATCCTAGGATGTTTCACTCTGGAGCCACCTACAAAAACACTTTTGGTTCTGATTTTCACTTCACTACCATCCATTTTTAAGGCAAGCAAGTTACTTTTCTGAAGGAAAACCTGTGCCTGCCTCTCCTTCCTAAGAGCTCTGCTTATAGAATGCCTACGTTCACACTGTGTCATATGGGTTCGCCACTCACCCCCAGAGAACAGTGCACACATCATTCTACATGCAAAGGTTTGGTTTGTCCCAATTGTGCATTTCTAGTGCTAGGAAACAGCAGAGAAACATGCTGTGTGTGCATCAACATTCAGTTGATGGGCAAAAACATTTTTCTCACCCTTTGAAAGCTAGAATGTTTCACTCTCCAAGCCAGCTAGGAAAACACCTTGGGTGCTGATTTTCTCTTCACTACAGTCAGTTGATGCAAGGAAGTGACACTACTAAAGGAAACAATGTGCTTGGATCTCCATCTTAGTGCTCATTTCATAGAACACCAACATTCATAATGCATTGATTTTTCTGCCAAAGCACACAGAGAACAACCAGTTCAACCACTTTCTTCATGGAAAGGTTCAGTTTGTCCCAAGTGTGTATTTTCAAGGCTGGGACACTGCAAGGAAATAGGACAGGTGTGAACCTGACATTTGAGTTCTGCTGGCAAAAACATTGCTCTCACCTCATGAAAGCTGGAGTGTGTCACTGTCAAACCTACCTAGGAAAATAGGAAAACACTTTGGGTGCTGATTCTGTCCTCACTCCCGTCATTTTTTTATCGCCAGGTAGTGGCTTTTCTGAAGAAACACTCTGCTTGGATCTCCTGACTGGGGTCTTATCTCCTAGAACAACCTGGGATCAAGATGCATTGTATGGTTATGGCAGTCACCACACAGAGAACAAGGAGATCACACCACTTCCTTCATGGAAAGGTTCTGTTAGTTCCTAGTGCGTAATCTCAGTTCTGGGACCCTGCAAGGAAATGTGCTGAGGATGAATTTGCCAAATGGGGACAGATAGCAAAACAGTGTGTTCAACTCATGAAAGCGAAAATGTTTCACTTTCAAACCAAGCTAGGAAAAGTCTTTGGTGCCTATTCTCTGTTCACTACAGTCAGTTCTTGGATCAAGCAATTGAGTTTTCTGAATGAAACACTGTCCTTGGCTCTCCTTCCTAAGAGCTCATCTCCTAGAACACCTAGGCTTATAATGCCTTGTACGGTTATGCTACTCCACACACAGCAAACAACCAGTTCACACCACTTCCTTCGTGGAATGTTTTGGTTTGACCCAAGTGTGTATTTTCAGTTCTGGAATATTGCAGGGAATTACTCTCGATGTGAACCTGCCAATTGGGGTCTGCTATCAAAATCACTTCTCAAATCTGACATTCTCAAAACCCACCGAAGAAAACACATTGGGTGCTGATTCTCCCATCACTCCAGTCAATTTTTGTCACTATCAAGTAACTATTCTGAAGAAACACCATGCTTGGATCACCTTACTAGGAGCTCATCTCATAGAACACCTCGGGTCATAATGCCTTGTTTGGTTATGCAATTCAACATGCTTAGAAAAACCACTTCACTCCAGTTCCATCGTCAAAAAGTTGTTTAACTCAAATGTGTATTTTCAGTGTTGAGACACTCCAAGGAAACATATTGGGTGTGAACCTGGCAATTGGGGTCTGCTAGCACAAACTCAGCTCTCATCCTGTGAAAGAAAGAATGTGTCATTCTCAAACCCACCTGGAATAACAATTTGGGTGTTTGGGAAAACACTTTGGATGCTGATTCTCTCTTCACTATCGTCAATTTTTGTCACCAGCTTGAGACTCTTCTAAAGAAACATTGTGCTTGGATCTCCTTACTAGGAGCTCTGCCCATAGGTTCATAATGTGTTCTAGGGCTAGGCCACTCACAACACAGAGATCAACCAGTTGACACCACTTCCTTCGTGGAAAGGTTCAATTTGTTCAGAGTGAGTTCTTTCAGTTTTGGTACACTGCAAGGAAATATGCTGGGTGTGAATTTGCTAGTTGTGGACTCCTGTGCTCACCTTGTAAAACCAAGAATGTTTCACTCTGAAGCCACTTACCAAAGCAGTTTGATTCCCACTTCACTAGTGTCAATTTTTAGTGCAAGCAAGTTACTTTTCTGAAGGAAAATCTGCCTAACTTGCTTTACTAAGAGCTCTGCTTACACAACACCTAGATTCATACTGTGTCATATAGGTTTGCCACTTTCCACATAGAGAACAGTTCACACAATTTTTTAAATGCAAAGTTTTGATTTGTCCCAACTGTGCATTTCTAGTGCCGAGACACAGCAGAGATATATGCTGGGTGTGAATTGGCCATTTACATTCAGCAGGTAAAAACACTTTTCTCACCTTTTGAAAGCCTAGGATGTTTCATTCTCAAAGCAACCTAGGAAAACAGCTTGGGTGCTGACTTTCTCTTCACTACAGTCAATTGGTGCAAGGAAGTGACACTATGAAAGAACACAATGTGCTTGGATCTCCATCCTAGGAGCTCATCTCATAGAACACCAACTTTTATAATGTGTTTATTTTTATGTCAGGCACACACAGAGAACAGTCAGTTCAACTGCTTCCTTGTGGAAATGTCCAGCTTGTCCCAAGTCTGTATTTTCAAGGTTGGGACACTGCACGGAAGTAGGAATCTGCCGTCTGAGTTCTGCTGGCAGGAACACTGCTCTCACCCTGTGAAAGCTAGGCTGTTCCACTCTCCAATCCATATAGGAAAACAGTTTGGGTGCTGATTCTATCTTGGCTACAGTCAATTTTTGTCACCAGCAAGTGGCTTTTCTGAAGAATCACTGTGCTTGGATCCCCTTCCTAAGAGCTCATATCCTAGAACACTGAGTCTCATGATGCTTTGTATGGTTATACAGCTCAACAGAGAACAACCAGTTCACCCCACTTGCTGTGTCAAAAGGTTATTGACTCAAGTGGGTAATTTCAGTACTGAGACACTGCAAGGAAGCATGCTACATATGAACCTGGGAATTGGGGTCTTCTAGCAAATCCTGTTCTCATCCTATGAAAGCAAGAATATGTCTTTCTCAAACCCACCTAGGAAAGCACTTTGGGTGTTTGGAAAACATTTTGCGTGCTGATTCTCTCTTCATTGCCATCAATTTTGGCAGTAGCTCATGACTTTTCTGAAGAAACTCTGTGCTTGGATCTCCTTACTGTTATCTCATGACCTAGAGAAACCAAGGTTCAAAATGCATTGTATGGTTATGGCAGTACCACGCAGAGAACAACCAGTTTGCACCACTTCCTTCATGGAAAGCTTCTGTCCTCCATGGAACGCTTTGTTCTAAGCTTCTGTCCTTCATGGAAAGGTTCAGTTTGTCCCAAGTATGTAGTTTCAGGGCTGGACACTGCAAGGAAATATGCTGGTTGTGATCCTGCTAATTGGAGACTTATGGCAAAGAGTATGCTCATCCTTTAAAGGTAGTATGTTTCATTGTCACATTCACCTAGGACCCATTTAGGAAAACACTAGTTTTGAACTGGCCATTTTTGGCCGAGGGCTAAAACAGTTTTCTCCCCTTTGAATGGTAGGAAGTTTCACTCTCAAACCCACCCTGGAAAACATTTTGGGTGATGATTCTCTCTTCATTACACTCCATTTTTGACACAAGCAAGTGGGTTTTCTAAAGGAAACACTGTGCATGGATCTCAATAATAGGAGCTCATCTCCTTGAACAGCTAGGTTCACATTACATTGCATGGATATGCCACTCAACACAGAGAACAACCAGTTCCCACCACTTCCTTCATGGAAATGTTCAGTTTGTCTCAAGTGTGTATTTTCAGTTCTGAGACACTGCAGGGAAATATCCTGTGTGTGAACCAGCCAGTTGGGTCTGCTTACAAAAACAGTGTTCTCACCCTCTGATAGCTAGAATGCTTCACCCTCAAACCCACCTAGAAAAACATTTTGGGTACTGGTTCTCTCCTCACCAGTTAATTGTTGGCACAAGCAAGTGACACTTCTGATGGAAACACTGTGCTGGGATCAGGAGCTCATCTCCTAGAACACCTATGTTCATAATGTATTGCATGGGTATGCCAGTCAACACACACAGAACAAGCCCATCATACCACTTCCTTGTAGAAAGTTCAGTTTGTTCCAAGTGTGTATTTTCATTTCTGGGATACTGCAGAGAAATATGCTGGTTGTCAACTTGCCAACCGGGGACTGTTTACAAAAACAGTGTGCTCACCCTGTGAAAGCTATAATGTTTCATTTGCAAACCCACCTATGAAGATGCTTTGGGTGCTGATTTTCCCTTCATGACAGTCAATTCTTTGCACAAGCAGGTAACTTTTCTTAAGGAAACACTGTGCTTGGAGCTCAACACTAACAGCTCATCTCCTACAACACCTAGGTTCATAAGGCCACTCACCACAGAGAGAACAACCAGTTCACACCACTTCTTTCATGGAAAGTTTTGTTCCAAATGTGTATTTTCAGTTCTGGGACACTGCAGGAAACATGGTGGATGTGAACCTGCCAATTGGGGTCTGCTAACAAAAACACTGGAAATTTCTGGTTCTTGGGTGGAGCTTGGCTTCAGTGTAGCTATGGAGACTTGGGTGGACTATCGTCTATTAATGTGTCCTGTGGTCAGGAGCTCTATGATGATCCAAAATCCTGAAGTTGAGTCCCTTGGCTCTGGGTTTTGGTCACAACCTCTTACAATAGTATCAACACATCTCCATCCACACAGCACAGAATATAGAATCCCTAGGTCAATAATGAAACAACTCTTCACAGCCAGGAATACCCAAAGAGATTCACAAAGTTATATAGAGAATAGAAGAGGAAGGAAGGAGAAAGAGATGACCAAGAGGAGAGAAGAGAGAGTCAAAAATGAAGAGAGCAATCAACCCAGTAATCAAATCCATAAGTAAAAATGGGTACTAAAAATTAGCCTCTTAAAGATACAAAATTAATAACAACAGATCAAAAAACAAAAATTAAAAACCTAGAAAAAATTAGACTCTCAAAATGACAATGCTAAAAAAGACAAAATAGAGCACACAAATTTAAAAATATGGAACTTATTCAAAAAATAACTTTTTTTCTTTTTTTTAGAAAGGTAAAGGTAGGGTATTAAAAAAAGTTAAAGGAGTAATAAAGAACCATATTAGAACAGTTTGAAGGAAAAAAGAAAATGAGAAGGGGAGGGAAGGAGAAAAAAGAGAGGAAAAACAAAATAAAAAAAGAAAGAAAGAATAACATTTTAAAAAATTAAAAATAATATGGTAAAATAATATGGTAGTAGTGAGGTAGATGTTCATGTGATTCCTCCGTTTTCCTTCTCCAGTCGAGTTGCCTACTCAGAAATTCTTCCAATATACCTAGGAATGTCTCTGGAGCTCTTGTTAGTATAGATTCAGTCCATTGTTCTGGCTTGTACTTGTTCTCAAAGTCTACAGGTGCCCCTCAAATGCACAGTCTCAGCTTAACTGCAGGAGTTTAATCTGTTGCACCTGCCACCTCTGGGGCGATTCCTCCTTTTTTATTTTTTGCTTAGGTTGGCCTCCTCTGCTTGCAAGTCTCTCTTCAGTGTTTGATTTCCACCCTGACATGACGGGGTGAAAGTGGTCACTTATTCGGGCTCACCTGCTCAGTTGTACTGTGGAGAGGGAGGGACACTGCAAACAAATACTACTGGTGTGTGGGGGGAGCTCTCACAGTTGATATACCACTGGGGAGTCTAAGTCACCTGGGCTCCCAGGTGCCCTGTGAGGGCACAGTCCATGGCATTTTCTTAATTGCTTTTGGGTTTTTGTCAGTCTTTTCCTTCTCTTGTGTTTCCTGCCTATAGAAGTCACTTTAACATTTGTTGTAAAGCTAGTTTGGTGGCGCTAAATTCTCTTAACTTTTGCTTGTCTGTACACCTTTTGATTTCTCTATAAATTTTGAATGAGACCCTTGCCAGGTAGAGTAATATTGGTTGTAGATTTTTGCCTTTCAGTAATTTAAATATATCCTGCCATTTCCTTCTGGCCTGAAGAATTTCTGCTGAAAGATTAGCTGTTAAACTTTTGGGGTTTCCTTAGTATGTTACTTATTGCTTTTCCTTTGCTGCTTTTAATATTCTTTTTTGTGTGTTTAGTCTTTGTTAGTATAATTATTATGTGTCTCAGGATGTTTCTTCTTGGGTTTGCCCTGTATGGGTCTCTCTGTTCTTCTTGGACTCGATTGACTATTTCCTATCCCATGCTGGAGAATTTTTTGACTATATCACTTCAGAAATATTCTCAGACCTTTTCTTTTTCTCTTCTTCTTCTAGAACCCCTACGATTTGAATGTTAGTGCATTTAATATTGTTTCACAGGTCTCTGAGACTATCCTCAATTCTTTACATTTTTTTCCCTTTTTCTGCTTTTCAGTAGTTATTTCCACCATTGTATCTTCCAGCTCACTAAATCCTTCATCTGCCTCAGTTATTCTGCTATCAATTAATTCTAAAGTACTTTTAATTTCAAAATTAAGTAATTTCAATACTTAATTTTAAAATTAAGTACTAATTTTTAATACTTAAAAATACTTTTAAGTATTTTAAATTTTTACTTTCTAAAGTATTTCTATTTTTAATTGTGTCATTCATTTCTGTTTGTTTATTCTTTTTTTCTTCTAGGTCCTTGTTACATGTGTTAATTTATCCTTTCATTTTCTCCATTCTATTTTCAAAGTTTTGGATGATCTTTTCTAACATTACTCTGCTTTTTGGTAGTTTGCCTATTTCCTCTTCATTTATTTGGCCTTGTGAGTTTCTAATTTGTACCTTAATTTTCATAATATTTTTCTGTCCTTTCATTTTTTTTCTAACTTACAGTTCTTGAGGTCTCCTTTTCCTAGGCTTTAGGGTCATATTCCTTCTTCATTTTGGTTTCTGTCCTTGGTGGGTTAGGTTGGTTCAGTGGTTTGTGTAGGATTTGTTTGGGAGGGACTTGTGCATTCTGGTAGGAAAAGGTGAAATTTTTTTTTCCCCCTCAGATAAGCAGGGCTGTGTGATGAAGTATGTTTTGAGCTGTCCGTGGGAACCCTGTGGGCTGATGATTAGGTTTGTGTTTTCGTCTTGCTTCTCTTTTATGTGAGGCATCTTACACTGTCTACTCCCAGCAGCTGCGTGATGCTGGGTCTTGTAAACTTGTGGAGGCCTTCATGGGAGTTCTCACTGATTAATAAAGGTCCATCTAGTCAAGGCTATGGTTTTTCCAGTGGTCATGTATGGATGTGAGAGTTGGACTGTGAAGAAAGCTGAGCACTGAAGAATTGATGCTTTTGAACTGTGGTGTTAGAGAAGACTCTTGAGAGTCCCTTGGACTGCAAGGAGATCCAACCAGTCCATTCTGATGGAGATCAGCCCTGGGATTTCTTTGGAGGGAATGATGCTAAAGCTGAAACTCCAGTACTTTGGCCATCTCATGTGAAGAGTTGACTCACTGGAAAAGACTCTGATGCTGGGAGGGATTGGGGGCAGGAGAAGAAGGGGACGACAGAGGATGAGATGGCTGGATGGCATCACTGACTTGATGGATGTGAGTCTGAGTGAACTCCAGGAGTTGGTGATGGACAGGGAGGCCTGGCATACTGCGTTTCATGGGGTCACAAAGAGTTGGACACAACTGAGCAACTGAACTGAACTGAACTGAGGGTTAGGAGTTCTCTGTCAGTCTAGGGTCTTGGGTCCAGGACCCAATCCAAAGACTCAGGGCTGATCGCTGGCTGGGGAACTGTGATTCTACAAGTCATTTGTTATGTCATTAAAGGGAGTTAAAATAAACATACAAAAACAAGAAATAAAGATGAACCCCAGGCAAATGGTAAATACAAAATCAGAAAAATAACAAAAAATAATGGAATTCACATAGACTCAGGTACATACACACAAACAAAACCAAAATAGTACAAAGAAAAAGTACAAAAGTGTGATCTGGCAAGCAAAGAATACTAAAAATGATATTGAGGGAAAAAAATAACTAAAACACAAACTGGAAAACAAACCCAAGCAGAGTGCTAACTGGGGAATAAAGCAAAACAAAACAAAACAAAACAAAACAAAAACAAACAAACAAGAAACCCCCCCCCCCAAACTAACAAACATGGTGAAAAAAAGAAAGAAAGAGAATGAAAGAAAGGAAAAGTAGAAAAGCAAAGTTAAATTGAATTATATTTAAAAGATTTATATATATTAAAAAATAACTACAGCAGGAAAAGAACAGTAATGAATAAAACCAATATATATATATATATTTTTTAAATTTAAGAAAAGAAAAAATATCCCCAGAGAACCACAAAAGGCCAGTGTAGTGGTAGAAGTGACATCTTATCGTGAATGATGTTGGATTTGTGATCTCTGAAGAAGCTTCAGTTTGGGGATTGGGCACCAGGCTTAATCACTCAGAGCTTTTGTGCAATAAAACTCAGAAATTTTATTATAGTCAAAGAGGACAGAGAAAGCTTCTCCCACAGACATCAGAACGCAGATGGAGACTGTCCCGCATGCTAGTATGGTCAAGGCCTTATATCTTTTTAACATACCCACTCCAACAGTGGAAGTGGCAAATAGATTCAAGGGATTAGATCTGACAGACAGAGTGCCTGATGAACTATGGACGGAGGTTCATGACATTGTACAGGAGGCAGTGATCAAGATCATCCCCAAGAAAAAGAAATGCAAAAAGGCAAAATGGCTGTCTGAGGAGGCCTTTCAAACAGCTGAGAAAAGAAGTGAAAGGCAAAGGAGAAAAGGAAAGATATACTCATCTGAATACAGAGTTTCAAAGAATAGCAAGGAGAGATAAGAAAGCCTTCCTCAGTGATCAATGCAAAGAAATAGAGTAAAACAATAGAATGGGAAAGATTGGAGATTTCTTCAGGAAAATTAGAGATTCAAAGGGAAAATTTCATGTAAATATGTTCATAATAAAGAACCTAACAGAAGCAGAAGATATTTAAAAAAGGTGGCAAGAATACACAGAAGAACAGTACAAAAAAGATCTTCACGACCAAGATAACCACGATGGTGTGATCACTCACCTGGAGCCAGACACCCTGGAATGCAAAGTCAAGCGGGCCTCAGGAAGCATCACTATGAATAAAGCTAGTGGATGTGATGAAATTCCAGTTGAGCTATTTCAAATCCTAAAAGATGATGCTGTGAAAGTGCTTCACTCAATATGCCAGCAAATTTGGAAAACTCGGCAGTGGCCACAGGACTGGAAAAGGTCAGTTTTCATTCCAATCCTTAAGAAAAGCAATGCCAAAGACTGTTCAAACTATGCACAATTGCATTCATCTCACACACTAGCAAAGTAAAGCTCAAAATTTTCCAAGTTAGGCTTCAACAGTACATAAACGGTGAACTTCCTGATATTCAAGCTGGATTTAGAAAAGGCAGAGGAACCAGAAATCAAATTGCCAACATCTACTGGATCACAGAAAAAGCTAGAGAGTTCCAGAAAAGCATCTACTTCTCCTTTATTGACTACGCCAAAGCCTTTGACTGCATGGATCATAAAAAACCGTGGAAAATTTTTCAAGAGATGGGAATACCAGACCACCTTACCTGCCTTCTATGCAGGTCAAGAAGCAACAATTAGAACTGGTCGTGCCCACTGCTGCCTATACCCAGAGCTACAGCCAACCTGGGAGAACACTCTCCCACTGCATACCGGTGGTCCCCATGGCCCTAACACACACAACCTACTGCACCGAGCTTCCCCTGCTCAGGGACTGAGGGCATTGCTCCACCCAGTGATGCCACCGGCCAATGGAGACCAGGGGATGACACCCACATGATGCATGGAACAACAGACTGGTTCCAAATCAGGAAAGGAGTATGTCAAGGCTGTATATTGTCACCTTGCTTATTTAACTTATACGCAAAGTATATTATGCAAAATGCCAGGCTGGATGAAGTACAAGTGGGAATCAAGATTGCCGGAAGAAATATCAATGACTCCAGGACACAGATGACACCACCCTTATGGAAGAAAGTGAAGAGGAACTAAAGAGCCTCTTGATGAAAGCGAAAGAGGAGAGTGAAAAAGTTGGCTTAAAACTCAACATACAGAAAACTAAGATCATGGCATCTGGTCCCACCAGTTCATGGAAAATAGATGGGGAAACAATGGAAACAGTGAGAGACTTTATTTTTTTTGCACTCCAAAATCACTGCAGATGGTGATTGCAGCCATGAAATTAAAAAACACTTGCTCCTTGGAAGAAAAGCTGTGACGAACCCAGACAGTATATTGCAAAGCAGAGACATTACTTTGCCAACAAGTCTGTCTAGTCAAAGCTATGGTTTTTCCACCAGTTATGTCTGGATGTGAGAGTTGGATGATAAAGAAAGCTGAGTACCAAAGAATTGATGCTTTGGAACTGTGTTGTTGGAGAAGACTCTTGAAAGTCCCTTGGACTGCAAGAGGATCCAACCAGTCCATTCTAAAGGAAATCAGTCCTGAATATTCACTGGAAGAACTGATGCTGAAGCTGAAACTTCAATACTTTGGCCACCTGATGTGAAGAACTGATTCACAGAAAAAGACCCTGAATCTGGGAAAGATTGAAGGCAGGAGGAGAAGGGGACCACAGAGGATGAGATGGTTGGATGGCATCACTGACTCAATAGACATGAGTTTGAACAAGTTCCAGGAGTTGGTGATGGACAGGGAAACCTGGCATGGTGTAGTTCATGGTGTTGCAGAGTCGGACACAACTGATTGACTGTACTGAACTGAACTGAACTCCCACAACATATATATTAAATTAACAAGATTAGAACTAGCAATAGAAATGTCTTACCAGACCCACTGGTACAACATACATCTTAAGATAACAAGATCATCTAAGATTAGTCAGAATGTTCTTTTAAGAAGGACAAACATATCCTCAAGATACATTGTTCTTATAAAATCATTAGTACAGAGCTTAAGGAAAAACATATCCTTGAGCAAGATGAGTTGTTTTGTTGTATAATCATTAGCTCTGAGCTTAAGGAAAGTTAGTCTTAAAAACTGTTGTCATAACAACTCAGAGTTTAAGAATAAACATGTTATGTGACTAACACAAAGTAATGCAGAAAAAATGGTTGTCCTTTTCTCCTCCTTGAGAGCCCTAGACCCCTTTCTCCTTGAGGGCCCTGGACTCCTTATCAACCTACCTAAGAATTAACTCTCTCACAAGCATATGAAAGAAATAGAAAGTGTGATTGGAAGATGGCAATGACGACCCTGTATGCAAGACAGGAAAAAAGACACAGATGTGTATAACAGACTTTTGGACTCAGAGGGAGAGGGAGAGGGTGGGATGATTTGGGAGAATGGGAATTCTAACATGTATACTATCATGTAAGAATTGAATCGCCAGTCCATGTCTGACGTAGGGTGCAGCATGCTTGGGGCTGGTGCATGGGGATGACCCAGAGAGATGTTGTGGGGAGGGAGGTGGGAGGGGGGGTCATGTTTGGGAACGCATGTAAGAATCAAAGATTTTAAAATTAAAAAAAAAAAAAAGTTAAAAAAAAAAAGAAGTTCTCAAAAGACTAAGTAGAGTTAATAGGAATAATAAAATCAACAACCACAGCAACAGGGGGAAAAGAAAAAGAATCCAGAACCAATAATAGAACAAATCAAAATAAAAGAATGATAAATATTTTTCTCAGATCTCAGCTATCAGTGTCCTTTCCTTCACTGTTACAGACCACCTGCGTCTCCTTAGGGATCCCTCCAGTACTGGCGTGGTCTCTGGACCTTCTGTGGGAACAGCTCAGACTCTAATCTTGTCCTACTGTTGGGTGTTCTTGCCTCCAATGTCCACAGTTGCCAGAGTTAGTGCGTTTCCTTCTGTGGGAACTCTCATTGTTCTTTCATAGACACAGAGTCTGCCTAGTCGAGTGTGTGGATTTAATCTGCAGCTTGTACAATTGGTACAATTGGGAAGGTATTTGCTCCTCCTCCTTAGCCCCACTGCCCCTGCATTTCAATTGTGTTTTTATCTCGAAAGGTTGTTGCTGAGCTGTGAAAAATGCTGGGATTCTTGGCCTCCAGAGTAGAAGAATTCAATCCGGGGCTAGTGCTGAGGCTTGATTGCTCACAGCTTTTGTGTAATAAAGTTTTATAAAGTATAAAAGAGATAGAGAAAGCTTCTGACATAGACATCCGAAGTGGACAGAAAGAGTGCTTCCCCGCTAGTCTTTGGCCAGATGCTGGGTCTCGTGCATTGCAGGCAGATGCTTTACCATCTGAGCTACTAGAGAAGCCTTATATAGCTACTAGCATGCTGCTAATTGGAGAAAGGAAATGTCTCAAAACTCAGAGAATGGCACAAGTCCCCTCACACGCAACATGCATTTTTAAATAACATTGGCACAAGGTGAGTGGTGTCCCAGGCCATAAAATGGCTGACATGAATCTTGAAGAAAGGCAGGTTTCCAAGCAAATACTGTCTTATTAACATAGCTCAAGAGAACGTTTGTATGAGTGAAACATACTGGTTTGTCAAGTTGGTTCTGAGTCTTAAGCAGAACCAACTTGAAGACAGGGTCTAGGATAAATACATAGCTCACTAACATAGCTTAAGACAAACATTTCATAAGAAAAATACATTGGTTAGCTCAAGGTTTGAGAAAAGTTAAGTTCAGGTGGAACTGGGTGTTGTCATGGCAACACATAATTTTAAAAGAAACCTCTTTTTAAATTTCTATAGAGAAGGGGAAATAATCTAACACTTGTAGTTTATTTCCTCTGAAGGAGGAAAGGAACAGGCTGAGCTGACTTCATTTTGAAAAGGAAGGTTTCCTTGTCCATCTTACATTCCCAGTGAACTTTGGACTATGTGCCTGGAGGCCATAGAGATCACATACCTATGACAGAACAGACCTCCCAGCCTGATAGACACCAGATCCCATAACAAGATTTCCCTTTGCCAGAAAGAATGTAATAATCCCCTGTGTAGTCAATCACCTTCATAATCTTTATAGCACCTATTGGTGTAGGTTACAAAGTATAACCAGTTGACCTTTCTGATTATGAATCATGGCTGTAACCTGATTGTATCTCCCTTTAACATTTTCCAGGCTAAGCTTAAGGAATTTGGAGATGTGGGCCTGAGCAGTACACTTAAGGTATATAAGGTGTTCACAGAAGTTGGTTGGGGTCCCTGGCTAAAGAGGAAACTCTGCCTCAGACCCACCTGTGTAATAAACTGCACTCCAGTATCCACACTGTCCTTCTGAGTGGGTTTGTTTCCTGGAGCATTTGGCTATAACACCTCCTGCCACTTAAGAGAGAGAGAAAAAATCTCTGACACTTGCTGCCTATATCCCCCATTTGGAGAACCCTAGATTCCTGCCTGTTACCCTCTCAATCTCTATTCTACATGTGGATTATCCACAGAAATTTGCTCCTGAGGCTGCCCTGGAGGACTTGCCCAGTGAGGACCGAGTGCGGAGGTGGTGCAGATGTTTGGATTTCAGGGACCCTGGTGGTACAAAGTGTGCTGGATGCCAGCTGCCTCAGCTATAGTACTATTAAGAGTCTTTTTCTAGCCTCTGACAGCTGGCATACTATTCATACTGTTCATGGGGTTCTCAAGGCAAGAATACTGAAGTGGTTTGCCATTCCCTTCTCCAGTAGACCACATTCTGTCAGACCTCTCCACCATGACCCGCCTGTATTGGGTGGCCCCACATGACATGGCTTAGTTTCATTGAGTTAGACAAGGCTGTGGTCTGTGTGATCAGATTGGCTAGTTGTCTGTGATTGTGGTTTCAGTCTGTCTGCCTTGTGAAGTCTTCTCTCAGCACCTACCATCTTACTTGAGTTTGTCTTACCTTAGACGTAGGGTATCTCTTCACGGCTGCTCCAGTAAAGCGCAGCCGCTGCTTCTTACCTTCGACGTGGGGCAGTTCCTCTCGGCTGCGCTTCTATGCTGTCGCAGCTGCCATGCTTCAACAACACCCAGTTGTGGATGGGACTGGGGATAGAAGCAAGGTTCAATGCTGTAAAGAGCAATATTGCATAGGAACCTGGAATGTTAGGTCCATGAATCAAGGCAAATGGGAAGTGGTCAAATAGAAGATGACAAGAGTGAACATTGACATTCTAGGAATCAGCAAACTAAGATGGACTGGAATGGGTGAATTTAACTCATACGACCATTATATCTACTAACTGTGGGCAGGAATCCCTTAGAAGAAATGGAGTAGCCATCATAGTCAAGAAAAGAGTGTGAAATGCAGTATTTGGATGCAATCTCAAAAACAACAGAATGCTCTCTGTTTGTTTCCAAGGCAAACCATTCAATATCACAGTAATCCACGTCTATGCCCCAACCAGAAACGCTGAAGAAGCTGAAGTTGAACAGTTCTATGAAGACCTACAAGACCTTTTAGAACTAACACCCAAAAAAGATGTCCTTTTCATTATAAGGGACTTGAATGCAAAAGTAGGAAGTCAAGAAACTCCTGGAGTAACAGGCAAATTTGGCCTTGGAGTACAGAATGAAGCAGGTCAAAGGCGAATAGAGTTTTGCCAAGAAAACTGGTCACAGCAAACACCCTCTTCCATCAACACAAGAGAAGACTCTACAGATGGACATCACCAGATGGTCAACACCGAAATCAGACTGATTATATTCTTTGCAAACAAAGATGGAGAAGTTCTATACAGTCAACAAAATCAAGACTGGGAGCTGACTTGCTCAGATCATGAACTCCTTATTGTCAAATTCAGACTTAAACTGAAGAAAGTGGAGAAAACCACGAAACCATTCAGGTATGACCTGAGTCAAATCCCTTAGGACTATACAGTGGAAGTGAGAAATAGATTTAAGGG
This sequence comes from Ovis canadensis, assembly GCF_042477335.2. Taxonomy (NCBI): domain Eukaryota; kingdom Metazoa; phylum Chordata; class Mammalia; order Artiodactyla; family Bovidae; genus Ovis; species Ovis canadensis. The sequence continues at coordinate 9,134,111 of NC_091259.1, forward strand.
ACTAGATCTGACAGACAGAGTGCGTGAGGAACTATGGATGGAGGTTCGTGACATTGTAGAGGAGACAGAGATCAAGACCATCCCCAAGAAAAAGAAATGCAAAAAAGCAAAATGGCTGTCTGACGAGGCCTTATAAACAGCTGTGAAAAGAAGAGAAGTGAAAAGCAAAGGAGAAATGAAAGATATACCCATTTGAATGCAGAGTTCCAAAGAATAGCAAGAAGAGATAAGAAAGCCTTCCTCAGCAATCAATGCAAAGAAATAGAGGAAAATAATAGAATGGGAACACTAGAGATCTCCTCAGGAAAATTAGAGATACCAAGGGAACATTTCATGCAAAAATGGGCTCAATAAAGGAGAGATGGTAGGGATCTAACAGAAGCAGAAGATATTAAGAAGAGGTGGAAAAAATACACAGAAAACTGTACAAAAAAGATCTTCACGACCCAGATAACCACAATAGTGGGATCACTCACCTAGAGCCAGACATCCTGGAATATGAAGGCAAGCGGGCCTGAGAAAGCATCACTATGAACAAAGTTATTGGAAGTGATGGAATTCCAGCTGAGCTATTTCAAATCCTGAAAGATGATGCTGTGAAAGTGCTGCACTCCATATGCCAGCAAATTTGGAAAACTCAGCAGTGACCACAGGACTGGAAAAGGTCAGTTTTCATTCTAATCCCAAAGAAAGGCAATGCCAAAGAATGCTCAGACTACCACACAATTGCACTCATCTCACACGCTAGGAAAGTAATGCTTAAAATTCTCCAAGCCAGGCTTCAGCAATACATGAACCATGAACTCCCAGATGTTCAAGCTGGATTTAGAAAAGACAGATGAACTAGAGATCAAATTGCCAACATCTGATGGATCATTGAAAAAGCAAGAGAGTTCCAGAAAAACATCTATTTCTGCTTTACTGACTATGCCAAAGCCTTTGACTGTGTGGATCACAAGAAATTGTGGAAAATTCTTCAAGAAATGGGAATACCAGACCACCTGACCTGCCTCTTGAGAAACCTGTATACAGGTCAGGAAGCAACAGTTAGAACTGGACATGGAACAACAGACTGGTTCATAATAGGAAAAGAAGTACGTCAAGGCTGTATATTGTCACCTTGCTCATTTAACTTATATGCAAAGTACATCATGAGAAACACTGGGCTGGAGGAAGCACAAACTGGAATCAAGACTGCCAGGAGAAATACCAGTAACCTCAGATATGCAGATGACACCACCCTTGTGGCAGAAAGTGAAAAAGAACTAAAGGGCCTCTTGATGAAAGTTAAAGAGGAGAGTGAAAAAGTTGGCTTAAAGCTCAACATTCAGAAAACATAGATCATGGCATCCGGTCACATCACTTCATGTCAAACAGACAGGGAAACAGTGGAAACAGTGTAAGACTTTATTTTTCTGGACTCCAAAATCACTGCAGAAGGTGACTGCAGCCATGAAATTAAAAGACTCTTGCTCCTTGGAAGTAAAGCTCTGACCAACCTAGACAGCATATTAAAAAGCAGAGAAATTACTTTGTCAACAAAGGTCCGTCTAGTTAAGGCTATGGTTTTTCCAGTGGTCAGGTGTGGATTTGAGTTGTATTATAAAGAAAACTGAGCACCAGGAATTGATGCTTTTGAACTGTGGTGTTGGAGAAGACTCTTGAGAGTCCCTTGGACTGCAAGGAGATCCAACCAGTCCATCCTAAAGGAGATCAGTCCTGGGTGTTCATTGGCAGGACTGAAGTTGAAGCTGAAACTCGAATACTTTGGCCACCTGATGTGGAGAGCTGACTTACTGGAAAAGACCCTGATGCTGGGAAAGATTGAAGGCAGGAAGAGAAGGGGACAAAAGAGGATGAGATGGTTGGATGGCATCACCAACTCAATGGACATGGGTTTGGGTGGACTCTGGGAGTTGGTGATGGACAGGGAGGCCTGGCGTGCTGTGGTTCATGGGTTTGCAAAAAGTCGGACATGAGTGAGGGACTGAACTGACCTGACAGCTGGCATTCAAGGAACCTCCCTGGCTGGTTCTTCTCTGTTGCTCGAGGCATTCAGGCAGTTAGACGGCCCCCCTGGCTGTGGTCCTTTTTTATTGCTTCACATGTGAGGCACTTAAGTGGCCCCGTGGCTGGGGTCCTTCTTTAGGCACTTAACCCTCCTTCCCCCTCGGCTTAAGATTCTTTTCCATTTCTTGGTGTGTCGGGGACCACCCTGTCTGAGGTCTTTCTGTGTTGATCAGCTGCTGGTGCTGGCATGTGGGCAGAGAGGTGATGGTGATGGCCCCACCCTCTGTGTGTAACTCAGCAGTATTGCTCAAAGGCATTTCTCATGGCGATCTCCTCTCTAATATCCCCTTGGGCAGTCTCCCTACAGTCAACAGCAGACTTTGTCCTGGGGTTGCTCTCCAATTCTTAGGGTTTAGCTCCCAGCCGCCGCGCATTCCAGGGGAGTTCCATCCTTTTCCAGGGTACGTACAGATGTGGCAAGACTGTATTGTTCTCATTCCATTCAGCCAATCGCAGATCACTGCTGCACTCTTGAACAGTCTCAAATTCTCCTGTGTCCCAAACAATTGCAGTTTCATTTCCCCCATCTACCGGGTGTAGGATCAGTCCTGCTCACTCTCTGGTTTTTCTCCTCCTTCATTTGTTCTGCCAAATTTTGCAAGGGTCTATATATTCCTTTCCAGTGGTCAAGGATTCCTGCCTGCTGTCAGCTGGTGTCCTGCAAAAGCTTCTGTGTCTGAAGGTGTATTCCTGATGCATCAGTGGAGAGATGTACTCCATGTCACCTACTCCTCTGCCATTTTGTTTCTCCTGTTATCTGTAAACTTTTTAATGATGACCATTCTGAACGGTGTGAAGTGATATACTGTACTTTTGATTTGCATTTCTCTAATAATTAGCTATATTGAGCATCTTTTTATAGCCTATTGGCCATCTAGATGTCTTCTTTGGAGAAATGTCTGTTTAGGTTTTCTTCCCCATTTTTTATTGGCTTGTCTTTTAGTTGTTGAGTAGGATATTTTTAAATTATGCACTTTATTTTGACATTATTGGAAATTCATATGTAGCTGTAAAATACTAGAGATATCCTGTTTACTATGCATACAAAACTTCTCAGTCGTGTCTGACTCTTTGCGACCCGTGGACTGTAGCCCACCAGGCTCCTCCACCATGGGATTCTCCAGGGAAGAATACTGGAGTGGGTTGCCATTTCCTTCTCCAGGGGATCTTCCTGACCCAGGGATCGAACCCAGGTCTCCCACATTGCAGGCAGATGCTTTAACCTCTGAGCCACCAGGGAAGCCCATAGAACAATATTACAATCAGAATTTTGATATTGATACAATCAAGCTACATAACATTAACATCTCAACAAGGATCCCTTGTGTCTTACTGCAGACATACCTTCCTCCTTCCTGTCCCCAGCACCTCTTTATCCCCTGGCAGTCACTAATCTGCTATTTCTAGAATTTCGTCATTTAAAGGATGTTATATAAATCCTTTATATATATGTGTGTATATCAGTTCAGTTCAGTCACTCAGTCGTGTCCGACTCTTTGCGACCTCATGAACCACAGCATGCCAGGCCTCCCTGTCCATCACCAACTCCCGGAGTTCACTCAAACTCAAGTCCATCAAGTTGGTGATACCATCCAGACAGCTCATCCTCTGTCGTCCCCTTCTCTTCCTGCCCCCAATCCCTCCCAGCATCAGAGTATTTTCCAATGAGTCAACTCTTTGCATAAGGTGGCCAAAGTATTGGAGTTTCAGCTTTAGCATCAGTCCTTCCAAAAAACACCCAGGACTGATCTCCTTTAGAATGGACTGGTTGGATCTCCTTGCAGTCCAAGGGACTCTCAAGAGTCTTCTCCAACACCACAGTTTAAAAACATCAATTCTTCAGCGCTCAGCTTTCTTCACAGTCCAACTTTCACATCCATACATGACCACTGGAAAAACCATAGCTTTCACTAGACAGACCTTTGTTGACAAAGTAATATCTCTGCTTTTGAATATGCTATCTAGGTTGGTCATAACTTTCCTTCCAAGGAGTAAGCATCTTTTAATTTCATGGCTGCAATCACCATCTGCAGTGATTTTGGAGCCCCCCTACCAAATAAAGTCTGACACTGTTTCCTCATCTATTTCCCATGAAGTGATGGGACCAGATGCCATGATCTTAGTTTTCTGAATGTTGAGCTTTAAGCCAACTTTTTCACTCTTCTCTTTCACTTTCATCAAGAGGCTTTTTAGTTCCTCTTCAGTTTCTGCCATAAGGATGGTGTCATCTGCATATCTGAGGTTATTGATATTTCTCCCGGAAATCTTGATTCCAGCTTGTGTGTGTGTGTGTGTGTGTGTGTGTGTGTGTGTGTATATATATATATATGTATATAAAAATATATATATAAATGTAAATATATACACTATGTATACTTTCATAACTGACTTTTTCACTCAGTGCAATTTTCTGGTCATTTACCCATACTGTAATATGTATCAATAGTTCATTTTTTTTTTTAGTTCATTACTTTTTATTGCTGAGTTAGTATCCCATGGTATAGATGTATGATAATTAAACCATTCACTATATAATAGTAGATTGAATAACTGTCCCCAAAATAGCAATCCCTAATCCCTGGAACTTGTGAATTTAATTTATATGGCAAAAAACCCCCATAAATATGACTTAGTTTAATAAATTTGAGTCCTAGATTATTTGAGTGGGCCATAAATTCAGTCACAACCATCCTTGTAAGGTAGAGGCAGAGGTAGATTTGACATGTGCTAAAGAAGAGGCAATGTGTCCTTGAAGACTATGAACACCAGCTGAGGGATGTTGGCAGCCCCCAGAAGCTAAGAGGCAAGGAACTGATCTCCCCTGGAGCCCTAGAGCCTCTGGAGAGAGTACAGCCCTGCTGACACCTTAATCTCAGCCCAGATTTTAGACTTCTGGCCTCCAGAAGTGTGAGAGAATACATTTGTCTTCTTGTAAGCAACCAAATTTTTGGTAATGAGCAAGCCCACATTCCCATTTCCCTAAGACTCTGGACCCTTCCAAACGTTCTGTTTCCACCGAGCTGACTGTAGGCAGCTATTGTGTCTATACTGCTATCATTCCCAGCTTTCCAAGCCAATACATTAAATCACATTTCCCATGTGAGTACACCAGTATCAATAACCCTGGCCTATCCTATGTTACACTTTTGGTGTGAACCCTTAGAATCCACTTCCATACTTGTTTCGCAGACTCCTACTGATGCAAAGTGGTAATATCTTGTACAGGTGCCTTTTCTTGGGCTCAACCTTGTACTCATTTGGGATATGCTGGCATTTTATTGTTTTCCAGAGGGTAAAGGTGGATGGCAGATATAGACCCTGATATCCTCTGAGAGAATTTTCTTAGGTGAAGTCACTGAAAGCTTTATTTTCTTGAGAGTAAGACTGTTTCCCTCAAAGAGGAAGGATTCCTTCTGTCAACTACAAAGGACAAGATATTCCTCTAAAGCTGCCACAGTTAAGTTTTCTGAAGTTTCACACTTGCTTTCAATTTATCCTTTACCCTGGGCCTATCTCCTGGACATTAAAAAGACTAGCCCAGGACTTCCCTGGCGCTCCAGTGGCTTAGACTCTGTGCTTCCACTGCAGAGGGTACAGGTTTGATCCCCAGTCAGGGAACTAATATCTCACATGCCATGTGGCATAGCCAAAACATAAAATCCCAAACGACTAGCTCTCACAACCTCTGTAATCCCCACCGTGACCACAGTGACTGAATGCCACAGTGACTGAATCTTCTTAACCCATTGTTCTCCAACACCCTGCAACACCATTAGGGATGATATGAACAAAGGTGAAATCACCTTTTGCCACAAACATCATTTCCCCTACACTCAGGCTCTGCCTCCTAGAGCTAGTTGTGGTACAGATGACTATACTATACAGGACTGCATCAGGAAACAGGAATGGAGTGAACAAAGAGTGCAGGCAAGGATAAAGGACACTGCAAGAGTTGGTGAAGCAGCCTGGGTTAAGCAAAAGCATCATGTTTCTATTCATAAGAAAATGTAAGGAAAAAGCAGTTGCTGAACCTATGAGATCTACTTTTGGGCTACATCAGGAGCTGTAATCTGGAGAAAAACAGCCATTTCCAAATCACTGCATGAGAAGAGGCAAAAGCATAAACTCTTGGCCTCTTTCCCTTCCCACCCAGTCTTTTAATGGCTTTGCCCATTTGCAATACTCTACCAAGGAAGAGGAATTCTGGTTACTATAGTGCACAGAAGTCAATTTCTTGGGCACTGAGCAGGGTGAAGGGTGGAGTAGTTAGATGGCCAGGTTATCAGGGTTCCTTATTAAGGCACTGGGAAAAGCACAGAAAGGGTGCCAAGTACAAACAGATATGCAGCGTACTGTTCAGTTCAGTTCAGTTGTTTAGTCATGTCTCACTCTGTGACCCCATGTATTGCAGCACACCAGGCTTCCCTGTCCAACACCAACTCCCAGAGCTTACTCAAACTGCTATCCATCCAACCGTCTTATGCTCTGTCACCCTTTTCTCCTCCTGCCTTCAATCTTTCCCAGCATCGGGGTCTTTTCAAGTCAGTTCTTCCCATCAGGTGGTCAAAGTATTGGGAGTTTCAGCTTCAGCATCAGCCCTTTCAATGAACACACAGGACTGATCTCCTTTAGGATGGGCTGGTTGGATCTCCTTGCAGTCCAAGGGACTCGCAAGATTCTTCTCCAACACCACAGTTCAAAAGCATTGATTCTTTGGTGCTCAGTTTTCTTTATGGTCCAACTCTCACATCCATACATGACTACTGGAGAAACCATAGCTTTGACTAGATGGACCTTTGTTGGCCAAGTAATGTCTCTGCTTTTCAATACGCTGCCTAGGTTGGTCAGAGGTTTTCTTCCAAGGAGCAAAGCGGCTTTTAATTTCATGGCTAAAGTCACCATCTGCAGTGATTTTGGAGCCCAAGAAAATAAAGTCTGACACTTTTCCCATTGTTTACCCATCTATTTGCCATGAGATGATGGGATCACCAAAACTCTGGGCTTCCACTAACCTACTACTTAAGCTCCAGGCTGGTAGAAGAGTGGCTTTATATCTAGCACACAGGTGCTTTCTTGAAGGTGACTTGCAAAGGTAGCCATTATGCCAAGCATTAGGCTCTACTTCTGATTAAGTATTCAACAAATTTCACTTTTTGTCCTAATGTTGGCTCCTATTTAAGTTTTACATTGAACAATGATCCTGAAGGAACTGTGACTGCATATTCCTAGGCAAGAAAGCTCTTCTGCTGTCCTTTTTAAAAGTTGGGCAAGTTTATGTTCTACTTATTATCTGTATTGCTTCTATCATATTCTTTTCGAAAATTTAGATAAAAAATGAATGCCTCCAGGTGTCCTATTGTAACTCCTAATGGTGACCACCTACCTTTAAGGTATGTATGGATGTACGTGCATCCTAAGTCACTTCAGTCGTGTCTGACTCTGTGACTCTATGAACTGTAGCCCCCAGGCTCTTCTGTCCATGGAATTCTCCAGGCAAGAATACTGGAGTGGGTTGCCATGCCCTCCTCCAGGGATCTTCCTGACCCAGGAATTGAATCCTCATTGCTTGTTTCCTGTATTGGCAGGTTCTTTACCACTAGCACCATCTGGGATGCCTCAAGGGTAGGTATAATTCAATTGAGTGAGCTGATTATTCTCATACTGTTGCCACTTTGAAGACATCCAATCCTGATGTTTCAATTCTAATAGGAAAAGATAGGCTGGAAGTATATAACATTATACATAGACTATGGATGCATATACAAGTAGTTAAGTCCATAAAACTACAAGTGATACAAGTTCTCTCTGGAGAGAGAAAAAGGAATAGGACTGGGGGTGATATCAAAACTCAGCCTCTGTGCATCAGTGCCAAATTGAATCTAGAAGACAAAGTTTTGGGTGAAGTAGAAAAGAAGAGCTTTATTGCCTTGCTGGGTAAAGCCTCAAAACTGTGCGCCCCAAGTCAGGGAGGATTTGGTGAAGAGTTTTATAGCAATGGTTCAAGGGTAGGATTGCTGAGAAGAGGATCAGTTATGTTTATGGCCTGCATTGTTTTAATCTGGCCTCAGGTGGTCTTCTGATGAGCTTCTGTGGTTCTCAAACTATGACCTTCTCTGGAATAAAGAATGAGCAAGTAGTAAACATCTCCCACTTGTTGGGGGTTTTAGTTCTGTGGAAGAGCTCGTCATGTCTATCACTTGAGGCAGAATCATGACCCTGCACATTACTGTTTAATTATTCCTCCTGTCTCTGCATTCCCTCCATTCCTTGATTACCAACTGTTTGAACCTGTCCTTTGGAACTCAGAGGTCACGGAGGCTGAAGTCTATACTGTATAAACAAGAAATGAGAAACATGGAAAGGCTTCCATGCCCAGGAGCCCCACATAGTCCTGCTTGGTTTCAGGGATGGGAGCTCTTAGGCACTATCTTTGGGATAGAAAGTTTGAGGCAAATATGGCAAGACAGTGATAAACCTAGGTGTTGGTGACCTGGCATTATTTAATGAAATCAGCAAAAGCTACAAATTAAGGCTCCCAGGCTCTATCATCCTTGCCCCCAGGATCACTTTCATTCTTTACAGCATTATCACTGAATTTCAGTACAGTTCAATTCAGACCCTGGGACTAGGCTACCTGGTTCAAATGTGGAGTCCACTATATAATTCCATCTACTTTATTAGTAAACTGCTTAACATCTCAGTACCTTATTTTACCCATCAGTAAAAAGGGGATACTAGGACTTACCCTGCAGTTATGAGGATTGCTTGATACATGTGAAGCAAAATGGAAGATAGGTATTCTAACATAGATGCTCTCAGACAGACAAATGATATTATTTTATGTGCAAAGACTTTTGCCAACCTCAAACTCACAAACTCTGGTGGCATATTTTTCCTATAATTTGATCAAGAACTGCTGCTACTGCTAAGTTGCTTCAGTCATGTCCAACCCTTTGTGACCGAATGGACTGTAACCTGCCAGGCTCCACTGCCCATGGGATTCTCCAGGCAAAAGCAGTAGGTTGCCATGCCCCTCTCCAGGGGATCTTCCCAACTCAGGGATTGAACCTGCATCTCATGTCTCCCCCAATGGGCAGGCAGGTTCTTTACTGCTAGTGCTACCTGTGAAGTGCAAGTACTAGATGGAATTATCCTTAGGCATATTTTTGATCAAAGATGAATATATTTAGGTATACATATATTTATGTGTATACACACATAAAAACATATACAGAAACATACACACATATAAATCTCTTGAGCTGTAAGCTCAGATGGCAATACTTCAGTCAGCGAGGGGCTAGTTACCCAAATCTAGTTTCTGAGTTTCAGATACTTAGTAGTAACGATGACAAATATTTTAATTGAAAATATATCCAAATATATTCAATTCCTGAGTTTGAAGAGCACAGGATATGTGAATATGTTTATTTGCACACATACACACACAGATTCATTTTAAAAAGTCAATCCATCAGAGTTCCTAGGTAGGAAAATATTAACAGAAACCAATGAAGCTATAAATACTGGGCAGTATGGTACAATGCAAAGAATGCTTCTGGACTCAGCAAAATATGGATGTGAAACAGTGCTGTGGTCCAGCCCAGCTCCAGACTCAAAAACTGGTGACACCAAATACAGGGTGCTTTGGTGGGGGAACTGAATGGCATAATCTGTAAGAAGAAATTAGATCTCCTATACCACTCTGTGAAAAAATGTTATCTCTATACTTCCTTTGTTCTCAAGAAGTTACTTGGTAATGATCCACACAAATGAAGCAGTAAATCTTAGAACATGAGACACAGAAAATGGGCCATCAGGGAACCCAATATAGGGGTGTGTGCTAGTTTTGCCTGACTCTTGGACTATGGCCTCTATGCCCCTCTGTCCACAGGATTATCCTGGCAATAACACTACAGTGGGTTGCCATTTCCTCCTCCAGGGCACCTTCCTGACTCAGAGACTGAACTGCATCTCCTGCACCGGCAGGTGGATTCTCTACCACTGAGCCACCTGGTGAGCTGCCAACATAAGGGAGACAGAAGTAATTCCTAGGACGATGGTGAAGAGATCCCAGGATGACAGCTGTGCACTAGCCACAGAAGGCAAAAAGCTCGGAATGGACAACACAGATTATTGCTTCAGGAGCAACTTCTTCAAGATGGATGAAAGTGATAAACAACTGGTATGTCTGAAAGTAGAGTTTTGGGTTTAATTAGCAATAAGCACACAGAAACCTACACAAACAAAGTTAATTATTAAGTCAAGGAAATAAAAAGGCAGTACAGGGTAAGAGTAACATATCACTTAGCTGTACAGTGTTACATAATCTCAATCGTGCACACATTCTTAATCACAGTCAATAATGAAAGCACTGAAGTACACACACTGGGAAAAGGGGAGCAGGACGGGAAAGTGTAATGGCTGGGAAGCAGTAGAACAAAGTTTTATATTAGAAATTAAAGAAACGCCTCAAACTGGAAACAGGTAAAGCAAGATAAGCATGCTATTTAGAGATACGGTAATAAATAACAAAAACAAAATCAGTGAAACAGCTCACTCCGGGGACAGGAAATAGGAGGTGGTCAAGGAAATGGTAATTTTTATTAGAAAAAAAGATTTTTATAGACCTACCTGAATCTAAACTATATGTATTTATTTGATTCTGACTATGTGAAACCTTAAGACAACAGATCTCCACCCACTGACCCCCCGCCCCACCCCCGGAAACGCAGCATGGTGCCTGATACATAAAAGTTCAGAAATGTTATAATGACAAGACAGACGGCAGCGTTTTCATATCACCATTACACTCATGCTACGGATAACAATGCTTCCTCTGCTACAAATGCTACTTGATCCTTTTAAAACAAGTTATTTACTATGCTTGGAATATCTGTGCATGCTTAACGAGATAAAAAATAAAATGTTCAGAATTTTTGTTGTACTTAAGCAAAATACCTAATTTTATACAATTTAAACACAACTTTTCACTTTAGTAATAGAAACAATGAAACTATTTCACTTCTGACATTTAACAATTATTAATGTAGGACTTCAAACTCCCCAAGACATGCACTACAACCATAGAATAGATTCTGTCATCAATATGATGGTCTTGCATCTTGCATATTATGTTTGTACTTTAAGTCTTATTTACCAAAATAAAAACAGGTTAAGATAATGAACAGGCAGTTCATACAAAAAGAAAACAAACAGCCAATAATAACACTGCCATAGTAACCTTGTTTGTAATGAAAGAAACACAGTTTTAAAATATAAGGTACCATTTTTAACCTATATTGGCAAAGATTTTTTTTTTTTTTAAAGATCCTATCTATGATGACCTACAGATGGCCAAGTCTGTAGGCTGATGGAGGGTGGGGGTGGTGAGAGAATGGTCAAACATCTAACACTAACTGGAAATAATTATGCAGCCTTTTTGGAGAAAAATTTGGCAATACTTATTGAGGCTCTAAATATATTTAATTCTTTTGGACATAATTAAACCTGTACTTCAAAATGTGGCTACAAAGGATATTCAATAAACCACTGCTTACAGTAAAAACTGCAGACATTCAAAATGCCTAGCAGAGAGGACAGAATCAGTCAGCTGTGGCACACCTTCCTCACGGCAGGCAGTGGGCCTCCCCTAGGTATCACTCCCCCAGACTCTGCCTTAGGCTTCTTCCTTACTAAGAGTTTTCTTTCCACAGAAGCCAAGAGTGTCAAGTTCAGCTTTCTCAGTGACCTGATCAGGGTCATCAGAAACTTTGTGGAAATTTTCTGGGGGCTTTTAAGAGGGAAAAACCTTCCTCACTAACAAAACTGAGATGTGAGAGGCAAAACAGCCTTTTCTGCCTTTCAGATGCTTGAGGGAGACCAGGCTAAAGCAGAACAAATAAGCTAAGATGGAGGTAAAAGAAAAAAAGGCCCTAATGGGCAACTTTAAATTGTTTGTTCTGTGACACAATAAATGTCCTTGGTTACTAAGTCAATTACAGTTGAACTGTATTACCTCTGGTCAATTGCATCTTGATAGTAGCTGGAAAACAGAATACTTAAGCAGCACTAAAAGTTATGCTACACCAGTATATTTATGGACCTCAGATGTAGAGTCAAGACAAAAATTAAATACAGTATTTTCTATTAAAAAAAAAGAGTAAGTATATTAATAGGGTATCATTTGCCAAGAAAAAGATCTGGGAAGATACTCCATGTTTTAAGGATAGGTACCTCTAAAATAGTTCTCTCTGAAAAACATGAATTTGAACATTCTCTATTTTGTGTATTCCGTTTTATCACTTTAGGATTCTATTTTTTTTTAGCAAATCCAATGTAATTTTGGGGAGGAAGAAGAGGTAAACATGTATTCTAGTCGTCTATCTTGATCTGAGAGTCTGCCTTTTTAATAGGAAAAGTTGTTTCTTCTTTTTAAAAATGTTTTGTGAAATAAAATTTGATACTCTCAGGCATTTATTTTTTTAGTGAATACAGAAGACTACAGTTTTCACTTCCCTTTGTTACTCAGAAAATCGTATCATGACTTTGTACCATTTCTTATTGAAATCTCTTCTGTAAAGCAAAAACAGTCCCAAAATGAAGGATCTTCAGGGGTCATAGGAACTGCAGATGATATTAAATCATTAAAGGTGAGAATAGTAAACTGCCTCTGGGTTGCTTTAGAATCATCTTGAGATGTAACCTAAAAGGGGGGGAAAAAAACCCTTAGATTACCTCAAAATTATAATGTGTATTAATCTTATGGTCAATTTTATAATTAGGAAAATAAATCAGTAATCACAATTCAGTAATATTAAATTACACTTCAATAACATTAAATAACACAGTGGGATTTTAGATAATTGTTTCTATTTCTTGTATTAGTGCTGTCAACATAAATAATATGAAATAATCTGATTCTTAAATTTTTGTAGATAAAACTGCCTGTGGTATTTGTTTAAAATGTAGATTTATTGAGCCATACGTCCAACAATTCTGATTCAATAGAAGAGGATCCCCAGATAGATAACTTTAACAAACATGTGGGTTATTCTGACAGGGAGAGACCACCAGGTAAACTTCTGAGAAATACTCTAGAGGGTGCATCTAATAAAATTCCCGTAACTACTTAGAGATGCAGCACTTCATTAGTAAGTGATTCATTCAACACTAAATCGAAATTATATCTTCTACTTTGTGATATAGCCCTTGTTCAAAAACTTAGCCCAGTGTGGACTGTCTTTAACATTCTATACATTCTAGTAAAGACAGTACTTGGGTCTTCTGCAGTGCTTTTACAGGGTCAATGTGTTTCATATGATTTAATTTTCATTATTATGTTGATACGGTTCTGTTACCTCAATTCTATAGATGGGGAAACTGAGGCTCAGTAAGATCAGTCAATGTATACAAGCGTACAACACAGCTTAAATGGTAGATCTGGACCTGGAACCCTTGCCCTCTTCTCACTATGATACTGCTGCCCAAACAGACTCTCTTCAAGGAAATATGGTACTGCTATGTGCAAATGTTACAAAAAATATAAAGCTCTATGGAATCATAAGGTATCTGCAGAAAGGGCAATGCTGAGACTTCAGCATACAAGGACAGCTAACCTGTTTCAGAATATCTTCAGATAAAAGGAGTCAATTTTAACATGTTTTCCCTTTTAAAATAAAATAATTTATGAAGAATTTTACTTTTTTAATCTATCAAAGGCATGATCTGTATTGAGCTTTCATCCTAGAAGTAATGAAAATATACTGATCACACTACATTCCCTTATACAGATTCCCTAAAATAATCATATGCATTTAATTTCAATTATTGTAACATTATCAGTATTCCTTAAATAAATACTTCTACAGAATCACAACTGTACGTAGACTAGAGTCAAGGCCCTAAGGTTTCTCATAAAAAATTTCCCAACTTACCAATTAATAGGAAAAGAAAGTAAAAACAGATTTTAATTGCAAGAATTGATGTTATGCTAGAATATAACATAAGGTCTCTCACACGTTTGATATTTGGGGAATAATTTAGGAGAGAACTATAAAAAGAGGAAGGAGATCAATTTGACAGATAATCTCATTGTTCACTACCCCTCAACTTAGTACCATTATATTCATCAGTTCAGTTCAGTTGCTCAGTCGTGTCTGACTCTTTGCAACTCCATGGACTACAGTATACCATGCCTCCCTGTCCATCACCAACTCCCAGAGTTTACTCAAACTCATGTCCATTGAGTTGGTGATGCCATCCAACCATCTTATACTCTCTCGTCCCCTTCTCCTCCCGCCTTCAATCTCCTCCAGCATCAGGGTCTTTTCCAATGAATCAGTTCTTTGCATCAGATGGCCCAAGTATTGGAGTTTCAACTTCAGCCATCAGTCCTTCCAATGAATATTCAGGACCAATTTCCTTTAGGATGGACTGCTTGGATCTCCTTGCAGTCCAGGGGACTCTCCAAAGTCTTCTCCAACACCACAGTTCAAAAACATCAATTATTTGGCACTCAGCTTTCTTTATGGTCCAACTATCACATCTATACATGACTACTGGAAAAACCATAGCTTTGACAAGACAGACCTTTGTTGGCAAAGTAACGTCTCTGCTTTTTAATATGCTTTCTAGGTTGGTCATAGCTTTTCTTATATTCAAGACAGCCCCAGTTCACCAGGAAATAAACCATTGTTAAGATGACCAAGATAGTAATTACTTGAATTTCTACTGAAAATACGAATATTGGAACAATACTGAAAAATTTTTTTCTTTGTAATACTTAAGTGTATTTGAATGTGAAGTAGCTGGTAACATATTTTAAAAACATTTCTGTGAAATCCCAAATGATCTTAAGGATTAGATAATGAACACTTCTAAAGTCTATCATTAAAAAAAACAAAAAGCTAAAACCTCTACCTGATATAAAACAAACGATTATTTCCATCACTAACAAATTCAACTTTAACACGTGCTTTTTAGAAAAACAAAAAAAAGCAAACAGAGAAGTCTTACATTCTGATGTCTAGATCCATTGGGTTTCCTAAGAGCTACTGCAACAAAATGGTGCTCATCTATTTTGCTTTCCTGAAAAATAAAACATAAGTAAATAGAGAATCGGAGAAGGCAATGGCAACCAACTCTAGTACTCTTGCCGGGAAAATCCCATGGACGGAGGAGCCTGGTAGGCTGCAGTCCATGGGGTCGCTAAGAGTGGGACACGACTGAGAGACTCCACTTTCACTTTTCACTTTCATGCATTGGAGCAGGAAATGTCAACCCACTCCAGTGTTCTTGCCTGGAGAATCCCAGGGACAGGGGAGCCTGGTTGGCTTCCGTCTATGGGGTCGCACAGAGTCGGACATGACTGAAGCAACTTAGCGGCAGCAGCAAACAGAGAATACTAAATACAGAAACTTAGATACAGTTCTATTTTCATCTAAATCTCACAACCACCCACCATACACACACACACACACACACACACTCTCACTTCCCCTGAATAGTTTAAGGTAAAGTCACATACATTTTGGCCCTTTACACTGAAATATTGCAATGTATCTTCTAATAGGGACACTCTCACATACCCATGGTAGTTAATAACTTCAATAAATTTAACACTGAAATAATACTTAAATCTACTCTCTGTATTTCAGATTATGTGAATACAATAATGTCCTTTACACCATTTCCCCACCTTCAGTATAGGAACCAGTTTGTGGTCAAGTATTGCATTCAGTTGCCATGCCTTGCTAAATGTTTTGTCTTTTATGACACTAATATTTTAAGATGCAAGCTCCACCCCCCACTTTTTTATTAATAAACACTGCTTATTTTTTGTCTGATGGCTCTTAATGATTATTTAGATTATAGATTCTTAATAGGAATACGATATAGATAAAGCATCATACCTAGAGGCATGTCTAGAGAGTCATCTGCCCTCACTGGTGGTGTTAGTTTTGTACATGCTTAAAGTGATTAATATGCAGATGACACCACCCTTATGGCAGAAAGTGAAGAGAAGCTAAAAAGCCTCTTGATGAAAGTGAAAGAGGAGAGCGAAAAAGTTGGCTTAAAGCTCAACATTCAGAAAACGAAGATCATGGCATCTGGTCCCATCACTTCATGGGAAATAGATGAGGAAACAGTAGAAACAGTGTCAGACTTTATTTTTTTGGGCTCCAAAATCACTGCAGATGGTGACTGCAGCCATGAAATTAAAAGATGCTTACTCCTTGGAAGAAAAGTTATGACCAACCTAGATAGTATATTCAAAAGCAGACACATTGCTTTGCCGACTAAGGTCCGTCTAGTCAAGGCTATGGTTTTCCCTGTGGTCATGTATGGATGTGAGAGCTGGACTGTGAAGAAGGCTGAGCACTGAAGAATTGATGCTTTTGAACTGTGGTGTTGGAGAAGACTCTTGAGAGTCCCTTGGACTGCAAGGAGATCCAACCAGTCCATTCTGAAGGAGATCAGTCCTAGGTGTTCTTTGGAAGAAATGATGCTAAAGCTAAAACTCCAGTACTTTGGCCACCTCATGCGAAGAGTTGACTTATTGGAAAAGACTCTGATGCTGGGAGGGATTGGGGGCAGGAGGAGAAGGGGATGACTGAGGATGAGATGGCTGGATGGCATCACTGACTTGATGGACATGAGTCTGAGTGAACTCCAGGAGATGGTGATGGACAGGGAGGCCTGGTGTGCTGCGATTCATGGGGTCGCAAAGAGTCGGACACGACTGAGCGACTGAACTGAACTGAACTGAAAGTGATTAAAAAAAAAAAACAGTCTGCAACATTGGTTTATAAGCATTAAGTTAACTACATATTACAGCTTAAGGAAAATCATGTGGAAACTCTTAGGTACAACTTAAAATATGCGATTTCCTGTTTTCCCCTATGTGTGAGACAAATGGAGAGGGGGCTTTAAGATAGACACTGAGGCAGTTACCAGAGAATAGTATGAACTATTAAAAACTAAACAAAATTTCACTGAGAAGCCACTTTACTAAGGCAGCACTCCATAAGAAATCAGTTGAAATAGGAAACTACAATCAAAAATAATGTTAGAGACTTTTCATCCTTTATCCTCCTCTGTGTATCTTCGTACCTTAAGATATCCAAATTTGTAAAAAACAAATAAAAGAAATTCAAAAGAGATAAACTTAGGAAAATATTTCAAGAGAAAAAATAACTAAGTATGAGAAAGATTTAATAGGCTACAGTTTGTTATTAATATTATAAACAGAACTATTCTTTTTGAACATGGTCCTCCCATTCTTTACACTGAATATATTGATAATACAAACACTGTAACACAGAGGTGTTTTGGCTATAGTCACTTTTGGAAAACTACTTAGATCAGCAGTTTTGTATCTGTATCTAAGGTGGAATATCAGTGTTCACCATGGGCAGCAGACCATTTTCATTCAGTCTGTCCTCTAAAATTCCAAGGTACCCTACTCAATTTGTCTATTTACTTCATAATGAGCCAAAATTTAATGAGATTGACTTCAAAATAAAGATTCACTGTATCTACTCACCCTTCATCAACATCACATAAATATGAAATTTAACACCGCAAAACTAAAGAAGTTATTTGACAATGATTCGTTTATCAAACATTAATATTTGATGTCTTACCAGAATAAAAGTTCTATGCAATTAACTTTACCCTAAATCCCTTCTGCCTAGTATGTCTATAATATTAGTTGAAAAAGGAAATGAAACTAGCAAGGTAGCTAGCGAAAGTTAAGGCAATACATTCAACACTACTGAACTTCAGACTTAATTTTAAGACTTTCTAAATTTAAAATTTTTTTCTCAGCTTAGGTTTTTATCCATAGAATTATGAATAGCAAAAATTTCCTTAGAAACGCCAACAAACCCAAAGAAACAATATTCTGTTTATTCAAGAGGTAGTTTAGCATTAGACTACAAAGGTTAATCTGCTTCAGTTAAATTGTGTGTCAGTCATTTTCTTAGTATAATTTTAGTTTGTTTATAAGATAAAATACAAAGTTTAACTTAAAACATTCAAGTTTTATAATGCGTTCCCAATGGTAAAGTGCTGAACAAAATCTGTCATAAATATTCTTTCTACACTTAAAATGCCTCCTTTCAAAAGTAAAGCAAAGAATTAATCTAATCTCATCATTTTAAACTATGATGGTAAATTTAACTTTCCAAATAGAAACTGGTTATGAAAACTGAGAGCCTATGAAAACACAAGATTCCTCTTGGCATAAGAATTCATACTTCTGAGTATTATTTTTCTAGGTGTGAGATACACGTGTGCCTACTAAGTTGCCTGGGTCGTGTCTGACTCTGTGCTACCCTACGGACTGCAGCCTGCCAGGCTCCTGTGTCCATAGGGTTCTCCAGGAAAGAATACTGCAGTGGGTTGCCATGCGCTCCTCCAGGGGATCCTTCTGACAGAGGGATCAAATTCATGTCTCTTCAGTCTACCTGCATTGGCTGGCAGGTTCCTGACCACTAGCGCACCCTGGGAAACTCCATGAGATACATCTCTCTTCCCGACTCTGGGTGCTCACTCGTTCACTATGCCTCACCAGGCAAAGTAATGATAACACTTGTTGTAATGCAGCTTTTAGAACACTGGGTCATATCAAGTATCCAGTGTGGGTGAATTCAGTGGATGAAATGAGGGCAGATGGGGAGGAAAGGCCAGTGAAGACCACTTACACCGCAGGTGTCCACTGTGATCACAGCCATCCCTCCGCTGCACTCCTAAAGGCTGGCTCTTTATCTCGTGTGGGTACTCAGAGATGCCCCAACAGGAATTCCCATCTGTGTTCCTTGACTCTAGGCATGCCTCCCCTGACTCCAGGCTCATCATTCTCCCCTCAAACCCTGGCTTCTGGCTGTCCATACCACCAGACTCATTCTGTTAAGGTCACTCTCTCTTCCCAGGCCTGTTTACAGTATAATATAGTCCACACTTAAATATATGTATCTAACATATTATTTGTATATTTTCCTAACTGGTACACTGAACAGACAAAACGCTCAAGTACATTCAATTCAATAAAGAATTTTTCTTCCATAGATGTTTCCAAATGTGCCCTCCTAGATCTCCATTCCCAGTTCCTGGACAAGCTCTGAGGCAAACCTGATAGCTCCTCAGTCACTTTCAGCTTAAAAAAAAAAATTCTATTTCAATTCTTAAGATACTTTCTTCCTGGCCTCACCTTCCTCTTCCTCTGGTTTCCTTCAGGCAGGTGGCAGAGAGGAAAGCGATGGAGAACAGGCAAAGTAATGATCAACACTGTTGCAATCTACTTTTTAGAACCCTAGGTCACATCAAGTATCCAAAAGCTAGGTTAGTGGGCATATGAGGGATTTTCAGAGAAACACTATCTGTTCCTCTGCCCTATACCACTGCACGGGCCTAGCAGTGCATTTAAAAGCTGACTTCTTGTATTTCCTACCCTCAGCAATTAATACACAGTAGAATGCCCACTGCTTCTTTCTTTTGGAAATCCTCTTAGGTATCTTTTCAAGATACTTCAGGCCCTTTTTCTATAGCATTTCATAGGCCCACAGGAACTCAGACATCTTTGTCACCTAAAAAGTTGAAGCACAGCTGGCCCAATCACTGATTCTTTCCTCCTCACCCTGCTACTAGGTCTGTTCCATCTGGCACCATTAAGAATAAGGGAGTCTCCATGAATGAAATGGCTGACATCTGCCCCTTTCATAATGAGAAAAAAATTTTTAATTGTATTAAAAAATAGTATGCTAAATATAATTTACTCTTTAACTGATAGAATCCCTATCTTACTTGGTATGATAACAATTTTGCTAACTTTCTGCCTTTGGAATCACCTAAACCTACCTTCTGTCATTAAAAATATTTATATATATTTATTGGGCTGCACAGGATCTTCATTGCAGCATATGAGATCTTCCTTGTGTTGTGCGGGTTCTTCTGCTGAGGCGCCAACTCCAGAGCTCAAGCAGCACTCAGGCTTAGCTGTTCCACAGCTCGTGGGATCTTAGATCTCTGGCCAGAGATCGAACCTGTGTCGCCTGCACTGCAAGGTGAATTCTCAACCAGTGGACCACCAGGGAAACCTCTACTTTCTTTAATTTACATTTTGGTTATTCTTCCTCGGTCTCCTCTTCACCCCACCTTTAAGCAGCATTCTCAGGACTGGACTAGGTCTTTCTAAATTCTAATTTAGGTACTCTCACTGCTGCAACTGTAAATCCCATGGTTTCAGCTACCACTCACATGTTAATGATTACCTTTTTTCCTTTAGCCCAGTCTTTCTATTCGCCTGCTCAATGCCTTCACTTAGATGTTTCTATGGTATCTCACACTTAAATCCCACTTGTTTTCTAATATTCAGTATCTCAACAGACAGTCCTGTAAGTCACAGAATTGATAACTTCTTTGACACCTCACTTCCTTAACCTCCAGATACCATCATACAGAGAACATGGTCTTAAAATATGATTCTGATCTTACATCTATTTACAACTTATTAAAATTCCCTTGAGAAAATGAATGAACATCTCCTATTTTACCTACTCATCATGAATTCTTTATTTTTAATGCATTAATTATTTTATTTTTGGCTGTGTCAGGTCGCGGCACGTGGGACCTTGTGTTGTGGCAAGCAGGCTCTAGAGCGCATGGGTTCAGTAGCTGTGGCTCGAAGTCTCAGCTGTCCTGCAGTATGTGTGCTCTTAGTTCCCCGACCAGGGATTGAACGTGTATCCCCTGCATTGGAAAGCGGATTCTCAACCACTGGACCACCGGGGAAGTCCCTCATCATGAATTCTTTATTCTGGATACTGACGTTCTCGCACAATTCAGGTGATGACTGCAAGAACCACCACATTATAGTACAGACCATTTGGTTGGGCTATGGACACTTGATACCAGTTGTAACACACTTCCTTGGCTATGTCTGGTCAAGAGAAAGGCAACTAACATCCAACCTAAGCCATGGAATCTCTTTTCTGGAGCTTTTATGCATTGAACCAATGAGTTCACCAATCTCTGTGGGTTTTTAAACTGTAAATTGTTACACATAAGAGTGGTAAACAGTCATACTTCTTGCCACATAAGGATTCTTAACTAGATAAGGTTAAGAAAGCTGGTGTATAGAATGAGAAATGTGGGTGGGAGAAAACTGAAGCCAGGAAGGCAAAAGAGAAAAGATAAAGAGTTCTGAGTTTTCCAGTCTCTAATTCTAGCCAATTCTGCAATTTGGTTTTAGGAATCACTCTAATAACCTATCATAATGTCTTTTTGGCTAAAATGAGTTTAAGATTTCTCTCATTAGCAGCCAAGAACTGCTGGTGACAGAAACCAGGTAAGTAAGATGCCAAAATATTAACCGACTCATAATGCCCTACATGATCTTATCAGCCTGAATCAGCATCTCTCTCCAGCCCCCTCACCTCAGCACAGTGAAAGAATGGCAGCCTTTAGCGGTTCTATTACAGGGGCTCCTTGCCCCTTCTCTTTTACTTTATGTACTATGACTTATCTCTCATGCATCAGCTTAAACGTTACATGTGCTCCCGGTAAACGTTACATGTGCTCCCAGTATCTCTGACTTCACCTTCAGAGCACCCAGACTGGATTTCGAATGTGTCAAGTTTCAATGACTAGCCTCCCCAAGCTGAGCTTATAGCCATTCTGATAAATTTCTTACCTCAAATGCCCATTCTTTTTCTTCTTCTCCATCCAAAAATAAACGTGTTTCTTTATAAACTTGGCCTATATCCAGGTTTAATGGGGATATATCGAATTCAAGCCGCTGCAATTCAAATCCTAATCCAACACCTATTGCTTTTATGAAGCTTTCTTTCAGTGCCTAAGATACAGACAGACATTTTCTCTTAGAGCTTTAGTAGATAAAATTGTTCATAAAATCTTCAACCCTCAAAAAACATATGGATTTTTAATTCTCTACCACACTACAACTATAAGCTACTTATTTTCACCTTTATACTAGCACAGAAGCCAGCCAGCTGTGAAAGTTGAAGACAAACCATTGGGCTCCCAGTGCCTCCATTACCCCATGTGTAACATGCAATAATAATAGCACCTTCCTCATGGGGTTATGACAACTAACTTATGAAAGGCTTACAGTAATGTCTTTTGGTACATAATAAATATTATGTGTTTTTAAATTAAGTTCTATTATGTATGAGATTCTTTAAGACAGAAACCATTAAACTTTACTAATAATGATAAATAAAATGACTTATTTTAGTTTTAAGAGTAAGGATCTTCTAATTGAATATTAAACATGTTAAAATTTTCTTAAATGTCATTATAATATAATAACATATACAAAAAAATCATGAAGTTCCCAAGTAGTGACTTATGTACTTCAAACACTGTACAAAATATAGGGTTATCAATGGACTTTTGCTCCTGCTTTTAACAACACAGGGCTTACTCTCAAAACTAGAAAGAAATTATACCCA
The DNA here is from genome assembly GCF_042477335.2 of Ovis canadensis. Taxonomy (NCBI): domain Eukaryota; kingdom Metazoa; phylum Chordata; class Mammalia; order Artiodactyla; family Bovidae; genus Ovis; species Ovis canadensis. The sequence goes on from NC_091259.1 coordinate 9,156,658, forward strand.
ATTCCTATAAAACATATCCAGCTGAGTCCATTCATCCTTAAAGCTTCTGATTGTTTCCCATTCTTTGTTGGTGAACTTTCTTTTCATAATATGAAAAAATTCTGGAATTGAACCACGACCTGTCAATTGAGGAAATAGAGAATTACCAAACTGTTAAAGATAGCACACAAAAGGAAACAACAGTCCAATATTACTTTTGAATACAGTCACAATATTGCTAATCAAAGCAAGTTGAGAATTAAAAGGATAACATGCAAGACAAGCGTGGCTTAGTCCAGAAAGAAGGGTGACTTAAGAGAGTGGTGAGACTCTCTGAGCTACTAAATAGTTAAGGAGAAAAACACGGTTATATAAACAGATGCCCACCAAAAATCTGATAAATTTTTATAGATCTTAAAATAACTAGGGGAAGTTTCCTACATACGGTAGAATATCAGAAATCCAAAATAAGTACTCTTTAGAATTTTACTTTGCTATTTAACAGGAAAATCAGGAACAATTTCTTTACAATTTTGGGGGAATTGGTAGAAAGCTAAGAAAGTGTTCTTTTAAGTGAATAACATGACTGGAAAGTTAATATACACTTATTTCCTTCACAATAACTGTTTTTAAACATGTATTCTAATATGATTTTTCCAAATAAAAATAGATTTGACTTTTGTTCTATTGGCTCATTTAAAAAAAAATACTGTTCCACATAAAATATTACACAGCATCCAAAACATCAACAGAACTCCAAGAATCTGATTCCCACAATTAAGAGCTAAATTTATAATTTATATATTACAAATTATAATATATAGTATGCTTTTCATATTACACTTTTCAAAATATTATGTGTTCATCGTTACTACTAAACAGGAACCTTCTATCATCATCGATTTACTTACTCTACAATTATGCAGAATGTGTACTAGTATTATACCGTTATGAACTGAACTAATGGTTAAAAACACATCGGTCATGATTCTTACTCTCACACAATTACAGCCTAAGTGGTCTATCAGAAAAATCTGGCCACAAGGTGCATGCGTGCTAAGTCATTTTAGTCGTGTCCGACTCTTTGCGATACCGTGGACTGTAGCTCTCCAGGCTCTTCTGTCCATGGGATTCTCCAGGCAAGAATACTGCCCTCCTCTAGGGCATTTTCCCACTCCAGGGATCAAAACCCAGGTCTCCTGCATTGCAGGCAGATTTGTTACCCTCTGAGCCACCAGGGAAACCCAGCAACGAGGTAGGTAAATCATAAATGTTTACTATATGAATAAATGTATGTAAACTATTACCTGCTAAATTAAATGCTCTATTGTCCTACATCTTTATTTCATGATTACATTACTTCCAGCAAGCATCTTGAAACAGTCCTTCTGCAGCTTCTGTTAACACAGTTTGTCTACTCCTGAACTTCCATTTCTAAAATACTTAACTTCAAAATCTGACATTCCCAACTGGCTGGAACTATAGCACGTCTGGAAAGAAAAAAGATGTCAAATCCCCCTACTTCATGCTTTCCTGGCATTTAATCACTAACTAACCCCATGAGAATTCAACAATTAGAATGCACACTATATTATCCACTCTAAAAGTACCTTTTCCATGGTTATTTCAAGGGCAGAAAATATTAAAAACCAGCTCTTCCACAGAATTGCCCATAATTCCCCCACCATCCCGACTTCGAAATAATAAAAATAGCCTCCTCTCGTTTACATAGGTAATATTCCTAACGACCCTCCGATGATATGTGATCTTTTAGTTCAAAGCAAAGATCCTCCATTATTTTCAAGTTCATCACACTCATTTGATTTATCTATCTACTCAGTCCTCTACTGTTCTCAAGAATGAAAACTTTACAATCCATTTTTATGAATCAATTAATGTTTATTGTTTGTATTCATATTAATGTTATAAGGCTATCATTTCTGGGACTTTCCTGGTGGTCCACTGGTCCAGTGGTTAGGACTTCACCTTCCAATGCAAGGGGTGCAGGTTCCATTCCTGGTCAGGGAGCTAAGATTCCACATGCCTCGCGGCCAGAAAGTCAAAACAGAAGCAGTATTGTAACAAATTCCATAAAGACCATAAAATTTTTAAAAAGGTAGATTACACACACACACACACACAGAGAGCTATTACTTCCTAAAATAGCTCTGCAAAGCTGTAAAGTCATTTCATGCAAAAGCACTGAAATATTAAACTGGGATCTTAGGAGTCCTGGGGGGATTCTAAGCCTTTTGGGGCTATGAACACTCTTTGATAGGCTGGTGTTTATTCCTTAAGCCTCTTAATAAGACTGTCTTGTTAAAATGCAAGCATCACTAGTATATCCTGGCTTGACAGGTAAATCACTAAAGAAAGTATGGTAAGCTAAGCTTGCTTTTTCAAAAGTGACAGAAGAAAATCTGGAGATTTTAAACACTAGGAGCACTAAACACATACAAATCATAAACTGTTTTCTTTTGAATAGATTCTGTTATAAATAGGATAAATAATAACGGAATGAACAGCTACCTTGAATTTGGAAGACACCATTTTACATTTTGAGTGGAAGGGAAAGTCATTCAGTGGTGTCAGACTCCTTGCGACCCCATGGACTATACAGTTCATGAAATTCTCTAGGCAATAATACTGGAGTGGGTAGCTATTCCCTTCTCCAGGGGATCTTCCCAACCCAGGGATTGAACCCATGTCTCCTGCACTGCAGGCGGATTCTTTACCAGCTGAGCCACAAGGGAAGCCCGTTTTGAATGGAACTGCAGCTTTAACAGAATACTATCCAAAAAAACCTAAAATTTTAACAGATATGCCTGTTCTCATCTATAGTGTCATTATGTTCATTGGTTTCCTTAAGCTATAATTTCATAACCTTCAAGAAGTTCTCTGATTTTTACCTAAATATGATGGGGTAATCAAGGAAATAAATTTAGTCATGCTAGTAAAAACACTCATTTAACATAAAAAAGCAATCTAGCACAATCACTGAAAAAAGTAATAACTGATCATGCACACTAAAAAAAAAAATCTATGACTATTTTCATATACTTTTGAGAGCATCATATGCCACAAAAAAAGAGACTGACAGCAACAGAAAACAGCTTTGCAAATATTCAGCCAAAGACCCACAGTGCCACACCGTGACTTCAGGTGAAAATACACATGCACTGGATGAGTACTCTGTTAAGGACTCAGTTTATCTTCAATATTGGAATTTAAAATACCAGTAAGAAATTTCAGAATAGAACACCCTCAAACTAGCTGAAAATGACACAATCATTAGTTACATAAATTGGCAAAGCTTCTAAGTAATACCAACACAATTCATGTCTATTACAACCTTCAATTTAATAGACAGGTGAGAACTTAAGTACATAAAAGTACATACATAAAGATAAAATAACTGAAAAACTTCTATAGAATGAATCACTAACCAGGTTGAGAAAAACAGGATTCCCCCACCTTACAGCTTAATCTTTCGGGAAAGCAGCACTAGATATTAACTAAGTGTTCTGCAATGATCAATTAATCAAGGTCACAACTAAAAAAATAATTTATATAGTTGAGCCTTGAAAAAGGCGGGTTTGAACTGTGAGGGTCTAGTTGTCCTAAAACTCACGCCCACACAGAAACTAAAAATGTGACCTTATTGGAAACATAGTCTTTACAGACGTAATCAAGTTAAGATGATGTCATCTTGGATTAGATAGGTCCTATATCCAATGACTGATGTCCTTTAAGGAGAAACATTTAGACACACAAGAGAGAATACAGGGGAAAAGGAGCCCTAGGAAACTAATACATAAATGCAAACAATTTAATCTAAATATACAGACACATTCATATACTCAGCTTTAGTGTTACGCCACTGGAGTCAAATGTTCAAATCTTGGCTCTATCACTTCTTTTAACTGTTTATTTTATATTGGGGTATAGGTAATTAACAATGTTGTGATAGTTTCAGGTAAAGAGCGAAGGGACTCAGCCATACACATACACATATCCACTCTCCTCTAAACTCCTCCCATCAGTCTACCACATATTGAGCAACGTTTCATGTGCTATACAGTAGGTCCTTGCTAGTTATCAATTTTAAATACAGCAGTGTACATGTCCATTCTAAACTTCCTAACTACCCCTTCCCCTCTTCCCTCTGGCAGCCATGAATTATTCTCTAAGTCTATGAGTCTCTTTCTATTTTCTAAGTTAAGTTCCATTGTATCATTTCTTTTTAGATTCCACATATGAGGGATGTCATACAATATTTCTCCTTCTTTACCTGACTGAATTCTCTCAGTATGACACTCTCTAAGTCCCACCAACAGTGTAGGAGGGTTCCCTTCCCCAGTATTTATTTATTATATTTCTACTTATTTATTTGGCCATGTCACACAGCATGCGGGCTCTTAGTTCTTCAACTAGGGTTGGAACCCATGCTCCCTGCTGTGGAAGCCCAGAGTCTTAACCTCTGTGCCACCAGGGAAGTCCTCAGCATTTATTTTTGATGATAGCCATTCTGCTTGGTATCACTTCTTTACTATTATTTAACTTCTCTATGGCTGTTTCTTAAGCTGTAAGATAGGGAAAAGAGTTGGGTAGTTCAAGAAAGAAACATATAAATGACCTGGGCCTGGAGCTAATAAGTACTTAATAAATATTAGCTTTAAGTCTGCTGCAGTAATTGTTATATATATATATCACTTCTCTTTTGTGAAATGTTTTATCAAGCCCTTCATCCATTTGTTAGGTAAGTTTTAAGGGGCTTTTCTAGCAATACTTACAAAGTACTTTTATTAACCATATTAACCTCTGTGTATCTTCTTTGCCCCTGTTTGTGTGAGAGAAGAGACTTAACATGAAATCAATGACATCTGCTAACTTTGTGGGTTCTTCTTACCTAAGTTTAAAAGGTATCTTTCTTTCAGAAGTCTGGCCAAATATACAATTCTATTGTGTTCTAGTAACCTTTGTTAAAACCCAATTCTAATTAACTTTGTTGTACATCGTGAAACAAGATCTAATGGCTTTCAGATAATCTTACTCATTAAAAAATGCTGACAGGTTACCATCTTCTTGTTGCTTCCATAAATTTACATCTAATACAGTGTTTCCTGAACACTAGTATGTCTAATAATCACCTGAGAAACTGTTTTAAGTATAGGATCACTCACTGGCTGCATCTAAGAAATTCTAGTCTGAGAGGTCTGAGATGGTTTCAAGGAACCTGCACAGGCATCCTGGCTGATTGTTAACATCCCGATCACTATTTTAGAAACACCATTCTATACATGTAACAACTATCACAACCACCTTAGACTAACATTTACTTATAAAGTACTTAATAATTCCAGGAACTTTATATGCTTATTCCTAATCTAGCCCATGCTGATGGTGCTAAAACTTTTGTGCCGTATGATATAAAATATATACACAAAAATTCTAGGGGAATTAAAGATTTAAAGGTAAAAGAGAAGGTACAATTTTGAAACAAAAACTAAGAGACTCTATAACTTATTGTTGGAGTAAATCTTTTACCAATTTATTTATTTTTTTCAAATGAGAGTTCAGTATTTATCAAGGAAATGTTAGATATATTAATTTAAAAAAGATAAATAAAATTCAGACATTAAAAAAAAAACAAATTCAAGATAAATAGTATAGTGGGAAAAATATTTGTAGGGGCTTCACTGGTGACTCAGTGGTAAAGAATCTGTTTGCCAATGCAGGAGACACAGGTTCAATCCCTGATCTAGAAAGATCCCACGTGCCAAGGAGCAACTAAGTCCATGCACCACAACTACTGAGCCCATGTGATGCAATTACTGAAGCCTGCGCTCTGTAACAAGAGAAGCCACTGCAATGAGAAGCATGCATATCACGGCTAGAGTAGCCTCTGCTCTCTGCAACTAGAGAAAAGTCTGCACAGGAACAAACACCCAGCACAGCTGAAAATAAATATATAAATAAATACAATTAAAAAAAAATAAAGAAAATAATTGTAACAGATATTAAAGAAGAGTCACTATCCAAAGTACATAAAGAGCTTTTATATATGGGTTAGAAAATATTAACAAGCAGTTTACGGAAGAGCAAATTCAAGTAGCCAACAAGCTAGTGATTAATGTACCACTTAATAAAAATCTTTAACTACTGAATTGAAATATTACATATAAGAACTAATCAGTACTAGTTGTCTTTTCTTTCACTAACATCACGCTGTTTTGTTCAGGATGACTCAGTTTAGCTCAGTTCAGTCACTCAGTCGTGTCCGACTCTTTGCGACCCCATGGACTACAGCATGCTAGGCCTCCCTGTCCATCACCAACTCCCGGAGTTTACTCAAACTCACGTCCATTAAGTAGGTGATGCCATCCAACCACCTCATCCTGTCGTCCCCTTCTCCTCCCATCTTCAATCTTTCCCAGCATCAGGGTCTTTTCCAATCAGTCAGTTCTTTGCCTCAGGTAGCCAAAGCATTGGAGTTTCAGCTTCAATGAGATCAGTCCTTCCAATGAACCCTGAGGACTGATCTCCTTTAGGATGGTCTGGCTGGATCTCCTTGCAGTCCAAGGGACTCTCAAAAGTCTTCTTCAACACCACAGTTCAAAAACATTAATTCTTCGGCGCTCAGCTTTCTTTATAGTCCAACTCTCACATCCATACATGACTACTGGAAAAACCATAGCCTTGACTAGACGGACCTTTGTTGACAAAGTAATGTCTCTGCTTTTTAATGTGCTGTCTAGGTTGGTCATAGCTTTTCTTCCAAGCAGCAAGCCTAGTATAAGTTTAAACAATAGTAAGGCCAGTTCAGCTCACTTTTGTATACTCTTCTGAGACATCAGTTCCTTCCTCAAAACTTTAAATTCATTTAACCCAGTTCCATAGAATTTGTAAGTATTTTGTACCTGCAAATTCTTAGCATTTAACACACAGAAGTTGCTCAATAAATACTAGTTCTATGTTGTGATCCCACTGAATTCCTCTGCACAATGGGAAAGACCTATTCTGTAACCTGGGAAAAGGGAAAAATTACCTGCCAGTAAACACCTGCTTTTCCAGTAGCAATTCAAAGCACACAAAAAAGTGTGACTTATTTAAGCTGCTTGACAGCTGTAAACTCCCAGTTTAAAAAAACCCCCAAAATCCAAAACAATGCTTTAACTAAGCATATCTTTCAAAATGCAGATCCAGAAGAATGTAGATCAGCTTAAAAATGTAGATCAGAAATGACAGTGGAATGCAGTTCTTTGATTTATGATGTAGTTATGTCCTGATAAACCCACTGTTAAGCTGAAAATATTTTAGGATTGAAAACACATTTAATATCCCTAAGCTATGACACGTCACAGCTTAGCTTTGCCTACTTTAAACGTGTTCAGAACACTTACATTAGCCTACAAAAAGCCTATAACAGAGCGTAGAATACTTCATAAAATGCACTGAATACCTCACTGAAAGTGAAAAAACACAATGGTTGTACTGGGTGTTTACCCTTGTAACTGTGTAGCTGACTGGGACCTACGGCTCACTGCTGCTGCCTAGAATTAAGACATATGGCTAGCCTGAGAAAAGGTCAAAATTAAAAGTATGGCTTCTACTAAATTGCTTTTAAACCATCATAAAGTTAAAAAATTTTAAGTCAGAGACTGTAGATTGCAACAGTAACAAAGTTGGAAACTGAATCTGATGGGGATGCAAATACAGGAGAGAAGCAGCTAGGGAGATTATGGAGGGTGAGGAAGAAGACGTGAAGGAAGAACTGTTTGTAACCACAACTCACTAATGAGAGCAGTTTATACTCCAACTACAATCTGATATGAACATCACTGTTTACTGTAGCTGCAAACCAACTTTTCAACAAATTTAAGGAATATTTTAAGTGAAATTGAGAATTTCTATTATTTGTTCATTCAATGAATATTTACTAAGCACCTTCAATGTGCTATACATACTAAGTACCAGGTCTGCATGGCTCCTGAACTTATTTAATGAAGGGGGACAGAAATGAAGGATAATAATCAAATAACTAAGTTATAATTAGAAATGAGAAAGGCCGTGAGAGAAAACAAGAGCCGGTGGTTGTCAGGAAAGCCCTTTCTGAGGAGGTACTAGAACTGGTTGCTTCCCAGCCTTCAGATCTCCGGTACTCAAGAAGAGTGAGAAGAAGAACAGGCAGAGGGATCAGCATTTTTTAAATGACCCTGAACTGGAAAAAAATTTGCTACATTCAAGGTAATAAAAGATGAGTGTGGAGAACAGTGAGCAGAGAACAGATAAAAATACAAAAGGAGAGATTAAGGAGAAGCGACAACAAGACGACACAGTCATGTTAGAAGGAATGAATTTAAGTTTTAAGACAATTGCTTTAAAAAAATTTTTAAAGACCACTAACTCTGTACAGACAATGTACTAAGTGAGAACAGAAGTAAAGAGGGAGAACCAATTAAGAAGCTACTAAAATAGTGCTACCAATTAGTATGGTGGAAGGAGACAACAAATAAACTCTACCAAAGCTATCATATAATACCATCACTTACTTTATACTTACTGTTCTTAATTTAGGTAGCAACTGTTCAAGAGAAACAGTTCTATGATGCACTCATTTCAAAGCTAATAAATTAGCATTAAATCTCATAATACTGAGTCATTTTTGTCCTGCCAATTAATATCCAGAAAAGTTTATAACAAAAACATGAACTACAAGTATAAACTCGTGGGGAAAAGTATATTGGGTCTTTCTCCAAATTCTAATAATTTTTACACTGTATCTATCTTATCTTGGCCTTCTCTCATAGTTCAGTTGGTAAAGAATCTACCTGCAATGCAGGAGACCCCAGTTTGATTCCCAGGTTGGGATGATCCACTGGAGAAGGGAAAGGCTACCCACTCCAGTATTCTGGCCTGAGAATTCCATGGACTACAGTCCATCGGGCTGCAAAGAGTTGGACACAACTGAGCAACTTTCATCTTTTTAAAAAGTTAATTAATTTAACTGGAAGCTAATTACTTTACAATATTGTGGTGGTTTTTCACTTCCATCTTAACTTGGCATATCTTCTAAGTATGGGTACAAAACTGAACAATTTACAAAACTATTCATATACTTCTAACTGCAAAAGCCTTTAGCGGCAGACAAAAATTATTAGAAAAGGAAGGAAAAATCACCAATATTTCCCAACTGGGTGCAGCAGATTATAATGATGACCTATAAAACACCCACCCCCAGGGTTAGGATTATATTGCACTGGCAATTTATCTATACTGGAGCCCCAATATCTTATATTAATAACTCCTTCTCTGGATATTCATTAAACAAATAGTTACTGAGTGCCAAATATACACCAGTTACTTTTGTATAAGGTTCCTTTCTCCATTACGCAGAGAACATAGTGGTAGGTACAACAGTGTCCTTAATTGTGGGCATCTGGCTAGAAGGAAGAAGCCCCAAAACTTCTTAATCCATGATATATTCTCTCCTACCCTGTCACAGCAACAAAGACAACTAGGAGAAGGTGAAAAATGATCTGCACCTAGTAGGAATGTCTAATGAGACAAGGAAAGACTCCTCAAGTTCCTACGTGATGTTTGCATGTTAAGTCACTTCAATTGTGTCCAAACTCTTTGCAACCCTATGGACTGTAACCCACCAGGCTCCTCTGTCCATGGGATTCTTCAGGCAATACTGGAGTGGGTTACCATGCCATGCAGACAAAATGGGAGTAATGGAACTAAGTCTTTCAATATACTGATGATGCCCCCAAAGTCTATGAAGTTAGAGAATCTTAAGAACAACATTCAGAACAAAGTACAATACTTCCCTTGCTGCTATACTAAGTTTTACCCTCCATCATTTAGCAAATCTTAGGAATGTCTCCTGCTCAGTTTCCTCACTCTGATAAGCAGAGTAATTCAGTGAATTGTCAGTGAAGTAAACCAGTGTCTACTTCCTGAGAAACAATCCTGCATCCATTAATCTTCTCAATATTAGTGACAGAGTAACAATACTAATTAAAACTGGAAAATCTCTCTTCCTCAGTGCATTACCGGATATGTCAACAGCTTTTTGGCAATGAAACAGCTAAAGAGTAAAAGGCCTGGATACTGTGATTAGGCAAATTAGAGCAAAGAAAAAAAGACGGTGGATAAAAAAGGCTAATAAAATATAATTAACAGATTATATTGCGTCTCACAGGCATGATTTTCAAGCAGATATCAACCTGATGAGCCAACCATTACTATGTAATTATGCTGACTGCATTCTAAGGAGCAATGGCCTCTCCAGTAATTTCTGATTTCAAGGGAAAATTCATATAAGAAACACAGAAAACTGTGACGTTTACAGGCTCATTTGGATGCTCACTCTGAATCTTCTAGAGCAGTGGTTCTTTCACAATACACCTTCTATGACACTGCAGAAAACTAGATAATCTCTTTGAGAAAAGCATACCTGTGCATACAAAATGTAGAGAACAATTTCAGGTTAAAAAAATGCTTATTTGGGGTCAAGAACCCGTTATACTTAGTACGGCTCCCTTCTGAACAAAGAATAGAGTTTTAACAGATTTATGAATAGGTTAGAGAAAAACCAGCGGGTGGGAAAATTCAACATATGCGAGAGATGATAGTCACAGCCATATTCTGAAGCCTTACTATTGTAGCACAGAATGCTTATTCATTCATTTAACAAATATTTATTATGCATTACTTTGAACTAGGTAAGGGGTAGATGTGATAGTACAGTGGGAAGACAATCATCCTGATAAGTAACTATAAAATGAAGTATATTATTGGAATGAAGGAAATATATTTTATGAGAGCCTAGAGCAAAGCAACCTAGCTTACTCTGAAGGTCCACAAAGGCTTCCCTAAAATAAGACTAAAGTGGAAGCTAACCAATAAATAAGTTATCTGTGCAGAAATGCAGGTGGGCACGATGTTATCACAAATATTCCAGTCCAAGGGAAACACAAGCAAAGAACCTGTGGTGGATGCAGTGTGGAGATTAAGAAATCGCACAATGAAATTAGGAGGACTGCCGGGAGCCAGCGTGAGGAATTCTACCCGTGACAAGGTCATGCGGCAGAGCTCTGATGGCAAGGCTAATCAGACCTCAGGTTTTCCCCCTGGAATTTCCTGAGCATCCACCCCGCCAAAAATAAGAATCTGCCTGCTCTTCCACTCTTCTGATATCCTCTGGAAAAAAGTCAACTCAGGGCTTTAGTCTTCTGCATTTGAAAGGGATGTTTCAGTTAAACCCCCTCTGATAACTCTCTAGCTTGCCTAACAGGTTCCCCCGACCTCTTACAGCTTGTGAATTGCTTACAGCCCCCCAACCGCGAGAGGCACAAAGCTTAAAGGCATCTTAAAGATACAGACCCTTTTCTAAAGAGTTAAAAATCATATTGGTGACGGGTTTTCACTGTTGACTTAACGACTGCTGCCAGGCCTCCATATTCTTTACCTTTTAGGCACCTGGGAGGATGTTAATCAATGTAAACAGGATATGGAAAAAGATACATAGCAGTTTTGATGTTAGCAACACTAGACTTTTGAGTTAATTACTTTTCTCTTTGTTATATATCACTGCACTCCTCTTGTGTCCTTGCTATGTAAGAATGTAACTTTATTTAGTGCTTTCTGAGAATGGCACCAGACTTTGGGAAGATCAACACAAGTTCTGGTTGACAAACCCTTATCAGAAAAAAAGCTGTTAAATGTTAATTGGCCCTTTTGGCTGGAAGATGATGTAAATTACTTAAGACTTGTGTACACAATTAGGTATGCAGAGAGAAAAGCCTGGTTTTGATAAGAGTCTGGGTTGCTAACGCTGCATAACCTTGTGTTACCCATTGATCTCCATGTTTTATCAAAAGTATAAAAGGTCTTCTGAACAATAGAGGACGGAGCCAGTCGCTGGACTGGTTTCCCCAGTGCCTCTCTCTCTCTCTCTCTCCTTTTCTCCCTTTCCCTCCTTACTTTAATTTCAGGCTGAATTCCCATCTGGGGCGTGGAGGCTCGCCAAGTCTACTTACTTGCTCTGGCTAAGACCCGCGCGAAAGGGAGCCTAAGGGAGGCACCCTTAGATATTCAAACTAGCGCTGGTGGCCCAACGCAGATGGTACAAATTCCTTGTCTGGAATTTTATTGGTCTTCCACGTAATCCAAGTTATTCAGCCCTCTTTCTCCACTTAATTTTCCGACTACACTATTTCTTCCTAATCTAATCTTATATTAATAAATAAATAAGTTTTCCTCGCCAATGCCGTCCACCCTTCGAATTCCCTGGATCCACCAGGGCTGGACCCTGGCAGAGGATGTTGGTTCTCTTATTTTAACAGCTTTCTTCTTACCCTGTTACTTATCTTCTGAAAAGTCCTACTCAATATATAATATAATATACATAAAGCAGTGAGTAAAACGTCTTGGCACACAGTAACTGCTCATTAATGTTACTGATGATAAAAATTACAGAGGAGTTGAGAGAGCCTATGTTCTATTTAAATTACTTAAGTATAGTCAACCACACAATAAATGTCAGCAGTTCTGAGTCATCAACTGCAAATTTCTAAGGCAAAATATAAATATTTTAGAAACCGTTTGCTTTTTCTTTTCGTTGTATATAAATGTGCTACAAAGAACTATATTTAGATGTAATACAAATACGTGTTATCTCTGCTTACGGATTATAATATACTTCACTATTGAGATTATTATTTTTTAAACAAGTTAATTAGCGTTAGTCACTCAGTCATGTTTGACTCTTTGCGAGCCCATGGACTATAGCCCACCAGGCTCCTCTGTCCACAGAATTTTCCAGGCAAGAACACAGGTGGGTAACCATTTCTCCAGGGCATCTTCTTGACCCAGGGATATCGAACCTGAGTCTCCTGCATTGCAGGCGGATTCGGAGCCACCAGGGAAGGCCACCAGTTTGATCTTCCTGACAAAGGGATAGAACCTGGGTCTCCCCTGGTGGCTCAGAATGTAAAAAATCTGCCTGCAATGCAGAAGACTTGGGTTCAATCCTGAGTTGGGAAGATCCCTTGGAGGAGGGCATGGGAACCCACTCCAGTCTTCTTCCCTGGAGAATTCCACGGACAGAGGAGCCTTGAGGGCTACAGTCCCTGGGGTCGCAGTCAGACACAATTGAGCAACTAAGCACAACACAAGAACTAAGACAAGACATTTAATAACTCATGTATTACAAAAATGCAACATTACCTGGAAAACTAGTCTTCATTATATCAATTCCAACTTGTAGCTCAGATTCTGCAGCAAGTACAGCATAGTCTCCTTGATGAGAGATGTTAAAGTTGAAATTGGGGTAAGGATTCAATGAGTCTTTTGCAAGAACTGGTTTTCCTTTTGCAGTTCTTTGCAAACGAATATTATTCCAAGGTATATTCAATTTCTCTGCAACTAATTTCCTTATCATCAGACGACCAGCCTGTTAATAAAACATTTGGTAAGTATTGCTGTCTATACTAAAGATTCAAGTAAAACTGCCTATAACATACAAAGTCTGTTTTTGTGGTTTCTAAAATACTTCTTCAAGTATTAAAACTAAGTAGGTATGAAATATTCTGCATTAAGATTTAAGAAATGCTTAAGACAGAAGAGTCAAGTCCCTCTTTAGCAATTCCCTTCATCCCATCAATAAGTAACCAATGTTGACAAGTATTCATCCTTCATTTTTTCTCTAAGTATCCAAATATATGCTCATTTGCGATCCATCCATTTACTTGAAATCCCACTATATGTACTATTCTACCATGTATGAACTTTTTCATTTCTAAGCATTGGGGATTATTTTATGTCTGCACATAACCAATGGCCTGTGCATTTTTAAATGTAGCATAATATTTCATAGCATCAAGGTACCAAAACTTGACTATCCCCCTATTACTGGATATTTTGGGCTGGCTCTGGTTTTGCTATTATATATTAAAAAAAAAAAAAATCCCCCAGTGGGCAATCCTGTTGTACTTACATCTTTGTGCACATGTGCAAGTGTTTCTAGATCACATGTACTTATCACGTGCCTCCACGATAGCAAGACATAACCTATCTTTTTTCACATATACCCATTCCACTCTCTCTCCGATTAAGGTCTAAAATCACAAAAAATACCCAACGACATAAGAAAACAAGGTAGATAACATTTTGCAAAATCTTTCTCAAGTTTTTTTTTCCTTCAGTTCTAACACTGACTGCAACACTTTGAATTTCACGGAAATAGTCACTACTGTGCCTTCAAAAATCAATTAGTCTACATTTCGAAAGAAAAAGTCCTTTGACAGAGGGACATTTTCAGGATAACGAGTCTTTGACGAGATGGCACCCAGAAGCTGTTCCACACTGCGCTATATAGACATCATTTGAAACCTAAGTTTCCATTTGTTGCTAAAAATATATACGTAAAATAAACGATTATATTCAAAATAGTGTTTTCAGAGCTAAATAGTTAACAAGGTATGCCTAAGACCACATCCTTTCTTGGCTTCGGTTTCATCGATAAAAGGAGGCTAGACTCTTCCAGTTCTACGGTGTGCAAGGTTAAACTGATACTATCAGTATTTTTTTAGGGCCTACCACGTTCACGGTGCACAGGGAGACTGGTGGGATATTTAACAGGCTGACTGTGCTATGAGCCCAAGCAAGGAAATTAAAAATAAGGAAAATCCTATTGACAGACCTCCGCAACAGCTATTTTAGGGTATAGCAGGACCTCTCTTTTTAAATGCAACGGGGGAGGGGCTGATTTTTTCTGCGGACGAGGCGACGACAAAGGCGGCGGAGACTAGGCCGGGCACACCCCGGAGTCGCCCGGGGTGGCCGCCAAGGGTCGCGTGTGGGGTCTCTACTGCGCGGCCCACCACCCCGACGGCTGCTCCCCGACCCGAAGCGCGAAAGACCCGCGGTACCAGGGCGGCCTTAGCGTCCCGGGCGAAGACGAACTGGCCGATGCGCTCCTTCTCCTCGGGCTGGATCGATCGCACCGCTAGCAGCCATTCGGCGCGGCTGGGTAGCCACGTGCCACAGGGAAAAGCCCAGCGCACGCCCTCCATCGCCGGCAGCACGCAGAGTCGCTGGGCAAGGAGAACCATCCACCAAAGGCCCTCGCCGCCGCCCCTGGCTCGATGGCGCGGACGCGGGCGGAGAGCCTCCCAGCTGCCCCGGCGCCGCGTGCGTGGACTGGGCGCCGCGTGCGTCCGCAGGACCTCGGTCACGGGGGGCGGGGCTCCGCGTGCGTCCTCCCGCGCGGGGGCGGGGCGTCGAGTGCGTGGGAGGGGCGCCGCGCGCGTCCGCGGGACGTGGCTCACCGGTGACCCTCACTTCACATCACCCGCGCGGCCGCCGCCTCCTCTGTAGCGGGAGCCGGGACCCTGCTCTGCGCTCTGCGTCCTCTGCGTTCTGCGGCAGCGCGTGACCGCGCGCGGGGCGGGGCCTCGGGGGCGCGAGGGGCGGGACGGAGGCGCGGCTCGTACCGGCCGTCGCTCAGACTTGAAGAAGAGGTAGCGCGACAGCGGCGGGAGCCAATCGCAGCCAGGCCTCGGGAGCGGGGAGGCCGGGCTGGAGACTTCGGAGACCGCGGTGCAGGTGGGTGATCGCGGGGCGCCTCGTTCCCGGGGCAGGGCCGGCCCCGTCGTCCGCAGAGAGGAGGGCTCTTTAGCCTCGGCCGCCCATGCCGCTCGTCCTGCGCCGGGGCGAAGGGGCTTCCGTGACAGAGGGCGCCGCGGGGCGCCTCGGGAGTTGTTTCCGGGGCCCCGGGTTGCCTCCCCCAAGACCCAACTCCGGAGGCCTGAGCGACCCGAGGTCCTGCCGGCCCTGTAGCCGCCCCGGCCCCCGAGCCCCGCCTCACTCCTCCTGGAGCGGCGCGGCCCCCGCCTGAAGGCGAGACTTCGGGCGAGCCGCGGAGCCGTGCCGAGGCCGTCAAGGGAGCCAGGGGCTGTTTCTGCGGTTGTCAAGCCCGGGCCGGAGCCCTGGGGAGAAAAGTGAGGTTTCTGTTGTTGAGGCCTCGGTGGTTCCGTTGTTATTACGGGTCCTGGCTCTGAAAGCTGCGGAACCAAGTTAAATAGTTTCAGGAGCCCTTCATAGTTGCTCTGCGCCTTTGCTCAGTTGTTTGTGATCAAAGATCTTGCGGGTTTGGGGCCAGGGAACAGTTGAGATCTGTAGATGAATATAAATGCCCATCTTTGAGATTAAATGCCACGCTGTGTGATTCAGCCGATTCCCTTCTTCTTTGGCTGCCAGAGAGTATTAACTAAAGGCCAGCAGTAGCACTTAACAGTTACCTGCGGCTTACTTCCGTCTTTTTAAAAATGGATTCTATTCTATTTTCATTTATATTTATTTCTGTTAACTTTTCGTGATATCAGCCCCCTCCAATCATTTACAACTAAATGAGATGTTGAACACAAGCAAACACAAATCCTCAAAGGGCTTTAGAATTAATTACTCGCTTCACATATCAATTTAGCCAATACTAAAAACGTGTCAGGTGCTTTATCTGCTTACAGTCTGACAAAGAAGATGAAACATGTCCAAAAAGGTACAGAAAGAGAAAATGTAAAGATATGTAAAGTATGAAGTGCTCATACCCATACCAGCAATGATTGTTACTAATTTCTCTACTTTTAACGTTATGTAGCTAAGCATCGTATTAAAACTTTTCCATTCTTGTTTGTTTGAACTTTTACAATTTTGGTATATTTATGTTTCTGTTTGTAAACCTCTTATATGTTGATTATCTCGCGTGTTCTATGCAGTAATTTTTACTGATGCAGAAACTGAGATGAGAAAGAGAATTTATGGGATTACTTAAACTCAGATTTAGAAATTTATGGTCTACTCTTTTACTATTCAACTAAGCTCTGTGTATTTAATCTATAGAGCCCAATGTAGGCAGGTAATGTGGTGGTTATTTGTACTTGTTCTCTCAGAATATTCTCTGCAACTTCCATCATCGCCTTCCTTGTTTTTCTTTGTCATTCAGGTCTCAAATGTCATACCAAAGAGAATGTTTCCATGGAACATATATAAAAAGCTCACTCTTCCCATTCCCTAACCCCCAGCCCTGAGCCTTACCTTAGTCGACACTCTAATCCCCTTCCCCATCTACCTTTAAAATTCTTACTTGTCCTTGAAGGCTTAGCTCAAATCTAAAGGACTACCACAGTGTACTAAAAAATATATACATATACACATATAGTCTATACAATTCGTTTGACAATTATTCTAGTACTATCTTATGACATCTCTTCTGTTGGCCTGAATTATTTATATGTGTGTTATCTTGCAAATTAGAATATAAACTGCTCAAGGGGGATTTCCTGTGTATCTTGTCCTTTACAAATAGTTTACTTCAGCAAATGTTTTTGATGAACTTTTAATAGACTTTACTCTTCATAAGCCAATACTGATATTTATATTCTACCTTTTTTCTTAAAGACATGTAAAGTGTGCAGTTAATAGCTTGCCTAATTATATGCAATAAACCCAAAAATGTATTGCAGTATTTTTTACTGCATTGGTTAGGGAAAAAAAAGGACTACAGCTTCTGAAAGCATTCATCTTGCCAGATCCTGATCTGTGGCTTCTTAGGATTATGAGAGACTTGTGTTCTGTTTTCAGTTCTATCACCAGTTATCTTTGTGACTTTGGGTAAATCACATAACCTCTCCCAAGGATCAGTTTTAGTAGAAAAGTATCAAGTGAAATCCATCTCTAAAATTTGGTGATTTTTTTTTTTTTTAGTTCATTAGTTTTTTATTCTATTGCAAAATCTTGATTTCCCCTATTCCTTTAATTCCTGTATCCGATCTGTCCCAAAGTTCTATTGATTCTATTTCTAAAATAGAGCTAAAATCTATTTCTAATCTCTAGTCTAAACCACCGTCATTTCTAACCTGAAATACGGATTAGTTTTCTATCTTGTTCAGGAAAGGGAAACATTCTCTTCCTGTGTCTGTCCTCCATGACAAGCACTCCTGAACCAGTCTTCAGAGCTAAGTTTATAAGGCCATGCTATTAAGCACAGTGCTATAGGCCTCCTTATTTAAGCTAAGGAGAGAGGAAACCTGAAAAGTGTTGTGGCACAGAAAAGAAGGGGAAACTAGTTAGCAGTGTGAACACTTCTGAGAGGTTATAAAATGAGGGGAGAGAAGTTAGCATTTGACTGCAAGTTGAAAGTGTGGTGACATTGACATAAACAGTTTATTTTCATTTTTATTTGTATTATTGAAGTAAGGTGGCTTACAGTGTTTCGAGTATACAGCCAAATGATTATATTATATATATATATATATATGTGTATATATAAATGAGACTTTGAATATAGTGCCCTGTGCTACACAGTAAGTCCTTGTTTATTTTATATATGTAGTGTGTATCCTTTAATTCCCAGGTCTCAGTTTATCTCTTCCCCTATTTCCCTTTTGGTAACCATCAGTTATTTTTCTATGTCTGTGAGCTTATTTCTGTTTTTAAAGTTAAGTTTATTTGTATCATTTTTTTAGATTCCACATAATAAGTGATATCATATGATAGTTATCTTTCTGTGTCTGATTTATTTCACTTAGTGTGATAATCTCTAGGTCCATCCATGTTGCTGCAAATGGTATTATTTCATTCTTTTAAATGGCTGAGTAATATTGCATTTGTATATATATCACATCTTCTTTATCCATTCATATGTTGATGGACATTAAGGTTTGTTCGTTGTCTTGGCTATTGTTAATAGTGCTGCTATGAACATAGGGTGCATGTATCTTTTCTAATTAGACTTTGCTTCTTTCTTGAAGTGGCTGTACCAGTTTATATTGCTACCAACGGTGTAGGAGAGTTCCCTTTTCTCCACACACTCTGTAGCATTTATTTGTAGATTTTTTTGATGATGGCCATTCTGACTCATGTAAGGTGGTACCTCATTGTAGTTTTGATTTGCATTTTCCTTATAATGAATGACGTTGAGCATCTTATTATGTGCCTATTGGCCATCTGTGTGTCTTCTTTGGAGAAATGTCAGTTTAGGTCTTCTGTCTATTTTATGATTAGGTTGTTATTTTTGATATTGTGTTGTATAAGCTGTTTGTATATTTTGGGAATTAAGACTTTGTTGACTGCACTGTTTGCAAATATTTTCTCCCATTCTGAAGGTTGTCTTTTTGATTTATGATTTCTTTTTCTGTGCAAGAGATTTTAAGTTTAATTAGGTCCTATTTGTTTATTTTTGCTTTTGTTTCCAATATTCTAGGGGAGAGATACAAAAAATGTTGCTGGGATTTATGTCAAAGAGTTTGTTTTCCTCTAGGAGTTTTATAATATTGGGTTTTGCATTTAGATATTTAATCCATTTTGAGGTTTTTTTTTCCTGTATATGTGTTAAAGATTATCCTAATTTTATTCTTTTACCTGTAGCTGTCCACTATTCTCAGCAGCTCTTATTGAAGAGACTATCTTCTCTGCTGTGTTGTAATTGATTGACTATAAGTGTGTGGGCTTATTTCTGGGCTTACTGACCTTTTGCATTGATCTCTCTGTGTGTGTGTTTGTGCCAAATTTTTGGTTCAGTGACATGAACCATGTTAATAGAGTGAAAGAGAAGAACCTGATTGTCGTGGGTTGAGATAATAACTGGTTGCAAAGTTACTGCAGACAGTTCTTTAAAAAACTTTTTTCTGGGAATAAAAGAATAGAAAGATAGCTAGCAGAGAGTGCAATGTCAAATGGTAAGATTTTTGTTTGATGTTTGTTTAAACATGGGAGATAGTAAAACTTGTATACTGATAGAAAATGTTCAGTAGAGTGGGAGAAATTGTGGATGTATGAGTTAGTATGTGTGTTCACCACTCAAAAGTGTACTCCACAGTGGAGGACCTTGTATCTAATATTTTTGACTCTGTGTCCAATCTCTGGAATAGTGCTTACTACAATAATAGTTACTTCATAAATATTAAATATTTGTTGAATAAATGAATAATTTAGACTGTTTATCTTCTTTCAATTCATTCTTTAAAAAAATTCTTTTTTATTATTATTTACACATCAGCCAGATGGATTATTTAAAAAAAAATCAGATTATGTCCCTGTCTAGTTCAGTCTTCCATAAATCCAGTAGGAAGTCAAGAAACACCTGAAGTAACAGGCAAATTTGGCCTTGGAGCAGGACAAAGGCTAATAGAGTTTTGTCAAGAGAACGCACTGGTCATAGCAAACACCCTCTTCCAACAGCACAAGAAGAGACTCTACATATGGACATCACCAGATGGTCAACACCAAAATCAGATCAATTATATTCTTTGCAACCAAAGATGGAGAAGCTCTATACAGTCAGCAAAAACAAGACTGGGAGCTGACTGTGACTCAGATCAAGAACTCCTTATTGTCAAATTCAGACTTAAATTGAAGAAGGTAGGGGAAACCGCTAGACCATTCAGGTATGACCTAAATCAAATCCCTTATGGATTATACAGTGGAAGTGATAAGTATGTTTAAGGGACTAGATATGATAGAGTACCTGATGAACTATGGATGGAGGTTCGTGATATTGTACAGGAGACAGGGATCAAGATTTACTTTTCCCCAAGAAAAGTAAATGCAAAAAAGCAGAATGGCTGTCTGGGGAGGCCTTACAAATAGCTGTGTAAAGAGGGGAAGCAAAAAGCAGAGGAGAAAAGAAAAGATATACCCATTTGAATGCAGAGTTCCAAAGAATAGCAAGGTGAGATAAGAAAGCCTTCCTCAGTGATCAATACAAAGAAATAGAGGAAAACAATAGAATAGGAAACACTAGAGATCTCTTCAAGAAAATGAGATACCAAGGGAACATTTCATGCAAAGATAGGCTCAATAAAGAACAGTAATGGCATGGAACTAACAGAAGCAGAAGATATTAGAAGAGGTGGCAAGAATACACAGAAGAACTGTACAAAAATGATCTTCACAACCCAGATGATCACAATGGTGTGATCACTCACCCAGAGCCAGACATCCTGGAATGTGAAGTCAAGTGGGCCTTAGAAAGCATCACTATGAACAAAGCTAGTGGAGATGACGGAATTCAGGTGAGCTATTTCAAATCCTGAAAGATGATGCCGTGAAAGTGTTGCACTCAATATGCCAGCAAATTTGGAAAACTCAGCAGTGGCCACAGGACTAGAAAAGGTCAGTTTTCATTCCAATCCCAAAGAAAGGCAATGCCAAAGAATGCTCAAACTACCACACAATTGCGCTCATCTCACATGCTAGTAAAGTAGTGCTCAAAATTCTACAAGCCAGGCTTCAGCAATACGTGAACCGTGAACTTCCAGGTGTTGAAGCTGGATTTAGAAAAGACAGAGGAACCAGAGATCAAATTGCCAGCATCCACTGGATCATGGAAAAAGCAAGAGAGTTCCAGAAAAGCATCTATTTCTGCTTTCTTGACTATGCCAAAGCCTTTGACTGTGGATCACAACAAATTGTGAAACATTCTTCAAGACATGGGAATACCAGACCACCTGACCTTCCTCTTGAGAAATCTGTATGCAGGTGAGGAAGCAACAGTTAGAACTGGACATGGAACAACAGACTGATTCCAAACAGGGAAAGGAGTATGTCAAGGTTGTATATTGTCACCCTGCTTATTTAACTTCTATGCAGAGTACATCATGAGAAACGCTGGACTGGAAGAAACACAAGCTGGAATCAAGATTGCCAGGAGAAATCTCAATAACCTCAGGTTTACAAATGACACCCCCCTTATGGCAGAAAGCAAAGAAGAGCTAAAGAGCCTCTTGATGAAAGTGAAAGTGGAGAGTGAAAAAGTTGGCTTAAAGCTCAACATTCAGAAAACTAAGATCATGGCATCAGGTCCCATCAGTTCATGGCAAATAGATGGGGAAACAGGGGCAGACTATTTTTTGGGGCTCCAAAAATCACTGCAGAAGGTGACTGCAGCCATGAAATTAAAAGACACTTGCTCCTTGGAGGAAAAGCCCTGACCAACCTAGACAGCATAGTGAAAAGCAGAGACATTACTTTGCCAACAAAGGTCTGTTTAGTCAAGGCTATGGTTTTTCCAGTAGTGATGTATGGATGTGAGAGTTGGACTATAAAGAAAGCTGAGTGCCGAAGAATTAATGCTTTTGAACTGTGGTGTTGTAGAAGACTCTTGAGAATCCCTTGGGCTGCAAGGAGATCCAACCAGTCCATCCTAAAGGAGATCAGTCCTGAGTGTTCATTGAAAGGACTGATGTTGAACCTGAAACTCCCGTACTTTGGCCTTCTGATGGAAAGAGCTGACTCATTTGAAAAGACTCTGATGCTGGGAGGGATTGAAGGTAGGAGTAGAAGGGGACAACAGGATGAGATGGTTGGATGGCATCACTGACTCAATGGACTTGGATTTGAGTAAGCTCCGGGAGTTGGTGATGGACAGAGAGGCCTGGTGTGCTGCAGTCCATGGGGTTGCAATGAGTCAGACACAACTGAGCGACATAACTGAAATCCAGCTGCACTTAGAATAAAATCCCAGTTCCTTGCATCTTACAAGATCCTGCACGAGGTAGCACCAGCCTTCTGTAGGCCTGTCTCTCCAACATTCTTGCTGTCATTAACTACACTCCAACAATGCTGGCCTTATGTCATATTCTAAAACTGAAGGACCCTGGGGCTTAATACATAATTTCTCTCACCACCCCTGCTTATTTTTCAGATGTTAACTTATGACACCAGCTCAGGAAGGCTCTCCCTGAAATTATAGTGGATTGAATGCATGTTCTCTGGAGCCAAACTTTCTGGGTTTATAGCCCATCTCCCTGCTTACTTGCTATCCATTATTATTTTCAAGATTTTGTTTCAAGACACTGTGAAACCATTTTTCATATTTTAATTCACATACATAGGTAATGACAACTATGTCATGACTTCTGCCCAACAGAAGTGATTATAAGGTATATATCAATTTTCAGGTATGTTAAGCCTCATATTCTCTGGGTCTATAAAATAGAGATAATAGTAGTATCTATTTTATAGTAGTTGTTTTGGAGATTAAAGAGTATGTAAAGATGTAGTTACAGAGTCTGGCACAGAGTAACGTTATGTAAGTTTTCGCTGTTACCATCTGCAACTGAATACCATTCACTGTTCATTTTTGTTTTCTTTTTCCAGTTGTTTCTTCACAGAGTTTATTATAATTTATAATTTGTCAATCTTTTCTATATACTAAACCTCAGGAAAGCAGCGATCATGTCTACCTTTATTCTCCTTGCTATCTCTAGTGTATAATTCAGTGCCTGGCATATAGTTAGCACTCTGTAATAAATATTGAAATAGAATAGCTAGAAATGTCAGTGACCAAACTTCTGTCAGTGGGAGACTTAAAGAAATCAGAGCCTGCATCAGTCATAGCACAGCTTTAGTTTAATATTCCCCTTCTATCAATTTGCATATGTTCCTTTGTTGTTACTTAATATCAAAGGCTTGGTTATTAGGCTTGGTACCTGTACTTTTAGTGACTAAATTTTTTAAAATCAAATTTTAATGGAAGACATTAAAAGAAAAGTGAAATTTTGAAAATTGATTCAGTGTTTTCAGCAGGAAGGTGAAGAGAAAAATGCCATTTAACTATGACACAGCTTTTCTTGACTTGGAAGTTTTCATTCTTATGGCAAGCTCTTTTAAAAATAATCGTAATCAACCTTGTACACACATTTTAAAAAGTAAGCAAAATTAATTTGCTGAGATAATCACATTCAGAGTCTTAACTCTTCTGTTCACCTTCAACTTAAAGTTGCAGTGTCCAGGTTTTTCTATATAATGTTGTTCTCTGTTATCAGGAACATTAGTGATGTCTCATTTTTTAAACAAAATCAGTGTCCATTTTTATCTTCATGGTTTTCTTCCAAGACTGATACACATCTTTCACATTTTGATGCACATAACACATGTAATAACAAATATGTTATGACTGCTGTTTAACTAAAGTGGTTATTAGATACATTTCCATCAATTTCAGATGTGTTAAGTATGAAAAGTTGTATCTTAAAATTAGTGAAATATGATATTGAATTTATAGAATATTTTGAAGAAAAATAAGTGCCTACAAATCTTTTATCCAGATTTAAGAATTGTTTAACATTTAATAATGTTTATTGCTAAGTATACATTATTATTGATTTTGACCACTAATGTTTATATACGACTTGACAATATTAATGTCATTTAAGCATCACTGCAGTGCAGTGTAATTTAGTGTGTCCATTTTGCAGTTAAGGAAGCCAGAGCCTTAAAGAGCATCAGTAGGGGTCACTAATCAGTGATGCATCATCTGGAACCCTATTCCTTCACCTCTCAATCCCAGGTGGTTTGCCATTTGCAAAATACACTAATATTAGGAGTGAAAGTAAAAGTCACTCAGTCGTGTCCGACTCTGTGATTCCATGGACTGTAGCCCACCATTCTCCTCTGTCCATGGGATTCTCCAGGCCAGAATACTCAACGGGTAACTGTTCCCTTCTCCAGGGATCTTCCCAGCCCAGGGACTGAACCCGGGTCTCCCACGTACAGGTGGATTCAGGCTTCCCTGGTGGCTCAGTTGGTTAAAGAATCTGCCTGCAATATGGGAGACCTGGGTTGGGAAGATCCCCTGGAGGAGGGCATGGCAACCCACTACAGAATGTTGGCCTGGAGAATTCCATGGACTGTATAGTCCATGAGGTTGCAGAGTCAGACACGACTGAGCAACTTTCACTTTCTTTTACCCCCTGAGCTACCAGGGGAGCCTTGTATTATTAGAGACTTACTGAAACTAAATTTAAGAATAGAAAGTTTCAGCTTCTTGGATTTATCCTTGGATTTTACCTGTTTCATTCATGATAGTGTATATATGTCAATGCTACTTTCTCAATTTGTCCTACATTTTCCTTCCCCCGCTGTGTCCACAGATCATTCTCAATGTCATGGTTGGCATTTATTCTCCGTAAATAGGTTCATCAGTACTATTTTCTAGATTCCATATGTATGGTTTTTTTTATATGTATGTTTTAATATACAATTTTTGTTTTTCTATGACTTACATTACTCTGTGTAACAGGCCTTCATCCACCTCACTACTTCTAACTCAAATTCCTTCCTTTTTATGGCTGAGTTTGGGCTTCCCTGGTGGCTCGGCTGGTAACGATTCCGCCTGCAATGTGGGAGACCTAGGTTTGATCCCTGGGTTGGGGAAATCCCCTGGAGAAGGGAACGGCTACCCACTCCAGTGTTCTGGCCTGGAGAATTCCATGGACTATATAGTCCATAGGGTCACAAAGAGTTGGACTCAACTGAGCAACTTTCACTCACTCACTCATTCCATAGTATATATGTATTACAGTTTATCCATTCATTTGTTGATGGACAACTAGATTGATTTCCGTGTCTTGGCCATTGTAAACAAGTGCTGTAGTGAACATTAGGGTGCATGTGTCTTTTTGAATTGTTTTTTTAAGGGTATATGCTCAGTATTGAGATTGCTGGGTCGTATGGTATTTGTATTGCTAGTTTTTAAAGAAATTTCCATATTGTTCTCCACAGTGGCTATACCACTTTCAGTTTAGTTCAGTTCAGTCGCTCAGTCTTGTCCGACTCTTTGCGACCCAATGAATCGCAGCACGCCAGGCCTCCCTGTCCATCACCATCTCCCAGAGTTCACTCAGACTCATGTCCATCAAGTCCGTGATGCCATCCAGCCATCTCATCCTCAGTCGTCCCCTTCTCCTCCTGCCCCCAATCCCTCCCAGCATCAGAGTCTTCTCCAATGAGTCACCTCTTCCCATGAGGTGGCCAAAGTACTGGAGTTTCAGCTTTAGCATCATTCCTTCCAAAGAAATCCCAGGGTTGATCTCCTTCAGAATGGACTGGTTGGATCTCTTTGCAGTCCAAGGGACTCTCAAGAGTCTTCTCCAACACCACAGTTCAAAAGCATCAATTCTTCGGCGCTCAGCCTTCTTCACAATCCAACTCTCACATCCATACATGACTACTGGAAAAACCATAGCCTTGACTAGATGGACCTTAGTCGGCAAAGTAATGTCTCTGCTTTTGAATATACTATCCAGGTTGGTCATAACTTTTCTTCCAAGGAGTAAGCATCTTTTAATTTCATGGCTGCAGTCACGATCTGCAGTGATTTTGGAGCCCCCCAAAATAAAGTCTGACACTGTTTCCACTGTTTCCCCATCTATTTCCCATGAAGTGATGGGACTGGATGCCATGATCTTCGTTTCCTGAATGTTGAACTTTAAGCCAATTTTTTCACTTTCCTCTTTCACTTTCATCAAGAGGCTTTTTAGTTCCTCTTCGCTTTCTGCCATAAGGGTGGTGTCGTCTGCATATCTGAGGTTATTGATATTTCTCCCGGCAATCTTGATTCCAGCTTGTGTTTCTTCCAGTTAAATAAGCAGGGTGACAATATACAGCTTGGACACACTCCTTTTCCTATTTGGAACCAGTCTTTTGTTCCATGTCCAGTTCTAACTGTTGCTTCCTGACCTGCATACAGATTTCTCAAGAGGCAGGTTAGGTGGTCTGGTATTCCCATCTCTTTCAGAATTTTTCACAGTTTATTCTGATCCACACAGTCAAAGGCTTTGGCATAGTCAATAAAGCAGAAATAGATGTTTTTCTGGAACTCTCTTGCTTTTTCCTTGATCCAATGGATGTTGGCAATTTGATCTCTGGTTCCTCTGCCTTTTCTAAAACCAGCTTGAACATCAGGGAGTTCACGGTTCACATATTGCTGAAGCCTGGCTTGGAGAATTTTGAGCACTACTTTACTAGCATGTGAGATAAGTGCAATTGTGCAGTAGTTTGAGCATTCTTTGGCATTGCCTTTCTTTGGGATTGGAATGAAAACTGACCTTTTCCAGTCCTGTGGCCACTGCTGAGTTTTCCAAATTTGCTGGCGTATTGAGTGCAGCACTTTCACAGCATCATCTTTCAGGATTTGAAACAGCTCAACTAGAATTCCATCACCTCCTCTAGCTTTGTAGAGATGCTTTCCAAGGCCCACCTGACTTCACTTTCTGAGATGTCTGGCTCTAGATTAGTGATCACATCATCGTGATTATCTGGGTCGTGAAGATCTTTTTTGTACAGTTCTTCTGTTTATTCTTGCCACCTCTTCTTAATATCTTCTGCTTCTGTTAGGTCCATACCATTTCTGTCCTTTATCGAGCCACTTTGCATACCACTTTACATCCCACCAACAGTGCAGGAGGGTTTCCTTCCTCAGCTTCCACTCCAGCATTTATTGTTTGTAGGTTTTTTAATGATGGCCATTGTGATCTGTGTGAGGTGATACCTCATTGTAGTTTTGATTTTCATTTCTCTGATAATGAGCAATGTTGGGCATCTTTTCGTGTGTTTATTGGCCATCTGTAAGTTTTCTTAGTAGAAATGTCTGTTTAGGTCTTCTGCTCATTTTTTGATTGGGCTATTTGTTTTTCTGATGTTGAGATGTGTGAGCTGCTTATACATTTTGGAGAATAATCCTTTGTCAGTTGCTTCATTTGCAAATATTTTCTCCCATTCTGAGCATTGTCTTTTAATCTTGTATATTGTTTCCATTACCTTGCAAAAGCTTTATAGTTTAGTTAGGTCCCATTTGGGGCTTCTCTGGTGACTCAGTGTTGGGATGACCCACAGGGATAGGATGGGGAAGGAGGTGGTAGTGGGTTTCAGGATGGGGAACACATGTACACCCGTGGCTGATTCATTTTGATATATGGCAAAACCACTACAATATTGTAAAGTAATTAGCCTCCAATTAAAAAGAATATATATATATATATATATATATATAAAAGAATCTGCAGGAAATGGCAAGAGTCATGAGTTCGATCTCTGGGTCAGGAAGATCAATTTGAGGAAGAAATGGCAACCCACTCCAGCATTCTTGCCTGGAGAATCCTATGGACAGAGGATTCTAGTGGGCTACATCCCATAGGGTCACAAAGAGTCAGCTACACTGACGCCACCAAACATTCATGCCAGTCCTGTTTGTTTATTTTTGTTTTTATTTCCCTTACTTTAAGAGGTGGGTCAAGGAGGATCTTATGTCAAAGACTGTTCTACCTATGTTTTCCTCTAAGAGCTTTATAAGTTGCTAGCCTAACATTTGAGTCTTTAATCCATTTCAAGTTTATTTTTGTGTATGGTGGTAGAAAGTGTTCTTTTCATTGTTTTATATGTGGCTGTCCAGTTTTCCCAGCACTGCTTATTGAAGAGTCTTTTCTCCATTGTATAGTCTCCTTTGTCAAAAATAAGGTGCCCATAGGTATATGGGTTTATCTCTGGGCTTGCTTTCTTGTCCCATTGGTTTGTATTTCTGTTTTTGTGCTGGTACCATACTCTTGATGACTATAGCTTTATAGTATAGTCTGAAGTCAGCAAGGTTGATTTCTCCAGCTCTGGTTTTCTTAAGATTGCTTTGGCTATTTGGGGGTCTTTTATTTTTCCAAATCATGAATTTTTTTGTTCCAGTACTGTGAAAAATTACATTGGTAGTTTGATAGGGATAACATTGAGTCTGGAGATTGCTTTGAGTAGTATAGTCATTTTCACAATGTTTTTCCAATTCAAGAACATGGTATATCACTCCATCTGTTTGTGTTCTCTTTCGTTTCTTTTACCTGTATCTTATAGTTTTCTGCATACAGGTATTTTGTCTCTTTAGGTTGGTTTATTCCTAGCTATTTTATCCTTTTTGTTGCAGTGGTGAATGGAATTGTTTCCTTAATTTCTCTTTTTGATTTTTCATTGTTAGTGTATAGGAATGTAAGGGGTTTCTGTATATTAATTTTCTATCCTCTGACTTTACTGTATTCATTGATTAGCTCTAGTAATTTTCTAGAAGGAGAAGGCAATGGCAACCCACTCCAGTACTCTTGCCTGGAAAATCCCACGGATAGAGGAGCCTGGTAGGCTGCAGTCCATGGGGTCACTAAGAACCGGGCACGACTGAGTGACTTCACTTTCACTTTTCACTTTCATGCATTGGAGAAGGAAATGGCAACCCACTCCAGTATTCTTGCCTGGAGAATCCCAGAGACTGAGGAGCCTAGTGGGCTGCCGTCTGTGGGGTTGCACAGAGTCAGACATGACTGAACGACTTAGCAGCAATAGCAGTAATTTTCTGGTGGCATCTTTAGTGTTCTATATATAGTATTTTTTCATCTACAAACAGTGAGAATTTTACTTTTTCTTTTCCAATCTCTACTCCTTTTATTTCTTCTTCTCTGCTATAGCTAGGACTTCCAAAACTCTACTGAATAATAGTGTTAAGAATGAAAACCCTTAATCATGTTCCTGATCTTAAAACGTTTTCAGTTTTTCACCATTGAGAATAATGTTTTTCTGTGGATTACTTGTTCAGTTCAGTTCAGTCGCTCAGTCATGTCCGACTCTTTGTGACCCCATGAATCGCAGCACGCCAGGCCTCCCTGTCCATCACCATCTCCCAGAGTTCACTCAGACTCACGTCCAGCAAGTCTGTGATGCCATCCAGCCATCTCATCCTCTGTCGTCCCCTTCTCCTCCTGCCCCCAATCCCTCCCAGCATCAGAGTCTTTTCCAGTGAGTCAACTCTTCACATGAGGTGGCCAAAGTACTGGAGTTTTAGCTTTAGCATCATTCCTTCCAAAGAAATCCCAGGGTTGATCTTCAGAATGGACTGGTTGGATCTCCTTGCAGTCCAAGGGACTCTCAAGAGTCTTCTCCAACACCACAGTTCAAAAGCATCAATTCTTCGGCGCTCAGCCTTCTTCACAGTCCGACTCTCGCATCCATACACGACCACAGGAAAAACCACAGCCTTGACGAGATGGACCTTGTTGGCAAACTAATGGGTCTGCTTTTGAATATGCTATCTAGGTTGGTCATAACTTTTCTTCCAAGGAGTAAGCATCTTTTAATTTCATGGCTGCAGTCACTTGTACATGACCTTTATTGTATTGAGGTATGTTCCGTTCCTATCCACATTCTGGAGAATTTTTTATAATTATATTTATTTTAAATTGGTTGATTGCTTTACAATATTAATTTCTCTCATTCATCAACATGAATTAACCATAGGTGTACATATGTCTCCTCCCTCTTGAACCTTCCTCCTACCTCCCAACCTTTCCCACCCCTCTAGGTTACCACAGAGCCCCAGTGTGAATTCCCTGAGCCATACAGCAAATTCCCTTTGGCTGTCTGTTTTACATGTGTTAGTCTATGTGCCTCCATGCTGCTATCTCCATTCGTCTTGCTGACTCCTTCTTCTCTCCTGCCCTTGTCCATAAATCTGTTCTCTGTGTTTTCTCCTTTGCTGCCCTGCAAGTAGGTTCATTATTACCATCTTTCTAGATTTCATAAATATGCATTAATATATGATATTTGTTTTTCTGACTGACTTCAGTCTGTGTAATAGGCTCTAGGTTCATCTACATCATTAGAACTGACTCAGATGTGTTCCTTTTTATGGCTGAGTGGTATTCCGTTGAATATAGGTACCACAGCTTCTTGATCCATTCATCTGTCAGTGGACATCTAGGTTGCTTCCGTGTCCTAGCTATAGTAAATGGCACTACAGTGAACATTGGGCTGCATGTGTCTTTTTCAGTTTTTGATTCCTCAGGGTATATGCCTAAAAGTGGTATTGCTATGTTATATGGTAGTTTTATTCCTGATTTTCTAAGGAATCTCCATACTGTCTTCCATCATGGCTCTGTCAATTCATATTCCCAGTAGCAATGCACGAGGGTTTCCTTTTCTCCATACCTTCTCCAGCACTTGTTTGTGGACTTTTTGATGATGGCAGTCTGACTCGTGTGAGGTGATAGCTCATTGTAGTTTTGATTTATATTTCTCTAATAATGAGTGATGTTGAGTATCTCTTCATGTGTTTATTAGCCATCCATGTATTTTTGGAGATATGTCTGTTTAGGTCTTTTGCCCACTTTTTGATTAGATTGTTTCTCTGGCATTGAGTTGTATGAACTGTTTGTATATTTTGGAGATTAATCCTTTGTCAGTTGTTTAATTTGCTATTATTTTCTTCCATTCTGAGGGTTGTCTTTTCACCTTTACAGTTTCCTTTGCTGTGCAAAAGCTTTTAAGTTTAATTTGGTCCCACTTATTTATTTTTTTTCCATTTCAATTGTTCTAGGAGTTGGTTCATAGAGGATCGTATTATGATTTATGTCATGCAGTGTTCTGCCTATGTTTTCTTCCAAGAGTTTTATAGTTTCTGTAATTTCTATAAAGCTAGTTTTATAGTTCACATTTAGGTTTAATCCTTTTCAAGTTTATCTTTGTGTATGGTGTTAGGAAGTGTTCTAATTTCATTCTTCTACACATTGTTGTCTAGTTCTCCCAGCACCACTTATTGAAGAAGCTTTTTTCCCCACTGTATATTCTTAACTCTTTTGTTAAAGATAAGGTGCCCCTAGGTACACGGGTTTGTCTCTGGGCTTTCTATCTTGTTCAGTTGGTCTATACTTTTCTTTTTGTGTCGCTACTGTACTGTCTTGATGACTGTAGGTTTGTAGTATAGTCTGAAATCAGGTAAGTTAATTCCTTCAAATCCATTCTTCTTTCTCAAGATTGCTTTGGCTATTTTGGGTCTTTTGTGTTTCCATACAAACTGTGAGATAGTTTTCTTCTAGTTGTGTGACAAATGCCATTGGTAATTTGATTGGGATTGCCTTGAATCTGTTGATTGCATTTGGTAGTTCAGTCATTTTCACAATATCGATTCTTCTAAGCCAGGATCATGGAATATTCCTCTATTTATATCATCCTTGATCTTTCATCAGTGTCTTACAGTTTTCTGAATACAGTTCTTTTGTCTCCTTAGGTAGATTTATTCCTAGGTATTTTATTCTTTTTTTTGCAATGGTAAATGTGATTGATTCTTTAATTTTTCTTTCTGATTTTTCATTGTTAGTATATAGGAATGCATGTGTTTTCTGTGTATCGATTTTGTATCCTGCAGCTGTACCATATTCACTGATTATCTCTAGTAATTTTCTGATAGTATCTTTAGGGTTTCTTATGTACAGTATCATGTTATCTGCAAATAGGGTTTTATTTCTTCCTTTCCAGTCTGGATTCCTTTTCTTTCTTTTTCTTCTCTGATTGCCGTAGCTAGGACATCCAAAACTATGTTGAATAACAGGGCACCCTATCTCACAAGTGGTCACCCTTGTCTTGTTTCTGATCTTAGAGTGAATGCTTTTAGTTTCTCACCATTGAGAATCATGTTTGCTGTTGGTTTGCTGTAAATGGTCTTTATTTTTACAGTAGATTCCTTCTGTGCCCATTTTTGGGAAGAATTTATTTTAACATGCATGGGTACTGAATTTTGCAAAAACTTTCTCTGCCTTTATTGAGATTATCATATGGTTTTGTCTTTCAGTTTGTTAATATGGTGTATCACATTGATTTTGTGTATTGAGGAATTCTTGCATTCCTGAGATAAATAAACCCCACTTGATAAGGCAATATCTGATGCTTTTAATATGTTGTTGGATTCTGTTTGCTAGTATTTTCCTGAGAATTTTTGTATCAGTGTTTATTAGTTATTGACTTCCCAGGTGACACAGTGGTAAAATAATCTACTTGCCATTACAGGAGACTCAGAATCACAGATTCAATCTCCAGGACAGGCAGAACCCCTGGTGTAGGAAATGGGAAACCACTCTAGTATTCTAGCCTGGAAAATTCCATGGACCGAGGAGCCTGGTGGGCTACAGTTCATGGGATGGCAAAGAGTCAGACCTGAAAGCATGCATGCAGCACATGTCATCAGTGATACTGGCCTGTAATTTTCTTTTTTTGTGTATGTTTGTCACGTTTTGGTATCAGGGTGATGGTGGCCTCATAAAAGGAGTTTGGGAGTCTTCCTTCCTCTGCAGTTTTCTGGAAGAGTTTGAGCAGCATATGGGTTAGCTCTTCTCTAAACTTCTGATAAAGCTTGCCTTTGATGCTACAGGGCTTTTGTTGGAAGATTTTTTTCTTAGAGTTTTGATTTCAGTGTTTGTGATTGGTGTGTTCATTTTTTTCTATTTCTTCCTGGCTCACTCTTGAAAGGTTGTACTTTTCATAGAATTCATCCATTTCTTCCAGCTTGTCCACTTTATTGGCATATAGTTGCTCATAGTGGTGTTTTATAATCCTTTGTATTTCTTTATTGTCTGTTATAACTTTTCC
Organism: Ovis canadensis; assembly: GCF_042477335.2. Lineage (NCBI taxonomy): Eukaryota > Metazoa > Chordata > Mammalia > Artiodactyla > Bovidae > Ovis > Ovis canadensis. The sequence continues at coordinate 9,189,871 of NC_091259.1, forward strand.
TTTTTCTGTTTTATTGATTTGGGTTTTCTCCTTTTTTTTTTCTTTTCCTTGATGAGTCTGGCTAACAGACTTGTCAAGAGTCTGTCAGTTTTGCTTGTCTTCTCAAAAAACTAGCTTTTAGTTTCACTGATTTTTCCTATTGCCTTCTTCATTTCTTTTTCATTTATTTCTGATCTGATCTTTATAATTTCTTTCCTTCTAACAACTTTGGTTTTATTTATTTATTTATTTATTGTTGTTATTTTTCTAGTTGCTTAAATGTAAAATTAGATGGTTTATTTGATGTTTTTCTTGTTTCTTGAGCTAGGTTTATATTGCTATAAATTTCCCCCATAGCACTGGTTTTACTGATTCCAATAGATTTTGAGTTGTTGTGTTTTCCTTTTTTGCTTTTCCCTCTTTGAGATCTTCAGTGAACTCGTGGTTATTTAGAAGCATATTGTTTAGCCTCCCTGTGTTTGTGATTTTTTTTTTTTTTTACAGTTTTTTCCTGTAGTGCATATCTAATTTACAGCATTGTGGTTAAAAAAAAAATGCTTGATATATATTTTTAGTTTTACTTTTTTCAAACTTCGTTAGTTAAGTCGCTCACTCATGTCCGACTGTTTGTGACCCCATGAACTGTAGCCCATCAGGCTCTGCCACCCATGGAATTCTCCAGGCAAGAATACTGGAGTGGCTACTTTGTGACCCCAAGATGTTATCTTTCCTGGATTTTCCAACCTAGATAGTATATTCAAAAGCAGAGACATTAGTTTGCCGACTAAGGTCCGTCTAGTCAAGGCTATGGTTTTTCCTGTGGTCATGTATGGATGTGAGAGTTGGACTGTGAAGAAGGCTGAACACCAAAGAATGGATGCTTTTGAACTGTGGTGTTGGAGAAGACTCTTGAGAGTCCCTTGGACTGCAAGGAGATCCAACCAGTCCATTCTGAAGGAGATCAACCCTGGGATTTCTTTGGAAGGAATGATGCTAAAGCTAAAACTCCAGTACTTTGGCCACCTCATGCGAAGAGTTGACTCATTGGAAAAGACTCTGATGCTGGGAGGGATTGGGGACAGGAGGAGAAGGGGACAACAGAGGATGAGATGGCTGGATGGCATGAATCACTGACTTGATGGACTTGAGTCTGAGTGAACTCCGGGAGTTGGTGATGGACAGGGAGGCCTGGCGTGCTGCGATTCATGGGGTCGCAGAGAATCGGAAATGACTGCGCAACTGAACTGAACTGGGAGAGAAAAGTGAAATCTACTGTTTTTGGATGAAATGTCCTATAGAAATCAATCAAGTTCATCTGGCCAAATGTATCATTTAAAACTTGTGTGTCCTTAGTAATTTTTGTTTATGGATGACCTGTCCATTGGTGTGAGTGAGGTTTTAAAAGTCCCCTTCTGTTATTATGTTACTGTTGATTTCTCCTTTTATAGTTGTTAGCATTTTCTTAAATATTGAAGTTCTCCTATGTTTGGTGCATATATATTTTTGATTGTTATATCTTTTTCCTGGATTAGTCCCTTGATCTTTATGTAGTGTCCTTCCTTGTCTCCAGTAATGGTCTTTATTTTAAAGTCTATTTTATCTGGTTAGGCTACTCTTAACTTCCTTTTGATTTTCACTTGCGTGGAATATATTTTTTAAGTTAAGCTCCATACTTTAAATCTCTATGTGTCCCTATGTCTGAAGTGGGTTTCTTGCAGATGGCATACATAGGGGTCTTGTTTCTGTATCCGTTCCAGTCTGTGTCTTTTGCTTGGAGCATTTAATCCATTTACATTTAACTTAATTAGTGATGCAATCACTTAAATGTAATTTTATGTAAATGGATTAAATGCTCCAAGCAAAAGACACAGACTGGATGAATGGATACAGAAACAAGGTAATTAGTGATATGCATGGAGAAGGAAATGGCAACCCACTCCAGTGTGCTTGCCAAGAGAATCCCAGGGACGGGGGAGCCTGGTGGGCTGCCGTCTATGGGGTCGCACAGGGCCAGACACTACTGAAGCGACTTATCAGCGGCAGTGATATGCATGGTCCTATTACCACATATTTTATTGTTTGGGGTTTGTTTTTGTAGGTCTTCTCTTACTCTTGTGTTTCCTCTTTAGAGACGTTCCTTTAGTATTTGTTGTAAAGCTAGTTTGGTGGTGCTGAATTCTCTTAACTTTTGCTTCTCTGTAAAGCTTTTGATTTCTCTGTCAAATCTGAATGAGATCCTTCCTCTAAAGAGTAGTCTTGGTTTTAGGTTTTTTCTTTTCATCGTTTTAAGTATATCCTGCTACTCCCTTCTTGGACTGCAGACTTTCTGCTGAAAGAGCAGTTATTAGCTTTATGGGAATCCCCTTGTACATTATTGTTGTTTTGCCCTTGCTCTTGCCTTGCTCTTTTAATAAGTTTACTTTGTGTCTAATTTTTGTTGGTTTGATTACTATGTGTCTTGGTCTGTTTCTTTTTGGTTTTATCCTGTGTAGGACTCTATGGGCTTCCTGGGCTTGTATGGTATTTCCTTTCCCATATTAGGGAAGTTTTTGACTATAATCTCCTCAAATATTTTCTCATACCCTTTCTATTTGTCTTCTTCTTCTGGGACCTCAATAATTCAAATGTTGATGTGCTTAATTTTGTTACAGTTGTCTCTGAGACTGTCTTCATTTCTTTTCATTCTTTTTTCTTTGTTCTACGCTGTTTCAGTTATTTCCACCATTTTATCTTCCTGCTCACTTATCCATTCTTCTGCCTCAATTATTTCTGCTCTTGGTTTCCTCTAGTGTATTTTTCATCTCAGTTATTGTGCTTTTCATTGCTGATTATGTGTTCTTTGTTTCTACTAGGTACTTATTAAACATTTCCTGTATTTTTAAGTCTATGCCTCCATTCTGTTTATCTGTGCTTCCATTTTCCACATTTTTGGATCATCTTTACTTTAATTACTCTGAATTTTTTTTCAGGTAGACTGCCTATTTCTTCTTCGTTTGTTTGGTTTTGTGGGGTTTACTGTGTTCCTTCATCTACTGTATGTTTCCCTGTCTTTCCCTTTTGTTTAATTGACTGTGCTTGAGGTTTCCTTTCTGTAGCTTCAAGGTCATAGTTCATGTTGTGGACTTGGTCCCCAGCTGGTGGGTTTGGACCAGTGCCTTGTGAAGCATTACTTATTGGTGGGGATTGGTGCCTATGTTCTCGTGGTTGGAGTTGGATCTTGTCTCTCTGAAAGGCAGTACTGCATCCAGTGGTTTGTGTTGGGGTGTCTGTAAACAAGATATGGCTTTGGGACACCTCTCTGCTACTGAGCAGTGTTGTGTTCATGTTTTGCTGATGGTTTGGCATCAGACATCTGGCATTGGAGCTTGCTGGCCTTTTATGTGTTGCATGGTCTTAGTGTTGAGATGGCGGCCTTTGGGAGAGCTCTTGCTGTTTAATGTTCCATGGGGTTGGGAGTTCTCTCATGGTGCAGCATCCTGTACTCAGGTTTCCTACCTTGGAGATTCAGGTCCGACTCCTTACTGTAGCCCCAGGACTCCACAAGCCACACAGCACAAAAGGGAAAGAAAAAGTCATAAAGGGCACAAAAAAGGAGTGAGAAAAGAGGAAAACAACAGAAAAGAAAAGAGGGGAAAGAGTGAAAAAAAAAAAAACAAAAGAAATGAAAAGCAAAAGGAAAAAGAAGACGTCCAATATAGAAAGAAAAAAAAATGGACAGACAAAACCCAAGACAAATGGTGAAAACAACACAAACAACAATCAACACACAAGAATAAACAAAGGAGCTTTCATATTCACAAAGAAAATAGAAAAAAAAAAAAAGCGAAGAAAAGAGAATAACAATAGGAACCAAAAAGGGAAGAGTATGTTCAAGCCAAGAAATAAATGCTGCTGCTGCTTCTGCTGCTAAGTTGCTACAGTCGTGTCCAACTCAGTGCTACCCCATAGACGGCAGCCCACCATTTCCTTCTCCAATGCATGGAAGTGAAAAGTGAAAGTGAAGTCGCTCAGTCATGTCAGACTCTTCGTGACCCCATGGACAGCAGCCCACCAGGCTCCTCCACCCATGGGATTTTCCAGGCAAGGGTACTGGAGTGGGTTGCCATTGCCTTCTCTGAAACAAATGCTCAGTGAAAACAAACACTAAAAACTAGAGTAGCAAAAATATAAGATCAAAAACGTGGGAAAAAATGGAATATATCTAGAGTACTGTAAAAATAGGAAAAAAAATATTCAAAAGTAAAAGGTTTTTAAAAAGGAAAAGTTAAAAAATTAAAAGAATAATAAAGAATACCATTACAACAGTATGAAAAAGAAAAAATACATACATACATACATACATACATACATATATAGAGAGAAGAATGTCCTCCTGAATCCTCCGTTGTCCTTGTGTACAGTGCTCACTAGGCATTCTGTTTACTCAGGAAGTCCTCCAACTTTTCTGGGAAGGTCTCTGGACCTGTTGTGGGTGCTGTACGGTCAGCTCAGACTCAGATCTGGTCCTACTCCAACTTGTTCTTGCTCCCAAAGTCCACAATTGCCCCCAAAGTCCACAGCCTTAGGCTCTTTGTGGGGATTTAATCTGCTGCACCTGTGGCTAGAGGAGCACATTCCCTTCCTCTTCTTCCATCCTACAACCCCTGGTGCTCAGCTTTGGTTTTGGCCCTGCTTCTGCTTGTAGGCCACCCTCTGATGTCTGTTCCCTACCCAGACAAGAGTGAATGAGAGTAGCAGCTGATCAGGGCTCACTTGCTCAGTTGGACTTGGGAGAGGGAGTGATACAGCAGACACATGTAGGAGTGCTCACTGAGGTGGAGGCCTGCAGGAAGTTGCTATAGTCAGACCGTATGTGTTCCCTCAGGGGCGTTGGCCTTGGTTCATCCCTCAGCAGAGCCAAGCTGCAAAGGTTCCCTGAAAGGTGTGGGCAGTTACCTGTGCCTGCTCATTGCTTGGTGAAAGCTGCTGTCTCTGGGGTTGGGACCACAGTGGCATTTTGTCAACAATCTCTGGCCCTTGCCTTGGCTTTAGAGCTGGCCAGTCAGCCTGCATTCCCTGCTCTCGGATCGTAAACTGCAGTTGTGGCTAGTGCCACACCTGGCACTTTTGCCAGCTTTGGCAGTGGTGGCCAGTGTACCTGCCTCTGGGGTGGCAGTCCACATCTGTGGCTTCTCCCGTCTGTGGCTCTCACAAAGGCAGAGTCCTGTAGTCTGTGCATGTGTGGAAGTTTCCCTGCAGCAGTGATCCCTTGACTCTCCGGAAGGCCCATGCTTTACCCTGGACTTGCTCAGCTATGTTGTACTAGTTCCCTCAGATTAGCATCATTGCTGTCAAACCCAGTTTTCTCCCTGGGGTCCAGTGCCTGAAACCTGAGCCTCAGCACTCAGCCCCAAATCACTGTAGTGGGCACGCAAACAGCATCTCAACTGGGAAGTGCTGGTCAGCAGTTATCTCTGTGGTGAATCTTTTTCATTTTGGCTTCCTAATGTTGCTGTGTTCCCCTTTGAGGTTCTGAAGATGCTTCTGTCCCCACCCATGAGGGGGTTTCTGAGTGTGCAGACTTTCCCTCCTTCACGGCTCCCTGCCTGAAGTTCAGGTCCCCATCCCAAGTCCTTTGTCTTTCATTTTTCCTGTATCTTTTGCCCTACTTCATTCTGTGGAGATTAGCTTGCCTTTTTGGAAGGCTGGCATCTTCTGCCAGCATCCAGAAGGTGTTCTGAATGAGTTGTTCCACGTACAGATGGTTTTATGATGTATTTGTGGGGGACAGTGATCTCCCCACCTTCCTTTATGGTATAGTCTTCATGGTATAGTCTTACTTTATGGTATAGTCTTACTCCTCTGCCATTTTGAAAGTCCCCCAGAGAACTTCCTTATACTTATATCATTGAGTTTAAGTTTTTAATTCTTCATGAACAATGAGACTCAGTAATTGACTTAATCTAATAATCCAAATTACTTTCATATTTTTGACATCAGTGAACTTAATATAAAAAAATTTATGATTGAGTTTTTAAAATTGATGTTTTCAAAGTCTGTGCCACAATGAAGAAATAGAGATTTTATCCTTTTGAAAGTCTCAGATTTGGATATCTTCTTGTTGTTTTACATTCAACTTATTTTTAAAAACTGAGGAACCAGTTACACCAAAAATAAAAGGAAATTTTCTTGAAATATTCTGAGGGTGTTGAACAAGAACAAAACTGTAAGGTCAAAATAGTTTCTAATTTGAATTTATATGTCATTGTCTTTTTCCCTTCATTTTTAAAAGAGTAACTACAGATACACAGGAAGTTAGAAAACTAGTACAGAGAGATCACATGTATCCTTCACACAGTTTCCCCAGTTTTATATCTTACATAATTATTGTTCAAATTCAAAACCAGGAATTTGACATTGATACAGTGTGTGTATAATTTCATGTCATTTTTATCACCTGTGTTAGATTCCTGTGGCTACTGTCACAATCAAGTCTCCTTTGTGTATATCCACTTCCTCCAACCTCCCACAACAGAGTCTTCAATCCCTGGAAACCTCTAATCTCTTTCTCATGCCTATAATTTTATCATTTAAAGGATATTTTAGAAGTAGAATTATAAAATAGGTGACCTTTAGAGACTGAATTTTCATTCATGATAATGCTCTTGTTGTTCCTTTTTAAAGGTGCATTATATTTCGTGGTATGGATGTACCAGTTTGTATTCTCATCCATTTATTTAGCAACATTTTGGTTGTTTCCAGTTTTTGATTATATAAATAAAGCTGCTATGAAAAGTTATATACAGGTTTTTATGCCCACATAAACTTTCATTGTTAAATGCCCATGTCTGTGATTATTGGGTTGCATGATATGTGTTTAGTTTCCTGCTCCTAGTTTTATTGAGATATAATTATATATAACATTGTATTTTTGGTGTACATCATGATTCCTGCAATGTATCAGATGCAGGAAACACAGGTTTGACCCCTGGGTTGGGAAGATCCCCTGGAAGAGGAAATGGCAACCCTCCCCAGTATTCTTGCCTGAGGAATCTCATGGACTGAGGAGTCTGGCAGGCTAAGTCCAAAGGATAACAGAGAGTTAGACACAACTGAGCAGATGAACACACACATACATGTATTGCTAAATAATTACCACAATAAGTTAGCATCTATCTCCTGAAGTTAGTTTTTTCTTCTGATGTGAACTACACAGATGTGAGAGCTCTACTCTCTTAGTAACTTTCAGATATTCCACATAGTATTGTTAACTTGTCATCATGCTGAATGTTATATTTCCAGAACTTATTTATCTTTTAACTAGAAATTTGTATATTCTTACTACCTTTACCCAGTTCTCCCCTGCACACACACACCCATCCACCTTTGGCTAACACTAATTTGTTCTTTTTCTATGACTTTAGGTTTTTAGATCCCACATGTAAGTGACATCATACAGTATTTTTCTCCATCTGACCTAGCATAATGCCCTTAAGGTCAATCCATGTTGTCACAACTAGCAATATTCTTTTTTATGGCTGAATAATTTTCCTCTGTGTGTGTGTGTATGTGTGTATATCATTTTTTCTTTATCTTTTTTATTTACCCATGGGCCTTTACAGTGTCTCCATGTCTTGGCTGTTGTGAACAATGCTACAGTGAAGTGGGGGTACAGACAGCTATTCAGGATGGTGATTTGATGTAGTTTGGGTATATACCCAGAAGTTGAATTGCTGAATCATGTGGTACTTCTCCCTGGAGGAGGAAATGGCAACCCACTCCAGTATCTTTGCCTGGTAAATCCCATGGACAGAGGAGCCTAGTGGACTACAGTCCATGGGTCGCAAAGAGTTGGACATGACTGAAGCATGAAGTGGTACTTCTGTCTTTTCAAGAAACATGCAGACTGTTTTCTATTTGACTATACCTGTTTACATTAACAATAGATGTATGCAGAGGTTTCTTTCCTTTTATCCATATCGCCAACACCACTTGTTATTGCTTCTGTTTTTGGCAGTAGTCATGCCAGTAAGTGTGAGGTTATCTATTAGGGTTTTGATTAGTGATGTTGAGTACCTTTTCATGTTCCTGTTGGCCATTTGAACATCTCTTTTGGAAGAAGAAATCTATTTGAGTTCTTTGCCCATTTTTAATTGTGTTATTTGGATTTTTTTTGCTATTGAGTTGTTTGAGTTTGTTATAGAGTTTGGATGTTGATGTTTTATTAGATGTGTGGTTTCATAATATTTTGTCACATTCTATATATTGCCTTTTCATTTTATATATTGTTTCATTTACTGTACAGAAACCTCTTGGTTTGCTATAGTCTCACTTGTTTATTTTTTTGTCTGCGCTTTAGATGTCATACCCCAACCTCCACCTCCAAAATCATTGCTATTACTGTGGTCAAGGAGTTTATTCCTCATTTTCCTTCTGGGAGTTTTATGGTATCAGATTTTACATTTAAGTCTTCAATTAATTTTGAGTTAATTTTTGTGGATATTGTGAAATAGGGATGTAATTTCATTCTTTGGCATGTGAATATCCATTTTTTCCAGCTCAATTTTTGAAGAAATATGTCTTTTTACCACTGAGTTTGTAGCCTTCTTGTCAAACATTAGTTGAACTTATATAATTTGTTTCCCATTAGTCTATGTATCTGGTTTTGTCCTAGTGCATACTGTTTTAATTACTGTAGCTTTGTAATTTAGTTTAAAATCAAGACATGATGTGTCTAGCTTAGTTCTTTCTCAGGATTGTTTTGGCTCTTTAGTGTCTATGATAGTTCCATATAAATTGCAAGATTTTTTTTTTTTCTGGTGTGTGTGTGTGTATGTGTGTGTGAGAGAAATGCCTAGGAAATCATGATAGGGATTGTATTGACTCTATAGATGGCTTTGTGTTGTACAGACATTTTAATAATGCTGATTCTTCAAATCCAAGAACATTTAATATCGTTACATTTATTTGTGTCTTCTTCAGTTTCTTTCATTAATATCCTGTACTTTTCGGTGTGTTAAGTTTTCACCTACATGGTTAATGTACTCCTAAGTATTATATTGTTGTTGATGCTTCCATAAGTGGGAATGTTTTATTTACTTCACAGTTAATTTCATTCTTAGCATATACAAGACCTGGAGCTGACTGTTGCTCAGATTATAAACTCCTTATTGCAAAATTCAGACTTAAATTGAAGAAAGTAGGGAAAACCATTAGGCCATTCAGGAATGACCTAAATCAAACCCTTATGATTTTACAGTGGAAGTGACAAATAGATTCAAAGGATTAGATCTGATAGAGTACCTGAAGAGCTATGGATGGAGGTTCATAACATAGTACAGAAGACAATGGCCAAAACTGTACAAAAAAGATCTTAATGAGCTGGATAACCCCAATGGTGTGGTCATTCACCTAGAACCAGACATTCTCAAATGTGAAGTCAAGTGGGCTTTAGGAGGCATTGCTATGAACAAATCTAGTGGAGGTGTTGGAATTTCAGCTGGGCTATTTCAAACCCTAAACGTTGATGCTGTGAAAGTGCTGCACTTGATATGTCAGCAAAGTTGGAACTCACCACTGCCCACAGGACTGGAAAGGGTCAGTTTTCATTCCAGTCCTAAAGAACAGCCTTACCTAAGAGTCTTCAAACTACCGTACAGTTGCACTCATTTCACATGCTAGCAAAGTAACGCTCAAAGTTCTTCAAGCTTGGCTTCAACAGTATGTGAACTGAGAACTTCCACATGAACAAGCTGGATTTCAAAAAGGCAGAGGAACCAGAGATCAAATTGCTAATATCCATTGGATCACAAAAAGCAAGGGATTCTAGAAAAGCATCTATTTCTGCTTCATTGACTACGCTAAAGCCTTTGACTGTGTGGATCACAACAAACTGTGAGAAATTCCTAAGAGATGGGAAAACCAGACCACCTTGCTTATTTAATTTATATGCAGAGTGCATCATGAAATGCTGGGCTGGATGAATTACAAACTGGAATCAAGATTGCCAGGAGAAATATGAACAACCTCAGATATGCAGATGATACCAGTCTGTTGGCAGAAAATGAAGAGGAACTAAAGAGCCTCTTGACGAAAGTGAAAGAAAGTGAAAAAGCAAAAATCTAGTGCTGGCATCTGGTCCTATCACTTCGTAGTAAGTAGATTGGTAAAAAGTAGAAACAGTGCAGATTTTATTTTCTTGGGCTCCAAAATCACTGCAGATGTTCACTGCAGCCATGAAATGAAAAGACAGTTGCTCCTTGAAAGAAAAGCTATCATAAACCTTGTCAGTGTATTAAAAAGCAGAGACATCACTTTGCCAACAAAGGTTCATATTGTAAAGGCTATGGTTTTTCCAGTAGTTGTGTATGGCTGTGAGAGTTGGACCATAAAGAAGGCTAATTGCTGAAGAATTGATACTTTCAAACTATGATGTTGGAGAAGACTCTCAAGAATCCCTTGGGCAGCAAGAAGATCAAACCAGTTAATCCTAAAGGAAATCAACCCTGAATATCCACTGAAGGACTGGATGCTGAAGCTGAAGCTCCAATACTTTGGCCACCAGATGGGAAAAACCGACTCATTGGAAAAGACCTTGATGCTGACAGAGATTGAGGGCAGGATGAGAATGGGTTGAAAGAGAAGGAGATGATTGGATGGCATCAATGAATCAGTGGTCTTTGAGTTTGAGCAAAGAGGTAGTGAAGGACAGGGAAGCCTGGCATGCATGAGGTGCAAAGAGTCCATGAGGTGCAGAGAGTCAGACACAACTTAAGAACTAAACAATTTTTGTATGTTGATATTGTATCCTGTAATTTTGCTTAATTCATTAATGCTTGTATTTCTTGGTGGAATCTATGGAAATTTCTACATAGGTAAAGACTTCTATTGCCATTTTGTTAATAGTGTTGAGTTTCTTTTTTATCTCTCTTCTTTGTGACTTGACTCTTTGTAGTAATATTCTTTGACTGGCTTCCCTGATAGCTCAGTTGGTAATGATTCTGCCTGCAGTGCAGGAGACCTGGGTTCGACCCCTGGGTTGGGAAGATCCCCTGGAGAAAGGGAATAGCTATCTACTCCAGTATTCTGGCCTGGAGAATACCATGGACTATACAGTCCATGGGGTCACAAAGAGTTGGACTTTCACTCCACAGTCTTTGACTCTTTTGTCATAATCATTAGTGTAACTACTATAGGTTTTTTGTTTTTGGTTACCATGAGACTTACATAAAATTTATGTTTTTAATTTATTTGTTAAAATAAATTTTAATCTGTTTTAATCTGACACAATTTCGACTGCATATATAAACTTTATATTTTTACTTCTCCTTTTCCATTTTAAATTATTGATGTTTTAGTTTATATGTATTTTATAGTGTGCATCTAATACATTATTTTAGTTATGTTATCTATTAATATTTATTTAAAAATTTTGAATTATGTACCACCATTATAATATTAGAGAATCTGACTTTGTATATTTACCCAGTTAGCTTTACACTTACATTCATGTGTTTTTATTATCTTTTCATTCCTACTTGAAGAACTCCCTTTATTATTTCTTTTAAGGCAAATCTAGTGGAAATGAGTTCACTTTTTGTGTTTTCATAAAAGTCTTTATCTTTCATTAATTTCTAAAAGATGATTTTGTTGGGTATAGTATTCCTGAAGACAGTGTTTTGTTTTCTTTTGGTATTTTGAATATATCACTTCATTCTGTCCAGGACTACAAAGTTTCTGTTGAGAAATCTGGCCATAGTCTATTGGGAGCAGTCCCTTATATATGATGTATTGCTCCTCTACTCCTTTTAAAATTCTTTCTTGTCTGACTTTTGACAGTGTAATTATAATGTGTCTCTATAACTGTTTTGGAGTAGTCTATTTGGCGTCTGGTGGGCCTCATGGCTCTTGATATCCATATCTCTCACCAGGTTTGTACAGCCGTTATTGCTTTAAAAATATTTTCTGTTATTTTTTCTTCTGGGATTCTCATAATGCAGTTGTTATTTATTTGATGGTATCCTGTGGTTCTCATAGGCAATTTTACTCCTTTGCACCTTTTTGCTCCTCCAACTGAATGATTTTAAATGCCCTGGTTTCTATTCATTGATTCTTTTTTCTGCTGGACCAAGTCTGATGTTAAAGCTCTCCATTGAATTCTTCATATCAGTCATTGTGTTTTTCAACTCTAGAAATTTTTTTTTTAATGGCTTATTTCTTGGTTGAACTTCTTGCTTTGCTCATGCACTGTTTTCCTAATTTTGTTTAATGTCTGTAAAGAAGCTCACTAAACTTCTTTGAGGGGATTATTCTGAAGTCTTTGTACACAGTTCAGAAATCTCTTGATTCTTTAGGGTCAGCTTGGAACTTTATTACTTTCCTTTGATGGTGCCATGTTGTTGTAAGCAGGGTGGTATGTGGGTCTCAGCTTTCTGCCCCATTGCTGTTGTAAGCAGGGTGGTACGTGTGGCTGCACAGCTTCCTGAGTTTTCTGTTTAGTTTTTCTGATTGGGCAGGCATGGAAGCTGTATTCAGGCCAGGCTTTGAATTTGCTTTCCAACCTGGGGGCCACGTAACAGCATTCACAGCTGGTACGACTTGCTGGCTAAAGATCTTAATCAGTCAGAACTGTTCACTAAGTTCCGTGGTCAGACAGAATCACTGGCTTGGTGCTCTTCAAGTGTTGCTGAGCTGCTCTGTTTCCTGGATGCTCTGGGCAGGTTTCCAGGTAAGTGGGGTTAGGGTTGCATTCACCAATAAAGCTAGGAATTAGCTTCCCTACCTGGTCCAGCTTCAGCAGCAAAGCAGGCGTCAAAGCCAGCAAGGCATTGTTGGGGATCTTGCATCATAGTCTTGAAAACACAAGCTAAACCAGTTTTTAAGAAACTAGCAAATAATTTCCATTAGCAATATATGGATGGTCTAGTGTCTCTGAATCCTCTCAAGCTTTTGGTGCTACCACTGTTTTTAATAATATATTAGCAATTCTAATAGGTAATAATATTTCCACTGTGGTCTTAACTTTATATTGTTTCATAGTGGAATATCTTGGAGGTATAGACAGGTTGGTTCCAGACCTCTGCAATAAAGCAAATATTGCAATAAAGCAAGTTATGTGTAGTTGTTGTTTTTCCTAATGCTTATAAAAGTTATGTTTACGATAAGTATTAATATCAATAGCACTATGTTAAAAAACACTGTACATACAACCTAGATGTCCATCAGCATATGAATAGATAAGAAAGCTGTGGTACATATACACACTGGAATATTACTCAGCCATTACAAAGAATACATTTGAATCAGTTCTAATGAGGTGGATGAAACTGGAGCTGATTATGCAGAGTGAAGTAAGCCAGAAAGAAAAACGCCAATACAGTATACTAATGCATATATATGAAATTTAGAAAGATGGTAACAATAATCCTGTATGTGAGACAGCAAAAGAGACACAGATGTATGGAACAGTCTTTTGGAATCTGTGGGAGAGGGAGAGGGCAGGATGATTTGGGAGAATGGCATTGAAACATGTATAATATCATATAAGAAACGAATTGCCAGTCTAGGTTCAATGCAGGATACAGGATGCTTGGGGCTGGTATACTGGGATGACCCAGAAGGATGGTATGGGGAGGGAGGTGGGAGGGGGATTCAGGATTGGGAACATGTGTACACCCATGGCAGATTCATGTTGATGTATGGCAAAACCAATACAATATTGTAAAGTAAAAAATAAATAATAAAATTTAAAAAAAGAAGAAAAAAAAAGGTTGCCACAAATTATCAAAACTGCAATATCTGTGAAGTTTAAAAGAATGAATTATGTCTTTAATGGCTAATGATATGAATGCCTCTTAATGTGCTTATTTTCCATCTGTATGTTTTCATTGGCCAAATATTTCTTCATGCCCTTTGGCTATTATTTAGTTGGATTGTTTGGGTTTTTTTCAACCCATTGAATATCGGGAGTTCTTTATGTGAATCTTTTATCAGATTTCATTTGCAAGTATTTTCTTACAGGCCATAGCTTGTCTTCTCATCATCTTTACATGGTCTTTCATAAAGGAAAAGATTTTAGTTCTGGTAAAATTCAACCTATCATTTTTTTCCCTCTATTTTATGGATTATACTTTTTCTGTCATATCTGAGAACTCATATTGACTAACCCCTAGTCAAAAAGATTTTCTCCTATAATTTCTTTCTTCTACAAGTTTTATAGTTTAAATTTTTTCCTTTAAATATATGATGCATTTTTGAGTTAATTTTTGAATAAAGGGTGATGGTTAGATCAAGGTTCGCTTTTTTTTTCTGCTTGTGGATATCTATTTGTTTTAATATCATTTGCTTCAGTACTATTCTTTGAATTACTTTTGAACTTTGGTAAAAATCAGTTGACTTTACTTGAGTGGGATTGTTTGTTGGTTATATATTCTGTTCCACTGATCTGTGTATTTCGTCTTCGCCAGTATCATACAGGTTGGAGAAGGCAATGGTACCTCACTCCAGTACTCTTGCCTGGAAAATCCCATGGATGGAGGAGCCTGGTGGGCTGCAGTCCATGGGATCGCTAAGAGTCGGACACGACTGAATGACTTTACTTTCACTTTTCACTTTCATGCATTGGAGAAGGAAATGGCAGCCCACTCCAGTGTTCTTGCCTGGAGAATCCCAGGGACTGGGGAGCCTGGTGAGCTGCTGTCTGTGGGGTTGCACAGAGCCAGACGCGACTGAAGCAACTTAAGCAGCAGCAGCAGGAGTATCAAACAGTCTTGATTACTGTAGCTATATAAGTCTTAAAATCAGGTAGACTGATACTTCTCACATTATTTTTCAAATTTGTGTTAGCTATTCGGCTTTCTTTATCATCGCATACATGTTTTGGAATAAAGTTATCCAAAGGTTAACTTTATATTAACCTTTATATTTTTATATTTTAGAAAAACCTTTCCAGGATTTTGATAGGAATTGTATTAAACCAGTCTAGTCGGTATGGGGAGAACTGACATACTTACTATGGTGATTTTTCTAACTCATGAATGTGGCATATCTTACCATATATTTAGGTTTCATTGATTTCTTTGATTAGCATGTTGTAGTTTTCAGTGTGTGAATCCTTGTACATGTTTTATTAGTTTTATACCTGTGAATTTCTCTTTCCCTTTCTCCTTTCTTTGATATTGTAAGTAGTATTATCTATTAAATTTTGGTTTCCATGTATTCATGGCTATTTTATAGAATAACTGTTTTCATATGTTATATCCTGTGGCATTGTTGTACTTATTTATTAGTGTGTGTGTGTGTGTGTGTGTGTGCGCGCGCACGCGCATGCGCATGTGCTCAGTCATGTTTGCCTCTTTGCAGCCCCATGGACTGTAGCCCACCAGGCTTCTGTGTCCATAGGATTTCCCAGGCAAGAATACTGAGGTAGGTTGCCATTTCCTACTCGAGGGGATCTTCTTAACTCAGGGATTGAACCCTCATCTCTTATGTCTCCTGCATTGGCAGGCAGGTTCTTTACCACTAGTGCCACCTGGGAAGCCTATATAAATATATATGTATGTATTTGCATATACAAATATGTATTTATATGTATATATGTACATAAATTTTATCAAATACTTTTTCACAGCCGAGTTTAAGGTCTATAAATACTTTATTTCTTCCTTTCAAATATGTATGCTTTGTATGGTATTTTCTTGCTTTGGTGTGCTGGCTAGAACTTCTAATATTATGATGAAAGGCAGTGGTGAGAGTAGATATCCTTGTCGTTTTATCTCATCTTAGAACATTCAGTTCCTTGTTATTGTTCAGTCGCTAAGTCATGTCTGACTCTTTGTGACCTCATGGACTGTAGCATGCCAGGCTTCCCTGTCCTCTATTTCCCAGACTTTGCTCAAACTCAGTGGTGCCATCCAGCTGTTTCATCCTCTGTCACCCTCTTCTCTTCCTGCCCTCAATCTTTCCCAGAATCAGAGTCTTTTCCAGTGAGTCTGCTCTTCACCTCAAGTGGCCAAAGTATTGGAGCTTCAGCATCCGTCGTTCCAGGGTTGTTCAGGGTTGATTTCCTTTAGGATTGACCAACCAGTGACCTCCTGTCCAGCTCTCTTACCCTTTAGTATATAATGTTATTGATAAATTTTATTGTAGATGTTCTTCATCAATTTGAGAAAGTTCTCTATTTCTTATTGGCCGAGGAGCTTTTCTTATTAATAGGTATTGGATTTTTAATGCTTTTACTGTGTTGATTTTCTTTCATAGAATCCTTCAAAGGTGGATTACATCTATTATACTTGAATATTGAAGTATTCTTATATCCCTGGGTAAACCTACATGGTTGTAATATAAAATTTCTTTTGTTTATTGCTGAACTTTAAAAAATAATTTAAAAAATTTTTACATCATATTTGTAAAGGTATTAATTTATAGTTCAGGCTTTTTTTGGTAATTTCTTTGGGATGCTACAATAAAATTGACTTTATAAAATTAATTAAGAAGTATTCCCTCTTCTTTTATATTGTGGAAGAAATTGTATAGATTTAGTGTCCATTCTTTAAACTTCTAGAAAACTTAATTTGTTTAATAGTAACATAGCTGTTCAAATTTTATGTTTCATTTTGAGTGAGTTCTAATGTGTGCTTTTTGAGGAATTAGTCCATTTCATCTGTACTATCAAATTGTTATGTGAACAGTTATTTATATTAATAGTACCCCCTTATCCTTTTGATGTTTACAAGGCCTATAGTAATTCCCTTGCTTCATTCCTGATATTATTAATTTGTGCTTTTTTTCTTCTTTCTTTGTCAGTCTTGCTGTAGGTTGGTCTACTTTATTGAACTTTTAAAAGAATAAGCTCTTTGTTTCATTGATTTTTCTCTGCATTTAAAAATTTCTATTTCATAGATATTTGTTCTTCATCATTTCATTCTCTTGCATAGAGTTCATTTTGCTCTTCTTTTTCTAGTTTTCTAGGGTGTGAGCTTCAGTTATTGGTTTGAGAACTTTATTTCATAACATAGGCATTTACTGAGATTAAACTTTCTCTCAGCATTGTTAGTAGCTACATCCCACACATTTAGGTATGTTATATTTTTGTTCCAATTAAATGTAGTTTAAAAAAAATTTCCCTTGAGACTTTTTCTTTGCCTCATGTATTGTTAGGAAGTGTGTTATTTAATTTCTAGGTGTGGGGAGATTTTAGTGTTAACTGTTTTCTTAATTTCTAGTCTCATTTCATTGTGGCCACATAACATAGTGCCTATGTGATTTCAATTCTTTTAAATCATTGGAAGTTTCTTTTTGTGAGTCAGAATATGGTCACCCTTAATATATGTTTTATAGGCACTTAAAGCTCATGTGTATTCTGTTGATTACCGAGTTCTTATGTATCATTGCTGATTTACTGTTTTCTTGTTAATTTTAGAGAGAAAGATATTCAGGTCTCCAGCAGTAGACCTATAATAAATACTTTTGTCTGTTCTTTTCAGACCTATCCTTTTTTGCTTCACATTATTGTAGCTCTTTTGTTTGATGTACACACACATCCGATTTACCCTGTCTTCTTGGTGGATTGACCTTATGTGATATTTCTCTCTGTCCCTGATACTTTTTCTTGCTGAAGTCTACTGTATCTGATATTCATATAGCCCCGCCTGTTTTCTCTTAATTCGTGCTTGTATAGTATATCTTTCTTTATCCTTTGACTTCTAGGCTACTTGTATCATTCTATTTGAAGTGACTTACTTGTAAGAAGAATAAAATTGGGGTAACTTAAAAACAAAATCTCTGCTGTTCTCTGCCTTAAATTGATATAAATATGTGGGGTGTGTGTATGTACCGTTTACATTTAGTACAGTTGTTGATATTTTAGTACTTAAGTCTGCTTTTTGGTTTTCTGTTCTGTTTTTAATTTATTTTTTTCCTGTCTTCCTGTGGGTTACTTGAACCGTTTTTAGGATTCCATCTTGCATTTTCATAACTCTGGGTTTATCTCTTTGTATAGACTCTGTAGTGGTTGTTTTAAGTATGACATCACTTACATATTTTGTACATGCATTCAGTCCTCCATATCAACAGGTTCTGCATCCACAGATTGAGAGGACTGACCATCCTTTGCCAGCCATTTAAAAAATTAATTTATTTTTTTATTGGAGGACGATTGCTTTAAAGAATTTTGTTTTCTGTCAAACTTCAACATGAATCAGCGATAGGTATACATATATCCCCTCCCCTCGGAACCTCCCTCCCATCTGCCTCCCCATCCCACCCCTCTAGGTTGACACAGAGCCCCTGTTTGAGTTTCCTGAGTCATACAGCAAATTCCTGTTGGCTATCTTTTTTTACATATGGTAATGCAAGTTTCCATTTTACTCTTTCCATACATCTCACCCTCTCCTCCCCTCTCCTCATGTCTGTAAGTGTGTTCTCTATGTTTGTCTCTCCATTGCTGCCCTGTAAATAAATTCTTCAGTACCATTTTTCTAGATTCTGTATATGTGCGTAAGAATATATTTATCTTTCTCTTTCAGACTTACTTCACTCTGTATAATAGGTTCTAGGTTCATCATTAGGACTGACTCAGATGTATTCCTTTTTATGGCTGAGTTTTATTCCATTGTGTATATGTACCACAACTTCCTTATCCATTCATCTGTCAGTGGACATCTAGGTTGCTTCCATGTTCTATCTATTGTAAGTAGTGCTGCAGTGAACAATAGAATACATGTTTCTTTTTCAGTTTTGGTTTACTCAGGGTATATCCCTAGGAGTGGGATTGTTGGGTCATATGGTGGTTTTATTCCTAGTTTTTAAAGGAATCTCCATACCGTCTTCCATAGTGGCTGTATCAGTTTGCATTCCCACCAACAGTGCAAGAGTGTTCCCTTTTCTCCACACCCTCTCTAGCATTTATTGTTTGTAGACCTTTTGATGATGGCCATTCTTACTGGTGTGGGGTGATATCTTAATGTAGTTTTGATTTGTATTTCTCTAGTAATGAGCATATGGAGCATCTTTTCATGTGTTTGTTAGCCATCTGTGTGTCTTCTTTGAAGAAAATCTTAGGTCTTTTCCCACTTCTTGATTGGGTTGTTTCTTTTTCTGGTTTTGAGTTGTATGAGCTTGCTTGTATATTTTAGAAATTTATCCTTTGACAGTTGTTTCATTTGCTGTTATTTTCTCCATTCTGAGGGTTGTCTTTTCACCTTGCTTATAGTTTCCTTTGCTCTACAAATCTTTTCGTTTAATCAGGTCACACTTGTTTACTGTGGTTTTTATTTCTATTATTCTAGGAGGTGGATCATAGAGGATCTTGCTTTGATTTATATCATACAGTGTTCTGCCTATGTTTTCCTCTAAGGGTTTTATAGCTTCTGGTCTTCCATTTAGGTCTTTATTCCATTTTGAGTATAGCTTTGTGTATGGTGTTAGGAAGTGCTCTGATTTCATTCTTTTACATGTAATTGTCCAGTTTTCACAGCACCATTTATTGAAGAGGCTGTCTTTCCCCATTGTATATTCTTGGCTCCTTTGTCAAAAATAAGGTACCTATAGGTGCGTGGGTTTATTTCTGGGCTTTATATCTTGTTCCATTGGTCTGTATTTCTTTTTTTGTGGCAGTGTCATGCTGTCTTGATGACTGTACCTTTGTAGTATAATCTGAAGTCAGGAAGGTTGACTCCTCCAGCTCCATTTTTCTTTCTCAAGACTGCTTTGGCTATTTGGTGTCTTCTGTGTTTCCATATGAATTGTAGTTTTTTGTCCTAGTTCTGTGATAAATGTCATTGGTAATTTGACAGGGATCGCATTGAATCTGTAGATTGCCTTTGGTAGTATAGACATTTTCACAATATTGATCCTTGCTACCCAGAAACATGGAATATGGAATATGATGCATCTGTGGAGTTTGGTATTAGATGAGGTGGAGTGTCTTGGAAGCAACCCCCTTTGGTTACCAAGGGACCAGTGTATATAATATATATGTGTGCATGCTTCTATGGTGGCTCAGTAGTCAAGAATCTGCCTGAGATCAAAAATACTCTGGAGGCAACAAATAGTAGAATAATGGAGGCAGAAGATAGGATTAGTGAAGTAGAAGATAGAATGGTAGAAATAAATGAATCAGAGAGTAAAAAGGAAAAATAAATTGAGAAATGAGGACAATCTTAGAGACCTCCAGGACAATATTAAATGCCCCAACATTCGAATCATAGGAGTCCCAGAAGAAGAAGACAAAAAGAAGGACCATGAGAAAATACTTAAGGAGATAATAGTTTAAAACTTCCCTAAAATGGGGAAGGAAGTAATCACCCAAGTCCAAGAAACCCAGAGAGTCCCAAACAGGATAAACCCAAGGCAAAACACCCCAAGACACATATTAATCAAATTAACAAAGATCAAGCACCAAGAAAAAAATATTAAAAGCAGCAAGGGAAAAACAACAAATCACACACAAGGGGATTCCCATAAGGATAACAGCTGATCTTTCAATAGAAACTCTTCAGGCCAGGAGGGAATGGCAAGACATATTTAAAGCGATGAAAGAAAACCTACAGCCCAGATTACTGCAATATGTAAGACAAATGCTAACAAGTATGAAAGGGGAAATTAACAATAACACAATAATAATGGGAGACTTTAATACCCCACTCATACCTATGGACAGATCATCTAAACAGAAAATTAACAAGGAAACACAAACTTTAAATGATACAATAGACCAGTTAGACCTCATTGATATCTATAGGACATTTCACCCCAAAACAATGAATTTCACCTTTTTCTCAAGCGCACATGGAACCTTCTCCAAGATAGATCACATCTTGGGCCATAAATCTAGCCTTGGTAAATTAAAAAAAATTGAAGTCATTCCAAGCATCTTTTCTGACCACAATGCAGTAAGATTAGATGTCAATTACAAGAGGAAAACTATTAAAAATTCCAACATATGGAGGCTGAACAACACGCTTCTGAATAACCAACAAATCACAAGAAGAAATCAAAAAAGAAATCAAAATATTCATAGAAATGAATGAAAATGAAAACACAACAACCCAAAACCTGTGGGACACTGTAAAAGCAGTGCTAAAGGGAAAGTTCATAGCAATACAGGCGTACCTCAAGAAACAAGAAAAAAGGCAAATAAATAACCTCACTCTACACCTAAAGCAATAGCAAAGGAAGAAATGGAGAACTCCAGGGTTAGTAGAAGGAAAGAAATCTTAAAAATTAGGGCAGAAATAAATGCAAAAGAAACAAAAGAGACCGTAGCAAAAATCAACAAAGCCAAAAGCTGGTTCTTTGAAAGGATAAATAAAATTGACAAACCATTAGCAAGACTCATCAAGAAACAAAGGGAGAAAAATCAGATCAATAAAATAAGAAATGAAAATGGAGAGATCACCACAGACAACACAGAAATACCAAGGATCCTAAGAGACTACTGTCAGCAATTACATGCCAATAAAATGGACAATGTGGAAGAAATGGACAAATTCTTAGGAAAGTACAACTTTCCAAAACTGAACCAGGAAAAAATAGAAAATCTTAACAGACCCATCACAAGCATGGAAATTGAAACTGTAATCAGAAATCTTCCAGCAAACAAAAGCCCAGGTCCAGATGGCTTCACAGCTGAATTCTACCAAAAATTTAGAGAAGAACTAGCACCTTTCCTACTCAAACTCTTCCAGAAAAATTGCAGAGGAAGGTAAACTTCCAAACTCATTCTATGAGGCCACCATGCCGTCATCACCCTAATACCAAAACCTGACAAAGATGCCGCAAAAGAAGAAAACTATAGGACAATATCACTGATGAACATAGATGCAAAAATCCTTAATAAAGTTGTAGCAATCAGAATCCAACAACACATTAAAAAGATCATACACCATGACCAAGTGGGCTTTATCCCAGGGATGCAAGGATTCTTCAATATCCGCAAATCAATCAATGTAATACACCACATTAACAAAGTGAAAGATAAAAGCCATATGATTTATCTCAATAGATGCAGAGAAGGCCTTTGACAAAATTCAGCATCCATTTATGATAAAAACTCTCCAGAAAGCAGGAACAGAAGGAACATACCTCAACAAAATAAAAGCTATATATGACAAACCCTCAGCAAACATTATCCTCAGTGGTGAAAAATTGAAAGCATTTCCCCTAAAGTCAGGAACAAGACAAGGGTGCCCACTTTCACTGCTATTATTCAGTATAGTTCTGGAAGTTTTGGCCACAGCAATCAGAGCTGGAAAAGAAATAAAAGGAATCCAAATTGGAAAAGAAGAAGTAAAACTCACTGTTGCAGAAGACATGATCCTCTGCATAGAAAACCTAAAGACTCCATCAGAAAATTACTAGGGCTAATCAATGAATATAGTAAAGTTGCAGGATATAAAATCAACACACAGAAATCGCTTGCATTCCTATACACGAACAATGAGAAAATAGAGAAATTAAGGAAACAATTCCACTCACCATTGCAACAAAAAGAATAAATACTTAGGAATATATCTACCTAAAAAAACTAAAGACCTATATATAGAAAACTACAAAACATTGGTGAAAGAAATTAGAGAGGACACTAATAGATGGAGAAATATAACATGTTCATGGATCGGAAGAATCAATATAATGAAAATGAGTATACTACCCCAAACAATCTATAGATTCAATGTAGTACCTATCAAGCTACCAGCAGTAGTTTTCACAGAGCTGCTGCTGCTGCTGCTAAGTCGCTTTAGTCGTGTCTGACTCTGTGCAATCCCATAGACAGCAGCCTACCAGGCTCCGCCATCTCTGGGATTCTCCAGGCAAGAACACTGGAGTGGGTTGCCATTTCCTTCTAGAACAAATAATCTCACAATTTGTATTGAGATACAAAAAACCTCGAATAGCCAAAGCAATCTTGAGAAAGAAGGATGGAACTGGAGGAATCAACCTGCCTGACTTCAGGCTCTACTACAAAGCCACAGTCATCAAGATAGTATTGTACTGGCACAAAGACAGAAATATAGATCAGTGGAACAAAATAGAAAGCCCAGAGATAAATCCACACACCTACGGCCACCTTATCTTTGACAAAGGAGGCAAGAATATACAATGGAGAAAACACAGTCTCTTTAACAAATGGTGCTGGGAAAGCTGGTCAACCACTTGTAAAAGAATGAAACTAGATCACTTTCTAACACCATACACAAAAATAAACTCAAAATGGATTAAAGATCTAAATAGAAGACCAGAAACTACAAAGCTCCTAAAGGAGAACATAGGCAAAGCACTCTCTGACATAAACCATAGCAGGATCCTCTATGGCCCACCTCCCAGAATACTGGAAATAAAAGCAAAAATAAACAAATGGAACCTAATTAAAATTACAAGCTTCTGCACAACAAAGGAAACTATAAGCAAGGTGAAAAGACAGCCTTCAGAATGGGAGAAAATAATAGCAAATGAAACGGACAAACAACTAATCTCAAAAATATACGAGCAACTCCTGCAGCTCAATTCTAGAAAAATAAACGACCCAATCAAAAATAGGCCAAATAACTAAGAAGACATTTCTCCAAAGAAGACATACAGATGGCTAACAAACACATGATATGATGCTCAACATGACTCATTATCAGAGAAATGCAAATCGAAACCACAATGAGGTACCATTTCACACCAGTCAGAGTGGCTGGGATCTAAAAGTCTACAAGCAATAAATGCTGGAGAGGGTGTGGAGAAAAGGGAACCCTCTGACACTGTTAGTGGGAATGTAAACTAGTACAGCTACTATGGAGAACAGTGTGAAGATTCCTTAAAAAAGTACAAATAGAACTGCCTTATGACCCAGCAATCCCACTGCTGGGCATAAACACCGAGTAAACCAGAATTGAAAGAGACACATGTGCCCCAGTGTTCATCACAGCACAGTTTATAATAGCCAGGACATGGAAGCAATCTAGATGTCCATCAGCAGATGAATGGATAAGAAAGCTGTGGTACATAGACACACTGGAGTATTACTCAGCCATTAAAAAGAATACATTTGAATCAGTTCTAATGAGATGAATGAAACTAGAGCCTATTATACAGAGTGAAGTAAGCTAGAAAGAAAAATACCAATACAATATACTAACGCATATATATGGAATTTAGAAAGATGGTAACTATAACCCCGTATGCGAGACAGCAAAAGAGACACAGATGTATAGAACAGCCTTTTGGAGTCTATAGGAGAGGGTGAGAGTGGGATGATTTGGGAGAAGGGCATTGAAACATGTGTAATATCATATAAGAAACGAGTCGCCAGTCCAGGTTCAGTGCAGGATACAGGATGCTTGGGGCTGGTGCACTGGGATGACCCAGAAGGATGGTATGGGGAGGGAGGTGGGAGGGGGGTTCAGGATGGGGAATATGTGTACACCCATGGTGGATTAATGTTGATATATGGCAAAACCAATACAATATTGTGAAGTAATTAGCCTTCAATAAAAATAAATAAATTTATATTAAAAGAAAAAAAAATAGAATCTGCCTGCCATACAGGAGACACAGGTTCATTCCCTGGGTTCTAATGTTCCTCTGGAGAAGGAAATGGCAACCCACCCCAGTATTCTTGCCTGGGAAATCCCATGGACAGAGGAGCCTGGCAGGATACAATCTATGGGGTCACAGAAGTGTCAGAAAGAACTTAAGATCTAAACAGCAATGTAAAATATACTTGTAATTGTTCACTGAAGCTCTTCCAAGATCAGTTCAGTTGCTCAGTCCTGTCCGACTCTTTGGGACACCATGGACTGCAGTACACAAGGGATCTTGTCCATCTCCAATTCCTAGAGCTTGCTTAAATTCATGTCCATTGAGTCAGTGATGACATCCAACCGTCTCATCCTCTGTCATCCCCTTCTCCTCCTGCCTTTAGTCTTTCCCAGCATCAGGGTCTTTTCCAGCAAGTCAGTTCTCCACGTCAGGTGGCCGAAGTACTGGAGCTTCAGCATCAGTCCTTCCAATGAATACTCAGGATTGATATCCTTTAGGATTAATTGGTTTGATCTCCTCACAGTCCAAGGGACTCTCAAGAATTTTCTTCAACACTGTAGTTCAAAAGCATCAATTCTTCAGTGCTCAGCCTTCTTTATGGTCCAACTCTCACATCCATCCATGACTACTAGAAAAACCATAACTTTGACACATGGTACTGACTAAATGTTAGCTCTTATTATCATCATATATGTCTTTCTTATTCAAAATGACCTTAAATTGTCACGGTAACTTTTGGCCAGTACATTTATATTTGGATATTTTGAGCAATAAAAGTCTTTGTGAGCTTTCATTTAATATTAAAATCCAGGGTCAAAATAGTATTGAAAATACCATGGACTTTGAGTGAAGCAAGCATAGTTCTGTTAGTTTTGTGTCTTAATCTTATTGTTTAACTTGGCTTCAATTTCCCATTTTGGAAAACTGTTAAAGTATTATGAATATTGAATAAAATAGCTCTATAAATTGCTAATTATAAAATTTAATACTGTCAGGTCTGTTATATCACAAACTATGAAATTTGAGTCTCTAATCATTCATTTGTTTATTAATGTTTACATGTTAACAGAAAGTGGAGTTTTACCCGATAGTATTTTTCTCTAGTTTATTACTTTAACGGTCCAAAAAGATCTGCATTGATAGGGATGTAAGTTCTTAATTCCCCTTCTTGGATCACTGCCTTATGGTGAAGGGGCTAGCGTAACTCAATGAAAGTATGAGCCAGGCCATGCAGGGTCACCTAAGATGGATGGGTCATAGTGAATAGTTCTGATAAAATGTAGTCCAGTGGAGGAAGGAATGGCACACCACTCCAGTATTCTTGATGTGAGAACCCCATGAACAGTATGAAAAGGCAAAAAGATACGACACTGAAAGATGAGTCCCCCAGGTCATAAGGTGTCCAGTAGGCTACTGGGGAAGAGCACAGGGTAATTACTAATAGCTCCAGAAAGAATGAAGTCGTTGGGTCAACAGTCAGTTGTAGACATCTCTGGTGGTGACAGTAAGTCCAATGAACAGTACATTGCTTAGGAACATGGAAAGTTAGGGCCATCATTCAAGGTAAATTGGACTTGGTCAAGTCAACAAGAGAGTCTGAAATGCAGTACTTGGGTGCAATCTCAAAAACAATAGGATGTTCTCGGTTTGTTTCCAAGGCAGACCAATATTACAGCAATCCAAATCTGTGCCTCAGCCACTAATACTGAAAAGCTGAAGTTGACCAGTTCTGTGAAGACCTACAAGACTTTCTAGAACTCACACCAAAAAAAAAAAAAAAAGATGTGATTCTCATCACTGGAGATTGGAATTCAAAAGTAGGAATTCAAGAGATACCTGAAGTAACAGGCAAGTTGGCCTTGGAGTGCAAAATGAAGCAGGGCAAAGGCTGACAGTTTTGTTAAGACATGCTCATAGCAAACATCTTCTTCCAAAGCACAAAAGATGACTCTACACATGGACATCACCAAATAGTCAGTAACTAAAGCAGATTGATTATATTCTTTGCAGCCAAAGGTAGAGAAGCTCTATACATACAGCAAAAGCAAGACATGGAGCTAACTGTGGCTAGATCATGAGCTCCTTATTGCAAAATGCAGGCTTAAATAGAAGAAAGTAGGAGAAGCTACTAGCCCAGTGAGGTATGACCTAAATCATATGGTGGAGATGACAAATAGATTCAGGAGATAAGGTCTGGTAGGTAGAATACCTGAAGAACTATGGACAGAAGTTCGTAGCACTGTACAGGCGGCAGAGACTAAAACCATCCCAGAGAAAAAGAAATGCAAGAAGGCAAAGTGGTTGTCTGAGGAGGCTATACAAAAAGAGCAGCGAAAGGCAAAGGAGAAGGGGAAAGATATACCTAACTGAAGGCAGAGTTCTTGAAAATAGCAAGGAGGGTTAAGAAGGCCTTCCTAAATAAACAGTGCAAAGAAATAATCGAATGGAAAAGAGATCTCATCAAGAAAATTGAAGATATCAAGGGGGCATTTCATATAAGGATGGACACAATAAAGGACAAAAATGGTAAGGGCATAACAGAAACAAAAGATATTAAGAAGAGGTGGCAAGAATACGCAGAACTGTACAAAAAAGATCTTAGTGACCCAGATAACCACAATGGTGTGGTCACTCACCTGGAGTCAGACATCCTGGAGTGTGAAGTGAAGTGGGTCTTAGGAAGCATCACTATGAACAAATCTAGTGGAGGTGATGGAATTCCAGCTGAGCTATTTCAGATCCTAAAAGCTGATGGTGCTAAAGTGCTGCACTCAACATGTCAGCAAATTTGAAAAACTCTGCAGTGGCCCCAGGACTGGAAAAGGTCAGTTTTCATTGCAGCCCCAAAGAAGGGCAGCCAAAGAAGGTTCAGACTACTGTACAGATGTGCTTATTTTACATGCTAATAAAATAAGGTTCTGCTCAAAATCCTTCAAGGTAGGCTTCATCAGTACATGAACCCAGAACTTCAAGATGTACAAGCTGCATTTAGAAAAGGCAGAGAAACCAGAGATTAAATCTCCAGCATTTGTTGGATCATGGAGGCCAGGGAATTCCAGGGAAAACACACACACAGACACACACACACACAGACACACAAACATCTTCTTTGGCTATGAAGCCTTTGACTGTATAGATCACAACAAACTGTTGAAAATTCTTACAGATATAGGAATACCAGACCACCTTACCTGTCTCCTACGAAACCTGTATGCAGATCAAGAAGCAACAGTTAGAACCAGACAGTGAGCAACTAACTGATTTAAATTTGGGAAAGGGACAGGACAAGTCTGTATGTCTCTGGTTATTTAACTTCTATGCAGACTACATCATAGGAAATGGTGGGCTGGATGACTTACAAACTGGAATCAAGATTCCCTGGAGAAACGTCAACAACTTCAGATATGCAGATGATACCACCCTTAATGACAGAAAGTGAAGAGGAACTAAAGAGCCTCTTGATAAGGTGAAAGGGGAGAGTGAAAAAGCTGGCTTGAAGTCAACATTCAAAAAACCTAAGAACATGGCTTCTGGTCCCATCACTTCATGGCAGATAGAGGGGGAAAAAGTAGAGGCACTGACAAGTTTTATTTTCTTGGGCTTCAAAATCTCTGTGGACTGAGATTGCAGCCATGAAATGAAAAGATGCTCCTTGTAAGAAAAGCTGTCACAAACCATGTCAGCATATTAAAAAAGCATAGACATCACTTTGCCAGCAAAAGATGTCTAGTCAAAGCTATGATTTTTCCAGTAGTCATGTCCAGATGTGAGACTTGGACCGTAAAGAAGGCTGATCACTGAAAAATTGATGCTTTTAAATTGTGCTGGAGAAGACTCCTGAGAGTCCCTTGGACAGCAAGGAGATCAGACCAGTCAATCCTAAAGGAAATCAATCCTGAATATTCATTAGGACTGATATTGAAGCTGAAGCTTCAATACTTTGGTCACCTGATGGGAAAGCTGACTTACTGGACAAAACACTGATGCTGGGAAAGGTTGACAGCAGGAGCAGAAGGGGGCAGCAGAGGATGAGTTGGTTAGGTATCATCACTGACTCACTGCATATGAATTTTTTTTTTTTTTTGCATATGAATTTGAGCAAAGTGTGGGAGATAGTGAAGGACAGGGAAGTCTGGAGTTCTGTATTCCATGTGGTTGCAAAGTGTCAGATTCAACTTTTGACTGAAGAATAACAATAAAAAGTGCTGAATTTAGATTGTTGTAATCATTATCAAAAAATTTCCTCCACTTTTCCCCCCTTTCTTCTCAGTGTATTTGCATGCTTAAATTTCTCCCATCTAAGCAGAATAAAATTCCTCAGAATCTACATGGTTCTCTAGTTCCAACCTCACTGAACCTTAAAAAAAAATTATATAAAATACATTCATTATCCTCTCTTAAAACCGCTGTAATCTGGCCTCTCCCTATCCCACCCTCAAATCATCAGTGACTTCTTTTCAGTCCTTGCCTTACTTAAACTTTTTCAGCCTTTGATGATGTGGGAGCTACTTCATTTTTGAAATTCTCCTCCCATGGCTTCCACCATCTCTCCAAATTAATTTTCCTCCATTTCTGTCCCTGTTCTTTTTATGTGTTTTTCTCAGCTCTAGAACTTTTTCGCCTGTGTCTTCTACAGATAATATTTCTCATATTTTCTTTCCATCTAGGCTGTCACCTGGTATGTGGCAGATGCTGCATAAATAATTCTTCAACTTAGATTGTCTGTCCCTTAAGGTTAATTATCCTTGGTGTTCTATCCTTAACACGCTTCTCTAGAAATTCTACGTGTCTTCTTTGATTGATTTTTATTAATTTCAGTGGATTTAGTTATCTTGTGGATTAGTTCCCTCTTTCCCTTTCATATATTTTCCAGGGCCCTTTGTGTATGATAGTGCTTCTAATTTTTGATTATGTAAAGTCTACATACAGAAATTTATTCAAGCCAAATTGACCAAATAGGACATTTCAACTTCTCTGCTTAACCACTGTACATAGAGTAAACATATAGAGTTTTAACTTTTAGGCACATTGCAAAAGTGAATACCCTTGTGTAATACTAATGTATTATTATGTCAATACTTGAAAATTTCCAATAAAGCCATTTTACTTATATTACTAGTCATAGAAATAAAAATCACTATGTGTATATATCATTGTATTCACTTCTTATCTATGAACTATTAGCTTTAGTAATTTAGACTTACTCTAATACAAGTTCCAGATTATTTATATATTTATATAATAACAGTATAAGTAATTAGGTATAAATTAGATATACACACTTATATAGAGATATTTTTAAAAGTATTGCAACCCATGTTGCTTTTATTCATCAGTGTTCAGGAGGTCTTAGCTACTACTGTACAAAAAAAGGAAATTGGTAAAAAAATAATACAAAAAAAGCAATCTCAATATTTACAAATGATATGTTTTTTATGCATTAAACCAAAAAGTTAAGAATCAACAGATAAATATTTAGATTAATAAATATGTTTAATGAGTTACTGAGATTAAAATTAATACTCCTCAGTTAAGATAATCCTATTTGGGTTTTATGTAGGAGCTCAGTAGTTAAGAAGCTGCCTGCCAATGCAGGGGATATAGGGTCAATCCCTAGTCCTGTAAAATTCTGCCTACCAAGAAGCAGCTAAGCCTGTGCTCAACAGCTGCTGAGCCTGTACTCTAGAGCCTGTGTACTGCAACTACTGAGCCCCCAGTCACTGCAACCAAAGATAGCCTGTGCGCAGCAGTGAAGACCTGGTACAGCCAGAAATAAATAAAATTTAAAAAAACGACCCTATTTGCTATAATAGCTGCATTTCAGTGACTTAACAAAATTAGTTTTTCATTAAAGTGGATTTTAAAAAGTTGATACTCATTACCAGTGCCGCTGCATATGCATATCTGTCTCATTAGATAGTAAACTCCGTGAGCATAAGAACCTCATCTTTGTTACTTACTGCTGTATTCTTAGCAGAATTTCTAAATGTAAATCCAGTGGTATGATGCCAATCCTTAAAAGTTTACTGTGTGTTCTGTATTACCTATAGAGTGAAACCCATACCCCCTTTCATGAGGTAAACACCCTGTTTACCACTTAAGCTTTCTTTTATCCTGTCCCCTGTCCTCAACTTTGTTTTTCTCCATAGGGCCATAATAACTCTTTTATCCATGCCTTTGCACTTACAACTTAATTTTTTTCTCTTATAAATGTTGGTCTCATCTTCTTTGATAACCATTTTTCTTAACAGCTCAAGTATCAGAATGGTTTCCTCAGTCCTCCCCTCTCTACTCTGTCCTCTCCACTCTTGAAGCAAGTCTGAATGTTGTTCTTCCTCTCTGCATCCGTAGTACTTGCTCATATCGCTATTATGACCCTTGTACAGTTTACCTGGGGCTTCACTGCTGGCTCAGATGGTAAAGAATCCGCCTGCAATGCAGGAGACCAGGGTTCAAGACATGTTTCGGGAAGATCCCCTGGAGGGGAATGGCTACCCACTCCAATATTCTTGCCTGATCCCATGAACAGAGGAGCCTGGCAGGCTACATATAGTTCATGGGGTTGCAAAATTTGGACAAAACTGGGTGACTAACTTTCACAGTTTACTTATTTCTCACCACACTAGCCTATAAACCTGTAAGAGCAGGAATCCTGTACCTCATTTATCTTATATTCCCAATGTATGTGCAGGTTTGAAAACCAGAAGATTCAAATAAAAGTTCATAGAATAAGGAATATTAGTGTGGAGGCTGTTGGGGCAATTCAACCCCAGTCCAACCCCAAGTGAGAGTAATGAGAGCCTCAACTAAAAGAATGACAGATAGGGAAAGAACTGGTTTTAAAATGAGTGTGTATTATTGGTGAAATATGACTTCCTGTTGTCTGACTTGGAGAGTATAGTAGCTATTCATCTAGATGAGAATTAGAAAAAATTTTAATACAGTTATGGGGGGAGAAACCCTATATTGTTATTATAGAGTAAGGATGCTTCAGCCCATTGCTGAACTTGAGAAACAAGCCAAGAA
This sequence comes from Ovis canadensis, assembly GCF_042477335.2. Lineage (NCBI taxonomy): Eukaryota > Metazoa > Chordata > Mammalia > Artiodactyla > Bovidae > Ovis > Ovis canadensis. The sequence continues at coordinate 9,221,383 of NC_091259.1, forward strand.
TAACACCTTGGCCTCATTGTGTTGTTGAGAAAATACTTTGATCCTTTGCACCACATTAACCCATGTCTGTCTGCCTAGTGCCAGTCTTGGTGGTGATTTGCTTTGTTATGCTCCCCTTTTGTGTGTAAGTACTCCCTGGCTCATCCCTATGAGTATTCCTTTCCGTCATCATGGAGTCAGAAAGAGAAGGCTGGTTCATGTCTCTACCAGCTCTCTCTCTACTCTTTCATTGTTACTCCATATAAAACTACTCTGCAGTGATAGCTCTTATGCTCTACTTTCTCTTAAGCTCTCAGTTCAGGTCAGTTGCTCAGTCATGTCCGACTCTTTGTGACCCCATGAACTGCAGCATGCCAGGCCTCCCTGTCCATCACCAACTCCTGGAGTTCATTCAAACTCATGTCCATCGAATCAGTGATGCCATCCGGCCATTTCATCCTTTGTCTTCCCCTTCTTCTCCTGCCCCCAATCCCTCCTAGCATCAGAATCTTTTCCAGTGAGTCATGGAAACGTCACCTTCGCATGAGGTGGCCAAAGTATTGGAGTTTCAGCTTTAGCATCACTCCTTCCAAAGAACACCCAGGACTGATCTCCTTTAGAATGGACTGATTGGATCTCCATTGCAGTCCAAAGTACTCTCAAGAGTCTTCTCTAACACAACAGTTCAAAAGCATCAATTCTTCAGTGCTCAGCTTTCTTCACAGTCCAATTCTCCCATCCACACATGACCACTGGGAAAACCATAGCCTTGACTAGACCGACCTTTGTTGGCAAAGTAATGTCTCTGTTTTTAGTATGCTATCTAGGTTGGTCATAACTTTCCTTCAAAGGAGTAAGCGTCTTTTAATTTCATGGCTGCAATCACCATCTGCAGATTTTGGAGCCCCCCAAAATAAAGTCTGACACTGTTTCCCCATCTATTTCCTATGAAGTGATGGGACCAGATTCCATGACCTTAATTTTCTGAATATTTAGCTTTAAGCCAGCTTTTTCACTCTCCTCTTTCCCTTTCATCAAGAGGCTTTTTAATTCCTCTTCCCTTTCTGCCATAAGGGTGGAGTCATCTGCATATCTGAGGTTATTGATATAACCTCTCCCGGCAATCTTGATTCCAGCCTGTGCTACCTCCAGCCCAGCGTTTCTCATGATGTACTCTGCATAGAACTTTAATAAGCAGGGTGACAATATACAGCCTTGCTGTACTCCTTTTCCTGTTTGGAACCAGTCTGTTCCATGTCCAGTTCTAACTGTTGCTTCCTCACGTGCATACAGGTTTGTCAAGAAGCAGGTCATGTGGTCTGGTATGCCCATCTCTTTCAGAATTTTCCACAGTTTATAGTGATCCACACAGTGAAGGCTTTGGCATAGTCAATAAAGCAGAAATAGATGTTTTTCTGGAACTCTCTTGCTTTTTCAATGATCCATCAGATGTTGGCAATTTGATCTCTGGTTAGTCTGCTTTTTCTAAAACCAGCCTGAACATTGAGAAGTTCACAGTTCACGTATTGCTGAAGCCTGGCTTGGAGAATTTTGAGCATTACTTTACTAGCATGTGAGATGAATGCAATTGTGCAGTAGTTTGAGCATTCTTTGGCATTGCCTTTCTTTGGGATTAGAATGAAAACTGACCTTTTCCAGTCCTGTGGTCACTGCTGAGTTTTCCAAATTTGTTGGCATATTGAGTGCAGCACTGTGACAGCATCATCATTCAGGATTTGAAATAGCTCACCTGGAATTCCATTACCTCCACTAGCTTTGTTCATAGTGATGCTTTCTAAGGCCCACATGACTTCACATTCGAGAATGTCTGGCTCTAGGGGAGTGATCACACCATCGTGATTATCTGGGTTGTGAAGATCCTTTTTGTACAGTTCTGTGTATTTCTTGCCACCTCTTCTTAATATCTTCTGCTTCTGTTAGGTCCATACCATTTCTGTCCTTTATCGAGCCCATCTTTGCATGAAATGTTCCCTTGGTATCTCTAATTTTCTTAAAGAGATCTCTAGTCGTTCCCATTCTGTTCTTTTCCTCTATTTCTTTGCATTGATCACTGAGGAAGGCTATCGTATCTCTCCGTGCTATTCTTTGGAACTCTGCATTCAGATGCTTATATCTTTCCTTTTCTCCTTTGCTTTTCACTTCTCATCTTTTCACAGCTATTTGTAAGGCCTCCTCAGACAGCCATTTTACTTTTTGCATTTCTTTTCCATGGGGATGGTCTTGATCCCTGTCTCCTGTACAGTGTGACGAACCTCTGTCCATAGTTCATCAGGCACTCTATCAGATCTATTCCCTTAAATCTGTTTCTCACTTTCACTGTATAGTCGTAAGGGATTTAATTTAGGTCATACCTGAATTGTCTAGTGGTTTTCCCTACTTTTTTCAATTTAAGTCTGAATTTGGCAATAACGAGTTCATGATCTGAGCCACAGTCAGCTCCTGGTCTTGTTTTTGCTGACTGTATAGAGCTTCTCCATCTCTGGCTGCAAGGAATATAATCAGTCTTATTTTGGTGTTGACCATCTGGTGATGTCCCTCTGTAGTCTTCTCCTGTGTTGTTGGAAGAGGGTGTTTGCTCTGACCAGTGCATTCTCTTGGGAAAACTCTATTAGCCTTTTCCCTGCTTCACTCCATATTCCAAGGCCAAATTTGCCTGTTACTCCAGGTGTTTCTTGACTTCCTACTTTTGCATTCCAGTCCCCAATAATGAAAACGACATCTTTTTTTTCTTAAGTTCTAGGAATTATTAGAGAAGGCAGTGGCACCCCACTCCAGTACTCTTGCCTGGAAAATCCCATAGACGGAGGAGCTTGGTGGGCTACAGTCCATGGGATCACGAAGAGTTGGACATCACTGAGCGACTTCACTTTCACTTTTCACTCTGCTGCATTGGAGAAGAAAATGGCAACCCACTCCAGTGTTCTTGTCTGGAGAATCCCAGGGACAGAGGAGCCTGGTAGGCTGCCGTCTCTGGGGTCACACAGAGTTGGACACGACTGAAGTGACTTAGCAGCAGCAGGAATTATTAACTGTTTCTACTCTCCTCCCCCCATCAGCTTATAAACATTTTGATTAATGTCGTTTAAATGATTTTTTGACTTTTAAGTGGACTTCTAATGGAAAACTGGCTTCCCTGGTGGCTCAGATGATTAAGAATACACCTGCAATGCAGGAGACCCAGGTGTGATCCCTGGGTCAAGAAGATCCCCTGGGGGAGAAAATGGAAACCTACTCCAGGATTTTTGCCTGGAAAAGCCCATGGACAGAGGAGCCTCATGACTTAACAGTCCCTGGGTCACAAAGATTGGAACTCAACTGAGTGAGTAAGCACACATGCACACACTAACTTTCATTTAGCACACGGTAAATGCTAAATTATGTACTATTTTTTAATCTCAGCAACACAACTAGATAAATAAAATTTATCCTTATTTTACAAATGAAGAAAATGAGAATCAAAGATTAGTAGTTGCTTGCCTCAAGTATATCACAAGTATATTACACAGCCAAGATTGGAACTCAAATCTATCCTATTCTGTGTGTGTTAGTTGCTCAATTGTTTCCCAGCTGTTTGCAACTCTGTGGACTTTAGCCCACCAGTCTGCTCTGTTCACAGAATTTTCCAGGCAATAATATTGGAGTGGGTTGCCATTTCCTTCTCCAGGAGATCTTTCTGACCCAGGAATCAAACCTGGGTCTCCTGCATTGCAGGCATATTCTTTATAGTCTGAGCCACCAGGGAAGCCCATCCTATTCCAGAGCCCCTTTTCTATTTCGTATTATGTCATAGCTCTGGGACAGTATGATCTCGTAGTTATTAGACAAGGAGGAAAAACATGCATGTTTTATCAACATAGTTTTACAAATGAGTGAAGTATGCCTTGTGAGGTAAAGAATTACCATTGGGACAATAGCCATATATAATTATTGGTACACATATTTTGTACCCTACTCTGACTTGGAATATTTTTTCAATTCTTGATCAGATGTTACCAACATTCTTTTTTGTTGTTTTGTTTGGCCATAACATACGGCTTGGGGAAATCTTAGTTCCTCACCAAGGATTGAACCCAGAACCCAACAGTGAAAGCACAGAGTCTTAACCATTGGACGACTAGGGAATTAACCTCAACAGTCTTAAAGATTTGCACCACTGTGATGATTTTCTCTGTAGCTCACTTTAACTTGGAATATTCTTTTGCATCCTAGATCGGATTTATCAACATTCTTAGGATTTGCACAGTTGCACTGTTTGCAGTGTTGTGATGGCTTGGCACTGGGTGCCCAGACATTTGGTCAAATGGTTATTATGGGTATGCCTGTGAGGGTGTTTCTGGATAAGATTAATGACACTTGAGTAGATAGACTGAGTAAATTACTGCCACTTCTAATCCATGTGGGCCTCATCCAATCAATTGAAAACCTGAATAGAACATTAGTCATTTCCTGCCTTTGGCCTTGAACTGAAAAGTAATCTCTTCCTAGGTTTCTAGCCTGCCAGCTTTCAGAGTAGAACTGACACCATCAGCTGTCCTGGTTCTTAGGCCTTTGAATTCAAAGTAAAACTACACCATTGGCTGTTCTGAGTCTCTGACTAGCCAACCATAATCTTGGGACCTCCACAATGTTATGAACCAATTATGTTTATGACAACAGACTACTTCCAAATAGGAAAAGGAGTATGTCAAGGCTGTATACTGTCACTCTGCTTATTTAACTTATATGCAGAGTACATCATGAGAAACGCTGGGCTGGAAGAAACACAAGCTGGAATCAAGATTGCCGGGAGAAATATCAATAACCTCAGATATGCAGATGGCACCACCCTTATGGCAGAAAGTGAGGAAGAACTAAAGAGCCTCTTGATGAAAGTGAAAGAGGAGAGTGAAAAAGTTGGCTTAAAGCTCAACATTCAGAAAACTAAGATCATGGAATCTGGTCCCATCACTTCATGGGAAATAGATGGGGAAACAGTGGAAACAGTGTCAGACTTGTTTTTTGGGGCTCCAAAATCACTGCAGACAGTGATTACAGCCATGAAATTAAAAGACGCTTACGCCTTTGAAGGAAAGTTATGACCAACCTAGATAGCAAATTCAAAAGCAGACACATTACTTTGCCAACAAAGGTCTGTCTAGTCAAGGCTATGGATTTTCCAGTGGTCATGTATGGGTGTGAGAGTTGGACTGTGAAGAAAGCTGAGTGCCGAAGAATTGATGCTTTTGAACTGTGGTGTTGGAGAAGACTCTTGAGAGTCCCTTGGACTGCAAGGAGATCCAACCAGTCCATCATAAAGGAGATTAGGCCTGGGTGTTCATTGGAAGGACTGATACAGAAGCTGAAACTCCAATACTTTGGCCACTTCATACAAAGAGTTGACTCATTGGAAAGGACTCTGATGCTGGGAGGGATTGGAGGCAGGAGGAGAAGGGGACGACAGAGGATGAGATGGCTAAATGGCATCACCGACTCGATGGACATGAGTTTGGGTAAACTCTGAGAGTTGGTGATGGACAGGGAGGCCTGGCATGCTGTAATTCATGGGGTCGCAAAGAGTCGGACACGACTGAGCAACTGTACTGATATACATATATACTATATTTACATACACTCATATACATATACACACACAACCCACACAGATATCACATGTATAACAGTAGTTATGTATATAACAAATAGGCTTATAGCCAAAAATATAGCTTATTGGTTCTTTTTCTATGAAGAACTCTAATACAACTTTTCTGTCTTACGTTTCTTTGGAACCCAATCTTTTTATTGTCTTTCTCCTTTTATGACACTTCATTCTTTGTGTTTATTTGTATGTGAGCTCAATTTTATTGGCAACAAATAGTCTCAGTTCTTTTCCTCAAAATGGCAGGCTCACTTCCTTCACTTTTGAGCTTATCTGCCAAATACGCAAGATAGAATAGCCAGAGTGTGTCTGTCCTTTGACACTCTGTATAAATGGTGGCTGCATCTGTGCTTTTCCTCAAGACGGCGTAGTTCTTGGGCACGTAGCAGAAGTGCTCTATATGGGCTTCCCATTTTGTCATACGGAATTAAAAAGATGTATCCTTAAGGAGCAAGCTTTAATAAAATCCAGAATTTTTAGCACTTCACTAAGGACAGTTTTAAGTGAAGTTAACTTTTCCCCCTTCCGAGTGCTTGGGGTGAAGAATACAATAAATAGGTGTATTCCTAGATGGCAGCAATTTCATTCACATTTCTTTTGTACCATCAGTGGAAGTGTCAGAATAGTGAGAAAAGCAACTACTTAATATTTGTATGAAAATAGTTTTAACTTCACAGATTCCTGAGAGGGTTTTAGGGACCTTTGGTGGTCCATGGGCTACGTTAGAGAAACAGTTTGAGATACTGTCTCACAGAATAGATGTGGTTGCTGCTGATGAATATGAGTGATACTTGACCTTCTTTCTCTCCCTTCTCTCTTGTGATTTTTTTTTTCATGATATGTCAGCAACTGAAGTTCCATCAGATGCCTGTAGCATGTCTCTAAAGGAGATTGGCAGAACAAATTCACCATTTGTTCCTTCATATTGTATGTCTTGCATCTGCTTTGTTTGATCTTATAAATTTGAAACCAGTAACATGGAACAACAGACTGATTCCAAATAGGAAAAGGAGTATGTCAAGGCTGTATATTGTCACCTTGCTTGTTTAACTTATATGCAGAGTACATCATGAGAAATGCTGGACTGGAAGAAACACAAGCTGGAATCAAGATTGCCAGGAGAAATATCAATAACCTCAGATATGCAAGTGACACCACTCTTATGGCAGAAAGTGAAGAGGAACTTAAAAGCCTCTTGATGAAAGTGAAAGAGAGGAGTGAAAAGGTTGGCTTAAAGCTCAACATTCAGAAAACGAAGATCATGACATCGGTTCCATCACTTCATGGGAAATAGATAGGGAAACAGTGGAAACAGTGTCAGACTTTATTTTGGGGGGCTCCAAAATCACTGCAGATGGTGACTGCAGCCATGAAATTAAAAGACGCTTACTCCTTTGAAGGAAAGTTATGACCAACCTAGATAGTATATTCAAAAGCAGACTTTGAATTCAAAAGCATTACTTTGCTGACTAAGGTCCGTCTAGTCAAGGCTATGGTTTTTCCTGTGGTCATGTGTGGATGTTAGAGTTGGACTGTGAGGAAGGCTGAGCGCTGAAGAATTGATGCTTTTGAACTGTGGTGTTGGAGAAGACTCTTGAGAGTCCCTTGGACTGCAGGGAGATCCAACCAGTCCATTGTGAAGGAGATCAACCCTGGGATTTCTTTGGAAGGAATGAGGCTAAAACTGAAACTCCAGTACTTTGGCCACCTCATGTGAAGAGTTGACTCATTGGAAAAGACTCTGATGGTGGGAGGGATTGGGGGCAGGAGGAGAAGGGGACGACAGAGGATCAGATGGCTGGATGGCATCACAGACTTGATGGACATGGGTTTGGGTGTACTCCGGGAGTTGGTGATGGACAGGGAGGCCTGGTGTGCTGCGATTCATGGGGTCGCAAAGAGTCAGACACGACTGAGCATCTGAACTGAACTGAACCGACACCAGTAAGGTTCTAAGATATGGAGATCAGAGAGAAAACAATAGCAACTGGGAAACAAAACTTTGACCTGGCTAGAGTAAAACCGTAATTATTGTACACTCACATTTAGAGCCATTCCTTCAATATGTTTTTTTCCAGAGCTATTTCTCATCATTACTGTATATTTCAGCTTGTAAGTGGCCATTTTGGAATTTTCCTAAATTCAGATTTATAACATTTGGTAATAACATCGAATCTGTGAGGCACACAGAAAGTGAGACATGCTGTCAGAATCAGAAACAATTCTACTTCCCAAGACCTGTAATCATCCAATTTGAAACTCTTTGCATACTGGCAATATATTAAAGCATATGTAGCAGGCACAGAAGTGAAAATGGAAATTTACTACAGGAATCCTCAGTTTATGATATGTCATGATCCCATACCTAAATCTGCAGAAAGGGGCATCCATTTTTTATACCCTTAAAGATACTGTTTTTGAAAGTTTCCCTTTTTTCATCTCTACCTATTTGATTTATGTATTGTTTCATTTCCACAAAGTTCACTCCCACCTTCATTCTTAATATATCTCCCTCCTTACTCAGAACACTGCTCACAAAATCATCTCTGCAGGTAACTTATTTTTCTAAAGTTACTGCAAATTACATCATATTACTGCCTCCTGCACATGTGTGCACACACACTCTTTGACACAGGCACATTATTTTATAGTACATCAGCTAGTCAGTAACTTTCTATGATGATGAAAATACTCCTTATTTGCTATATAATACAGTACACTGCAGTAACCATTAGCCACATGTATTAGTGTTCTCCAGAAAAACAGCCAATTGGAGGGAAGATAGATTGATTTACTCTGTAGAGTTAGCTTGTATGCTTATGGAAGCTAGGTATTCCGAACATCAGAAAACTGGTCCTAGTAGTAAAACTAGCAGTAAAGTTGTAATCCAAGTTTTAGTCCAAAGGAAGGAAAAGTCTGATCCTCCAACTTAAAGACAGTCTGGCAGAGAGAAAAAATTCTTTGTTACTGGACCTTTTGTTCTTTGCAGGCCTTTAATGGATTCAGTGAGTTCCACTCACATTAAGTAAAGCAACCTGCTTTCCTCAGTCTGCTGATTCAGATATTAGTCTCATCCAAAAACACCTTCACAGACATACCCAGATACAATGTTTAGCCAAATATCTGGGTACCCCCATGGCCCAATCAAGTTGACACATAAAAGTAACCATCATATTACATATAACTATGGACTACTTAAAATATGGCTAGACCAAGGAACTAAACTTTTAAGTTTTATTTAATTTTAAATAGTTTAAATTGATATACATGGCTCATGCTTACTATTTTGGATAACACAGAGATGATTGTCTCAGTCTTAGAATGAAGCTTTGATTGATGTTGTAGGACAATTCAGACTACTTCTCCATCGTCTAGCTTTCACCTGGGCTTGAAACTCCTCCTCTAGAACACAGCTACCACGTAAGAAGTCTAGCTACCCAGAGACTGCCATGCTATGAGGAAGTATTGCTTTGGCCACCTCCTGCGAAGTGTTGATTCATTGGAAAAGACTGATGCTGGGAGGGACTGGGGGCAGGAGGACAAGGGGACGACAGAGGATGAGATGGCTGGATGGCATCACCGACTCGATGGACATGGGTTTGAGTGAACTCCGGGAGTTGGTGATGGACAGGGAGGCCTGGCATGCTGCGATTCATGGGATCGCAAAGAGTCAGACACTACTGAGCAACTGAACTGAACTGATGGATAGAGTGCATCAAGAGGGGGAGAGAGCTCTGTCTGTTCTAGCTGTCCATCCCATCTGAAGGAGATGTGAGTGAGGAAATCATACTGGACCTCTCACCCAGGTTAATCAGGCCTTCAGGTGAGCTGCCACCTGACTGACCATATGAAAGCCTGCAAATAAGAAGCTCCATCTAACCCTGCAGAACTGTGAGAGACTAAGTTGTCTTAAACCACTAAATTTTGGGGTGATTTGCAAAGCAGTAAATAACCGGAACAGAAGTATGCTAAGGAATCAAGGTTTCCTATTTCTGTGACTCACCTAGATCGCAGTCTTACTGTCTTTCTGTTTCCTGCTTTCTTGCTTTTTGTGGTATAAACTTTAATGCTCAAAACTAAATTTGCGGTTTGGGAAAGTCAGTTAATCTGGCCTTCAACTATCTTGGATTTCTGACCCCACTTAAAAGGCTTTCCTACTTTGAAATAGGACAGCTTGAACCAATGTTGACTTTTCCTTCCTTGCTAAAGGCCATAACCAGTTAATTTAACACCCTTTTCTTTTTCAACCAATTGTTTTTTAAAAGTGTGATCCCAGAATACACCTACCAGTGCTTCAATATCAACATTTTAACATCTGGTTTGCTACCAGAAGAAAAGGATGGGAGTAGAGAGGGGTGTGTTGGATAGATAGTCAAATGATACCTGCTTATAAAAGTGATACCACCTTTATGTAACAAGACTAGACATGTAGTCAGGTTCTACATCAGTTTTTAATACAATTCATAATTGTACTATTTAATGCAGTTATACAGCCTCAAACTTTATTCATAAATAACATTTTTATTTCAGTGAGCTCAACATTTATAAAAATTTAAAAGGAATTTACTGTTAAATGTCATGAAAACAAGTGTGTGGGACAAGATTTACCATTATGATTGTTTTTAATGAGCATTTTTTTGTGATTTACACTAAGGGCGAATTTTAGATCTGAAAATTCATTAAGATTCTGCTACATCAGTGATTTTTTTTTTTTCCTTCTAGTTCTAAGAACAGATAGAAGTGGCTATGGATAATTCATATGATTTCAATCAAAAAGGCTCATGTAATGGAATTCCATCTGAGAAGAAAAACAACTTCCTTGTGTCAGAAGATCATGGACAGAAAATCTTAAGTATACTACAGAATTTTCGAGAACAAAATATCTTTTATGATTTCAAAATAATCATGAAAGATGAAATAATCCCATGTCATCGTTGTGTGTTAGCAGCATGCAGTGACTTTTTCAGGTACTTTTACCTTGTCTGTCTATCCCTCAGATTTTATGATACCAGTAATTAAGTTATTTTTATGACTGTAACTCAATTTTTCCCCTACAGAGCATGGAATAGTAATCTTTAATACTTAAAAAGAGATACTTAGAACCTAGATTAACTAATGATTTTTTAAATATGAAAATATAAGAATACCTTTTTTAAACCTCAAGTCTTCCCGGGCTAGGATTTCCCAAAGTTAAACATTAGTCCTTATTGTTCTGGAAAAAAAAAGTTGTTTTGATGTGGGGTCAGTTTTGTTTGGGAGGTCCCCTGCACTGTATAATTTGGCAAAAGAGAAAAGGATAGACTGAGCAGAAATGGAAGCCAAGCTCAAAGAAAATGAGGCATCTGAGAAAAAATACATCTTGGATATGGGTTGTATTCCATGGATTGTCCAGGGAAGAGGTACTCTAATGCAGAGAGTTTCTCTTTTCTTTAGCCTGGATCGTTCTAAAGTGGGGAAAAGTACTTCCACAGCCATTTCTGGAGAGCCCTCAACTTGTTTTGATTCTAATTCTGAGTATAATTCAGTTCCCCAAGTAGATCATCCTCCAAAGAATGCACTAGTCATAACACTGTTAGAATCCACTATGACAGTGGGTTTCTGATTCTTCATGGTTAAGGGTCAGACACAGTACCTTAGTATTGTGGTAACTGTATGAAGATAATACCTGTGAGACCTATTCATCAGACAGGCAAACTTCTCTTGCTGACATCCTGATCTTCAGGCCTCCTAGTCATACTTTAATAAACTTAAATCCTAATTGCAGTATTTTACATTAAGTTCAGTTTTAGAAGCAATTCTAAGTAAGCAGAGTTTAAATCTCTAACAAACTTGAAAAAAGAGAGCAAGATATAAGATATAAAAACATCTAGATACAAGTTAACTTATACTGGTTTTAATCCTTAATTTAACTCTTGTTTTACTACCAACATATAATTAAACGATACCCGTATTGCTCAAGATTAAATCTTATAGGTTGCACTTCATTCAGCAGGTTTATTGATATCTAGTACTCACTAAACACCTTTTTTTTTTTTTTTTTTTGACTCTCCTATGTGGCATGCGGTATCTTCATTCCCTGATGAGGGATCAAACCATGCCCCATGCATTGGAAGCGTAGAGTCTTATCCACTCGACCACCAGTGAAAGTCACTAAACACCAGTTTCTCTAGGGTTTCCTGCTTTGAATTTGAGAGCAGTGGCTCAGTGCTACATCACAGTTTACTGAGGACAAGGGGAACTACACCTTTTACTAGCTTTTTGCCTAACTAGACTATATGTTTTCATGTATTCTTTTCATTTCTTCTCTCAGGTAACCTAAGTTGTTATTCTTCAGCCTCCACTGGGGCCCTAACTGGCCTTATGCTCTCCCAGTTTCAGATTCCACTAGTTTCTTTCCACCTCCCTTTGAATTCAGTTTTTCTTCCAAGGAAATCTTTTTTGTTCCCTTATCCTTCATATCACCTCTTCACTAGAGGAAGCAGTATAGTATAATAGGTAAGTATTTGGCCTCTTTATGCACATGCCCTAAATCTAAATTCTAGCTCCACCACTTATTAGACTAAACTTTATGCTTCAGTTTCTCTTTATGCTTCAGTTTCTTTATTTGTAAAAAATTAGGATAAGACAAATAGGATCTAGCTCATAAAGTCATTAATGAGAGTTGAATGAAATAACATATATGTAATGATTAGGTCAGTCTTCCCTGGTGTCTTGGTGGTAAAGAATCCACCTGCCAGTGCAAGAGAGGCAGATTCAATCTCTCAGTCAGGAAGATCCCGTGGAAAAGGAAATGGCAACCCACTCCAGTATTCCTGCCTGGGAAATCCCATGGACAGAGGAGCCTGGTGGGCTATGGTCCATAGGGTTGCAATGAGTTAGACACTAGAGACTAAATAACAACAATTGATTAGTGTCCACTGCTTTCAGTTATTATTGTTGAATTAAATTGTTATTAAGCTGAATTTAGTATTATTTATTATCATTAGCTGAATTTTTTTAGCTGAAATTATTTCCAAATCTAGCCAAAAAATGGAAATAATTTGGTATGAACATGCAGTCTTATTTCCTGATAAAGTTTTCATGTTAACAAAATAAGAAATTCATGTGAGCATTTGAATTGGCAGTCCTCTACTCTTTATGTTGGAATTATGCCTACTGCTTAGCTTTTTAGGGATCTGTTTTCAATTTTTAAAAATTACTGTTAAAACAGTGTTTTTAAAAATTTGTACCTGTTCTGAAGTAAAACAAATGACAATTTTATAATGACCTGAATCTTTTATGATATATAATATTTTACTAAATGAGTATATAGTTCACTTGAAAATGCATACAGATGTAGTTAGAAGGTCTATATAATTTACACTCTTGTAGATAAGGCCACTAATTCATAATTTTGTGTTATGATCAAACTCACTGGAGTATTGGGCTATAAACTTACAGGAATATTGGGGTGTATAAAATTAAAAATAGCAGAAAAGTACACAGTGCATGGTAAATGCCTTTTATAATGTTTTTGGAAAATGAGAATTATGATTGAAATGTAAAGTCCCTGGAGACAAGATTCAAAAGGAAGCACACTATTGTATAACCAGTTATGATAACACAGTAAATTTGAGATAGAAGTTAACTGAATACTTTGAAGATGAATAGGATGAAGTATAGAAATATGATATTACATGTCTTCTCAGAGACAATGTGGAAGCTGATGGTAAATTAGAAATGCATGCGATTTTAGAAAACTTGTTTTCCTTAAAATGATAGTAACAGCTAATGAGCTCAGTTGCAATGCAACCCCATGGGCTGTAGCTCGCCAGGCTCCTCTGTTCATGGAGTTTTTCAGGCAAGAATACTAGACTGGGTTGCCATTTCCTACTCTGATAACAGCTAATATTTTGCATCAGTTAACTTAGTTGTTCCTCTCATAACTCGGTGGCATAGGTACTACTAGTATCCTCATTTTCAGAAGAATTTGAAGTATGATTAAGTTGTTAGCTCCCCAAGGTCACACAGTTAAGGCAGCCCTGTCCTAGAGGCCATGCTCTTACTATTACCTTAAACTGACTATCAGTTCAGTTCAGTTCAGTTGTTCAGTCGTGTCCGACTCTTTGCAACCCCATGAATCGCAGCACGCCAGGCCTCCCTGTCCATCACCAACTCCCAGAGTTCACTCAGACTCGGTCCATTGAGTCAGTGATGCCATCCAGCCATCTCATCCTCTGTCGTCACCTTCTCCTAAACTGACTATAGATATCTTAATAATCTAATATGATTATCACCACAGGTTAATGTTTCTAAGGTGATCACGTTTTTGAAATATCCTGCACAATGTGGAACATGTATAAATTTTTGTAACCATGTTTATTTGTTATTATATTAAGAAGTATTGAATATCCCTATTAGAAAGGGGCTTTATCATGCTTTTCCTAAGGAGTGTTCTGTATTTGGAAGCCTCCTCATATTTTTCAGGTGGACTCTAGTGTTTCTTTAGTAGCTTTAGTTACTCTCTAGAATAGACTTTAATAATGAAATTTATTTTCCCCCAGTACTACTTGGGGGCTTCCCTCATAGCTCAGATGGTAAAGAATCCACCTACAATGCTGGAGATGTGGGTTTGAAACCTGGGTTGGGAAGAAACACTGGAGGAAGAAATGGCAACCCACCCCAGTATTCTTACCTGGGAAATCCCATGGACAGAGGAGCCTGGTGGGCTACAGTCCGTGCAGTTGAAAAGAGTTTAACATGCTAACCAACTAAGCATGCCTGCAGAGTACTTGGGCACTGCTCACAAAGGTATCCTGGACAATACTGGTACAAAAACAAACCAGTGTTAAACCGGGCCCAAAGTCAGATGATCTTTAGTCTTAATGAATGTTCAACTGGCAATCTTTGTTCTTTGTTTTAGCCCTTTCCTCTTTAACCTTAATTTTTATTTGCAGTTCTGCTGAAAACCATCTTAATGGGTTTATTTAAAGTGTAAACGTTAGTAACTTTGGATATAAAGTTAATTAAGGATGGATGGCAATATTGTTCTTAGCAAAGCCAGTCGTGAAATATTCTTAGTCTCCTGCCTAAACATTTCCAAATAATTTATATTTTTGCTTAAAATGAGCCAAAAATGTTCCCAATTTCTCAGAGTGGTATCAACATTACCAGGTGGGGATAATGTATATGTAAGTTTATCCTGTATTTTAAGTAATTTTAGTTATCACCTGCAGAGTTGATACTAAATTAATCCATGGGTAAATAAATTCAGCCATTAGATTTTACCCCAATTTTATGAATAATATAAAAGAACATCAAATCAGACACAAAATATAAATCTTTTTATAGCCTTTGGATTCATTGCTATGGCTTAGCTGTAATCTATATATTTTTCAGTGTGATATTGTATAATATATGTATTTTACAGATAAATAATATGGTCTCTATTATAGATATTAATTTATTAGGATGCTTTAAAAATATATTTTGTAAATTTATTTTATATCAACCTAAGAGTGAAGGAAACCTCTTTAAGGTCATATTGAAAATTGTCTTGGAATAAAATATTCCTGTTTATTTGTTCTTCTGTGTTCTTCATTTTTGCAGGGCTATGTTTGAAGTAAACATGAAAGAAAGAGATGGTGGAAGTGTTACCATTACTAATTTGTCCTCCAAAGCAGTAAAAGCATTTCTTGATTATGCCTATACTGGAAAAACAAAGATAACAGATGATAATGTGGAAATGTTCTTCCAGTTGTCATCATTTCTTCAAGTTTCCTTCCTATCCAAAGCTTGCAGTGACTTTTTAATAAAAAGTATTAATCTTGTCAATTGTTTACAATTATTATCTATATCAGATAGCTATGGCTCTGCCCGTTTGTTTGACCATGCTTTATACTTTGTACAACATCACTTTTCTTTATTATTTAAATCCAGTGATTTCTTAGAGATGAATTTTGGAGTACTGCAAAAGTGTTTGGAATCAGATGAATTAGATGTTCCTGAAGAAGAAACTGTACTGAAAGTTGTCCTTAGTTGGACTAAACATAACTTAGAATCAAGGCAAAAACATCTGCCTTATTTGATTAAAAAAGTAAGATTATGTCAATTATCTGAGGAGACACTTCAAGATTGTCTACTCAATGAAGAGTGTTTACTCAAAAGCACAAACTGTTTTGATATAATCATGGATGCAATTAAGTGTGTGCAAGGTTCTGGTGGACTTTTCCCTGATGCTCGACCATCCACAACTGAAAAATACATATTTGTTCACAAAACTGAGGAAAATGGAGAAGCTCAATATACGTTTTGCTATAATATTAAAAGTGACTCATGGAAGATACTGCCACAGTCACACCTGATTGATTTGCCAGGATCTAGTCTGTCTAGTTATGGGGAGAAAATATTCTTGACAGGTGGTTGCAAAGGGCCATGTTGTAGAAGAGTTCGGCTTCATATTGCAGAATCATATCATGATGCCACTGATCAAACCTGGTGCTACTGTCCAGTCAAAAATGATTTTTTCCTGGTATCAACTATGAAAACACCAAGAACCATGCATACATCAGTTATGGCTCTCAATAAATTATATGTCATAGGTGGAAAAACTAGAGGATCTCAGGACATTAAAAGTCTCTTAGATGTTGAATCTTACAATCCTCTTTCTAAAGAATGGGTGTCTGTTAGCCCATTACCCAGGGGCATATACTATCCTGAAGCAAGTGCATGCCAAAATGTAATTTATGTTCTTGGATCAGAGGTAGAAATTACAGATGCTTTTAACCCATCACTTGATTGCTTTTTCAACTACAATGCTACAACTGATCAGTGGTCTGAACTAGTAGCAGAGTTCGGGCAGTTTTTTCATGCAACACTAATTAAAGCTGTCCCAGTAAACTGTACACTCTATATATGTGACCTTTCCACTTATAAGGTTTATAGTTTTTGTCCAGATACTTGTGTTTGGAAGGGTGAAGGATCTTTTGAATGTGCAGGCTTCAATGCAGGTGCAGTTGGAATTGAAGATAAAATTTATATATTAGGTGGTGATTATGCACCAGATGAAATCACAGATGAAGTCCAAGTCTACCACAGCAGCAGGTCTGAGTGGGAAGAAGTTTCACCAATGCCAAGAGCCTTAACTGAATTTTACTGCCAGGTGATTCAGTTTAATAAATACAGAGACCCATGGTTTTCTAATCATTTCTAAAAGTTGTATATGATTAGACATTCTAAAGCAATTGCAGTTCTAGAAGCCTGCAGTAAATTAATTAACTTTAATTATTGGTAAAAAGGTCTTTATAGCTTAGTGAGATAAAATAGACCTTCTATAAGAGAATTACTATGAATGTATACCATATTAGAAAAATACTATGAATGTATACTATATATGAATTAGCAGTTCCCAGAAACTTAAAATACACAATACATTTTACCAAAAACTGTATTTAATCTTGGAGAATAGGATATTAGTATTTTCATATGTAAGTAAAATTCAGGCTTTGATGTTTTGATTCTTAAAGTACTTTATCCATGACAGAAAAACAAATCATACTTCACAGAACTGTACAATGTAAATGGGAGAAGTCTCTTTAGGTAGTAAAAATGACTTATTTATACTATATTATATGAAGTGTAAAATATATTAGAGGTGAGAATCCTATCTTGTTACTACAGGTATAAGAGTAGTTGAATTCCTATTTTTTCTGATCATTGGTTAGCTATTTTTAAGCCCTTTCTTTTCTTTGACTATTTTTCAGTCAGAAAATTTTCTGAAATGAAGTGTATTTCCCAAGCCTTCTAAAACTCTACACTAAACATGTTTTAATTTTTTGATTCAACTCTTCATTAAGAGCATAGTGTACTGTAGTGCTGTTGGTAGTTACTGAAATGTCTTAAAATTTGCTTATTAGTTTTCAGTGTTAGTTGGTCTCAGTTTTTAGAGGTATTTTATTTTCTGGCTCAAGCTCAGTAAATTAACTTTCTTGATTTATTTAATCAGTTCAAGTTATATCTTGATTTTATCTTGACATGTAATCCTTTTAGTGACATTCTTGGATTCTGGGATGGTAGTCCTAAAATACTTTTCCATATCATTGCCAGATTCCAGTGTAAGCGAGGATATAGAAAATCTGACCTCTAGATAAGTGGACCACTATTGTTGGCATTTCTTGAACTTTTGCATGTCCAAATTTGAGTTGCAGTAAGAAATTTCAACATCTCAGTTAGTACTGTGTCAGTTTTTTGTGACGTTGTATACCAGCTGTAAAGTGCTGTGTATGTTTTCTTCTTCAGCATATTATTCATTGTGAATTATTTACTAAATTTAAAAATGTGACTGGGCTTTTGGTATTGATAGTAGATATGTGAAACTTGCAACTTATTCGATGTTTAATCATCTCTAACCCAAACAATAAAAGAGGATCATCCTTGTTCTCAGTTAAGATGATTCTGCCTTGTAAGAGGATATGTTTCTTTAATCAGTTTTAACGATACAGGTATTTTAGGTTTTAGGACCTGATTTATATCTCAGGTAATCTGTAGATTGTATTTCTCTGGAATCAAGCGAAGTTTCCCACACACTGTAGTAAATGTTAATCTATTGTAAATATTCTTTAGAAGTAGAAATATACCTAAATGAAGGTCCTTTTATTTTACCATATAAATTTATGTAATCATAAGTTTCAAATATATTTTTCAAAATGGAACAGAATGCTAGACTAAATTATGCAATTTCAAAACCAGGGATTGTCCATAATCAGACGATAGTTGCATAAAAATTATTCTGTAGAATTGGTGGCTTCCTCCCTTCCTACCTTAATTGGCTCTGCCCTTCTCTTTCTCTCTCTCTGTGTGGGTGTGTGTATATGTGTTGTGTGCGTTGGAAAGAAAATTCAGTGGAGGCTTTCTCTGTGTGTTATGTGGCACTTTGAAAACAAGTTATTTAATAAAGACCATAACACAGTAGGTGATTAAATTGTTAAACCTTTATAAACAAATATTTCCAGAAAGGAGAAACTAAAGCAAAATAGAATCCCTTCCTGATCTTGTTTCATTATTATATCTTGATTTCTACCATTCTTCTCACTGGCCATTGATTTTTAAATTTTATTTTTACTTGGAGGATAATTACGATGTGGTGATGGTTTCTGCCACACATCAACATGAGTCAGCTATAGGCATATATATGTCCCCTTCCTCTGGAGCCTTCCTCCTACCTCCCTCCATACCCCACCCCTCTGGGTTGTCACAGAGCAATCACGGCCATTGGTTCCTGATGTTACTAGAAGTATCCTTGTTACCAAGCCATAAGTAACTCCCTCTGCATTTGATTTTAAACACTTTTCAATGCACAAGGCTTTCTGCCTTAGTTTCCACAATGGCTGCAGGAAACTTGATTGTTTTTCACTTACTGTCATCTCTTTACATCTGTACCTGAGTGTTCTTCATCAGTTATAACTAAAAAAAGTTGTCTAGTCATAAAACCTCAAACTCTTCCTTTACTTACTGTTCTTTTTCCTTGGCATTATAGCAGTCTGTGCTGGGCTTGGCTCTCTTAGCAATTAATCTTGTACTCTCCAATTTTGCATGATCTGGTAAAGGGAACACTTTCATTTGATCTACTAAATGGTTATTAAAAAATGGTTCTGGGTGTTCAAAATCCTCAAGGAACCCAGGCACATGTACACATGGTCAGTGACTTAACTGGTATTATTCTGATCTTGGCAATCACTTTGGCTTCACCAAGAACCACATACATTATTTCTGGCCTGGCTCTCTATTCTTGATCTCTTGCAAGTCTCAGTGATCTTTCAAGTCTATTCTGCTACCCAGGAGGAGCCGTTTTTCCTGTCTGTAAGATTAGAAAACAATATCCATTTATGACTTTTTCCCTTAGTCTTTTTTTTTCTTTAAAGTTTCCTTCCCTTTCATTATCATCCTTCAGTCAGTGCTGCATTGTAAGAGAAAATAATTAAGCTCATTATCCAGATTGCTTTCATTCTTGTATCAAAATTCTAAGTAACATTTCCAAATTGTTTGTCATTTGTCCTGGTAAATGGATTATGCATGCAAAAAAAAATTGCAGTATGTAGTATCCTAGTGTCCGCTAAAATTGAAAGTAGTTATGTGTCACTATTAAACATAAAAAAGATTAAATTCAACATTTATATGATATCAAAGTTAATGAACATTTTTAGAACTATCTTCAAACTTGATTTATAATGTAGAGCACCTGTTCATATATTGCCTGTGAAACAAAAGCAGTATGAAGAATATTTGCATAATCAAATTAACTGCATTCATATAATACTCAGTTTTGGTTGGGGAGGGGAAAAAGTCTTTATCACAACAGTATCCATTTATATGTTACTCTTGAAAGCCAGAATATTATTTGAGAGCAACCACATCCTGCAACATGATTCCATTTTCCCCAGATACCAAGAAGAGCAATTGAGTATGTGTTCAGGGTACCTAAATGAAGGCATCTGTCTTGAAAATCAGAGTCAAATATAGAGGGAGACATCTGTTTACCTTTTGAGATTTGGAAGCAATAAATGTAATGGCTAAATATATTGTTGAATATATTTTGGATCACCATTCTCAGTTTAATTGGATCCAATGTTTGGAAACCCCGTATATTTAGAATTGAATGTGTAAGAACAAAACATGCCTTCCAATGGGCAACTCTTGAGGGCAACCTAAAAACGAAGGCAAAAGTTTAAATGGAAGCCAATTTCTGTTCAGCATAACAGAATTCACTCAACTTTATAAAGTCATATTTGGAATAAGACTAAATATCCAAAATGGCATGTGGTAGAAAACTAGGCCAAATAAATTCCTACACAGGAGTACACAACCAAAGATTTATATATTTTATTTGCACATTTTGATCTTAATATTTTTCTGCCTTTTGACTAATTGCTTCCTCCAATTTGTTTAGCATTTAGGCATTCTGAGTAACTTGATTTTAATTTCTGTATACTCAAGATTTTGATAAGATGTGAGTCATAAAATTACATCATTTTAGGAGCATTCTTGTTGAAGGAAATTTGTTCTTTTTTAAAAAATCACTTTGGAAAAACTCTGTAAAGGGTGCTGGCATTTATAGTGAGCTGCTAATAGGGATTTCTCCTTCTGTATACCATAACTGCACATTCGTTTTACAGTGAATAGAAACTGAAAGACCATTACCTAAAATTTTGTCCTGAATTATTTCACCACAAATGTGGCTGTATATCTATATGTAGTGAATTTAGTTAAAGATAATGTGCTTTGAAAGATACCTTTAATTAAAAATCTGTTTATAAATTATATTCGATTACACTAAGATGCTTAATCAAATTTAATTTAGGGGTTTTAATCAGTACAATATTACAATAGGGATTTTAATCACAGCATGGTATTACACAGTGATCAAGATAACTTTTCTAAATCATAGATTCATATTCAAACTTGAAGGTAAAATCTAATACAGCTTCCAGCCTTGTATAGAAAACCTCTCTAAATTCTAAAATACCTTTGACAGATGATTTTCTTTTCAAATTCTAATTCAGTTCTTTCAGGGTAAAGAGCTCACTACCTCCATTTTTAAACAGTTCTATTAGAAAGTTCTTCCTAAGGTTGAAAGCAACTCTGCCTCCCTGTAATAACTTTCAGTCCTTGATCTTAGGTTGCTGTCTCCATAAGTATTGGAAATAGCATGTCTTCCATTCCTCTAAAATCAAGTCTTCACTTTCCTTCTTGTTCAAATGCTTAACACTTTAAAACTTGCCACAGTGGCCAAGGTTACATACCTTCTACATGTACATTTGCCTCAGAAAAATCCATCCTAGCTCTGTTGCTTTTTTGGTGTGTTGAGCATGATGAGCATTGCATAATCTAATAAAGGAAGCATTTCATTCCCTTAATCAGCTCTTATAAATCCAGTGTGAGCTAGAGCCTTGCTATCTCTCCTATCAGCTATTGACATAATAACACACATATTTTCTGGGAGAGGAATTTGGAAGCCAGATTTTAATGTCTTTTGATCATTTGACATTAGATATGGTTTTCAGAATTTTAATAATACTTCTAAAAGAGACTAAAGCATTTACAAAAAATAGAAACCAAAGCAGTCACTAACTAGATCAACAAATTATGCTGTTGGTTCTAAGGGTAACAACGTTGCTGGAATTACTTAAGAGTACAGTTCTCTTGAGTATCATTGTAGTGTAAATACTTCTTTACATATCTGTCGTATTTAATTGGAAACTCTTAGGAGTAGGGGTATTATCAGTTCTGGACCTAGCAATTAGCACAGTGCTTGCATATAATAAGGCATCTAATAAGCTAACATTCTATCAAGCCAATATATGAAGCAAAATGTATTATATTTTTTTTGAATGGGTTAGACTTAACTGCATATTTTGCAATTTTTGTGTACAAAAAATTGATTTACATTAGGATTTTACATTTAAGAATGCTACACATTGTACTTTAGTTATCAATGTATGTGTTAATTCTTTTTGTAATATTTGATATCCTTATATTAAAAGTCTGGACTAGCTAATTTACACAACTTTTTGTTAGTATATGTTGTATATCTTTGTTACTATATGAAAAAATTAATAATGAAGTACTTTTTATTTGAGAATGAAATTGCATTACATAGTACATTGCCCACATTTGGAGAACATGTATAGTTGGTTGTATAGTTGTGTTGTATATGTATATTTGGTACTTGAAAGTGAAATTATACTTTCAAAATAATTCATTGAATTTTTTTAGTGCTTAAGGATTATTTGTTCTCCTTGAATTTTAATTATAAGATTTAATTCTGTGCTTCTTTTCAAATACAGTAATAGATAAGACAACGACTGAAAGTATCATTAGTAGACATACAACCCCCATTTCCCCTACAAGAACATAGTAGCTTTAGTGACCTTTTTCCCACAGGGGAGACTGTGCACAAAGCTACTTAACTTTGCATACATAAGTGATTTATTTCATTTTCTGTTAGTAGAATATGGGCATTTACTATATGCTATGAGAAATAAAATCATTTTTTTTCAGGTCCATGTTAATCATATTAATATGTAGTAAACATTTCAATTATATAAAATAATTATTAATGTATTAAAATGTATCTCAGAAAAGAATATATATTGTTTGTATTTATTGTTAATAGAAATAAAAAAGGTAGAAAAAGGTGAATGCTAAGGCTCTCATTTTCTTACCACCCCCTTCCCCAGATGCCCTGAGAGGCTCTGATGAATCTCAGAATTCCTGAGAGAGTGGTGGTGGAGGTGGGGTTACTGTTAGAACTGGCTCTGTAACTGTGGACAGAGCAGCATAGACTTCAAGGTGGACATGTTGGGCTGAGTGAATAAAATGCAGCTAGATTTGAAATGAATCATAGATGGGGAGAGACCTTGAGGCTCTGCATGTAAGAAAGAACAGACCAAATGTCCATGAGCCACAAATGAAAGCAGTAGAAGCTAGCTGAATGTCCAAGGTCAGGCACTATCCAACCCTATTTCAACGGACATCAGCAACACAAGAATCAGCTAGATGCCAGGGTGTAAGCCTCCTTCCTACCTAATTGTACAGGTGAACTAGTGAAGAGGTCCAGAGTCTAAGAGATGATCATACCATAACATTATTTTACGATGTTTACATTGGACAGATGCTGTCTTAATTCCAGTTCAATTTTTCCTCTTTCTGGACAGGCCCATTTGCCATCACATTTCTGGTTTTCTTACGTGATCAGTTGTGATTTACTAAACAACCTTGACTTCCAAACCCTCTTCTAGAGTACTACTCAGGTTGAAACAGTTGTTCTATGGAACCTAGCCCTTAAAAAATCAACTGTTCTATCCCACATGCTTGCATAATGCTAGTTGCTTTCTCTTCATTTCTTAGGCTCTGTTACCAAATCCTTGGTCCCACTTTACTGCTCCAGACTTCTTCCCGTATTACCTGCAATTCTCCATGTGCTTCCAGCTTCTGTAGTTTACTTGGCCAGCAAATGATGACTCACCTCCTTCTGTTTAATTCCCATAGTTAATTTAAAATGTAAGGATATTGGGGGGGGGGGGGAATTTGCCTGTTACCAGGTTATTGGGGATGCTACCCCGAAACCAGAGGTCTCTTGGTCAGCATTTTAATACTTGGAAGTTTTCCTCATTAAATAGAATGGTTCATAATCTCAGACTGATGCATTGGCATTTGAAGTTCTTTCCCTAAATTCTGAACTGCCTGAATTTATCTTACTGCAAAACAAAAGTCCCTCAAAGACAAAATTTAATCTCTATACTCAGTAAATAAATTGCAAAACATATTTAAACTTAAGTAATTAAGAATTACTTAATATTGTGTTACAGGCTCTTATTCAGTTACAGTATAAGTTGCAAATAAGTTTTGTCAAAAACTAGCTATTTGGCCAATATACAGATTTTAATTGATGTACATTTTTCAGAGAAAAAAGTAATCCTAAAATGTAATTACTCTTCACTATTAATATGGAGTTTCAAAGTAATATTTATAAAGTGCTTTGAGATTTTTGAAACTGTAAAATATTGAATTTTTAGACAATGTGGCACTAAACCAATCTACCTAGTAAACATTAATTAAAACTGCAGTTTTTTAAATTACTTTTATAAAACCTATGTTTCCACGGTAAAGTTTCCTTGGACTTATTAATTTTTGCAATTTTGAAGACTTCTATGAAGCCTAATGAAACTAAACCTTAAAGGGCAAACACTATTCATGAAAAACTTGAGAAATATTTGGGACCATCTTAAAATATTTAACATATCATCATAGTATTTATAGAGTTAGATTTCACTGCACCTGATAAATATTTTTGCATTTCTTCCAAATTCAGGGCTTGTTTAACCTGATTCTGTTCTAGTAGTAATTAGTGAGTCTTTCCATGGGAAATTAATTACCCTTACCTAACTTTGAGTAAAATACATGGTGCAAAGTTAGTTTAACATTTTCAATCAAGAAAAGCCTTTGTCTAGCCTTTTCATTTAAAAATCCAACTAGCCTAATTTTTTCCTTTTAGAGATTAACTGCCTTTTATGTTATGAAACATTAATTGACATTTGAAAAAAACTTTTCAAATATTAAAAAAAAAACTTTTAAAAACAACTTGCAACAAATGAGTAATTTTTTTTGTTTCCTTTACAAATAGTGTTCACCTTGTGATCTGTTCCTGAAGGAGTGAAATATACCACAATATTCTTCCATTTAAATACAATTCACATTTCACTTAAAAGCACAAATCAGTGAACACTTGTTTCTAGCAATTTTCACAAAGAGAATTATTCTAGTATAAAGCATCTAAACTTCTTTCCTTGATGAATGAAATATTAAGCTCTAACCAATAATTTTTGTTATGGGATGTCTACCCAGGAGTATATGTGTCAGGCAGTGTTCCTTAAAGTTTCCTCTGGAAAAAAAAAAAAAAAAAGGTCATTTGGGAGTCCCATTAAAAATCCTGAATCCAGGGGGACGTGCCGCCAGGCTAGCAGGAAACATCCAATCCCTTGTGCTATTAGATGAATGGAAAACTGATTTAAACAATGTACTAACAAGCAATTGTCCTTGATTTTTGTACTTTGTAGCATTCCTCAAATTCTTTTCACATATTCCCTTACTGTAAAAACTGCATTCAAGTTTTGCAGAAAATGAAGCAATTGAAAAGGAAAAGCAATTTCAGTGTACAAGAAACTCAGACCCTTTTGAAAGAAATTACAGAAAGGAAGGAAGGAATTTTTTCTAAGCAGCTTAATACAATTAATGTGATGAAGCGAATGGCTTGGGAGGAGATTGCACAGTGTGTGAATGTTGTAGGAGAAGGAGAACAGAGAACAGGGACAGAAGTGAAAAGAAGGTACCCTGACTGGAGAGCCCTTATGAAGAGAAAGAAGATGAAGGCGAACATTAAGCTAGTTGGTTCAGGGTTTCCACTTCCCACATCTGATTTAGATGACTCTCTCATTGAAGAGATAGATGAAAAGATTGGATTCCGAAGTGATACAAATTTTGATTGGCAAAATGTGGCAGATTTCAGGGATGCAGGTGGATCCTGAGGTCAAGGAAGAAGAGGAAGAAAGATCCCCAGAGTCCTGAATTTGAGATTGAAGAGGATGAAGAAATGTCATCAGTCATTCCAGATTACACGAGGGAAAATGAACTTCCTGATTTCCCCCACATTGATGAATTTTTTACTCTGAACTCAACACCATCTAGGTCTGCATATGATGAGCCCCATATGATGAGCCCCATTTGCTTGTAAACGTAGACAAACAGAAACTAGAACTGGAAAAACGAAGGCTTGATATTGAGGCTGAAAGACTGCAGGTAGAGAAGGAACGCCTACAGATTGAGAAAGAGGCTGCGACCTTTAGACATGGAGCATGAGCGACTTCAGCTGGAGAAGGAGCAGTTGCAGATTGAAAGAGAGAAGCTGAGGTTACAGATAGTGAACTTAGAGAAGCCACCTTTGGGAAGTGAACTTGGTCAAGGGGAAAAGCCCATACATCAGCCACAGGATAGAGAGACCGAGAAGTTAAAACCTGAGAGAGAACGCTTACAACTGGAAAAAGATAGGCTGCATTTTTTGGAATCTGAATCGAAGAAGCTGCAGATTGATAGAAACGCTTTCAAGTAGCAAGAGACTACAAATTCAGAAGGAAAGACATTTGCAGTGATTTATCTAGGTCTCCATTTATCAAATGTTTGCAAGCCATAGGTTTTGGTTTAAAAATAATTGCAGGATTAGCTGCATTGTTGTTGTTTTTCTCCTGTTTAATATTAGTTTTTTTCAATACAAAAAAGATAATTCTTTGTGGGTAATATATGCTTAAGTCTTCTATGAAAACTATGTGTCCTAGCATAAATAGTATAGCAGAAATTGTTGTACTATACACTTTTAATTTAGTAAAATTACACACAGTCTTATATAATCTATGCACTCAGAGTTTACAATTATGTCTGTAAAATTCTAGCTCAGTAGTTGTCAACTGGGGATGTCTTTGGCCCCCAAAAGACGTCTGGCAATGTCTGGCAACATTTTTTGGTTGTCAGAATTGGAAAGTTGGGCACATTGCTCCTGGCAATGTAGTAGCTAGGGATGCCTACATCCTGCAATGCACAGGACAGTTCCCACTCCCCTCCCCCCCCCCCCACCAAAAAGAATGATCAAACCCTAAATAGCAATGTTGCTGAAGTTGAGGAACCCTGTCTTAGCCTGCTGAGCACCTCTTTAGCTTTGTTTTGGTTTCAGAATGTTAAAACCACAGATATTTATGTAGGGATTACTTAAATGGCCCAAAACTATGAAACAGTACTGTATAGTATATTGACTATAGGAAGTGATGAAGATTATAGATGTTTTATTGCTTTGTTTCCATCTGTATATAATGTGAGAGTCAGAAAAGAATATAGGCAACATCAGAGGTTGTCTAAAGTGGGTTACTTTCCAAAGCAGTTCACTCATCTAGCTATTGGTGCTTTAGAAACAGCACACATTTTTGTAAGCTTTATGCTTTCTTCTGTGACTCCATTGACTAAGCCAGTAGTTTAGACAAAAAATGTCATTTCAACCATGTACTGAAATTTAATATACTTGGTTGAAGCTAGTAAGAATGTTACCAGTTTAAAAATGGTGCCAGTAGTCAATGAACTGGAACTCAGCAAGTGGTCATTTGATTTTTAAAACAGATAACAGCTATTTGGAACTGGGAGTGAGGGTGGGGGAAAATGTCCTCTGTATCCAATAGTAATGATGATGGTGATGAAATAGTGATAGTAGTGGTATATTATGAATTAGGGAAGCACTTACTGCACACTATCTGACCTAATCTGTAGAAAAAGTCTACAGACTTTTTCTGAGACTTAGAGAAGTCATGCTTCTCTTAAATGACTGATTTTATATATCATGATGTATTTTGTCTTTGTTCTTTCCTGTGAAACAAAGTTTGTATCTTTAGCCAGTCATTTTGATATTTATTCTGAGAACAAGGGTTTACCTAATCTGGTGATTTGCCTTCAGTCCCCTGAAGGTACTTTTTCCACTGTCCAGATGATTGTAATGCACACTAAAGTTGAGAATCACTGCATGAGATCACCTTGTATTTTCCCATTTTCCTATATATAGCCTTAGTACATCTCTTCTATTGACAGATACTACCTTGATTCTAAATTGATTATTGTTAATGTAAGAATATCTTGAAACCAAATTTAGAGAAGAGCTAACACCTATCCAACTCAAACTCTCCCAGAAAATTATAGAGGAAGGTAAACTCAAACTCATTCCATGAGGCCACCATCACCCTAATACCAAAAGCAGACAGATGCCACAAAAAAGGAAAACTACAGGGCAATATCACTGATGAATATAGATGCAAAAATCCTCAACAAAATTCTAGCAAACAGAATCCAACAACATATTAAAAAGATCATATATCATGACCAAGTGGGCTTTATCCCAGAGATGCAAGGATTCTTCAGTATTAGCAAATGAATCAATATGATACACCACATTAACAAATTGAAAGATAAAAGCCATATGATTATCTCAATAGATGCAGAGAAAGCCTTTGACAAAATTCAACACCATTATGATTAAAAACTCTCCAGAAAACAGGCATAGAAGGAACATATCTCAACATATTAAGAGCCATATATGATAAACCCATAGCCAACATTATCCTCGATGGTGAAAAATGGAAAGCATTTCCCCTAAAGTCAGGAACAAGACAAAGTTGCCCACTCTCCCCACTACTATTCAACACAGCTTTGAATGCTTTAGCCACAGCAATCAGAGCAGAAAAAGAAATAAAAGTACTCCAGATTGGAAAAGAAGTAAAACTCTGTTTGTAGATGACATGATCCTCTACATAGAAAACACTAAAGACACCACTTCAAAATTACTAGAGCTAATCAATGAATATAGCGAAGTTACAGGATATTAAATTAATACACAGAAATCCCTTGAATTCCTATACACTAACAATGAGAAAACAGAGAAATTAAGGAAACAATTCCATTCACCATTGCAACGAAAAGAATAAAATGCTTAGGAATAAGTCTACCTAAAGAAACAAAAATTTATGTATAGGAAACTATAAAACACTGATGAAAGAAATCAAAGATGACACAAATAGATGGAAAAATATACCATGTTCATGGATCAGAAGAATCAATATAGTGAAAAATGAGTGTACTACCCAAAGAAATCTATAGACTCAACTCAATCCTTATCAAGCTACCAATGGTATTTTTCACAAAACTAGAACAAATAATGTCACAAATTGTATGGAAATACAAAAAAAACCTCGAATAGCCACAGCAATCTTGAGAAAGAAGAATGGAACTGGAGGAATCAACCTGCCTGACTTTAGACTATTCCACAAAGTTACAGTCATCAATACAGTATGGTACTGCCACAAAGACAGAAATATAGAGCAACAGATCAAAATAGAAAGCACAGAGATAAATCCGTGCACCTATGAACACCTTATCTTTGACAAAGGAGGCAAAAATATACAATGGAGAAAAGACAGTGTTTTTAAGAAGAGGTGCTGGAAAAACTGGTCAACCACCTGTAAAAGAATGAAACTAGAACACTTTCTAACACCATACACAGAAATAAACTCAGAATGGATTAAAGATCTAAATGTAAGACCAGAAACAGTAAAACTCCTAAAAGAAGACACAGGCAAAGCACTCTATAACATAAATCACAGCAAGATCCTGTATGACCCATCTCCCAGAGTAATGGAAATATAAGCAAAAATAAACAAATGGGACCTAATTAAACTTAAAGGCTTTTGCACAATTAAAGAAACTATAAGCAAGGTAAAAAGGCAGTCTTCAGAATGGGAGAAAATAATAGCAAATGAAACAAAAGACATTAATCCGTAAAATATGCAAGCAACTCAAGCTGCTCACCACCAGAAAAATAAATAACCCAATCAAAAGGTGGGCCAAAGAACTAAACATACATTCCTCCAAAGAAGACATACAGATGACTAACAAACACACAAAAAGATGCTCAACATCACTCATTATCAGAGAAATGCAAATCAAAACCACAATGAGGTATCATCTCATGCCGGTCAGAATGGCTGCTATCAAAAAGTCTAGAGACAATAAATGCTGGAGAGGGTGTGGAGAAAAGGGAACCCTCTGACACTGTTGGTGGGAATGCAAACTAGTACAGCCACTATGGAGAACAGTGTGGAGATTCCTTAAAAAGCTGGAAATAGAACTGCCATATGACCCAGCAATCCCACTGCTAGGCATACACACCGAGGAAACCAGATTGAAAGAGACTCTTGTACCCCAGTGTTCATTGCAGCACTGTTTACAATAGCTAGGACAGGAAAGCAACCTAGATGTCTATCGGTAGCTGAATGGATAAGGAAGCTGTGGTACCTATACCCAATGGAATATTACTCCGCCATTAAGAAGAATGCATTTGAATCAGTTCTAATGAGGTGAATGAAACTGGAGCCTATTATATAGAGTGAAGTAAGTCAGAAAGAAAAACACCAATACAGTATATTAACACATATATTTGGAATTTAGAAGGATAGTAACGACAACCCTATACAGGAGACAGCAAAAGAGACACAGATATAAAGAACCCAGTTTTGGACTCTGTGGGAAATGGGGAGCTTGGGATGATTTGAGAGAGTAGCACTGAAACATGTATATTACCATATTTGAAATAGATGAACAGTCCAAGTTTGACGCATGAAAAGGGCACTCAAAGCCAGTGCACTGGGACAAGCTAGAGGGATGGGATGGGGAGGGAGGTGGGAGGGGGCTTCAGGATAGGGGACACATGTACACCTGTGGCTGATTCATGTCAGTGTATGGCAAAAAAGCACCACAATATTGTAATTAGCCTCCAATTAAATAAAATATAAAAATGAAAAAAAAATCTTAAAAGCCACATGTGACATTTGAGTATGGGTATATAAGGCAAAAATATACATCTTAGTTATCTTGCATTTGAAATAGTGTTATTTTTCTATAATTGAAGTAAATTCTACCATAGGGGGAAAAATACCCAATCCAGGACCTTAGCCTTAGAGATTTTCATTTAGTAATTTCTAGATTCGGATCCTAGGAACTCATAGCTTTTATAGGCACTGCAAATAATTTTTATCAGTAAGCAGGCCTGGAAATATACTAAGGTAGAGACTGAGAACCCAACTCTAAGTCAAGTAGGTTTGGGTTTGTATCTTTGTTCCACCATAGAGTGGTTTAAAAGCTGTACAAGCTTGAGGAAATTACTTAAACATTTTGTGGCCCAAGTGTTTTATTGACAAAACAGATAATAGTTATACCTCCTACAACATGATTTTGTAAGAATTAAATAACACACATGACATACTTGACAGTGGAAAATGTTCAGTAAATGTCCTTTGTCTCCTCTCTTTTGTCTTGTTTGCTTTCAGCAGAAGCCATCTTCTCCTAATTCTCTGACATGCTACTACAGCTTTACATTCTACAATTAGAGCTAAAATTTTAAATCTGAAAAGGACACAAATCTTCCTTGACAGAGGGAATTGATGGGACAAAGTAAAACTTTGCCTAATACGCAGTTTAGCTTTGACTTGGCCCTAAACATTCCTTCTTAGGCTCAACTATGAGTATCTCATTTATTAATTTATTCATTTAACCGAGTTCCTAATGTATGTCATCAGTATAGTAGGCTTGAAATAGCAAGAAAATCAGATGTGTTCCCTATTTTCCTTGAACTCATTTAGTGTTCTGTCACTTCTTTAAGTCTCTCCAGGCTTAATTTTTGCCCAATCTCTATTGATAACAAACAATTTCTATTTGGCCCCATTTTTGTTTTCAAATCCCTCTTTCAGGGCTTTGAACCTTAGAAAGTTCTTTGGCTTCCGCCTCTGCTCTGTCCAGATGAGAATTCCCTTTTTCTCTTTGACCCGCATCTCTCACCTTTTTCTCAAGTTTAACTTTGGCTGATGCCAGATAGAGAATGAAGTTCAAATCTCCTGTATACACCTGAGCAGAGGGTCAGACAACCAGGTTACAGATCCCTAAAATGGGTAAGAGCTCTTAGAAATCTACAAGGAATTTAAAATCGATTGCATGTTTTATTTTCACAACCTGCAATGAAGAATGTATAAACGATTCAAAATTTTGAACACAATTTAAAAACTTTTTTCTCATTAATTTCCTATCCTGCTATCTGTATTCAACCCTACATAATATGTCATGTTGAGGGGGTGGTCCCGAGATGACTGAGGAATAGGATGGGGAGATCACTTTCTCCCCCACAAATTCATCTAAAAATCAGTTGACTGTTGAGCAACTTCCACAAAACAACTTCTGAATGCTGGCAGAGGACACTGGGCACTGAGAAAGCCTGCCCAATCTCTTCCAAAGGAGGTAGAACAAAATATAAAAGATGAAAACAGAAACAAAAGATTTAGAGATGGAGACCTGTCCTGGGGAGGGAGTCGTGAAGAAGTAGGATAACCCTCTCATAAGCTGTCTAGGTTTGTCAGCTTTTCTTCCAAAGACCAAGCATCTTTTAATTTCATGGCTGCAGCCACCATCTACAGTGATTTTGGAGCCCAAGAAAATAAAGTCTGCCACTGTTTCCACTGTTTCCCATGTGTTTGTCATGAAGTGATGGGTCAGATGCCATGATCTTAGTTTTCTGAATGTTGAGCTTTAAGCCAACTTTTTCACTCTCCTCATTCACTTTCATCAAGAAACTTTTTAGTTTTTCTTTACTTTCTGCCATGAGTGTGGTATCATTTGCATAACTCCAGCTTGTCCTTCATCCAGTCCAGCATTTCTCGTGATATACTCTGTGTATAAGTTAAATAAGCAGGGTGACAATATACAACTTTGATGTAATCCTTTCCTGATGTGGAAAGAGTCTGTTGTTCCATGTGCAGGTCTAACTGTTGCTTCCTGATCTGCATACAGATTTCTCAAGAGGCAGGTCTGGTGGTCTGGCATTCCCATCTCTAAGAATTTTCCAGTTTGTTGTGGTCCATACAGTCAGAGGCTCTGGCATAGTCAATAAAGCAGAAATAGATATTGTTCTGGAACTTTATTGCTTCCAGATGTTCAAGCTGGTTTTACAAAAGGCAGAGGAACTAGAGATCAAATTGCCAACATCCGCTGGATCATGGAAAAAGCAAGAGAGTTCCAGAAAAACATCTACTTCTGCTTTATTGACTATGCCAAAGCCTTTGACTGTGTGGATCACAATAAACTGTGGAAAATTCTGAAAGAGATGGGAATACCAGACCACCTGACCTACCTCTTGAGAAACCTATATGCAGGTCAGGGAACAACAATTAGACCTGGACATGGAACAACAGCCTGGTTCCAAATAGGAAAAGGAGTACGTCAAGGCTGTATATTGTCACCCTGCTTATTTAACTTATATGCATAGTACATCATGAGAAATGCTGGGCTGGAAGAAGCACAAGCTGGAAGCAAGATTGCCGGGAGAAATATCAATAACCTCAGATATGCAGATGACACCACCCTTACGGCAGAAAGTGAAGAGGAACTAAAAAGCCTCTTGATGAAAGTGAAAGAGGAGAGTGAAAAGTTGGCTTAAAGCTCAACACTCAGAAAACGAAGATCATGGCATCTGGTCCCATCACTTCATGGGAAATAGATGGGGAAAGAGTGGAAACAGTGTCAGATTTTATTTTGGGGGGCTCCAAAATCACTGCAGATGGTGGCTGCAGCCATGAAATTAAAAGACGCTTATTACCTGGAAGGAAACTTATGACCAACCTAGATAGCATATTGAAAAGCAGAGGCATTACTTTGCCCACAAAAGTCCGTCTAGTCAAGGCTATGGTTTTTCCAGTGGTCACGTATGGATGTGAGAGTTGGACTGTGAAGAAAGCTGAAAGCCGAAGTGTTGATGCTTTTGAACTGTGGTGTTGGAGAAGACTCTTGAGAGTCCCTTGGACTGCAAGGAGATCCAACCAGCCCATCCTAAAGGAGATCAGTCCTGCATGTTCATTGGAAGGACTGATGCTGAAGCTGAAACTCCAATACTTTGGCCACCTCATGTGAAGAGTTGACTCATTGGAAAAGACTCTGATGCTGGGAGGGATTGAGAGCAGGAGGAGAAGGGGACGACAGAGGATGAGATGTCTCGATGGCATCACTGATTCGATGGACATGAGTTTGAGTGAACTCTGAGAGTTGGTGATGGACAGGGAGGCCTGGCGTGCTGTGATTCATGGTGTTAGAAAGAGTCGGACACGACTGAGTGACTGAACTGAACTGATTGCTTTTTCGATGATCCAACGGATGTTGGCAATTTTATTTCTGGTCTACAAATAATCTACAGAGCAAGTCAAAACATAAGAATAATAAATGCTTTTCTTGAGTCACTGCTGTCAGAGTCCTTTCCCGCTCTGGGAGTCTCAGTCCATCTCACCTCCCGAGGATGCTCTCCAACACTGTGCTAATCTCTGGACCTGCTGTGGGGGCAGCACAAATTCTAATCTGTTTCTCCTCCTATGTGTTCTTGCCTCCAATGTCTAGAGATATCAGTACTAGTGCATTTTCTTTTGTGTAAGCTCTCAATGACCTTTTATATGTTCTGTAGACACATAATCTGCCTAGTTTTTTTTCTTAATTTTTATTTTGACTTTATTTTACTTTACAATACTGTATTGGTTTTGCCATACATTGACATGAATCCACCACAGGTGTACATGCTTTCCCAAACATGAACCCCCCTCCCACCTCCCTCCCCATAACATCTCTGGGTCATCCCCATGCACCAGCCCCAAGCCTCCTGTATCCTGCATCGAACCTAGACTGGCGATTCGTTTCTTACATGATAGTATACATGTTTCAATGCCATTCTCCCAAATCATCCCACCCTCTCCCTCTCTCACAGAGTCCAAAAGTCTGCTCTACACATCTGTGTCTCTTTTGCTGTCTCGCATACAGGGTCATCATTGCCATCTTTCTAAATTCCATATATATGTGTTAGTATACTCTATTGGTGTTTTTCTTTCTGGCTTACTTCACTCTATATAATTGGCTCCAGTTTCATCCATCTCATCAGAACTGATTCAAATGTATTCTTTTTAATGGCTGAGTAATACTCCATTGTGTGTATGTACCACAGCTTTCTTATCCATTCATCTGCTGATGGACATCTAGGTTGTTTCCATGTCCTGGCTATTATAAACAGTGCTGCGATGAACATTGGGGTACATGTGTCTCTTTCAGTTCTGGTTGCCTCGGTGTGTATGCCCAGAGGTGGGATTGCTGGGTCATAAGGTAGTTCTATTTGCAATTTTTTAACGAATCTCCACACTGTTCTCCATAGTGGCTGCACTAGTTTGCATTCCCACCAACAGTGTAAGAGGGTTCCATTTTCTCCACATCCTCTCCAGCATTTATTGCTTGCAGATTTTTGGATTACAGCCATTCTGACTGGTGTGAAGTGGTACCTCATTGTGGTTTTGATTTGCATTTCTCTAATAATGAGTGATGTTGAGCATCTTTTCATGTGTTTGTTAGCCATCCGTATGTCTTCTTTGGAGAAATGTCTATTTAGTTCTTTGGCCCATTTTTTGATTGGGTCGTTTATTTTTCTGGAATTGAGCTGCATAAGTTCCTCGTATATTTTTGAGATTAGTAGTTTGTCAGTTGCTTCATTTCCTATTATTTTCTCCCATTCAGAAGGCTGTCTTTTCACCTTGCTTATAGTGTCCTTTGTTGTGCAGAAGCTTTTAATTTTAATTAGATCCCATTTGTTTATTTTTGCTTTTATTTCCAGAATTCTGGGAGGTGGATCATAGAGGATCCTGCTGTGATTTATGTCCAAGAGTGTTTTGCCTAGGTTCTCCTCTAGGAGTTTTATAGTTTCTGGTCTTACATTTAGATCTTTAATCCATTTTGAGTTTATTTTTGTGTGCGGTGTTAGAAAGTGATCTAGTTTCATTCTTTTACAAGTGGTTGACCAGTTTTCCCAGCACCACTTGTTAAAGAGATTGTCTTTACTCCATTGTATATTCTTGCCTCCTTTTTCAAAGATAAGGTGTCCATATGTGTGTGGATTTATCTCTGGGCTTTCTATCTTCTTCCATTCGTCTATATTTCTGTCTTTCTGCCAGTACCATACTGTCTTGATGACTGTAGCTTTTTAGTAGAGCCTGAAGTCAGGCAAGTTGATTCCTCCAGTTCCATTCTTCTTTCTTAAGATTGCTTTGGCTATTTGAGGTTTTTTGTATTTCCATACAAATCTTGAAATGATTTGTTCTAGTTCTGTGAAAAATATCGCTGGTAGCCTGATAGGGATTGCATTGAATTTGTAGATTGCTTTGGGTAGTATACTCATTTTCACTATATTGATTCTTCCTATCCATGAAGATGGTATATTTCTCCATCTATCAGCGTCCTCTTTGATTTCTTTCATCAGTGTTTTATAGTTTTCTATATATAGGTCTTTAGTTTCTTTAGGTAGATATATTCCTAAGTATTTTATTCTTTTCATTGCAACAGTGAATGGAATTGTTTCCTTAATTTCTCTGTTTTCTCATTGTTATTGTATAGGAATGCAAAGGATCTGTCTGTGTTAATTTTATATCCTGCAACTTTACTATATTTATTGATTAGCTCTAATAATTTTCTGTTGGTGTCTTTAGGGTTTTCTATGTAGAGGATCATGTCATCTGCAAACAGTGAGAGTTTAACTTTCTTTTCCAATCTGGATTCCTTTTATTTCTTTTTCTGCTCTGATTGCTGTGGCCAAAACTTCCAAAACATTGTTGAATAGTAGTGGTGAGAGTGGGGACCCTTGTCTTGTTCCTGACTTTAGGGGAAATGCTTTCAATTTTTCACCATTGAGGATAATGTTTGTTGAGGTTTTGTCATATATAGCTTTTATTTTGTTAAGGTATGTTCCTTCTATTCCTGCTTTCTAGAGGGTTTTTTTTTTTATCATAAATAGATGTTGAAATTTGTCAAAGGCTTTCTCTGCATCTATTGAGATACTCATACGTTTTTTATTTTTCAATTTGTTAATGTGGTATATTACATTGATTGATTTGCAGATATTGACGAATCCTTGCATCCTTGGGATTAAAGCCCACTTGGTCATGGTGTATGATCTTTATAATAATGTGTTGGATTCTGTTTGTTAGTATTTTGTTAAAGATTTTTGCATTTATGTTCGTCAGTGATGTTGGCCTGTAGTTTTCTTTTATTGTGGCATCTTTGTCAGGTTTTGGTATTAGGGTGATGGTGGCCTCATAGAATGTGTTTGGAAGTTAACCTTCCTCTGCAATTTTCTGGAAGAGTTTGAGAAGCATAGGTGTTAGTTCTTTTCTAAAGTTTTAGGTAGAATTCAGCTGTGAAGCCGTCTGGTCCTGGGCTTTTGTTTATTGGAAGATTTCTGATTACAGTTTCAATTTCCGTGTTTGTGATGGGTCTGTTAATATTTTCTATTTCTTCCTGGCTCAATTTAGGAAAGTTGTAATTTTCTAAGAATTTGCCGATCTCTTCAAAGTTGTCCATTTTATTTGCATATAGTTTCTGATAGTGGTATCTCAGGATCCTTTTTATTTCTGTGTTGTCTGTTGTGGTCTCTCCCTTTTCATTTCTAATTTGTTGATTTGATTTTTGTTCCTTTGTTTCTTGATGAGTCTGGCTAATGGTTTGTCAATTTTATTTATCTTCTCAAAGAACCAGCTTTTGGTTTTGTTGATTTCTGCTATGGTCTCTCTTGTTTCTTTTGCATTTATTTCTGCCCTGATTTTTAAGATTTCTTTCCTTCTACTAAGCCTAGGGTTCGTTATTTCTTCCTTTTCAATTGCTGTAGGTGTAGAGTTAGGTTATTTATTTGCCTTTTTTCTTGTTTCTTGAGGTAAGCCTGTATTGCTATGAATCTTCCCCTTAGTACTGCTTTTACAGTGTCACATAGGTTTTGGGTTGTTGTGTTTTCGTTTCCATTGGTTTCTATGCATATTTTGATTTCTTCTTTGATTTATTCTGATTTGTTGGGTTTTCAGAAGCTTGTTGTTCCGCCTCCATATGTTGGAATTTTTAATAGTTTTGTAATTGACATCTAATCTTACTGCATTGTGGCCTGAAAAGATGCTTGGAGTGATTGATTTTTTTTTTTAAATTTACCAACGCTAGATTTATGGCCCAGGATGTGATCTATCTTGGTGAAGATTCCGTGTGCACTTGAAAAAAAGGTGAAATTCATTGTTTTGGGGTGAAATGTCCTATAGATATCAATGAGGTCTAACTGGTCTATTGTATCATTTAAAGTTTGTGTTTCCTTGTTAATTTTCTGTTTAGATGATCTGTCCATAGGTGTGAGTGGGGTATTAAAATCTCCCACTATTATTGTGTTATTGTTAATTTACCCTTTCATACTTGTTAGCATTTGTCTTACATATTGTGGTGCTCTTACGTTGGGTGCATATATATGTATGATTGTTATATCTTCTTCTTGGATTGATCCTTTGATCATTATGTAGTGTACATCTTTGTCTCTTTTGACAGCCTTTGTTTTAAAGTCTATTTTATCTGATATGAGTTTTGCTACTCCTGCCTTCTTTTGGTCTCTATGTGTATAGAATATGTTTTTACACCCCTTCACTTTCAGTCTGTATGGTGTCCCTTGTTTTGAGGTGGGTCTCTTGTATACAACATATATAGGGGTCTTGTTTTTGTATCCATTCAACCAGGCTTTGTCTTTTGGTTGGGGCATTCAACCCATTTACATTTAAGGTAATTATTGATAAGCATGATCCCGTCGCCATTTTCTTTATTGTTTTGAATTCGAGTTTATACACCTTTTCTGTGTTTCCTGTCTAGAAAAGATGCTTTAGCATTTGTTGGAGAGCTGGTTTGGTGGTACTGAATTCCCTCAGCTTTTGCTTGTCTGTAAAGCTTTTGATTTCTTCTTCATATTTGAATGAGATCCTTGCTGGCTACAGTAATCTGGGCTGTAGATTATTTTCTTTCATCACTTTAAGTATGTCCTGCCATTCCCTTCTGGCCTGGAGAGTTTCTGTTGAAAGATCAGCTGTTATCCTTATTGGAATCCCCTTGTGTGTGATTTGTTGTTTTTCCCTTGCTGTTGCTTTTAATATTTGTTCTTTGTGTTTGATCTTTGTTAATTTGATTAATATGTGTCTTGGGGTGTTTTGCCTTGGGTTTATCCTGTTTGGGACTCTCTGTGTTTCTTGGACTTGGGTCATTACTTCCTTCCTCATTTTAGGGAAGTTTTCAACTGTTATCTCTTCAAGTATTTTCTCATGATGTTTCCTTTTGTCTTCTTCTTCTGGGACTCCTATGATTCGAATGTTGGGGTGTTTAACATTGTTCCAGAGGTCTCTGAAGTTGTCCTCATTTCTTTTAATTCTTTTTTCCTCTCTGATTCATTTATTTCTACCATTCTATAGTCTACCTCACTTATCCTATCTTCTGCCTCAGTTATTCTACTATTGATTCCCTCCACAGTGTTTTTGATCTCATTTATTGCATTATTCATTATATGTTGACTCTTTTTTATTTCTTCTAAGTCCTTGTTACACCTTTCTTGCATCTTCTTGATCCTTGTCTCCAGGCTATTTATCTGTAATTCTAATTTGTTTTTAA
Source organism: Ovis canadensis (assembly GCF_042477335.2). NCBI lineage: Eukaryota > Metazoa > Chordata > Mammalia > Artiodactyla > Bovidae > Ovis > Ovis canadensis. The sequence goes on from NC_091259.1 coordinate 9,260,651, forward strand.
GATTTTGGATCATTTTCACTATCATTATTCAGAATTCTTTATCAGGTAGAGTCCATCTCTCTTCCTCTTTTGTTTGGTTTGGTGGGCACTTACCCTGTTCCTTTACCTGCTTGATATTTCTGTGCCTTTTTAAAATATTTTGTGTTTGGTGTGGCCTTTTTGTATTCTGGCAGTTGGTTCCTCTTATTGTGGAGGTTCCTCGATATGGGTAGGAATTGGATGGTTGGCTTGTCAAGGTTTTCTGGTTAGGGAAGCTTGTGTTGGTGTTCTGGTGGGTGGAGCTGGATTTCTTCTTTCTGGAGTGTAGTGAAGTGTCCAGTAATAAGTTTTGAGATGTCAGTTGGTTTTGTGTGACTTTGGTCAGCCTGTGTATAGAAGCTCAGGGTCATGTTCTTGTGTTGCTGGAGAATTTGCGTGGTATGTCTTGCTCTGGAGCTTGTTGGCTCTTGGGTCGTGCTTGGTTTCAGTGTAGGTATGAAGGCATTTGATGAGCTCCTATCAATTAATGTTCCCTGGATTCAGGAGTTCTCTGGTGTTCTCAGGATTTGGACTTAAGCCTCCTGCCTCTGGTTTTCATTCTTATTCTAACAGTAGCCTCAAGACTTCTCCATCTTTACAGCACTGATGATAAGACATATAGGTTAATGATAAAAAGTTTCTCCACAGTGAGGGACACCTGGAGAGGTACAGAGAGTTACATGGAGAAGAGAAGAGGGGGGAGGAAGATAGATGTGACCAGGAGGAGAAGAAGGGGCATCAAAAGGGCAGAGAGCAAGCTAGCCAGTAATCACTTCCCTATGTGCTCTCCATAGTCTGGATCCTTCAGAGTTGTTCACGGAGTTACACAGAGAAGAGATGAAGGAGGAAGGAGACAGAGGAGGCCAAAAGGATAAAATGGGGAATCAAAAGGAGAGAGACAGATCCAGCCAGTAGTCTGTTTCTTAAGTGTTCTCCATAGCCTGAAACACACGAAGAACTTCACCTAGTTGGGTAGAGAAGAAAAGGGGGAGGGGGCGATAGAGGCGACCTGGTGGAGAAAAAGGAGAGTCAAGGGAGGGAGAGAGCAATCAGGCCAGTGATCTCACTCCCAAGTAAAAATGGGTACTGAAGATTGGGTTCTTAAATGTACAAAGTTGATAACAAATACCAAAAAGCAAAGATTAAAAATCTTGAGTGGAGGTTAGATTCTCAAAAATACAATATTTAAAAAAACACAAAGCAACAACAACAACAACAACAAAAACAAAAAGAAAACCCAAAGTCACAGAAATTATTTTATATATATAAAATAATATATATTCATATATATTCAAACTTCATATATATATATGAAGTTTGCTTTAAAATAGGGTCTTTCTTTTTTTGTAAGGTAATTGTAGGCTATAAAAATGAAAAATTAAAGGAGTAATGGGGACTTAAAAATAACAAAAAAAATTAGGTAAAAATAATTTTTAATTTACAAAATGATGAGTAAAAATATATCTAAGACTTTCTCTGGAGCTGTTGTGGACGTAGTGTGCAGTCACTTCATTTTCAGATAGTTCCTTGGTCCGGCTTGTACTTTTCATGGTCTATAGGTCCCTTCCTATGTAGTCAGTGCTAACTACAGGGTTTTAATCTATTGCAGTTGTCACTTCCCAAGCGGTTCCTTCTGCTTATTTTAGCTTCTTCTGTTTGCTGGACTCTTCAGTGTCTAATTTCCACCCTGACACAAGGGGCATGGTGGTGGTCATGTTTTATTTTAGCCTTGCTTGTTCCAGAATGATTTTAATCTTACTTATTGCATTGTTCATTATTGATTGACTATTCTTTATTTATTCTATGTCCTTGTTAAACATTTCTTGCACCTTCTCAATCCTTGTCTCTAGTCTATTTATTTGTAACTTTATTTTGTTTTCAGGATTGTGGATCATTTTTACTATCATTATTACGAATTCTTCTAAAGGTAGACTCCTTATCGCCTCCTCTTTTGTTTGGTTTGTTGGGTTTTTATCATGTTCCTTCATCTGCTGTATATTTCTCTGCCTTTTCATTTTGTTTAGATTGCTGTGTTTGGGGTACCCTTTCTACAGACTAGAAGTTTGTGATTCCCCTTAATAGAGGAGTGTGCTCCCTGTGGGTGGGGTTGGACCAATGGCCTCTCAAGGTTTCCTGGTTGGGGGAGCTTGTGTCTGTGTTCTGGTGGGTGGAGATGGATTTCTTCTCTCTGCAGTGCAATGAAGTGTCCAGTACTGAGTGTGGGTTTGGTATGGCATTTGGCAGCCGTCTTTCAATTTTCAGAATTGTGTTCCTGTTGGCTAGAGAATTAGCATGGTGTGCCTTGCACTGGAGCTTGTTGGCTCTTGTGTGACTCTTGGTTTGAGTGTACGTATGAAGACTAAGCACTAAGCATGGGCGGCTGCGACCGGTGCACTAAGCATGGCCAAGAGGAGCTACCCCACGTCCGAGGTCAGGGGCAGAAGCTGGGAGGACCCCATGCCTGAGGGGCGGCGGCTGAGGGTGCCAGGCTCTGATGGCGAAGGAATGGCCGAGAGGAGCTACCCCGCGTCTGAGGTCAGGGGCAGTGGCCGGGAGAAGCTACCCAGTGTCCAAGCCCAGGGCGGTGGCCGAGAGGAGCCACCCCATGTCTGAGGCCAGGGGCAGCCGGGAGGAGCCACCCTGCACCCGAGGCCAGAGGTGGTGGCCCAGAGGAGCAACCCCACATCCAAGGAGTGGTGGCTGCACAGGCGCAGGAGGGCCTAGAGGAGCTATCCCATGTTAAAGTTCACGAAGGGCAGTGGAGAGGAGATACCCTTCGTCCAAGGTAAGGAGCAGTGGCTGCACTTTGCTGGAGCAGCCGTGAAAAGATACCCGACGCCCAAGGTAAGAGAAACCCAAGTAAGATGGTAGGTATTGCAAGAGGGCATCAGAGGGCAGACAACTGAAACCATACTCACAGAAAACTAGTCAATCTAATCACACTAGGACCACAGCCTTGTCTAACTCAATGAAACTAAGCCATGCCTGTGGGGCAACCCAAGACCTGCGGGTCATGGTGGAGATGTCTGACAGAATGTGGTCCACTGGAGAAGGGAATGGCAAGCCACTTCAGTATTCTTGCCTTGAGAACCCCATGAACATATGAAAAGGCAAAATGTTAGGATACTGAAAGAGAAACTCCCCAGGTCATTAGGTGCCCAATATGCTATTGGAGATCAGTGGAAAAATAACTCCAGAAAGAATGAAGGGTTGGAGCCAAAGCAAAAACAATACCCAGATATTGTATGTGACTGGTGATAGAAGCAAGGTCTGTTGCTGTAAAGAACAATATTGCATAGCAACCTGGAATGTCAGGTCCATGAATCAAGGCAAATTGGAAGTGGTCAAACAAGAGGTGGCAAGGGTGAACGTCGACATTCTAGGAATCAGCAAACTGAAATATACTAGAGTGGGTAAATTTAACTCAGATGACCATTATATCTACTACTGCAGGCAGGAATCCCTCAGAAGAAATGGAGTAGCCATCATGGTCAACAAAAGAGTCTGAAATGCAGTACTTGGATGCAATCTCAAAAACGACAAAATGATCTCTGTTTCCAAGGCACACCATTCAATATCACCGTAATGCAAGTCGATGCCCCAACCAGTAATGCTGAAGAAGCTGAAGTTGAACGGTTCTATGAAGACCTATAAGACCTTTTAGAACTAACACCCCAAAAAGATATCCTTTTCATTATAGGGGACTGGAATGCAAAAGTGGGAAGTCAAGAAACACCTGGAGTAACAGGCAAATTTGGCCTTGGAATTCAGAACTAGACAGGGCAAAGACTAATAGAGTTTTGCCAAGAAAATGCACTGGTCATGGTGAACACCCTTTTCCAACAACACAAGAGGAGACTCTGCACATGGACATCACCAGATGGTCAACACCAAAATCAGATTGATTATATTCTTTGCAGCCAAAGATGGAGAAGCTCTATACAGTTAACAAAAATAAGACCAGGTGCTGACTGTTGTTCAGATCATGAACTCCTTCTTACCAAATTCAGACTCAAATTGAAGGAAGTAGGGAAAACCGCTAGACCATTCAGGTATGACCTAAATCAAATCCCTATGATTATACAATGGAAGTGAGAAATAGATTTAAGGGACTAGATCTGATAGCTAGAGTGTCTGATGAACTATGGAATGAGGTTCATGACATTGTACAGGAGACAGGGATCAAGACCATCCCCATGGAAAAGAAATGCAAAAAAGCAAAATGGTTGTCTGGGGAGGCCTTAGAAATAGCTGTGAAAAGAAGAGAGGTGAAAGCAAAGGAGAAAAGGAAAGATATAAGCATCTTAATGCAGAGTTCCAAAGAATAGCAAGAAGAGATAAGAAAGCCTTCTTCAGCGATCAGTGCAAAGAAATAGAGGAAAAGAACAGAATGGGAAAGACTAGAGATCTCTTCAAGAAAACTAGAGATACCAAGGGAACACTTCATGCAAAGATGGGCTCCATAAAGGACAGAAATGGTATGGACCTAACAGAAGCAGAAGATATTAAGAAGAGGTGGCAAGAATACACAGAAGAACTGTACAAAAAAGATCTTCATGACCCAGATAGTCACGATGGTGTGATCACTCATCTAGAGCCAGACATCCTGGAAAGTGAAGTCAAATGGGCCTTAGAAAGCATTACTATGAACAAAGCTAGTGGAGGTGATGGAATTCCTATTGACCTATTTCAAATCCTAAAAGATGATGCTGTGAAAGTGCTGCACTCTATAAGCCAGCAAATTGGGAAAACTCAGCAGTGGCCACAGGACTGGAAAAGGTCAGTTTTCATTCCAATCCCAAAGAAAGGCAATGCCAAAGAATGCTCAAACTACCACACAATTGCACTAATCTCACATGCTAGTATAGTAATGCTCAAAATTCTCCAAGCCAGGCTTCAGCAATACGTGAACCGTGAACTCCCTGATGTTCAAGCTGGTTTTAGAAAAGGCAGAGGTTCCAGAGATCAAATTGCCAACATCCGCTGGATCATGGAAAAATCAATAGAGTTCCAGAAAAACATCTATTTCTGCTTTATTGACAATGCCAAGGCCTTTGACTGTGTGGGTCACAATAAACTGTGGAAAATTCTGAAAGAGATGGGAATACCAGACCACCTGACCTGCCTCTTGAGAAATCTGTATACAGGTCAGGAAGCAACAGTTAGAACTGGAAATGGAACAACAGACTGGTTCCATATAGGAAAAGGCATATGTCTTGGCTGTATATTGTCATCCTGCTTATTTAACTTCTATGTGGGATACATCATGAGAAACGCTGGCCTGGAAGAAGCACAAGCTGGAATCGAGATTGCCAGGAGAAATCTCAGTAACCTCAGATATGCAGATGACACCACTCTTATGGCAGAAAGTGAAGAGGAACTAAAAAGCCTCTTGATGAAAGTGAAAGTGGAGAGTGAAAAAGGTGGCTTAAAGCTCAACATTCAGAAAACAAAGATCATGGCATCTGGTCCCATCACTTCATGGGAAATAGATGGGGAAACAGTGGAAACAGTGTCAGACTTTATTTTTTTGGGCTCCAAAATCACTGCAGATGGCGACTTCAGCCATGAAATTAACAGATGCTTACTCCTTGGAAGAAAAGTTATGACTAATCTAGATAGTATATTCAAAAGCAGATACATTACTTTGCTGACTAAGGTCTGTCTAGTCAAGGCTATGGTTTTTCCTGTGGTCACGTATGGATGTGAGTGTTGGACTTGAAGAAGACTGAGTGCCGAAGAATTGATGTTTTTGAAGTGTGGTGTTGGAGAAGGCTCTTGAGAGTCCCTTGGACCTCAAAGAGTTGCAACCAGTCCATTCTGAAGGAGATCAGCCCTGGGATTTCTTTGGAAGGAATGATGCTAAAGGTGAAACTCCAGTACTTTGGCCACCTCATGTGAAGAGCTGACTCATTGGAAAAGACTCTGATACTGGGAGGGATTGGTGGCAGGATGAGAAGGGGACGACAGAGGATGAGATGGCTGGATGGCATCACTGACTCGATGGATGTGAGTCTGAGTGTATTCCGGGAGTTGGGGATGGACAAGGATTCCTGGCATGCTGCGATTCATGGGGTCGCAAAGAGTCAGACACAACTGAGCAACTCAACTGAACTGATGAAGACTTTTGTGTGAGATGTTGTCTATTAATGCTTCCTGAGTTAGGTGGTCTGGGGTTCATAGTTGGTTTCTCATTTTTGGATATTTGTTTTACTCTCCCTTAATGCTATAACAAACGACTTGGGAATCTTCATTCCTGACCAGAGATCAAAGCCTGAGCCTTTGGAGAGGGAGCACTGACTCCAAGACCCCAGGCTACTAAAGAACTAACCCTAGTGAGTTTCAAATGTGAGAAACCACGGGAAGGAAACCACTTGAATACAAGATCCAACAACAGCCAACCACCAGTAATGCCCTGTGCAGGACTTCTCATCTAAACAAGAAACAAACAAAAAAATACAAACCCAATATCAGCAGACAGTATTATCACCTCGGAAAAACAAACAAACAAACAAAAACTCAGATGAATTCTCAATCTATATGAAGCTTACACAAACCACTGGACAAATCTTAGAAGGGCAGAAACCAAAAGGAAGAAAGAATTCAACACTGAAGCCTGGAAATGGAGACTTGAAACCTAGTAAGTTAACAAAATAATGAAAATGCAGAGAAATGCTACACAAATGAAGGAACAATCTAGAAACACAAAAGTCCAATTAAATGAAGAGTAAATAGGCAAACTACCTGAAAAACTATTCAGAATTCTGATAGGAAAGTTGATCAAAAACCTTGAAAACAAAATGGAGAAAAGGCAAGAGTCAATTAACAAAAACCTAGAAGAATTAAAGAATAAACATACAGAGACAAACAACACAATTACTGAAATTAAAAATACTCTAGAAGGAATCTATAGCAGAATATCTGAAGCAGAAGGACGATACAGTGAGCTGGAAGACAAAATGGTGGAAATAAATTCTGAAGAGCAGAATAAACTAAAAACAATGAAAAGAACTGAGGACAGTCTCAGGGATTTCGGGACAATATAAAATGCACCAACCTTCAAATTATAGGGGTCTCAGAAGAAGAGAAAAGGAAAGGGTATGAGAAAATTTTTGAAGAGATGATAGTTGAAAATTTCCCCAACATGGTAAAGGAAATAGTCAGTCACATCCAAGAGGCGCAAAGAGTCCCATACAGGATAAACCCAAGGAGAAACATGCCAAGACACATACTAATCAAACTAACAAAGACTAAACACAAAGAAAAAACATTAAAAACAGCAAGGAAGAAGCAACAAGTAACATACAAGGGAAGCCCCATGTGCTTAACAACCTATCTTTCAGCAGAAACTTTGCAGGCCAGAAGGAAATGGCAGAATGTATTTAAAGTACTGAAAGGAAAGAATCTACAACCAAGATTACTGTAGCTGGCAAGGATCTCATTCAAAATTAATGGAGAAATTAAAAGAATTTCAGACAAGCAAAAATTAAGAGAACTCAGTGCCACTAAACCAGATTTACAACAAATGTTAAAGGAACCTGCATAGTCAAGCAATACAAGAGAAGAAAAAAGATCTATGAAATCAACCTCAAACAATTAAGAAAATGGCAATAGGAACATATATATATATCTTTGCGACCCTGTGGACTGTAGCCCATCAGCCTCCTCCATCCATGGGATTCTCTGTGCAAGAATACTGGAGTGGGTTGCCAGTTCCTTCTCCAAGGGATCTTCCAGACCCAGGGATCAAACCCAGGTCTCCTGCATTGCAGGCAGACACTCTAACCTCCTAGCCATCAGGGCAGACCCATATATATCAATAATTACTTTACATGTAAATGGATTAAGTGCTTCAAACAAAAGACACAGGCTGGCTGAAAGGATTAACAACAACAACCACCAAAAAACCCATATATACTCTGTGTACAAGAAACCTACCTCAGACCTGAAGACACATATAGACTGAAAGTGAGAGGGTAGAAAAATTGGGAAGCAAACTGGGAAGCAAAGAAAGCAATTGGGAAGCAATTGGAAGGCAAAAGAAAGCTGGAGTAACAATCCTCATATCAGACAAAATAGACCTTAAAATAATGACCGAAGGATCAATCCAAGAGAAAGACATAACAATTGTAAACATCTATGCACCCAACATAGGAGCACCTCAATACATAAGACAAACACTAACAGACATAAAAGGAGAAATTGACAGTAACACAATAAGAGTAGGAGACTTTAACACCCCACTCACATCAATGAACAGTTCATCAAAACAGATAATTAATAAGGAATCACAAGTCTTAAATGATACGTTATATGAGATGGATCTTACTGATATCTTCAGGACATTCCATCCAAATACAGAAGAATACACCTTCTCAAGTGCACATGAAACATTCTTCAGGATAGACCACATCTTGGGTCACAGATCAAGCCTTGGTATATTTAAGAAAATTAAAATCATATCAAGCATCTTCTCTGATCAGAACACTATGAGACTAGATATCATTTACAAGAAAGAAATTATAAGAAACAGGAACACAAGGAGATAAAACACGTTTCTAAATAACCAACAGGTTACTGAAGAAAACAAAATGGAAATAAAAAATTTTCTATAAACAAATGACAATGAAAATATAACAACTCAAAACCTATGGGATGCACCAAAGCAGTTCTAAGAGAGAAGTTTATAGCAAGACAATCCTACTTCAAGAAACAAGAAAAACATCGAATAGATAACCTAACTTTACATCTAAAACAGCTGGAAAAAGGAGAACCAGAAAACCTCAAAATTAATAGAAGGAAAGAAATCAAAAGACCTGAGCAGAAATAAATTAAAAAGAAAGGAAAGAAACAATAGTAAAGATTAAAAAAACTAAAAGCTGGTTCTTTGAGAAGATAAATGAAATTGACAAGCCTTCAGCCAGTTCAGTTCTGTTGCTCAGTAGTGTGAAACTCTTTGCCACCCCATGAACCACAGCACGCCAGACCTCCCTGTCCATCACCAACTCCCGGAGTACACCCAAACCCATGTCCACTGAGTTGGTGATGCCATCCAGAGGATGATCATCTCATCCTCTGTCGTCCCCTTCTCCTCCTCCCCTCAATCTTTCCCAGCACCAGGGTCTTTTCAAATGAGTCTGCTCTTAGCATCAGGTGGCCAAAGGATTGGAGTTTCAACTTCAACATCAGTCCTGCCAATGAACACCCAGGACTGATCTCTTTTAGCATGGACTGGTTGGATCTCCTTGCAATCCAAGGGACTCTCAAGAGTCTTCTCCAACACCATAGTTCAAAAACATCCATTTTTCGGCACTCAGCTTTCTTTATAGTCCAACTCTCACAAGCATACATGACTACTGGAAAAAATACTCTTGACTAGATGGACCTTTGTTGACAAAGTAATGTCTCTGCTTTTTCAATATGCTGTCCAGTTTGGTCATAACTTTCCTTCCAAGGAGTAAGCATCTTTTAATTTCATGGCTGCAATCACCATCTGCAGTGATTTTGGGGCCCACCCCCCACTTCCCAAATAAAGTGTGCCACTGTTTCCAATGTTTCCCCATCGATATCCCATGAAGTGATGGGACCAGATGCCATGATCTTCATTTTCTGAATGTTGAGCTTTAAGCCATTTTTTTTTCGTTCTCTTCTTTCATTTTCACCAAGAGGATTTTTGGTTCCTCTTCACTTTCTGCCATAATGGTGATGTCATCTGCATATATATCTGAGTTTATTGATATTTCTCCTGGCAATCTTGACTCCAGCTTGTGCTTCCTCCAACCTAGCATTTCTCATGATGTACTCTGCATAAAAGTTAAATAAGCAGGGTGACAATATACGGCCTCGACATACTCCTTTTCCTATTTAGAACCAGACTGTTGTTCCACGTCCAGGTCTAACTGTTGCTTCCTGACCTGTATACAGGTTTCTCAAGAGGCAGATCAGGTGGTCTAGTATTCCTATGTCTTGAAGAAATTTCCATAGCTTATTGTGATCCACACAGTCAAAGGCTTTGGCATAGTCAATAAAACAGAAATAGATGTTTTTCTGGAACTCTCTTGCTTTTTTGCTGATCCAGCAGATGTCGGCAATTTGATCTCTGTTTCCTCTGCCTTTTCTAAAACCAGCTTCAACATCTGGAAATTCACGGTTCATGTATGCTGAAGCCTGGCTTGGAGAATTTTGAGCATTACTTTACTAGCATGTGAGATGAGCACAATTGTGCAGTAGTTTGAACATTCTTTGCCAGACTCATCAAGAAAAAAAGAGAGATGAATCAAATCAACAAAATTAGAAACAAAAAAGGAGACGTTACAATGGGCAATACAGAAATACAAAGGATTATAAGAGGCTATTAAGAAAACTATATGGCAATAAGATGGATAACCTGGAAGAAAGGGACAGATGCTTAGAAAAGTTCAATCTTTCAAGACTGAACCAGGAAGTAATAGAAATTATGAAGAACCCAATTACAAACACTGAAATTGAAGCTGTGATTTAAAAAAATCCCCCAAAATCAAAAGCCCAGGATCAGATGGCTTCACAGGAGAATTCTATCAAGCATTTAGAAAAGGGTTAATGCCTATCCTTCTAAAACTCAGAAAATTTCAGAAGAAGGAACACTTCCAAACTCATTCTACAAGGCCACCATATCCCAGATACCAAAACCAGAGAAAAATAACACTAAAAAAGAAAACTACAGGCTGATATCACTGATGAACAAAAATGCAAAAATCCTCAACCATATTTTAGTGAAGAGAATTCAGGAACACATCAAAAAGCTCACATACCATTATCAAATTGGGCTTATTCCAGGAATGCAAGTATTCTTCAATATATGCAAATCAATCAATGTGATACATCATATTAACCAATTGAAAGATAAAAATCATATGATCATCTCATAAGATGCAGAAAAATCCTTTGACACCCATTTATGACTGAAATTCTTCAAAAAATGGGCATAGAAGAAACCTACCTCAACATAGTAAAGGCCATATATGATAAGCCTACAGCAAACATTATTCTCAAAGGTGAAAAACTGAAAGCATTCCCCCTAAGATCAGGAAAAAGACAAGGGTGTCCACTTTCACCACTATTATTCAACATAGTTCTGGAAGTCCTAGCCAAAGCAATCAGAGAAGGGGGAAAAAAAAAGAAAAGAAAAGAAAAGAAAGGAATCCAGATTGGAAAAGAAAAAGTAAAGCTCTCACTATTTGCAGGTGACATGATACTATACATAGAAAACCCTAAAGATAGTATCAGAAAATTACTAGAGCTAGTCAGTGAATTTAGCAAAGTTGTACGATACAAAATCAATACACAAAAATCACTTGCTTTTCTATATACTAACAATGAAAAATCAGAAAGAGAAATTAAGAAATCAATCCCATTCACCATTGCAGCAAAAAGGATTAAATATCTAGGAATACACTTACCTAAGGAGACAAAAAAACTATACACAGAAAATTATAACACGCTCATGAGAGAAATCAAAGATGATGTAACAGATGGAAAGATATTCCATTTTCCAGGGTAGGAAGAATCAATATTGTCAAAATGACTATACTACCAAATTCAATCTACAGATTCAATGCGATCCCTATCAAATTACCAATGGCATTTCTCACAGAACTAGAAGAAAAAAATTTCTCAATTCATATGGAAACACAAAAGACCCTGAATAGTCAAAGCAGACCTGAGAAAGAAGAATGGAGCTGGAGGAATCGACCTTCCTGACTTCTGATTATACTACAAAAGTACAGTCATCAAGACAGTATGCTACTGACACAAAAACAGAAATGTAAACCAATGGAACAAGATAGAAATCCCAGAAATAAATCCATGCACCTATGGGTGCCTTATTTTTGACAAAGGAGACAAGACTATACAATGGGGCAAAGACAGCCTCTTCAGTAAATGGTGCTGGGACAACTAGACAGCTACATGTAAAAGAATGAAATTAGAACACTTCCTAACACCATACACAAAGATCAACTCAAAATGGATTAAAGACCTAAATGTAAGACCAGAAGCTATAAAACTCTTTAGAGGAAAACATAGGCAGAACACTCGATGATGTAAATCAAATCAATATTCTCTGCGAGCCATCTCCTAGAGTAATGGAGATAAAAACCAAAGTAAACAAGTGTGACCTGATTTAACTTAAAAGCTTTTGCACAGCAAAGGAAACCATAAGCAAGGTGAAAAAACAACCCTTAGAATGGGAGAAAATAATAGCAAATGAAACATCTGACAAAGGATTAATTTCCAAAATACACAAGCAGCTCATACAACTCACTGCCAGAAAAACATACAGCCCAATCAAAAAGTGGAAAAACGATCTAAATATACATTCCCCCAAAGAAGACATAGATGGCTAACAAACACATGAAAAGATGCTTAACATTGCTCATTATTAGAGGAATGCAAATCAAAACTACAGTGAGATATTATCTTGCACCGGTCAGAATGGCCATCATCTGAAAGTCTACAGAAAATAAATGCTGGAGACGGTGTGGAGAAAATGGAATGCTCTTGCAGTTTTGTTTCGAATGTAGATTGATACAGCCGCTAAGGAAGACAGTATGGAGATTACTTAAAAAACTAGGCATAAGACCACCATATGACCCAGCAATCCCACTCCTAGGCATATACCCTGAGGAAATCAAAACTGAAAAAAACACATGTATTCTGTTGTTCATTGCAGCACTATTTACAATAACTAGACAAGGCTATGGTTTTTCCAGTAGTCATGTATGGATGTGAGAGTTGGACTATAAAGAAAGCTGAGCACCAAAGAATTGATGCTTTTGAACTGTGGTGTTGGAGAAGACTCTTGAGAGTCCCTTGGACTGCAAGGAGATCCAACCAGTCCATTCTAAAGGAGATCAGTCCTGGATTTTCTTTGGAAGCAATGATGCTAAAGCTGAAACTCCAATACTTTGGCCACCTCATGTGAAGAGTTGACTCACTGGAAAAGACTCTGATGCTGGGAGGGATTGGGGGCAGGAGGAGAAGGGGACGACAGAGGATGACATGGCTGGATGGCATCACTGACTCAATGGACATCAGTTTGAGTGAACTCTGGGAGTTGATGATGGACAGGGAAGCCTGGCATGCTGCAATTCATGGGGTCGCAAAGGGTTGGACACGACTGAGTAACTGAACTGAACTGAGAACATGGAAGCAACCTAGATGTCATAGACAGATGAATGGATAAAGAAGTCGTGGTACATATACACAATGATATATTACTCAACCATTGAAAGGAACACATCTCAGTCAGTTCTGATGAGGTAGATGAACCTAGAATCTATCGTACAGTTCGAAGTGAGTCCAAAAAGAAAGATAAATACCGTATTCTAATGCATACATATGGAATCTAGAAAGAATGGTACCGAAGAATTTATTTACAGGGCAGCAGTGGAGAAGCAGACATAGAGAATAGACTTATGGACATAGGCAAAGGGGAGGAGAGGGTGAGATGTATGGAAAGAGTAACGTGGAAACTTACATTACTATATGTAAAATAGATAGCCAATGCGAATTTGCTGTATGGCTCAGGAAACTCAATCAGGGGCTCGGTATCAACCTAGAGGGGTGGCATGGGGAGGGAGATGGGAGGGAGACTCAAAAGGGAGGGGATATATGTATACCTATGGTTGATTCATGTTAAGGTTAGACAGAAAACAACAAAATTCTATAAAGCAATTGTACTTCAATAAATTAAAAAATCATTCATCATGACCAATTGGGCTTTATCCCAGGGATGCAAGGATTTCTCATTATTTGCAAATCAATATGATACTCCACATTAACAAATTGAAAAATAAAGACCATATGATTATCTCAATAGATGCACAGAAAGCCTTTGAAAAAGTTCAATACCCACTTATGATAACAACATTCCAGGAAGCAGGCATGGAAGGAACATACCTCAACATTTAAAAGCCGTATATGACAAAGCCACAGCAAACATCATTCTCAATGGCAAAAAACTGAAAGCATTTCCCCTAAACTCAGGAATAAGACAAGAGCGCCCACTCTCATGATTACCATTCAACATAGTTTTGGAAGTCCTAGCCACAGCAATCAGAAAAGAAAAAAATAAAATAAAATAAAAGGAATCCATATTGGAAAAGAAGAACTCTCACTGTTTGCAGATAACATGATTTTCTACATAGAAAACTGTAAAGATACCACCAGAAAATTACTAGAGCTAATCAGCAAATGTAGTAAAGTTTCAGGATATAAAAGCAATACACAGAAATCTCTTGAATTCCTATACACTAACAATGAAAAAACAGAAAGAGAAATTAAGGAAACAGTCCCATTCACCACAAACAGTCCCATTCACAAAAAGAATAAAGTACTTAAGAATAAATCTACCTAAAGAAACAAAAGACCTATGTATAGGAAACTATAAAACACTGATGAAAGAAATCAAAGATGACACAAATAGATGGAAGAATATACCATGCTTATGGACCATAAGAATCAATATGTTGAAAATGAGTTTACAACCCAAAGCAATCTATAGATTCTAGACAGTCCCTATCAAGCTACCAAATGTATTTTTCACAGAACTAACAGTTTTGCAATTTGTATGGAAACACAAAAACCTCAAATAGCCAAAGCAATCTTGAGAAAGAAGAATGGAGCTGGAGAAATCAACCTTCCTGATCTCAGACTATACTACAAAGTTACAGTCATCAAGGCACTATGGTACTGGCACAAAGACAGAAATATAGATCACTGGAACAAAATAGAAAGCTCAGATAAGGGGACCACTTATCTTTGACAAAGGAGGCAAAAATATACAATGGAGAAAAGACAATCTCTTTAACAAGTGGTGCTGAGAAAACTGGGCAACCACAGGTAAAAGAATGAAAAAGAACACTAACACCATACACAAAAATAAGCTCAAAATGGATTAAAGATCTAACTGTAAGACCAGAAATTACAGGAAAACATAGGCAGAACATTCTCTGACATAAACCACAGCAAGATCCTCTATGACACACATGCCAGAGTAGTGGGAAAAAAACAGAAATAAACAAATGGGACCTAATTAAACTTAAAAGCTTTTGCAGAGTGAAGGAAACTGTAAGCAAGGTAAAAAAGTAGCTTTCAGAATGGGAGAAAATAATAACAAATTAAACAACTGACAAATAATTAATCTCTAAAATGTACAAGCAGATAGTGCAGCTCACTGCTAGAAAAATAAATCACCCAATCAAAAAGTAGCCCAAGGAACTAAACAGACATTTCTCCAAAGACATACAGATGGCTAACAAACACATGAAAAGATGCTCAACATTACTCATTATCAGAGAAATGCAAATCAAAAACCACAATGAAGTACATCTCCCACTGGTCAGAATGGCTGCCATCAAAAAGTCTACAAACAGTAAATGCTGGAGAGGGTGTGGAGTAAACGGAAACTTCCTACACTGTTAGAGGGAATGCAAACTAGTACAGTCACTATGGAGAACAGTGTGGAGATTCCTTAAAAAACTGGAAAAATAACTGCCATACGACCCAGCAACCCCTCTACTGGGCATACACACTGAGGAAACTAGAATTGAAAGAGACACATGTACCTCAATGTTCACTGCAGCACTGTTTACAATAGGTAGACCACGGAAGCAACTTAAATGTCCATCAGCAGAAGAATGAATAAGAAAGTTATGCTACATATGCAGAGTGGAATATTACTCAGGTATGTAAAAAAAAGAACACATTTGAGTCAGTTCTAATGAGGTGGATGAAACTGGAACCTGTTATACAGAGTGAAGTCAAGTGAAAGAGAAACACCAATACCATATATTAATGCACATATATGGAATTTAGAAAGATGGTAACAATGACCCTATTTGCAAGACAGCAAAAGAGACACAGATGTAAAGTACAGACTTTGGGACTATGCAGGAGAAGGTGAGGGTGGGACAATATGAGAGGATAGCACTGAAACATGTATATTACCATGTGTAAAATAGATGACCAGTGCCAGTTTGATGCATGAAGCAGGGCACTCAAAGTTGGTGCAGTGGAAAACCCGGAGGGATAGAGTGGGGAAGGGTAAGGGAAGGGGGTTCAAGATGGGGGAATACATGTGCACCCATGGCTGATCCATGTTGATGTATGGCAAAAATCACAATATTGTAAAGTAAATAGCCTCCAAATAAAATAAATTAATTACACTTTTAAAAAAGTTAAAAAAGGTCAGGTTGACAAACTCATATCATGTAGAGTACTACTTTAATATTTTTTCACCTGGTAAGAATTTCTCGCTTTTTCCTCAAGCATACTCCTCCCCAAAATAACAGACTTAAGAATATGTGCAGAGGTCAGCTTATTGGTATTTAGAAATACAAAATGAGGATGGTCAGTCTTCAAAATTTTCAATTACATATAATGATCCTTCTCATTAATCATTTAAGAGTCCAGCTCAATCTTGCAAGTAATGCAGCATCAGCGGAGTAAATGAAAGCAGGGGCAAGTAGTATAAATTTCATGTGACCAAGAATACTAATGATACAGTGCAGTCAGGACCTCAGCAGTAATAGGAGGGCTGAAGGATAGAAACTAGAGATTGTGTAAGAAGAATTAGGTCAGCCACTGCTGTAAATTGTCATTCTTTGACTCTGTTCTGCTCAGTCAACATCTCTTGCCTTAACTATACTACACTTACATATGGCCAGGAATTATGACAATGTGCATCTTTGCGTGGGGAGTAAAAGATACCTATGGGGAGTAGGAGGGATCTGGACTTACATATTTTGTTGAGCCCAGAGAATAGACACTCAAATTCAGTGGCTGGGGCCCAGATTTCCTTCTTGTAAACTTCCATTATATCATAGAGATCTCTCTGAGAAGAGGTGAGAAGCCTGCATATGAAGACCCTATGTGTCTTCCATATATATATATGCATATGAAGATCTCATTGCTCATAAATCTGTGGATCAGGAAATTGAGCAGAGCTCTACAAAGGGACAGCTTGTCTTTGTTCCACATGGGCTGGATAGGTTCATGTGGGAGAACTGGAGGCCTCACACCCCTGGTACCTTGGTGCTATCAGTCAGTGGGGCAGCTCAGCTCTCTTCATGTGGCCTCTCTCTTTATGTGGTATCTTTCCTCTTAGGGCTGTACTGTCCAGTATGGTAAGCACTATCCACATGTGGCTTTTTACATAAAAAATTGTTAGTCAAAAAGCTTTTTAAATTAATAATATAATTTCTCAATCGCAAGTAACATTTCAAGTACATAGTAGTTCGTGGATGTCACATTGGACAATGTAGAGTACTTCATCATAGCAGAAATTTCTGTTGGAAAGCATTATTCTAGGGCCTTTTTCTTCATGTGGCTCCAGCAGGAGCTGAACTTCTTTTCATGGTACCTGGCTTCTTTCTAACTGATAGCATAGCTTAAGAGCCTCAAGACCTGGACTGAGACATCTCAGACACCACTTCCATATTCTACTAATCAGAGCAATTCACAAAACAACACAGATTTAAGGGATAAGAAATAGACTCCATAGCATATAACAAACACGTATTTCAAAAGGTACAGAAAAAAGATATGGTTTATTGGGTATCATTTCTAACAATTTACCAATGTATTGAATCTAATTCTGAGTTCTCGCTAGGAAGTAAGTACTCATAGGTCAGAATATGGATTCTTTGAGCTTCTTCTCTTTACTCATATTCTCTGTACTATTTTTGGCACTCATATTTCCTCAAACTTCTGCCTCTATATCCTCTCTTTCTGTCTTACCTTTGCAAGATAAAATTACATCATAAGGTAAAAAAAGGCTTACATTTCATTGTCAAACTTTATAATCACTCCCATGCATACATGGCATGCTCAAATCCTTTGCCCCTCTGCCAGGGTCCAGCCCCGGTGGATCCAGGGAATTCGAAGGTGGGGACGGCTTCAGCATCTTTGGAAATAACTTACTTAATTACAGATAGAAAGGGATTAGAAGATTAGCAGAGAAAAATAGGCTGAATAACTCGGTTCACATGGGATACCAATCACCACCTACACAGGCCGCAGGCGTCTTCCTGTTCTCCCGAAGGAGAGGAGGCACTGAGGCCCCCCTGGTCCGATCTTAGAAGCCCAGGCAAAATTAATAGGCTTGGTGGGTACCCATGCACCAGATGGGAATTTGGCCAGAAAATAGTAGGAGAGAAAAAGGGGCTGAATAACTTGGTTTACGTGGGATACCAATAAAATTCTAAGACAAGGAATTTGTGCCATCTACGTTGGGCCACTGGTGCCACTTGAATATCGGAAGGTGTCCCTCCTTCAGCTCCTTCTCGCGTGGGCTTGAAAACTGGGGCAAATAAGTAGACTTGGAGGGCACCCACACTCCAGATGGGAATTCAGCCAGAAAAATGAGGAGCAAGAAAGAACAACATGGGGGTATCAGTCTTTCTGGAAACTGATCCGATTTCTTTATTTTGGGGTTTGCTTATATACACATAGGGATGAATACAGAGTCACACAGGGGTCAGCAGTCCTGACCTTTATCAAAATCAGGTGCTTCACATAAATGTATAAAAACGGTCTTAGGAATATTACATCATCTTCTGGCCATGAGTGAGACCTGCTGACATTTTATGATCCTTTCTTTCTGATAACCAAAAAACTTATTTCTTCCAAGGGTGTTTTTCTTAAACCAGGCACCACCCTCCAAATAAAGTTACATTCCTACAAGGTGAGGGTGTAGTGAGTTACAATCAAGAAAGGAATCTATTTAACCCAAGGTTAACATGATTAATCTTAAAGGTTAATACTTATTTCTCCTATATGCTTAAAGGTTAATACTTATTTCTCCTATATGTTAGTTATATTCATTATAAGGGCAGGGAACATGGAGATTTAGCAGCAAACATCAGCCCAACAAATGAAAATCCTTTCACCAATGCTCCCCTTAAGATCTATTTAGTCTTAAGATAGTGATAAAGTTACATTTTTACATAACAAGGACATAGTGATTTATAACAAAGCACAGTGATCTATTACAAAAGAGAAAATCCATTAACTCAAAAAGTCTAGTATTGCTAACATCAAAAACTACTATATTTCCTTTACTATATTTCAAATACATTGATTAATATATTCCCAGGTGCCTAAGGATACGGAGGCCTGGCGGCAATCATTGACTCAACAAGAAGAAAAAGCCCTATGCCAATTAAGACTCTCAAAATACTCCAAAACTCTCTGTGCTGTTTATGGTTAAGAGGTTGTAAACAATCATGTGCAATCATGTATAGTGGCAGGAGTATGGATAATCCTGTCACACAAGCTAGTCTGTCAGCAGAGAGGTTTGACCTGAGACATCCTTGTCCCACCCAGAGCAGGGAATTAGCAGCAATTATTGACACAACAAATGAAAAACCCTTCACCAATATAATTCCTAACCAACCCACTATACTAATAATTTCCAACTCCCCAAAAGAATTTGCCTTTAGTAAGTCTAAAACATCTCATGCCTCTCAGGTTGGGAGGCTGTAAACAATCCCATGTGGCCTGACGAACCTATACAGGCGGGCTAGATAACCTTCAGAGGAGTCCATAAGCTGAAACACTCTTGTCACACCCAAGAATTTTTATTGCCTTGGAGCTGCACGTTTACTCCTTCTCCAAGAGAAATGGTGATGAGGGAGAGCCCCCCGTAAAGTCAGAGGTGTAGGTGAGAGCATAAAACAGACTCTGGTTTTGGGGTTAGATGCTCGGGAACAGGGGGTTTCCTGAGGCTTGATCATGCCTTTGCGTATGCCAAGCCTCCTTCCTCATGACCTTTGCCATGGGCGGAGTTCTTCACACTGGTTCCCGGCACCCTTCTCTTGCTTTGTCATACTTATTTCACAAAACCCAAACTGAAGTGCTCTGAGGAGACTTCTTTTAACTGTTACCACTAACCACATTGGAAAATCCTGATGTACCAGCTAGGTTTACAAAAGGCAAAGGAACCAGAGATCAAATTTCAAACATTCATTGGATCATAGAGAAAGCAACGGGATTCCAGAAAAACATCTACTTCTGCTTCATTGACTATGCTAAAGCCTTTGACTGTGTGAGTCACAATAAACTGTAGAATATTCTTAAAGAGATGGGAGTACCAAACCACTTTACCTGTCTCCTGAGAAACCTGTGTGTGGGTGAAGAAGCAATAGTTATAACTGGACATGGAACAATTGACTGATTCAAAATTGGGAAAGGAGTACGACAAGGCTGTATATTATCACTATGCTTATTTAACTTCTATGCAGAGTACATCATGGGAAACGCCAGGCAGGATGAAGCTCAAGCTGGAGTCAAGTTTGCTGGGAGAAATATCAACAACCTCAGATATGCAGATGACATCAATCTGATGACAGAGAGTAAAGTGTAACTAAGCCTTTTGATGAGGGTGAAACAGGAGAATGAAAAAGCTGGCTTGAAACTCAACATTCAAAAAATGAAGATCATGGCATCTGGTCCCATCATGTGTTCATGCTGAGCCTCCTGGGAAGCCAAATAGAAGTAGCATGTGCTCAGTCACTCAGCTGAGTCCGACTGTGGCTCCATAGACTGTAGCCTGCCAGGCTCCTTTTTCCATGGAATTTTCCAGGCAGGAATACTGGAGCTGGTTGCCATTTCCTACCCCAGGGAATGAATCTGCATCTCTTATGTCTCCTGCACTGTCAGGCAGGTTCTTTACCACTAGTGCTATTTGGGAGGACCTTCCCTGGTGGCTCAGATTAGGTAAAGAATCTGCCTGCAATAAAAGAGACCCAGATTTGATCCCTGGACCAGACAGATCCCCTAGAGAAGGAAATAGAAACCCACTCTAGTATTCTTGACTGGAAAATCCCATGGACAGAGCAAGCCTGCAGGGCTACACTCATGAGGTCCCAAAGACTTGGACACAACTAAGCGACCAACACATTTCACCTGGGAAGCCCACTAAACTACTATACTCTCTTAAAACTCTGTAATTGTATATCTCTATGCTGTTTTGAGGGGGACAAAATGCTTATTTTTTGTTGTTGCTGTATTATTTCTTTTTATTCTCTTTTACTTGAAGTATACTTTATAAACTTGTGTTAGTTTCAGGGCTACAAAAAAGTGAATGATATATATATATATATATATATATATATATATATATATTTGCTTCTTTATTGTTTTCAGGTAAGAAATAGATTTATTTACAGAGAAATACACTTTACAGACACAGTGTGAACCATCTTCAAAAGTGAGATACTCTGAAATATGGTATGGTTAGTTTTTATAATCTAGGTAATTACATAGGCTAAGAGGATGAATGAAAAAGTTGGCTTAAAGCTCAACATTCAGAAAACTAAGATCGTGGCATCTGGTCCCATCACTTCATGGGAAGTAGATGGGGAAACAGTGTCAGACTTTATTTTGGGGGGCTCCAAAATCACTGCAGATGGTGATTGCAGCCATGAAATTAAAAGACGCTTATTCCTTGGAAGGAAAGTTATAACCAACCTAGATAGCATATTCAAAAGCAGAGACATTACTTTGCCAACAAAGGTCCGTCTAGTCAAGGCTATGGTTTTTCCAGTAGTCATGTATGGATGTGAGAGTTAGACTGTGAAGAAAGCTGAGCGCCAAAGAATTGATGCTTTTGAACTGTGGTGTTGGAGAAGACTCTTGAGAGTCCCTTGGACTGCAAGGAGATCCAACTAGTCCATTCTAAAGGAGATCAGTCCTGGGTGTTCTTTGGAAGAAATGATACTAAAGCTGAAACTCCAGTACTTTGGCCACCTCATGCGAAGAGTTGACTTATTGGAAAAGACTCTGATGCTGGGAGGGATTGGGGGCAGGAGGAGAAGATGACGACAGAGGATGAGGTGGCTGGATGGCATCACCGACTCGATGATGTGAGTTTGAGTGAATTCCGGGAGCTGGTGATGGACAGGGAGGCCTGGCGTGCTGCCATTCATGGGGTTGCAGAGAGTCGGACACGACTGAGCAACTGAACTGAACTGAACTGAACTGAAGAGGATGAGATGGTTGGATGGCATCACCAACTCAATGGGCATGAGTCTGAGTAAACTCCGGGAGTTGGTGATGGACAGGGAAGCCTGGTGTGCTGCAGTCCATGGGGTGGCAAAGAGTTGACACGACTGAACGACTGAACTGGACTAATGAGTGGGAGGATTATTCCAATTATTTGGTGGAAGGGGTGAAGATTTCCAGGAATTGGGCTATCGCCCACTTTTTTGTCTTTTATGGTTAGCTTCTGAACTGTCATGGTGTCTGTGGGTATGTCATTTAGCATGTTAGTGTATTACAATGAGCATATAATGAGGCCAAATGTCTACTGGAAGTCACATCTTCCACCATCTTGGACCTAGTTGTTTCTAACCAGTTTTTCTCATGTCCTGTGGCTGTGTCCCCTGTCATAGATCACAGACTTGTCATGGTGAAGGGGCTTGCATAACTGAAAGAAGCTATGAACCATGCCATGCAGGGCCGCCCAAGATGGAAGGGTCATAGTGGAGAGTTCTGATAAAACGTGGTCCACTGGAGGAGAGAATGGCAAACCACTCCTGCTGGGAGCCAACACGGGAGATCCCACCCATGACAAGGTCATGCGGGAGAGCCCTGATGGGCAAGGCAGAATCAGGACTCGAGGGACTCCCTGACCCCACCCATGGCAAAGGTCATGAGGAAGAGACCTGACGAGCAAAGGCAAATCAGGTCTCAAGGGGTCCCCTGGATCTGCCTGAGCATCTACCCTGAAACCAAAATCTGTCTACTGTCTGCTGTACTACACTCTTCTGATATTAACAGGGGCTATCCCCGACCACTTTTCTCTGGAAAATTAACTTAGAGCTCTAGTTAAAAGTCTCCTGGGCCTAATTGTAGTGTTTCAATTTGAACCCTTCTGATCGCTTTCTAACTTGCCTGCAGGTTTGTTCAGATTCCTGCAGTTACACATGTGATTGTTTACAGCCTCCCAACTGTGAGAGGCACGGGAAGCTTAAAACATTCTAGGAATGTAGAGCCTTTCAAGGAGTTAAAAATCATTAGAATAGAACTGGTTAAGGGTTTCATTGTTGAGCCAATGCTTGCTGCCAAGTTTTCATATCTTTTGTTGTGTACCTAGGAGTGCATTAATTAATATAGCTGATCATAGAAATATAAGTAGTGGCCTTGATATTAACAACACTAAACCTTGAGTTAATACATTCTTTTTCCTGTTATAGCCCACTGCACCTTTGCCCTTTAGGAATGCAACTTTATCTAGTGCTTTTGGAGAATGGCGCCTGACTTTAGAAAATAAAATAAGCTTCCTGGTTAACTAACCTTTATCAGAAGAAAGAGTCATAAAATGTTAATAGGCCAGAAGATGGTGTAAATCACCTGAGACCTTTGTATGTCGGAAGGAATGCAGAGAGGAAGCCTGGTCTCAATAAGGGTCAGGACTGCTGACCCTGCATGACTCTGCATTTTCCATTATTCTCTGTGTACAGCTCAAGGTATATAAGCTCCCCTGGAAAATAAAGTTTTGGTCCTCGCCTCATCATCGCTTGGCTCCCTTGTGTCTTTCTTTGTTTCTTTCTTTATTTTCTTTTCAGGCTGACTCCCTGGGGCGTAGAGGCCCTCTGAGTTCACTTTCCTGCCCAGGCTTCTAGGACCCACGTGAGAAGGAGCCCAAGGCAGGGCACCCTTCTCTATTCAAGCAGGCACCTGTGGCCTACGTGAACAGAGCAAGTCTCTTGTCTGAGGTTTCATTGGCCTTCTGCGTAAACCAAGGAATATCAGCCTCTTTTCTCTTCTCTATTTTCTTAACTGTTTTCTTATCTCTCTATATATTTCTAAATCTATAAATCTAAATTTTAGTCGCCAATGCCGTCACACCTTGGATACCCTGGATCCAACTGGGCAGGTCCCCAGTACACGCCAGTATTCTTGCTGTGAGAACCCCATGAACAGTATGAAAAGGCAAAAAGATATGACACTGGAAGATGAGACCCTAGGTTGGAAGGTGTCCAATAGGCTACTGGGAAGAGAGGAGGGCAATTACTAACAGCTCCAGAAAGAATGAAGCATCTGGGCCAAAGTGGAAATGATGCTCAGTAGTGGATATGTTTGGTGGTGAAAGTAATGTCTGATGCTGTAAAGAACAATATTGCATAGGAACTGGAATGTTAGGTTTATGAATCAAGGTAAATTGGATAAGATTAAGCAGGAGATGGTAAGAGTGAACATTGAAATTTCAGGTATCAGTGAACTAAATTGGATGGAAATGGGCAAATTGAATTCAGATGACCATTATATATACTACTGTGGGCAGGAATCTCTCAGAAGAAATGGAGTAGCCCCCATAGTCAACAGAAGAGTCCAAAATCCAGTACTTGGGTACAATCTCAAAAATGACAGAATAATCTTTGTTCATTTCCAAGGCAAGCCATTCAACATCACAGTAATCTAAGTCTATGCCCCAACCACTAATGCTGAAGAGCTGAAGCTGACCAGTTCTATGAAGACCTATAAGACTTTCTAGAACTAACATCAAAGAAAGATGTCCTTTTCATCATATAGGATTGGAATGAAAAAGTAGAAAATCAAGAGATAGCTGGAGTAATAGGTAAGTTTGGCCATGGACTACAAAACGAAGCAGGACAAAGGCTAACAGAGTTTTGTCAAGAGAACACAGTGATCATAGCAAACACTCTTTTCTAACAACACAAAGTATGACTATACACATGGACATCACCAGATGGTCAATACCAAAATCAGATTGATTATATTCTTTGCAGCCAAAGATGGAGAAGCTCCATACAGTCAGCAGAAACAAGACCAGGAGCTGACTGTGGCTCAGTTCATATGTTCCTTACTGAAAAATTCAGACTTTAAGAAAGTAGGGAAAATCAGTAGGCCATTTAGTTGTGACCTAGATCAAATCCCTTATGATTATACATACAGTAGAGGTGACAAATAGATTCAGGGGTTAGATCTGATAGACAGACTGCCTGAAGAACTATGGATGAAGGTTTGTAACATTTTACAGGAGGCAATGACCAAAACCTTTCCAAAGCAAAAGAAATGCAAGAAGGCAAAGTGATTGTTTGAGGAGGCTTTGCAAATAGCTGAGAAAAGAAGAGAAGTGAAAGGGAAAGAAGAAAGGGAAAGATATACCCACTAAATGCAGAGTTCCAGAGAATAGCAAGGAGAGACAACAAGGCTTTCTTAAATGAAAAATGCAGCGACAAAGAGCAAAACAATAGAATGGGAAAAACTAGAGATGTTTTCAAGCAAATTGGAGATATGAAGGCAACATTTCACGCAAAGATGAGCACAATAAAGGACAGAAATTATAAGGACCTAACAGATGCAGAAGAGATTAAGATTAAGTGACAAAACATGCAGAAGAACTATACCAAAAAAGTCTTAATGACTTAGATAACCATGATGGTATGGTCACTCACCTAGAGCCAGACACCCTGGATTCTGAAGTCAAGTGAGTCTTAGGAAGCAATACTATGAACTAAGCTAGTGGAAATGATGGAATTCCAGCTGAGCTATTTCAAATCCTAAAAGATAATGCCATTAAAGTGCCATATTCAATATGTCAGCAAATCTGGAAAACTCAGCAGTGGCATAGGACTGGAAGAGGTCAGTTTTCATTCAATCCTCCCTGCAATAGCAATGTCAAATAGTATTAAAACCACCATACATTTGTGCTCTTTTCATGCTAGCTTTCATGCTAGCAAGGTTATCCTCAAAATCCTTCAAGACAGGCTTTAGCAGTACAGGAACTGAGAATTTCCAGATGTATAAACTCGATTTAGGAAAGGCAGAGGAACCAGAAATCAAATTGCTAACATATGTTGGGTCATAGAGAAAGCAGGAAATTTCAGAAAAACATCTACGTCTGCTTCTTTGACTACACTAAATCTTTTGACTATGTGGATCACAGCAATCTGTGGAAAATTCTTAAAGAGACAGGAATACCAGACCACCTTGCCTATCTCCTGAGAAACCTGTAATGCAGATAAAGAGGCAACAATTAGAACTGAACATGGAATGATGGAAATGAAACAACAAAAATATTTGGAAAGGAGTACAACAAGGTTGTAAATTGTCACCCTCCTTATTTAACTTCTATTCAGAATACAACATATGAAATTTTGTGCTTGATGAATTACAAGCTGGAATCAAGATTGCCAGGAAAATGTCAACAACCTCTAATAAGCAGATTACACTACTCTAATGGCAGAAACTGAAGAGGAACTAAAGAGCCTCTTGATGAGGGTGAAAGAAAAGAGTGAAAAAGCTGCTTAAAACTCACCCTTACAAACTAAGATCATGGCATCTTGTCCCATCACTTTATGGCAAATAGAAAGGGAAAAAGTGCAAACAGTGACAGATTTTTTTTTGGGGGGGGGGCTCCAAAATCACTCCGGACAGTGACTGCAGTCAGGAAATTAAAAGACAGTTGTTCCTTGGAAGGAAAGTGAAAAACCTAGACCGCTTGTTAAAAAGCAGAGACATCACTTTGTTGACAAAAGTGTGTCTAGTCAAAGCTATGGGTTTTCCAGTAATCATGTATAGGAGTGAATGCTGAACCATAAAGAAGACAGCACTGAAGAATTTATGCTTTTGAACAGTGCTGCTGAAGAAGACCCTTGAGAGTACCTTGGATTGCAATGAGATAAAAACTAACCATTCTTAAAATAAATCAATCCTGAATATTCACTGGAAGGACTGATGCTGAAGCTCCAGTATTTTGGCTAATTGATGTGAAATGCCAACTCATTGGAAAAGACTCATACTGGGAAAGATTAAAGACAAAAGGAGAAGGGGGCAGCAGAGGATAAGATATTTAGATACAATCACTGACTTAACGGACATGAATCTGAGCAAACTCTGGGAGATAGTGAAGGACAGGGAAGCCTGGTATGCTGCAGTCCATGGGGTCGCAGAGTTGGACATGATTTAGCAACTGAACAACAATAATTGTTATGTCACTCTTAAAGATTGTGCCCTGCCTCCTTCCCTCCTGTTTCATTCCTCCTCAGGGGTTTTGTCCCCAAATTCTTATAAAGCAGAGGGGCAAAGATCTGTCTTCTGCAACAGCTGAGTAGGGATGTTGACCCTGCCTATCAGGGAGTAAAAATCTCTGGATGCCTGACCTAGGGCCTTCAAGGCAGGACAGCTCTTTTATTTGTCAACTGAAATAGATGGACAGTGTGAGAGTTGTGAGTTAATTGGTATAAAATGAGGACTGCAGCCCAGGAGACAGCACTTCAGATAGCTCTAGAGACTGCTTCAAAGAGACAGTGGGGGAAGGTCAATATATAAGATCTTGGTAAAGGCAAAGTTCAATGCAATCAAGCTTACTTTAGGAAATGTTTTCTGGGAGTCAGGAGGAGCTGATGTCACCATGAAAGGATTTAGTGCTTTTCTAGATATGGGGAGATGAAAGGATTTGGATCATGAAATCAGTTCCTGAAAATATCTAGCTATCTAAAGACCTGTTC
Organism: Ovis canadensis; assembly: GCF_042477335.2. NCBI lineage: Eukaryota > Metazoa > Chordata > Mammalia > Artiodactyla > Bovidae > Ovis > Ovis canadensis. The sequence continues at coordinate 9,288,187 of NC_091259.1, forward strand.
CACCAGTTTCTCTGGAACACAGAGTGCCTCACTCTCCATCCTGAATTCCCTTCAGGGAATATCAAATGTCATTAGTTGCAGCAGCACAGGCAGATGGCAAATGCCCTTGTTGTTGCTGTGCAGTCTCTAGCCAATTCTCTTGGCAAGCACCAGTTCATAGTTCACAGGCAAGTGCCTATTTGTAGTTGACAGTTTTAAGTTGGTATGGACTGGAATCCTTCCATAGCCATAATCTTGATGTGCAACTGTTGTTACTGTTTCTTTAGCCTTCCTATGAATCTTCTTGATGATTAAGCACTTTTGTAACTGCATCAGAGTGAAAGATGACTATCTATAAATGACAAAAGACTTAAAAAGCATGGTTAAATATCTGATTACAGTGTAATGGATGTCAACTAAAAATGATGTATAACTTGAGAGTTGCTAGTTACATTTTATTTGGGGCAAATGAGGACTGCAGCCTGGGCGACAGCATCTCAGATAGCTCTGAGAGACTGCTCCAAAGTGGCAGTGGGGCAAGGTCAATATATAAGGTTTTGGTGAAGGGGGAATTCAATACCATGAAGCACGCATTTTACAAAAGGATTTTTGTGAGTCATGAGGGACTGATATCACCATGAAGGGATCCAGTGCTTCTCTAGATATGAGGAGATGCAAGGATTGAGATCATAAAATCTATTCCTAAAAACATCTAACTCTCTAAAGACCTGTCCAACCAGATTCCCTGAAGCACTCCACCCTAATCTCCCTCACGGTTGTTGAAGGTCAACAGCTACAGAGGCAGATGGCAAATGCCTTTGTGGTTTAGTCGTTGGCAATGCTCTTGGTAATTGCCAATCTGTAGTTGACATGGATAAACTCAGTTATAATAACGAGGATCACAAATGACTACATTTAACATACCAAATAATCCTAGTTAACTTAGTGTTTCTCTTCCTGCTGACAAACTCTGTAACAAGAATAACATAAACTTGATTTTCAGTAAACCTAGGTACTACAGAACTATTATATTTAACATTGATAACTTTAAAGATATGTCTATAATAATTAAACTAACAAGCTTAAGCCAGCCTTAATATCATATATTAATTTAATATTGAATAGTTCCTAGATCCTGTGAACCTGAAATTCGTTTTGGCTGATTTTTTCACATTTATGAGTGTTTATATAAGAACTTAAGTTCCCTTAGGCCAATCTATTTAATTAGGCCAATTAAACAGCACTTTTATTAATTATTTTTTGCAACACCATACATCTACAATACATATAGATACACAAACACAGAGATCTCATAGTTTCCATTTCAAAATTTCAGGTACAACAATATAAAACCCATTAGTTACAAGGGGTTGAATCAAATTAGGTTTCTCACAGACAGAAGAAATCAAGGTTACCTGTTTAGGTGGCTAAATACATTTTACTAATGTCTATAGAGAAGACACTTCAGTTCAGTCACTCAGTCGTGTCCGACTCTTTGCGACCCCATGAATTGCAGCACGCCAGGGCTCCCTGTCCCTCACCAACTCCCAGAGTTCACTCAGACTCAAGTCCATCGAGTCAGTGATGCCAGACAGCCATCGCATCCTCAGTCGTCCCCTTCTCCTTCTGCTCCCAGTCCCTCCCAGCATCAGAGGCTTTTCCAAAGAGTCACCTCTTCACATGAGGTGGCCAAAGTACTGGAGTTTCAGCTTTAGCATCATTCCTTCCAAAGAAATCCCAGGGCTGATCTCCTTTAGAATGGACTGGTTGGATCTCTCTGCAGTCCAAGGGACTCTCAAGAGTCTTCTCCAACACCACAGTTCAAAAGCATCAATTCTTTGGCTCTCAGCCTTCTTCACAGTCCAACTCCCACATCCATACATGACTACTGGAAAAACCATAGCCTTGACTAGACGGACCTTTGTTGGCAAAGTAATGTCTCTGCTTTTGAATATGCTGTCTAGGTTGGTCATAACTTTTCTTCCAAGGAGTAAGCATCTTTTAATTTAATGGCTGCAGTCACCATCTGCAGTGATTTCAGAGCCCCCCAAAATAAAATCTGACACTGTTTCCACTCTTTCCCCATCTATTTCCCATGAAGTGATGGGACCGGATGCCATGATCTTCATTTTCTGAATGTTGAGCTTTAAGCCAACTTTTTCACTCTCCACTTTCACTTTCATCAAGACGCTTTTTAGTTCGCCTTCACTTTCTGCCATAAGGGTGGTGTCATCTGCATATCTGAGGTTATTGATATTACTCCCAGCAATCTTAATTCCAGCTTGTGCTTCTTCCAGTCCAGCATTTCTCATGACGTACTCTGCATAGAAGTTAAATAAGCAGGGTGACAATTTACAGCCTTGAAGCACTCCTTTTCCTATTTCGAACCAGTCTGTTGTTCCATTTCCAGCTCTAACTGTTGCTTCCTGACCTGCATACAGATTTCTCAAGGGGCAGGTCAGGTGGTCTGGCATTCCCATCTCTTTCAGAATTTTCCACAGTTTATTGTGATCCACACAGTCAAAGGCTTTGGCATTGTCAATAAAGCAGAAATAGATGTTTTTCTGGAACTCTCTTGCTTTTTCCACGATCCAGCGGATGTTGGCAATTTGATCTCTGGTTCCTCTGCCTTTTCTAAAACCACCTTGAATATCAGAAAGCTCACGGTTCACGTATTGTTGAAGCCTGGCTTGGAGAATTTTGAGCATTAGTTTACTAGCGTGTGAGATGGGTGCAATTCAGCAGTAGTTTATGCATTCTTTGGCATTGCCTTTCTTTGGGATTGCAATGAAAACTGACCTTTTCCAGTCCTGTGGTCACTGCTGAGTTTTCCCAATTTGCTGGCTTATTGAGTGCAGCACTTTCACAGAATCATCTTTCAGGATTTGAAATAGGTCAATAGGAATTCCATCACCTCCACTAGCTTTGTTTGTAGTGATGTTTTCTGAGGCCCATTTGACTTCACATTCCAGGATGTCTGGCTCTAGATGAGTGATCACACCATCGTGACTATCTGGGTCATGAAGATCTTTTTTGTACAGTTCTTCTGTGTATTCTTGTCATCTCTTCTTAATATCTTCTGCTTCTGTTAGGTCCATACGATTTCTGTCCTTTATCAAGCCCATCTTTGCATGAAATATTCCCTTGGTATCTCTAGTTTTCTTGAAGAGATCTCTAGTCTTTCCCATTCTGTTGTTTTCATCTATTTCTTTGCATTGATCTCTGAAGAAGGCTTTCTTATCTCTTCTTGCTATTCTTTGGAACTCTGCATTCAGATGCTTATATCTTTCCTTTTCTCTTTTGCTTTTTGCTTCTCTTCTTTTCAGTTATTTGTAAGGCCTCTCCAGACAGCCATTTTGCTTTTTTAATTTCTTTTCCATGGGGATGGTCTTTATCCCTGTCTCCTGTACAATGTAATGAACCTTATTCCATAGTTCATCAGGCACTCTATCTATTAGATCTAAGCCCTTAAATCTGTTTATCACTTCCACTGTATAATCATAAGGGATTTGATTTAGGTCATACCTGAATGGTGTAGCGGTTTTCCCTACTTTCTTCAATTTAAGTCTGAATTTCATAATAAGGAGTTCATGATCTGAGCCACAGTCAGCTCCCAGTCTTTTTTTTTGCTGACTGTATAGAGCTTCTCCATCTTTGGCTGCAAAGAATATAATCAATCTGATTTTGGTGTTGACCATCTGGTGATGCCCATGTGTTGAGTCTTCTCTTGTGTTGTTGGAAGAGGATGTTTGCTATAACCAGTACATTTTCTTGGCAAAACTCTATTAGTCTTTGGCCTGCTTCAGTCCACATTCCAAGGCCAAATTGCCTCATACTCTAGGTGTTTCTTGACTTCCTACTTTTCCATTGCAGTCCCCTATAATGAAAAGGACATCTTTTGGGGGTGTTAGTTCTACAAGGTCTTGTAGGTCTTTATAGAACCGTTCAACCTCAGCTTCTTCAGCATTACTGGTTGGGGCATAGACTTGGATAACTGTGATATTGAATGGTTTTCCTTGGAAACGAACAGAGATCATTCTGTCATTTTTGAGATTGCATCCAAGTACTGCATTTCGGACTCTTTTGTTGACCATGATGGCTACTCCATTTCTTCTGAGGGATTCCTGCCTGCAGTAGTAGATATAATGGTCATCTGAGTTAAATTCACTCATTCTAGTCCATTTTAGTTCGCTGATTCCTAGAATGTCAACGTTTACTCTTGCCATCTCTTGTTTGACCACTTCCAATTTGCCTTGATTCTTGGACCTGACATTCCAAGTTTATGCAATATTGCTCTTTACAGCATTGGACTTTGTTTCTATCACCAGCCACATCCATAGCTGGGTATTGTTTTTGCTTTGGCTCCATCCCTTCATTCTTTCTGGAGTTATTTCTCCACTGATCTCTAGTAGCATACTGGGCACCTACTAACCTGGGGAGTTCCTCATTCAGTATCCTATTATTTTGCCTTTTCATACTGTTTGCAAGTGGCTGCGACAGCCGGCGCATGGAGCACAAGCGGTTGTGACAGTCGGTGCACTCAGTGTGGCAGAGAGGAGCTACCCCACGTCTGAGGTCAGGGGCAGTGGCCCAGAGTGACAGGCTGTGATGGCACAGGAAGGGCCAAGAGGAGCCACCCTGTGTCCGAGGCCAGGGGTGGTGGCTGGGAGGAGCTACCTTGCATCCGAGGTCAGGGGCAATGATCTGGAGGAGCCACCCCACGTATGAGGCCAGGGTTGGGGGCTAGGAGGAGCCATCCCGCATCTGAGGCCAGGGGTGGCGGCCGGGAGGAGAAACCCCGCGCCCGAGGCCAGGCGTGGCGCCAGGAAGAGCAACCCACGTCCAAGGAGCAGTGGCTGCACTGGCGCAGGAGGGCCTAGAGGAGCTATCCCACATTGAAAGTCAGGAAGGGCGACAGTGAGGAGATACCCTTCGTCCAAGGTAAGGAGCAGTGGCTGCACTTTGCTGGAGCAGCTGTGAAGAGATACCCCACTCCCAAGGTAAGAGAAACTCAAGTAAGATGGTAGGTGTTGCAAGAGGGCATCAGAGGGCAGACACACTGAAACCATACTCACAGAAAAGTAGTCAATCTAATCACACTAGGACCACAGCCTTGTCTAACTCAATGAAACCAAGCCATGCCGGTGGGGCAACCCAAGACGGGCAGGTCATGGTGGAGAGGTCTGACAGAATGTGGTCCACTGGAGAAGGGAATGGCAAACCACTTCAGTATTCTTGCCTTGAGAACCTGATGACCAGTATGAAAAGACACTTAAGATTTATATTTACCCTTGACAAGTCAAGTTCTAAATCACCTTCCCCCTTTCTTCAAAATTTGCATTTAAAAAAGATGGTGGCAATAAATGTTCATGGAAAAGACATTTTGCATCTAAAGTGAGTGAATTTATCTCTGGGCTTTCTATTTTGTTCCATTGATCTATATGTCTGTCTTTGTGCCAGTACCATACTGTCTTGATGACTGTGGCTTTGTAGTAGAGCCTGAAGTCAGGCAAGTTGATTCCTCCAGTTCCATTCTTCTTTCTCAAGATTGCTTTGGCTATTCGAGGTTTTTTGTATTTCCATACAAAGCTTGAAATTATTTGTTCTAGTTCTGTGAAAAATGTGGCTGGTAGCTTGATAGGGATTGCATTGAATTTGTAAATTGCTTTGGGTAGTATACTCATTTTCACTATATTGATTCTTCCGATCCATGAACATGGTATATTTCTCCATCTATTAGTGTCCTCTTTGATTTCTTTCATCAGTGTTTTATAGTTTTCTATATATAGGTCTTTAGTTTCTTTAGGTAGATATATTCCTAAGTATTTTATTCTTTTCGTTGCAATGGTGAATGGAATTGTTTCCTTAATTTCTTTTTCTATTTTCTCATTATTCATGTATAGGAATGCAAGGGATCTCTGTGTGTTGATTTTATATCCTGCAACTTTACTATATTCATTGATTAGCTCTAGTAATTTTCTGGTGGAGTCTTTAGGGTTTTCCATGTAGAGGATCATGTCATCTGCAAACAGTGAGAGTTTTACTTCTTCTTTTCCAATTTGGATTCCTTTTATTTCTTTTCTTGCTCTGATTGCTATGGCCAAAACTTCCAGAACTATGTTAAATAGTAGCGGTGAAAGTGGACACCCTTGTCTTGTTCCTGACTTTAGGGGAAATGCTTTCAATTTTTCACCATTGAGGATAATGTTTGCTGTGGGTTTGTCATAGATAGATTTTATTATGTTGAGGTATGTTCCTTCTATTCCTGCTTTCTGGAGAGTTTTTATCATAAATGGATGTTGAATTTTGTCAAAGGCCTTCTCTGCATCTATTGAGATAATCATATGGTTTTTATTTTTCAATTTGTTAATGTGGTGAATTACATTGATTGATTTGCGGATATTGAAGAATCCTTGCATCCCTGGGATAGAACTACCTTATGACCCAGCAATCCCACTGCTGGGCATACACACCGCGGAAACCAGAATTGAAAGAGACACATGTACCCCAATGTTCATCGCAGCACTGTTTATAATAGCCAGGACATGGAAACAACCTAGACGTCCATCAGCAGTTGAATGGATAAGAAAGCTGTGGTACATATACACAATGGAGTATTACTCAGCCGTTAAAAAGAATTCATTTGAATCAGTTCTGATGAGATGGATGAAACTGGAGCCGATTATACAGAGTGAAGTAAGCCAGAAAGAAAAATACCAATACAGTATACTAACACATATATATGGAATTTAGGAAGATGGCAATGACGACCCTGTATGCAAGACAGGGAAAGAGACACAGATGTGTATAACGGACTTTTGGACTCAGAGGGAGAGGGAGAGGGTGGGATGATTTGGGAGAATGACATTCTAACATGTATACTATCATGTGAATTGAATCGCCAGTCTATGTCTGACGCAGGATGCAGCATGCTTGGGGCTGGGGCATGGGGATGACCCAGAAAGATGTTATGGGGAGGGAGGTGGGAGGGGGGTTCATGTTTGGGAACGCATGTAAGAATTAAAGATTTTAAAATTTAAAAAATAAAAAACTAAAAAAAAAAAAAATAAAGTGAGTGAAATTCGCTTAGTCATGTCTGACTTTTTGTGACCCCTCTACTGAAGTGGGTAGCCTTTCTCTTCTCCAGGGGATCTTCCTAACCCAGGGATCAAACCCAGGTCTCCCACACTGCTGGCAAATTCTTCAGCTGAGCCACAAGGGAAGTCCATGGCATGGGAAAACTTCTCTAAGGGTGACTTTTTTTCCTTAATGCCAGAAAAAATATATTTTCTTCTTTTTTTCCCCTCAAAGAACTGAATGGCCACCTCCATGATATCAAATGACTGACCCACGCATTCACCTATCTTGTAAGGTTTTACTTTCTTTCATTCAGCTTAGGAGAGAAGGCCTTCTTGAAAATTCCTATCAGGTTCCATATATCAGCTATGGTTAGTTTAGCTTGACCAGTGGCCTCCCATTTTTGTAATCAACTTACAAACCCTTTTAAGGGTCATCCTGGTTTAAGAAATTTGTGCCTTATATTTAGACACTCTATAACCCTTTTAAACTTAATAACCACCAACTAGATAATCTTTGGCCAAGACCAGAACCTTGATATTCCACACTCCAGGATCTACTAAGGCTTCTATTTCAGCTTCAGATTCATTCTGCTCCTTTCCACTTTCTGTAAAAATCATTTGATGATGAAGGTGGTTCTCTTGCCCCTCAAGAAATAGAGTGGCCCCTAGCTTAGTTAATAAGTCTCCTACCATTAAATGGATGGGACAATCAGGCACAAACAGAAGGGAATGTAAAAGCAACAGGCCATCAATGTTGCACAAAATGGGTTCCAGGAAAGTGTGCCACTGCTTCTTTCCTGACACCTCCATTAGAAAAGCCAACCTCCCCTTTGGTGGTCTCTGAGCAGACAAAGCCACTGCAATCTTTTGGGCCTTTGCATATTTTTCTGGGTGCAGTCAGCCTTTTTGGCCATATCCTTATTATTGAAAACCAAAATAAGCCAATCATTTACCAGTATCTGAGGGCTAGCAGTTGCTTTCTGAATTTTGTGCCTGATGTCTGGGACAGACTCGGTTACAAAATGAATAGCTAAAAGAGCTTATTCCTTGAGGGAAGAGGGATCCATGTTCATATACTTCCTAAAAGCCTACACTAGTCTCCCTTGGAAGACTGCAATATTTTTGTCCTGTCCCCATTGTGCCTCTTTCACTTTTCAGAATTGACATGTTTTACTGTTTTTGTAATTTCTACTAAACAGGTAATCATATGGTCCTGTCTATTCCTATCAATAAAATTTGCCTGGTAATTCCATTGTGTGTCCACCTTGAAGCAGTGTTTTTCCCCACACAATGTACTGCATGGCCTCACAAGGGGGGTCTATTGAAATGTCTTTTCTGTCTTAGAGTCATCCCTCCAAGCTACACATGTGTTAATTATGAGGGGGTTTCATTGCCTAAATACAAGGTCATGAAAATTTGAACATATGGTACCTCACTCCATTTAAATTTCCTGACTCATAATGCGGGCAAATCTGATTATATAACTTAATAAGCTTTTCACTTTTTAACGTGTTTTGTCAATTTTTTCCCAATCCTGGAATATATGCTCCAGGGGGTATTGGTCAGAACTGATATGGCCTGATTCATTTCAGACACAAGCCTGAGGTGATAGCTCTAATTTCCATGCTATCCAAAACTCCACTTTTAAGTCAAAACTCACCGTGCAATTTGGTCAAGGTTGGTACTTGGGATTTACTACTTCTGAGGTAGTCTCCTAACCAGTTGATAGTGCCCCAGTGATGCAAATGAATGGAACAGAAAGTGTCCCCATCAGTGTTGACAATGAGTGAGAATTGGTCTAACTATAAGTTGGAAATAAAAGGTCAGGATTTATCAACAACAAGTATATCTTGGCAGTCACACAGGTCTCCTGCAGTTTAGAAAAGAAAGAAAGAAATGGAACAGGAGTGAATATAGCATGCAGGAGAAAGACTTCAGAGTCCAGGAGAAGAGTACCGATTATCAAATCTTGCTGTGACAGTTTTGCTGTTGGATGTGCATAAGCGTAGCCATTCCAGATCATCTTTCTATGGCAAACCATTCCAGTTGCCACCATTCTTCTGGTATGGACCTAGGTTTTCAATCAGAGCCCCAAAACATTTGGGGCCAACAAGACTGACAAACATGGGCAGACATCAATGGAGCATTCTCCCTGGTAAACCTTGCTCATGGCATCCCATGAGCCATTCTAGGACCAACACCTAACTTTCAGCACTTTTTAACCTTATATTGTCCCTTTGTGTCTCACCAGCTGAAATCATTCACCTCAGATTGAACTTGAACCTATGTACAGGGACTCAAAGCCAGACAGAACCCATTACCTTTAAATTGAGATCAGACACCTAGTCTCAGGATTTAATGAAGCTCAGGTTCTTTACATCTCATTGCAGAAATCATTCAGTTCAGTTCAGTCCCTCAGTTATGTCTAACTCTGTGACCCCAGACACTACAGAAAGAATTAAGAAAAAGACAAATGTAAGTAAGAAGTGAACTTATTTAGAGAGAAACACATTCCACAGAGTGTGAGCTATCTCAGAAGGTGAGGTATATGTATATGTGTATATACATATACATACATATATACACATACATATATATGTATAATGTATAATATATGTATGTGTATAATATATATATGCTTTATATCAGATTATTTCAAAATATTGAGCATTATTCCCTCTGCCATACAACAGGCCCTTGTTTTTATCTATTTTATATATAATAGTGTGCTCACTCTAAATACCTTATTTATCCCTTGCCCCTTTCCTCTTTGCTCCCCACCACTGTTTTATGTTTGTGAGTCTATTTCTGTTTTGTAAATAAATCCGTTTGTATTATTATTTTTAGATTTCAAGCATGAGTGTTGTCATATGATATTTGTTTTTCTGTGTCTAATTTACATCCCATAGTATGATAATCTCTAGGTACATTCTTGTTGCTGTAAATAGCATTCTTTTCTTAATTAAGACTGGATAATACTCCAGAGACACACATATATATGCATACCACACCTTCTTAATCCATTCATCAGTCAGTGGACACAATTAGATTTCTCCATGCCTTGGCTTTTGTAAATAGCACTACTGTGAATATTGGGATGTGTGTATCTTTTTGAATAAGAGTTTTCTCTGGATATATGCCAGAAGTAGTATTGCTGGATAAAATGGTAATCATATTATTAGTTTTGAAGGTCCCTCCAAACTATTGTCCATACTGGCTATAACAATTTACACTGCCACCAACAAACAGTGTAGGGAGAAAAAGGAGGGTTCCTTTTTTGCCCACATCCTCTCCAGCGTTTATTATTTGTAGACTTTTTGATGATGGCCATTCTGACAAGTGTGATACCTCATTGTAGTACTGACTTGCATTTCTCTAACAATTAGCAATATTAAACATCTTTTGATGTGCCTGTTGACCATGTCTTTGTATTCTTTGGACAAATGCCTATTTAGGATTCTGCCCAGTTTTTGATTGGGTTATATATTCTTTTGTATTAAGCTGTGTGAGCTGTTTGTATATTTTGGAAATTAGTCCCTTGTTGGGCAGATCATTTGCAAATATTTTTTCCCATGTTGTTTGTTGTTTTTCCTCTTGTTTATGGTTTCCTTTGCTGTGCAAAAGCTTTTACATTTGTTTAGATCCCATTTGTTTATTTTTGTTTTTAGTTCTGTTATTAGAAGAAGGCTCCAAAAAAATATTGCTGTGATTTGGATCAAACAGTGTTCTGCTTATGTTTTCCTCTAGGAGTTTTACAGTATATGGTTTTAAATTTAGACTTTTAATCCATTTTAAGGTTACTTTTATATATAGTATTAAAGAAAGTCCCAATTTCACTCTTTTACATGTAACTATCAAGTTTTCCCAGCACCACTTGTTGAAGACATAGTCTTTTCTCCAGTGTGTATTCTCCTTTGTTGTAAATTAATTGACCATAGGAGTGTGGGTTTATTTCTGGGTTTTCTATGTGCATGTGTGCTAAGTTGCTTCAGTCGTGTCCAACTATTTGAAAGACTACGGATCTCTGTTCATGAGACTCCCTAGGCATGAATACTGGAATGGGGTGCCAGAGACTCTTTCTGACCCAGGAATCAAACCCACAACTCCTATATCTCCTACATTGGCAGGTGGGTTCTTTACCACTAGTGCCACCTGGGAAGCCCAGGCTTTCTATACTATTCCATTGGTCTATGTGTCTGTTTTATTGTCAGACTATACTTTCTTGGTTACCATAGGATTGTAGTATAGTCTGAAGTCAGGGAACATGATTCCTCCAGCTTCATTCTTCTTTCTAAAAAAAAAAAAAAAAAAAAAAGTCTATTTGCATCCTTTGTGTTTTCACTGGCTTCTTCAGTGGCTCATCAGTAAAGAATCCGCTTGCAATGCAGGAGCCACAGGAGACGTGGGTTCAAACCCTGGAACAGGAAGAGCCCCGGAGGAGGACTATGGCAACCCACTCCAGAAATCTTGCCTGGAGAATCCCATAGAAAGGGGAGCCTGGCAGGCTATAATCCATAGGGTTGCAAAGAGTTGGACATGACTGAACCAACTTAGCATACCTGCATGCACTTGTTTCCATGCAAATTTTAAATTATTTTGTTCTAGTTCTGTGAAAAACACCACTGATAATTTGATAGGGACTGCATTAAAACTGCACGTTGTCTTGGGTAACATAGTCATTTTAGCAATATTGATACTTCCAATCCAAGAATATGGTATATTTTTCTATATGTTTTTGTCATCTTCAATTTCTTTCATAAGCATCTTATATTTTCAGAATACAAGAAGATTTAGTCCTAGGTGTTTTAGTCTTTTTGAAGAAATAAATGGTAAATGGGACTCTTTCCTAATTTTTTTTTTCTGATAGTTTGTTGTTACATGTATAAATGCACAGATTTCTGTATGTTAACTTTCTATCTTGCAACTTCACCAAATTCATTGATGAGCTCTTAGTTTTCTGGTGGTATCTTTAGGATTTTATAGTATTTTTTTAGGATGTGTATAGTATCATATCATCTGCAAACAGTGACAATTTTATTTTTTTCTCATCTTTAAAGGTTTTTTAAAAGAAGAATACATTTTAAATTTCTTCACATTTCTATTTACAGTATCACTTCATAACCAATTCCCCCACCCCCAAATCCTAAATTTCCTCACATTCACAATGACTTCAGAGTATACTGAAAGTATTAGTTGCTCAGTTATGTTTGTCTCTTTGCAACCCCATGAACTGTAGCCTGCCATGCTCTTCTGTTCATGGAATTCTCCAGGCAAGAATACTGGAGTGGTCATTCTTTTCTCCAGGGGATCTTCCTGACCCAGGAATAGAACCCAGATCTCCTGTATTGCAGGCCAATTCTTTATCATCTGAGACACCAGGGAAGACCACATAAAGCATGGAAGGATATGTTAAATGAAATGAAAATAAGGATGGGGAAATGGGAAGGTAAGGATTATCCACCCACTTACCTAGTAACTTACCTGTCTCCCCTCTGTCCTTTTATTTAAAAAAAATTTTATGAGAGTATAAACCATTTACAATGTTGTATTAATTTCAAGTGTACAACAAAGTGAATCTGATATACATATATCCATTCAAAATTAGATTATTTCCCCATAGAGGCCATTAAAGAGTATTGAATAAAGTTTCCTATGCTATACTGTAGGGTCCTACTAGTTATGTTATATATGTTATACATAGTAGTCCATGTATGGGCTTCCCTGGTGGCCCAGATGGTAAAGAATCCGTCTGCAATGAAGGAAACATGGGTTTGATCCCTGGATTGGGAAGATCCTCTGGAGGAGGGCATGACAATCCACTCCAGTATTCTTGCCTGGAGAATCCCCATGGACAAAGGAGCCTAGTGGGCTACAGTGCAAGGGATCATAAGGAGTCAGATGTGACTGAATGACTTCACACAACAAAGCATAGCCAGTATATATCAGTCCAAATCTCTCAATTAATCCTTCCTCATCTTCCCCTCTACATACACTGCTAATGAAAAGTTTGTTCTCTATATCTGTCACCCTATTTTTCTTTTATAAATAAGTTCATTTGCACCATTTTCAGATTATACATATGTGGGCATTCACTGTCTGATTTAACCTCACTCAGTATGAAAATCTCTGGGTCCATCTATGTTGCTACAAATGGCACTATTTGATTCTCTCTTATGGCTGAGAAATAGTCCATTGTATATATGTACCACATCTTCTTTATCCATTCCTCCATTGATGGACTTGTAGGTTTCTTCCATGTCCTGGCTATTGGCAATGGTGCTGTAGTGAACACTGGGGTGCATGTATCTTTTCAAATTATGTTTTTCTCTAGATATATGTCCAGGAATGGGATTGTGGCTTCTTATGTAAGCTCTATTTTTAGTTTATTGAGGAACCTCATTACTCTTCTTTTTAGTGGCTTACATTCCCACCAAAAGTGTAGGAGAGTTTCTTTTTCTGCACACCCTCTCCAGATTTTACTGTTGGTAGACTTTTTGATAATGGCTGTTCTATCCAGTGTGAGTGATATGCATTGTAGTTTTGACTTGCATTTTCTCTAATAATTAGCAATATTGAGCATCTTTTCATGTGATTTTATCCGTCTGGATTTTTTTTTTTTTTTTGAGAAATGTTTATTTAGATCTTTTAACCATTTTTGTTTTCATTGGGTCTTTTTTTTCTTTTGATATTGAGATACATGAGTTGTCTGTAGATTTTGGAGGTTAATCCATTACCATTTGCAAACATTTTTCCCACTCTGTAGGTTGTTGTGTTTTGTTTGTGGTTTCCTTTGCTGTGCAAAAATTTTTAAGTTTAATTATGTCCCTTTTGTTTATTTCTGTTTTTATTTACATAACTCTAGGAGGTAGATCAAAAACGGTCTTGCTATGATTTATGCCCAAGGGTATTCTATGTTTTCTTCTGAGAGTTTTATAGTATCTGGCCTTAAATTTTTGTCTTTAATCCACTTTTAGTTTATATTTGTGTATGGTGTTATGTTGTTGTTCATTCGGTAAGTCATATCCGATGCTTTGCTACCCCATGAACTGTAGCACATCAGACTTCCCTGTTCTCTGCTATCTCCCTGAGTTTTCTCAAACTCATGTCCATTGAGTTGGTGATGTCATCCAACCATCTCATCCTCTGTTGTCCCCTTCTCCCACCTTCGATCTTTCCCAACATCAGGGTCTTTTCCAATGAGTCAGGCCTTTGCATCAGATGGCCAAAGAATTGAAGCTTCAGCATCAGTCCTTGCAATGAATATTCAGGATTGATTTTCTTAAGGATTGACTGGTTTGATCTCCCTTCAGTCCAAGGGACTCTAAGCACAACACTTCAAAAGCATAAATTCTTCAGCATTCAGCCTTCTTCATGGTCTAACTCTCAGATCCATATGTGACTACCAGAGAAACCATAGATTTGACTAGATGAACCTTTGTCAGCAAAGTGATGTCTCTGCCTTTTAGTACACAGTCTAGCTTTGTCATAGCTTTTCTTCCAAGGAGCAAGTGTCTCTTAATATCGTGGCTGCAGTTACTGCCCACAATGATTTTGGAGCCCAAGAAAATGAAATCTGTCACTGTTTACACTTTTCCCCACCTACTTGCCATGAAGTGATGGACTGGAGGTTTTTTTGAATGTTGAGCTTAAAGCCAGTTTTTTCACTCTCCTCATTCACATTCATAAATAGTCTCTTTAGTTCCTCTTCACTTTTCGCCATTACAGTGGTATCATCTGCATATCTGAGACTGTTGATATTTCACCTGTCAATATTGATTCCAGCTTGGGAGTATCCAGCCTGGCATTTTGCCAGATGCACTCTGCATAGAAGTTGAATAATCATCTATGAGGCCACCATCACTCCAACACCAAAATCAGAAAAAGATATCACAAAAAAAGAAAACTACAGGCCAATATCACTGATGAACATTGATGCAAAAATCCTTAAAATTCTAGCAAACAGAATCCATATACATGTTAAAAAGATCTTACATCATGACCAAGTGGGCTTTATCCCAGGGATCCAAATATTTTTAAGTATTCTCAAATCAATCAATGTGATACACCACATTAAAAAATTGAAAGATAAAACCATATGATTATCTCAAGAGATGCAGCAAAGCCTTTGACAGAATTCAACATCCATTTATGATAAAAACTCTCCAGAAAGCAGGCAAAGAAGGAACATACCTCAACACAATAAAAGCCATATATGTTAAACCCAAGCAAACATTATCCTCAATGGTGAAAAATTGAAAGCATTTCCCCTAAAGTCAGGAACAAGACAAGTGTGTCCACTCTCACCACTACTATTCAACATAGTATTTGGAAGTTTTAGCCACAGAAATCAGCGAAGAAAAAGAAATAAAAGAAATACAGATTGGAAAAGAAGAAGTAAAACTCTCACTACTTGCAAATGACATGATCCTTTACATAGAAAACCCTAAAGATTCCACCAGAAAATTACTAGATCTAATCAATGAATACAGTAAAGTTGCAAGATATAAAATTAACACACAGAAATCCCTTGCATTCCTATACACTAACAATGAGAAAACAGAAAGAGAAATTAAGGAAACAATTCCATTCACCATTGCAACAACAAAACAAAATAAAATACTTAGGAATAAATCTACCTAAAGAAACAAAAGACCTGTATATAGAAAACTATAAAACACTGATGAAAGAAATCAAAAAGGACACAAATAGGTGGAGAACTATACCATCTTCATGGATCAGAAGAATCAATATAGTGAAAACGAGTATACTACCCAAAGCAATCTATAGATTCAAATCAATCCCTATCAAGCTACCAATGGTATTTGCCAGAGAACTAGAACAAATAACTTCACAATTTGTACGGAAATACAAAAAATGTCGAATAGCCAAAGCAATCTTGAGAAAGAAGAATGGAACTGGAGGAATCAACCTTCCTGAGTTCAAACTATACTACAAAGATACAGTCATCAAAATAGTGATTCTGGCACAAAGACAGAAATATAGATCAATGGAACAAAATAGAAAGCCCAAATCCACATACCTATGGACACCTTATCTTTGACAAAGGAGGCAAGAATATATAATGGAGAAAAGACAATCTCTTTAACAAGTGGTGCTGGGAAAACTGGTCAACCACTTGTAAAAGAATGAAATTAGAACACTTCCTAAAACCATATACAAAAATAAACTCAAAATGGATTAAAGATCTAAACGTAATACCAGAAACTATAAAACTCCTAGAGGAGAACATAGGCAAAACACTCTCCGACATAAACCACAGCAGGATCTTCTATGACCCATCTCCCAGAATAATGGGAAAAAAAGCAAAAATAAACAAATGGGACATAATTAACTTAAAACCTTCTGCACAAAGCTATATATAATGAAGGAAACTATAAGCAAGGTGAAAAGACAGCCTTCACAATGGGAGAAAATAATAGCAAATGAATCAACTGACAAAGAATTAATATCAAAGATATGCAAATAACTCCTGCAGCTCAATTCAAGAAAAATAACCCACCCAATAAAAAAATGGGCCAAAGAACTAAACAGACATTTCTCCAAAGAAGACATACAGATGGCTAACAAGCACATGAAAAGATGCTCAACATCACTTATTATCAGAGAAATGCAAATCAAAACCACAATGAGGTACCATCTCAGGCCAGTCAGAATGGCTGCTATCAAAAAGTCTACAGACAATAAATGCTGGAGAGGGTGTGGAGAAAAGGGAACCCTCTTACACCATTGGTGGGAATGCAAACTAGTAGAGCCACTATGGAGAACAGTGTGGAGATTCCTTAAAAAACTGGAAAGAGAACTGCCTTATGACCCAGCAATCCCACTGCTGGGCATACACACCAAGAAATCCAGAATTGAAAGAGACACGTGTACCCCAATGTTCATCGCAGCACTCTATACAATAGCCAGGACATTGAAGGAACCTAGATGTCCATCAGCAGATGAATGGGTAAGAAAGTTGTGGTACATATACACAGTGGAATATTACTCAGCCATTAAAAAGAATGCACTTGAATCAGTTCTAAGGAGGTGGGTGAAATTGGAACCTATTATACAGAGAGAAGTAAGTCAGAAAGAAAAACACCAATACAGTATACTAACACATTTAGAAATTAGAAATTTAGGAATTTAGAAAGATGGTAATGATGACCCTATATGCAAGACAGCAAAAGAAACGCAGATATAAAGAACAGTCTTTTGGACTCTGTGGGAGAAGGTGAAGGTGGGATGATTTGAGAATAGGATTGAAACATGTATTTTATCATATGTGAAATAGATCACCAGTCCAGGTTCGATGCATGAGACAGGGTGCTCAGGGCTGGTCACTGGGATGACCTTGAGGGATGGGATGTGGAGGGAGGTGAGAGGTGGGTTCAGAATGGGGAACACATGTACACCCATGGCTGATTCATGTCAATGTATGGCAAAACCCACTACAATATTGTAAAGTAATTAGTCTCCAATGAAAATTAATTAATAAATTTAAAAAAGACATTGAATAACTAGAGTGGCAAAATATAACTTTGACATTCTCCTTTTCCAATTTTGAACCAGTCAGTTTTTCCATGTCTGGTTCTAACTATTGCTTCTTGCCCTGCATACAAGTTTTCTAGGGGGCAGGTAAAGTCCATCACTTTAATAATTTTCCAAATTTTGTTCTGACCCACAGACTCAAAGGCTTTAATGTAGTCAATGAAGCAGAAGTAGATTTTTTGGGGGGATTCCCTTGCTTTTACTATGATCAAGCAGATATTGACAAGTTTGATCTGGTTCCTCTGCCTTTTCTAAATCCAGCTTGTACATTTGGAATTTCTTGGTTTACATACTACTGAAGCTTAGCTTGAAGGATTTGGGGCATAATCTTGCTAACATGTGAAATGAGTGCAATTGTACAGTGATTTGAACATAGTTTGGCTTTGCCTTTCTTGGGGATTGGAATGAAAGTGACATTTTCCAGTCTCGTAGCCACTGCTGAGTTTTCCAAATTTGCTGACATATTGACCACACCACTTTAACAGCTTCATCTTTTAGGATTTGAAATAGCTCAGCTGAAATACCATCACATTCACTACTTTTGTTGCTACAATGCTTCCTACTGTCCACTTGACTTCACACTCCAGCATGACTGGTGCTAGGTAGGTGACAACACCATTGCGGTTATCCACCTGGTTAAGACTTTTTTGTACAGTTCTTTTGTGTTGTATTTTTGCTACCTCGTCTTAGTTTTTTTTTTTTTTTCCCTTCTGTTAGGTTCTTGCTCTTTCTGTCATTTCTTGTGCCCATCAGGGCATGATGTTCCCTTGGTATCTCCAATTTTCTTTCTTTTTTGGTAGTACGTATTTATTTATGGGAAATAGATGGGGAAACAGTGGAAACAGTGTCAGACCTTATTTTGGGGGGTTCCAAAATCACTGCAGATGGTGATTGCAGTCATGAAATTAAAATATGCTTAATCCTTGGAAGGAAAGTTATGACCAACCTAGATAGCATATAGAAAAGCAGAGATATCCCCTTGTCAACAAAGGTCGGTCTAGTCAAGGTTATCACAATAAACTGTGGAAAATTCTGAAAGAGATGGGAATACCAGACCACCTAACCTGCCCTTGAGAAATCTGTATTCAGGTCAGGAAGCAACAGTTAGAACTGGACATGGAACAACAGACTGGTTCCAATTAGGAAAAGGAGTACGTCAAGGCTGTAAATTGTCACCCTGCTTATTTAACTTCTATGCAGCGTACATCATGAGAAACACTGGGCTGGAAGAAACACAAGCTGGAATCAAGATTGCCGAGAGAAATATCAATAACCTCAGATATGCAGATGACACCACCCTTATGGAAGAAAGTGAAGAGGAACTCAAAAGCCTCTTGATGAAAGTGAAAGAGGAGAGTGAAAAAGTTGGCTTAAAGCTCAACACTCAGAAAACGAAGATCATGGCATCTGGTCCCATCACTTCATGGGAGATAGATGAGGAAAGGGTGGAAACAGTGTCAGACTTTATTTTTTTGGGCTCCAAAATCACTGCAGATGGTGACTGCAGTCATGAAATTAAAAGACGCTTACTCCTTGGAAGAAAAGTTATGACCAACCTAGATAGCATATTCAAAAGCAGAGACATTACTTTGCCGACTAAGGTCCGTCTAGTTAAGGCTATGATTTTTCTAGTAGTCATGTATGGATGTGAGAGTTGGACTGTGAAGAAGGCTGAGTGCAGAAGAATTGATGCTTTTGAACTGTGGTGTTGGAGAAGACTCTTGAGAGCCCCTTGGACTGCAGAGAGATCCAACCAGTCCATTCTGAAGGAGATCAGCCCTGGGATTTCTTTGGAAGGAATGATGCTAAAGCTGAAACTCCAGTACTTTGGCCACCTCATGCGAAGAGTTGACTTATTGGAAAAGACTCTGATGCTGGGAGGGATTGGTGGCAGGAGGAAAAGGGGACAACCGAGAATGAGATGGCTGGATGGCATCACTGACTCGATGGACGTGAGTCTGAGTGAACTCTGGGAGTTGGTGATGGACAGGGAGGCCGGGCGTATTGCGATTCACGGGGTCACAAAGAGTCGGACACGACTGAGTGACTGAACTGAACTGAGTCAAGGCTATGGTTTTTCCAGTGGTCATGTGTGGATGTGAGAGTTGGACTGTGAAGAAAGCTGAGCACTGAAGAATTGATGCTTATGAGCTGTGGTGTTGGAGAAGCCTGTTGAGAGTCCTTTGGACTGCAAGGAGATCCAACCACTCCAGCCTAAAGGAGATCAGTCCTGGGTGTTCATTGGAAGGATGATGCTAAAGTTGAAACTCTAGTACTTTGGCCACCTCATGTGAAGAGTTGACTCACTGGGAAAGACTCTGATGCTGGGAGGGATTGGCGGCAGGAGGAGAAGAAGACAGAGGATGAGATGGCTGGATGGCATAACTGACTGGATGGACATGAGTTTGAGTGAACTCTGGGAGCTGGTGATGGACAGAGAGGCCTGGCATGCTGCAGTTCATGGGGTCGCAAAGAGTTGGACACGACTGAGCAACTGAACTGAACTGAACTGAGGGAAACCATATCCTACATGGTGCAACTAGGAGTTCCCACGTGCTGCAGCTAAGACACAGTGCAGCCAAATAAATAAAAATAAATATTTAAAAGTGGAACATTATATTTTCCATAGGTGACCACAACAATATCTCCCAGTCCCCACATTCTTTTACAATGTGACCTTGCCACTTTCCTATTAAGAGAAGGAGTCTATTTCTCCTTCTTGAATCAATGGGCAGGTCTTGTGACTACCTTGACCAAAAACAAGAAACAAAAGTCCCCAACCACAGAAATAAGAAAGCCACCAGAAGCAGTGTTATGCAAATTCTAGACATAACTCAACTGGTATGGGAGCTTTCATTTCTGCCTCTTACAAGGCAGCCACTATATATGTGTGACTATTCTGAGAAGTCCACACATGGAGAGATCCTGGAGGATAAAATATGATTTGGAGGTGAAAAGGCAGTATGAAGCACTGAGGTAGCAGACATGTACATGAAGAAACCATTTTGGAAGCTGAATCCTCACCTACTGGCACAGCTGGTGCTTCACAGATTAGAAACAAACCACAGAGCCAAACATTCTGAAATTTCTCATCCACAAAATGGGAGGGGGTGGCAGATGCAATGTTGGTTCTAAACCAGTAAATTTTGAAGGTGTTTTATTACACAGCAATAGATAACCAAAATAAGATTCTTGTTTCATTTCTGTCATTTAGTAATCCAGTGGCTGAAGAGGTTTTTCATCTACCTCTATAGGATATGAACATTAACTGGTGTTTATCTTCCTTATATGCTTGCTGTGATGTTCAAAGAAGAAAAATAGGTTGAAGTTCGGAGGAGGCAAAATAATATTATTGTTCTGTGAAAAATGTCTCTGTGTCTATATTACTGATTTGTGTTTGCCCGTGTATGTGTGTTTTCATTACCTCATGATTATTCTGTCCAATTATAAGTCAAGATATCTGAGATTAGATAACTGTATTTCCTGAGTGGTAGCTTTCAATTTAGGTGAAATATCTTTTATTAAACATAGAAATTGGAGGGGGTGGTCCCAAGGTGGTGCAGGAATAGGACAGGGAGACCACTTTCTCCCTCACAAATACATCAAAAGATCATTTGAATGTGGAGCAACTTCCACAAAACTATTTCTGAATGCTAACAGAGGACTCTAGACACCCAGAAAGGCAACCCAATCTCTTTGAAAGGACAAAGGGCAAAGATAAAAGATGAAAAGAGAGACAAACAATTTAGGGGTGGAGACCCATCCTGGCAAGGTAGTCTAGAAGGAGGAGAAGTTTCTATACAATAGGAAACCCTCTCACCGGCAGGTCAGTGGGGAACTTTGGAATCTCAGAGGGTAACAAGCAAAAGAAAAAGAAATCACCACAGAATTCCCTCCAAACTGCAGTTACCAGCAGAGAAGTGCCTCAGATGCTCTGGACCACTGGCAGCAAGTGAGGGCTGGGCATAGAATTGTGGGCTTGAATGCCCTAAGGACAATCTGAGGGGGCTAATGTGACATAGCAACCCAAACCATGGGAACACCAGAGAGACAAAAAGAAACAAAGGATCTTTCATGTGAGAAGGCTCTAATGCCCCATGGTGACTTCTGGTGCACTCATAGAATAAAGGATAGCACCCTTGCAAATACCAAAGGAGAGCAAGCCTGCTGCAGTTTACAACCCTCCCTCCATGGAGGCAGAGAGGCAGGTATGTGACAGCCAGAAGTGGAAGTTAAGGGGCCGCTGCAATGTTGGACCCAGAGATGGCATCTACCACTTAGCTGTGAGCAGGCTGCCAATCACCAACCATGTCTTCCTGGGATCCTGGCTGATTCACGTTGGCTAGGAGTGTCACAGTCTGGGATCAGCTTCCCTGAGGAGACACATGATACATTTGGGACAATGTTTTTATGGTGCACCCAGGAAACAGAGCACCTTGGACAGGGAGGTGCACAAGATGCACAGCCCACCTGGAACAGTGTGCTTGCTGAGTACCTGGTCTCCTGAGTGGCTTGGACCTGAGAAGGGAATAAAATGCACAGCCCACCTGGGACAGTGGCCTCCTGGAGCACACAAGAACCTGAGCAGTGTGGACCTGGGGAGTACATGCCACTGTGGGCTGTGGCAATCCCGGCGTGGTCAATCCACTGTGAGCAACCTCCTCCCCACCAACCCCCTGCCACATGGCAGCAGTATTTGTTTGAAGTGTCCCTTCCTGTCCACAGCACAACTAAGCATGGGAGCCTGAATAAGCGGACACCTTCATCCCTCATGCCAGGGCAGAGATTAGACACTGAAGATATTTACAAACAGAGGAAGCCAAAATAAGAAGGGGAAACTGCCCCAGAAGTGACAGGTGCAACAGATTAAAACCCTGCAGTTAAGCTGAGAATGTGCATTTGAGGGGCAACTATAGATTTTGAGAACATGTACGAATTGTAACAGGGATTATCTTTCACTGAACTGACACCACATTGCCCACTATAGCTCCAGAGAAATCCCTAGATGTATTTTTCTTATCACTTCTTAGTTTTTAAAAACTTTAGTTCTCTATTACTATTTTAGCTTTCATTTTTATAGCCTACTATTACCTGTCTAAAAAGAAACCCTATTTTTTAAAAACAAATTTCAGGTACATTTAAAATTTTTGTGATCAGTTCTGTTTTTTATTTTTTATATTGTACTTTTGAGAGTCTAAACTCTATTCTAGGTTTTTATTCTTTGCTTTTTGATATTTGTTATCAAATTTGTACCTTTAAAAATCTAGTCTTAAGTTCTTTGAAAGGATAAATAAAATTGACAAACCATTAGTCAGACTCATCAAGAAACAAAGGGATAAAAATCAAATCAATAAAATTAGGAATGAAAATGGAGAGATCACAACAGACAACACAGAAATACAAGGATCCTAAGAGACTACTATCAGCAATTATATGTCAATAAAATGGACAATGTGGAAGAAATTGAAAAATTCTTAGAAAAGTACAACTTTCCAAAACTGAACCAGGAAGAAATAGAAAATCTTAACAGACCCATCACAAACACGGAAATTGAAACTGTAATCAGAAATCTTCCAGCAAACAAAAGCCCAGGTCCAGACGGCTTCACAGCTGAATTCTACCAAAAATTTCGAGAAGAACTAACACCTATCCTACTCAAACTCTTCCAGAAAATTGAAGAGGAATGTAAACTTCCAAACACATTCTATGAGGCCACCATCACCCTAATACCAAAACCTGACAAAGATGCCATAAAAAAAGAAAATTACAGGCCAATATCACTGATGAACATAGATGTAAAAATCCTTACCAAAATTCTAGTAATCAGAATCCAACAACACATTAAAAAGATCATACACCATGACCAAGTGGGCTTTATCCCAGGGATGCAAGGATTCTTCAACATCCACAAATCAATCAATGTAATACACCATATTAACAAATTGAAAAATAAAAGCGATATGATTATCTCAATAGATGCAGAGAAAGCCTTTGACAAAATTCAACATCCATTTATGATAAAAACTCTCCAGAAAACAGGAATATAAGGAACATACCTCAACATAATAAAAGCTATATATGACAAAACCGCAGCAAACATTATCCTCAATGGTGAAAAATTGAAAGCATTTCCCCTAAAGTCAGGAACAAGACAAGGGTGCCCACTTTCACTGCTACTATTCAACATAGTTCTGGAAGTTTTGGCTCTAGCAATCAGAGCAGAAAAAGAAATAAAAGGAATCCAAATTGGAAAAGAAGAAGTAAAACTCTCACTGTTTGCAGATGACATGATCCTATACATAGAAAACCCTAGAGACTCCACCAGAAAATTACTAGAGCTAATCAATGAATATAGTAAAGTTGTAGGATATAAAATCAACACACAGAAATCCCTTGCATTCCTATACATTAATAAGAGAAATGTAGAAAAAGAAATTAAGGAAACAATTCCATTTACCATTGCAACAAAAAGAATAAAATACTTAGAAATATATCTACCTAAAGAAAATAAAGACCTATATATAGAAAACTATAAAACACTGGTGAAAGAAATCAAAGAGGACATCAATAGAAGGAGAGATATACCATGTTCATGGATTGGAAGAATCAATATAGTGAAAATGAGTACACTACTCAAAGCAATTTACAGATTCAATGTAATCCCTATCAAGCTACCAGCGGTATTTTTCACAGAGCTAGAACAAATAATTTCACAATTTGTATGGAAATACAAACAACCTCGAATAGCCAAAGCAATCTTGAGAAAGAAGAATGGAACTGGAGGAATCAACCTGCCTGACTTCAGGCTCTACTACAAAGCCACATTCATCAAGACAGTATGGTACTGGCACAAAGACAGAAATATAGATCAATGGAACAAAATAAAGCCCAGAGATAAATCCACACACCTATGGACACCTCTTCGACAAAGGAGGCAAGAACATACAATGGAGAAAAGACAATCTCTTTAACAATTGGTGCTGGGAAAACTGGTCAACTACTTTTAAAAGAGTGAAACTAGATCACTTTCTAACACCATACACAAAAATAAACTCAAAATAGATTAAAGATCTAACGTAAGACAAGAAACTATAAAACTCCTAGAGGAGAACATAGGCAAAACACTCTCCAACATACATCACAGCAGGATCCTCTATGACCCACCTTCCAGAATACTGGAAATAAAAGCAAAAATAAACAAATGGGATCTAATTAAAATTAAAAGCTTCTGCACAACAAAGGAAACTATAGGCAAGGTGAAAAGATAGCCTTCGGAATGGGAAAAAATAATAGCAAATGAAGAAACTGAAAAACAACTAATCTCTAAAATATACAAGCAACTCCTGCAGCTCAATTCCAGAAAAATAAGCGACCCAATCAAAAAATGGGCCAAAGAACTAAATAGACATTTCTCCAAAGAAGACATACAGATGGCTAACAAACACATGAAAAGATGCTCAACATCACTCATTAGCAGAGAAATGCAGATCAAAACCACAATGAGGTACCATTTCACGCCAGTCAGAATGACTGTGATCCAAAAGTCTACAAGGAATAAATGCTGGAGAGGGTGTGGAGAAAAGGGAACCCTCTGACACAGTTGGTGGGAATGCAAACTAGTACAGCCACTGTGGAGAGCAGTGTGGAGATTCCTTAAAAAACTGGAAATTGAACTGCCTTATGACCCAGCAATCCCACTGCTGGGCATACACAGTGAAGAAACCAGAATTGAAAGAGACATGTGTACCCCAGTGTTAATGGCAGCACTGTTTATAACAGCCAGGACATGAAAGCAACCTAGATGTACATCAGCAGATGAATGGATAAGAAAGCTGTGGTACATATACACAATGGAGTATTACTCAGCCATTAAAAAGAATACATTTGAATCAGTTCTAATGAGGTGGATGAAACTGCAACTGATTATACAGAGTGAAGTAAGCCAGAAAGTAAAACACCAATACAGTATACTAACACATATATATGGAATTTAGAAAGATGGTAACGATAACACTGTATGTGAGACAGTAAAAGAGACCCAGATGTATAGAACAGTCTTTTGGACTCTGGAAGAGGAAGAGGGTGGGATGATTTGGGAGAATGGCATTGAAACATGTATAATATCATATAAGAAACGAATCGCCAGTCTAGGTTCAATGCAGGATACAGGATGCCTGGGACTGGTGCACTGGGGTGACCTAGAGAGATGATATGGGGAGGGAGTTGGGATGGGGGTTCAGGATTGGGAACACATATACACCTGTAGCAGATTCATGTTGATGTATGGCAAAACCAATACAGTATTGTAAAGTAAAATAAAGTAAAATTAAAAAAATTCTAATTTTTAGTATCCATTTTCACTTAGGGATTTGATTACTGGTTTGATTGCTCTCTCCCCTTTTGACTCTCCCTTTTCTTTACCTGGTCACCTCTATCTCCCTCCTCCCTTTTCTTTTCTTTATAGAACTCTGTGAATCTCTCTAGGTGTTTCTGTCTGTGGAGAGTTGTTTCACTATTAACCTAGGTGTTTTGTCTTCTGTGCTGTGTGGATAGAGAAGTCTTGAGGGTATTGGAAGTGAAGAGACTGAAACCCAGAAGCAGGAGGCTCAACTTCAGTGATTTGTACCATTACAGAATTCCAGACCCCAGGGAACATTATTAGATAAGAGCCCACCCAAAGTCTTCATACCTACACTGAAACCAAACTCCACCCAAGAGCCAGAAAGTTCCAGTGCAAGACATGCCATGCTAATTCTCCACCACAACAAGAATATAACCCTGAACATTAAAAGATAGGCTGCAAAAAGCCATACCAAATCTATAGACACCCCCAAACTCACTACTGGACACTTTATTGCACTCCAGAGAGAAGAGATCCAGCTTCATCTACCAGAACACAGACACAAGTTACTCCAACCAGTAAACCTTCACAAGCCACTCGTTCGACCCCACCCACATGGAGCAGACTCCACAATTAAGAGGAACCACAGCCCTCCAGCCCACAGAAAGGGGACCCAAAGCACAGCAATCTAAACAAAATGAAAAGACAGAAGAATATCCAGCAGGTGAAGCAACATGATAAAAAAAACAAGCCAAACAAAAGAGGAGAAGATAGGGAATCTACCTGCAAAAGAATTCAGAATAATGATAAATAAAGATGATCCAAAATCTTGAAAACAAAATGGAGTTATGGATAAATAGGCTAGAGACATAGATTGAGAAGATGCAAGAAATATTTAACAAGAACCTAGAAGATATAAAGAAGAGTTAATCAGTAATGAACAATGCAACAACTGGGATTAAAAACACCCTGGAGGGAGCCAGTAGTAGAGTATCTGAGGCAGAGGAAAGGATAAGGGAGGAGGAAGATAGAATAGGGGATATAAATGAAGCAGAAAGGAAGAAAGGAATTTAAAAAATGAGTACTTTAGAAAACTCTGGGGCAATGTTAAATGCCCCAACATTCGAATGATAGAGGTCCCAGAAGAATAAGAAAAAAGAAAGGGCATGAGAAATACTTGAGGAGATAATTGCTGAATACTCTCCTAAAATAGGAAGGAAATAGCCACCCAAGTCCAAGAAACCCAGAGAGTTCCAAACAAGATAAACCCAAGGCAAAACATGTCAAGACACATACTAATCAAACTAACAAAAATTAAACACAAAGAGCAAATATTAAAAACATCAAGGGAAAAGCAACAAATAACAAACAAGGGGATTCCCATAAGGATAACAGCTGATCTTTCAATAGAAACTTTCAATAGGCCAGAAAGGAATGGCAGGATATACTTAAAGTGATGAAAGAGAAAAACATACAACCAAGATTATTCTACCCAGCAAGGATCTCATTCGGATTCAAAGGAGAAACCAAAAGCTTTACCAACAAGCAAAAGCTGAGAGAATTCAGCACCACCAAACAGCTCTTCAACAAATGCCAAAGGATCCTCTCTAGACAGGAAACACAGAAAAGATTTATAAAAACAAACTCAAAACAACAAAGTAAATTGTAATATGATCTTACTCATCAATAATTACCTTAAACATAAATGTTTTAAATGCACTGATCAAAAGACAAAGACTGGCCTAATGGATAAAAACAAAACCAAAAACTGCTGTATATGCTGTCTACAAGAGACCCACCTCAAACCTAGGGACACATACAGACTGAAGGTGAGGGGCCAGAAAAAGATATTTAATGGAAATGAAGATCAAAAGAAAATGTGAGTAAGCAATATTCATATCTGATAAAATAGACTTTGAAATAAAGACTGTTATAAGAGACATAGAAGGACACTACATAATGATCAAGGGATCAATCCAAGAAGAAGATACAACCATTATAAATGTATATGCACCCAACATAGGAGCACCTCAATACATAAGGCAAATGCTAAGAAGTATGAAAGGTGAAATCAACAGAAACACAATAATAGGCAGAGATTTTAATACCCCACTCACACCAATGGATAGATCAATCAAACAGAAAATTAACAAGGAAATATAAGCTTTAAATAATACAATGGACCAGTTAAACCTAATTGGTATCTACATGGCATTTCGCCAAAAACCAATGGATTTCACCTTTTTCTCAAGTGCACATGGAATCTTCTCCAGGATTGATCACATCCTGGGCCACAAATCTAGCCGTGGTATATTAAAAAAATTGAAATCATTTCAAGAATCTTTTCTGATGACAATAAGATTAGATATCAACTACAGAGAAAAAAAATAAAGGACACAAACAAATGGAGGCTAAACAACATGCTTCTTAATAACCAATAGATCACTGAAGAAATAAAAAAGGAAATAAAAATATGCACAGAAAAAAATGATAGTGAAAACATGACAACCCAAGACTTATGAGGTTCAGTAAAAGCAGTGCTAAGCGGGAGGTTCAGAGCAATACAAACCCTACCTCAAAAAACAAGAGAAACATCAATTAAGCAACCCAACTTTACAGCTAAAACAACTAGAAAAAGAAGAACAAAAAAAACCCCAAAGTTAGTAGAAGAAAATAAATCATGATAATGAGAGCATAAAAGATCAACAAAAATAAAAGCTGGTTCTTTGAGAAGATAAACAAAATAGACAAAGCATTAGCCAGACTCATCAAGAAAAAAAGGGAGACAACTCAAATAAATATAATTAGAAATGAAAATGGAGAAGTCACAACACACAACCCAGAAATACAGATGATCATAATAGACTACTATGAGCAACTGGATGCCAATAAACTGGACAACTTGGAAGAAATGAACAAATTTTTAGAAAAGTACAACCTTCCAAAACTGAGCCAGGAAGAAATAGAAAATCTTAGACCAATCACAAGAACAGAAATTGAAACTGTAATAAAAATTTTTCCAACAAACAAAAGCCCAGGACCAGATGGCTCCACAGGTGAATTCTACCAAAAATTTAGAGAAGAGCTAACACTTATCCTACTTAAACTCTTCCAGAAAATTGCAGAGGAAGGAAAACTCTAAAAACTTATTCTATGAGGCCACCATCACCCTGACACCAAAACCAGACAAGTGAAGTCACTCAGTCATGTCTGTCTCTTTGTGACCCCATGGACTGTAGCCCACCAGGCTCCTCTGTCCATGCGATTCTCCTGGCAACAATACTGGAGTGGGTTGCCATTTCCTTCTCCAGGGGATCTTCCTGACCCAGGGATCAAACCCAGGTAAAGATGTCACAAAAAAAGAAAACTACATGTTAATATCACTGATTAACACACATGCAAAAATCCTCAAGAATTCTAGCAAACGGAATCCAACAACTTAGCA
Source organism: Ovis canadensis (assembly GCF_042477335.2). Taxonomy (NCBI): domain Eukaryota; kingdom Metazoa; phylum Chordata; class Mammalia; order Artiodactyla; family Bovidae; genus Ovis; species Ovis canadensis. The sequence continues at coordinate 9,317,585 of NC_091259.1, forward strand.
AAAAGTGAAAGAGCTAATGGTCAGGTAGGCCTCAGTTGGGAGGCCAGGGTCCCCCAAGTGGGAGGAGAAATAAACTGCAAGCTGCAGACTTTTTTTTTTCTCCTTCTTTTCTTTTTCTACATTCCTTTCTCTACACAGGATTAAAGGTGGCTCCATTAATCCTGTGTTGCCATAATGACGCTTGGTTCTGCCTGAAACTTTTTCTCAAATCTTGAACTGCTAATGGCTCAGCAAACCAATACATCTTGCTCATGGAAATGTTTTTCTTAAGCTATGTTAATGAAACTATGTATTTGCCTGGGAATCTGCCTTTCTAAAAAAAAATTTTTTTTTTCTTTTAGTAGCTTAGTTGTGCCCGACTCTTTGCAACCCCATGGACTGCAGCCCCTCAGGCTCCTCTCTCCATGGGATTTTCCAGGCAAGGACACTGGAATAGTTTGCCATTTCTTGCTCCAGGAAATCTTCTGACCCAGGGATCAAATCGGGGTCTCCTGTGCTGCAGGCAGATTCCTTACCAACTGAGCTACCAGGGAAGCCTCTTTTCTTCAAGACACATGTCAATTGTTTTACGGCCAGAGATGACTCCCTTTGTGCTGATGCTATCTCAAAATGCATGTGTTGGGAAAGGAGCCTGGTGCAACTCTCAGTCTTGAGGTGTTTCTTTTATTTATGATCAGCAGCTTGCTCAGTTCAGTTCAGTCGCTCAGTGGTGTCCGACTCTTTTTGACCCCAGGCATTGCAGCACACCAGGCCTCCCTGTCCATCACCATCTCCCGGAGTACACTCAAACTCACGTCAATCGAGTCAGTGATGCCATCCAACCATCTTATCCTCTGTCGTCCCCTTCTTTTCCTGCCCCCAATCCCTCTCAGCATCAGAGTCTTTTCCAATGAGTCAACTCTGCTAACAGGTTTATAATGCCTTACTACAAACTAGCAAGGGGGTACTCTTTCTGCCCCCTTCTGATGTCTATGTCAGAAGCTTTATAAAAAGCTTTATACTTTAATAAAATTCTGCTACACAAAGGCAATTAAGTGATCAAGCCTCATCTCTGGTCCTGGATCAAAATTTGCTCCTCCAGAGGTCACAAATACAGGCCTTTTTCACAGCTTGTGGCCATAACCTATCAAAAGATCATACACCATGACTATGTGGGCTTCACTCCAGGTATGAAAGGATTCTTCAATATTCACAAATCAATCAATGTTATACATCATATTATGAATGAAAGATAAAACCCATATGATTATCTCAATAGATGCAGAGAAAGCCTTTGAAAAAGTTCAATACCCATTCATGACTTAAGAAAAAAAACCAACTCCAGAAAGTTGGTACAGAAAGAACATACTTCATCATCATAAAAGCCATATATGACAAACCCACAGAGAGGATTATCCTCAAAGATGAAAAACTGAAAGCATTTCCTTTAAAATAAGGAACAAGACAAGGGTGCACATTCTAACCACTACGGTTCAACATAGTTTTGGTAGTCTTAACCACAGCAATCAGAAAAGAAAAAGAAATAAAAGGAATCCATATTTGAAAAGAGAAGTAAAACTCTCACTGTTTGTAGATGACACGACCCTCTGCATAGAAAACTCTGAAGATGACACCAGGAACTACTACAACTAATCAATGAATATAGTAAAGTTTCAGGATATAAAATTGATACACAGAATTCCTTTGCATTCCTATATACTAACAATGAAAAATTAAAAAGAGAAATTAAGGAAGCAATCACATTCACAACTGCAATGAAAAGAATAAAGTATTAGGAATAAATTTACTGAAGAAGCAAAAGATGTGTACATAGAAAACTATATAGCACTGGTGAAAGAAAGCAAAGATGACACAAATAGATGGAGAAATATACCATGTTCGTGGATTTGAAGAATCAATATTGATTCTTGAAAACTGAATATACCACCCAAAGCAATCTGCAGATTCAACACAATGTCTGTCAAAATACCAACGGTATTTTTCTGAGAACTAGAACAAATAATTTCACAATTTGTATGAAAGTGAAAGTTAGTTATTTAGTCGTGTCCAACTCTTTGTGACCCCATGGACTATAGCCCACCATGCTCATCCATGGAAGTATGGAAACACAAAAAAAACCCCTTGAATATCCAAAGTAATCTTGAGAAAGAAGATTGGAACTGGAGGAATCTGCCGTTATGACTTCAGACTATACTACACAGCTACAGTCATTAAGACAGTACCTAGCGTGTGAAATATGTGAAATTGTGCAGTAGTTTGAATATTCATTGGCATTATCTTTCTTAGGGATGGAATGAAAACTGACCCTTTCCAGTCCTGAGGCCACTACTAAGTCTTCCAAATTTGCTGGCATACTGAGTGCAGCACTACAACAGCATCATCTTTTAGGATTTGAAATAGCTCAGCTGGAATCCCATCACCTCTACTTGCTTTGTTTGTAGTCATGCTTCCTAAGACTCACTTGACCTTTCACTCCAGGATATCTGGCTTGGGGGAGTGATCACACCATTATGGTTATCTAGGTCATTAAGTGGAGAAAGCAATGGCACCCCACTCCAGTACTCTTGCCTGGAAAATCCCATGGACAGAGGAGCCTGGAAGGTGCAGTCCATGGCGTTGCTGAGGGTTGGACACGACTGAGCGACTTCACTTTCACTTTTCACTTTCACGCATTGGAGAAGGAAATGGCAACCCACTCCAGTGTTCTTGCCTGGAGAATCCCAGGGACGGGGGAGCCTGGTGGGCTGCCATCTATGGGGTTCCACAGAGTCAGACATGACTGAAGTGGCTTAGAAGCAGCAGCAGCAGCAGGTCATTAAGACCTTTTTTTTTTTTTTTTTTTTTTGCATAGTTCCTCTGTGTTTTCTTGCCACCTCTTCTTAATATCTTCTGTTTCTGTTATGTCCAGGGTTTCCCTGATAGCTTGGTTGGTAAATAATCTGCCTGAAATGCAGAAGACTCCAGTTCAACTCCTGGGTTGGGAAAATCCTCTGGAGAAGGGATATTCTTGGGCTTCCCTGGGGGCTCAGCTGTTAAAGAATCCACCTTCAATGTGAGAGACCTTTGTTCGATCCCTAGGTTGGGAAGATCCCCTGGAGAAGGGAAAGGCTACCCACTCCAGTATTCTGACCCAGAGAATTCCATGGACTACAGTCCATGGGGTCACAAAGAGTCTGACAAGACTGAGGACTGTCACTTTCACTTCTGTTATGGCCATACCATTTCCATCCTTTTGTATGCCCATCTTTGCACGAAATGTTCCCTTGGTATTTCAAATCTTGAAGAGATATCTAGTCTTTCCCATTCTGTTCTCTTCATCTATTTTTTTGCATTGATCACTTAGGAAGGCTTTCTTATCTCTCATTGCTATTCTTTGGTACTCTGAATTCAGATGGGTATATATTTCCTTTTCTCTTTTGCCTTTCACTTCTCTTCTTTTCTCAGCACTTTGTAAGGTCTCCTCAGACAACCATTTTGCCTCTTTGCATTTCTTTATCTTGGGGATGGTCTTGATCATCACCTCCTGTACAATGTTACAAACCTCCATCCACAGTTCTTCAGGCACTCTGTCAGATCTAATCTCTTGAATTTATTTGTTACTTCCACTGTATAATGTAAAGGATTTGATTTAGGTCCTACCTAAGTGGTTTTCCCTACTTTCCTCAATTTAAGTTTGAATTTTGCAATATGGAGTTCATGATCTGAGCCACAGCCAGCTCCTAGTCTTGTTTATGCTGGTTGTATAGTGCTTCTCCATCTTTGGCTGCAAAGAATGTAATCAATCTGATTTCACTATTGACCACCTGGTGATGTCCATGTGTAGAGTCCTCTCTTGTGTTGTTGGAAGAGGAAGTTTGCTATGACCAGTGTGTTCTCTTGGAAAAACTGTTAGCCTCTGCTCTGCTTCATTTTGTACTCCAAGGCCAAACTTGTCTGTTACTCCAGGCATCTCTTGACTTTCTACGTTTATATTCCAGTCCCCTATGATGAAAAGGACATCGTTTTTTCCTTTTCATCATAAAATTTGGAAACTGGTCAACCGTGTGTAAAAGAATGAAACTAGAGAACTTTCTAATATCATATACCAGAATAAACTCAAAACGGATTAAAGACCTAAATGTAAGAGCAGAAACTATAAAACTCTCAGAGGAAAACATAGGCAGAACTCTCTCTGACATAAACTATAGCAAGATCCTCTATGACCCACCTCCTAGAGTAATGGAAATAAAAACAAGAATAAACAGATGCGACCTAATCCAACTTGAAAGTTTTTGTGCAATGATAGAAACTATAAGCAAGGAGAAAAGACAGCTTCAGAATAGGAGAAAATAATAGCAAATGAAAAAACTGACAAAGAATTAACCTCTAAAATATACAAGTAGCTCATGAAACCCAATACCAGAAAAATGAACAACCCAATCAAAAAGTGGTCTAAAGAACTAAACAGGCATTTCTTCAAAGAAGACATTTAGATAGCTAATATACACCTGTAAAGATGCTCAATGTTACTCATCATTAGAGAAATGCAAATCAAAACCACAATGAGGTATCATCTCTCAGTGGTCAGAATGGCCATTATAAAAAAAGTCTATGAACCATAAATGCTGGGGAGGGTGTACAGAAAAGGAAACCCTCTTACACTGTTGGTGGGAAAGCAAACTTGTACAGCCACTATGGAGAACAGTGTGGAAATTCTTAAAAACAACAACAACTGGAAATAGAACTTCCATATGAACCAGCAATCCCCCCTGCTGGGCATACACCCCGCGGAAACCAGAACTAAAAGAGATACATGTACCCCAATGTTCATTGCAGCACTATTCATGATAGCTAGGACATGGAAGCAACCTAGATGTCCATCAGCAGATGAGTGGATAAGGAAGCTGTGGTACACATACCTAATGGAATATTACTCAACTATTGAAAAGGAACACATCTGAGTTACTTCTAATAAGGTGGATGAAACTGGATCCTATTACACAGAGTGAAGTAAGTCAGAAAGAGAAAGACAAATACTGTATATTAATGCATATATATGGAATTTAGAAAGATGGCAACAATGATCCTACATGCAGAGCAACAAAAGACATATGTAAAGGACAGACTTTGGGCTCTATGAGAGAAGGTAAGGGTGGGATGATGTGAAAGAATAGCATTGAAACATGTATATTACCATGTGTGAAATAGATGACCAGTGCAAATTTGATGCATGAAGCAGGGCACCCCAAGCCAATGTTCTGGGACAACCCAGAAGTACAGAGTGGTAAGGGAGGTGGGAGGGGGGTTCATGATGGGGGGACACATGTATACCCATGGCTGATTTATGTTGATGTATAGCAAAAACCATCACAATAATGTAAAGAAATTATCCTCCAATTAAATAAATTTAAAAAATTTAAAAATGCAGATATTATCCTATTATGCTATTTTAATAACAATCTTTTAAGCAATATTACTGTTTCTCATTCAAATGTATACATTTTGTTTTAATATGATTTGAAAGTATCCTACATTTTTAAATTATAAAAATGATTTTCTAATTCTTTAAACAAGTTACAAAATCTTAAAAGAATTCTATGTTTCATTGTTTCTTGACTAAGGTAATATGAAAGAGGAAATAAAAATCAATTCTGCTTCTCTGAATAAAAGATAAGCAGAGGAGAAATCAAAGTAGCAGTAAAACTGTATAGGCTATTTATCTTCTACAGAGCAAGCATATTTCTAATTTATAGTCAGCTGAGTGACTCAATCTGCATAATTGGTCAATAATGTAATTCAATAACTCTCAAACTTTGAGCCATTTTAGTTAATCACAGAAGGGCTCACATTTCAATAATTAGTTGGATAATAACCTTATTATGTTGAACAAAAGCCTTTTTTTTTTTTCTGGTAATACAGTAAAAAACGTTGATGAAATAAAGTTTCACAACTGTGCTACTTCCAACTATGGCATCTTGGAATTGAGTGTTCTAGTCAGTTTAGTGATCTGGTTAATAAAAACTCTTATACAGAGGTAGTGTGATTTCAAGAAAATAGTTCCTGGTTCTATCCTGATCTGCTCACCTTACTAGTTGTGTGTCTTCAGACAGTTCCGTTCAGTTCAGTTGCTCAGTCGAGTCCGACTGTTTGTAACCCCATGGAATGCAGCACACCAGGCCTCCCTGTCCTTCAAAACTCTCGGAGGTTACTCAAACTCATGTCCATTGAGTCAGTGATGCCATCCAATCATCTCATTCTCTGTCGTCCCCTTCTTCTCCATCCTTGTATCTTTCCCAGAATCAGGGTCTTTTCAAATGAGTTAGCTCTTCGCATCAGGTGGCCGAAGTATTGGAGTTTCAGCTTCAACATCAGTCCTTCCAAGTATTCAGCACTAATTTCCTTTACGATGGACTAGCTGGATTTCCTTGCAGTCCAAGGGACTCTCAAAATCTTCTCAGACATTACAGTTCAAAAGCATCAATTCTTTGGTCCTCAGCTCTTTATAGTCTGACTCTCACATACATACATGACTACTGGAAAAGCTATAGCTTTGACTAGATGGACCTTTGTTGGCAAAGTAATGTCTCTGCTTTTTAATAGGCTGTCTAGGGTGGTCATTACTTTCCTTCCAAGGAGTAAGCATCTTTTAATTTCATGGCTACAATCACCATCTGCAGTGATTTTGGAGCCCCCCCAAAATAAAATCTGCCACTGTTTCCAATGTTTCCCCATCTATTTGCAATGAAGTGATGGGATCAGATGCCATGACCTTAGTTTTCTGAATGTTGAGCTTTAAGCCAAATTTTTTATTCTCCTTTTTCACTTTCATCAAGGTTCTTTAGTTGTTCTTCACTTTCTGCCATAAGAGTGGTGTCATCTGCATATCTGAGGTTATTGATATTTCTCTCAGCAGTCTTGATTCCAGTGTGCGCTTCCTCCAGCACAGCATTTCTTATGATGTATTCTGCATATAAGTTAAATAAGCAGGGTGACAATATACAGCCTTGACATACTCGTTTTCCTCTTTGGAACAGTCTATTGCAGCCCAGGCAGCTGCAACTGGCACACTTAGCACGGCTGAGAGGAGCTAACCCCCATCCAAGGTCAGGGGCAGCGGCCGAGAGTGCCAGGCTGTGACGGCGCGGGAATGGCAGAGAGGAGCTATACCAGTCCGAGGTCAGAGGCGGCGGCTGGGAGGAGCTACCCTGTGTCCAAAGTCAGGGGCAGCGGCCGAGAGTGCCAGGCTGTGACAGTGCAAGAATGGCAGAGGAGCTATACCAGTCCAAGGTCAGGGGTGGCAGCCAGTAGGAGCTAACCCGTGTCCAAGATCAGGGGCAGTAGCCAAGAGTGCCAGGCTGCGATGGCGCAAGAACAGCAGAGAAGAGCTATACCAGTCCGAGGTCAGGGGCAGCAGCAGGGAGGAGCAACACCACGTCCATGGAGCAGTGGCTGTGCAGGTGTAGGAGGGCCTAGAGGAGCTATTCCACGTTCAAGGTTAGGAGAGGTGGCAGTGAGGATTTACCCCTCGTGCAAGGTAAGGAGCAGTGGCTGCACTTTGCTGGAGCCCCGGTGGAGAGATATGCCACATCCAAGATAAGAGAAACCCAAGTAAGATGGTAGGTGTTGCAAGAGGACAGACACTGAAACCATACTCAGAGAAAAGAGTCAATCTAATCACACTAGGACCACAGCCTTGTCTAACTCAATGAAACTAGGCCATGCCCGTGATGCCACCCAGACGGGCAGGTCATGGTGGAGAGGTCTGACAGAATGTGGTCCAGTGGAGAAGGGAATGGCAAACTACTTCAGTATTCTTGTCTTGAGAACCCCATGAACAGTATGAAAAGGCAAAATGATAGGATACTGAAAGAGGAACTCCCCAGGTGGGTAGGTGCACAATATGCTACCAGAGATCAGTGGAGAAATAACTCCAGAAAGAATCATGGGATGGAGCCAAAGCAAAAACAACACCCAGTTGTGGATGTGACTGGTGATAGAAGCAAGGTCTGATGCTGTAAAGAGCAATGTTGCATAGGAACCTGGAATGTCAGGTCCATGAATCTAGGCATATTGGAAGTGGTCAAACAGGAGATTGCAAGAGTGAACGTTGACATTCTAGGAATCAGCGAACTAAAATGGACTGGAATGGGTGAATTTAACTCAGATGACCATTATATCTACTACTGTGGGCAGGAATCTCTCAGAAGAAAGGGAGTAGCCATCATGGTCAACAAAAGAGTCCAAAATGCAGTACTTGGATGCAGTCTCAAATATGACAGAATGATCTCTGTTTGTCTCCAAGGCAAACCATTCAGTATCACAGTAATCCAAGACTATCCCTCAACCAGTAACACTGAAGAAGCTGAAGTTGAACGGTTCTATGAAGACCTACAAGACCTTTTAGAGCTAACACCCCAAAAAGATGTCCTTTTCACTATAGGGGACTGCAATGCAAAAGTAGGAAGTCAAGAAACACCTGGAATAACAGGCAAATTTGGACTTGGAATATGGACTGAAGTAGGGCAAAGATTAGAGTCTTGCCAAGAAAATGCACTGGTCATAGCAAACACCCTCTTCCAACAACACAAGAGAAGAATCTACACATGGACATCACCAGATGGTCAACACTGAAATCAGATTGATTATAGTCTTTGCAGCCAAAGATGGAGAAGCTCTGTACAATCAACAAAAACAAGACCGGGAGCTGACTGTGGCTCATATAATGAACTCCTTATTACCAAATTCAGATTTAAATTGAAGAAAGCAGGGAAAACCAAGAGACAATTCAGGTATGACCTAAATCAAATCCCTTGTGACTATACAGTGGAAGTGAGAAATAGATTTAAGGGACTAGATTTGATAGATAGAGAGACTGAGGTTCGTGACATTGTACAGGAGACAGGGATCAAGACCATCCCCATGGAAAAGAAATGCAAGAAAGCAAAAAGGCTGTCTGGGAAGGCCTTACAAATATCTGTGAAAAGAAGAGAAGCGAAAAGCAAAGGAGAAAAGGAAAGATATAAGCATCTGAATGCAGAGTTCCAAAGAATAGCAAGAAGAGATAAGAATGCCTTCAGCGATCAATGCAAAGAAATAGAGGAAAACAACAGTATAGGAAAGACTAGAGATCTCTTCAAGAAAATTAGAGATACCAAGCGAACATTTCATACAAAGATGGGCTCCATAAAGGACAGAAATGGTCTGGACTTAACAGAAGCAGAAGATATTAAGTAGAGGTGGCAAGAATATACAAAAGAACTGTACAAAAAAGACCTTAATGACCAAGATAATCACGATGGTGTGATCACTCATGTAGAACCAGACATCCAGGAATGTGAAGTCAAGAGGGCCTTAGAAAGCATCACTACGAACAAAGCTAGTGGAGGTGATGGAATTCCAGTGGAGCTATTTCAAATCCTGAAAGATGATGCTGTGAAAGTGCTGCACTCAATAAGCCAGCAAATTGGGAAAACTCAGCAGTGGCCACAGGACTGGAAAAGGTCTGTTTTCATTGCAATCCCAAAGAAAGGCAATGCCAAAGAATGCTCAAACTACTGCTGAATTGCACTCATCTCACACGCTAGTAAAGTAATGCTCAAATTTCTCCAAGCCAGGCTTCAGCAATACGTGAACCATGAACTTCCTGATGTTCAAGGTGGTTTTAGAAAAGGCAGAGGAACCAGAGATCAAATTGCCAACATCTGCTGGATTATGGAAAAAGCAAGAGAGTTCCAGAAAATCATCTATTTCTGCCTTATTGACTATGTCAAAGCCTTTGACTGTGTGGATCACAATAAACTGTGGAAAATTCTGAGAGAGATGGGAATACCAGACCACCTGACCTGCCTCTTGAGAAATCTATTCAGGTCAGGAAGCAACAGTTATAACTGGACATGGAACAACAGACTGGTTCCAAATAGGAAAAGCAGTAGGTCAAGGCTGCATATTGTCACCCTGCTTATTTAACTTCTATGCAGAGTACATCATGAGAAATCCTGGGCTGGAAGAAGCACAAGCTCGAATCAAGATTGTCGGGAGAAATATCAATTACTTCAGATATGCAGATGACTCCACCCTTATGGCAGAAAGTGAAGAGGATCTAAAAATCCTCTTGATGAAAGTGAAAGTGGAGAGTGAAAAAGTTGGCTTAAAGCTCAACATTCAGAAAATGAAGATCATGGAATTTGGTCATATCACATCATGGGAAATAGATGGGGAAAGAGTGGAAACAGTGTCAGACTTTATTTTGGGGGGCTTCAAAATCATTGCAGATGGTGACTGCAGCCATGAAATTAAAAGATGCTTACTCCTTGGAAGAAAATTTATGACCAACCTAGATAGCATATTCAAAAGCAGAGACATTACTTTGCCAACAAAGGTCCGTCTAGTCAAGGCTATGGTTTTTCCAGTGGTCATGTATGGATGTGAGAGTTGGACTGTGAAGAAAGCTGAGTGCCAAAGAATTGATGCTTTTGACGTGTGGTATTGGAGAAGACTCTTGAGAGTCCCTTGGACTGTAAGGAGATGCAACCAGTCCATTCTGAAGGAGATCAGCCCTGGGATTTCTTTGGAAGGAATGATGCTAAAGCTGAAACTCCAGTACTTTGGCCACATCATGTGAAGAGTTGACTCATTGGAAAAGACTCTGATGCTGGGAGGGATTGGGGGCAGGAGGAGAAGTGGACGGCAGAGGATGAGATGGCTGGATGGCATCACTGACTCGATGGATGCGAGTCTGAGTGAACTCCGGGAGTTGGTGATGGACAGGGAGGCCTGGCGTGCTGTGATTCATGGGGTCGCAAAGAGTTGGACACGACTGAGCGACTGAACTGAACTGAACTGAACTGTTGTTCCATGTCCAGGTCTAACTGTTGCTTCCTGACCTGCATACAGATTTCTCAAGAGGAAGGTCAGGTGATCTGATATTCCCATCTCTTTCAGAATTTCCCACATTTTATTGTGATCCACCCTGTCAAAGGCTTTGGCATAGTCAATAACGCAGAAATAAATGTTTTTCTGGAACTCTCTTGCTTTTTCCATGATCCACTGGATGTTGGAATTTGATCTTTGGTTCCTCTGCCTTTTCTAAAACCAGCTTAAACATTTGGAATTCAGGGTTCATGTATTGGTGAAGCCTCATTGGAGAATTTTGTGCATTACTTTACCAGCATGTGACATGAGTGCAATTGTGTGGTAGTCTGAGCATTCTTTGGCATTCCGTTTCTTTGGGATTGAAAGGAAAATTGAAAAGTTTCCAGTCCTGTGGCTACTGCTGAGTTTTCCAAGTTTGCTGGCATACTGAGTGAAGTATTTTCACAGTATCATCTTTTAGGATTTGAAATAACTCAACTGGAATTCCATCACTTCCACTAGCTTTGTTCATAGTGATGCTTCCTGAGGCCCATTTGATTTCACATTCCAGGATGTCTGGCTCTAGGTGAGTGATCACACCATTGTGATTATCTGGGTTATGAAGATATTTTATGTATAGTTGTTCTGTGTATTCTTGCCACCTCTACTTAATATCTTCTGCTTCTGTTAGGTGCATACCATTGCTGTCCTTTTTCAGCCCATTTTTCCGTGAAATGTTCCCTTGGTATCTCTAATTTTCTTTAAGAGATCTCTAGAGTTTCTCATTCCATTGTTTTCCTACATTTGTTCACACTGATCACCAAGGAAGACTTTCTTATCTCTCCCTGATATTCTTTGGAACTCTGCATTCAAATGAGTGTATCTTTCTTTTTCTCCTTTGCTTTACGCTTCTGTTCTTTTCATAGCTATTTGTAAGGCCTCCTCATTCAGCCATTTTGCTTTTTTGCATTTATTTTTCTTGGGGATGGTCTTGATTCCTGTCTGTTGTACAATGTCATGAAGCTGTGTTCATGGTTCATCAGGCACTCTGTCTATCAGATCTAGTCCCTTAAATTTCTCACTTCCACTGAATAGCCGTAACGGATTTGACTTAAGTCATACCTGAATGGTCTAGTGGTTTTCCCTACTTTCTTCAATTTACGTCTGAATTTGGCAATAAGGAATTAATGATCTGAGCCACAGTCAGCTCCTGGTCATGTTTCTGCTGACTGTATAGAGCTTCTCCATCTTTGGCTTCAAAGAATATAATCAATCTGATTTCAGTGATGACCATCTAGTGTTGTCCATTTGCAGAGTCTTCTCTTGTGTTGTTGCAAGAGAGTGATTGCTCTGACCAGTGCATTTTCTTCGCAAATCTCTATTAGACTTTCCTCTGCTTTATCTTGTACTCCAAAGCCAAATTTGCCTTACATCAGGTGTTTCTTAATTTCCTACTTTTGCATTCCACTCCCCTATAATGAAAAGAACATGTTTTTTGGGTGTTAGTTCTAGAAGTCTTGTAGGTCTTCAGAGAACTGTTCAACTTCAGCTTCTTCAGCATTACTGGTTGGAGTATATACTACGATTACCATGATATTGAAAGGTTTGCCTGGGATAAAAACAGAAATCATCATGTCGTTTTTGAGATTACATCCAACTTCTGCATTTAGGACTCTTTTGTTGTTTATGATGGCTACTGTGTTTCTTCTAATGGATTCTTGCCCACAGTAGTAGATATAATGGTTATCTGAATTAAATTCATCCATTCCAGGTCATTTTAGTCCGCTGATTCCTAAAATGATGACGTTCACTCTTGCCATATCCTTTTTGGTCACTTCCAATTTGCCTAACATTCATGGACCTAACATTCCAGGTTCCTACACAATACTGCTTTTTACAGCATTGGACCTTGTTTCCATCACCAGTCACATGTACAACTGAGTGTTGTTTTTGCTTTGGCTCTGTCTCTTCATTTATTCCAGGCTTATTTCTCCAGTGATCTTCTAGCATATTGGGCACCTACTGACCTGGAGAGTTCATCTTTCAGAGTCTTATCTTTTTGCCTTTTCATTAGTGTTCATGGGGTTCTCAGGCAAGAATACTAAGTTATTTGGCATTCCCTTTTCCAATGGACCACATTTAGTATACAAAAACTTATGCCTCGGTTTACTCATCTTTTAATACATTAAATGGAAATTATGATATCTATAATTATGAATAAGAAATGAATATAATGTACCTATTATGATGCTTTATAAGTTTTAATTGGAATTTGTTGTTTGATATCTGTTTTGGAGTCAGGATTAGCTATTTTGCTGCCTATGTCACTAACATCAGCCTTATTACTTCTATAATTACTGTTACCACTCTTTATGCCCACTACTTACCATTGCTTCTGATGGGTTAGATGCATAACCTCTCTTCACCAGACTATCCTGAAAAGGAAAAGGATAATCTTATATTTTAGCTTTCATTATAGTCTTTTCTTCTGTATAAGCTTCCCTTGAGCTTTGTTAGTGGACGCTTGAATCCTACCCATATTTAGTCACAGTGCCAGAAGAGCTCCCAGAGTTTAGGGTATTCATTTCTCTTTCCCTCTACCTAAACAAGCACACCGAGAAGACAATGGCAACCCACTCCAGTACTCTTGCCTGGAAAATCCCATGGGTGGAGGAGCCTGGTAGGCTGCAGTCCATGGCGTCGCTAAGAGTCGGACACGGCTGAGTGACTTCCCTTTCACTTTTCACTTTCATGCATTGGAGAAGGAAATGGCAACCCACTCCAGTGTTCTTGCCTGGAGAATCCTAGGGATGGCAGAGCCTGGTGGGCTACCGTCTGTGGGGTCACACAGAGTTGGACACGACTGAAGTGACTTAGTAGCAGCAGCAGCAGCAAACAAGCACACAATACATTTCTTTGTGACTCTTAATTTTAGTGTCTATTTGATATTCCCCCATCTATAGGTGCAGTGAGCAAGGCTCCTAATGACTTATCCCTCCTTATCATGGACTTTCCAGTAGGTAAAATATCTCTTCTAGAGTCTTAGAGACATCACATCTAAGATTTGCAATTGCCTATAGGAGGCTTTCTATCTGGCGATTTGTCTTTTAGTACTTCCTACTCTGGCTAGGAACCTGCAATGTTAGGTCCATGAGTCAAGATAAATTAGAAGTGGTCAAACAGGAGATGACAAGAGTGAACATCGATATTTTAGGAATCAATGAACTAAAGTGGACTGGAATAGATGAATTTAATTCAGATGTCCATTATATCTACTGCTGTGGGCAAGAATCCCTTAGAAGAAATGGAGTAGCCCTCATAGTCAACAAGAGAGTCCAAAGTGCAGTACTTGGGTGCAATCTCAAAAATGACAGAATTATGTCTGTTTTTTCCAAGCAAACAGTTCAATATTACAGTAATCCAAGTTTATGCCCCAACTACTAATGCGAAAGAAGCCAAAACTGGACAGTTCTGTGATGACCTACAGACCCTCTAGAACTAACACCAGAAAAAAGATGTGCTTTTCATTTTAAGGCACTGGAATGGAAAAGTAGGAAGTCAAGAGATACCTGGAGTAACAGACAAGTTTGGTCTTGGAATACAAAATGAAGCAGGGCAAAGATTAAGACATTTTCTAAGAGAACACACTGGTGATAGCCAACATCCTCTTTCAACAACACAACAGATGACTCTACACATGGACATCACCAGATGGTCAATACCAAAATCAGATTAATTACATTCTTTGCAGCCAAAGGTGGAAAATCTCTATCAGTTCAGTTCAGTTCAGTTGCTCAATTGTGTCTGACTCTTTGTGACGCCATGTCTGCAGCACGCCAGGCCTCCCTGTCCATCACTAATTCCTGGAGTTTACTCAAACTCATGTCCATTGAGTTGGTGATGCCATCCAACCATCTCATTCTCTGTCATCCCTTTCTCCCGTCTTCAATCTTTCCCAGCATCAGAGTCTTTTCAAATGAGTTAATTCTTCACATCAGGTGGCCAAAGTATTGGACTTTCAGTTTCAATATCAGTCCTTCAATGAACATCCAGGACTGATCTCCTTTAGGATGGGCTGGTTGGATCTCCTTGAAGTCCAAGGGACTCTCAAGAGTCTTCTCCAACACCACAGGTCAAAAGCATCAATTTTTCTGTGCTCAACTTTCTTTATAGTCCAACTCTCACATCCATACATGACTACTGGAAAAACCATAGTCTTGACTAGACGGACCTTGTTGGCAAAGTAATGTCTCTGCTTTTTAATATGCTGTCTATATTGGTCATAACTTTCCTTCCAAGGAGTAAGCATCTTTTAATTTCATGGTTGCAGCTACCATCTACAGTGATTTTGGAGCCCAGGAGAATAAAATATGTCATGGTTTCCATTTTTTTCCCCTTCTATTTTCCGTGAATTGTTGGGACCAAATGCCATGAGCTTAGTTTTTTGAATGTTGAGTTTCAGGCCAGCTTTTTCGTTTTCCTCTTTCATCCTCATCAAAGTAGTCTTTAGATCTTCTTCACTTTCTGCCATTAGAATGGCATCATCTGCATATCTGAGGTTGTTAATGTTTCTCCCAGCAATATTGATTTCAGGTTGCAATTCTTCCAGCCCATCATTTCACATGATGTACTCTGCATATAAGTTCACCAAGCAGGTGACAATATTTAGGCTTGTCATACTCCTTTCTCAATTTTGAACCATTCTGTTGTTCCATGTCTGCTTTTAACTGTTGCATTTTGACCTGCATATAGGTTTCTCAGGAGACACGTAAGGTGGTAAGATATTCTCTTCTTTTTAAGAATTGTCCACAATTTGTTGTGATCACCACAGTCGAAGACTTTAGGATAGTCAATGAAGCCAAAATAGATATTTTTCTGAATTCTTGTGTTTTCTCTGTGATTCAAGGAATTTGGCAATTTGATCTCTGATTCCTCTGAATTTTCTAAACCTAGCTTGCACATCTGGAAATTCTCAGTTCACATACTGCTGAAGCATAGTTTGAACGGTTTTGAGCATGACTAGTCTTCGTTTTGTTTTTTTTTTTTTTTTGAGACTGAGCCAGACTTGCCTGTGAGTGTTGCCTGCTTGGAAATATCCAATAAAGGTGTGGGTTAACAATGACCTCATGCAGAGTCAGGGGCACTGAGAGCATTTGTTCTATGCTCATTCATCAGAGGGCAAATAGAAGAATCAAGAACTTCAATCCCATGGCCTCCAGAGTGAAAATCACAATCATAGAAAAGTAATCAAATGATCATATGGATCACAGCCTTGTGCAACTCAACAAAACTATGAGCCATGCTGTGCAGGGCCACCTAAGATGGATAGGTTATGGTGGAGAGTTTCTGACAAAATGTGATGCACTGGAGAAGTGAATGGCTAACTACTTTTGTATTCTTGCCTTGAAAACCTCATGAAGAGTACAAAATGGCAAAAAGACATGCCGCTGAAAGATGAGCCCCCCAGATCAGTAGGTGTCCAAAATGGGATACAGATTATAAAAATAAGAAAAGGAGGAAAGATTAGTAGAAGGAAAAACACTAGCTAATCTCTCTCAAAAATTTTATCTGGAACTGGCCTTAGATGAGATATGATTTACATTCAGAAAACAGTTATCACCTAGAATAGTTAATGCTAATTGTTATACTGCTGGGCCCGGACCCAGGCGTGCCCTCCGGCGACCTCCAAGCCACCGTCTGGGCCGGTCCCCACCTCTGGAGTGGGGCCGAGGGCGAAGCAAACGCTCCTGAGGATAGCCCAGGAGGAGTCCTGACCGCCGAGCCCGAGTCCAGGCGCTCCGGGCAGGGAAGACCCTCTCCCTGCCCACCGCGGCGGCCTGGCAGGGGCACGGGGAGATGCTGGTCGACCCGGTTAGGCGGCCCCTCAAGCCGGCTCCGGTGCGCCGCGAAGGTCACCCTCCTCAGAAACCTAGAGAACCAATCTCTGGCGACAGCAGGACTGTCCCTAGGCCTCAGCGCCACCGGGACTGTCGCTGCCAGCATCACCGGTGTCTGAGAGCTCTGCCTTGGGCCCAGAGGCTGAGTCACAATCCTCCTGAAGGCCTTGCCGAAGCTCTTTTAATGTATTTAAATTCATTTTGGCCTGATTCTGATACTGAAACAGGTAAAATATGCAGTTTCTAAAATCTCATTTAGTTACTCAAGAAATATCTCTTAGGCACCCACTGTGTACCAGCTATTAGGTACCTGAGATGTATCAGTGAAACAATAGACTGAAGATTAAGAACACTGATCTTAACAGAACTTAAAATCTATTTGAGGGAGATATAAAATATAACTTTATAGTGTGTTAAAAGTTGAGCCATGCCATGGGTAAAGGAAGAGCACAGGGTGAGTGACTGGAGTCTTAGGGAAACTGGGATGATTGTAGGTTTAAACAGTGTACTAGAGTTTGTGTCATTGAGAAGGTGACATTTGAGTTAGCTTTGAAGGTAGAGAGGGATTTAGCTATGCAGAAAACTGGGAGAAGAATATTTCAATCAAAGGAAACAGCCACTATGAAAGACATTAAGAAGAACTACCTGTGCTGAGTGAGTGGAAAACAGTAAGTGAGGAGGTGAGAAAGATAAGAAGGAAAAGGTCTACTGTATGGCCTTTGGTTTTCTTATAGAAATTTGGAGTAATTGGAAGGTTTTGAGCAGAAAAATGAGATCTGATCCACATTTATCTTAATGATGCCACTCTGGCTGTTGTGTTGAGAACAGATTTCAGGGGTGGAAGAGTGGAAGCAGAGAGAATAAGAGGTTATTACAACTAATTTATATGGGATATGACTGTGGACCAGGAAAAGCAGAAGAAATGATGCTGCTGGTTATTTTTTGAAGGGAGCATCTACAAGAATCCCTGATGGATGGGACATAGGGTATGAAATAGAAAAGTTGAAGATGTCACCAATACATTTGGCCTGAGCAATGAGCAGCAAACATGGTAGAGTAGAAACACCCTGAGCTCAGCTTCTCCCATGAGCACAAAAACATCACAAAAAGCTGCAGAACAACCATCAGTGAAAGATATTGGAACCTACCAGAGAAGATCTTCTACAAATAAAGTCATAAAGAAGAATAATGATAAGACAGGTAGGCACTGTGGACTTATGATATATCAACTCCCATAAATCCAGGTGGGAGACCCAGAAACTAGAGAACAATTATATTGCAGAGGTTCTCCCATAAAAGTAAGAGCTCTGAGCCCCACATCAGCTTCTGCAGCTTGACTGTCCAACACCAAGAAGAGGAACTCGCAAAGAATATGGCTTTGAAAGCCAGTGAGGCTTAGTTTCAGGAACTCCAAAAGGCTGGGTGGTGGAGGGGGCAGGGGTTAGAGAGACTTTACCCTTAAGAGATGCCAATGAAATGTCACATGCAAAAGGAAAAGGGGGAAAAAAGTAACTCGGTGGGAATATGGACAAGAACCACCTGTTGGACGGTCTTGTGTGGAAGCTGTGGCTCTGATGAGAGACATATTAGGAAGTTGTATGTGTCTGCACCCTCCTAGTGGCTGACATCTTGGGTCATTAGCACCAAAATGTAGTCCCAGCCAACAGCCTGCATCTCCAGTACAAGGATGCGTCAGGAAAAATAACTAGCTGGACAGGGACACAGCCCCACCCATAAGCAGATAGGCTGCCTAAAGTTATCCTGGGCCAACAGCCACTTCATGATGCGCCCCTAGACACAGCCTTGTCCACCAGAGGGACAAGGCCCAACTACACACACCAGTGGGCCCTACAACCAGTAAGCCTGCACAAGTTTCTAGACCACCCCACTCATCAAGAGGCAGACATCAGAAGTAATAATAATAATAATAATAATAATAATAAACAAAAATAAAATACAACAGATTGTTGGGAAAAAAAATGCAGGCTAGACCTTACCTTAGAAACTTGGCTCTTATGTGAAAAGGGGCATGTATTCTGGGGCCACATAGGATATCTCCAGTAGAGGGCTACTTCTCCAAGGTTGAAAAATGTAACTAACACCACATAACTAAAAATACAAACAGCAACTTAGATATAATGAAGTGGCAGAGGATTATATTTCAGATGAAAGAGTAATACAAAACCCCAGAAGAACTAAGTGAAAATATACTAGAAAGAATCAATAGAAGATTAAATGTTGCAGAAGAATGGATCATAAAGCTGGTAGACAGAGAAAAATAAATTACTACTGCAGAACAGAAAAAAAGAAAAATGAATGAAAAGAAATGAGGACAGTTTAAGAGACCTTTGGGACATTAAGCACACTGATATTTGCATTATAAGGTACAAGAAAGAGGAGAGAGAGAGAGAAAAGACCCTAGAAAATATCTGAAGAGATAATGAGCTGAAAACAATTTCTTAACTTGGGAAAGGAAACAGTCACCCAAGTCCAGGAAATGCAGAGAATATCATACAGGGTTAACCCCAAAGAGAGACATACTGAGGCAGCTTATAATTAAAATGACAAAAAATAAAGAGAGAGACTACTAAAGGCAACAAGAGAAACATAAATAACATACAGGGAGCTTCCATAAGACTATCAGCTGATTTTTCAAAAGAAAATCTGCATGCTAGAATAGAATGGCACAATATATTTAAAGTAATGAAGAGAGAACTCTACAACCAAGAATACTGTACCCAGCAAGGCGCTTCAGATTTGATGGAGAAATCAAGAGCTATACAGATAAGCAAAAGCTAAAAGCACCACTAAACCAGCTTTACAAAAAAATATTAAAGGAAATTCTCTAGGTGGAAAAAAAAAGGTCACAACTAGAAACAAGAAAATTAAGAGAATGAAAAAGCTCACCAGTAAAGGCAAGCATATACTAAAGACAGGGAATAATACACAAAAAAACTCATAGGGAGTTTAAAAGACAAAAGTAATAAAATCACATGTATCCACAATAAGTGGCTAATGGATACACAAAATAATTATAAGGAAATATGGTATCAAAAACAGCAATCATTAGTGGCTGCTGCTACTGCTGCTGCTAAGTCGCTACAGTTATATCTGACTCTTTGTGACCCCATGAATTGCAGTACGCCAGGCCTCCCTCTCCATCACCAACTCCCGGAGTTCACTCAAATTCATGTCCATCAAGTCCGTGATGCCATCCAGCCATCTCATCCTCTGTCGTCCCCTTTTCTGCCTTCCCCCAATCCCTCCCAGCATCAGAGTTTTCTCCAATGAGTCAACTCTTCACATGAGGTGGCCTAAGTACTGGAGTTTCAGCTTTAGCATCATTCCTTCCAAAGAACACCCAGAACTGATCTCCTTTAGAATGGACTGATTGGATCTCCTTGTAGTCCATGGGACTCTCAAGAGTCTTCTCCAACACCACAGTTCAAAAGCATCAATTCTTTAGCGCTCAGCTTTCTTCACAGTCCAACTCTCACATCCATACATGACTACTGGAAAAAGCATAGCCTTGACTAGACGGACCTTTGTTAGCAAAGTAATGTCTCTGCTTTTTAATATGCTATCTAGGTTGGTCATAACTTTCCTTCCAAGGAGTAAGAATCTTTTAATTAAGAGATTAGCAACATCACACACACACACACACACACACACACACATACATATAGTCTCTCTCTATTTATAGAGAGAGAATGTAAGGGGAGACAGACAGAGAGGGCAAGAGACAGAGAAAGGAGAGAGGGAGACTCTTATAGTAAAACATGGTAATTTCAGGCCAAATATCTATGGTAGATATACATACAAAAAAGAAAAGGAATCCAGACATAACACTAAAGATGGGCATCAGATTACAAGAGAAAAAAAATCACAAGTAGAAAGATGAAAAGAAGACCTAGAAAAACAAATTCAAAACAAATAACAAAATGGCAACAGCAACATGCATATCTATAATTATCTTAAAAATAATGGACTAAATGCTTCAACCAAAAGACAGACAAGTTGAATAGACAAAAAACAAAAAACAACAACAAACAAAAACAAAAACAAAAAAACCCACAAAAACAATAACAAAAAACCCCACACAAACAATAACAACAACAAAAAGATAACCAAGACTTGTATGTATGTTGCCTATAAGAGACTCACTTCAGATCTAGAGATACACACAGACTGAAAATGAGGGGTTGGAAAGAGGTTATTCATACAAATGGAAATCATAAAAAGGCTGCAGTAGCAATACATATATTAGAAAAAAATGGAGACTGTTGCAAGCATAAAGTAGGACACTATATAATAAGTAAAGGATCAATCTAAAAAGAAGCTCTAACAACTGTAAATACATATGTATGCAACAGAAGAAAACTCCCATATATAAAGGAAATGTTAACAGATGTAACATTGGAGCAATCAATAGTAACACAATAATATGGGGGGGATTTCAGCATTCTTACATCAAGCGACAGATCATCTAGACAGAAAAATCAATAAAGAAACACA
Organism: Ovis canadensis; assembly: GCF_042477335.2. Lineage (NCBI taxonomy): Eukaryota > Metazoa > Chordata > Mammalia > Artiodactyla > Bovidae > Ovis > Ovis canadensis. The sequence continues at coordinate 9,338,827 of NC_091259.1, forward strand.
GGACTTAAATGACACTTTAAACCAGATGGAATTCATGGATATTTATAGAGCATTCCATCTGAAAGCAGCAGAATACACATTCTTTTCAAGTGTACATGGAACATTCTCCTGGATAGATCACATGCTGGGCCACAAAGCAAGCCTTGGTAAATTTAAGAAAACTGAAGTCATATCAAACATTTTTACCACAATGCTTTGAGGCTAGAAACCAACAACAAACAGAAAACTGCAAAAAAACACTAACATGTAGAGGCTAAACAATATGCTACTAAGCAACCAATGTCAATGAAGAAATCAAAGGAAAAAATTAAAAAATCAGTTTAGTTTAGTTCAGTCACGTAGTCATGTCTGACTCCTTGCGACTCCATGGATTGCAGCATGCCAGGCATCCCTGTCCATCACCAACTCCTGGAGCTTACTCAAACTCATGTCCATTGAGGCGGTGATGGCATCCAACCATCTCATCCTCTGTTGCCCCCTTCTCCTCCTGCCTTCAATCTTTCCCAGAGTCAGGGTCTTTTCAAAAGTGAGTCAGTTCTTTGCATCAGGTAGTCAAAGTATTGGAGTTTCAGCTTTAGCATCAGCCCTTCCAATGAATATTCAGGACTGATTTCCTTTAGGATGGACTGGTTGGATCTCCTTGCAGTCCAAGGGACTCTCAAGAGGTTTTTCCAACACTATAGTTCAAAAGCATCAATTCTTCAGCACTAAGCTTTCTTTATAGTCTAACTCTCACATCCTTACATAACTACTGGGAAAACCATAGCTTTGACTAGATGGACCTTTATTGGTAAAGTAATGTCTCTGCTTTTTAATACTGTCTCGGTTGGCCATAGATTTTCTTTCAAAGAGCAAGTGTCTTTTAATTTAATGGCTGTTTAGAGACAAATGAAAATGAAAACCAAAACTTATGGAATGAAGGAAAAGCAGTACTAAAAGGGAGATTTCTAGAGATAGAAGCTTTCCTCAGGTAACAAGAAAAATCTTAACAACCTAACTTTACACCTAAATTGACTAGAGAAAGAAGAACAAACAAAGTCCACATTTAATAAAAGGAAAGAAATTATAAAGATTAGAAAAGACATAAGTAAGAGACTAAGAAAGCAATAGAAAAGATGAATGAAACTAAAAGTTCATTCTTCACAAAAATAAATGAAAAAAACAAAGCAAGTAGAATTTGAATATTTAACAGTTTCAATTTCCAATTTATCAGAAGTAAATTCTATGTAAGAAGTATTACTGACCAATCAAAAAATGTGTTCAAATAAAACAATCATTTGAAGTTAGAAGAAACATTAAATATTCTTTTAAAAATAACAAAAAAAATTGTAAACTGTTACTCAGTCTCTTCTTTTTATAAATTACTTTTCTTTTATTTTAATTGCAGGCTAATTACTTTACAATATTGTGGTCGTTTTGCCATAAATTCACATGAATCAGCCATGGGTGTCCATGTGTTCCCCATCCTGACCCTCCCTCCCACCTCATCTCATCTCTCATGGTTATCCCAGTGGACCAGTCCTGAGCACCCTGCTTCATGAATTAAACCTGGACTAGGGATCTATTTCACAGAAGTTAATATACATGTTTTAATGCTATTGTCTCAAATCATCCCACCCTCACCTTCTCCCACAGAGTCCAAAAGTCTGTTCTTTACATCTATGTCTCTTTTGCTGTCTTGCATACAAGGTCATCATTACTATCTTTCTAAATTCCATATATATGTGTTAATATACTGTATTGGTGTTTTTCTTTCTGACTTACTTTGCTCTGTATAATAGACTCCAGTTTCATCCACCTCATTAGAACTGATTCAAATGCATTCTTATTAATAGCTGAGTAATATTCCATTGTGTATATGTACCACAGCTTTCTTATCCATTCATCTGCCAATGGACATCTAGGTTGCTTCCGTGTCCTGGCTATTGTAAACAGTGCTGTGATGAACATTGGGGTACACGTGTCTCTTTCAATTCTGGTTTCCTCGGTGTATATACCTAGCAGTGGGATTGCTGGGTCATATGGCAGTTCTATTTTCAGATTTTTAAGGAATCTCCACACTGTTCTCCATAGTGGCTGTACTAGTTTGCATTCCCACCAACAGTGTCAGAGTGTTCCCTTTTCTCCACACCCTCTCCAGCATTTATTGTCTGTAGACTTTTTGATAGCAGCCATTCTGAATGGTGTGAGATGGTACCTCACTGTGGTTTTGATTTGCATTTCTCTAATAATGAGTGATGTTGAGCATCTTTTCATGTGTTTGTTAGCCATCTGTATGTCTTCTTTGGAGAAATGTCTGTTTAGTTCTTTGGCCCATTTTTTGATTGGGTCACTTATCTTTCTGGAATTGAGCTGCAAGTGCTGCTTGTATATTTTTGAGATTAATTCTTTGTCAGTTGCTTCATTTGCTATTATTTTCTCCTATTCTGAAGATTGTCTTTTCACCTTGTTTATAGTTTCCTTCGTTGTGCAAAGCTTTTAAGTTTAATTATATCCCATTTGTTTATTTTTGCTTTTATTTCCATTATTCTGGGAGGTGGGTCATAGAGGATCCAGCTGTAATTTATTTCAGAGGGTGTTTTGCCTATGTTTTCCTCTAGGAGTTTTATGGTTTCTGGTATTACATTTAGATCTTTAATCCATTTTGAGTTTATTTTGGTGTATGGTGTTAGAAAGTGTTCTAGTTTCATTCTTTTACAAGTGGTTGACCACTTTTTCCAGCACCACTTGTTAAAGAGATTTTCTTTTCTCCATTGTATATTCTCTCCTCCTTTGTCAAAGATAAGATGTCCATAGCTGTGTGGATTTATCTCTAGGCTTTCTATTTTGTTCCATTGATCTATATTTCTGTCTTTGTGCCAGTACCAGACTCTCTTGATGACTGTTGCTATGTAGTATAGCCTGAAGTCAGGCAGGTTGATTCCTCCAGTTCCATTTGTCTTTCTCAAGATTGCTTTGGCCATTCGAGGTTTTTTGTAATTCCATACAAACTGTGAAATCATTTGTTCTAATTCTCTGAAAAAAATACCGTTGGTAGCTTGATAGGGATGTCAATGAATCTATAGATTGCTTTGGGTAGTATACTCGTTTTCACTATATTGATTCTTCTGATCCATGAACATGGTATATTTCTCCATCTATTTGTGTCCTCTTTGATTTCCTTCATCAGTGTTTTATAGTTTTTTATATGTAAGTTTTTTGTTTGTTTAGATAGGTATATTCCTAAGTATTTTATTCTTTTCTTTGCAATGGTGAATGGAATTGCTTCCTTAGTTTCTCTTTCTGTTTTTTTATTGTTAGTGTATAGTAATGCAAGGGATTTCTGTGTGTTAATTTTATATCCTGGAACTTTACTATATTCATTAATTAGCTCTAGTAATTTTCTGGTGGAGTCTTTAGGGTTTTCTATGTAGAGGATCATGTCATCTGCAAACAGTGAGAGTTTTACTTTTTTTCCCAACCTGGATTCTTTTTATTTCTTTTTCTGCTCTGATTGATGTCACCAAAACTTCCAAAACTATGTTGAACAGCAGTGGTGAGAGTGGGTATCCTTGTCTTTTTCCTGACTTTAAGGGCAATGCTTTCAATTTTTCACCATTGAGGATAATGTTTGCTGTGTGTTTGTCATATATAACTTTTATTATGTTGAGGTATATTCCTTCTATGCCTGCTTTCTGGAGGGTTTTTTTTAAATCATAAATGGATGTTGAATTTTGTCAAAAGGCTTTCTCTGGATCTATTGAAATAATCATATGGTCTTTATCTTTTAATCTGTTAATGTGGTGTATCACACTGATTGATTTGCAAATATTGAATACTTGCATCCCTGGGATAAAGCCCACTTGGTCATGGTGTATGATCTTTTAAATATGTTGTTGGATTCTGTTTGCTGGAATTTTGTGAAGGGTTTTTGCATCTATGTTCACAAGTGGTATTGGGCTGTCATTTTCTTTTTTGTGGAATCTTTGTTTGGTTTTGGTATTAGGGTGATAGTGGGCTCATAGAATGAGTCTGGAAGTTTACCTTCCTCTGCAACTTTCTGGAAGAGTTTGAGTAGGATAGGTGTTAGCTGTTCTCTAAATTTTTGGTAGAATTCAGCTGTGAAGACTTATGGTCCTGAACTTTTGTTTGCTGGAAGATTTCTGATTACAGTTTTGATTTCTGTGCTTGTAATGGGTCTGTTAAGATTTTTTATTTCTTCCTAGTTGAGTTTTGGAAAGTATACTTTTCAAATAATTTTTCCATTTCTTCAAAGTTGTCCATTTTATTGGCATATAACTGCTGATAGTAGTCTCTTATGATCCTTTGTATTTCTGTGTTGTCTGTTGTGATTTCTGCATTTTCATTTCTAAATTTGCTTTTTTGATTCTTCTCCCTCTGTTTCTTGATGAGTCTGCCTAATGGCTTTTCTATTTTATTTATCCTCTCAAAGAACCAGCTTTTAGTTTTGTTGATTTTTGCTATAATCTCTTTTGATCTTTTGCATTTATTTCTGCCCTAATTTTTGTGATTTCTTTCCTTCTACTAACACTGGAGTTCTTCATTTCTTCCTTTTCTAGTTGCTTTATGTGTAGATTTAGGTTATTTATTTGATTTCTCTCCTGTTTCTTGAGGCAGGCTTGTATTGCTATGAACCTTCCCCTTGGCACTGCTTTTACTGAATCCCATAGGTTTTGGGCTGTTGTGTGTTCACTTGCATTCATTTCTATGCATATTTTGATTTCTTTTTTGATTTCTTCTGTGATTTTGCTGGTTAGCCAGAAGTATGTTGTTTAGCCTCCATATGTTTGTATTTTTCATAGTTTCTTTCCTGTAGGTGACATCTAATCTTACCACATTGTGATCAGAAAACATGCTTCAGATAATTCAATTTTGTTTTGAATTTACCAAGGTTAGATTTATGGCCCAGTATGTGATCTGTCCTGAAGAAAGTTCTGTGTGCACTTGAGAAAAAGATGAAATTCATTGCTTTAGGGTGAAATGTCTTATAGATATCAATTTGGTCTAACTGGTCCATTGTATCATTTAAAGTTTGTGTTTCCTTGCTAATTTTCTGTTTAGTTGATCTATCCATAGGTGTGAGTGGGGTATTAAAATTTTCCACTATTATTGTGTTACTTAATTTCCCCTTTCATATTTGTTAGCATTTGCCTTACATATTGCAGTGCTTCTATGTTGGGAACCTATATATTTATAATTGTTATATCTTCTTGTATTGATCCTTTGATCATTATGTAGTGTCCTTCTTTGTATCTTTTCAAGGCCTTTATTTCAAAGTCTATTTTATATGATATGAGTATTGCTACTCTTGCTTTCTTTTGGTCTATATTTGCGTGAAATATCTTTTCCCAGCCCTTCAGTTTCAGTCTGTATGTGTCCATTGTTTTGAGGTGGGTCTCTTGTAGACAGCATATAAAGGGGTCTTGTTTTTGTATCCATCCAGCCAGTCTTTGTCTTTTGGTTGGGACATTCAATCCATTTACATTTAAGGTAATTATCAATCAGTATGATTCCGTTGCTATTTACTTGTTGTTTTGGGTTCAATTTTATGCACCTTTTCTGTGTTTCCTGTCTAGAGAAGATCCTTTAGTATTTGTTGGAGAGCTAGTTTGGTGGTGCTGAATACTCAGCTTTTGCTTATCTGTAAAGCTCTTGATTTTTCCTTCATATCTGAATAAGATCCTTGCTTGGTACAGTAATCTGGGTTGTGAGTTTTTGTCTTTCATCACTTTAAGTATGTCCTGCCATTTCCTTCTGGCTTTAAGAGTTTCTATTGAAAGATCAGTTGTTATCCTTATGGGGATCCCCTTGTAGGTTAATTGTTGTTTTTCTCTTGCTGCTAGTAATATGAGTTCTTTGTGGTTTGATCTTCATTAATTTGATTAATATTGTGTTGGGGTGTTTCACCTTGGATTTTTCCTGTTTGGGACTCTCTTCTATTTTTTGGACTTGGGTGGCTATTTCCTTCCCCATTTTAGGGAAGTTTTCAAATATTATCTCAAGTATTTTCTCATGGCCTTTCTTTTCATCTTCTTCTTCTGGGACTCCTATGATTCAAATGTTGGGGCGTCTGATATTGTCCCAGATGTTTCTGAGGTTGTCTTCATTTCTTTTAACTATTTTTTTCTTTTTTCCTCTCTGCTTCATTTATTTCCACCATTCTATCTTCCACCTCACTTATCCTATCTTCTCCCCCATTTTTTTCTATTGGTTCCCTCTAGAGTGCCCTTTGGAAGGAATGATGCTAAAGCTGAAACTCCAGTACTTTGGCCACCTCATGTGAAGAGTTGACTCATTGCAAAAGACTCTGATGCTGGGAGGGATTGGGGGCAGGAGGAAAAGGGGACGACAGAGGATGAGACGGTAGGATGGCATCACCGACTCGATGGATGTGAGTCTGAGTGAACTCCAGGAGTTGGTGATGGAGAGGGAGGCCTGGCATGCTGCAATTCATGGGGTCGCAAAGAGTCAGACACAACTGAGTAACTACACTGAACTGAACTGAAAGTGCTTTAGATCTCAGCTATTGCATATTGATTGACTTTTTTTTTTATTTCTTCTAGGTCCTTGTTAAACCTTTCTTGCATCTTCTCAATCTGTGTCTCCAGACTATTTATCTGTAACTCCATTTTATTTTCAAATTTTTGGATTATTTTTACTATCATTATTCTGAATTCCTTTTCAGGTAGACTACCTAACTCCTCCTCTTTTGTTTGATTTGGTCGGCTTTTATAATGTTTCTTTACCTGCTGAATATTTCTCTGCCTTTTCATCTTGTTTAGATTGCTGTGTTTGGGGTGGCCTTCTGTGTACTGGAAGTTTGTGGTTCCTCTTTATTGTGGAGGTTCCTCCCTGTGGGTGGGGTTGGACGAGTGGCTTGTCAAGGTTTCCTGGTTAGGAAAGCTTGCTTCAGTGTTCTAGTGGGTGGAGCTGGATCTCTTCTCTCTGGAGTGCAATGAAGTGTCCAGTAACCAGTCTTGAGGTGTCTATGGGTTTGGTGTGACTTTTGGCCGCCTGTATTTTTGTGCTCAGAGTTATGTTCTTGTGTGGTTGGAGAATTAGCTTGGTTGGATGGAGCTCGGTTTCAGTGTAGGTATGGAGGCTTTTGGATGAGCTTTTGTTGATTAAGTGTAGGTCCCTGGAGTCAGGAGATTTCTGGTGATCTGAAGTTTTGGATTTAGGCCTCCTGCCTCTGACTTTCAGTCTTATTCTTGTAGTAACCTCAAGTCTTCTCCATCCATACAGCCCTGATGACAAAACATTTAGGTTAATGGTGAAAAGATTCTTCACAGTAAGGGACACCCAGAGAGGTTCAGAGTTACTTGAAGAAGAGAAGTGGGAGGAGGAACATAGAGGTGACCAGGAAGAGAAGAGGGGGTATCAAAAGGGGAGAGAGCAGTCTAACCAGTAATCAATTCCCTATTTGCTCTCCACAGTCTGGAACACTCAGAGAGGTTCATAGAATTCCATAGAGAAGAGAAAAGGGAGGAAGGAGATAGAGGTGACTAGGAGAAGAGGAGGGGGAGTCAAAAGGAGACAGACCAATCTAGCCTGTGATCAGTTCCCTAAGTTTTCTCCACAGCCTGGAACATACAAAGAGATTCACAGAGTTAAGTGGAGAAAAGAAGGGGAAGGGAGGAGATAGAGGTGACCTGGGGGAGAGAAAGGAGGGTCAAAAGGGGAGAGAGCAATCAAGCTTGTAATAACACTCCTAAGTAAAAATGGGTACTGAAGATTAGATTCTTAAAGATACAAAATTGATAAAAGTTAACAAAAAAATTACTGAAGATTAAAAATCTAGAGTAGAGGTTAGACTCTCAAAAATACAATATTAAAAAAAATCACAAAAATTATATTAAACAATATGAAATTTTCTTTAAAAATAGTCTCCCCCCCCAAGGTAACAGTAGGTTTTAAAAATGAAAATTAAAGGATTAATACAAAATTTAAAAATTAAAAAACAATAATAGTAACATATATTTAGGAATTTCTCTGCAGGTGTTGAGGACAGTGTGTGGTAGTTCAGTTTCAGATAGTTCCTTGTTCCACCTTATACTTTTTCTCAAAGTCTATAGGTCCCTTCCAATGTAGTCAGTGTTTACTACAGGTCTTTAATCTGTTGCACCTGTCATTTCCAGAGCCGTTCCCTCTTCTTGGTTTATTTTGGCTTCCTCTGTTTGCAACTTTCTTCAGTATCTAACTTCTGCCCTGACACAAATGGGCAAAGATGGTCATTTATTTAGGCTCACTTGTTCAATTGTGCTGTGGGAAGGGAGGAACACTGCAAACAAATATCACTAATGGGTGTGGGGCATGCTCACAGTGTCTGGGTCACACTGGGTTTGACCCTGCTTACAGCGTGTGTGGTTTCCGGGTCTACACTGCTTAGGTTCCAGGTTGCTCCGCTGGGGAACTTTCTGGGGTAGGCCCTGGGTTGCATGCACTTCCCAGATTTACACCACTCAGGTTCAGGTTCTTGGGTGCTCCACAAAGGCATAGACTCAGTTGGGCCTGCATTTTTGTGCCCATGTTTTGTGCCCTTCCCAGGTCTGAGCAACTCAGGTGACCAGGTGTTTGGCAAGGACACACTCCCCAGGTGCGGTGCATCTTATCACCACCCTAGTCCCAACCACTCTGTTTCCTGGTGTGCAGCTGCATCACAGGTGTGCGGTGTGTCTCTTCTGGGGAGCTGATCTCTGGCTGTGACCCCCCTGATGGATGTCAACCATCCAGGATCCCAGGAAGACTTGGTTAGTGACTGAGAGCCTCCTCACAGTTTGGTAGGGGATGCTGTCTGTCACCAAGTTTGCCCCTTTCTTTCTGGCTCTGGCTGGCACCCGCCTGCCTCCCTGCCTCTGGCGGGGGATGGGCCAGTCTGCAGCCGGCTAGGTCTCCTCTGGTATTTGCTCAATACTTTGTTCTGTGAGTGGGCCCAGCAGTGCCTTTAGGTTAGAGGTTTTCACGGGAAAATTCTCTCTCTCCCTCTCTCTTTCCTCCTCCCCCATCCAGCTATCCCTTGGTTTGGGTTGTTATCTCATGTTAGCTCCATCAGATTGCCCTCAGGGCATTCAGGCCCGGTCCTTACACTAAGCAATGCAGCCTGCACCTCCCTGTCCAGCTCCCCCTTCTTGCTGGTGTTGGACGCAAGCATCTGGGCTACTTCTCGTCTGGGAGTTGTAGTTAGACCCGTAATCTGTGGGTTTTATTTATTTATTTTTTCCTCCCGGTTATGTTGCCCCCCCCCCCCCCCGAGATTCCAAAACTCCCCACAGACCCACCAGTGAGAGGGTCTCCTTGTATTTGGAAACTTCTCTTGTAAGACTCCCTCCCTGGACGGGTCTCCATCCCTAAATCTTTTGTCTCTCTTTTTATCTTTTATATTTTGTCCTACCTCCTTTTGAAGACAATGGGCTGCCTTTCTGGGTATCTGGTGCCATCCACCAACGTTCAGAAGTTGTTTTGTGGTATTTACTCAGCATTCAAATGATCTTTTGATGAATTTGTGGGGGAGAAAGTGGTCTCCCCGTCCTATTCCTCTGCCATCTTAGGACCCCTCCCAGTCTCTTCAAGAATAAAAAGGGAGCGTGCCAAAATCAAGTAACTCAGAAATGAAAAAGAAGTGACAATTAACACCACAGAAGATATTAATACAAGGGATCATAAGAGACTACTATGAGCAACTACACACTAATAAAATGGACAAATTTGTCCAGCTCCTAGAAGAGCTGGACAAATTCTTAGAAAGGTACAATCTCCTAAGCTTGAAACAGGAAGAAATAGAAAATTAGAATGGGATAATTACTAGTACTGAAATTGAATTAATACTTTAGTAAAATAGATGGGGAAACAGTGGAAACAGTGTCAGATTTTATTTTTTTGGGCTCCAAAATCACTGCAGATGGTGACTACAGCCATGAAATTAAAAGATGCTTACTTCTTGGAAGAAAAGTTATGACCAACCTAGACAGTATATTCAAAAGCAGAGACATTACTTTGCTGACTAAGGTCCGTCTAGTCAAGGCTATGGTTTTCCCAGTAGTCATGTATGGATGTGAGAGTTGGACTGTGAAGAAGGCTGAGCACCGAAGAATTGATGGTTTTGAACTGTGGTGTTGGAGAAGACTCTTGAGAGTCCCTTGGACTGCAAGGAGATCCAACCAGTCCATTCTGAAGGAGATCAGCCCTGGGATTTCTTTGGAAGGAATGATGCTAAAGCTAAAACTCCAGTACTTTGGCCACCTCATGCGAAGAGCTGACTCATTGGAAAAGACTTTGATGCTGGGAGGGATTGGGGGCAGGAGGAGAAGGGGACGACAGAGGATGAGATGGCTGGATGGCATCACTGACTCGATGGACTTGAATCTGAGTGAACTCCGGGAGATGGTGATGGACAGGGAGGCCTGGCGTGCTGTGATTCATGGGGTCACAAAGAGTCGGACATGACTGAGCGACTGAACTGAACTGAACCCCCCAAATCCAGGACCAGATGACTTCACAGATGAATTTTACCATACATTTAGAGAATAAAATTCTCTGCCCTTCTGAAAACAGTCCAGAAAATTCCAGTGGAAGGAACATTTCTGAATTCATTCTAGGAGGTTATCATTACTTTGATACTAAAACCAGAAAAATAACACACAAAACACAAAAGTACAGGCCAGTATAGCAGATGCAAAAATCCTCAAGAAAATCCTAGCAAATTGAATCCAGCAGTGCGTTAAAAGTATTATATGCCATGATCAAGTGGGATTTATCTTAGGTAAACAAATATTTTTCAGTTTCTGAAAATTAACATACCACATTAACAAACTGAATGGTAAAACCATTTGATCAACTAAATACATGCATAAAAAGCTTGTGATAAAATTTCATACCAATTCATAACAAAAACTCCAGAAAATGGACATTCAACATAGTTTTGGAAGTCATAGCCATGGCAAACAGAAAAAAAGAACAAATAAAAGGAAACCATATTGGAAAAGAAGAACAAAAATAGTCACTATTAGAACAAAAAACTTTACAATTTTCATGGAAACACATAAGATCACAAATAGCCAAAGCTATCCTGCCAAAGAAAAATAGAGTTGGAGGAGTCAGCTGACTTCAGAATATACTGCAAAGCTACATCCATCAAAACAGTATGGTACTGGCACAAAAACTGAAATACAGATTACTGGAATAGGATAGAAAGTCCAGAGATATACCCAAACAACTATGGTCACCTAGTATATGACAAAGGAGGCAAGAATATAAAATGGAGAAAAGCCAGTCTCTTCAATAAGTGGTGCTAGGAAAACTAGACTGCTATTGAAATTAGAACACTCCATAACAGCATACATAAATATAAAGTCAAAATGGATTAAAGACCACAAGTAAGCCTGGATAGTTAAAAATCTTACAGAAAAATGTACGCAGAACACTTTTTGATATAAACCACAGCAAGATCTTTTTTGATCCACCTCCTAGAGTAATGAAAATAAAAACAGAAATAAACAAATGGGACATAATTAAGCTTCAAAGCTTTTGCACAGTGAAGGAAACCACACATAAAAGAAAACAATAACCCAGAGAATGTGAGAAATATTTGCAAATGACAAGGTATTAATCTCTAAAATATAAAAACTGCTTATGGAGCTCAAAATCAAAAGAGCAAACAAACTAATAAAAAAAAGGACAGAAAACCACAAAATTCTGTAAAGCATTATCCTTCAATTAAAAAAATAAAGTATCAAAATAAACAGGCAGAAGATATTTCTCCAAAATAGACATACAGATGGCATAATGCACATGAAAAGATGCTTGACGTTGCTAATTATTAGAGAAATGCAAATCAAAACTATAATGCAGTATAACTTCACACAGGTCAGAATGCCCATTATCAAAAATTCTACAAACAATAAAAGCTGGAGAGGATGTGGAGAAAATGAAAGCCCCTTTCACTTTGGTGGTAACATAGCTTGGTACAGTCATTACGGTGAACAGTAATGAGGTTCCTCAATAAAGTAAAAATAGAGCTAGCATATGAACCAGCCATTCCACTCCTGGGCATATATCTGCAGGAATCCAAAATTTGAAAAGATACATGCACCCCAATATTCATCGTGGCCCTATCCAGGACATGGAAGCAACCTATACATCCATCTACAATGGACTATTACTCAATCATAAAAGAGAAATAATGCCCTTTTTTAGCAACATGGATGGACCTAGACACTGTCATACTGAATGAAGTAAGTCAGGCAGTGAAGGGGAAATATCATATCTTATGTGTAATCTAAAAAATATGGTACAAATGAACTTATTTACCAAACAGAGATAGAGTCACAGACATAGAGAACAAACTTATAGTTACCAGGACAGGGGGAGATAAGAGGAAGCATAAATTGGGAGACTGGGATTGATATATACACACTGCATATGTGCTCAGTCACTCAGTCGTGTCTGACTCTTTGTGATACCTTGGACTCTAGCCCTCCAGGCTCCTCTGCCCATGGGATTTCCCAGGCAAGAATACTGGAGTGGGTTGCCATTTCCTACTCCAAGGGATTTTCTGTACCCAGGGATTGAACTCATGTCTCTTGTGTCTTCTGCATTGCAGGCAGATTCTTTACCATTGCGCCACATGGGAAGCCCCATATGCACACTACTATATATAAATTGATAATTAATAAGGACCTACTGTATAGCACAGGGAACTTTAATCAATACTCTGCAATGGCCTTTATGGGAAAAGAATCTAAAATCAAGTAGATATTCGTATATGTATAACAGATTCACTTTGTTGTACTCCTGAAATCCTAACAATACTGTATATCATTTATAACCCAATAAAGAAATGAAGAAAATTGAAATGTATTTATTTCTTTAAAAAGACCTCTAAAGATAGATTAAAAAAAAAAAAAAACCAACAAACTATCGGTGTTTGCAGATGACATGATCCTATGCACAGAAAAATCCTAAAGATACCACCAGAAAACTACTAGAGCTCATCAATGAATTCAGTGATGTAGCAAATTGAAAATTAATATGCAGAAATCTGTGCATTTCTATATGTTAACAAAAAACTATCAGGAAGAGAAATTAAGGAAAGAATCCCATTTACCACTGCATCAAAAAGAATAAAATACCTATGGCTAAAACTACCCAAGGAGGCTGAGATTCCTGTAGTCCAAAAAGTGTAAGAAGCTTATAAAAGAAATTGAAGATAACACAAACAGATAGAAAGATATATCATGTTCTTGGGTTGGAAGCATCAATACAGTTAACATGACTATATTACCCAAGACAATGTACAGATTCAATGCCATCCCAATCAAATTACCAATGGTGCTTTACATATAACTAGAAAAAACAAGTTTTCAATTTGTATTGAAACACAAAACACCACAAATAGTCAAAAAAAATTTGAGAAAAACGAATAAAGCTGGAGGGATTGTTCTCTGACTTCAGACTATACTATAGTGCTATAATAGTCAATGGTACTGGCAGAAAAACAGACACATAGATCAATGGAACTGTATAGAAATCCCATAAATAAACCCTTGAGCCTATGGTCAATTTATCTATGACGATGGGAGCAAGAATTCAGCTACATGTAAAAGAATGATATTGGCACATTCTCTAATACTACACATAAAAATAAACTCAAAATGAATTATGAATTTAAATGTAACACCAGATACTATAAAACTTCTAGAGGGAAACATATTTAGATCACTCTAATACCAATTGCAGCAATACTTTTTTGAATCTATTTTTTTAGATGTACAGAAATAAAAACAACAACAACAACAACAAAATGGTACCTAAATAAACCTAAAAGCTTTTGTGCCACAAAGGAAACCATAATCAAAACAAATCAGATGAAGTATAGAATGGGAGAAACTATTTGTAAACGATGAACCGATGAGGGATTAGTTTCCAAAATATCCAAAATGGCCTACATAGCTAAATATAAACTAAGCCCCCTGACTTATTTTCCCAAACTATAAACCCCTTTAAAGAGATAATGTAGGCATTGTACTTAGAAAGGAGTGAAAGTTGCTCAGTTGTGTCCAACTCTTTGCAACTCCATGGACTGTAGCCCACCAGGCTCCTCTGTCTATGAAATTCTCCAGGCAAGAATACTGGAGTCAGTTGCCATTTACTTCTTCAGGGGATCTTCCTGACCCAGGGATTGAACTGGGGTCTCCTGCTTTGCAGGTGGACTCTTTTCCACCTGAACCATGAGGGAAGTCCATAGTATTTAGTAAGAATCTAGCAATTTTAGCAGTTGTTACATTTTCTAGCTGGAAACTATAGAAATGGAAGGAATTCAGAAAGGACATAACATGGGTCTATTTTATGTTTGTCTGTCTTTAGTTTCTCAATTGCAAAGTTTTTGAAAAATCAAATAATTTCATATAGAAGAACATGCTATTTGAAAAGGCAGAGTATGACTCTGAAGTTATATAATAGAAAATATAGCAGGAGCTGCTAGAGAAGTTCTACACTGTTGTGAAAGTTATAGGTCCCACAACAAATTTTCCAACCTGGGGATCTGGCAAAGGGACCGAGAACCCCCAGGAAATTTGACTTTTAAGGCTAGTGGTATTTGATTACAGAATTTCCACAGGATGGGGAAAACAGACTCTTGGAGGGCACAAGCAAAACCTTGTGTGCAACAGGACCCAGGAGAAAGGAGAAATGACCCCACAAGAGACTGAGTCAGTGAGTTTCCTGGAGTCTTGCCTGTGACTGTCCAGGAGTCACCAGAGGAGGCATGGGTCAACAGTGGCCTTCTGTGGGGTCAGGGGCACTGAATAAAATAGTTTTGGAATAAGTATTTTGAAGGAGTTAGCCATTACTGCCATTACCCCTAGCCCCACCTACCAACAGAAAACTGGATTAAAGATTTAATGAGCATGGCCCTGCCTATCAGAGCAAGACCCAGGTTCCCACACAGCCAGTCCCTCCTATCAGGAAGCTTCCACAAGCCTCTTATCCTTATCCATCAGAGGGTAGACAACATGGAAACCACAATTAGAGAAAACTAACCAAACTGATCACTTGGATCAGAGCCTTGTATAACTCAATGAAACTATGAACCATGCTGTGTAGGGCCACCAAAGACAGAGGTCATGGTGGAGAGTTCTGGCAAAATGTGGTCCGCTGGAGAAGGGAACTGCAAACTACTTCAGTATTCTTGACTTGAGAACCCCGTGAACAGTATGAAAAGGCAAAAAGATGTGAGACGGAAAGAAGAACTCCCCAGGTTGGTAGGTGCCCAATATGCTACTGGAGAACAGTGGAGAAATAGCTCCAGAAAGAATGAAGAAACTGAGCAAGAGCAAAAACAACACAGAGTTGTGGATGTGACTGGTGTTGGAAATAAAGTTCAATGCTGTAAAGAACAATATTGCATAGGAACCTGGAATGTTAGGTCCATGAATCAAGGCAACTGGAAGTGGTCAAACAGGAGATGGCAAGAACGAACATCAACATTTTAGGAATCAGTGAACTAAGATGGATAAGAATGGGTGAATTTAATTCAGATGATCATTATATCTACTACTGCAGGCAAGAATCCCTTAGAATGAGCAGCCCTCATACTCAAAAAGAGTCCAAAATGCAGTACTTGGTTACAATCTCAAATATGACAAAATGATCTCTGTTCATTTCCAAGGCAAACCATTCAATATCACAGTAATCCAAGTCTATGCTCACATTACTAATACTAAAGAATCTGAAGTTGAATGGTTTTATGAAAACCTACAAGGCATTCTTGGAGAAGGCAACGGCACCCCACTCCAGTGCTCTTGCCTACAGAATCCCAGGAATGGGGGAGCCTGGTGGGCTGCCGTCTATGGGGTCGCACAGAGCCGGACATGTCTGAAGCGACTTAGCAGAAGCAGCACAAGGCATTCTAGAACTAACACCAAAAAAAGATGCCCTTTTCATCACAGGAGACGGGAATGCAAAAGTAGGAAGTCAAGAGATACCTGGAATAACAGGCAAGTTTGGCCCTGGAGTACAAAATGAAGCAGGGCAAAGATTAACAGAGTTTTGCCATGAGAATGCACTAGTCATGGCAAACACACTCTTCCAACAACACAAGAGAAGACTCTGCACATGGACATCACCAGATGGTCAATGCTGAAGTCAGATTAATTAAATTCTTTGCAGGCAAAGTTGGTGAAGATCTATACAGTCAGCAAAAACAAGACTAGGAGCTGGCTATGGCTCAGATCAAGAACTCTGTATTGCAAAATTCAGACTTAAATTGAAGAAAGTAGGGAAAACCACTAGACCATTCAGGTATGACCTAAATAAATCCCTTATGAGTATACAGTGAAAGAGATAAATAGATTCAAGGGACTAGATCTGATAGATAGAGAGACAGAAGAACTAAGGACAGAGGTTTGTAACACTGTACAGGAGGCAGTGATCAAAACCATCCCCAAGAAGATGAAATGCAAAAAGGCAAAATGATTGTCTAAGGGGGCCTTACAAATAGCTGTGGAAAGAAGTGAAGCTAAAGGCAAAAGACAGAAGGAAAGATAAACCTATCTGAATACAGAGTTCCAAAGAATGGCAAGGAGAGATAAGAAAGCCTTCCTAAGTGATCAATGCAAATAAATAGAGGAAAACAATAAAATGAGAAAGACTAGAGAGCTCTTCAAGAAAATTAGAGATACCAGGGAATTTCATGCAAAGATGGGCACAATAAAGGACAGAAACTGTATGGACTTAACATAAGCAGAAGATATTAAGAAGAGGTGGCAAGAATACACAGAAGAACTATACAAAAAAGATCTTAATGATCCAGATAACCATGATGGTGTGATCACTCACCTATAGCCAGATATCCTGTAGTCCAAAGTTAAGTGGGCCTTAGGAAACATCACCACTAACAAAGCTAGTAGAGGTGATGGAATTCCAGCTGAGCTATTTCAAATCCTTCAAGATAGTACTGGGAAAGGGCTGCACTCAACATGCCAGCAAATTTGGAAAATGCAGCACTGGCCATAGGACTGGAAAAGGTCAGTTTTCATTCCAATCCCAAAGAAAGGTAGCGCCAAAGGATGCTCAAAGTACCACACAATTGCACTCATCTCACACACCAGCAAAATAATGCTCAAAATTCTACAAGCTCGGCCTCAACTGCACATGAACCATGAACTGCCAGATGTTCAAGAAGAATTTAGAAAAGGCAGAGGAATCAGAGATCAAATTGCCAACATCTGTTAGATCATAGAAAAAGCAAGAGAATTGGAGAAAAAAACATCTACTTTTGCTTCACTGACTATGCTAAAGCCTTTGACTGTGCAGATCACAACAATCTGTGGGAAATTCTTAAAGAGATGGGAATACAAGACCACCTTACCTGCCTCCTCAGAAACCTGTATGCAGGTCAAGAAGCAATAGTTAGAGCTGGACATGTCACATGGTCTGGTTCCAAATATACAGCCAAATATGTCAAGGTTGTATATTGTCACCCTGCTTATTATCTTATGTGCAGAATACATCATGAGAAATGCTGGGCTGGATGAATCACAAGCTGGATGAAGGACAGGGTGGAATCAAGACTGCAAGGAGAAATATCAGTAACTTAACATATGCAGATGACACTGCCCTTATGGCAGAAAGCAAAGAGGAACTAGAGAGCCTCTTGATCAAGGTGAAAGACAAGAGTGCCAAAGATGGCTTAAACCTCAATGTTAAAAAAACTAAGTTTATGGCATCTGGTCCCATCACTTCAGGGCAAATAGATGGGGAAACATTGGAAACTGACAGACTTAATTTTCTTGGGCTCCAAAATGACTGCAGCCATGAAAGTAAAAGATGCTTGTTTATTGGAAGAAAAGTTATGACAAACCTCAATAACATGTTAGAAAGCAGAGACATTACTTTGGCGACAAAGTCCATATAGTCAAAGCTATGATTTTTCCAGTAGTCATGTATAGATGTGAGAGTTGGACTATAAAGAAAGCAGAGAGCTGAAGAATTGATGCTTTTGAGCTGTGGTGTTGGAGAAGACTCTTGAGATTCCCTTGGACGGCAAGGAAATCAAACCAGTCAATCCTAAAGGAAATCATTCCTGAATATTCATGAGAAGGACTGGATGCTGAAGCTGAAGCTCCAATACTTTGGCCACCTGATATGTAGAGCCTTATTGGAAAAGACCCTGGTGCTGAGGAAGATTGAAGGCAGGAGGAGAAGGGGACAACAGAGGATGAGATGGTTGGATGGCATCACCGACCCAATGGACATAAATCTGAGCATACTCCAGGAGATGGTGATGGACAGGGAAGTCTGACATGCTGTAGTCTATGGGGTCCAAAGAGTCAGACAGAACTTAGGAACTGAACAATAATAATAGCAACAGTATAAGTGTAAAACTCATAGAAAAAAGGAAATGCTGATCCCTAACACTGTCAGGGAAGAGTTTGTTTTAAAGAGTAATAAGAGTATGTCATATGGACAAGACAAGGAGGAAGCAGTACATGTGCTAAGGAAAAGGAAATAGCATGTGCAAAGGCAAAAAGGGCGACTGATAACAGCACTGATACAGTTAGGTACAGTTAACAACATACATAATATGTTCACTGGGTTTTTATCTTAAATTATGTTTGGGAAAAGGCAATGGCAACCCACTCCAGTACTCTTGCCTGGAAAATCCCACAGATGGAGGAGTCTGGTAGGCTACAGCCCATGGGGTTGCGAAGAGTTGGACACAACTGAGCAACTTCACTTTCACTTTTCACTTTCATGCATTGGAGAAGGAAATTGCAACCCGCTCGAGTATTTTTGCCTGGAGAATCCCAGGGATGGTGGAGCCTGGTGGGCTGACGTCTATGGGGTCGCACAGAGTCAGACATGACTGGCGCGACTTAGGAGCAGCAGCAGCGGCATGTGGAAGAGACAGGAAAAGTGATTTTTTTTTGGTTAAATAGTAGACAATGAAATAGGTAGATTTTAGTTAACAATTATATTTCCACTCTGAAATTTTTGATAAGCTATGGCCAGGCACAGTCTAGTACAGCATTTTCTGAGAAATATAATACTATGCAAATATATACATTTAAATTTCTTATTGGACTCATTTTAAAAATAAAAAAATTTACAGGTATAATTAATTTTAATAATATATTTCCTTAACATAATTATGCAATATATTATAATTCCAACTTTTTAGTATAATCAATATAAAATGATCAGTGTGACATTTTACATTTTATGTTAAATCTTCAAAATCATGTATATATTTTAAACTTAGAGCACATCTCAATTCAGATATTCTTTACCAGCAATATTCAATCTGTACTTATATATCAAAAAGTTTATAATTGAAAAAGTAGATTCACATCACTCAAGTTTCCCAAACATACTTAGACATTATCCATTAACTGAATTGAGTATTAGTTTTAAAATCAAAATTAAATACAATTAAAATTCAGTTACTCAGTTGTAGTAGCCAAATCTCAAGGGCTCATCTACCAAGTGGCTCCTGCAGTGAAACAAACTCAGTTCTAGAATAAGTATTAGGTCAATTTTCTTGCCTGAAATTACTATCTCAAAAATCAAATTCACAAGAAGACTACTATCAGGTTAGTAATGGGGTACTAATATTAATGTTAGGCATTTTGGATTATCTTTCATCTCTCCCTTGTTGCTCTGTGCTTACTCAGACAAGATACAGATGAGACCAAAAAAAGAGGGTATATGGAAAAGATCTCTCAGTCAGCAAAGAGACTAAGGTAATTGGAGGAAGCTTAAAGAGTTCACGACATAAAGGTAGAAAGTTCTTAATACTTACTGACTTACAAGGCCTTAACCCTTTTACGTAGGTAAATAAATAGATTTAAATAGTAGACAGACTCTGAAAAGGTCAGAAAGAGTCTGTTCATAATGCGGATGGATAGTCCTTTTGCCTTTTCAATACACTCACATAGAAAATGTCTACTACAAACAAAACCCCAAACTATAAAATACAAGGTGTCATATTTTTCCAAAAACAAAACTGTTTACATTTCAAAGAGCATTATTTCATAAGTGCTTCTATTTTATGGAAGAGAATTCCTTCAGGAATATTGAGCAAGTATTCACAATTCACCCAGAATATTCCTTTATTTAAGAAAACTCTTTTGAGTGCCTATTATATTTCAGGCACTGAAAAGAAATTTCAGCAGTGGACAAGGAAGACCTACCCACCTGGAATATGTGATAAGAGCTGTCAGAGGAAAGGAGCTAACTACCTTGGGAACATTCTGAAGTAGGGTTGGCAGATTTACCAAATAAAAATACAGGATGTCAAATATTACATAGGATACGGTTATTCTAAAAATTATGTTACATATCTGAACAACAAATTTAGTTGAGTATCCTGTCTTTTATCTGGCAAACCTACATTAGGGGGACAACTTATAAGTGGAGATAGGGCGAATGAAGAGAAAGGAAGGCTTACTTGGAAAATAACTTCTAAAACAAATTCTGGGCATAGCAGGGAATAGGCAGGGAGAAATCATTCTGAGTGGAAAAAATGCAATGCAAACTAAAAGTCCCAAGGCCACTGTTAAGTCCAGGAATTGAAAGAAGCCAAAGTAATTGGGGTAAGGAAGAAGGTAAATGAAAGAGGGGTAATGTTGATGAAAGATGAAGCCTGAGAGAAAAATAGAAGAAACTCTTATAAAGAGTTTGTACTTTATTATGAGTATGGTTCCACTAGTGACCTGTAAGCAGCCTGTCTTAGCTTCAGTACGAAGAATAGACTACAGTCCTCTTGGAGGTATGATTGACAGCCGAGTAAGGATGCTACTGATGTAACTGAGGATTTCAATGGCGGCCTGAACAAAGGCAATGGAAAAACAGACTCATTAGTAACACCAGAACTAGAATTTGAGATAGCAACTAAAGCCTCCGCAATTGCAAAGGGGATAGAGAAGAGAACTGAGAGGGAAGAAAACCAGGGGAAGCATTATAGAAATCAAATGAAGAAAGGTCAACAAGTCAAATATTTATGAGGAGGTAAGAGCTGAGAAGGCGATGGCACCCCACTCCAGTACTCTTGCCTGGCAAATCCCATGGATGGAGGAGCCTGGTGGGCTGCAGTCCATAGGGTCGCGAAGAGTCGGACACGACTGAGCGACTTCACTTTCACTTTTATGCATTGGAAAAGGAAATGGCAACCCACTCCAGTGTTCCTGCCTGGAGAATCCCAGGGACAAAGGAGCCTGGTGGGCTGCCGTCTATGGGGTCACGCAGAGTCGCACACAACTGAAGCGACTTAGCAGCAGCAGCATCAAGGGCTGAGAAGTGATGACTAGATTTAGTCGAAAGGAAATCACCAGTGACCTTTGGAGGGGTAGTTTTAGAGGGAATGACTGAAGCAAAATTAGGTCACCGTTGGCTGAGCAGAAGGTGATGCTGGGTTCGGAACCAGCTGAGGAAATGCGAGGGTTCCACTTCCTCTTTGCCCTTTTAACAGGTTTGGGTCAAGGACAGGAATGGTTTGGAGATGAAGCTGACTGTGCTCCAATCGGGCAGAACGGCGCAGCGGGCGACCGCCAGGGGCCAATCCTTCCCCACAGCGCTCTAGATTGACGGGGCCCGGCGCCAAGGAGCTCCGGCGGGAGGCCGAGTCACGGGGGGCGGAGTCAGGGCACTAACCCGGAACGGCTTGGGACGCGTTTTCCATTGTGAGGCCGGACCCGGGTGGGCCCTCAGCCAGAACGGCAGCGTCCTCCGGGCCAACGGACGAGCCTCGTTAGACGAGCGGCGGCCGCGGCAGCCAGTGGCGTAGAGGCAGGGGCGGGCCGAGTCCGTGGGCGGGGAATTGATAAAGCATCTCTGTTTGCCACCCCGCCCCATACACACCCCAGAGGCGACGGCGGGGAGGCGCTCCCCGGCCTGCAGGTGAGCGGCGGTGCCGCGAAAGAGGCTGTGAGAGGGGCGGCCTCTCCGCGGACGGTAGGTGCCAGCGGGGTGGTGTCAGGCCGCAGTCACCCCGCCGCTGGCTTTGGACCCAGCTTCGCCGCGTCGCGGACCACAACGCTCAGGAGAGATAGAACTCGCCGCTTCAGCCTGACCTGGGAGGGTGGGGAGGGCCCAGGCCTCTGCAGCAAGGCTGGAAAAGTTTCCAGGCCCCTCTCAGGGATCTGATTTGCGGAGCGAGCACTCTCTTCCAGGTTGCCCTGTATCCTGTCAGGTGCAGCTGTGGCTGTGGCCGAGTCTGCGGCGCGCCCCCTCCTCCTGGATGGCCTCCTGGGAAATCAGCCTTCCTGTATTCTCCCAAGGGGCTGTTCCAAAGGGAGAGGATGGGAGTGAAAGGTACTTTATTAATGTGATAACAGGGGACTCTTAAGTAAACTTTAGCCATTTACCTACCACAAGTTACAGGCAGGGAGTTGAATGTCCTCTGAGAGTATAGTAGAGACAGTAGGGCCCGGTGTTGGTGGGAGGTGGGACACCCACTTCAAAGAGGATTGGGGGAAGTTTGTAGATTTTGTGATGTTTTTCTTCATGCACAATCTAATGAGTACCTAAAAAAAATTTTTGACCCAGAATTTATTTCCGATTTTACTTAGACCTCTTAATTCTGTCTTATCATGCGGTATTTAGGAACTTCATTCTCAGGTGTTAGTCTTTAGAAAAAAATTACCCAGGTGTAATATGCCTTTGGTGGCACACCATCTTCACAAGGATTATGCAAGTGAACTACTTACACCTATTTTCACCCAATGAAGAATGATTGTGAAATGAGATTTCAGGAAAATGGCTGTTCTCTGTGATTGGGTATGGAAAAACTATGAATTTTTAGAGGTTGCAACTACTAAATTCCCTTTTGTAAAGATACGGAAGACAACCAATATAAAAGGGATAGTATTTGACATCTAATATGGCTTTTAAAAATATTTTGTGAGGTATTTAGCCCCAGCACCAAGAATACGTGCCTGGCACATAGTAGGAGCTTGATATATTTGAATAAAATTATTGGGTAATGGATGATGAAAACCCAAACCGTTACATGAGTACAAAAATGTAAAGGAGAAGAGAGAAAAAAATTCCTGAAAACAGCTTAGTTTCTATTCATGCAAGCATAGCAACCAAATATCAACTCAAGGTTGCTTTGATTTGGGTACTATCTTACATTAATCAGAAGGTGTCAAAGATTTTCACACAATTAAGCCATGACTGACCGGAAGTCTAAGATACCTTTTGATATCAATTTCAGTGAGGTAGAAAATGTGTGTTAAACTGCAAATGCCTTTTATCAAGAGTTCCTTAGTGGTCTAGTGGTTAGGGTCTGTGCTTTCATTGCTGTGGCCCAGAATTCCCTGGTTGGAAAATTCCCATAAGCCATGCCTGTCAGCCAGAAATTTTTTTAAAAAAGTGCATTTTATCAGTGAACTAGTTCCATCAGTTTGGTATAGAACAAAGGGTTAGGAACATAGGTCAAAGACAAAGGGATGCGGGAGTGCACAGAATATGCAAATAGTAGAAACTGCTGCCCAAATTTTAAGAATATATTGACTCAGGCATAGTTTTAAGAGGATTGTTATTTCTATCATTACACAATTGACCTCACATTCTAAGAGCAGCAAAATCTGATTACAGATTTTTGTCTAAATTAAGATTCTGTTGGCAACTGTAATCATTGTTTATTATGCACTTGTATTTTGTATGTTATAGTTTGTGTAACAGTGCTTCCATATAAAAGGCATACATATTGCTTGAATTTCAAAAAAAAAAAAAAAGAATTTTCAGATATATTTGCCTCTTGCAGTAAGTTTCTTAGCAAAGAGTAGGGCCTTTCAAGCCAACCTGACATTTGTCCCCAACCTATTTAACATTGATTCCTGATACTTCTGCCATGTATTACTGCCCCTCCAAATAAAATGCCAATTCCTCCTGACAACTTTCCTTGATCCAACCAAAAATTACGCCTTCTGAACACCCAGGATATTTTGTTAGTATTTCTCTTCATGCACTTTTCCTACATTCACATTATTCATCGAGTAAAGAAGTATTCATTTACTGTGTCCAGACTATACTAGGAAGTGGATAATAGCTGATATTTGTTAAGGGCTTATTATATCTTAGATATTATAAGCTTTTTGTTTGGGTTGTCTCATTTACTCCTCAAAATATTGTATTATTCTATTATTTTTCCCATTTACAAAATTAGGAAATAAGTTTAAAAGGTTAAGTAATGTATTCAGATCATAGAGCTTCTAAGTAGTGGAATTAATATACAAGCCTTGGTAGTCTCTATTTAAAACTTTCTGTTTATAGTCTCCATTATGAAGTTTTTCATGTAAATTTTATGCATATATGTTTTAATAGATTATAGATTATTTGTTAGAAATAGTATATTCATCTTTGATCCATTATTGCTTTTAATGTAAAGTAAGTGATTATAATAGCCTATTAGTGGAAGCATGTGGCTAGGCCAACAAACAGCTATATGACTGAGATAAATGACCATATATGTGATCTCTAGAGCTGGTGAATGATGGTGGACAGAGTGAGTGAACTTGTAGAGCATAGCATGTTCTGTCTAGAAATATTCTTAGGTTGAAAACTGAGCTTCTGTGAATATGTATACAGCATAGACATAAATATATATTCCTTTTCTGATTTTGTTGGCTTGCATTAACATACTAATAATGTTGTGCTAAGCCATATTCATAATCTAATTGGGTATTCGATTATGTGGCTGCACTGCAGTTTATTCATATAATCCCTTATTGAATATTTATATTTTTACCATACTTCTACCTTTTAAATGGTTCAAGAAGCCATTTAAATATCTGAAACATTCTGTATCTTTTGGAAACAAAAAGTCATCCTTAATTTGATATGGAATTTGGTGTAACTTTAGCAATCTTTTCTATTTTTAAGGACATCTGGCCTGCTGATTCCATTTCTTAAATATATTTTTAATAATCTGCTCCTCATTAATTCATACTGCCTAAGTAGTTCTTCATAGCCTATTTATTTAAAATATTATTTTCAGAATTTCGTATAACTTGTTAACTGTTATGTTTTTTAGTATAGTTATAGGGTAGGTAATTTAAGGTCTTCACTTAATCTCATAAACTGCTTCTTGCCTATATTGACTTGGGCTGCCTTTTTCTTTAAATATATACTTTGTCTGTAGCAGTTTGTTTTGCTAGCTTACCTTACTTGAGTTATTGTCTGTTTGATTTTCTGCTCTTTCCCCTCCCTCAATCACTTTTTTATTTTATGTTGCATTTTTACCTCCTATTAGGCACAATGTTATGTATTGAAGATACTGTCTTTGGAGCAGGTGGGGTACCATCTTCTAGATCCTCATAAGGGTGGAGCAAATGGTAGAGGAAGGAGGAAACGAAATTTGACTGCACTAATTCTTTGAAATGTGATGCAATGGTCCTATAGGTACTAAAGAGAAGTATATTGGGGCTGGTTTAATGATGTGCAAATAATGTGTAAATCAGTTTTCTTCAGTTCCTTTTTTATGGTGCTTATAAATATAGTGAAGAAAGAAAGCATTAGTCTTTCAGTTGTGTCCAACTCTGCAACCCATGAACTGTAACCAGGCTCCTCTGTCCTTGGAATTCTCCAGGCAAGAATACTGGAATGGGTTGCCAGTCCCTTCTCCAGGGGATCTTCCTGACCCAGGGATCGAACCCAGGTCTCTTGCATTGTGGGTAGATTCTTTATTGTCTGAGCCATCAGGGAAGTCCCATAAATATAATATTTAATGATTATTATTCAGTTGCCTCTAGAGAAAAGCAATATACTTGCCCGGCTCAACCGAGAACTTGAATTACATAAGGAATGTTAGGTCAGTGCTAATTAAATGAGATCCTCTAAAATTACAAGGCTTCTAGAATGTTCACTAAACTGTTGTAGGATCAGATGTTAAAACATGCCATTTTCTTATTTTTTATTAGGTAATATTTGAAATATTGAAAAATCATGTAGCTTTAAGTATACTAGTAAACCAGCTCCTTGACCACTGAAAAGAAAAACATACTAGTTTGCAACATTTGTCCATTTCTGTGTTGTAAATACTGCCATCTTGGCCAGTTTCTAGTTCCCAACATGACATTACTGAATATGGAGTTGGGAAGTGTACAATGACCTTCACCAGCTCATATCAGCAGGCTCCAATATACTCCTAGTTTATAAAGCATAGTAATAAAGACCAACAGATTTACCACTTGACCTATGAACTAGAACAATACCAATATTATTGTGGCCTTTTTCTTCCTTTAGAGATTTGCCTTTCATGCAATAATAGTGAACTTAACTTACTGTGTGCCAGGACCTATTCTCCATATTTTACTAAATCCTTTAATCCTTATAGTATTTCTATGAAGTAATAATATTATTTTATCAATGGAATTGCACATAGGGAAATTAAATAACTAAGGCACAAAGCTAGGAAGTTGTGGAACTGGGATTCCAACCAGGCATCTGACTGCACAACGTGTGCTTATAACCATTACACTGTGCGTTGGAATGTGTGCATGCTCAGTCGTGTCCAACTCTTTGTAACCCAATGGGCTGTAACTTGCCAGGCTACTTTGTCCATGGGATTCTTCAGGCATGAATACTGGAGTGGGTTGCCATTTCCTTCTCCAGTGGGTCATTGGCGGGAAGATTCTTTACCACTGAGCCACAGCCTGTTTTGATGCTTTTTAAATGTATGAATATGTTTGCTTATACTCTAATGACAAGAGGCTTATATTTGACTGTAATGGCAGTATTTGCTAAGACAGGATCAAAAGTGCTGCCACTGTTTGATTATGCATTCTAATTTAGTGGATTTCAATTTTATTATTAAATGTCTCAAGTAATTGGAAGTCTGCTTTAGAATAGTTTGCTGCAATCTTTTTTTTTTCCCGTATTTTTGCCTGCTCTGCCCTTTTTGTGGGTGTACGAAATTGACAGTGACTTTTTAAGGGTTTATTTTCTGCTCTTTTAAGGTTTTAGTTCTCTCTGGTCTTCATTTTATCATCAAGGAGTAGTTCAGGAGATGGTTACTGTACATCAGTGGTTAGAAACAAAAAGATGCATTGGTGGGCATTTTTTTGATGATGTTACTAGACACACACAAGATCAGTTGAATAAGTATTACTGGAAACCTGGAAAAAATGCATACAAGCAGTGAAATCTTAATAAAAAATATATATTTTTTAGAGTTTAGAAATAAGGGATTTGCATCCATTTTTAAGCCCTGGAGAGAAGAGGTTTAATAGTGATAGAAAAGATTTGTGCATTTACTGATTAAATTTAGTTACCTTACTATACTTTTGCTTCAGTAGAAAATACTATTTATACTGTCAGTTACCAGAGAAATATTTTTCACTCTACTAGTAAAATTTTAAACTGGCAAATATTAAAGTTTTTCAGTGAAGAAACTGTGGTAGAGTGAAACATAACTGATTGAAACTTTGGAGAGTTTTCTGGCTACATATAGAACTTTATCCAGACTTAGTGATGGAACATGGAATTTAATGATACTGGTATTTTTTTTCTATTGGCAGGAAATGTTTATGATCCTACAATGATAGAGCAGGAGGGCACCTTAACAGCCTACCCTCTCATTTTGTAAAGGAAGGAAAAAAGAAACTCTGTAGCAGTGATCATTGAGTGAATTTGAAGTCACAAAATGTGGTTTGTGTGAATGTGTGTGTGCAAAGTCACTTCAGGCGTGTCCAACTTTGTGACACTATGGACTATAGCCCCCCCAGGCTTCTTTGTCCATGGGATTCTCCAGACAAGAATATTGGAGTTGGTTGCCATTTCCTTCTCCAAGAGATCTTCCAACCCAGGATTCAAACCCACATCTGTCTGCTGCATTGGCAGGCAGATTCTTCACTGCTGAGCCACCAGGAAAGCCCTTGTTCCTCATTACATACTTTTAAAATCTCTTTACCAAGGAAAAGACCCATTCAACATCTTTTCCAGTTTGTGTGCCTTCCCATAATGCAAAGGTTAGATAGCAGAAAAACTACATTTACCAGCTATTGTATTGAGGATCTGAATGTACTTTAGATTCCACCAAAGAGATACATTTGTATAAGACTTGAAATCAAAGTGTGTGAGAGAATCAGGTGTTTAAAGCATTTGTTTACTGATGTGGGTCAGCACCATGGCTTTCAAACTTTAGCAAGTATTAGGATCATCTGGAAGACTTATTGAAACAGATTGCCAGATCTTGCCCCCAGAGTGCTGTATTTAAATGGTCTGGGGTGGGGCCTGAAAAGTTTACCTAAAAGTTTAACAAGTTTCAGGTATACCCTCTTTCAGTCTTATTTTTTTTTTTTGCTTTTTAACATCTAGTGGTCACTTTGGCAGGTTGACTGATTTATTCATTCAAAAGTGTTTATAGTATGTATGCCTGCCATGTGCCAGGATCTCTGCTAGACTCTCGAGACAGGATGGTGAGCAGAAATATTGCTGTCTTCTGAAATTAACAGTGAAATGGAAAAGAGACACTCTTAGTTGTATATTAGCACAGGTGTAACATTTAGGTGAGGAAAATGAGTAATTTACTTGTCAGGAGAGGATTCACTGAGGAGCAGATGTCTAATCTGCAAGCTGAAAGATGAGGAGGGATTAAGTAGGCCAAACAGGGAACAATCTATTTTCTAGTCAGAGGGAATAGTGTGTACAAAAACCCTGAACAGGGAAAGAGATTGACAACAGTGGGTGACTTAAAGAAGGCCTTTGCAGTTAGAGGATGATTTGGGGAGAGCAGAAGTAGGGAGCAGATCAAGAGTAAATACTGGCAGTTAGTTAGGAACCTTTACAGCAGCCTAGGTGAGAGAAGATGGTAGCTTGGACTGTGGTAGTGCTGGCAGAGACAGAAAATGTAGTCAGTTTTAAGCCGTATTAAGAGGGCTTTTGTTTGTTTTTAAATTATATAACTTACTCTGTTAAATATATTGCAAAAGTTGCAAGCTGATTGATTTTTACTCTTTTCTCTTTAGGAGTCATCCAGCCAGCCTGTGCTACTAGATGAATGGAAAACTCTGATTTAAACAAAGTACTAACAAGGAATTGTCCTTGATTTTTGTACTTTGTAGAAAAATTCTTCCTCAAATTCTTTTCACATCTTTCCTTACTGTAAAAACTGCATTTAAGTTAGAAAATGAAGCAATTGAAGAGGAAAAGGAAAAGCAATTTCAGTGTACAAGAAACTCAGACCCTTTTGAAAGAAATTACGAAAAGGAAAGAAGTAATTTTTTCCAAGCAGCTCAATACAACAATTAATGTAATGAAGCGAATGGCTTGGGAGGAGATTGCACAGTGTGTGAATGCTGTAGGAGAAGGAGAACAGAGAACAGGGACAGAAGTGAAAAGAAGGTACCTTGACTGGCGAGCCCTTATGAAGAGAAAGAAGATGAAGGCAAACATTAAGCTAGTTGGTTCAGGGTTTCCCCTTCCCACATCTGATTTAGATGACTCTCTCACTGAAGAGATAGATGAAAAGATTGGATTCCGAAGTGATACAAATTTTGATTGGCAAAATGTGGCAGATTTCAGGGATGCAGGTGGATCCTTAACTGAGGTCAAGGTGGAAGAGGAAGAAAGAGATCCCCAGAGTCCTGAAGTAAGTATTAGCCTATGTGAACCCTCTTTTTATTTCTTCATTTCTGATATGAGAGTTTGTTATAGACCAAGAACAGTTAAGAAATTCCCAGATTTTCAAGCTAACTTTAAAAATAGTACATAACAGAGTCATTCCATTTTTTACTATCTTACCGTCATTAATCTCTTCTCACCTCAATGTACTCTTGTAACTGTACATTATTAGTAATGTCACACAGTTGTAAATATTTTTCAAAATTCAAAATAAATGGTTTTGTGTGCTCAAATACAGAAAGCTTTAAAGAAATGCCTAAACAAATTTAAAACCATGAATATAAATAAATACTGAGAACTACTTTTCTCTTTTAGTTTGAGATTGAAGAGGAAGAAGAAATGTTGTCATCAGTCATACCAGATTCCAGGAGGGAAAATGAACTTCCTGATTTCCCCCACATTGATGAATTTTTTACTCTGAACTCAACACCATCTAGGTCTGCATATGATGAGCCCCATTTGCTTGTAAACATAGAGAAACAGAAACTAGAACTGGAAAAACGAAGGCTTGATATTGAGGCTGAAAGACTGCAGGTAGAGAAGGAACGCCTACAGATTGAGAAAGAGAGGCTGCGACATTTAGACATGGAGCATGAGCGACTTCAGCTGGAGAAGGAGCGGTTGCAGATTGAAAGAGAGAAGCTGAGGTTACAGATAGTCAACTCAGAGAAGCCATCTTTGGAAAGTGAACTTGGTCAAGGGGAAAAGTCCATACATCAGCCACAGGATATAGAAACTGAGAAGTTAAAACTTGAGAGAGAACGCTTACAACTGGAAAAAGATAGGCTGCAGTTTTTGAAATTTGAATCAGAGAAGCTGCAGATTGAAAAGGAACGCTTACAAGTAGAGAAAGAGAGACTACGAATTCAGAAGGAAGGACACTTGCAGTGATTTATCTAGGTCTCCATTTATCAAATGTTTGTAAACCATAGGTTTCAGTTTAAAAATCATTGCAGGGTTAGCTGTATTGTTGGTTTCTTTTCCCCTGTTTAATAATAGTGTTTTCAGTAGGAAAAAGATGATTATTTGTGGATAATTATATGCTTAAGTCGTCTATGAAAACTATGTGCCCTAGCATAAACAATGTAGCAGAAATTGTTGTACTATACTCTTTAGTAAAATTACAGTCTTGTATAATCTATGGACTCAGTTTACAATTATGTCTGTGTAAAATTCTAGCTCAGTAGTTGTTAACTGGGGGTGACTTTGGCCCCCCCCAAAGACATTTAGCAATCTCTGGTGACATTTTTTGGTTGTCAGGATTGGAGAGTTGGGCACATTGCTACTGGCATGTAGTATATAGAGGCTAGGGATGCCTACATCCTGCAATGCACAGGACAGTTTCCACCCTCCCCCCTAAAAAGAATGATCAAATCCAAAATGGCAATATTGCTGAAGTTGAAGAACCCTGTCTTAGCCTGGCTGAGCACCTCTTCTAGCTATGTTTCAGTTTCAAAATGTTAAAACCGCAGATATTTATGTAGGAATTACTTAAATGGCCCCACACTTTAACTATGAAACAGTATACTATATTGACTATAGGTGTGATGAAGATTATAGATGTTTTATTCCTTGGTTTCCATCTGTAGATAATGTGAGAGTCAGAAAAGAATATAGGCAACATCAGAGGTTGTCTAAAGTGGGTTACTTTGCAAAGCAGTTCATTCATTTAGCCTTCAGTGCTTTAGAAACAGCACACATTTTTGTAAGCTTTACGCTTTCTTCTGACTCCATTGACTAAGCCGGTAGTTTAGACAAAAATTGTCATTTCAACCATGTACTGAAATCCTAATATACTTGTTTGAAGCTAGTAAGAATGTTACCAGTTTAAAAATGGTGCCAGTAGTCAATGAACTGAAGCTCAGTAGTTGGTCATTTAATTTTTAAAATAGATAATAACTATTTGGAACTGGGAATGGGGGTGGGGGAGAATGTCCTCTGTATCCAATAGTAATGATGGTGATGAAATAATGATAGTAGTGGTGTATTATGAATTAGGGAAGCACTATTGCACACTATCTGACATAATCTGTAGAAAAAGTCTTGAGAGTAGTATTCCTGAACCTGAGGCTTAGAGAACTCACACTTCACTTAAATGACTAATTTCATATATCTTGATGCATTTTGTCTTTGTTCCTCCCTGTGAAACAGAGTTTGTATCTTTAGTCAGTCGTTTTGGTATTTATTCTGAGACCGAGGGTTTACTTAATCTGGTGATTTGCCTTCAGTCTCCTAAAGGTAATTGTTCCACTGTCCAGATGATTCTGACGCACACTAAAGAGAATCACTGCATGAGATCAATTTGTATTTTCCCATTTCCAGGATAAGTAGCCTTAATACGTCTGTTCTATTGACAGATACTACCTTGATTCTAAATTGGTTCTTGTTAATTTAAGAATGTCTTGAAACCATCTGTAACATTTGAGTATGGTATATGAGGCAAAAATATACATTTTAGTTACCTTGCGTTTGGAATAGTGTTATTTTTGTATAATTGAAATAAATGCTTCTACCATAGAAATGAATTTGCTGATACTAATTGTGTGAATATTTATCATTTCAAGTGATGCTCAATGCCGTGAGGGTTGAGATTGTCAAGGCTGGAAGAGAGCTTTATCCTGGTGAGTGGTGGCAAGGGGCCTAACATTTGTGTTAGGGATTATGCTATGTGCTTTTCATGCATTATTTTGTTTCTTAAGCCTTGAGTCATTTTGGCCCGATTTTTATAAGAAAGGAAACAGTAATTCATCAGTTTAATTAAAGAATAAATAATGGGCCAAAGAACTAAATAGACATTTCTCCAAAGAAGATACACAGATGGCCAACAAACACATGAAAAGATGCTCAACATCATTATCAGAGAAATGCAAATCAAAACCACAATGAGGTACCATTTCATGCCAGCCAGAATGGCTGTGATCCAAAAGTGTACAAGCAATAAATACGGGAGAGGATGTGGAGAAAAGGGAACCCTCTTACACTGTTGGTGGGAATGCAAACTAGTACAGCCACTATGGAGAACAGTGTGGAGATTCCTTAAAGAACTGGAAATAGAAATGTCTTATGACCTAGCAATCCCACTGCTGGGCATACACACCGAGGAAACCAGAATTGAAAGAGACATGTGTACCCCAGTGTTCATCGCAGCACTGTTTCTAATAGCCAAGACATGGAAGCAACCTAGATATCCATCAGCAGATGAATGGATAAGAAAGCTGTGGTACATACACACAATGGAGTATTACTCAGCCATTAAAAAGAATACATTTGAGTCATTTCTAAGGTGGATGAAACTGGAGCCTATCATACAGAGTGAAGTAAGCCAGAAATAAAAACACCAATACAGTATCAGTTCAGTTTAGTCGCTCAGTCGTGTCTGACTCTTTGCGACCCCATGAATCGCAGCATGCCAGGCCTCCCTGTCCATCACCAACTCCCAGAGTTCACTCAGACTCACGTCCATCGAGTCAGTGATGCCATCCAGCCATCTCATCCTCTGTCGTCCCCTTCTCCTCCTGCCCCCAATCCCTTCCAGCATCAGAGTCTTTTCCAATGAGTCAACTCTTCGCATGAGGTGGCCAAAGTCCTGGACTTTCAGCTTTAGCATCATTCCCTCCAAAGAAATCCCAGGCTGATCTCCTTCAGAATGGACTGGTTGGATCTCCTTGCAGTCCAAGGGACTCTCGAGAGTCTTCTCCAGTATACTAATGCATATATATGGAATTTAGAAAGATGGTAATGATAACCTTGTATGCGAGACAGCAAAAGAGACACAGATGTATAGAACAATCTTTTGGACTCTGCAGGAGAGGGAGAGGGTTGGATGATTTGGGAGAATGGCATTGAAACATGTATAATATCATATATGAAATGAATCGCCAGTCCAGGTTCGATGCATGATACTGGATGCTTGGGGCTAGTGCACTGGGATGACCCAGAGGGATGGTATGGGGAGGCAGGAGGGAGGGGGTTTCAGGATGGGGAACACGTGTATACCTGTGGCAGATTCATGTTGATGTATGCCAAAACCAATACAATATTGTAAAGTAACTTCCAATTTAAATAAATTTATATTTAAAAATAAAAATTAAAAAAAATACATAAAAAAGTGATATGCCAATACTGACCCAAGATTTTAGCATAAAGCTCTAAGGAGAAGGAGTACTGAAGGTTTATAGATGTAGTTATAATTATTGTAGCTTAGTTCCTTGCTACTTGTGAAAGTCATTTAACTTAAACTATGATTTGATTTCCTCATCTGTAAAATGAGTGTAATGATATCTGCTCTACGTATGCTTCATAGTTCTTTTTTTGTTAATAATATATAAAATAAAATGCTATTTTAAAGGCAAGTTGATACTAGTGTTAACATTTAAGATCAATAGATTTTTAACTTCCTAGAAGTAAGCATTGAAGATAGAAAGTATTATTTATGGTTGGAGCACTCTTGGTTCCAAGAAGTAAGAGACCTAAAAAAAAGGAAGCATCAGCTTACTATCTTCCAGGGCTTTGGTTGAAGAGCTTTGAACTTCTTAACACTGTCCCAGGTATAGATGGATTCAGTTGGTTCACTGTAGTAGGAAACTTCATTGCTGCATTTCTGAAGTATGCACAGTTGGAGTGAGTCATTTTAGTTAGCTGTTTCTGTGTAATTTGTTGTTGCTGTTGTGTAGTCGCTAAGGCATGTCTGACTTTTTGTGACCTGCATGAACTGCAGCACACCAGGCTTCCAAGTCCTTCAGTATCTCCAGGAGAGTGCTCAAACTCATGTCCATTGAGCCAGTGATGCCATCCAACCATCTCATCCTCTGTCTCTCCCTTCTCCTCCTGCCTTCAATCTTTCCAAGTGTCAGGGTCTTTTCCAGTGAGTTGGCTCTTTGCATCAGGTGGCCAAAGTATTGAAGCTTCAGCTTCAGCATCTGTCCTTTCAATGAATATTCAGGGTTGATTTCCTTTAGGATTGATTTGTTTGATCTTGTTGTTCAAGGGACACTCAAGAGTCTTCTCGAGCACCACAGTTCAAAAGCAAATTCTTTGGTGCTTAGTCTTTATTGTCCAACTCATATCTGTACATAACTACTGGAAAAATCATAGCTTTGACTATATGTACCTTTGTTGGCTAAGTGATGTCTCTGCTTTTTAATTTGCTGTCTAGATTTGTCACAGCTTATCTTCCAAGGAGCGAGTGTTTTTTAAATTTTGTGGCTGCAGTCACCATTTGCACTGATTTGGAGCTCAAAATCATTTTAGTTAGCTGTTTCAGTGTAATAAACCAGTCCAAAACTTAGTGACTCATGTTGCTTATTATTTTAGAGGCAGTTAGGCTAAACTCAGGTGGGTAGTTCTGATTTGGGTGTTTTCTCATGGTCAGCTTCAGGTTGGCTAGGCTGTTCAGCTTCTGGGGGGTGTTAACTGGGTATTGGTTTGGGGTGAGGGGTTTGTCTCAGCTCTCCTGATGGTGTTTAATTATCTAACAGGACTTATTTTAGTGAGGATAGCAGGAGTTCAAGAATGAAAGAAGTGATGATCAAGGTGTTTTGAGGCCAAGGCTCAGGACTGGCACTTCACTTCTGCTGCATGATATTGGCGAAAACAAATCATTGGGTCATACCAGAGTTGAAAGGTGGGGGAGAGTGTCACCTTTTGATATGCAGAACTGAGGAACCAGAGATCAAATTGCCAACATCTGCTGGATCATGGAAAAAGCAAGAGAGTTCCAGAAAAACATCTATTTCTGCTTTCTTGACTATCCCAAGCCTTTGACTGTGTGGATCACAATGAACTGTGGAAAATTCTGAAAGAGATGGGAGTGCCAGACCACCTGACCTGCCTCTTGACAAACCTGTATGCAGGTGAGGAAGCAACAGTTAGAACTGGACATGGAACAACAGACAGGTTTCAAATAGGAAAAGGAGTACATCAAGGCTGTATATTGTCACCTTGCTTATTTAACTTCTATGCAGAGTACATCATGAGAAATGCCGGATGGAGAAGCACAGGCTGGAATCAAGATTGCCGGGAGAAATACCAATAACCTCAGATATGCAGATGACACCACCCTTATGGCAGAATATGAAGAACTAAAGAGCCTCTTGATGAAAGTAAAAGAGGAGAGTGAAAAGTTGGCTTAAAGCTCAACATTGAGAAAACCAAGATCATGGCATCAGGTCCCATCACTTCATGGGAAATAGAAGGGGAAACAGTGTCAGACTTTATTTTTTGGGATCGCTGCAGATGGTGACTGCAGCCATGAAATTAAAAGATGCTTACTCCTTGGAAGGAAAGTTAAGACCAACCTAGACAGGATATTAAAAAGCAGAGACATTACTTTGTCAGCAAAGTTCTGTCTAGTCAAGGCTATGGTTTTTCCAGTAGTCATGTATGGATGTGAGAGTTGGACTATAAAGAAAGCTGAGCACCGAAGAATTGATGCTTTTGAACTGTGGTGTTGTAGAAGACTCTTGAGAGTCCCTTGGACTGCAAGGAGATCCAACCAGTCCATGCTAAAGGAGATCAGTCCTGGGTGTTCATTGGAAGGACTGATGTTGAAGCTGAAACTCCAATACTTTGGCCACCTGATGCGAAGTGCTGACTCATTTGAAAAGACCCTGATGCTGCGAAAGATTGAGGGCAGGAGGAAAAGGGGACTACAGAGGATGAGATCGTTAGATGGCATCACCAACTCAATGGATAAGAGTTTGGATAAACTCTGGGAGTTGGTGATGGATAGGGAGGCCTGGCATGCTGCAGTTCATGGGGTCACAAAAAGTCGGACACGACTTAGGAACTGAAGTGAACTGAAAGTCTTTCTGAAAAGAAATGGATACAGAGAGGGGTAAGGAATTGTGTTCATTCTCATAATCTACTACATGGCCATTCTGGTTTATCTGGATGCTCCCGATTATGTCAGTGGTATTGGTAGTTTATCTGGTTTAGCATTAGTTCTAGACAGAAATACCCTAATATGGGCATTAAATTATATTGTCATTCTGATCATGAAGAATACCTTTTGTAAGGATGCTGATTTTAAAGAAGATAGGAGCCATACATTTGCAGAAAAACAAAGTGTGTGCTCAGGCTTTTTATAAATTAAACACATTAGTCTGTAACTGAAGAGAATTCTTCTTTTGTTTTCTACCTAAATTGTCCTTTTTTTCCTATTATTACTTTGCCTCTCTATTTTCATTTTTCTACCTCTTCATGCTTTGTCATTAAATCCTGAAAATAAAAGCAGATCATAGCCTTTCTAGAATATTTTATTTTAAATTGATAGCTACCTTTCATATCTCTCCTTAATTTTTTGAAATGAAAATAATTTTCATTGGTTTGCTCTATATTTGCTTTAACATTATACTTCCCCCTGATAAATTAATTTCTTAAATACAGATGACCCCTTAAATGATATTGAAGGTTAGGGGCACTCACCCCTCTGCCCATGCAGCAGAAAATTTGCATATACTTTTTGACTCCCTGAAAACTTTACTAATAACCTACTCTTGACTGGAAGCTTTACTGATAAACAGTTGTTTAACATATTTTATACATGTATTATGTTCTGTATTCTTACAATAGAGTGAGCTAGAGAAAAGAAAATGTTATTAAGAAAATCATGAGAAAAAGAAAATACATTTAACAGTACCCTACTGTATTTATCTATACTTTAAGTTTACAACATCTACATACAAGATGAATTATCTGTCTTGGCAGTATCTCCATCAATATTGTCTTATTTTTGTATTAGTACTAGATATCAAAAATGTAAAGATTATGCGAAAATTTATTTACAGGTATAATGATTCATGTATTGATAATAAAGAAGCAGCAATGTGATTGCCTATGTTAGCTTAGTGTAATCAATATAATTACTTCATGGTAGCCTAGCCTACACACTAAAATAGTGAATCATTAGAAAGAACAAAATGATGGAGGAGTAGGTGGATATGGAGTACATCTCTCTCTACTGATACATCAGGAACGTACCTTCAGACACAGAAGTGCATGCAGAACACCAGCTGAGAGTGGACAGGAGTACCTGACCAGCGGAAAAGAATATGTAGAACCATGCAAAACTCTGTAAGATGAGGGAACTAGGGGGAAAAACAGGAGTGTTAGTAGGACTGGACCTGCCCTCAGTTGGTGGGGGAACTGAAGCAGGGGTCTGATCCCCACAGTGGGGCAATTGTCTGGGTCAGAGGAGAAACATTTAAGCCTGAGAGTGAAACAGCTGATCTGTGGCAGCCTAAATGGAACGAGAACAGACAGTCCTTGCCGCAACCATATACACCCTGGACAAGGATGCAGGTCCCCAGGAAGGTGCAGAGGCTGGGAGCTGGACTTTAGGGATTGTGGAGCAATCTCAGGGTGACAGCCGCTGTTGACTATGGACAGATGAATCCAGGGGGTGTGAGGGAGGAGAACATGATGGGAAATGCCTGTGGAGGAAAGCCAGGCAGTCATGGAAGCAAGGTGATACTGCTGAGTCACACGTAGGGGGTGGAGCCATTACCATAGTCTCTCTCTCTCCACAGTCTGGCATCCACAGCTGAACAATAGAGAGGCTGGCCCACCAAACATCTGATGCCCTGAACTACACAGTAGGACCCCAACCAGGGTGTCTGTTTAAGTGCCTGATGCACTGATCTACAGAGTAGGACCCCAGCCAGGGGGGCCCCCTCTATGTGCCTGATGCGCCCAACAACAGAGAAGAACCCCAGGCAAGGGAGCCTTCTAAGCGCCTGAACAGGCAGAGCTACAGAGAAAGATGGGCCAAAGAGGCCTTCTGATGGCCAGCTACAAGAAGTTCGAAAAAAGACTCTGATAGGGCCATAACTCCTAGGGTGGAGGCAGTCCATGTCCCTGCAAACTTTGTGCCACCAGGGTCCCCGCAAGTCAAGCAGCTGTGCCACCTTCAAGCTCAACTCTAACTAGGGCAGAACCGCCACAAGCAAAAAAAGAAAAATTTTCATCTATGTGTTCAGGGTTGCTTCAGTCATGTCTAAATCTTTGCCACCCTGCAAACTGGCCTGCTAGGCTTCTCTGTCAGGTAGGGGATTTCTCCAGGCAAGAATACTGGAGCATATTGGCCAATACTGGTTGCCACACCCTTCTCAGTTCAGTTCAGTTCAGTTCAGTCGCTCAGTCGTGTCCGA
The DNA here is from genome assembly GCF_042477335.2 of Ovis canadensis. Classification (NCBI taxonomy): domain Eukaryota; kingdom Metazoa; phylum Chordata; class Mammalia; order Artiodactyla; family Bovidae; genus Ovis; species Ovis canadensis. The sequence continues at coordinate 9,377,598 of NC_091259.1, forward strand.
CTCTTTGTGACACCATGAATCGCAGCATGCCAGGCCTCCCTGCCCATCACCAACTCCTGGAGTTCACTCAGACTCACATCTATCGAGTCCGTGATGCCATCCAGCTGTCCCATCTTCGGTTGTCCCCTGCTCCTCCTGCCCCCATTCGCTCCCAGCATCAGAGACTTTTCCAATGAGTCAACTCTTCGCACAAGGTGGCCAAAGTACTGAAGCTTCAGCTTCAGCATCATTCCTTCCAAAGAAATCCCAGGGTTGATCTCCTTCACAATGGACTGGTTGGATCTCCCTGCAGTCCAAGGGACTCTCAAGAGTCTTCTCCAACATCACAGTCCAAAAGCATCAATTCTTCAGCACTCAGTCTTCTTCACAGTCCAACTCTCACATCCATACATGACCACAGGGAAAACCATAGCCTTGACTAGACGGACCTTAGTCGGCAAAGTAATGTCTCTGCTTTTGAATATGCTATCTAGGTTGGTCGTAACTTTTCTTCCAAGGAGCAAGCGTCTTTTAATTTCATGGCTGCAGCCACCATCTGCAGCGATTTTGGAGTCCCCCAAAAATAAAGTCTGACACTGTTTCCACTGTTTCCCCATCTATTTCCCATGAAGTGATGGGACCTGATGCGATGATCTTAGTTTTCTCAATGTTGAGCTTTAAGCCGACTTTTCACTCTCCTCTTTCACTTTCATCAAGAGGCTTTTTAGCTCCTCTTCCCTTTCTGCCATAAGGGTGATGTCATCTGCATATCTGCGGTTATTGATATTTCTCCCGGCAATCTTAATTCCAGCCTGTGTTCCTTCCAGCCCAGTGTTTCTCATGATGTACTCTGCATATAAGTTAAAAAAGCAGGGTGACAATATACAGCCTTGACCTACTCCTTTTCCTATTTGGAACCAGTCTGTTGTTCCATGTCCAGTTCTAACTGTTGCTTCCTGACCTGCATACAGATTTCTCAAGAGGCAGGTCAGGTGGTCTGGTATTCCCATCTCTTTCAGAATTTTCCACAGTTTATTGTGATCCTCACAGTCAAAGGCTTTGGCATAGTCAAGAAAGCAGAAATAGATGTTTTTCTGGAACTCTCTTGCTTTTTCCATGATCCAGCAGATGTTGGCAATTTGATCTGTGGTTCCTCTGCCTTTTCTAAAACCAGCTTGAACATCAGGGAGTTCATGGTTCACGTATTGCTGAAGCCTGGCTTGGAGAATTTTGAGCATTGCTATACTAGCATGTGAGATGAATGCAATTGTGTGGTAGTTTGAGCATTCTTTGACATTCCCTTTATTTGGGATTGGAATGAAAACTGACCTTTTCCAGTCCTGTGGCCACTGCTGAGTTTTCCCAATTTGCTGGCATATTGAGTGCAGCACTTTCACAGCATCATCTTTCAGGATTTGAAACAGCTCCACTGGAATTCCATCACCTCCACTAGCTTTGTTTGTAGTGATGCTTTCTAAGGCCCACTTGACTTCACATTCGAAGATGTCTGGCTCTATATTAGTGATCACATCATCATGATTATCTGGGTCATGAAGATCTTTTTTTGTACAGTTCTTCTGTGTATTCTTGCCACCTCTTCTTAATATCTTCTGCTTCTGTTAGGTCCATACCATTTCTGTCCTTTATCGAGCCCATCTTTGCATGAAATGTTCCCTTGGTATCTCTAGTTTTCTTGAAGAGATCTCTAGTCGTTCCCATTCTGTTCTTTTCCTCTATTTCTTTGCAGTGATCACTGAGGAAGGCTATCATATCTCTCCGTGCTATTCTTTGCAACTCTGCATTCGGATGCTCATATCTTTCCTTTCCTCCTTTGCTTTTCACTTCTCTTCTTTTCACAGATATTTGTAAGGCCTCCCCAGACAGCCTTTTTGCTTTTTTGCATTTCTTTTCCATGGGGATAGTCTTGATCCCTGTCTCCTGTTCAATGTCACGAACCTCATTCCATAGTTCATCAGGCACTCTATCTATCAGATCTAAGCCCTTAAATCCATTTCTCACTTCCACTGTATAATCATAAGGGATTTGATTTAGGTTATACCTGAATGGTCTCGTGGCTTTCCCTGCTTTCTTCAATTTAAGTCTGAATTTGATAATAAGGAATTCATGATCTGAGCCACAGTCAGCTCCTAATCTTGTTTTTGTTGACTGTATAGAGCTTCTCCATCTTTGGCTGCAAAAAATATAATCAATCTGATTTCGGTGTTGACCATCTGGTGATGTCCATGTGTAGATTCTTCTCTTGTGTTGTTGGAAGAAGGTGTTTGCTATGACCAGTGCATTTTCTTGGCAAAACTCTATTAGTCTTTGCCCTGCTTCATTCCGTATTCCAAGTCCAAATTTGCCTGTTACTCCAGGTGTTTCTTGACTTCCTACTTTTGCATTCCAGTCCCCTATAATGAGAAGGACATCTTTTGGGGGTGTTAGTTCTAAAAGGTCTTGTAGGTCTTCATAAAACTGTTCAACTTCAGTTTCTTCAGCGTTACTGATTGGGGCATAGTCTTGGATTACTGTGATATTGAATGGTTTGCCTTGGAGACGAACAGAGATCATTCTGTCGTTTTTGAGATTGCATCCAAGTATTGCATTTCAGACTCTTTTGTTGACCATGATGGCTACTCCATTTCTTCTGAGGGATTCCTGCCTGCAGTAGTAGATATAATGGTCATCTGAGTTAGATTCACCCATTCCAGTCCATTTTAGTTCTCTGATTCCTAGAATGTTGACGTTCAGCCTTGCCATCTCTTGTTTGACCACTTCCAATTTGCCTTGATTCATGGACCTGACATTTCAGGTTCCTATGCAATAATGCTCTTTACAACATCGGATCTTGCTTCTATCACCAGTCACATCCGCAGCTGGGTATTGTTTTTGCTTTGGCTCCATCCCTTCATTCTTTCTGGAGTTATTTCTCCACTGATCCCACGTTGAAGGTCAGGAACAGCAGCGGCATTGAGATACCCCGGTCCAAGGTAAGGAGCACCGTCTGTGCTTTGCTGGAGCTGCCGTGAAGAGATATCACACGACCAAGATAAGAGAAACCCAAATAAGATGGTAGGTGTTGCAAGAGGGCATCAGAGAGCAGACACACTGAAACCATACTCACAGAAAACTAGTCAATCTACTCACACTAGAACCACAGCCTTTTCTAACTCAATGAGACCAAGCCATGCCTGTGGGGCAACCCAAGATGGGCAGGTCATGGTGGAGATGTCTCAGAATGTGGTCCACTGGAAAAGGGAATGGGAAGCCACTTCAATATTCTTGCCTTGAGAACCCCAGGAACAGTATGAAAAGGCAAAATAATAGGATACCAAAAGAAGAACTCCCCAGGTCATTAGGTGCCCAATATGCCACACCCTTCCACAGTACTATATTTCCCACTTCCCTATCCAGCAACACCCCTGAGTGCCCAGTGCTGCCAGAACCCCTGCAACCCAAGGAGCTGCACCACCTCCACACCTGGTCATCACAGGGACAAACCCAAGGCCTCCAGAGAAGCCTCAAGAGCAAACCTCAGTGGATGACCCACATGCAGAGGTGGAGATAAAACCACAATTGAAACCCAGGGACAATGTGATGAAGGAAAAGGACCCAAAACCTTTCCAGTAGGCGTACAAGCTGCAGACTTAACCCACACGATCAACTAGGCAGACTCTGTCTGTGGAATATATAAAAGGATATTGAAAGCTCCCACAAAAGAAAATGCACTAGTTCTGATAGCTGTGGACATTGGATGCAAGAACACACAGGAGTAGGGCCAGATTAGAGTCTGAGCTGCCCCCACAGCAGGTCCAGAGACCAGCACAGTGTTGGGGGTTATCCCAGGGAGGTGGACTGTGACTCTGAGCGAGAGAAAAGACTCTGACAGCAGTGACTCCAGAAAACCATTTATTATTCTTATGTTTTGACTTGTTCTGTAGATTCTTTTGCTTTCTCCTCCACCTATGTTATAGTTGTTTATTTTACTAATACTTTGAAATCTTATGAAATCTAATTAAGCTTTTGAGCTCTTTTTTTTTTTTTTTCTCAGTCACATTTTTTGTTGTTGTTATAAACCTCTGCCTCTACGTTGGGCTTTTGCAGTTCTGTGGAGTTTTCCTTTTTTTTTATGTTTAATTTTAATTTTTTGAACCTATTATTTTTTCTACTTTTATGCCTTTGTTTGCTGTTCCTACTGTTCTCTTCCCCTTGCTGTTAAACTTTAATGTATATAAATCTTCTTCATCTACCTCTATTTAAATTTGCATATCAATTATTTCTTTTCTTTCTTTCCTTTCATCTCAACATATTTGTTAGTTTTATTTTATTGCTCTATTCCCCACTTGACACCTTGCTTTAGTTTTGTTTTCCAGTTTGTACTTTAGTTAGTTTTATTCTTAACTAGTACATGTAATTTTTGTTTTCCTTTATTGTTGGATCAATTTATTATACTTTATTTTTGTGGGACTGTTTTTATTTTGCTTATGGGTATATATGTATATGTGTATATTCAGTCACACTTTTTATTGTTGTTATAAACCTCTGTCTCTACATTGGGCTTTTCCAGTTCTGTGGAGTTTACCTTTTTGTTGTTGTTGTTGTTGTTCTTTTCTCTTTAAAATTTTTTTAAACCTATCATATTATTTTTTACATTTATTCATTTGCCTTTCCTACTTTTCTTTCCCTCTTGCCATTAAGCTTTAATGTATAGAAATCTTCTTTATTTACCTCCATTTAACTTTTCATATCAGTTCATTCTTTCTTTCTTTTCCTCTCAACATATTTGTTAGTTTTATTTTCATTGCTTTATTCCCCAATTGGCACCTTGCCTTAGTTTTGTTTTCCAGTTTGTGCTTCAGTTAGTTTCATTCTTAACTGGTAGATATAATTTTTTGTTTCCTTTGTTCACTGAGTCAATCTATTGTACTTTACTTTTGTTGGACTGTTTGATTTCGCTTATGGGTGTATATGTATATGTGTATATTCAGTCACACTTTTTATAGTTGTTATAAACCTCTGCCTCCACATTGGGCTTTACAGTTCTATGGATGTTTCCTTTTCCTCTTTGTTCTTCCTTTTTTTTTTCTTTTCTCTTTTTTATAATTTTAACTTTTAATTTTTCTAAACTATTTACTTTTTCTACATTTACTCCTTTGTTTGCCTTTCCTACTGTTCTTTTCCCCTTGCAGTTAATCTTTAATGTATATAAATCGTCTTCATCTACCTCTATTTAACCTTGCGCATCTATTCTTGCTTTCTTTCCCTTCCTCTCAACATATATGTTAGTTTTGTTTTCATTCCTTTATTCTCCACTTGGCATCTTGCTTTCGTTTGTGTTAGTTAGTTTCATTTCTAACTGGTAAATATAACTTTGGATTTCCTTTGTTTGCTGGGTCAATCTACTGTACTTTATTTTGTTGGGATGTTTTGACTTTGCTTATTGGGTGTATATGTATATGTGTATGTTCCATTATTCCAATTATTATTTGTCTGATTTTGTAACTGTCATTTGTCTGGGGTTCATCTTTGGTTTCTCATTTTTGGGTATTTGTTTTAATCTCAATGTCATAACAAACCACTTGTGGAATCTTCATTCCTGACCATAGATCAAGTTCTGAGCCTTTGGAGTGGGAGCACTGACTCCAAGACCCCAGACTACCAGAGAACTAACCCTAGGGAGTATCAAATAGTGAGAACTCACACACAGGAGACCACTTGAATACAAGACCCAACATCACCCAACCACCAGTATCACCCTGGGCAGGACACCTCATCTAAACAAACAAAACAAAAATACAAACCCATCATCAGCAGATAGGATTACCATCTCACTCAGCCTTGCCAATCAGAGGAAAAGCAAACAAACAACACCAACAAAAAACTCAGCACAAATCTCACTCTATATGCTGTCTATAAGAAACCTACTTCAGACCTCAGGACACATATAGACTGAAAGCAAGAGGATGGAAAAGTATAGTCCATGCAAATGGGAAAAAGAAAGCCGGAGTAGCAATCCTTATATCAGACAAAATAGACCTTAAAATAAAGATTACAAGAGATAAGGAAGGACAAAATATAATGATTAAGGGATTAATCCAAGAGGAAGCCATAACAATTGTAAATATCTATGCACCCAACATAGGAGCACCTCAATATATAAGACAAACACTAACAGACATAAAAGGAGAAATTGACAGTAACACAATAAGAGTAGGAGACTTTAATAACCCACTCACACCAATGGACCAATCATCAAAACAGAAAATTAATAAGGAAACACGTCTTAAATGATACACTAGATGAGATGGATCTCATCGATATCTTCAGGGCATTCCATCCAATTGCAGAAAAATATACCTTCTTGTGGATATTCTCCAGGATATGGAACATTCTTCATGATAGACATCTTTGGTCACAAATCAAACCTCAGTAAATTTAAGAAAATTGAAATAGTATCAAGCATCTTCTGGAGAAGGCAATGGCAACCCACTCCTCTACTCTTGCCTGGAAAATCCCATGGATGGAGGAGCCTGATAGGCTGCAGTCCATTGGGTCTTGAAGAGTCAGATACGACTGAGCGACTTCACTTTCACTTTTCACTCTCATGCATTGGAGAAGGAAATGGCAACCCATTCCAGTATTCTTGCCGTGAAACTCTCAGGGGTGGCGGAGCCTGCTGGGCTGCCATCTATGGGGTCGCACAGAGTCGGACACGACTGAAGCGACTTAGCAGCAGCAGCAAACATCTTCTCAGACCACAGTGGTCTGAGACTAGATATAAACTACAAGAAAAAAAAAACCTGTAAGAAATACAACACAGGGACTTTAAACAATACGTTTCTAAATAACCAACAGGTTACTGAAGAAATCAAAAGGGAGATAAAAAATTTCTAGAAACAAATTGCGGTGAAAACACAACTCAAAACCTATGGGATGCAGCAAAAACAGTTCTAAGAGGGAAGTTTATAGCAATACAATCCTACCTCAGAAACAAGAAAAACATCGAATAGAAAACCTAACTTTACACCTAAAGGAACTGGAAAAAGAAGAACAATCTTCCCCTTTCCCCAAACTAGAAGGAAAGAAATCACTAAGATCAGAGAAGAAATTCACAATGGATATTACCCAGCCATAAAAAGGAACACCATTGAGTCAGTTCTAATGAGGTGGTTGAACCTAGAACCTATTATACAGAGTGAAGTGAGTCAGAGACAGAAAGGTAAATATCGTATTCTAACACACATATACGGAATCTAGAAAAATGGTACTGAAGAATTTACTTACAGGGCAGCAATGGAGAAACAATGCAGAATAGACTTGTGGACATGGGGAGAGGGGATTAGAGGGTAAGATGTATGGAAAGAGTAATATGGAAACTTACATTGCAATACGTAAAATAGATAGCCAATAGGAATTTGCTGTATGGCTCAGGAAACTCAAACAGGGGTTCTGTATCAATCTAGAGGGGTGGGATGAGGAGCGCGTTTCAAAAGGGAGAGGATATATGTATACCTATGGCTGATTCATGTTGAGTTTTGACAGAAAACAACAAAATTCTGTAAACCAATTATCCTTCAATAAAAATAAAAGTGAATGATTATAAGAATTTTATGGCATATAGTAAACAGTAATAGTCATGGTACAAATTGGAAACATTACATTAAAAAATCACGATGATAGGCTGATACTGTTTTCCCAGTTATGAGAGAGAGGCATACCCTACAGTAATATAATACTTTGAAAACAAGGTATAAAGTAGCAAGGAGATTAACACATTATGAATCTTAAGAAATATCTCTTTATGCCTATAGAATGATAGGCTTTCCACTTAAATACAAATCTTGCATATGGTATTCTATATAATGAATACTTAGGAGATGATTATGACATGAAACTATCTCTTACAGTTCTTGCCGTACAGTTATTAGATTTTCACATGAAGACATATAAACACAACAGATAAGTTTATTAACAGCAGGGTGATTATTTACTATTCATTAAGTGAAATGGATCATATTAAAGGTCTTCATTCTCATAGTATTTACCTTGAGTAGTCTGAGGAGGGGGACACAAAGAAAGCTAATCTTGCTGTCAGGGTAGCAAGAGGCAGAAGAGGTAGAGGAGTTCTAAGGGGAGTCAGGAGAGGCAGGCACATTCTGTGTAACTTTATGGAAATACATTGTAATTTCTGTCTTTTTTACTTTTTTCTTTTTACTAAAAATGTTTTAACATGGTACCAGTCCTTACAGTATTTGCTTTAGTTTCATTGCTCATATTACAGAGGGTCCATGTTGTAAAAGAAGTCAAATGCAGTTTTGCATAATTGGAGCCCTTCTGCCAGATTGTCTAATGTCAATTTGATTTCTAGCACTGCTGCTTCTACAAATTCTTTCCCATCTAGTTCAAAAGCACACATCTTCATCAAGTTGTCTTCTGTTAACTCCTCTGAATGTGATGTCTATCAGCTCCTGAATTTCTCCAAGATCTTTATCTTGAAACCCTTCCTCCACAGCCTCCCCCCCCTTTTTAGGTTATATTCACGATCTCTCTCATGATTTCCTTGATTGGCTCTATCATAAATCCTGTGGAGTCATGTAACACATCTGAACAGTTTTTGGCAACAAGAATTTACTGTTTCAGGCTTAATGGCTTTTTACAAAATAATCATGGTGTCTTCAGTGATGCAGTCTTACCAGGCTTTCATCATATTCTCTCTATCAGGGTTCTTTTCCATTGTGTTGATAGTTCTTTCCATAAAGTACCATGTGGAATGAGCCTTAAAGGTCCCTAGGGCCCTCTGATCTAGAGGCTGAATTAGAGATGTTGTGTTTGAGGGGAAGTAGATCACTTTGATGCCTTCAATGCTGAACTCAATAATTGTACTCACGGGGTTCTGGGTGGCCAGTGGCATTGTCCAATAGCTAAATAACTTATAAGGCAGCTCCTTACTGGCAAGATACTTTCTAACTTCAAGGACAAAGCTTCAATGGAACCAATCCAGAAAAACTGTTCTCACTTTCAGTCCTTCTTGTTGTACAACTAAGACTAGCAGCTGGTGTTTATCTGTTATCTTCAAGGCACAAGTGTTAGCAATTTTATAAATAAGAGCAGTGCTGATTGTAAACTCCATTGTATTTGCACAGGTCAGTAGTTAGCCTATCCCTCCCTGCCTTAAATCCTAGTGCTCATATCTCTTCTTTAGTAATAAATGTCCTGCATGGAATTTATTTCCAGAACAGGGCACTTTTGTCTGTATTAAACAAACAAACAAAAAAGAACTATTCAGGAAGATAGCCATTCTCCTCAATGACATTCTAATGGCATTTGGGAACTTGTCTGCTGCCTCTTAGTTACCATAAGGTTCTCCTCCTATGGTCCTGACGTTAAAAAAAAACAAAAAACAAAAAACAAACAAACTAAAAAACCTTTTTAAAATTATTAAACTATCCTTTGCTAGCATTAAATTCTCCAGTTTTTGATCTATTACCTGCTTGCTTTAAATTGTCATGTAACTATTTTGCTTTTTCTTGACTCATATTAGAGTCTATTGATATGCATTTCTTTTAGCAACCCTGCCTCCAAATGAAAGTTGCACTTTCAATATAAGATAAGTATTTTGCATTTTCTTTTCTTGGATCCTTTTTATTTCTTTTTCTTCTCTGATTGCCATGGCTAGGACTTCCAAAACTATGCTGAATAATAGTGGTGAGTGTGGGCACCCTAGGTGTGTTCCTGATCTTAGAGGAAATGCTTTCAACATTGAGAATAATGTTTGCTATGTGCTTGTATATGGACTTTATTAAATAAAGGTATGCCAAGTTTCTGAAGAGTTTTATCATAAATGGGTTTTGAATTTTGTCTAAAACTTTTTCTGCATCTATTGAGATTATCATATCATATCATATGCTTTTATCCTTCAGTTTGTTAATATGGTGTATCACATTGATTGATTTATATATATTGACGAATCCTTGCATTCCTAACATAAATCCCAGTTGTCCATAGAGTATCACCCTTTTAATGTATTGCTGGATTCTGTTGCTAGTATTTTGTTGAGGATTTTTATATCCATGTTCATCAATTCTATTGGCCTGTTATTTTCCTTTTTTGTGTGGTTTCTTTGTCTGGTTTTGGTGTCAGGGTGCTGGTAGCCTCATAGAATGAGTGTTTCTCCCTATTCAATTTTTTGGAAGATTTTGAGAAGGGAATGTGTTAGATCTTCTCTAAATGTTTCATAGAATTCATCTGTGAAGTCATCTGACCCTGGCCTCTTGTTTGTTGGAAGATTTTAATCACAGTTTCAGTACTTGTGAACTGTCTGGTCATATTTTTTATTTCTTCCTGGTTCATTCTTGGAAGGTCATCCAAGAATTTGTCCATTTCTTCCAGGTTGTCCATTTTATTGGCATAGTTGCTTGTGGTAGTCTCTTAGGAATCCTTGCATTTCTGCAGTGTCAGTCGTAATTTCTGTCACTTTTTGCAGATGACATGATACTATAGAAAATCCTAAAGATGCCACCAGAAAACTGCTAGAGTTAATCAATGGATTTACTAAAGTCATATGATATAAAATTAATACACAGAAATTTATTGCACTCCTATATACTAACAGCAAAAAATCAGAAAGAGAAATTAAGGAAACAATCCCATTCACCACTGCAGAAAAAAGAATAAATACCTAGGAATAAACTTACCTAAGGAGACAAAATACCTGTGAAGAAAATGATAAGACAGTGATGAAAGAAATCAAAGACAACACAAACAGATGGAGAGATATACCATGTTCTTGGATTCGAAGAATGAGTATTGTGAACATGACTACATTACTCCCAAATTCAATACAATCTCTATCAAATTACCAATGCCTTTTATTCAGAACTTGAACAAAACATTTTATGATTTCTTTTTTATTGTTTTGCAAATTTTATTCTTATTTTTTAAAAATATATTTCAGGAGTACAGCATTATGATTTGACATCTATGTATACTACAGAGTTATCACTACCACAAATATAGTTGCCATATATCATCTTCTTCACCCTATTTACCCGCTGTCCTTCATGTCCCCTCTGATAACTACTAATCTAAAGCAATGACAAACCTAGACATAGTGTTGAAAAGCAGAGACATTACTTTGCCGATAAAGGTCTGTCTAGACAAAGCTATGGTTCTTCCAGTCGTCATGTATGGATGTGAGAGTTAGACTATAAAGAAAGCTAAGTGCCGAAGAATTGACACTTTTGAACTGTGACGTTGGAGAAGACTCTTGAGAGTCCCTTGGGCTTCAAGGACATCAAGCTAGTCAATCCTAAAGAAAATCAGTCCTGAATGTTTGTTGGAAGGACTGAAGCCAAAGCTGAAGCTCCAATATTTTGCCCACCTGTTGTGAAGAACTGACTCATTGGAAAAGATCCTGATGCTGGGCAAAACAGAAGGCAGGGGGAGAAGGGGACAACACAGAATGAAATGGTTGGATGGCATCCCTGACTCAATGGACATGAGTTTGAGCAAGCTCTGGGCGTTGGTGATGGACAGGGAGGCCTGGCATGCTGCAGACCGTGGGGTTGCAAAGAGTTGGGCATGACTGGGCGACTTGAACAACCTCAATCACTAATGTGTTCTGTTTGGTTTTTGTTTATTTTTGTTTGTTTATTTGTTTTGCTTTTAGATTCTGCATATGGGTGAAATCAAATGGCATTTTTCTTTCTCTCTCTGATTTATCTTAGTATAATACTTTCAAGATCTATCCATGTTTGTTGTAAAAAGCAGGGTTTTATTCTTTTTTATGGTTGAGTGAGATTCCATTAGAACTATGGCTTTTCTTGCCTTCCCCTAAGTCTTCCATAATCTTTTTTTATATCCTCTCCTGCTGCTGTCCACCTTTACCACAGTGCTCTAGGCACAAAGTTTTTGTTACTTTAACACAAGTAAGCGTGTTTGGGTCTTTGTCTTTTCATTTTGCTTGCAATCTCATTACCAACATTGCTGAATTCTGCTTCCTCTCCTACTTCAAGAATCTACTGAAACATAAGGATTTTTGCTGGTATTTTCTTGACTATATGATTTTTTTCAAAAATTTATTTTTTAATTGAAGGATAATTGCTTTACAGGATTTTATTATTTTCTGTCAAACATCAACATGAATTAGCCATAGGTGTATGGATGTCACCTCCCTCTTAAAACTCCCTCCCATCTCCCTCTCAATCCCCCCCCTCTATATTGTTACAGAGCCCTTGTTTGAGTCATACAGAAAATTCCCATTGACTATCTGTTTTGCATATGGTAGTGTAAGTTTTCATGTTACTCTCTCCATACATCTCACCCTCTCCTCCCCTCTCCCTGAAGTCTGTTCTCTGTTTCTCCATTGCTGCCTTGCAAATAAATGATAATCAGTATCATCTTTCTAAATTCCATATATATGTGTTATATCTTTCTCTTTCTGACTTACTTCACTCTATTTAATAGACTCAGGGTTCATCCACCTCATTAGAACTGACTTAAATGCTTTCTCTTTTAAGGCTGAGTAATATTCCACTGTGTATATGTACCACAGCTTTTTTTATCCATTCATCTGACAATGTACATCTAGGTTACTTCCATGTTCTAGCTATTGTAAATAGTCCTGCAAAGAGCAATGGGACACGTGTCGTTCTAAACTTTGGTTTCCTCCAACCATATGCCTAGGAGTGGGATTTCTGGGTCATATGGTGGTTTTATTTCTAGTTTTTTAAAGAAGACTTCATACCATCTTTCAGGATTTGAAATAGCTCAACTGGAATTCCATCACCTCCACTAGGTTTGTTCATAGTGATGCTTTCTAAGGCCCACTTGACTTCACATTCCAGGATGTTTGGCTCTAGATGAGTAATCACACCATCGTGATTATCCGGGTCATGAAGATCTTTCCTGTACAGTTTTTCTGTGTATTCTTGCCACCTCTTCTTAATATCTTCTGCTTCTGTTAGGTCCATACCATTTCTGTCCTTTACCGAGCCCATCTTTGCATGAAATGTTCCCTTGGTATCTCTAATTTTCTTGAAGAGATCTCTAGTCTTTCCCATTCTGTTCTTTTCCTCTATTTCTTTGCATTGATTGGCGAAGAAGGCTTTCTTATCTCTTCTTGCTATTGTTTGGAACTCTGCATTCAGATGCTTATATCTTTCCTTTTCTCCTTTGCTTTTCGCCTCTCTTCTTTTCACACCTATAAATCCTGAAAGATGATGCTGTGAAAGTGCTGCACTCAATATGCCAGCAAATTTGGAAAACTCAGCAGTGGTCACAGGACTGGAAAAAGTCAGTTTTCATTCCAACCCCAAAGAAAGGCAATGCCAAAGAATGCTCAAACTACCGTACAATTGCACTCATCTCACATGCTAGTGAAGTAATGCTCAAAATTCTCCAAGCCAGGCTTCAGCAATACGTGAACCGTGAACTCCCTGATGTTCAAGCTGGTTTTAGAAAAGGCAGAGGAACCACAGATCAAATTGCCAACATCCACTGGATCATGGAAAAAGCAAGAGAGTTCCAGAAAAACATCTATTTCTGCTTTATTGACTATGCCAGAGCCTTTGACTGTGTGGATCACAATAAACTGTGGAAAATTCTGAGAAAGATGGGAATACCAGACCACCTAACCTGCCTGTTGAGAAATCTGTATGCAGGTCAGGAAGCAACAGTTAGAACTGGACATGGAAAAACAGACTGGTTCCAAATAAGAAAAGGAGTAGGTCAAGGCTGTATATTGTCACCCTGCTTATTTAACGTACACGCAGAGTACATCATGAGAAATGCTGGACTGAAAGAAACACAAGCTGGATTCAAGATTTCCGGGAAAAATCTCAATAACCTCAGATATGCAGATGACACCACCCTTATGGCAGAAAGTGAAGAGGAACTCAAAAGCCTCTTGATGAAAGTGAAAGAGGAGAGTGAAAAGTTGGCTTAAAGCTCATCATTCAGAAAACGAAGATCATGGCATCTGGTCCCATCACTTCATGGGAAATAGATGGGGAAACAGTGGAAGCAGCATCAGAACTGTATTTATTTGGGCTCCAAAATCACTGCAGATGGTGACTTCAGCCATGAAATTAAAAGACGCTTACTCCTTGGACGAAAAGTTATGACCAACCTGGATAGCATATTCAAAAGCAGAGACATTACTTTGCCAACTAAGGTCCGTCTAGTCAAGGCTATGGTTTTCCCAGTGGTCACATATGGATGTGAGAGTTGGACTCTTCACAGTTGGACTGTGAAGAGTTGGACTTCTCTTTCACTTTCATCAAGCTGAGCGCTAAAGAATTGATGCTTTTGAACTGTGGTATTGGAGAAGACTCTTGAGAGTCCCTTGGACTGCAAGGAGATCCAACCAGTCCATCCAAGGAGATCAGCCCTGGGATTTCTTTGGAAGGAATGATGCTGAAGCTGAAACTCCTGTACTTTGGCCACCTCATGCAAAGAGTTGACTCATTGGAAAAGACTCTGATCTGGGAAGGATTGGGGGCAGGAGGAGAAGGGGACGACCAAGGATGAGATGGCTGGATGGCATCACGGACTCAATGGATGTGAGTCTGAGTGAACTCCGGGAGTTGGTGATGGACAGGGAGGCCTGGCGTGCTGTGATTCATGGGGTCACAAAGAGTTGGACACTACTGAACGACTGAACTGACTGAATAGTGAACAATGTTGAGCATCTTTTCACGTGTTTATTAGCCATCTGTATGTATTTGAAAAATGTCTGTTTAGGTCTTTTCCCCTCTTTTTCATTGGGTTGTTTGTTTTTCTGGTATTGAGTTGTATGAGCTGCTTGTATACTTTGGAAATTTATCCTTTGTCAGTTGTTCCCTTTGCTCTTATTTTCTCCCATCTGAGGGTTGCCTTTTCACTTCGTTTACAATTTCCTTTGTTGTGCAAAAGCTTTTAAATTTAATTAGGTCCCCTTGTTTATTTTTGTTTTTATTTCCATTACTCTAGGAGGTGAGTCATAGAGAATCTTTCTTTGATTTATGTCATTGAGTGTTCTGCCTATGTTTCCCTCTTAAGGGTTTTATAGTTTCTGGTCTTCCATTTAGGTATTTAATCCATTTTTAGTGTATCTTTGTGTATGATGTCAGGAAATGTTCTAATTTCATTCTTTTGCTGTCCAGCTTTCCAAACACCACTTATTGAAAAGGCTGTCTTTGTCCCATTTTATATTCCTGCCTCTTTGGTAAAAAGTGAGGTATGCATAGGTGCATGGGTTTATCTGTGGGCTTTCTATCTTGTTCCATTGGTCTATATTTCTGCTTTTGTGCCCGTACTGTTCTGTCTTGATGAATGTAGCTTTGTAGTATAGCCTGAAGTCGGGAAGGTTGATTTCTCCAGCTCCATTCTTCTTTCTCAAGACTGCTTTGGCTATTTGAGGTCCTTTGCGTTTCCATACAAATTGTGAATTTTTTTGTTCTAGTTCTGTGAACAATGGCACCTGTAATTTGATAGGGATTGCATTGAATCTGTAGACTGAGTTTGGTAGTATAGTCATTTTCATAATATTGATTCTTCCTACCCAGGAACATGGAATATCTCTCCATCTGTATATGTCATCCTTCTTTCATCAATGTCTTATAATTTTTCATATACAGTTTTTTCTCTTTAGGGAGATTTATTCCTAGATATTTTATTCTTTTTGTTGCAGTGGTTAATGGGATTGATTCCTTAATGTATCTTTCTGGTTTGTTTTTGTTAGTATATAAGAATGCAAGTGAGTTCTCTGTGTTGATTTTGTATCCCGTGACTTTGCTAAATCCACTGATTAGCTCTAGTAATTTTCTGATAGTATCTTTAGGATTTTCTATGTACAGTATGTCATCTGCAAATAGCAAGACCTTTACTTCTTCTTTTCTGGTCTGGATTTCATTTCTCTTTCTTCTCTGATTGCTGTAGCTAGGACATCCAAAACTATTTTGAACAATATTGGTGAGAGTGGACACACTTGTCTTGTTCCTGATAGTGCTTGCTGTGGGCTTCTCATATATGGCCTTTACTATGTTGAGGTAGATTCCTTCTATGCCCATTTTTTGAAGAGTTTTAATAATAAGTCGTGGTTTAGTCACTAAGTCATGTCTGACTCTTGCAAACCTATGGACTCTAGCCTCCTAGGCTCCTTTGTCCATGGGATTCTCCAGGCAAGAATAATGGAGTGGGTTGCCATTTCCTTCTCCAATAGTGAATAAAGCTGCTGTCTATCAGGGAAAAAAAGATAGGGGTTAGGAGTTCTCTGGTATTCTAGGGTCTTGGAGTCAGTGCTCCCACTTCAAAGTCTCACGTCTTGATCTCTGGCCAGAAACAGAGATTCTACAGGTGGTTTGTTCCAGCATTAAATGGGATTAAAACAAATGCCCCAAAATGAGATATCAAAGATAAACCCCAGACTAATGGCAGTTACAAAATCAGACAAATAATATTTAAAATAATGGAATATACACACAGACATATACACCCATAAGCAAAATCAAAACAGTTCAATAAAAATAAAGTACAGTAGATTGACTGAACAAAGGAAACCAAAAATGATATCCACCAGTTAAGAACAAAACTAACTAAAGCACAAACTGAAAAACAGCACCAAAGCAAGGTACCAACTGGGGAATAAAGCAATGAAAACAAAACTAACAAATATGGTGAGAATGAAAAGAAAGAAAGAAAAGAAATAAAGAATAGAAATTCAAAGTTAAATAGAGGTAGACAAAGAAGATTAACTGCAAGGGGAAAAGAACAGTAGGAAAAGCAAAGAAAGGAATGTATGTAGAAAAAATAATAGTGAGTTTAAAGATTTAAAAATTAAAATTAAGAAAAAGAGAAAAAAAGGAAAACGCTACAGAACTGCAAAAGCCAACGTAGAGGCAGAAGTTTATAACAGAAGTAAAAAGTATGATTGAAAAAAAATTCTCAAAAGCTTAAATAGATTTTATAGTGCTATTAAATAGACAACTACAACTGGGGGGGGGCGGGGGGAGATAGTAAAATGAAATGTAAAAAAAATCCGAAAGAAACTACAGAACAAGTCAAAATATAAGAATAATAATTTTTTTTCTTGAGTCAATGCTGTCAGTGTCCTTTCCCTCTCTGGGACTCACAGTCTACTTCACCTCCCTTGGATGCCCTGCAACAATGTGCTGGTCTCTGGACCTGCTGTGGGGGCAGCTCAGACTCTAATCTGGTCCTCCTCCTGTGTGTTCTTGCTTCCAATGTCCACAGATATCAGAACTAGTGCATTTTCTTTTGTGGGAACTCTCAATGTCCTTTTATATATTCCACAGACACAGAGTCTGCCTAGTTGAACATGTGGATTTCACCTGCAGCTGTACAGCTCATGGGAACATTTTGGGTCCTCTTCCTCAGCCACACTGCCCCTTGGTTTCAATTGTGGTTTTATCTCCACCTCTGCATGTGGGTCATCCACTGGGGTTTGCTCCTGAGACTGCCCTGGAGGACTTGGGTCTGCTCCCGTGAGTGCCAAGTGTGGAGATGGTGCAGCTGCTTGGGTCACAGAGGCCCTGGAAGCACCAGATGCTAAGGAAATTGGTGGCTAGGGCAGCAGGGAATATAGTGCTCTAGAAGAATATGGCAACCTACTCCAGCATTCTTGCCTGGAGAACCCCCACTGACAGAAGCCTGGCAGGCCACAGTCCACAGGGTTACGAAGAGTTGGACACGGCCAAAGCGATCCCATGTTTATAGATGCAGGACTTTTTTTTTTGCCTGTGACAGTTCTGCTCCAATGAGGGTTGAGCGTGAAGGTTGTGCAGCTGCTTGGGTCATGGGGACCATGGTGGTGCCAAGTGTACAGGGACATGAACTGGCCCCACTGCAGGAGTTAAGGCCCTATCAGAGTCTTTTTCGAGCCTCTGGCAGCTGGTGATCAGAAGGCTTCTTTGGCCAGTCTTTCTCTATTGCTCTGCCCATTCAGGCAGTTAGAGGGCTCCCTTGGCTGGGGTCCTTCTCTGCTGTTTAGTGAGTCAGGCACATTAAGTGGCCATCTTGGCTGGGGTCCTAGTCTGTTGTTTGGTGCAACAGGTGCTTAAATGGGTACATTGGGTGGACTTCTACTCTGTAGTTCTGTCTATCTGGTGCTTGATGGGCCAACTTCTCTTTTGTTCAGGTGCTGGTGATGACGTGTGGGGAGAGAGAGGCTACAGTGAGGGCTCCACCCGTTATGCATGACTCAGCAGTATCACCTTTCTTCCATGGTTGCCTGGCTTTCCACCACAATCTCCTCCCTGACATCCCCTCGGACCTTCTCCCAGCAGTCAACAGCAGCCCTTGCCCTGGGATTGCTCCACAATCCCTATGCTCCAACTCCCAGCTGCTGTGCCTTTTAGGGCACCTGCATCCCCGTCCATGGTTCGTATGGCTGTGGCAAAATTATTGTCTGATTCTCATTCCATTTAGGCTGTCACAGCCTAAATATCAGCTGCTTCTTTCTCAGCCTCAAATGTTTCTCCTCTGACCCAGACAATTGCCCCAATGTGGGGATAGGTCCCCTGCTTCAGTTCCCCCACCTACCAAGGGCAGGTCCAGTCCTACTAACACTCCTGTTTTCCCCCCCTAGTCCCTTTGTCCTACTGAGTTTTGCATGGTTCTATATATTCTTTCCAGGGGTCAGGTACTCCTACCCACTCTCAGCTGGTGCTCTGCAAGCACTTCTATGTCCGAAGGTATATTCCATGGAGCAATGTATCCGTGGAGATAGATGTACTCCACGTCCACCTACTCCTCCATCATCTTTCCATTTTATGATTTCTATAGAAACAAAAACACCCAGAATAGTCAAAGCAAATCTTGAGAAAGAAAAACATGGCTGGAAGAATCAGGCTCCCCAACTTCAGACTATACTACTAATACAAAGCTATAGTAAACAAGGCAGTATGACACTGGCACAAAAACAGAAATATTCATCAGTGGAGCAGGACAGAAGCCTAGAGATAAGTCCACACACCTGTGACCACTTTTATCATTGACAAAGGAAGCAAGAATATACAATGGAGAAAGGACAGTCTCTTCAATAAGTGGTACTGGGAAAATTGGACAGCTACAGATAAAAGAATGAAATCAGAATATTCCTAACACCATATGCAAAAATAAACTCAAAATGGATTAAAGACTTAAACCTAAGGCCAGACACTATAAAACTCTTAGAGGAAAACATAGCAGAGCACTCTGAGACAAATTGCAGCAAGATCTTTTTTTGACTCATCTCCTAGAGTAATGAAAATAAAAAACAAAAACAAATGGGCCTAATTAATCTTGAAAGCTTTTGCACAGCAAAAGGAAACCATCAACATGACAAAGAGACAACCCTTAGAATGGGAGAAAATATTGTAAATTAGCAACTGACAAAGGATTAATCTTTGAAGTATACAAGCAGCTCATGCAGCTCAATATAAAAAAATAAGCAACACAATAAAAAAATGGATGGAAGGCCTAAACAGACATTTCTCAAAAGACATACAGATGGCGAATAAAAACATGAAAAGATGCTCACCATCACTTATTATTAGAGAAATGCAAATCAAAACTGCAATATACGATGAGATATCACCCACACCAGTCAGAATGGCCATCATCAAAAAAATCTGCAAACATTAAATGCTGGAGAGGATGTGGAGAAAAGGGAACCCTCTTGCACTGTTGGTAGGAATGTAAATTGATAACAACCACTATGGAGAACAACATGGAGTTTCCTTAAAAAACTAGAAATAAAACTAACATATGACCCAGCAATGCCACTGTTGGCCAACGCCCTGAGAAAACCATAATTCAACATGTATCCCAGTATTCACTGAAGCACTAGGCCAGAACACAGAAGTAACATAAACGTCCATCAACTGAGGAATGGATAAAGATGTTTTAAAAGGAATGAAATTGGGTCATTTGTAGTGATGTGGATGAACCTAGTGTCTATCAGATAGAGTTAAGTAACTCAGAAAGAGAAAAACAAATTTCATGTATTAAAACATATATATATATATATACATATATGCATATATATATATATATATATATATATATATATATATGGAATCTTTTCAGGGCAGGAATAGAGATACGGACATAGGGAATGGACTAATGGACACGGGGAAAAGGGAGGGGAGGGTGGAATGAATTGGGAGAATAGCACTAACATACACACACTTCCATGTGTAAAACAGGTAGTGGGCAACTGCTGTATAGCACATGGAGTTCATCTCAGTATTCTGTGATGACCTAGAAGGATAGGATGGATGGTGGGGTAGGAGAGAGGCTCAAGGGGAGAGGATATATGTATACATATAACTGATTCACTTTGTTATACAGCAGAAACTAACACAACATTGTGAAGTAAATATAATCCAGTAAAAAAAGATTTAAAAAATACTTTGCAAAATGTACGAGATTTTCACACCTGCTGGTGTAGCCACAGTGACAGCTTTACAGGTTTTCTTTTCCTTTTTTACAGTGATCCTTAGGCTAAATCCATGTGTTTTGAAATGGCAGGTAACCACATTTGTTAAACTTAATCTACTCTGCATATTGGGCAATTAAACTTTTCCTTATAAAATTATGAATTTGCTTCTTGGGAACACTTTCAGCACCACTTGTGGCATTTTGTATGGGTCCCATGGTGTTATTCAAGCTTTATGGTACTGTGCCAAACACAATGAAAAATACACAGGAACTGTGAGAGGTCACTTTTTTTGTGCTATGCTAGTTACTTAAGAGATTAAACTACTCGCATAGAAATATTTAGCATCACATGGCATTTTAAGCTGATACAACACAAGCTCACCACAATAGCAACAAGAGGTAGCTATGAAATTATTATAGTAATATAATAATTGCTACAGTTAATTTCTGCACTTATGACTTTATGCTGGATCTTTACATTTGTTTACATTTCTCTGGACTATGAATGGAGCCATGTGTGGTCTGTCAGTGTTTGAGTATGTCAGTTTTGATAAATTGTACTTTTTATAGCAGATGGTTGTATATTTTATGATAGTAAATGGTGAAATAGACTAGTTCCTACATATTTATTCATTCATGACATACCTAAATTTTTCTTATGTTTTATATTTGTAGGCTATGAAGTTCCATTCAGGAAGTTTTTCAAATTGTCACAAAAAGTTCCAGTATATTTATTGAAAAATATCTGCATATAAGTGGACCGCTCAACCTATGCAATTCAAAGGTTTGACTTTTAACTGTCAAGGCTTTCTAATCACTATCACACTTGAAGTTATAACTTCTAAAGCTCCCAGAATATTAAACACTTGTTTCATTTTTTAACCTCTAACTTCTTTTTGACATGTGCGGATCTTTTACATCATGCATATCAAGTGGCATTTTCTGCAGTGCCTTAATTATACCCAAGTGAGAAAAGTCAAATTATGACTTTGAAATTTCCCTGCATATCAAAAAGTATTTAACCCACACATAGCAGGAAGACAACCAAAGAACATATATTCTTGGAAAGATTAAATCTCAGGAGATAAATGCACCATTGTAGACAGAGGCACTGAAACCACGGTGAATTAAACTGAGACCAGAAGAAATGAGAAATGAAGACTATAAAGTTTGAATTTTGATAAATATATTCTGAGAAAAACTTTCTTGACAAAATTTTATTAGAGAATACCCTTTATTATTTACCACTTATTTTTTCTGATAAGATTCATTCATCTTTAAAACATTTAACAAATTGAAATATAAAATTCTTCTAATTTGGTGTCAATTCTTCTCAAGCCTAAATTTCCAGTTCCAACATTTGAATTGAACTATAAACCTATATTTTCAATTGTTCTAAGGAATTTTAAAAACATCTATTTCTGCTTTATTGACTATGTCAAAGCCTTTGACTGTGAGGATCACAATAAACTGTGGAAAATTCTGAAAGAGATGGGAATACCAGACCACCTGACCTGCCTCTTGACAAACCTGTATGCAGGTCAGGAAGCAACAGTTAGAACTGGATATGGAATGACAGACTGGTTCCAAATAGGAAAAGGAGTACGTCCAGGATGTATACTGTCATCCTGCTTATTTAACTTATATGCAGAGTACATCATGAGAAACGCTGGGCTGGAAGAAGCACAGGCTGGAATCAAGATTGCCAGGAGAAATATCAATAACCTGAGATATGTGGATGACACCACCCTTATGGCAGAAAGTGAAGAGGAGCTAAAAAGCCTCTTGATGAAAGTGAAAGAGGAGAGTGAAAAAACTGGCTTGAAGCTCAACATTCAGAAAAGGAAGATCATGGCATCTGGTCCCATCACTTCATGGCAAATAGAAGGGGAAACAGTGGAAACAGTGTCAGACTTTATTTTTTGGGGCTCCAAAATCACTGCAGATGGTGACTGCAGCCATGAAATTAAAAGATGCTTAATCCTTGGAGGGAAAATTATGACCAACCTAGATAGCATATTCAAAAGCAGAGACATTACTTTGCCAACAAAAGTCCATCTAATCAAGGCTATGGTTTTTCCAGTGGTCATATATGGATGTAAGAGTTGGGCTGTGAAGAAAGCTGAACACCAAAGAATTGATGCTTTTGAACTGTGGTGTTGGAGAAGACTCTTGGGAGTCCCTTGGACAGCAAGGAGATCCAACCAGTCCATTCTGAAGGAGATTGGCCCTAGGATTTCTTTGGAAGGAATGATGCTAAAGCTGAAACTCCAGTACTTTGGCCACCTCATGCAAAGAGTTAACTCATTGGAAAAGACTCTGATGCTGGGAGGGATTGGGGGCAGGAGGAGAAGGGAACAACAGAGGATGAGATGGCTGAATGGCATCACCGACTTGATGGACGTGAGTTTGAGTGAACTCGGGAGTTGGTGATGGGCAGGGAGGCCAGGCGTGCTGCAATTCATGGGGTCGCAAAGAGTCAAACATGTCTGAGCGACTGAACTGAACTGAAGGAATTTTACAAAAAATTTTTAGCATATTTTTGTGTTTCCTGAAATACCTGGTACATCCCAGAATAAAACTTATTAACTTCACTTTCTCTTATCTGTAAATTATCTCCCTTATACAGTTGGCAACATTTGTTGTTAGGTAACATCTGATTATTTGGTTGGAAATTTAGTGTTGTTTTCTAATTCCTTGCCATCTTTAATCTATTCATGTTTTTTTATCAAGTTCTGACTTTCTTTAGCTGCTTCATATCAACCTCCTTCAATTTCACATGTAGTCTTTAGCACCGTGACATTTGCAACCTTTATTTCAGCAGTCTCTTGATTCTCCGTTCAGTTCAGTTCAGTCGCTCGGTTGTGTCCTACTCTTTGTGACCCCATGAACCGCAGCACGCCAGGCCTCCCTGTCCATCAAAAACTCCCAGAGTTCACTCAAACCCATGTCTATTGAGTCCGTGATGCCATCCAACCATCTCATCCTCTGTTGTCTGCTTCTCTTCCTGCCCTCAATCTTTCACAGCATCAGGGTCTTTTCAAATGAGTCTGCTCTTTGCATCAGGTGGCCAAAGTATTGGTGTTTCAGCTTCATCATCAGTCCTTCCAAAGAATATTCAGGACTGATCTCCTTTAACATGGACTTGTTGGATCTCCTTGCAATCCAAGGGACTCTCAAGAGTCTTCTCCAACACCACAGTTCAAAAGCATCAATTCTTTGGTGCTCAGCTTTCTTTATAGTCCAAGTCTCATATCCATACATGACTACTGGAAAAACCATAGCCTTGACTAGGTGGACCTTTGTTGGCAAAGTAATATCTCTGCTTTTTAATTTCCTGTCTAAGTTGGTCATAACTTTCCTTCCAAGAGTAAACGTCTTTTAATTTCATGGCTGCAATCACCATCTGCAGTGATTTTGGAGCCCCCCCTACCAAATAAAATCTGACACTGTTTCCTCATCTATTTCCCATAAAGTGATGGGACCAGATGCCATGATCTTCCTTTTCTGAATGTTGAGCTCTAAGCCAATTTTTTCACTCTCCTCTTTCACTTTCATCAAGAGGCTTTTTAGTTCCTGTTCACTTTCTGCCATAAGGGTGGTGTCATCTGCATATCTGAGGTTATTGATATAACCTCTCCCAGCAGTCTTGATTCCAGCCTGTGCTTCCTCCAGCCCAGCGTTTCTCATGATGTACTCTGCATATAAGTTAAATAAGCAGGATGACAGTATACAGCCTTGGCGTACTCCTTTTCTTATTTGGAACCAGTCTGTTGTTCCATGTCCGGTTTTATCTGTTGCTTCCTGACCTACATATAGGTTTGTCAAGAGGCAGGTCAGGTGGTCTGGTATTCCCATCTCTTTCAGAATTTTCCACAGTTTATTGTGATCCACACAGTGAAAGGCTTTGGCATAGTCAATAAAGCAGAAATAAATGTTTTTCTGGAACTCTCTTGCTTTTACGATGATCCAGAGGATGTTGGCAATTTGATCTCTGGTTCCTCTGCCTTTTCTATAACCAGCTTGAACATCTGGAAGTTCATGGTTCACGTATTGCTGAAGCCTGGTTTGGAAAATTTTAAGAATTGCTCTACTAACGTGTGAGATGAGTGCAATTGTGTGGTAGTTTGAGGATTCTTGATTCTCAGTTCCTTTCTATTTAATTCTTCCTGTTTGACACTTCCAGAATAGGTTTCACAAAGTACTGCATTCATTATGCCCTAGAATTAATAGGACATAAAATAGTGGAAGAGGAGCAGAGCTCTGGAAAAACCATAGGTACACTCTCAGCTTCACTTTATCAGCTGGGTTATTTGGGGCAGTTGGTGTCTCTCAGCTTTGTGGTTCTTTGTCTCTATTGCATTGAATATTATGTCTTGCCTAACTCTCACTGTATTTATAATAATAAAATTAATCTATGAGAATGCAGTTAGAATTTAGAAATCAACTTAAAGTTATTATAATTTTTTTTTAAATCTCTGATAAGGATTCCCTGTGAAACAAGTGTGATGTCCTCACATGGTCTTTGCCTATCCTGTCTAAAATTATCTCATATACCAGCATAAATAGGTTTCTCAAGCTTCTTTCCAAATGCCCCATGCATTTTCTTTTGATCATGTTGCTTTCACATTTGAACTTTTCAATTTCTATCCTACAGTGACAGTCAGTGAGAAATGCTTTTTCAGATCTGGGGACATTGCCATTTCTACTATTCTCTACCACAATTTAAACTATAAAAATGAATTTCACTGAATAAAATGGAAATATTTTATCATATAAAATTGATGTCATTTAAAAATTGCTGCATAGTTGACAAAATATTACATTAGTTCTGGATATACAACATAGTAATCTGATGTGTTTATAGACTATATTCCATACAGAGTTATAAAATATTGACTATATTCCTTTTGCTATGTATCATTGTAAATTATTTATTTTAATCTGAGTAGTTTACACCTCTAAGTGCCCCTCACCTATTTTGGTCGTCAACTCATCCCTCTTCCTTCTGGTAACCACCACTTTGTTCTATGTATCTGTGAGTCTGTTTCTGTTTTATTATATTTATTTATGTTTTAGATTGCACCTATAAGTGAAAATATACAATATTTCTTTTTCTCTGACTTACTTCCCTAACTACAACACCTTCTAACTACATCAATGTTTTCACAAGAGGCAAAATTTCATTCTTTCTTTTTCGTGGCTAATATTTCATTGCATATGTATATACTACCATCTTCATCAATTTAACTGTGAATACTTCGACTGCTTCCATATCTTGGCTATAATAAATAATTCTACTGTGAGCATTAGGGTGTGTATACCTTTTTGGTTTAATGTTTTCGTTCTTTTTGAATAAATATCCTGGAGTGAAGTGGTTGAATTGTATGATAGGTTTAGTTTTCATTTTTTGAACAACATCCCTACTGTTATCAAGTTACATACCTGCCCAAGAGTACATGAGGGCTCCCTTTTCTCCACTTCCTTACCAACACTTGTTATTTCTTATCTTTTTGACAATAGCCATTCTGATATGTGTGAGGTGATATTTCACCATGCTTTTAAAAATCTTTCTTTATATCGTTTCATCAAATTATCAAAACAGAAAGGTGCTTCATTTTTTTCTGCTTATATTCTTGTCTACAGAGCTATGAAATTTACTGATCATCGAAACTCTTGATGGCCAACAATTGGTGGTCTTCAGCTTGTTGTTGTTGTTCAGTTGCTCAGTCATGTCTGACTCTTTGCAGACCCATGGACTGCAGCATGCCAGGCTTTGCTGTCCTTCACCATCTCCCAGAGCTTGCTCAAACTCATGTCCATTGAGTCAGTGATGACATCCAACCATCTCGTCCTCTGTCATCCTCTTCTCCTCCTGCCTTCAATCTTTCCCAGCATCAGGGTCTTTTCCAGTGAATCAGTTTTGTCACACCAGGTGGTCAAAGTATTGGAGCTTCAGTTTCAACATCAGTCCTCCAATAAATATTCAGGACTAATTTCCTTTAGGTTTGACAGGTTTGATCTCCTTGCAGTCCAGGGGACTTGAAAGAGTCTTCTTCAACACCACAGTTTGAAAACATCAGTTCTTCTGCACTCAGAGTTCTTTATGGTCCAACTCTCATATCTATACATGACTACTGGAAGAAGCATAGCTTTGACTAGATAGACCTTTGTTAGCAAGTGAAATCTCTGCTT
This sequence comes from Ovis canadensis, assembly GCF_042477335.2. Lineage (NCBI taxonomy): Eukaryota > Metazoa > Chordata > Mammalia > Artiodactyla > Bovidae > Ovis > Ovis canadensis. The sequence continues at coordinate 9,404,193 of NC_091259.1, forward strand.
TTTAGTACACTGTGTAGATTTGTCATAGCTTTTCTTCCAAGAAATAAGCATCTTAATTTCATAGCTGCAATCACTGTCCACAGTGATTTTGAAGCCCTCCAAAATAAAGTTTGTCACTGTTTCCATTGTTTCCCTATTTATTTGCCATGAAATGATGGGACTGGATACCATGATCTTCATTTTTTGAATGCTGAGTTTTAAGCCAACTTTTTTAAGACTTCTGTTTCACCATTATCAAGAGTCTCTTTACTTCTTCACTTTCTGCCATAAGAGTGATGTCATCTACATATCTGAGGTTATCGATATTTCTTCTGGCAATCTTAATTCCAGCTTGTGCTTCATCCAGCCTGGCATTTTGAATGATGTACTCAGCATATACCTTAAATAAGCAGGGTGACAATATACAGCCTTGATGTACTCCTTTCCCAGTTTGGTACCAGTCTGTTGTTCCCTGTCTGGTTCTAACTGCTGCTTCTTGACCTGCATACAGGTTTTGCAGGAGACAAGTAAGGTGGTCTGTTATTCCTAAATCTTTCCACAGTTTGTTGTGATTCACACAGTCAAAGGCTTTGGTGTAGTCAATACAGCAGAAGTAGATGTTTTTCTGGAGTTCTCTTGCTATTTCTATGATCCTACAGATGTTGGCAATTTGATCTCTGGTTCCTTTGCCTTTTCTGAATCCAGCTGGAAGTTCTCTGTTCACATACTGTTGAAGCTTAGCTTGGAGAATTTTGAGCATTCAAAAATCAGCTTAGAACTATATATTCTGAGTCATAAGTCTACCTACATAACTGTTTTGTTTATGTGTCCACTTCCATGATACTTGGCAGTGTCACCTAAGATAGGTTACTTTGATGTCCTGCTTTATCAAGTGAGGAGATGGGTCACAACCCTCAACCAGGGTTATCTTGAAGATTAGACCAGCCAAAGTCTAAAATGCATCCACGAGTGTCTGATATATAGTGAGTACTGTGTAAGCTATTGCTACTTTCATGCTTAATGTTGCAGTTGTACAGTGTCCAATCTGTAGTCCTTGGCTATCACCAAAACCACACATAAACCTCTTTTCTTCCTCAGTCTCTGCTATTTGAACAGTACTTCTTACACTCAACTGCTCTGGCCAACCTTGGATATTACCTTGAGTTTCCTTAAAAAAAAATATTTATTTTTAAACTGAAGGATAATTGCTTTACAGAATTTTGTTGTTTTCTGTTAAACATCAATAAGAATCAGCCATTGATACACCCATGTCTCCTCTCTCTTGAAACTCCCTCCCCATCCCACCCTTCTAGATTGCTACAGAGCCCCTGTTTGAGTCATACAGCAGATTCCCATTGGCTATTTGTTTTATATATGGTAGTGTAAGTTTCTATGTTACTCTCTCCACATATCTTACCCTCTCCCTTCTCCCCTCTCCCTGTGTCTATAAGTCTATTCTCTAAGTCTGTTTCTCCATTGCTGCCCTGCAACTATATTCATCAGTACCTTCTTTCTAGAATCCATATATATACATTAGTACATGGTATTTATCTTTCTCTTTCTGACTTACTTCACCCTGTGTGAAGGACTTGAGGTTTGTCCACCTCATTAGAACAGACTCAAATGTGTTCCCTTTTATGGCTGAGTAATATTCCATTGTATATTACCAGTTGTACCACAACGTCTTTATCAATTTATCTGTTGATGGACATCTACGTTGCTTCCATGTACTAACTATTGTAAATAGTGCTGCAATGAATATGGGGGCACATGTGTCTTTTTCAATTTTGGTTTCCTCCAAGTATATGCCTGGGAGTGGGATTGCTCGGTCATTTTATTTCTAGGTTTTTAAAGGAATCTCCATACTGTTTTCCATAGTGGCCGAATCACTTTACATCCACTAGCAATGCAAGAGGTTTTCCTTTTCTCCATACCCTCTCCAGTATTTATAGTCTGTAGACTTCTTGATGATGGCCATTCTGACTGGTGTAAAGTGATATGTCATTGGAGTTTGGATTTGCATTTCTCTAATAGTGAGCAATGTTGAGCATCTTTTCATGTGTTTATTAGCCATCTATATGTCTTCTTTGAAAAAATGTCTATTTAAGTCTTTCCCCCTCTTTTTCATTGGGTTGTTTGTTTTTCTGGTATTGAGTTGTATGAGCTGCTTGTATATTTTTGAAATTTATCCTTTGTCAGTTGTTCCTTTTGCTATTATTATTCTGAGTGTTGTCTTTTCACCTTGTTTATAATTCCCTTTGTTGTGCAAAAGCTTTTAAATTTAACTAGGTCCCCCTTGTTTATTTTTGTTTTTATTTCCATTACTCTAGGAGGTGAGTCATAGAGAATTTTGCTTTGATTTATGTCATTGAGTGTTCTGCCTATGTTTTCCTCTAAGGGTTTCATAGTTTCTGGTCTTCCACTTAGGTATTTAATCCATTTTTAGTGTATCTTTGTGTATGATGTTAGGAAATGTTCTAATTTCATTCTTTTGCTGTCCAGCTTTCCAAACACCACTTATTGAAAAGGCTGTCTTTGCCTCATTTTATATTCTTGCCTCTAGTCAAAAATGAGGTATGCATAGGTGCATGGGTTTATCTGTGGGCTTTCTATTTTGTTCCATTGGTCTATATTTCTGCTTTTGTGCCAGTACTTTACTGTCTTGATGAATGTAGCTTTGTAATATAGCCTAAAGTCAGGAAGGTTGATTCCTCCAGCTCCATTCTTCTTTCTCAAGACTGCTTTGGCTATTTGAGGTCCTTTGTGTTTCCATACGAATTGTGAAATTTTTTTTTTAGGGTTCTGTGAACAGTGACATTTGTAATTTGATAGGGATTGCATTGAATCTGTAAACTGAGTCTGGTAGTTTAGTCATTTTCATAATATTGATTTTTCCTACCCAGGAACATGGAATATCTCCCCATCTGTTTATAACATCTTTGATTTTTTCATCAGTGTCTTATAATTTTCCATTTACAGTTCTGTTTTCTCCTTAAGTAGGTTTATTCCTAGATATGCTATTTTTTTTTAAAAATTTTTAAATTATTTTTTAAATTTTTATTTTTACTTTATTTTACTTTACAATACTGTATTAGTTTTGCCATACATTGACATGAATCCACCATGGGTGTACATGAGTTCCCAATCATGAACCCCCCTGCCACCTCCCACCCCATATAATCTCTCTGGATCATTGCTGCGCACCAGCACCAAGCATCCTGTATCCTGCATCGAACCTAGCCTGGCGATTCATTTCTTACATGATAGTATACATGTTTCAATGCCATTCTCCCAAATCATCCCACCCTCTCCCTCTCCCAGAGTCCAAAATCTGTTCTGCACATCTGTGTCTCTTTTGCTGTCTCGCATACAGGGTCATAATTGCCATCTTTCTAAATTCCATATATATGTGTCAGTATACTGTATTGGTGTTTTTCTTTCTGGCTTACTTCACTCTGTATAATCAGCTCCAGTTTCATCCATCTCATTAGAACTGATTCAAATGTATTCTTTTTAATGGCTGAGTAATACTCCATTGTGTATATGTACCACAGCTTTCTTATCCATTCATCTGCTGATGGACATCTAGGTTGATTCCATGTCCTGGCTATTAGAAACAGTGCTGTGATGAACATTGGGGTACAGGTGTCTCTTTCTATTCTGGTTTCCTTGGTGTGTATGCCCAGCCATGGGATTGCGGGGTCATAAGGCAGTTCTATTTGCAATATTTTAAGGAATCTCCACACTGTTTTCCATAGTGGCTGTACTAGTTTGCATTCCCACCAACAGTGTAAGAGGGTTCCCTTTTCTCCACATCCTCTCCAGCATTTATTGCTTGTAGACTTTTGGATCGCAGCCATTCTGACTGGTGTGAAATGGCACCTCATTGTGGTCTTGATTTGCCTTTCTCTGATGATGAGTGATGTTGAGCATCTTTTCATGTGTTTGTTAGCCATCCGTATGTCTTCTTTGGAGAAATGCCTATTTAGTTCTTTGGCCCATTTTTTTATTGGGTCATTTATTTTTCTGGAATTGAGCTGCAGGAGTTGCTTGTATATTTTTGAGATTAGTTGTTTGTCAGTTGTTTCATTTGCTATTGTTTTCTCCCATTCAGAAGGTGGTCTTTTCACCTTACTTATAGTTTCCTTTGTTGTGAAGAAGTTTTTAATTTTAATTAGATCCCATTTGTTTATTTTTTCTTTTATTTCCAGTATTCTGGGAGGTGGATCATAGAGGATCCTGCTGTGGTTTATGTCGGAGAGTGTTTTGCCTATGTTCTCCTCTAGGAGTTTTATAGTTTCTGGTCTTATGTTTAGATCTTTAATCCATTTTGAGTTTATTTTTGTGTGTGGTATTAGAAAGTGATCTAGTTTCATTCTTTTACAAGTGGTTGACCAGTTTTCCCAGCACCGCTTGTTAAATAGATTATCTTTAATTCATTGTATATTCTTGCCTCCTTTGTCAAAGATAAGGTGGCTACAGGTGTGTGGATTTATCTCTGGGCTTTCTATTTTGTTCCATTGATCTATATTTCTGTCTTTGTGTCAGTACCATACTATCTTGATGACTGTGGCTTTGTAGCAGAGCCTGAAGTCAGGCAGGTTGATTCCTCCAGTTCCATTCTTCTCTCTCAGAATTGCTTTGGCTATTCGAGGTTGTTTGTATTTCCATACAAATCGTGAAATTATTTGTTCTAGTTCTGTGAAAAATACCACTAGTAGCTTGATAGGGATTGCATTGAATCTGTAGATTTCTCTGGATAGTATACTCATTTTCACTATATTGATTCTTCCGATCCATGAACATGGTATATTTCTCCATCTATTTGTGTCCTCTTTGATTTCTTTCATCAGTGTTTTACAGTTTTCTATATATAGGTCTTTATTTTCTTTAGGTAGATATATTCCTAAGTATTTTATTCTTTTCGTTGCAATGGTGAATGAAATTGTTTCCTTAATTTCTTTTTCTACTTTCTCATTATTAGTGTATAGGAATGCAAGGGATTTCGGTGTTGATTTTATATCCTGCAACTTTACTATATTCATTGATTAGCTCTAGTAATTTTCTGGTGGAGTCTTTAGGGTTTTCCATGTAGAGGATCATGTCATCTGCAAACATGAAAGTTTTGCTTCTTCTTTTCCAATTTGGATTCCTTTTATTTCTTTTTCTGCTCTGATTGCTGTGGCCAAAACTTCCAGAACTATGTTGAATAGTAGCAATGAAAGTGGGCACCCTTGTCTTGTTCCTGACTTTAGGGGAAATGCTTTCAATTTTTCACCATTGAGGATAATGTTTGCTGTGCATTTGTCATAGATAGCTTTTATTATGTTGAGGTATGTTCCTTCTATTCCTGCTTTCTGGAGAGTTTTTATCATAAATGGATGTTGAATGTTGTCAAAGGCCTTCTCTGCATCTATTGAGATAATCATATGGCTTTTTTTTTTTTCAATTTGTTAATGTGGTGAATTACATTGATTGATTTGCGGATATTGAAGAATCCTTGCATCCCTGGGATAAAGCCCACTTGGTCATGGTGTATGATTTTTTTTAATGTGTTGTTGGATTCTGATTGCTAGAATTTTGTTGAGGATTTTTGCATCTATGTTCATCCGTGATATTGGCCTGTAGTTTTCTTTTTTGTGTGACATCTTTGTCAGGTTTTGGTATTAAGGGTGATGGTGACCTCATAGAATGAGTTTGGAAGTTTACCTTCCTCTGCAATTATCTGGAAGAGTTTGAGTAGGATAGGTTTTAGCTATTCTCTAACTTTTTGGTAGAATTCAGCTGTGAAGCCGTCTGGACCTGGGCTTTTGTTTGCTGGAAGATTTCTGATTACAGTTTCAATTTCGGTGCTTCTGATGGGTCTGTTAAGATTTTCTATTTCTTCCTGGTTCAGTTTTGGAAAGTTGTACTTTTCTAAGAATTTGTCCATTTCTTTCACGTTGTCCAGTTTATTGGCATATAATTGTTGATAGTATTCTCTTATGGTCCTTTGTATTTCTGTGTTGTCTGTTGTGATCTCTCCATTTTCATTTCTAATTTTATTGATTTGATTTTTCTCCCTTTGTTTCTTGATGAGTCTGGCTAATGGTTTGTCAATTTTATGTATCCTTTCAAAGAACCAGCTTTTGGCTTTGTTGATTTTTGCTGTGGTCTCTTTTGTTTCTTTTGCATTTATTTCTGCCCTAATTTTTAAGATTTCTTTCCTTCTACTAACTCTGGGGTTCTCCAATTCTTCCTTTTCTAGTTGCTTTACATGTAGAGTGAAGTTATTTATTTGACTTTTTTGTTGTTTCTTGAGGTATGCCTGTAGTGCTATGAACTTTCCTCTTAGCACTGCTTTTTAGTGTCCCACAGGTTTTCAGTTGTTGTGTTTTAATTTTCATTCGTTTCTATGCATATTTTGATTTCTTTTTTGATTTCTTCTGTGATTTGTTGGTTATTCAGAAGTGTGTTGTTCAACCTCCATATGTTGAAGTTTTTAATATTTTTCTCCTGTAATTGAGATCTAATCTTAATGCACTATGGTCAGAAAAGATGCTTTGAATGATTTCGATTTTTTTTAAATTTATCAAGGTTAGATTTATGGCCCAGGATGTGATCTTTCCTGTAGAAGGTTCCATGTGCACTTGAGAAAAAGGTGAAATTCATTGTTTTGGGGTGAAATGTCCTATAGATATCAATTACGTCTAACTGGTCTAATGTATCATTTAAAGTTTGCATTTCTTTGTTAATTTTCTGTTTAGTTGATCTGTCCATAGGTATGAGTGGAGTATTAAAGTCTCCTGCTATTATTGTGTTATTGTTAATTTCCCCTTTCATACTTGTTAGCATTTGTCTTACGTATTGTGGTGCTCCTATGTTGGGTGCATATATATTTATAATTGTTATATCTTCTTCTTGGATTGATCCTTTGATCATTATGTAGTGGCCTTCTTTGTCTCTTTTGACAGCCTTTGTTTTAAAGTCTATTTTATCAGATATGCATATTGCTACTCCTGCTTTCTTTTGGTCTCTATTTACATGGAAAATCTTTTTCCAGCCCTTCACTTTCAGTCTGTATGCGTCCCTTGTTTTGAGGTGGGTGTCTTGTAGGCAGCATATATAGGGATCTTGTTTTTGTTTCCATTCAGCCAGTCTTTGCCTTTTGGTTGGGGCATTCATCCCATTTACGTTTAAGGTAATTATTGATAAGTATGATCCCGTTGCCATTTACTTTATTGTTTTGGGTTCGGGTTTATACTTCCTTTTTGTGTTTCCTGTCTAAAGAATATCCTTTAGCATTTGTTGGAGAGCTGGTTTGGTGGTACTGAATTCTCTCAGCTTTTGCTTGTCTGTAAAGCTGTTGATTTCTCCTTCATATTTAAATGAGATCCTTGCTGGGTACAGTAATCTTGGCTGTAGGTTATTTTCTTTCATCACTTTAAGTATGTCTTGCCATTCCGTCCTGGCTTGAAGAGTTTCTATTGAAAGATCTGCAGTTATCCTTATCGGAATCCCCTTGTGTGTTATTTGTTGTTTTTCCCTTGCTGCTTTTAATATTTGTTCTTTGTGTTTGGTCTTTGTTAATTTGATTAATATTTGTCTTGGGGTGTTTCTCCTTGGGTTTATCCTGTTTGGAACTCTCTGGGTTTCTTGGACTTGGGTGATTATTTCCTTCCCCATTTTAGGGAAGTTTTCAACTATTATCTCCTCAAGTATTTTCTCATGGTCTTTCTTTTTGTCTTCTTCTTCTGGGACTCCTATAATTCGACCATTGGAGCATTTCATATTGTCCTGGAGGTCTCTGAGATTGTCCTCATTTCTTTTAATTAGTTTTTCTTTTTTCCTCTCTGATTCATTTATTTCTACCATTCTATCTTCTATTTCACTGATCCTATCTTCTGCCTCCATTATTCTACTATTTGTTGCCTCCAGAGTATTTCTGATCTCATTTATTGCATTATTCATTATATATTGACTCTTTTTTATTTCTTCTAGGTCCTTGTTAAACATTTCTTCCACCTTCTCAATCCTTGTCTGCAGGCTATTTATCTGTGATTCCATTTTGATTTCAAGATTTTGGATCATTGTCACTATCTATATTTGGAATTCTTTCTCAGGTAGATTCCTTATCTCTTCCTCTTTTGTTTGGTTTGGTGGGCATTTCTCCTGTTCCTTTACGTGCTGGGTATTCCTCTGTCTCTTCATCTTGGTTATATTGCTGCGTTTGGGTGGCCTTTGTATATTCTGGGAATTTGTGGAGTTCTCTTTATTATGGAGTTTCCTCACTGTGGGTGGGGTTGTATCAGTGGCTTGTCAAGGTTTCTTGGTTAGGGAGGCTTGTGTTGGAGTTCTGGTGGGTGGAGCTGGATTTCTTCTCTCTGGAGTGCTATGAAATGTCCAGTAATGGGTTATGAGACGTCAGTGGTTTTGGAGTATTTTTGAGCTGCCTATATATTGAAGCTCAGGGCTGTGTTCCTGTGTTGCTGGAGAATTTGCATGGTATGTCTTGCTCTGGAACTTGTTGGCCCTTGGGTGGTGCTTGGTTTCAGTGTAGGTATGGAGGCATTTGATGAGCTCCTATCGAATAATGTTCCCTGGATTCAGGATTTCTCTGATGTTCTCAGGATTTGGACTTAAGCCTCCTGTTTCCGGTTTTCAGTTTTATTTTTACAATAGCCTCAAGACTTCTCCATCTATAAAGCACCAATGATAAAACATCTAGGTTAAAGATGAAAGGTTTCTCCACATTGAGGGTCACCCATAGGGGTCCACTGAGTTACATGGAGAAGAGAAGAGGGAGGGGATAGTTAGAGGTGACTGGAATGAGATGAGGTGGGATCAAAAGAGGAGAGAGCAAGCTAGCCAGTAATCACTTCCTTATGTGCACTCCGCAGTTTGAACCGCTCAGAGGTTTTCATGGAGTTATACAGGGAAGAAGAGAGGGAGGAAGTAGACAGAGGTGGCCAGGAGGATAAAAGAGGGAAATGAAAAGGAGAGAGACAGATCCAGCCAGTAACCAGTTCCCTGAGTGTTCTCCACTGTCTGGAACATACAGAGATTCACAGGGTTGAGTAGAGAAGAGAAGGGGGAGGGAGGAGACAGAGGCGACCTGGTGGAGAAAAAGGAGAGTCCAAAGGAGGAGAGAGTGGTCAAGCCAGTAATCTCACTCTCAGGTAAAATTGGGTACTGAAGATTGAGTTTTTAAATGTACAAAATTGACAACAAATACCAAAAAGCAAAGATTAAAAATCTGGAGTAGAGGTTGGATTTTCAAAACTACACTATTAAAGAAAAGAACAAGAAGAAGGAGAAGAAAAAAACAAAACAAAACAAAAAAACAAAGCCGCAAGAATTATTAAAAAACAAAAACATCAACCACAAAAAGACTATATACAGCGTTTGCTTTAAAAATAGGGTCCCTTTTTTTGAAAAGTAATAATAGGTTATAAAAATAATAATTAGAGAAATAGAGGACTTAAAAATTTAAGAAAGTTAAAAAAAAGAAGAAAAAGAAAAGAAAAAACAATCACGCAACCACATCAACTGAAAAAAAATGATCGTAAAAGTAGTAAAGGTATATCTGGCCCTTTCGCTGGTGTTGTGGGCTGTGTGGGGTCACTTCCAAGGCGGTTCCCACTGTTTATCTTCCTCTGTTTGCTGGTCTCTTCAGTGTCTGATTTCTGTCTTGACACATAGAAGGTGGTGGGGGCATGCTGTCGGGGGGGTGGGGGGAGGGATGCTGGAAACTAATATTACTGGCGTGTGCTTGCAGTATCTCATCTGCTCGCGGCACACACCGCTCAGGCTCTATGTTGCTCCGCCGGGGAACTGTCTGAGGCCGGCCCTAGGCTTCATGCACCTCCCTGGTCTAAGCTGCTCAGGCTGGGTGCTCAGGAAGCCCTCAGAGGTGCAGATTTGGTTGGGCCTGAGTTTTGTGCCCTTCCCAGGTCCAAGTAGCTCAGGAGTTTGGCGAGTGCAATCTCTGTGACTTATGGCCTTTCCCTGCTGCTCAGTTTTCTGGGAGTACTGCTGGCGTTCCTTCTCAGGCAGATTATGACTGTCCAGAACCCCCAGAAGTCTTAGTTAGCAAAGAAGCCTGCTTGCATTTTGGTCGGTAATGTCTCTCTTGGGCTGCAATTGCCCTCTTCCAGCCCTTAAGGTTCTGGCTGCCTGCCACCGGAGGGGGATGGTCTGCAGCTGGCTATTTCTGTTCCGTCCTTTGTTCTGTGCACGGTCCTGGAGGTGTCTTATGTTCTAGCGTTTCATGTGGCAGCTATCCCACAGTCTGGTTTGCTAGCCCAAGTTAGTTCGCTCTGGCCACGCGTGGGGTGTTCCGGCCCGATTCTCAAAAAAGCACTGTAGCCTGAGCCTCCCATGGCATGATTCTTAAAAAGCACTGCCGCCTGTGCCTCCCGCTCCTGCCTGCCCAGCCCCCACTTGCTAGTGGTGGATGCAAGCATCTGCGCTGCTTTTCCACTGGGGGAGTTACAGTTGGGCTCGTAATCTGTTGGTTTTAATTATTTATTTATTTTTCCTTCCTGTTATGTTGCCCTCTGTGCTTCCAAGGCTCACCACAGACGCGGCTGTGAGAATTTTTCCTGGTGTTTGAAAACCTTTCTTTTTAAGAGTCTCTTCCCAGGATGGGACTCTCTCCCTCCCTACCTCCTTTGTCCCTTTTTGTATCTTTTATATTTTTTCCTACCTGTTTTTGAAGCCAATGATCTGCTTTGCTGGGTGCCTGATGTCCTCTGCCAGCATTCAGAAGTTGTTTTGTAGAATTTACTCAGTGCTGAAATGTTCTTTTGATGAATTTGTGAGGGAGAAAGTGGTCTCCCCGTCCTATTCCTCTGCCATTTTAGGACCACCCCCCCTAAATCCAACTTTTTGGCTGAATCTTTCTTGATGGTGTCAGGCATATGCTCTTGCCATGCCTACCCCCACCCCCCCACCCCCCCCCAACTTGCTGGTGGAGCTCAGGCCCTGCTGGTGCTTCCTAAGACTGGGCCTTCCCAGAAGCTAAACTTCTGCATGATTTTATATGCTACCCTACCCCCATGTTGGTGAAGAAGGAGTTGCTGAGGCTGACTGGGGATCTGGGTTTGTCTTATTCCTTGTACATTGGGGGAGGAATAGCACCTTTGGAAGACTGTGAGTGAGGTCTTGAATCCTCTTCCTGGTTAAGTCTTGGGGTAACTCTTTGTCCTTTTCTATAAGAGAAGTGGATGGTGTGATGACAGCTCCACCCATCTTGCTCCTCTCTTGGTCATAATCTTCATCAGAATCTGGTTCTGGTCACCTGGAAAACCCACTAACTTCACGTCTGTCTTTACATTTATTTCCCCTCTCTTCTATTTCCTTCTGTCTTTCCAGCTCCCACTGTATCTGTTGCTCCTCTCTTTGGTGCTTCACTACTTTCTCATAATCGTTAGGAAACCTGGGCTCATATTCATCAGATAAGAGGATCAAATCTTCTGCAGAAAACAACCTGGGAACAAGGTTCTTGAGTCCCATGGCTAAGTGCAGAGGGGGATAAGAGTGCCACTTATCTGAAGAATCACCTTGCTTCAGGTTGATTACTGAACCTAAGACTGTACTTTGTATTGTCCTCTGGGTCTTGGTCTGAGTGAGAGCTGCCTTCTTCATCTGGAGCTGAGACTGAAGAAATTTGAAAGTTTTGGACCAGCCTTATGTTTTTGAGTCACTGGTCTTCACTCCCAGGTTATTGTACAGAGATACCTTCCCAGTTTAATGACTGTCCACCTAGCCGATGCTCCTGAGCCATGGCTGCGCACCTGGGCCAGAGGCTGGGTGCCAGACTGTTTTTTAAATTAAATTGTTCATTTAAAAATATTGTTTGTATAATTTTAAAATATATTTTGAATATTAACTTCTTATCAGACATGTCATTTGCAAATATCTTCTTCCATCCAATAGGTTGCCTCTTAGTTTTGTTAAAGGTTTCCTTGGCTGTTAAAATGTTTTTACATCTGACTAGGTCCCATTTATTTTTGTTTTTGTTCTCTTGCTTGAGGAGACAGAGTACCTCAAAATTATGACTAAAACTGATCTCAAAGAGCATACTGTCCATATTTTATTTTAGGAGTTTTATGGTTACAGGTCTTACCCTTAGTTCTTTAATCCATTTTAAGTTCATTTTTGTACCCAGTGCGAGAAATGGTCTAGTTTCATTCTTTTACATGTAGCTGTCTACTTTTCCTAGTACAGTTATTGAAGAGACTGTGTTTTCTCCATTGTATACTTTTGCCTTTTTTACCTTGTATGCGTGAGTTTATTTCTGGGGTCTTTGCTCTGTTCTTCTGATTTATGTGTCTATTTTTATGCCAGTACTATACTGTTTTGCTTACTGTAGCTTTGTAATATAGTCTGAAGTCAGGGAGCCTGATACCTCTAGGTTTTTTCTTTTTTCCTCAAGGTTGCTTTTGCTATTCAGGGTATTTTAAGATTCATATAATTTTAAGATTATTTGATCTAATTCTGTAAAAAATATTATGGGTATTTGGATAGAAATTGCACTGAAGCTGTAGATTGCCTAGTTAATATGGTCACTTAAACAATATTAATTCTCCAAATTAATGAACATAGGATACATTTCCACTTATTTGCATTGTCTTGAATTTCCTTCATCAGTGTTTTCTAGTTTTCAAAGTATAGGTCTTTTACCTCCTTAGTTAGCCTCCTTAATTATCCAAGGTATTTTATTCCTCTTGATTTAGTTGTAAATGACATTATTTTCTTGATTTCTCTTTCTGGTAGTAAATTATTAATGCATAGAAAAATAATAAATTTCTGTATATTAATCTCATATCCTGAAAATTTTATTCTTACCTGGAGAATTCCATGGACAGAGGAGCCTGGTGGGCTACAGTCCATGAGGTTGCAAAGAGTCAGACATGACTGAGCAACTAATACTAAACATAGCCAATTAACAAAAAATATCATGACAGTTTCAGGTTTTATATATAGTGTAATATCATCTGCGAACAGTGAGCTTTTTTCCATTTTGCTTAAAAATTTTTTTAAAAATTGTCTGATTGTTGTGGCTAGGACTTTTAATTACATATTGAATAGAAACAGTCAAATTGGACTTGTTTGTCTTGTTCCTGATCTTACAGGAAATACTTTGTTTTTCATTATTAAATATGATGTTAGATATGGATTTGTCGTAAATGGCCTTTATTATGTTGAGATTGTTGTTGTTGTTCAGTCACTTAGTCATGTCTAATTCTTTGTGATCACATGGACTGCCACATGTCAGGATTCCTGTCCTTCACTGTCTCCCAGAGTTTGCTCAAATGCATGCCTATTGAGTCAGTGATGCCATTTAAGGTTCACTAGTTTAATATCCTTGCTGTCCAAGGGACTCTCAAGAGTCTTCTCTAGCACCACAGTTTGAAATCATCAGTTCTTCGACTATCAGCCTTCTTGATGGTCCAACTCTCACATCTGTACATGACTACTGGAAAAACCATAACTTTGACTATATGGACCTTTGTTGGCTAAGTGATGTCGCTGGTTTTTAATACACTGTCTAGGTTCATCTTAGTTTTTCTTCCAAGAAGCAAGTGTCTTTGAATTTTGTGGCTGCAGTCACCATCTACAGTGATTTTGGAGCCCAAGAAAATAAAGTCTGTTACTGTTATCATTTTTTCCCCATATATTTGCCATGATGTGATGGGACTGGATGACATAATTTTAGTGTTTTGAATGTTGAATTTTCAGCCATCCTTTTCACTCTCCTCTTTCACCTTCATCAAGAGGTTCTTCAGTTCTTCACTTTCTGCTATTTGGGTGGTGTCATCTGTATATATGAAGTTGTTGATATTTCTCGGCACAATCTTCATTCCAGTTTGTGATTCATCCAGCATAGCATTTTGCACGATGTACTCTGCATATAAGTTAAATAAGCAGAGTGACAATATACAGCCTTAACATACTCCTTTTTCAATTTGGAACCAGTCTGTTGTTCCATGTCCAGTTCTAACTGTTGCTTCTTGACCTGTATACAAGTTTCTCAGAAGCCAGGTAAAGTGGTCTCGTATTACCATCTCTTGAAGAATTTTCCAGTTTGTTGTGATCCACACAGTCAAATGTTTTAGCATAGTCAATGAAGCAGAAGTAGATGCTTTCCTGTTCTTTTTCTTTTTCTATGATCCAACAAATGTTGGCAATTTGATCTCTGATTCCTCTGCCTTTTTAAAATCCAGCTTATACATCTGGAAGTTCTTTTTTCACATACTGTTGAGGCCTAGCTTGAAAGGTTTTGTACATTACCTTGCTAGCATATGAAATGAGCACAATTTGTGGTAGTTTGAACATTCTTTGCCATTCCTCTTCTTTGGGGTTGGAATTGAAGTTGACTTTTTCCAGTCCTGTGGCCATTGCTGAGTTTTCCAAATTTGCTGATGTATTCAGTGAAACATTTTAACAAGATCATCTTTTAGGATTTGGAATAGCTCAGCTGGAATTATACCACCTCCACTAACTTCATAGTAATGCTTCTGAAGGCCCACTTGACTTTAGGATCCAGGATACCTGGCTCTAGGTGAGTGACCATACCATTGTGGTTATCTGCATCATTAAGACTTAAAAAAACCTCACAAAAAACAGTTCTTCTATGTATTCTTGCCACCTCTTCTTAATCTTTCTGCATCTTTTAAGTCCTTGCTGTTTCTGTCCTTTATTGTGCCCATCTTTGCATGAAATATTTCCTTTGTATTTCTAGTTTTTTTGAAGAGATCTCTAGTCTTTCCCATTCTATTGTTTTCCTGCTTCTTCAGCATTAGTGGTTGGGGCACAGACTTGGATTACTGTGATGTTGAATAGTTTGCCTTGGTAACAAACTGAGATCATTCTGTCATTTTTGAGACTGCACCCAACTACTGCATTTTGGACTCTTTTGTTGACTATGAGGGCTACTCCATTTCTTCCATTGGATTCTTGCCCAAAGTAGTTGATATAATGGTCATCTGAATTAAGTTCACCCTTTCTCATCCATTTTAGTTCACGGATTCCTAAAATATTGACGTTCACTCTTGCCATCTCCTGTTTGACCACACCCAATTTACCTTGATTCATGGACCTAACATTCCAGATTACTATGTGATATTATTATTATTATTATTATTATTATTATTATTATTATTTACAGCATTGGACTGTATTTTCACAACTAGAAAGTAAGTGAGTGACCATACCATTGTGGTTATCTGCATCATCAAGGCTTAAAAAAAAAAATTATTTCACGTATTCTTGCCACCTCTTCTTAATCTCTTCTGCATCTTTTAGATTCTTGCTGTTTCTGTCCTTTATTGTGCCCATCTTTGCATGAAATATTTCTGCAAATAGGAATACATCTGCAAATAGGAATCATTTTTGCTTTGGTTCAACCTCTTCATTCTTTCTGGAGCTATTTCTCTGCTCTTCCCTCAACATATATTTAGCTATGTTCCCTTAATACAAGCTTTGTTGAATTTTTATCATAAATGCAAGTTGCATTCTGTCAAATACTTTTTTGCATCTGTTGAGGTAATCAGGTGAATATTATTCTGTCATGTTGATTGATATGGATATTTAATAATCCTTATATCCCTGGAATAAATTCCACTTTATCGTGATGTATGATCCTCTTTAAGTATGGTTGAATTTTGTTTGTTACTATTTTGTTGAAGAATTTTGTAAGTGTTAATCAGGGTTGTTGGCTTTTAATTTTCTTTTATTGTAGTTTCTTTGTCTGTTTTTGGTATCAGGGTAATACTGACCATAGTAGAATACCTTTGGAAGTATTCCAGTCCCTTCAGGCTTTTGCAGAACTTTGAGAAATATGGGTATAAACTCTTTTGTAAATATTTGATAGAATTCTTTTGTGAAGTCTTACTGTCCTGGACTTTTTCTTTTTGGGGGAGTTTTTTGATTACTGCTTCAGTTTAATACTAGTATTCAGTACATTCAGTTTTTCTATTTCTTTCTGATACAGTCTTGGACAAGTGTATGCTTCTGGCAATTTATCCATTGCTTCTAAATTAAACCAATTTGGGGGAAGGCCTAAGATCTTAAGTCCTAAGATAAATAGGATGGGGAGACCACTTTCTCCCCCACAAATTCATCAAAAGAACATTTCAACGCTGAATAAATTCCACAATACAACTTCTGAATGCCAGCATAGGACATCAGGCACCCAGAAAAGCAGCTCATTGTCTTTGAAAACAGGTAGGAAAAAATATAAAAGACAAAAAAAGAGGCAAAAGAGGTAGGGAGGGACCTCTATCCTGAGAAGGGAGTGTTAAAAAGGGACAAGTTTCCAAACACCGGGAAATACTCTCACTGCCGAGTCTGTGGCGAGCCATGGAAGCACAGAGGGCAATGTAACAGGGAGGAAAAATAAATAAATAATTAAAACCCACAGATTACCAGCCCAACAGTAACTCCCCCAGCGGAGAAGCAGCACAGACACCTGCATCCACCACTAGCAAGCGGGGGCTGGGTAGGGGGGTGTGGGTTGCACTGCATTTTAAGGATAGGGCCCAAATGCCCTGAGTATAACCAGAGTGAGCTAATGCGCTAGCAAACCAGACTGTGGGATAGTTACCATGCGAAAAGCTCTAACATAAGACACCACCAGGACTGTACACAGAACAAAGGATGGAACAGAATTAGCCAGCTGCAGACCATCCCCCTCCGGTGACAGGCAGCCAGAGCTGGAAGGGCCAGAAGGGGGCAATCGCAGCCCCAGAGAGACATTAACTACCAAACTGCAAACAGGCTTCTTTGCTAATTAAGACTTCTTGGGGTTCTGGACAGTCATCATCCGCATGAGAAGGTGCACCAGTTGTACACCCAGAAAACTGAGCAGCAGGGATGGGAGAGGTGATAAGTCACAGCAACCGTGCTCACCAAACACCAGAGCTACTCAGACCTGGGAAGGGCAAAAAGTGTAGGCCCAAATGAGTCTGCACTGCTGAGCACTACCTGAGTACTGAGCCTGAGCAGCTTAGACCTGGGAGGTGCATGTAGCCCAGGGCTGGCCTCAGACGGTTCCCGGCGGAGCAACCTAGAGCCTGAGCTGTGTGTGCAGTGAGCAGGGACAGGCCCAGTGTGGCTGAGACACTACGCACACATGCCAATGTTATTTGTTTCCAGCGTCCCTCCCTCCCCACAGTGCGACTGAACAAGTAACCCTAAAAAAAGTGTCCACCACTGCCCCCCTTGTGTCAGGGCAGAAATCAGACACTGAAGAGACCAGCAAATAGAAGAAGCTAAAACAAAGGGAACCACCTTGGAAGTGACAGGTGCAATAGATTAAAGCCCTGTTGTTAGTACTGACAACGTAGGAAGGGGTCTATAGATCTTGAGAAATATAAGCCAGACAAAGAAACTACCCGAAAATGAACTGACCCCACACTGCCCACAACAACACCAGAGAAAGTCCTAGATCTATCTTTACTATTTCTATGATTTTTTTGGTTGTTTTCTTCTTTTTTTTAAACATTTTTAAATTTTAAGTCCTCTCTTTCTCCTTTAATTTTCATTTTTATAACCTACTATTACTTTTCAAAAAAAGACCCTATTTTTAAAGCAAACTTCATGTATATATTTTTTTCTTTTTAATAATTCTTGTGATTTTTTTTTCTTCTTCTTCTTTTCTTTAATATTGTATTTTTGAAAATCCAACCTCTACTCTAGATTTTTAATCTTTGCTTTTTGGTATTTGTTATCAATTTTGTACCTTCAAAAACCAAATCTTCAGTACCCATTTTTACGTGAGAGCAAGATTCCTAGCTTGACTGCTCTCTCCTCCTTTGGACTCTCCTTTTTCTCCACCAGGTCGCCTCTGTCTCCTCCCTCCCCCTTCTCTTCTCTACCCAACTCTGTGAATCTCTGTGGGTTCCAGACAGAGATTGTAGAACACTTAGGGAACTGATTACTGGCTGGATCTGTCTCTCTCCTTTTCATTTCCCTCTTTTATCCTCCTGGCCACCTCTGTCTCCTTCCTCTCTCTCTTCTTCTCTGTATAACCCCGTGAACATCTCTGAGTGGTCCAGACTGTGAAGTGCACACAAGGAAGTGATTACTGGCAAGCTTGCTCTTTCTTCTTTTGATTCCACCTCATCTCATTCAGGTCACCTCTAACTACCTCCTCCCTCTTATCTTCTCCATGTAACTCTGTGAACCTCTATGGGTGTCCCTCAAGTGGAGAAACTTTTCATCTTTAACCTAGATGTTTTATCAATGGTGTCGTATAGAAGGAGAAGTCTTGAGACTACTGTAAAAATAAAACTGAAAACCATAAGCAGGAGGCTTAAATACAAAACCTCAGAACATCAGAGAACTCCTCACTACAGGGAACATTAATCAATAGGAGTCCATCAAACGCCTCCATATCTACACTGAAACCAAGCACCACGCAAGGGCCAACAAGTTCCAGAGCAAGACATACCACACAAATTCTCCAGCAACACAGGAACACAGCCCTGAGCTTCAATATACAGGCTGCCCAAAGTTACTCCCAAACCATTGACATCTCATAACTCATTACTGGACACTTCATTGCACTCCAGAGAGAAGAAATCCAGCTCCACTCACCAGAACACCGACACAAGCCTCCCTAACCAAGAAACCTTGACAAGCTACTGATACAATCCCACCCACAGTGGGGAAACTCCATAATAAAGAGAAGTCCACAAACTGCCAGAATACAGAAAGCCCACCCAAATGCAGCAATATAACCAAGATGAAGAGATAGAGGAATACCGAGCAGGTAAAGGAACAGGATAAATGCCCATCAAACCAAACAAAAGGGGAAGAGATAGGGAATCTATTTGATAAAGAATTCCAAATAATGAGTAAAAATGATCCAAATCTTGAAATCAAAATGAAATCACAGATAAATAGCCTGCAGACAAAGATTGAGAACATGCAAGAAAGGTTTAATAAGGACCTAGAAGAAATAAAAGAGTCAATATATAATGAATAATGCAGTAAATAAGATCAGAAATACTCTGGAGGCAACAAATAGTAGAATAATGGAGGCAGAAGATAGGATCAGTGAAATAGAAGATGAATGGTAGAAATAAATGAATCAGAGAGGAAAAAAGAAAAACTAATTAAAAGAAATGAGGACAATCTCAGAGACCTCCAGGACAATATGAAATGCTCCAACAGTCGAATTATAGGAATCTCAGAAGAAGAAGACAAAAAGAAAGACCATGAGAAAATACTTGAGGAGCTAATTGTTGAAAACTTCCCTAAAATGGGGAAGGAAATAATCACCCAAGTCCAAGAAACCCAGAGAGTCCCAAACGGATAAACCCAAGGCAAAACACCCCAAGACACATATTAATCAAATTAACAAAGATCAAACACAAAGAACAAATATTAAAAGCAGCAAGGGAAAAACAACAAATAACACATAAGGGGATTCCCATAAGGATAAAAGCTGATCTTTCAATAAAAACTCTTCAGGCCAGGAGGGAATGGCAAGACATATTTAAAGTGATGAAAGAAAATAACCTACAGCCAAGATTACTGTACCCAGCAAGGAACTCTTTCAAATATGAAGGAGAAATCAAAAGCTTTACAGACAAGCAAAAGCTGAGAGAATTCAGCACCACCAAACCAGCTCTCCAACAAATACTAAAGGATATTCTCTAGACAGGAAACACAAAAAGGGTGTATGAACCCGAACACAAAACAATAAAGTAAATGGCAACGGGATGATTCAGTTCAGTTCAGTTCAGTTCATTCGCTCAGTCGCGTCCGTCTCTTTGTGACCCCATGACCCCTGGCAGCATGCCAGGCCTCCCTGTCCATCACCAACCCCTGGAGTTCACTCAGACTCATGTCCATTGAGTCCGTGAGGCCATCCAGACATCTCATCCTCTGTCGTCCTCTTCTCCTCCTGCCCCCAATGCCTCCCAGAATCAGAGTCTTTTCCAATGAGTCAACTCTTCACATGATGTGGCCAAAGTACTGGAGTTTCAGCTTTAGCATCATTCCTTCCAAAGAAATCCCAGGGTTGATCTCCTTCAGAATGGACTGGTTGGATCTCCTTGCAGTCCAAGGGACTCTCAAAAGTCTTCTCCAACACCACACATCAAAAGCATCAATTCTTTGGCGCTCAGCCTTCTTCACAGTCCAACACTCACATCCATACAGGACCACAGGAAAAATCATAGCCTTGACTAGATGGACCTTAGTCGGCAAAGTAGTGTCTCTGCTTTTGAATATGCTATCTAGGTTTGTCATAACTTTTCTTCCAAGGAGTAAACGTCTTTTAATTTCATGGCTGAAGTCACAATCTGCAGTGATTTTGGAGCCCCCCAAAATAAAGTCTGACACTGTTTCCACTGTTTCCCCATCTATTTTCCATGAAGTGATGGGACTGGATGCCATGATCTTTGTTTTCTGAATGTTGAGCTTTAAGCCAAATTTTTCACTCTCCACTTTCACTTTCGTCAAGAGGCTTTTTATTTCCTCTTTACTTTCAGCCATAAAGGTGATGTCATCTGCATATCTAAGGTTATTAATATTTCTTCCAGCAATCTTGATTGCAGCTTGTGTTTCTTCCAGTCCAGCATTTCTCATGATGTACTCTGCATAGAAGTTAAATAAGCAGGGTGACAATATGCAGCCTTGACATACTTCTTTTCCTATTTGGAACCAGTCTGTTGTTCCATGTCCAGTTCTAACTGTTGCTTCCTGACTTGCATACAGATTTCTCAAGAGGCAGGTCAGGTGGTCTGGTATTCCCATCTCTTTCAGAATTTTCCACAGTTTATTGTGATCCACACAGTCAAAGGCTTTGGCATAGTCAATAAAGAAGAAATAGATGATTTTCTGGAATTCCCTTGTTTTT
The DNA here is from genome assembly GCF_042477335.2 of Ovis canadensis. Taxonomy (NCBI): domain Eukaryota; kingdom Metazoa; phylum Chordata; class Mammalia; order Artiodactyla; family Bovidae; genus Ovis; species Ovis canadensis. The sequence goes on from NC_091259.1 coordinate 9,425,029, forward strand.
TTCCATGATCCAGCGGATGTTGGCAATTTGATCTCTGGTTCCTCTGCCTTTTCTATAACCAGCTTGAACATCAGGGAGTTCACGGTTCATGTATTGCTGAGGCCTGGCTTGGAGAATTTTGAACATTAATTTACTAGCGTGTGAGTTGAGTGCAATTGTGCGGTAATTTGAGCATTCTTTGGCATTGCCTTTCTTTGGGATTGGAATGAAAACTGACCTTTTCCAGTCCTGTGGCCACTGCTGAGTTTTTGAAATTTGCTGGCATATTGAGTGCAGCACTTTCACAGCATCATCTTTCAGGATTTGAAACAGCTCAACTGGAATTTCATCACCTCCACTAGCTTTGTTTGTAGTGGTGCTTTCTAAGGCCCACTTGACTTTACATCCAGGATATTTGGCTCTAGGTGAGTGATCACACCATCGTGATTATCTGGGTCTTGAAGATCGTTTTTTGTATAGTTCTTCTGTATATTCTTGCCACCTCTTCTTAATTTCTTCTGCTTTGTTAGGTCCATACCATTTCTGTCCTTTATTGAGCCCATCTTTGCATGAAATGTTCCCTTGGTATCTCTAATTTTCTTGAAGAGATCTCTAGTCTTCCCATTCTGTTCTTTTCCTCTATTTCTCTGCATTGATTGCTGAAGAAGGCTTTCTAATCTCTTCTTGCTATTCTTTGGAACTCTGCATTCAGATACTTATATCTTTCCTTTTCTCCTTTGCTTTACGCTTCTCTTCTTTTCACAGCTATTTGTAAGGCCTCCCCAGACAGCCATTTTGCTTTTTTGCATTTCTTTTCCATGGGGATGGTCTTGATCCCTGTTTCCTGTACAATGTCATGCACCTCATTCCATAGTTCATCAGGCACTCTATCTATCAGATCTAGTCCCTTAAATCTATTTCTCACTTCCAGTGTATAATCATAAGGATTTGATTTAGGTCATACCTGAATGCTTTTCAATAATTACCTTAAACATAAATGGGATGAATGCCCCAACCAAAAGACAAAGACTGGCTGAATGAATAAAAAACAAGACTCCTGTATATATTGTCTACAAAAGACCCACCTCAAAACAAGGGACACATACAGACTGAAAGTGAAGGGCTGGAAAAAGATATTCCACGCAAATAAAGACCAAAAGAAAGCAGGAGTAGCAATACTCATATCAGATAAAATGGACTTTAAAACAAAGGCTGTGAAAAGAGACAAAGAAGGACACTACATAATGATCAAAGGATCAATCCAAGAAGAAGATATAACAATTATAAATATATATGCACCCAACATATTGCAGAGCACCACAATATGTAAGACAAATGCTAATAAGCATGAAAGGGGAAATTAATAATAACACCATAATAGTGGGAGACTTTAATACCCTACTCACACCTATGGATAGTTCAACTAAACACAAAATTAACAAAGAAACACAAACTTTAAATGATACAATAGGCCAGTTAGACCTAATTCATATCTATAAATGGACATTTATAGATGGTGGACATTTCACCCCAAAACAATGAATTTCACCTTTTCTCAAGTGCTCACGGAACTTTCTCAAGGATAGATCACATCCTGTGCCATAAATCTCGCCTTGATAAATTTAAAAAAAAAATTGAAATCACTCCAAGCATCTTTTCTGACCATAGTGCAGTAAGATTAGATCTCAAGGAGAAAATATTAAAAATTCCAACATATGTAGGCTGAACAACACGCTTCTGAATAAACAACAAATCACAGAAGAAATTAAAAAAGAAATCAAAATATGCATCGAAATGAATGAAAATGAAAAAGCAACAACCCAAAACTTGTGGGACACTAAAAGCAGTGCTAAGGGGAAAGTTCATAACAATACAGGCATATATCAAGAAACAAGAAAAAAGTCAAAAAAATAACCGAATTCTACACCTAAAGCAACTAGAAAAAGAAGAAATGGATAACCCCAGGGTTAGTAGAAGGAAAGAAATCTTAAAAATTAGGGCAGAAATAAATGCAAAAGAAACAAAAGTGACCATAGCAAAAATCAACAAAGCCAAAAGCTGGTTCTTTGAAAGGATACATAAAATTGACAAACCATTAGCAGACTCAACAAGGAGCAAAGGGAGAAAAATCAAATCAATAAAATTAGAAATGAAAATGGAAAGATCACAACAGACAACACAGAAATACAAAGGATCATAAGAGATGACTATCAGCAATTACATGCCAATAAAATGCACAATACGGAAGAAACGGACAAATTCTTAGAAAAGTACAACTTTCCAAAACTGAACCAGGAAGAAATAGAAAATCTTAACAGACCCATCACAAGCACGAAAATTGAAACTATAATCAGAAATCTTCCAGCAAACAAAAGCCCAGGTCCAGACGGCTTCACAGCTGAATTCTACCAAAAAGTTAGAGACGAGCTAACACTGACCCTACTGAAACTCTTCCAGAAAATTGCAGAGGAAGGTAAACTTCCAAACTCATTCTATGAGGCCACCATCACCCTTAATACCAAAACCTTACAAAGATGCCACAAAAAAAGAAAATTACAGGCCAATATCACTGATGAACATAGATGCAAAAATCCTTAACAAAATTCTAGCAATCAGAATCCAAGAGCACATTAAAAAGATCATACACAATGACCAAGTGGGCTTTATCCCAGGGATGCAAGGATTCTTCAATATCCACAAATCAATCAATGTAATTCACCACATTAACAAATTGAAAAATAAAAGCCATATGATTATCTCAATAGATGCAGAGAAGGCCTTCGACAGCATTCAACATCCATTTATGATAAAAACTCTCCATAAAGCAGGAATAGAAGGAACGTACCTCAACATAATAAAAGCTATCTATGACAAATGCACAGCAAACATTATCCTCAATGGTGAAATAATCGAAATAATTTCCCCTAAAGTCAGGAACAAGACAATGGTGCCCACTTTCGCCACTACTATTCAACATAGTTCTGGAAGTTTTGGCCACAGCAATCGGAGCAGAAAAAGAAAAGGAATCCAAATCGGAAGAGAAGTAAAACTCTCACTGTTTGCAGATGACATGAACCTCAACATAGAAAACTCTAAAGACTCCACCAGAAAATTACTAGAGCTATTCAATGAATACAGTAATATAGTAATAATGCAGGATATAAAATCAACACACAGAAATCCCTTGCATTCCTATACACTAATAGTGAGAAAGCAGAAAAAGAAATTAAAGAAATAATTCCATTCACCACTGCAACGAAAAGAATAAAATACTTAGGAATATATCTATCTAAAGAAAATAAAGACGTATATAGAGAAAACTATAAAACGCTGGTGAAAAATGAAAGAGGACACTAATAGAGAAATATACCATGTTCATGGATCAGAAGAATCAATATAGTGAAAATGATTATACTACCCAAAGCAATCTACAGATTCAATGCAATCCCTATCAAGCGACCAGCAGTATTTTTCACAGAGCTAGAACAAATAACTTCACAGTTTGTATGGAAATACAAAAATCCTCGACTAGCCAAAGCAATCTTGAGAAAGAAGAATGGAACTGGAGGAATCAACATGCCTGACTTCAGGCTCTGCTACAAAGACACAGTCATCAAGACAGTATGACACTGGCACAAAGACAGAAATATAGATCAATGGAACAAAATAGAAAGCCCAGAGATTAACCCACACACCTATGGACACCTTATCTTTGACAAAGGAGGCAAGATTATACAATGGATTAAAGATAATCTCTTTAACAAGCGGTGCTGGGAAAACTGGTCAACCACTAGTAAAAGAATGAAACTAGATCACTTTCTAACACCATACACAAAAATAAACTCAAAATGGATTTAAGATCTAAACTAAGACCAGAAACTATAAAACTCCTAGAGGAGAACATAGGCAAAACACTCTCGAGATAAATTACAGCAAGATCCTCTATGATCCACCTCCAAAAATACTGGAAATAAAAGCAAAAATAAACAAATGGGATCTAATTAAAATTAAAAGCTTCTGCACAACAAAGGAAACTATAAGCAAGGCGAAAAGACAGCCTTCTGAATCGGAGAAAATAATAGCAAATGAAATAACTGCCAAACAACTAATCTCAAAAATATACGAGCAACTCCTGCAGCTCAATTCCAGAAAAATAAATGACCCAATCAAAATATGGGCAAAAGAACTAAATAGGCATTTCTCCAAAGAAGACATACGGATGGCTAACAAACACATGAAAAGATTCTCAACATCACTTATTATTAGAGAAATGTAAATCAAGACCACAATGAGGTACCACTTCACACCAGTTAGAATGGCTGAGATCCAAAAGTCTACAAGCAATAAATGCTGGAGAGGGTGCGGAGAAAAGGGAACCCTCTTACACTGTTGGTGGGAATGCAAACTAGTACAGCCACTGTGGAAAACAATGTGGAGATTCCTTAAAAAACTGGAAATAGAACTGCATTATGACCCAGCAATCCCACTGCTGGGTATACACACCGAGGAAACCAGAATATAAAGAGACACCTGTACCCCAATGTTCATTGCAGCACTGTTTATGATAGCCAGGACATGGAATCAACCTAGATGTCCATCAGCAGATGAATGGATAAGAAAGCTGTGGTACATATACACAGTGGAGATGTACTCAGCCATTAAAAAGAATACATCTGAATCTGTTCTAATGAGGTGGATGAAACTGGAGCCGATATACAGAGTGAAGTAAGCCAGAAAGAAAAACACCAATACAGTGTATTAACACATGGGAAATAGATGGGGAGACAGTGGAAACAGTGTCAGACTTAATTTTTTGGGGGGCTCCAATATCACTGCAGATGGTGACTGCAGCCATGAAATTAAAAGACGCTTACTCCTTGGAAGGAAAGCTATGATCAACCTAGATAGCATACTGAAAAGCAGAGACATTACTTTGCTGACTAAGGTCCGTCTAGTCAAGGCTATGTTTTTTCCAGCAGTCACGTATGGATGTGAGAGTTGGACTGTGAAGAAGGCTGAGCACTGAAGAATTGATGCTTTTGAACTGTGGTGTTGGAGAAGACTCTTGAGAGTCCCTTGGACTGCAAGGAGATACAACCAATCCATTCTGAAGGAGGTCAGCCCTGGGATTTCTTTGGAAGGAAGGATGCGAAAGCCGAAACTCCAGTACTTTGGCCACCTCATGCGAAGAATTGACTCATTGGAAAAGACTCTGATGATGGGAAGGATTGGGGGCAGGAGGAGAAGAGGACGACAGAGGATGAGATGTTTGGATGGCATCACTGACTCGATGGACATGACTCTGAGTGAATTCTGGGAGTTGGTGATGGACAGGGAGGCCTGGCGTGCTGTGATTCATGGGGTCGCAAAGAGTCGGACACGACTGAGCGACTGAACTGAACTGAATACTCCATTGTGCATATGTACCACAGCTTTCTTATTCATTCATCAGCTGATGGATATCTAGGTTGCTTCCATGTCCTGGCTATTAGAAACAGCGCTGCGATGAACATTGGGGTGCATGGTGTGTCTTTCTATCCTGGTTTACTCGGTGTGTATGCCCAGCAGTGGGTTTGCTGGATTGTATGGCAGTTCTAGTTCCAGTATTTTAAGGAATCACCACACTATTCTCCATAGTGGCTGTACTAGTTTGCATTCTCATCAACAGCGTAAGAGGGTTCCCTTTTCTCCACACCTCCAGTATTTATTGCTTGTAGACTTTTGAATAGCAGCCATTCTGACTGGCATGAAATGGTACCTCATTATTGGTTTTGATTTGCATTTCTCTGATAATGAGTGATGGTGAGCATCTTTTCATTGTTTGTTAGCCATCCGTATGTCTTCTTTGGAGAAATGTCTATTTAGTTCTTTTGCCCATTTTTTCATTGGGTCACTTATTTTTCTGAAATTGAGCTGCAGGTGTTGTTTGTATATTTTTGAGATTAATTCTTTGTCAGCTGCTTTGTTTGCTATTATTTTATCCCATCCAAAGGCTGTCTTTTCACCTTGCTTATAGTTTCCTTTGTTGTGCAGAAGCTTTTAAGTTTAATTAGATCCCATTTATTTATTTTTGCTTTTATTTCCAGTATTCTGGGAGGTGGATCATAGAGGATCATGCTGTAATTTATCTCGGAGAATGTTCTACCTATGTTCTCCTCTAGGAGTTTTATAGTTTCTGGTCTTACATTTAGATCTTTAATCCATTTTGAGTTTATTTTTGTGTATGGTGTTAGAAAATGTTCTAGTTTCATTCTTTTACAAATGGTTGATCAATTTTCCCAGCAGCACTTTTTAAAGAGATTGTCTTTTCTCCACTGTATATTCTTGCCTCCTTTGTCAAAGATAAGGTGTCCATAGGTGTGTGGGTTAATCTCTGGGCTTTCTATTTTGTTCCATTGATCTATATTTCTGTCTTTGTGCCAGTGTCATACTGTCTTGTTGACTGTGTCTTTGTAGCAGAGCCTGAAGTCAGGCAGGTTGATTCCTTCATTTCCATTCTTCTTTCTCAAGGTTGCTTTGGCTATTTGAGGTTTTTTTGTATTTCCATACAAACTGTGAAATCATTTGTTCTAGTTCTCTGAAAAATACTTCTGGTAGCTTGATAGGGATTGCATTGAATCTATAGATTGCTTTGGGTGGTATATTCATGTTCACTATATGATTCTTCCGATCCATGAACACAGTATATTTCTCCATCTATTAGTGTCCTCTTTGATTTCTATTTTATAAAATTTAAATTTATTTACTTTAATTGGAGGCTAATTACTTTACAATATTGTAATGGTTCTGCCACACATCAACATGAATCCACCATGGGCGTACACGTGTTTCCCATCCTGAACTCCCCCTCCCTCTCCTTCCCCATATCATCCCTCTGGGTCATCCCACTGCACCAGCCTCAAGTATCCTGTATCAAACCTGGACGTGCGATTCATTTTTTATATGATATTACACATGTTTCAGGGCTATTCCCCCAAATCGTCCCACCCTCTCCCTCTCCCACAGAGTCCAAAAGACTGTTGTATATATCTGTGTCTCTTTTGCTGTCTCACATACAGGATTATCGTTATGATCTTTCTAAATTCCATATATATGCGTTAGTATACTGTATTGGTGTTTTTCTTTCTGACTTACTTCACTCTATATAATAGGCTCCAGTTTCATCCACCTCATTAGAAGTGATTCAAATGTATTCTTTTAATTCTCTCTCTCTCTTTTTTCTGGGTCCCCTATAATACAAATACTTGTAACTTGACTCTATCCTGGAGGTTTCTTGAGCTATCCTAAGTAAAATTTTATTCTATATGACATTCTGAATTGGATCGTTTCTGATGATTTATTGTATTTTTCTTTATGATCAGTTCTTTTTGATGTTTTCTAGTTCTTTGACAAAGTTCTCACTGTGTTCTTCTATTCTTTTCCCAAATTCAGTGAGAATTTTTGTCACTACTGCTTTGAGGTCTTTATCAGGTAAATTACCTATCTCCATTTCATTATTTTTTCCCCTGGGGGGTTTATCTTGTTCTTTCATTTGGAACATATTCCTCTGCTCTCATTTTGTTTGACTTTCTGTGGTTTTATTCTTGAAAGCAGGCAAAACAGTTACCTATCCTGGTCCTGAAGGTGGGTGTCCTTGTGTAGAACCATCCCCATGTAGTCTGTAGTTGCCCAGTGGTTTTCATGGGAGACCAGGATTTGAAGCATGGGTTTTATCTTTCCTAGGGTATACCCGCAGCCACTGCTTTGGTGGAGAGTAATATTTTGGCCACCTGATGCAAAGACCCAACTCATTGTAAAAGACCCTGATGTTGGTAACAATTGAGCACAAGAAGAGAAGGGTGCAACAGAGGATGAGAGCAAAGTCTGGGAGATAGTGAATTGCAGGGAAGTCTGGCATGCTGCAGTTCATGGGGTTGCAAAGATTTGGACATGACTTAGCAAATGAACCACAACAACAAAACCTAACTTGCAGCTTTCACATTGTGCATTTTTTTTAAGTCAACACAATAAATGCTGGAGAGGATATGTAGAAAAAGGAAACCTCCTCCACTATTGTTGGGAATGTAAATTGGTACAGCTACTATAGAGGATAGCAATGAGATTCCTAAAAACTAAAAATGACCCAGCTACCATATGACCCTATAATCTCATTCCTGGGCATATATCTGGAGAAAACAATAATATGATACAATGTTAGTGCTTTGTTGTAGACCAATATGTGAAAGACTGCACTAGTAAAAGTAATGCTTCAGTTGAATCAAAATGGTATTAATAATATGTTTCTCCACTTGTTAAAACACATATTAGTAAATTGTGTGTTTTTCTAAATGTTTCCTAATTATTTCAGTTACTGTCTGGTAAAGCCATTCACTTTTGTCCTGAAAGGAAGGGGGGATCGCCCATCTTTTTCTACAGTGTACCAACGGAGGAATCTGGCACTTTTTCAAACTGGTACAAGAAATATGAAAAATTCTGACTAACAGGCATATTTTGGTATACCCAGAATTCCTATCCCTTCCTGACATTATAGATTTTTTTCTAGAATTCACTAAATTTCCCATTTTCATAGTCCAAGTAAAGTTGACTTGATCCCAAGCTCTAGGAAAGGAGTAAGATGAGTTCAACTATCCATATATTTCATTCTCTTTCTACAATGGTTGGTTCAGAGACAGGCACATAACTCATTCAGAGCAAATGAAACTGAAGAAGGTATTTGTTGAAACTTCTAAGAAAGAAACTTCCTTCTTTCTCTTTGACATCTGTTTCCCATGGAGATGACATGTCTGCAGAGGTGTGAAGCCATTTTATTATATTGAATGGCATAGCTGGGAAGTCTCTGTAAACAGCCTATCTGAGAAGATAGAAATGAGAGGGTAAAGTTGAGCTCTTAATGAGATCACTTGAACTCCCAAATAAAACCTCACTTGATATTGACACTAATTCTGAATTTTCGATTTTATGAACCAGGGAATTTCTCCCTGTTCTGTACTTTCCTGAATTCTACATTTGTCTATTTGGGGTACATTCATCACAGGGTCTCTTTGTTACCTCTTTGACTGGGTAGAGACTGTTTCTCTCAGTACTAGTGAATTTTTAGAGATAGCCTGGTATATGCATTTCATATGTAAGCCAACTAACCTTGAGTCTATATGTCTCAGGGACCTCATTTATCAAGCTATAATACAACAAGCTACTAATTCCTCTACCTTAAACCCAGGACCAGGTAAGCAACATTATTCAAACTGGCCAGTCCAAAGTTGTTTTAACTGCTCTGCCATGGCTTTTCCATGGAGACTCCAACAAAAACTTTGGCCAGGCTTTTCAATTACTCTTCTGCCTCTAGCCAAAGTCCTGACACTTCTGTGATACTGCATGGTGTGGCATTCTCCCTTCTTTTAGGAAATGTAAGAAATAAAAATTTTCTTTGAAGTCTTTCCCCTCTTCATGTTGTCACTCAGTCATACCTCTGTAAATTAAATTCCTGATATAAATTTAGAGCACTCCCATTCCCCCATTCCTTTATTTTAGCCGGGGTTGTGGGGGGGGGGAGTTAGATTAAGTTGTTTGATTTGGAGTTTCTGTTACATAAAACATGTTTTAAAACTTATTTATCCAGGTAACTTTAATAAAAAAGTAAATTACCTTAGTGATATTCTTATCAGATAACTATCCACTTCTTTCTTTTTTATTAGACAACTCTATTCTCTTACATTCTTCTCTCCCTCATTTCCTCCTCACTTTTAGTTTCCATCTCTTCCTTAATTCAATATTTATGAAGTATTGCTGAGGGCCTGTGCTAGTAAAAATGTTTCAAAAACATATGAGACTGTTCCTACCCTTAAAGTGGCTTGCAATGAACACATTTGAAGTAAGCAGGTGATAAGTATGATGGAAGCACGTGCAAGGTTTAGTGACGCCTGAGGAAGAGAGTGATTGGTTTTTCTTGAGAGTAGTGTTCAGGAAGTTTCCTAGGAGTGGGTCTTAGAATTTTTAATGAAAGACAAAAACAGAGCATAGAAAAGCTTTCAGTCAGAGGCTGCTGCATGGAGAAAGACTCAGAAGCTTAATTCTTGGCATGCTTTGGTGTAGAAAAATGATTTTCTATGGCTGTAGCACAGAATGTGGCCCTTGATCTAATGCAAAATTTAATGGGAAACCAAAAACCTAAGTAATTGATAAATTTATTTTAATGCATTTTTTAATAAAAATTCATGCGAAATTATTAATAAACAAAATATGAAAATTTGACATTTAAAAAGTGACATAGTAAAACAGATGGTACGTGGCCACTTTGCAAAAGAAGTTTCAGTAAGATGAAATTGATTAAAAATTACTGAAGGTGTTTACTTATTTTTAAAAAGTAAGAAAAATGTCAATTTTCCCAATTGATAAGAAGATAAGTTGATTTTTAAAATATTATGTGTTTGCCTTCATTTAAATGATGAAAGTAAAAAGAGAATGCACTTTGCTTTGAAATGAATAAAATATTTAAACCTAAAATAATATTGTTGGTTTAGTATACGCTTGCCTGGAAGAAGCACAAGCTGGAATCAAGATTGCTGGGAGAAATATCAATAACCTCAGATAAGCAGATGACACCACCCTTATCACAGAAAGTGAAGAGGAACTAAAAAGCCTCTTGATGAAAGTGAAAGAGGAGAGTGAAAAAGCTGGCTTAAAGCTCAACATTCAGAAAACGAAGATCATGGCATCTGGTCCCATCAGTTCAGTTCAGTTCAGTTCAGTCACTCAGTCGTGTCTGACTCTTTGCGACCCCATGAATCGCAGCACACCAGGCCTCCCTGTCCATCACCAACTCCCAGAATTCACTCAGACTCATGTCCATCGAGTCAGTGATGCCATCCAGACATCTCATCCTCTGTCGTTCCCTTTTCCTCCTGGCCGCAATCCCTCCCAGCATCAGAGCCTTTTTCAGTGAGTCAACTCTTCACATGAGGTGGCCAAAGTACTGGAGTTTCAGCTTTAGCATCATTCCTTCCAAAGAAACCCCAGGGCTGATCTCCTTCAGAATGGACTGGTTGGATCTGCTTGCAGTCCAAGGGACTCTCGAGACTCTTCTCCAAGACCACAGTACAACAAACATCAATTCTTCAGTGCTCAGCCTTCTTCACAGTCCAATTCTCACATCCATACATGACCACTGGAAAAACCATAGCCTTGCTATGGACCTTTGTTGGCAAAGTAATGTCTCTGCTTTTGAATATGCTATCTAGGTTGGTCATAACTTTTCTTCCAAAGAGTAAGCGTCTTTTAATTTCATGGCTGCAGTCACCATCTGCAGTGATTTTGGAGCCCCCCAAAATTAAGCCTGACACTGTTTCCCCATCTATTTGCCATGAAGTGATGGGACCAGATACCATGATCTTCGTTTTCTGAATGTTGAGCTTTAAGCCAACTTTTTCACTCTCCTCTTTCACTTTCATCAAGAGGCATTTTAGTTCCTCTTCAATTTCTTCCATAAGGGTGGTGTCATCTGCATATCTGAGATTATCAGTATTTCTCCTGGCAATCTTGATTCCAGCCTGTGCTTCCTCCAGCCCAGCGTTTCTCATGATGTACTCTGCATAGAAGTTAAATAAGCAAGATGACAATATACAGCCTTGATGTACTCCTTTTCCTATTTGGAACCAGTCTTTTGTTCCATTTCCAGTTCTAACTGTTGCTTCCTCACCTGCATACAGGCCTCTCAAGACGCAAGTCAGGTGGTCTGGTATTCCCATCTCTTTCAAAATTTTTCACAGTTTATTGTGAACCACACAGTCAAAGGCTTTGGCATAGTCAATAAAGCAGAAATAGATGATTTCTGGAACTCTCTTGCTTTTTCCATGATCCAGCGGATGTTGGCAATTTGAACTCCGGTTCCTCTGCCTTTTCTAAAACCAGCTTGAACATCAGGAAGTTCATGGCTCACGTATTGCTGAGTCCTGGCTTGGAGAATTTTGAGCATTAATTTACTAGCATGTGAGACGGGTGCAATTGTGTGGTAGTTTGAGCATTCTTTGGCATTGCCCTTCTTTGGGATTGGAATGAAAACTGACCGTTTCCAGTCCTGTGGCCACTGCTGAGTTTTCCAAATTTGCTGGCATATGGAGTGCAGCACTTTCACAGCATCATCTTTCAGAATTTGAAATAGCTTAACTGGAATTCCATCACCTCCACTAGCTTTGTTCATAGTGACGTTTTCTAAGGCCCACTTGACTTCACATTCCAGAATGTCTGGATCTAAGTGAGTGATCACACCATCGTGATTATCTTGGTCGTGAAGATCTGTTTTGTATAGTTCTTCTGTATATTCTTGCCACCTCTTCTGGTGGCTGCGATGACATGCAGAGCATGGTCGAGAGGAGGTACCCCACGTCTGAGGTCAGGGGCAGAAGTCCGGAGGACCCTACCCCTGAGGGGTAGCGGCTGAAAGGAGCTATCCCATGTCCAAGGTCAGGGAGGGCAGCTGAGAGTGCCAGGCTGTGACAGCGCAGGAGCAGCCGAGAGGAACTACCCCTGCCTGAGGCCAGGGGCAGCGGCCAGGAGGAGCGACCCCACGTCCAAGGAGTAGGGGGTGCACCAGTGCCAGAGGGCATAGAGGAGCTATTCTACGTTCAAGGTCAGGAGGGGTGGCGGTGAGGAGATACCCTTCATCCAAGGTAAGAGAAACCCAAGTAAGATGGTAGGTGTTGCAAGAGGGCAGAAACACTGAAACCATAATCACAGAAAACAAGTCAGTCTAATCACACCAGGACCACAGCCTTGTCTAACTCAATGAAACTAAGCCATTCCCTGTGGGACCACCCAAGGTGGGCAGGCATGGTGGAGAGGTCTGACAGAATGTGGTCCACTGGAGAAAGGAATGGCAAGCCACTTCAGTATTCTTGCCTTAAGAACCCCATGAACAGTATGAAAAGGCAAAATGATAGGATACTGAAAGAGGAACTCCCTAGGTCAGTAGGTGCCCAATATGCTACTGGAGGTCAGTGGAGAAATAACTCCAGAAAGAATGAAGGGTTGGAGCCAAAGCAAAAACAGTACCCAGCTGTGGATGTGACTGGTGATAGAAGCAAGGTCTGATGCTGTAAAGAGCAATATTGCATACGAACCTGGAATGTCAGGTCCATGAATCAAAGCAAATTGGAAGTGATCAAACAAGAGATGGCAAGGGTGAACGTCGACATTCTAGGAATCAGAGAACTAAAATGGACTGGAATGGGTGAATTTAACTCAGATGGCCATTATATCTACTACTGTGGGAAGGAATCCCTTAGAAGAAATGGAGTAGCCATCATGGTCAACAAAAGAGTCCGAAATGCAGTACTTGGATGCAGTCTCAAAAATGACAGAATGATCTCTGTTCATTTCTAAGGCAAACCATTCAATATCATGGTAATCCAAGTCTATGCCTCAACCAGCAACACTGAAGAAGCTGAAGTTGAACGGTTCTATGAAGACCTACAAAACTTTTTAGAACAGCCCCAAATGATGTCCTTTTCATTATAGGGGACTGGAATGCAAAAGTAGGAAGTCAAGAAACACCTGGAGTAACAGGCAAATTTGGGCTTGGAATGAGGAATGAAGCAGGGCAAAGATTAATAGGGTTTTGCCAAGAGAATGCACTGGTCATAGCAAATACCCTCTTCCAACAACACAAGAGAAGACTCTACACATGGACATCACCAGATGGTCAACACCAAAATCAGATTGATTATATTCTTTGCAGCCAAAGATGGAGAAGCTCTGTACAGTCAACAAAAACAAGACTGGGAGCTGACTGTGGCTCAGATCATGAATTCCTTATTACCAAATTCAGACTTAAATTGAAGAAAGTAGGGAAAACTACTAGACCATTCAGGTATGACCTAAATCAAACCAGTTATGATTATACAGTGGAAATGAGAAATAGATTTAAGGGGCTAGATTTGATAGATAGAGTGCCTGATGAACTGTGGATGGAGGTTCATGACATTGTACAGGAGACAGGGATCAAGACCATCCCCATGGAAAAGAAATGCAAAAAAACCAAAATGACTGTCTGAGGAGGCCTTACAAATAGCTGTGAAAGGAAGAGAAGTGAAAAGCAAAGGAGAAAAGGAAAGATATACGTATCTGAATGCAGAGTTCCAAAGAATAGCAAGAAGAGATAAGAAAGTCTTCTTCAGTGATCAATGCAAAGAAACAGAGGAAAACAACAGAATGGGAAAGATTAGAGATCTGATCCCATCACTTTATGGCAAATAGATGGGGAAACAGTGGAAACAGTGTCAGACTTTATTTCTTTGGGCTCCAAAATCACTGCAGATGGTGATTGCAGCCATGAAATTAAAAGATGCTTACTCCTTGGAAGGAAAGTTATGACCAAACTAGATAGCATATTAAAAAGCAGAGACATTACTTTGCCAACAAAGGTCCGTCTAGTCAGGCTATGGTTTTTCCAGTAGTCATGTATGGAGAAGGAAATGTCAACCCACTCCAGTGTTCTTGCCTGAAAAATCCCAGGGACGACGGAGCCTGGTGGGCTGCCGTTTATGAGGTCGCACCGAGTTGGACACGACTGAAGTGACTTAGCAGCAACAGCATGTATGGATGTGAGAGTTGGACTGTGAAGAAAGCTGAACGCCGAAGAATTGATGCTTTTGAACTGTGGTATTGGAGAAGACTCTTGAGAGTCCCTTGGACTGCAAGGAGATCCAACCAGTCCATTCTAGAGAAGATCAGTCCTTGGTGTTCTCTGGAAGGACTGATGCTAAAGCTGAAACTCCAGCACTTTGGCCACCTCATGCGAAGAGTTGACTCATTGGAAAAGACTCTGATGCTGGGAGGGATTGAGGAGCAGGAGAAAGGGACGACAGAGGATGAGATGGCTGGATGGGATCACCGACTCGATGGACATGAGTTTGAGTGAACTCCAGGTGTTGGTGATGGACAGGGAGGCCTGGCTTGCTGCAGTTCATGGGGTCACAAAGAGTCGGACATGACTGAGCAACAGAACTGAACAGAATATATCTATTTTCTAAATTTTTGATATTTTTCCAGTACCTTAATATTTTATAATAATGGTAGGTCATTCAAATTAAAATATGTGTATAGGGACATTTTTTCATTATCTCAAGGTCCCTAATAGTTTGGCATGGATCTTTCTGAATATTGTCTCTATTTAAAATTTTAATATTTTTATCAAAATATTTTGCAGTAATTTTTAAACAATATTGCAATAAAATATTGTTTAACTTGAATACTGAGTTATTTGGTTTCCTCTTTATTTTTCCTCTGAAAGCAGATTCCTCACTGATTTCACTCTAATATTGGCCTTGGAAAAGGAGGTAGATTCATTTAAAGAAGCACACATTCTTAATGTTCATACTCACTACAAATTGCTTTTTGATGAATGAATTTAATTGGTAATACTTTACTGAAACTGACAACCAATATGTTAGAAAAACTTAATGATCTTCCTTCTATGTGTCTCTCTTACTCCTCACACAGAACACTTTACATCTCACAGTCTGGTCACCAAATATTCAGGTTTTTTTCCTCCTCACCAAGCAACTCTCCACAACACCATCTGGCATACTATAATTTCTATCAACTTTGACAGAGAGTGTCAGATCCCATAGTTTAAGAGCTCAGCCCCATAAGACTACTCTCACCCTACTTCAGATGCCAATGGCAAATAGTAGGTTCCCAAGTTACCCATAACTTCTGTTAGACTTGGCTACAAATGAAGTCTTCCCATTGCCTGCTTCTAGTTGGATTTCATAATTTGCTGAGCATTTCATAATCTCAAGGAAATGCTTATCTTTACCAGTTCATGAAAGGATATGATAAGAAATACGAATGAACAGCCAGATAAAGGGATACAAGGGACAAAGGCTGGGAGACTCCTGAGTACAAGAGCTTCTGCCTTGTGGAAGGTGCATCATACTCTCAGCATATGGATATTGAAAGAACTAGAAACTCAGCAGACACTTTTAGGATTTTCATGGAGGTTTTATCACACAGACATGATGGATTATTAACTCCATTTTCAGCCTGTCTCAAGAGAATAAGTGTGGGACTGAAAATTCTAAGCTTCTAATAATGGTTTGGTCTTTCTGGTCAATGGCCATTCATCCAGGAGCTGTCCAGGAGCCCACACAGAGTCTCCTCATTAGAACAAAAGACATCTCTATTATTCAAAAATTGCAAGTGTTTCAAGAGCCCTGTGCCAGAAATGGAGAGGAATTTATACATAAATATATATTTATAAATTACAATATCACATCATTATGTAAAAAAACAAGTATGTAGTCCCACCCTCCAGGAAGCCTTTCTAACTTCTAGACAAGCTGAACCTACCAAGGGACAGACACTAGTCTCAAGAATGCAACAGCTCCACAGCCTGTGGACCCATTCCACTCCAACAACAGGCTAGATCCTGCAGTGGAATGGCTTGGGTCTTGACCCTACCCACTACCAGCCCACCATAAGCTTCAGGACACCCCAAAAACTGCAACCAACTGTGTCAGAAAACCCCCCACCCACCAGCAATCTACACCACCTCAAAGACCCCTGGGTGCTGCAGTCAGACTCCAGGACCCAGCTCTGCCAGCCATTACATCAGCAAGAGCCCCAGGAAATAGCTTCACCCACTAGTGGGCAAGTAACCACCCTAGAATCTCTAGCTTCTAGACAAGTCTCATCTATCTGGGACAGACTCCAGTCACAAGGAAACACTACCTCCATAGCCTGTTGACATGCTCCCTACCCTCCTGCAAACTAAATGAAAAACCCATGCAGCTCTTATAGGAGGACTCCCTTAGAACATACAGCTCAAGAGATGAAAGTGGAGGGAAGCATAAAACATCTACAAAGGCCACTTTTAGACCTTTTAGCCTGGAAATGTAAGTAACCTACCAGATACATGAAAAGAAATGCAGCACTTAGGCAAAATGAGGTAACAGAGGAACATGTTTCAAATGAAGGACAACATAAAACCCCAGAAGAAAGATTAAGTGAAATGGAGATAAGCAATCTACCAAAGAAAGAATTCGAGGTATGATCATACAGACAATCAAATAACGAGGGAGGAGAATGGATGCACAGTATGAGAAGTTAGATGTTTTAAATAAAAAGAGTAAGAAAATATAAATAGGAGCCAAACAGAGATGAAGAACACAATAACTGAAATGAAAAATGCACTGAAAGGAATCAACAGTAGACTAAATGATATAGAAAAGCACATTGGTGAATTCGAAGACAGAGTAGTGGAAATCACTGAAACTGGACATAAATAATAAAAAAGAATGAAAAGAAATGGAGACAGGTTAAGACACCTAAAGGACAACATCATATATCAATATTTGAATGGTAGGGGTCCCAGAAAGAAAAGTGAGAGCAATGGCGTGACAACATATTCAAGACATAATAGCTGAAAACATTCCTAACCTGGGAAAGGAAACAGTCATAAAAGCCCATGAAACACAGAGAATCCTATATAGGATTAACCCAAAGAGGACTATACCAAGACATATTGCAAACAAAATGAAAAAAATTAAAGATAAACAGAGAATCTTATAAGTAGCAAAGGAAAAGAAACAAACAACATACAAGGGAAATCCCATAGGCTATCAGTTGATTTGTCACCAGAAACTTCAGGACCAAGGAGAACAGCACGATACATTTAAAGTGATGAAAGTGAAAACCTATAGTCAAGAATATTCTACCCAGAAAGGCTTTCCTTCAGGTTTCATGGAGAAATCAAAAATTTTACAGATATGCAAAAGCTAAGAGTCCAGCACCACAACCAGTTACACAAGAAATGCTAAAGGAATTTCTCTAAACAAAAAAAGAAAAGGCCCCAACCAGAAACATGAAAATTATGAAAGGAAAATCATCAGTAAAAGCAAAGATGCAGTGAGAGTAGGAAAGCATCCACACACAAATCTAGTAGGAATGTCAAAAGTAGTAAAGTCATGAATATTCACAATGGACAGTTAAGAGCTGCACAAAACAATTAGATATAAAACACAGTATCAGAAACACTAAATTTGAGGGAAGATGAGTGCAAATTTAGGGTAGCTAAAATACTTTTGAAATTAAGAGCTAAGCAACTTAAAACAAACCCATATAAATATAGATTGTTACTCAAAAATCTCATGGTAGCCACAAACTAAAAGTCTATAATAGATAATACACAAAAAATAAATCCAGGAATCCAGCCATAAAGCTAGAGATTGTTGTGAAATCACAAGAGAACAAAAGAAGGAAAAAGGAACAAAAAAGACCTACAAAACCCCAAAACAATGAACAAAATGGCAATAAGAACATAGAAGTCAGTAATTAAATGTAAATGGACTAGATGCTCCAATCAAAAGACAGAGTGGTTAAGTGGATATAAAAATAGGAATCATACACATGCTGCCTACAAGAAACTCATTACAGATCTAAAGACACACTAGACTGAAAGTGAGGGGATGGAAAAAGGTATTTCATAGAGAAATGCAAATCAAAACTACCATGAGGTATCACCTCACACCTGTCAGAATGTCCATCATCAAAAATTTTATAAATAACAACTGATAGAAAGGGTATGGAGAGAAGGGAACCCTTCTACACTGTTGGTGTAAACGCAAATTGGTACAGCCACAATGGAGAAAAGTATCAGTTCAGATTCAGTCACTCAGTTGTGTCCAATTCTTGTGACCGCACGGACTGCACCAGGCTTCCCTGTCCATCACCAGCTCCCAGAGCTTACTCAAGCTCATGTCCATCGAGTTGGTGATGCCATCCAACTATCTCATTCTCTGTCATTTGCTTCTCCTCCCACCTTCAATCTTTCCCAGCATCAGGGTTTCTTCAAATGAGTCAGTTCTTCCCATCAGGTAGCCAAAGTACTGGAGTTGCAGCTTCTGCATCAGTCCTTCCAATGAATATTCAGAACTGAATTTCTTTAGGATTAACTGGAAAAACCATAGTTTTGACAAGACAGACCTTTGTGAGCAAAGTAATGTCACTGCTTTTTAATATGCTGTCTAGGTTGGTCATGGACTTCCCTGGTGGCTCAGACGGTAAAGTGTCTATGTCTACAATGTGAGAGACCTGGGTTCGATCCCTGGGTTGGGAAGATTCCCTGGAGAAGGAAATGGCAACCCACTTCAGTACTCTTGCCTTGAAAATCCCATGGACGGAGGAGCTTGGTGCAGGCTACTATTCATGGGGTCACAAAGAGTCGGGCACGACTGAGCGACTTCACTTTCACTTTCAGGTTGGTCATAACTTTTCTTCCAAGGAGCAAGCATCTTTAATTTCATGGCTGCAGTCACCATCTGCAGTGATTTTAGCAAAATGTGGTACACTGGAGAAGGGAATGGCAAACCACTTCAGTATTCTTGCTTTGAGAACACCATGAACAGTATGAAAAGACAAAAAGATAGGATACTGAAAGATGAACTCCCCAGGTCGGTAGGTGCCCAATAAATTACTGGAGAAAGGTGGAGAAATAACTATGGAAAGAATGAAGAGACAGAGTCAAAGCAAAAACAACACCCAGTTGTGGATGTGATGGAAGTGGTAATAGAAGCAAGATCCAATGCTGTAAAGAGCAATATTGCATAGAAACCTAGAATGTTAGGTCCATGAATCAAAGTAAATTGGAAGTGATCAAACAAGAGATGGCAAGAGTGAACATCGACATTTTAGGAATCAGGAAACTAAAATGGACTTGAATGGGTGAATTTAACTCAGATGACCATTATATCTACTACTGTGGAAAAGAATCCCTTAGAAGAAATGGAGTAGTCCTCATAGTTAACAAGAGTTAACTATGCAGTATCCAAAATGTAGTACTTGGGTGCAATCTCAAAAATGACCGAATGATCTCTGTTCATTTCCAAGGCAAACCGTTCAGTATCACAGTAATTCAAGTCCATGCCCCAACCAGTAAATCTGAAGAAGCTGAAGATGAATGGTGCTATGAAAGACCTACAAGACCTCCTGGAACTAACACCCCAAAAAGATGTCCTTTTCATTATAGGGAACTGGAATGCAAAAATAGGAAATCAAGAGCTACCTGGAGTTAACAGGCAAATTTGACCTTGGAGTAAAGAATGAAGTAGGGCAAAGACTGAGAGAGTTTTGCCAAGAGAACGCACCAGTGAGAGCAAACACCTTCTTCCAACAACACAAGAGAAAACTCTACATGTGGACAGATGGTCATCTACAGATGGTCAATACGAAAATCAGATTGATTATATTATTTACAGCCAAAGATGGAGAAGCTCTATATAATCAATAGAAACGAGACCACGAGCTGACTGTGGCTCAGATCATGAACTCTGTATTGCCAAATTCAGACTTAAATTGAAGAAAGTAGGAAAAACCACTAAACCATTCATGTATGACTTAAATCACATCCCTTATTATTGTACAGGGGAAGAGAGAGATAGATTTAAGGGACTAGGTCTGACAGAGTGCCTGAAGAATTATGGACAAAGGTTCATGACATTGTACAGGAGATCAAGACATCCCCAAGAAAAAGAGATGCAACAAGGCAAGATGGTTCTCTGAGGCTGTGAAAAGAAGAGAAGTGAAAGGCAAAGGAGAAAAGGAAATATATACCCATTTGAATGCAGAGTTCCAAAGAAAAACAAGGAGAGATAAGAAAGCCTTCATCAGTGATCAATGCAAAGACATAGAAGAAAACAACAGAACGGGAAAGACTAGAGATCTCTTCAACAAAATTAGAGATATCAAGGGAACATTTCATGCAAAGATGGGCTCGATCAAGGACAGAAATGTTATGGACCTAACAGAAGCAGAAGATATTAAGAAGAGGTGGCAAGAATACACAGAAGAATTATACAAAAATGATCTTCATGACCCAGATAACCACGATGGTATGATCACTCTCCTAGAGCCAGACATCATGGAATGTGAAGTCAAGTGGGCCTTTGGAAGCATCACTACAAACAAAGCTAATGGAGGTGATAGAATTCCAGTGGAGCTCTTTCAAATCCTTAAAGATGATGTTGTGAAAGTGTTGCACTCAATATGCCAGCAAATTTGGAAAATCAGCAGTGGCCACAGGACTAGAAAAGTTCAGTTTTCATTTCAATCCCAAAGAAAAGCAATGACAAAGAATCTTCAAACTACCACACAATAGCACTTATCTCACATGCTAGCAGAGTAATGCTCAAAATCTTCCAAGGTGACTTCAATAGTATGTGAACCATGAACTTCCAGATGTTCAAGCTGGATTTAGAAAAGGCAGAGGAACCAGAGATCAAATTGCCAATATCCGTTGGATCATTGAAAAAGCAAGAAGTTTTTCTGGAAGAAAAGCATTTGCTTATGCTTTATTGATTACACCAAAGCCTTTGACTGTGTGGATCACATTAAACTGTGGAAAATTCTTAAAGAGATGGGAATACCGGATCACCTGACCAGTCTGCTGAGAAATCTGTATGCAGGTCAGGAAGCAACAGTTAGAACTGGACATGGAACAACAGACTGATTCTAAATCTGGAAAGGATTACATCAAGGCTGTGTATTGTCACCCTGCTTAATTAAGTTACATGCAGAGTACATCATGAGAAATGTGAGGGTGGGTGAAGCAGAAGCTGAAATCAAGATTTCCAACAGAAATATCAATAACTTCAGTATGCAGATGACGCTAGCCTTATGACAGAAAGTGAAGAAGAACTAAAGACCCTCTTGATGAAAGAGGAAAGTGAAAAAGTTGGCTTAAAACTCAGCATTCAGAAAAGTAAGATCATGGCATCCAGTCCCATTGTTTCATGGCAAACTGATGGGGAAACCCTGGAAAACAGTGGGAGAATAGTACAGGGGATCTTTAAAAAACTAAAAATAGAACAATCTAGACTCAGGAATCCTGTTACTGGGCGTATACCTGGAGATAGTCATAATTCAAAAAGATACATGTATATAAATGTTCATTTCAGCACTATTTACATTTAGCCAGGATATGGAAGAAACCTAAATGTCCATCAGCATAGGAATGGATAAAGATGTGGTGTGTATATACAGTAGAATCTTATTCATCCATTAAAAGGTACGGAATAGTATCAATTACAGAGACATAGATGGACCTAGGACTGTCATGCAGAGTGAAGTGTCAGAAAGAGAAAAAATATCATATATTAACGCATATATGTTAAATCTAGAAAAATAGTGTAGATGATCCTATTTGCAAAGGAGAAATAGAGGCAGACACAAAGAACAAATGTATAATTACCAAGGGGTTAGGGCAATGGTGGGATGAATTGTGATTGTGGTTTCAGTCTGCCTTCTGATGCCCTCTCTCAGAGCCTATCATCTTACTTGGGTTTCTTTTACCTTGGACGTGTATCTTCATGGCTGTTCCAGCAAAGCACCGTTGCTGCTCCTTACCTTGGATGTGGGGTAGCTCCTCTCAACCTCGCTTGTGCGTCATCACAGCCGCTATGTTGGTGTGCATGTGTAGCCCCCTTGAGGGATCCAACAATGCTGGATCATCAAAAAAGCAAGAGAGTCCCCTCAAAAAATCTATTTCTGCTTTATTGATTATGCCAAAGCCTTTACTGTGTGGATCACAATAAACTGTGGCAAATTCTGAAAGAGATGGGAATACCAGATCACCTGACCTGCCTCTTAAGAAAACTGTATGCAGGTCAGGACACAACAGTTAGAACTGGACATAGAACAACAGACTGGTTCCAAATAGGGAAAGAAGTGTGTCAAGGCTGTATATTGTCACCCTGCTTATTTAACTTCTAGGCAGAGTACATCATGAGAGACGTTGAGCTGGAGGAAGCACAAGCTGGAATCAAGATTGCCAGGAGAAATATCAATAACCTCAGATATGCAGATGACCCCACCCTATGGCAGAAAGTGAAGAAGAACTAAAGAGCCTCTTGATGAAAGTGAAAGAGGAGAGTGAAAAAGTTGGCTTAAACTCAAAATTCAGAAAACAAAGATCATGGCATCTGATCCCATCACTTCATGTCAAATAGATGGGGAAACAGTGTCAGACTTTATTTTTCTGGGCTCCAAAATCACTGCAGATGATGATTGCAGCCATGAAATTAAAAGACGCTTACTCCTTGGAAGAAAAGTTATGACCAACCTAGATAGCATATTAAAAAAGCAGAGACATTACTTTGCCAACAAAGATCCATCTAGTCAAGGCTATAGTTTTTCCAGTAGTCATGTATGGGTGTGAGAGTTGGACTATAAAGAAAGCTGAATGCCAAAGAATTGATGCTTTTGAAGTGTGGTGTTGGAGAAGACTCTTGAGAGTCCCTTGGACTGCAAGGAGATCCAACCAGTTCATCCTAAAGATTAGTCCTGGGAGTTCATTGGAAGGACTGATGATGAAGCTGAAACTCCAGTCCTTTGGCCACCCGATGTGAAGAGCTGACTCATTGGAAAATACCCTGATGCTGGGAAAGATTGAGGGCAGGAGGACAAGGGGACAAAAGAGGATGAGATGGTTGGATGGCATCACCGACACAGTGGACATAGGTTTAGGTGGACTCTGGGTGTTGGTGATGGACATGGAGTCCTGGCGTGCTGCGGTTCATGGGGTCCCAAAGAGTCAGACACGACTGAGCAACTGAACTGAACTGAACTGAACCATATTTCATCAAATCTACAGTCAAATAATTCAGTATTTTATGTATAGTGTAAGAAACTTCACATAGTATACCTTCAATTACCCCCTCCCTTCTTTTGTAGCATTATCATCATGAACATTTTAATGTGTTTTAACCCCTTCAGTACCTTGACTGTTCACAAGATGATATTCTTCATGCCAGCAGCACTGCATCTCTTCTTCTTCTTCTTCTTCTTCTTCTTCTTCTTTTTTTTTTAACCTCTGGACTTCCTTCTAAGAACTCACTTTACTAGGTTAAGCCCACCCAGAACAATCTCCCTTTTGATAAAATCAGCTGGTTTGAGACCTTAATAATATCTGGAAAAAAACCCATTTTCCATGTAATGTATCATAGCGAGGGTGTGTCAGGCTCTCAAATCTACCAGTGTTGCCCAGTGCTCCCCACTTAAGAAGAGGAGATTATATAAGAGCTTGCATCATTAGGGGCCATCTTAGAATTTTGCCTAATGCATCCGCTTGTTGTTGTTGTTGTTCAGTTTCTGACTCTTTGTGACCCCATGCATTGCAGCATATCAGGCTTCCCTGTCCTTCACTATCTCTTGGAGTTTGCTCAAACCAAGTCCATTGAGTCAATGATGCCATGCAACCATCTCAACCTTTGTGCCTCCTTCTCCTCCAGCTCTCATCTTGAGAGGGTAACAGGCAGGAAGGCCAGGGGTCTCCAAACAGAGCAAATAGCCTGCAAGTGTCAGACATTTTTCTCTCTCTTAAGTGGCAGGAGGAAACAAACTAGCAATATTTTTTCCTTCTCTATACAAATTTAAAGGGAAGTTTCTCTTAAAATTCTGTGTTGCCATAATGACACCTGGTTTCACCTGAAGTTAACCAATGCCTTTTTCTTATGGAAATGTTTATCTTAAGCTATGCTAATATACTATGCATTTACCCCAAACTCTGTCTTCGAGTCAGTTCAGTCTTTTGGCTCAGAACCTACTTGACAAACCAATGTGTTTTACTCAGATATTGTTCCTCTAATCTATGTAAATGAAACTATTTGTGTGGTGATCTGCCCTTCTTCAAGATTCAAGTTAATAATTTTATGGCCCAGGATGAACCATTTGGTGCCAAGATTATCCCAAAATACATCTTATGGGTGAGGAACCTGGTGCCAGTCTGAGTTTTAAGACATTCCTTTCTTTCATTAACAGACTGCTAGTGACTATATAACATCCAGCTGAAGACTAGCAGGGGGGTACTCTTTCTGCCCCCTTCTGATGCCTATGTCAGAAGCTTTCTCTATCTCCTTTAATAAAACTTTATTACACAAACGCTCTGAGTGATCAAGCCTCGTCTCTGGCCCCGGATTGAATTATTCTCCTTTGGGGCCAAGAATCCTGGCATCGTGATTCAACAACCTTTCAATCTTTCTCATCATTAGGGTCTATTCCAATTTGTTCAAAGACCCTGTATTATAGTTCCAACATCTTTGTACATTTCTGTTTATTGATTTATTTCTTGATTATGGGTTCTTTCCTTCTTTCTCTGTGTGTGTGTGTGCCCCTTTTTTAAAAGTAATATTAAGTTGAATATTACAGGCAGAAGAACAGTAGAAACTGAAGTGAAAGGTATTTACATGTGTAAATGGAACTTCTATTTTTTGGTCAGGACTTTATTTTTAGAGTGTTGAGTAAATCTAGTTAATAGTTGTGCTGCTTTGCTGTTATTAGTAAAACTTTCAGTATTCTACAGATTTCAAAGTCATCTAGAGGTGGGCTGCTGTTGAAGAAACTGAAAGTGAAAAATGTTAGTTGCTCAGTCATGTCCGACTCTTTGTAACCCCATGGACTGTAGCTCACCAGGTTCCTCTGTCCTTGGAATTCTCCAGACAAGATACTGGAGGGGGTAGCCATTTCCTTCTCCTGGGGATCATTCTGACCCAGGGATCAAACTCAGGTCACCTGAATTATAGGTGGCTTCTTTACTGTCTGAGCCACCAGGGTCATTGTTACCCTCTGCATAATGTGTAGACTGAGATGCAAGAGGGTTTTTCTCTATATTTCTGTTCCTCACATAAGCTTTCAGTGATTCCTTCTCAACTTTGCCAAAGCAGAAGTCTCTTTCCACACTCTTTTTCTTCCCCTCAGTAGCAGACAGATGTAGCTCGTTAATCAGTACTAGTCTTGTTGTGGGAGCAAACTAGGATTTTCTTTTATGCTTGTCTAACATCAGTCATAGGTTCAGTTCAGTCGCTCAGTCATGTCTGACCCTTTGTGACCCCATGAACCGCAGCATGCCAGGCCTCCCTGTCCATAATTAACTCCTGGAGTCCACCCAAACCCATGTCCATCGTGTCAGTGATGCCATCCAGCCATCTCATCCTCTGTCATCCTCTTCTCTTCCTGCCCTCAATCTTTTCTAGCATCAGGGTCTTTTCAAGTGAGTCAGCTCTTTGCATCAGGTGGCCAAAGGATTGGAGTTTCAGCTTCAACATCAGTCCTTCTAATGAACACCCAGGACTGATCTCCTTTAGGATGGACTGGTTGGATCTCCTTGCAGTCCAAGGGACTCTCAAGAGTCTTCTCCAGCACCACAGTTCGAAAGCATCAACTCTTCTGCACTCAGCTTTCTTTATAGTCCAATTCTCACATCCATATATGACCATACATGACCATACATTATCAGTCACAGGTAGGCAGTTTTTATTTTGGCATTTAAAGTGAGACTTTCTCAGCATTCCTGCTCTTCCATGTTTTAGAAGTAAGATTGCAGCCTATTTTGGGTGAGGAATTCTTGCCTTTTGCCAGTAGAAGTAGATGTTTGTGGAGTGTTGGTATAGAATCTTGGGCCCATACAGATACCAATACCTCTTGCAGAGGGACTTCATTATTTCAACTGTTCAGTTAGTTCAATTATTTCTCCAGAAACCATAATTCTTTGGGTGTTGGAAACAAAAGGACTTGTTGCTCCTCCTCCAGTAGCTTGAGACTTTTGATTTGTAAAACAAAAGGGTCTGGGAAATCAGGCAGGACATCTTGAATGTCTCCCAGTAGATGGTATTCACCTCATGTACACCAGCTCCATCAAATGAGTCTCTCACCCTGCCCACAATCTTTCTGTCTTTCTTCTGAATACTTAGTGAAGGGTCAGGAGAAAGAGCTTGCAAGTATGTTTGACCCAGGGTCTTGATCCAGGGTCTTAGCTATTTCAAATTGACCAGTCAACACTTGGCCATCAAGAATTTTTTTGAAATATTAGCTAAATTCTTCTTATCGACCTGTGCTAACAAGAACAGTATCACCTCCTCTTCATTGTACCAAGTGTGAAACTTTTTGTATCCTGTATCTTTCTGAAGGGATTTGTTCTTCTTCCAAATTCTGATTACTTGGATGCCATGAGAAGACCTGTGCAATAAAAGTTATGATTTTTTTTTTAATTTGACTTTTTCTTATTACTAGGGTGAAAGTGATATTTTTGTAACTTTATATTTCCTACGTAAAAGCAGAAAGCCAAGGCTATAGAGATGAAATGAATATAGTTTTTTTAATTGAGATTTAAAAAAAAACAAATTTCTTTATTTTAATTGGAGGTTAATTACTTTACAATATTGTATTGATTTTGCCGCACATCAACATGAATCTGCCACAAGTATACACATGTTCCCCATCCTGACCCCCCCTCTCACCTCCCTCTCTGTACCATCCCTCTGGGTCATCCCAGTGCACCAGCCCCAAGCATCCAGTATCATGCATCGAACCTGGACTGGCTATTCATTTCATATATGATATTATACATGTGTCAATGTCATTCTCCCAAATCATCCCACCCTCTTCCTCTCCCACAGAGTCCAAAAGACTGTTCTGTACATCTGTGTCTCTTTTGTTGTCTGGCATACAGTGTTATAATTACCATCTTTCTAAATTCCATATATATGCATTAATATACTGTATTGGTGTTTTTCTTTCTGGGTTGCTTCACTCTGTATAGTAGGCTCCAGTTTCATCCACCTCATTAGAACTGATTCAAATGTATTTCTTTTAATGACTGAGTAATACTCCATTGTGTATATGTATCACAGCTTTCTTATCCATTCATCTGCTGATGGACATCTAGGTTGCTTCCATGTCCTGGCTATTAGAAACAGTGTTGCGATGAACATTAGGGTACACGTGTCTCTTTCAATTCTGGTTTCCTCGGTGTGTATGCCCAGCAGTGGGATTGCTGTGTCATAAGGCAGTTCCATTTCCAGCCTTTTAAGGAATCTCCACACTGTTCTCCATAGTGGCTGTACTAGTTTGCATTCCCACCAACAGTGTAAGAGGGTTCCCTTTTCTCCACATCCTCTCCAGCATTTATTGCTTATAGACTTTTGGATCACAGCCATTCGGACTAGCTTGAAATGGTACCTCATTGTGGTTTTGATTTGCATTTCCCTGTTATTGAGTGATGTTGAGCATCTTTTCATGTGTTTGTTAGCCATCTGTATGTCTTCTTGGGAGAAATGTCTATTTAGTTCTTTGGGCCATATTTTGATTGGGTCATTTATTTTTCTGGAATTGAGCTGCAGGTGTTGTTTGTACATTTTTGAGATTAGTTATTGGTCAGTTGCTTCATTTGCTATTATATTCTCCCATTCTGAAGGCTGTCTTTTCACCTTGCTTATAGTTTCTTTTGTTGTGCAGAAGCTTTTAAATTTAATGAGGTCCCATTTGTTTATTTTTGCTTTTATTTCCAGTATTCTGGGAGGTGGATTATAGAGGATCCTGCTGTGATGTATGTTGGAAAGTGTTTTGCCTGTGTTCTCCTCTAGGAGTTTTACAGTTTCTGGTCTTCCATTTGGATCTTTAATCCATTTTGAGTTTATTTTTGTGTATGGTGTTAGAAAGTGTTCTAATTTCATTCTTTTATGACCACTTTTCCCAGCACCACTTGTTAAGGAGATTGTCTTTAATCCATTGTATATTCTTGCCTCCTTTGTCCAAGGTAAGGTGTCCATAGGTGTGTGGATTTATCTCTGGGCTTTCTATTTTGTTCCATTGATCTATATTCTGTCTTTGTGCCAGTACCATACTGTCTTGATGACTGTGGCTTTGTAATAGAGCCTGAAGTCAGGCAGGTTGATTCCTTCATTTCCATTCATCTTTTTCAAGATTGCTTTGGCTATTTGAGTTTTTTTGTATTTCCATACAAATTGTGAAATTATTTGTTCTAGCTCTATGAAAAATACCATTGGTATAATCATATGTTTTTTATTTTTCAATTTGTTAATGTGGTATATTACATTGACTGATTTGCAGATATTGAAGAATCCTTGCATCCCTGAGATAAAGCCCACTTGGTCATGGTGTATGATGTTTCTAATGTGTAGTTGGATTCTGATTGTTAGAATTCTGTTAAGGATTTTTGTATCTATGTTCATCAGTGATATTGGCCTGTAGTTTTCTTTTTTTGTGGCATCTTTGTCAGGTTTTGGTATTAGGGTGATGGTGGCCTCATAGAATGAGTTTGGAAGTTTACCTTCCTCTGCAATTTTCTGGAAGAGTTTGAGGAGGATAGGTGTTAGCTCTTCTCGAAATTTTTGGTGGAATTCAGCTGTGAGGCTGTCTGGACCTGGGCTTTTGTTTGCTGGAAGATTTCTGATTACAGTTTCAATTTCCGTGCTTGTGCTGGGTCTGTTAAGATTTTCTATTTCTTCCTGGTTCAGTTTTGGAAAGTTGTACTTTTCTAAGAATTTGTCTATTTCTTCCACATTGTCCATTTTACTGGCATATAATTGCTGATAGTAGTCTCTTAAGATCTTTTTATTTCTGTGTTGTCTGTTGTGATCTATTTCCATTTCTAATTTTATTGATTTGATTTTTCTCCCTTTGTTTCTTGATGAGTCTGGCTAATGATTTGTCAATTTTATGTATCCTTTCAAAGAACCAGCTTTTGGCTTTGTTGATTATTGCTATGGTCTCTTTTGTTCTTTTGCATTTATTTCTGCCCTAATTTTTAAAATTTCTTCCCTTCTACTAACTCTGGGGTTATCCATTTCTTCCTTTTATAGTTGCTTTAGGTGTAGAGTGAAGTTATTTATTTGACTTTTTTCTTGTTTCTTGATGTATGCCTGTATTGCTATGAACTTTCCCCTTATCATTGCTTTTACAGTGTCCCACAGGTTTTGGGGTGTTGTGTTTTCATTTTCATTAGTTTCTATGCATATTTTGATTTCTTTTTTGATTTCTTCTGTGATTTGTTGGTTATTCAGCAGCGTGTTTTTCAGCCTCCATATGTTGGATTTTTAAAATAGTTTTTCTCCTATAATTGAGATCTAATCTTACTGCATTATGGTCAGAAAAGATGCTTGGAGTGATTTCAATTTTTTTGAATTTACCAAGGCTAGATTTATGGCCCAGGATGTGATCTATCCTATTGAGCTCTTGTTATTGGATATGTAATAAGAAATTTGTAAACATTCTTATTGACTAAAAAAAGCAAAATATGAGAGCTATGAGTTGTTTCATTTGGGGAAATGTGAGGACTACAGCCCAGGAGATAGGACCTAGGATAGTTCTGAGAAACTGTTTTAAAGAGGCAGGGGAAAAGTCAGTATATATGTTATTTTGGTAAAGGGAGAAATATATGCAATCAAGTACATGTTTTTCCAAAAGATTTATACTAATCTCATGAAGCTTCTGCTAGGCATGAGAAACAGTTGTCACCATGAAGGATTTTAGTGCTTTTCCAGATATGAGGAGATATAAGAATTGGGCTCATGAAATCAGCTCCTGAGAATATCTAGGTATCTGAAGTCCTGTACTATGAGCTATCCCCTGAACACAGAGCACCTTATTTCTACTCTCTACCTTGAACTCCTCCAGGGGGTGTAGAAAGTCAGCAACTGCAGCAGCACATAATCTTATTCTTGTCGAGGAAGATGGCAAGCACCCATGGCATGTGCCAATTTGTAATTGACATTCTCAACTTCACAGCAGCATCAAATGTTAGGTATTCTTGTTTCCATTTTATATATGAAACAATTGGCTTCCCTCCCTGCCCCCCCTCTCCCCGCCCCACCACCGAAGTTAGAGAAGCAAATGCCTAAACAAGGATGTACACTTAGTTCTGTCTGAGTCTAAGGCTGATTTAACACTTGTTGCCTCTGGAACCAAAGAGTGTAGAAAGACAAAGTGAAGGCGTTTACAAAAATAACCATGTAACAGTGGCTATTTTATACTTTGGTGAACTGATGTGAACAGCTGGCTCATTGGAAAAGACCCTGATGCTGGGAAAGACTGAGGGCAGGAGGTAAAGGGAGTGACAGAGGATGAGATAGCTGGATGGCATCACTGACTTGATGGACATGAGTTTGGGTATATAGCATCGCCAATTCAATGGACATGAACTTGGGAAAACTCTGGGAGATGGTGAGGTATAGGGAAGTCTGGCATACTTCAGGCCATGGAATCATGAAGAGTCAGACACAACTTGGTGACTGAACAACAACAGTGGCATAAATCCTATTATAGAGGTACACATAGTTCAGTTCAGTTCAGTCGCTCAGTCGTGTCCGACTCTTTGCAACCCCATGAATCACAGCACGCCAGGCCTCACAGGACATAGGTAAATAAAAAAGAGGGATCTCCAAACTGAGATAATCAGGAATGTATACCCAAAGATATGATTTCTACAATCCAACTATCATCCTTATTGGATGAGTAGGAATTAGGCACAAATGGACAGATGATATATGCCATACTTTGTGCCCACTCAGCTTCTTTTGAATATCTTCCTACATTTATTTTCCATAATATGTTTCCCTAAAGTGGAAGCCAGTGTTTGGTTTCCCTGTCTCCCTAGGGTGCAAAAGGAAGAAGAGAACCAAGTTGTCATCTAAAACTACCAGTTAGATATTCATGCCTGAAATTGTAATTGGAAAGAGGTCATACTTAATGCTTATTTCCTGAGAAGGTAACAGAATATGCTGGGAGGCACCTCATCTTCAGAGGCAGTTGAAACAGAAGTCCTAACAACAGTGTCCCTTGCCCAGTGTCCTTGTTCTGATATATGTGTCCACTGGTGGTTAGGGGCAGGTCAGAGATATAATTTATGCATTATTCCTGGCTGCTTTTCCTTCAGGTCTGACTCTCTGTGTTTCCCAGAAGTTCTGTGAATTCTCTAGTATTTATTAATAAATTCACTTTTTTGCTTAACTGGATGAAAGTGGTTCTTTTGGTTAGGAATCCTTTCTGAAACAGACACATTTCAGATAGAAGTAATAACTGGCAAAACTTAAAAGGGAAAGAACATGAAGTATTCTGAAAACAAGCTGTTAGAGTAATTTGGTGTTAATGGAATGAAGCATAGATGAGAGAACATACCAGAGATATTTATAGGCCTCACAGAATGGACACTGAGTTATTTTAATCAGGAAGGTGATAGGATCATATTTATGCTTTGGAAAATTCTATCTGGCAGCCACATATAAAATGGACTAAGGAAGATATAAGTGAGAAATGAAGCAAGGAAACCTAATAGGATACAACTGTAGTAGTAACAGTGAGAGATTGAGTCTTTGATTAAGTCAGCCATGGTATGGATGAAGAGCATGGGACAGAGTAAGGAGATATTTAGAGTATGCAAGAAAGTTAAGATGTCGATTAATTATATGCAAGAATGATGAAGAAAAGCATTCTGGAATCATTCCCATTTTTTAAATTTGGGAAATGAGATAAATGTTAGTGCCACTCACTGAGACAGGGGATATAAAAGGAGGTAGGAATGTAGAGCGAAAGTTTGATAAGCTGCAATTAAGTCAAAAAGAGCTAACCACTAGAAAATTGGATAAGTGAGGCTGGAATGAAAGATAAGGATTTCTGAGCTAATAAACAGATGTTTATGGACATCTTAATGATGGTGAAATCAGCTGGGTGATTTATGTCATGAGAAGAAAAGGGAAGAGGCTACAACACAACCCTGGGTAATATAAACAGGTTTGATTGGAGGTAATAAGGAACATAAAATAGAATGAGAAAGAATAAACAGGGGATTAAGGGAAAACTATATAGAGAGATTAAATAAGGGGAAAAAGGTCACTCTTTTCAGTGACTAGGGTATGAAAGGAAGGAGAGAATTGAGTCATTATCTGGAGGAAGATGGGAAGGTAAATGATCTTAAGGTCTGCTACATGTCTATTAGTATAGGTGACTTAACATAAAGTAAAAGAACTGCAGAGCCAAGGCTTCCATACATTGACCTTGAAGTTGTTCAAGATGATAATAGAACTTGGAAAAAAGAATAAGCCAAATGCCATAGTCCTTGATGAGGCAATGACAGAGAAATCAGCAGACAAAATGGCTAAGTAGGCAGCCCATTGTGACAGCATGTTTACATGATATACACTTCAAAGAGGAAGGGTTTTTTATGCATGGGAGAAGATGTGTAATTGTAAGGGTTGCCATTCTTTTTCCTTCTAGGTTCCATTGCTCTATTGTAGACTGATATTATTAGGATATTGGGCAGTGCTCTGGGGAGAGACTGTAGCTGTCAGGAGTTTCCTGACTTTCTAATGAGGATGCTAAGAAGAACGATGGCAAAGTCAGGGAGAGGGGGAAAACAGTGAGAAAATGAATGGAAATATGAGAAGCGCAGGATAATGTAGGAAGGAAAATGTGGAATGAGAGAGAGAGAGAGTCTATTGGGATAACTTCTTGTGACAGAGAATGGCATGGATGTAGGCCTAGTGGGTTGAACATTCCAACTGAAGCTCAAGTCAAAGTATCAGAAGTTCCTGTACACATCTAACACCCAAAGATCTGGAAGCTTTGACTTTGTCTGATGGTGGTCTTAAAAGATCAATGATGCTAATAGACTTTTATTGTATTTAGAGTTAGAAACAGAATATTGTTGGGAAGGATGACATTGAGAAAGTCTCAGACAGAATTAGTCAACCCCCACATTTAAAAAGTTTAAAACAGCACCAGTTTTCAGTGACTAATGTCAATCTCAAGATGGAGACAGATATGGTCTAAATTATTTCTAATACCTTCTTTGTTAGAAAACATTGAAAGCATTCACATTTATGCAGAAAAAATAGCTAAGGAGCTGGCAGAATTTTCTGTAGAGGCAATGATCGTGAATATCTTTAATTGGTCTTCACTCATTAATTCCTTTATTCATTTAGTCAGTCAGTTCAATCAATCATATATTGAAACAGTGATTGCCAGTGACACAGATTTCAGCCATTACTAAATGTTTAGGAATTTAGACGTGTTGGTCAAATGTATAAACTCTGAGAGGGAAGTTATAACAATTTACTTAAGTAGATTTTCTCTGTGTTTAGGATTATAGGATTACAAATCTTGTAAATAAATTCTTCACTCAAGCCATGAATTGGACATTATAACATAACAGATTATTTACTTAATGATGTTATTATCTAATTGAATAATGATCTATGTTTTATGCTTTATTTTGTTGTTTATGATACTTTTAAGCCAGCACCAGTGGCTAAAAGACAGTTATGTGTTCTGGCCTACCATTTTCTTCAGATTCAGAAAAAAATAAAATGAACCTTCATTCTTTGCCATGTAGAAGGACAAGTCTCAATCTAGGTTTCTGCACATTTTTTTGTGTGTGGGAAAGAGACATGTTATTAGGGTTACTTTTGGCCTAGCATCAAGCCAAACACAAGATTTAGAATTTTCTCCTTGACTCCCTCCTTTAATCCAACCAAAAATACCAGTCTGGGGAATGTAGGAAATTTTAATCTGCAGGTTATGAGAAGAAGAAATACATCAAAAATTAAATACCTACCATGGGAAAAATCACATGACATACATTCCTGTTCCCATACGTTTTTTGGTTACCCAGGGGATTCCTATCTGCCTTTTACCTGACTTTCTACTCTCTTAAAGTTCCGTTTTTCCCTTATCTTTTATTTTTCATTTCTCAGTCCATTTTTTCACCCAAAGGAAATAAAATCAAAGCGAGATAAATAAATAAACTGGTTTATTCTTATTTCATGAAAAGTAATTTAGCTCTTTGTTTTTTTTAGATATAATTTCCAAATCTCATCTCTTGCTCTTCATAATTTATCAAAATATTTTCTTAAAGAACAGTTCTCTTTTGAAAAGATTTCTGGTACTAGCGGTTTAGAAAATATATACACATACCACTGATTAAATTTGCATTTGGTTTTACAAATGCTATGTACTCTAGCCTGCTGGACTATATGAAATTAAAGCCTATTTATGATTATGCACGAAAGGCACATTTTTCATGCAGCATTATATTCATAAGTATAAGGAACATGAATCTGTGCAATTTTAATTTGTCTTTTCAGAAACTCTCCTGGATATAACTTTTCATTTAGCTTTTATTCTTACTGACACTTTATTGGTTTTTCCAACTGGGATATTCTATTTTCCAGGAAAACAGACCATTTTTCACTGATACTGACTATTTACAGTTATGCTTATGCATTGAGAAATGTATTGAACACCTACTATGTGCTATGCCTTTGAGAAACAGAATAAGTTGCCAGTCAATGGGTGGACAACCAGGCACCGGCCTGCAGCAAGCTTGAAGCAAGTATAAACAGTGTGCCATTTTCAATTAGTATCTATTGAACTGAGTGCAATAAAATGGTTCTCCTGAGGACTCTATATCTTTCAAATGTGGTCATCATGTACTTGCTGATTTAGTTTCAAAATTGGCTTTTCCTAATATGTTCAGGAAGCTCTGCCCTAGATGGTGATCATGCTTGCTTGGTAACTGAGTTCTTAGCTTTATAGAACTAAGAGTTTCAACTTAAGTGTTTTTAAACAACATTTCCTAGTTTTATAGCACTTCCTCAGATTGGAGTCCAGAGAGATATCACTTTTTAATAAAGTCAAATTAAAAATTTTGTTTTTGGCAAAATTATTCTATAAGAAATACAGAAATTCAACTATATAATAGGATTATTAATATAGAAATATTACTTTTAAATGTGTACAACTAATTCACTCAGTGACTTAAATGAAAGCTACTTTTAGAAGTATGGCTAAACCTTAATTATCTATGACAATTTCTCTAACTAAACAAATTATTCCACAAGTAGATAAAATTACATGGAATACCTTCCCATCTGGTCATAAAATTTATCAGATCATCTGTTTTTTTAGTGTGGTAGACAGTGAAGTAGACAATGTCATGAAATCAGCCAACCTTTACTCTTCTTTTTAACTCACGGTATACTTAATACACATTGTTAATGAGAAAAAGACTGTTAATGAGGAAAGATGTCTTTTCTGTTTCTACTAAATTAATTTGATTCAATTCAATTCAGTTCATTCATTCAACAAATATTTATTAAGCACCTACAATATGCCAGGCACTGTGCTGGGTGCTGGGGATACAACTGTGAACAAGATAGACACAGTCCCTGCCCTCAAAGGGCTTACAGTCTAGTAGTTAAACAGACAAGTACACAGGCAATTACAATGCAGTATGGTAAGTGCTGTGATAGTGACAAAACATCAAAAGGGCACCTAGCTCAGTCTCATAGGCAGGGACTGGGAGACAGTCATGGAAATCTTCCCATGACAGGTAAAATATGATTTGAGTACTGAAGGATGAGCACTAGTTAGTCAGGTAAAGAGAAGATAGGAAAGTGTTATAGATTGAGGAAATAGTAAATGCAGTAAATAGCAGTGTCCCTGCTTCTGAGGTTTTTCATGGGTAGCAGAGGTTGGGTAGGGGGTGAGAGAGTTCATGGAAGAAATAAGTAAGGGTCAGGTTATAAAGTGACTCATTTGCTTTGCTCAAGAGCTTGCAGTTTTTCCTGAGGGAACGCTGTGTGTGTGTGTATGTGTGTGTGTGTGTGCGCACGCATGTGTGTGCATGCGCTATCAGATTTGCACTTTTTAGGATTGCTCTTACTGCAGCACAAAAATTGAATGGGGGATGGGAATCTTGAGAGTTGAAGCAAGGTGATCAGTCTTTCACCTTTTCCAATTTTATCTTCCATGATATCACACCCGTTTCTCTCCAGCCCTTCCTGTTGCATACACTCTTTAAACAGTCCATTGACAAGCTATGTATTGAGTCATCGCTCACCTATAAGGCTTTCAACACCTATGAAACTCAACTTATCCTTCAAGGCCAAACTTTCAAAATCATCTTATCTTGTGCTTTCTGCCAAGATCTCTAAGTGTTGCGATGTTTATCTATGTTGTACTTATTATTTCAAATGATCTAAGCTTTCTTTTGAACTGTTAATTTAATCCCTACATAACTAAAAAGGTGATTTTTGTAAATAATCATGTATAATTTTTTTCACAATTTTCAATTGAAAACAAAGACTAATTCTTCATATGTTTTCTACCACAAACTGATTAGTGCCTTCAAATGATTTAAACAAAAAATGGGAATGTGGAGAGGAGCTCAAGAGACATTATCTTATGCAGCAAAATAGAGCCAAGTAAAATTTCAGTATGTAGTTATCGGGTATGTTGTTATTATGACAATGATTAAATTCCCCAATTCAAACGTTCCATCTTTGACAATTTAACTGCTAATGAGGCAAAGATCTGTGTAAAAAATTAGCTTACTATGCAAAAATAATAAGGGCTAGCTACATTTTCCAATATGGCCTACAGTTTACTTTTACTATCCCACCTATAGGCTCATAATTTCTCAAATAATTTTTATAATGATAAGAAAAAACTTTAAGCTTTGTAAATATTGTAAGAATGTAAATATTGTTTATTCTTTTTGGTGGGTACAAAAACCACAATTTTGTACACAGAACAAGATTATAAATAATATTGATAACATGAATGACCCATAGTATCTTCTGATTCTACATTGTAGACTGATGATTGTATGTTAATGTTGTCTTCATTTTGTTCCTGGTAGTGAGACAAATGCAATCTGTGGACACTGACTCATGTGACAGAGTGAAGGTTACAGCAAACAAAATGACCAACAACTTTTATATTAAAAAGGTCTCTGAAGTTTATTACAGTGATGGCATTTATTTCAATTATTGCAATGTATTGTCCCTAAGATGGTTAGAAAAAAGAATTGTGTTGTCCTCTACTGAATTTATGTCAGTTAAAAAGCAAGCATGTTTCAGTATTTGTTTTCTCCAAAGTAAGTGTAATTACTTCCTTTAAGGTTTTTTTCCACAGGATTTACATGTTTGTTTATTATTTCTTGTCAGAGTATAGTGATTTGTTTTCTCAGCTGGATAGTCTTCCATTGAATATATGGGTGTTCTGGAGATACAGGTTAGCATATTCATTGACTTCTATAACTATTTTATGCCTTGAAGTGAAGACTGAGGCCTTTCTGAGCAAGAACTTCACACTTTGATGTGCTAACTTGCATGTCTGATTAGTTTTTAAGTCCACTCAAGTGAAATTTGTTGCTGTTGATACACCCATCCCAGCTCCCCCACCCCGACCCCCACTACCCGAAAAAAAATCTAAATTGTGAGTTTTCCTGATATAAAATCTGAGTTTGGGTTTTCGAGCTGAGCTCATGCACACGTTGCTGATGTTTAGCGCCTTAGGACGAACTTCCCGCTCTCAGCCAAAGGATTGTTTGAGCGAAGACCTGCGCTTAGCCTGTCCCTCAGGGCTGCGTTTCCATCAGTCACAAACAGTTTAATTAAGGCACTCAATTATTTTTTTGGTTTTTATGGAAGGTCCGATGCAATGACAGCCAATCCTGAACTTTGTCTGATTGTAGTTCCAGTGTGTACAGCCTTAGGGCAGTCAGGTGTCAAGACGCGACCGTTTTCACCCACACTCCCAGTGATGGATAATCTGGCTTTGTTTCTTATGGCTTCAGAAAAGGTCAGCTGGGTTGCATGGAAAGGAAACAGAAAGAATGCAGAGTGTTACAATATTTCTGTCTTTTCAGCAAAATATGACACAACAAACACCAAAATATCAATAATTAGACATCTGCATTTTTTCCCATACTCTTTTGGTCATATTTAAACTACTTTTCACAGGAAAAAGAAACTCAACGACCTGGAAGAATAAATCACTTTAGAGTTACTGGTCCTATTTAAGAACTAATTTTCTAAAATCCTGCAAGATTTTGTTTGGCAAATCTGGGCAGGACACATCTTTTAACTTGCTGCACTTTACACCCTAGTATTTCCAGTTGAACTTAGAAGGTCCCTTAGGTTTGACAACAATCTTTCTTTGTATCTTTTCTTTTTTCTGTTAGAAAATATCTTAACAGTTAAATGATTGTACTCTTAAAATCATGATGAATTGTCTAAGGGAACTGTATGTAGACTATTTATAACAGATCTTCCTGTTTATAGAACACGGATCTATCCACAGATGCTTTCACTCATTCACTACAGCTGCTATAGACAGCTATAGAAAGGCAAATCAGTCACATAAAGTTCATTCTATGCCTATAATGGAAGTTAAGGCTCATGTTTCAAGAAGCTTTAACTGCTTAAAGGGAAGTGCACTGTTTCAATGCTTCATGAATGGTCATCACTGGGAAACTTCGCAGATTGATGTTATGGGGTCAGGTCTTTGAAATCCTCATTATATTCTTGCTCTGTCATATTAGGTAGCAGGTAATAATACTACACTGAGGAGAAACAGGCAGCATTATTATTGAAATCTACTGACTGTTCATTCATGCCTTTAAATTCTTTCTAGTTGCTGAGTTTCAATGTTATTTGTTGTAGTTTAGATCATAATTTTCTCATAATTCATATTGTACCTTAATTCCTTGCTGTGAATTTAAGTTTACCCAGTTCTTTTGGAAATTCTATCCTTGCATTTATTCCACCTTGTACCTTAAATATTAGAATAATGATATATTAAATATGAAATAAAAATTGGATTAAAAATGTTATAATGTAAAGGTTTAATGATCATTTACCCTGATAATTTCAGAAACTTGAAGTCAAAATACTACTGACATATCTATGATAAACATCAAGGTCATTATTATAGTTTGCCTTCAGTGAACAATCTCAAAAATTAAAATCTATCTTTATAATCAAGAGTCAGGAGACAATCTCTACAGAAACTACTCATCACTAAATTAAAACAAACCAAGCAAGATGGCAGTCTGAATTTGTTTCTTCAGATTCCTTTTCAACATTTAATATTAAGTAAAACAATCATGTAAAAAATCTATTAGTTTTGGTTTTTTGAAGAGAGAATTTAGTATTTAGTAATACTAATTAATACATAATAAAAGCATTGAGACTTTTAAGGAGATTTGTCATAAAATCTGTTTCTTCCTTTTATTTTCTTGGTTGTCTTTAAAAGGAAATGAAAATATCAAAAGTGGGAAGGATTCCATATCCTCTCAAGTAATCTCTCCTTCTCTGTAGATTAATGCAATTGAGTGCTGATAATTCTGCCAACTGCTTATTCTCTCTTTAAATCTTTGTGTTCTTAGTTCTCTGCATTCTTATATTCTACATTTAAATCTCCTGCTTCTTACATAGAATGTCATTTCAGTTCATCTTTATGTAACCTTATTGAGACTACTCAAACTACAAAACTTTCTTATAAATTTATCATATAGTCTGAGTCTGTTTGGATTGTTGTGGCAATGGCTGTAAATTTATTTATGTGTTTCCT
This sequence comes from Ovis canadensis, assembly GCF_042477335.2. NCBI lineage: Eukaryota > Metazoa > Chordata > Mammalia > Artiodactyla > Bovidae > Ovis > Ovis canadensis. Next base: position 9,465,205 of record NC_091259.1, read on the forward strand.
TGAGGGATAATTACTTTTAGGGTAAACATTCAGATTTTGTTTTTGAAATTCTGACACTAAATATTATCTAAATTATCAGTCATTTTCATAATTATGCTCAGTAGAATTTTTGAAAGGAAAAAGCCATATAATATAGGAGTACAATTAAAAACACTTACTCTCAAATCTCTACAAGTGCATATCATTTAATTTGCTCTGAATACTATTAAGTCTTTCCTATGAGAATGCACATCTCTTTCGAGCAATTCCCCAGGACTTTGTATTAAACTGTCACATGTGAGCATTTCTAGAATTTTTCTAGATTGCATTTGGTATGCTAAAGGAAAATTTTAAAAATATATTTTATGAAATTCATCACAGAATGAAGTCCAAATAATTGGCTCTAAAAACTTGTCACATATTATTTTTCTGTTTGGAAAAAAATCTCTCCTCAGTTATGTAAATATTAAGATGAAATCATTACTGTAATGACTAAGAAACCTTGACCTTATCAGTTTGCTTTTCTGCTGTTAGAAAAGACATGCTCTAAACATTCTAATCTGAGTGAATTGACAACTTCATGATCAATTCTTCCCACAAAATTTGGAAAGAAAAAAACTTTGGGCTTGTCTATGTGCAGTTGTACTCAGTCACTATTCTATTTCTAGATTATGGATAAAAGCAATTAGATCTTGATGTAAAGAAATAGCTTTTGTTCTTTGCTTTAAGATACTAACAAGTATTTCAGTAGCCTTTTTTGGGCTGTGCTACCTGGCCTGCGGTATCCTGTGAAAGCTTGGACTGCTAATCACTAGGCACTAGGCTACCAGGGAACATGCTCAATAGCTTTTTAAAATAAATAAATATAAAAATTGAGCACATTTATCTGGCATAACTTCAGGTGTACTTCTTATTCTTAGAAAAATTCTATTGGGTTTGACTCTAGGATACCTCAGGCACTAAATGTCTCTTGTGGGTTCAAATTTTCATTTGTCATTATAACCAGAATGGCTCTTATATACAATTTCAGAAAATGGGTTTTAGAGGCCTGATTTTAAGAAAAGCGACAACAAATGCTTCCAAGTCTCATTTTAAATTCATTTTCTATCATCAAAGGGAAAAAGTATTGGACATTTAGAATCTTAAAAAATGAACTTCATCCTGTGTTTCACTGAATGCTTATAATTTTTTTTATTGTCACATGGTGAGAAGATGTAAGTGAGACTGATCTGGCTCACTCAAAAGCAGTTGAAATGAAAACAAAAGTCAATAAAACTCACTGCAAGTTTTATTTTTACTGTGTCTCTCCTAAAGAAAATATATTGCTGACATTTTGATGGAGAAATTACCTAAAATGTCTATTCACCTCAGTGATGTTGTGAAAATGAAAATTGAATTTCATCTAATAAATGTGAATTGTAGTCAATATTCTAATGGTCACTCCTGCCTAAAGGTCTGGTTCAAGGACTGCTGCCAGATGAACAAACATCGGGGTTTCCCTCTAAAAATATAGAAAGATGGCTAATGTAAAAGAAACCAGAAGAGCTTAAACTCACCAAGGGTTTACTATATGCCCTGGAGATTTTACATGTATTTTCTCAGAAAACAATACACCCTTATCAAAATAGGCAACTGTCTAGGCTTTGATAATTTGAAAAAATTTTATGCTATTTTGTTAGCATTAGATTATTCCAGAGAAAAGTCTGTTCTGTGTACAAGAAAATTCAGACCTAATTTCAAATTTCTCCCAATTTTCAGATAGAATATACTATTTAAATAATTTTACAGAGCAATTCTGGAGGTTTACTTTTGTCTTTCAAACCCTTTCAATGCAGATATCTATTGGTAACATAAAGTTTTGAACAGTACATCTGCAGCCAAAGAAAACTGAACCACTTTGCACTGAAGTTTTCAAAAATATAAAGCTCTAAATTAGAAGCAAGCAGTACCATCACTGGACAGACAGGTCACAACACTCCATTTACAGAATGCATCACCCACTCACTGTAGTGGCCCTACGTCCTACCCCTAAATTTTAATACTTTCGGTTCCATATACGTTGTAACCTTCTCTATAGGTTGCTAAATTCTGGGTATTCTGCGAGGAAGTTGGGTTAAAAGTCTGTGCACTCTTTGCCACCTTCATTCTCTTCGCTTCTGCCCTGGACTTGTAACAGAACTCTATCAAAGCCACCAGCATTGCCAAGCCCAAGCCGCCAACCAGAATGTAGAAGACGCCTGCTACGTTGCTCAGGCTCAAGGCACTCGTCTTGTCCTGGGGGGATAAAGACATCTCAGTTAACTGTGGAAAGTCACATCCAGAAGGTGAAAGAGCACATGAAATCCAAACAGCTAATTAAAGTCAATGTAATTTAGCCTGAAATTATTTAACTTGTATAAGTCACTAGTGTAACACTATGAATTTAAACATAAAGCTTATAGTTCTTGAGAGAAATGAAATTATGATGATAACCAATAAATTGTATATAATTACATTCAATAAAATCTGTAACATTTTATCATTGTTAACTGTATAAAGAAGAGCACTATACTTAACCATATATAAGCATAGGGTAGCAGAAGTGGGCTTATTATTGTTAAGTTTGAAAATGACATGCTTAAAACCCAATTACATGAGAAGGGAAACTGTTTTCCCTTTCCTTCCCTTAGAACATTTTTAATGTTTGATGTTTCTCTTCAATAAAGCTAACTTCATGTTTCCTACTTAAAGAAGTAAGGGACTTTAAGCTAGCAGTTTCACATCTTGTTTATCATGAATTCATCAAATATATGCAAATAGTGTAGGTACATGTTATTTATTCGTTTAGTCACATATGTTTGGGAAATCTGTTGGAAAGTGGCACTTTAACATATTATATACTATTTAGGAATAACTATGTATGCAGCACATTGGTAACTTTAAAAAAATATACAAATTTTTCCATGATCAATTGAAAAAGAAGCCATTTGTGGACAGAGTTAAAACTATTTTTATTGATTTTAAAATATGATTCTATTTCATTTTAAAATGCTTAATCAGTTAATATTTTAAACATATATTCTCCAGAGCTTTCATATACATATTATTTTATAATAAATTCAGAAATAGTCAAGCATATTATTGGAAGATATTAAAATTATAACAATAATTCATATTTTAAATAAATTGTAAATATATATTATATAAACTTATTTGAGTAGGTATTTTAGGTTGACTACCTAAAGAATGCCCTGAGGCCATCATCTTCTCAGTTGTGTGTCTTGTGTAAACTTAATTAGTTTTATTAGGAGAATGTTTAAGTATTATGCACACTATATCCACTTAGCCATGATATCAACTGATTAGAGCAAAAATTTAGGATAACTTCATTTTAAAAATTAAGTACTTGTGCTTTTCTGACTTTACATAAGGGTTTGAAATAGCTTTTTCATTATTTGGACAAGCCTGTCTCATTCCACTCTGGTTCAAAGGCAGACAGAAATGATTAAAACACAGGGAGATGCTTGAAAAGAGATCAGTTAATATTACTTTATCTCTTTCTTAAATTAACTGACATTTTCCTATATAGGTAACTCACTTATTTAATGTCGTAGGGTAGCTAATAGATTTTTTCTTTCTACAAGATACAGAAAATATATTTCAAAAATCCTCAACCACGGCTTTCAAGCATTATGTTCTATTAATTTATGCAAGTATTTAGATTCACTGATAAATTGTTACAGTTTGTTTTTAAATGAAAACATAACTGTAACACTATTTTCATTTGTACTCAGACTTATAACTTCATGTATTGTTCTAAAAATAATTGATATAAGATCTCTGCATGAATGAGATCTTAGAAGTTGAGGGTGTTATTCATTAACATTGATTTATTAAAATAATTTTGATAGAACAGAGTTCGAAAATTTAACTCTGTTTATCTGTCAGAACGAAAATAGACCATCTTCAAACTAAAGTGGAATGATTGGCAAAACAATGACAAAAGACTGAACTTCTGAATAAGAAACATTTAATATTTAAAATTTTCTTTCTGTAGAAAACTACTGACCAATTTCCCATTTCCTGTTTTGAGAATACATCAGTTCTTGAAATAACAGATTTGATGTTCTTTGCCTCCAAAACAAACAAAAATCAAACCTGAAAGCACTACTGTTATTAGTGGTACGTATATTTGAGAATAATATAGGAATTTTATTTTTTTATATATTTTTACAGTTAATTTAAATTTATTTAAAAGCCTTAATATTGGGGAGCAGTTTGCAATTTTCTGAAAAGATAATCCCTGTGGCTTAAATTATTGCATTAGTTTCTAGTCTAGATAGGTATAGAGAAACATTTAGTTTTTACTGTTTCCATATACTCTTGACAATTGCTCCCATTTACTGCTTTGTGAACACAAGAGGAGGCCCCGAACTGCAGTGACTGACCTTGCTTCCAGAGTCCTTGGGTCCACATTCACCTTTATCGTACCACCATTTGTTTTTCAGCTTGTCTAAGACGCCTGCCTCACTGAGTTTCAAAACGGCAAGGTTTACAGGAGTTCTTCACGTGGAAAATAACATAAATAACATTATATATGTTATTTTATGTTATTCAAGTAAAACTACATTAGAATCGCATGGCAAAGTGACAGAGCAGAGGCCACAGTAGATGTTATGTCTTGTACTGTAGGCCCAGGTTTCGAATCAGACATAAAACTGGGGCCTGCTCCATCGCTTTAGGTAACAGGCACATACTGCTAGGGAGGATTTTTAAACAAAATGTATGCAATTACTGTGAATCCAAAACTATTAGCCTGGATTGGGTTTCTTCATCATTTTCAATTTTCCCACCATAAATGCAGAGTCATTCAAAATCTAGAATCTCTTCAAAAGTGGCTATAGGTTGACAGTCTTAAAAAAAATAGAAGCTAGATAGGACTGGTTTCTTGCAGGCATCATTATTCAGCTAATGAAATTTTGCTTTATGCTTTGAAAGTACAGATACTGTAAGTATCCATCATTAAATTGACTCCTCTGCCACTCTCATCCAAGACCTAATTTAAAGAGGAGGGTGATTCTGATTCAAGTGTTACTGACACAGAGCTACCTCATGCAGAGGAAAGTCCTTATAAGACAAATACGTAAATCATTATTTTAAAGTGTAAGCCAATGCTGATATTTTCCTTCTGAATTGCAGTATTTAACTTAAATATCACCAGAAATAATTTTCATCTATCTTAAATCTATCATATGGATATATTCTGAAGTGCAGTGACTATTTTATACTCTATAAATTCTTACCAACAAATATAGATTAGGAATAACCAAGATTTTTATAAATAGACTCTTCATACTATAAAATTCCTTTTCTTTTTTCTATCATCCTTGAGTCCTTCAATACTAAATATTATACAAGGAGTCTGAGAGAGGAAATGTTCACTGGCCAGTCAATATAAGTGTTCTGAGGAATCTAAGAATTCTTCTTTCATTCCCATGTTAACCTCTGTGTGTAGAATAAAGGCTAAGGAGATGGATGGCAAGCGGTAAAACATAGGACCTTCTGTTTTTATTATAACAACAGATATTATTATTCTGTTTTTGTGGTTGTTTGGTTTTCATTTCTTTTTGCTTTTTACAAACATTCAAAGAGAGACTGCTAGCATTCCTCTTGACATTTTTAAGGCTGCCACAATCATTTTGTCTGGCTGTATCACCTAATGCCTCACTTCTAGGGAATGTTGGATCCATTTGGAGAAACACAGTGTATATCTATTTGGTTACAAGGAAATTAATTCCACAAACCTATTTACACAACTAGGTAATGCAGTAATAATGATGCTGATGATGATTCCTAACACTTACTGAGCACTTACTGTGTATCAAAGGACAATTAAAAGTATTTTACATGTTTAGTTGCTATTATCACCTGTATTTTCAAATGAGGAAATCAAAACACAGAAAGGTTAACTCATCTAGGCACATCTAGGAAGGAGCTGAATCAGGGTTTGTAATGGTCTACTTTCATAGCCTGTGTAATTAAAAATATTAACAACAGAAGACTCAAGAAATAGGAATTTCTGGTTTGTTGAGTTTTCTGATTAACAGTTAAACTAAAATTCACTTTTTTAAGGTATTGTTGGTTCTGAAAAAAGTTTCTAAAATATATTTTTCTTTTCAGTTATATGGTTTTTGAATTCAACTTAATTTTTGTATCAATGTTATAAGATCTTACAAGGTTTATTGTTCAATTTAAAAATATGCAATTGCCACATTCCTAGAATATTATATTAGTTTTTTGTATTAAAATCTAACATTAGCATGATTTAAACCTTTGTACTAAAAACTGAGTTTGGGGGTGGGGTGAGGTGAGGATTATGAACAACTGGAGTCCTTGTTTAGCCCCAGTTAATGTAGATTTTACTATCTATAACCTCCCCACATCCACATACATCTATTGCTTCCATTTACTAAGTGATTATTATAAAACCACACCTGCGTGTTGGTAGGAGAACTGTGAACTTCGAGAATAGAAGACATATATCATTCATCTTTGTAAAATACTTACGAGGGTATATGACTCAGGTTAGGTGCTCTATAAAATTATTACATTTGAATTATTTTGAATCCAGAACAAGCACTTTTTAAAACTGATACTAAGGGTTTTTTGGTCATCAAGATAGCCTACTAAAGCCTTTTAAACACGTGTACAGAGTACATTATTGGAGTAGGAAATGGCATTCCATTCCAGTGTTCTTGCCTGGAAAATCCTATGGACAAAGGAGCCTGGCAGGCTACAGTCCTTGGGGGCACAAGGAGTCGGACATGACTTAAGCGACTGAGCACACAAGCATAGAGTACTTTACATTAGCCCACATTGCACTTCTTGAATGGGTTGTGGTGGGAAGAGGAAGATTTAATGCTGAAAAGAGAAGGAAACTGAAAGCAGTTTCCTTCAAGTTTCTTATAGAAGGGAAGCTGAACGCAAAACTATGGATTAAATGAAGACTGCCTTTGACTTATCTCTCTCCCTTCTTAAGGTATCATTTCTCCTACCTGCTTCATTTTTCCCTTCCCTCTTTGACCTTTCTGCTATTCACTCCAGTAATTTGGTTTTAGAGGATAAAATTAGATTAGAATTTTGAGTATAAGCTATTTATCAATAACCAAACTTAATGGTCAAGTGGTGGACTGTCAGACACTGAGCAAGGAATTCTTTACTAGGAGAGTCCTTCTCTAAGGGTTAGCTTTCCTGATTGATCTTTGTTTAATACATTTTTTCCTGCTTATGAATGTACGTTTTCTATAATAATTCCTTTATTATTGCATTGGTTTCCATGGCCGTGGATAAGGCCATTTGCAAGTATAACATATTTTAGTCAGGCTGTATTCTTTAAAGTGTCAAAATAAAACTGGATATTATGTGATTTACTATACTCTAAAGAACTCATTATTTGGTAATCACATTTACAAAATGGCTTTAATATAAATATCTATATCTATGAGTATGCCTATATGTATATATATTATATGTATATGAGGAGAATAAACTATAAAACAAGCAAAAATTCAATAATTTTGTAGATAGTATTAGCATTATGGGTCATTAATGTTTATAAGCATTGCCAAAATTTCCTGTTAGAACCTGGTTTAAACAATTCACAAAGAAATAGGGATAAAATTCTGTGTATGGTTTGTGCTCCGACTAAATCATATCAGATTAATCAAAGGGGATATGTTTTAGACACTGCAGTGAAACTTATAATTTGGTTCACTGTCAATTAGGGAGTTTTTGTTATTCACAAAAATGAGTATGGTTTTCTTATGATCATAAAAATGGCCACAGCACAATAACATTCAAATGAGTAATTTTTCAAGCAAACAAATTCATCCTCTCCCAAATCATGCTTTTCCACTTTATTTCATTTTACATATCAGACTTTTTACCTTATTTCTTTTGTGGAACCACTGGTTCTGGGAATGGCAATCAGTTGAGCTGATTATTTTGTAGCCATGGAGTGCAAATGGAAGCTGTCACTGTGACTCTAAATAATTTAGTTGTTGATTGTATTAAATCATAAGCTCCTTGATGGAATGAATAGTATGTATATATTTTTTTTATCCACAGATACTGGTGCATGGCCCAGGTAAAACACAACTTTACTATTATGCCATTGTGTGAAAGTCTGGAGATGTCTTTCCTTGTTACGGTCCTGAAAATAACAGGTGGATTAATTGGCTCCTCACTGGAACCTATTCATGTGTGGTACAGCTTTCCAAGCTTTTCCCCCTTCACCAGATGAGTCACTGTTAGGAAAGTTAAGTTTTTCCTACTAAGACTGTATATCTCAAAATCAGATCACATCAGATAATTGTATACTTGTGATGAGATCTCTGGATGTATACTGTACACAATGTGCATTGTAGATAAACTGGTAGCATTTAATTTTCTCTTCTGCTTTGGCTTTATACTTATCAAAGCCCACAAGCCAGCATCATCTTCCAATTCAGTATTTCTCCTCCTTTTACCTTTTTCAATAAAGATCAGGCCAAATGGAAGGGGTGAGGTAAGTTCAAAAAGAAAATCAGTCAGCTAAAGAAGGTACAGAACAAAAATTAAAAAGCAGCAACTGCCTCCTGATAGCTTACTTTAATTCTAAGTTAGGTCAGGCCATTTGAAATATCATCTTTTAAAATAGATGCAGACTTATTGTTGTTCAGTTACCCAGTTGTGTTCGAGTCTTTGTGACCCCATGGACTGCAGCATGCCAGGGCTCCCTGTCCCTCACCATCTCCTAAGGGTGGTATTATAATTACCCATTCTATTGGTGACAAATATTATATCAGTACACAACCTACTAAAATTTTTTTGTAGTATGAAATCAAAATTCTTGAGGGAAAATAGAACATAATAATTAACATGCATTTTATGTTAATTTTTATAGCATTTCAGAAAATGACTTATTAGGATATGAAATAATATTTTCATATCTTAAATTTATATCTAAAAAATTGAAAATATTATCTTAGAATTTATGTTTGGTGAAAGTAACAGGGGAAAGCAGTTTGATTTTTGAAAACTACAAGGTTAGTTTCGTATTTATTTCTTTAGATGGCAAATATTTATTTGGTGTCCATTATGTACCAATGTGTTGGATGCAAATAGATTAAATTCAATTGAGCTGTCCAATCCCTTATTTAAATAAATTAAAAGGACTTTTGTTACATAGATTTTTTTCCATTATGTGTACATTTCTGCTTCTCTTTGCTTATTTTTCTGTGGAAAGAGCCTTTAATGTACACTAAAACAGGAATTCATTATTTATTTTTATGGAAAACTTTATATGTTAAGCAATGTTATACGTTGTTTATATTTGTGACAAAAACTATAAATTTGCAAACAATTTCTTTTCCTAACTGAATAGAATATCTTTAATTTTGTTTTCTCTGGTTCTATTAGAGTACATTTTCTTACATTTCTAATTTGCATAAAGGAGAGGTCATTATTGTAAATGAGTAATTTTCTGTTTATGTGCGTATTTATGTATGTATTTATATTTTATGAATATGACCGAAATGTTCTAGGCAAGTTGGGGCACCAAAATACAAAAGAGTTAACACTCCTAAAGAAAACAGTTGGTGTCTTGAATGGAGGTGCCTTAAAGGGGAATCATCTCAGAAGAACCCTGATGGCTCTCTAGGGGGCTCATATTCTCCCTCGGGATAGTAGATGAATGATGAGAATTGTGTCCACACCATTTTGTTTTTTCGTCTTCTTTCATGCCTCCTTCTATTGCCAAAATAATCATTTGGCAAAGTTTATTCTTTCTCTTCCTGCAATAGGGCTAGCAGGATGCACAAGGGAGCTGAATTTGAAAGGCTTTTCAGATCAGGATCAAGGGGGAAGTTATCATCATTGAAAGAGGGTGAGGTTAGCAGTTTCCTTGACAGATACTCCTTTTCTAAAAAAATAATTATTTTAATTGGAGGGTAATTATTTTAAAATTTTGCAATAGTTTTACACTACTATATGTAAAATAGACAGATGCTCCTTTTAAATAGAGCTTTGGGCTTGGCGGCCAGCCAAGTGAGAGAATTTGTAACCCAGGGAAGAACCCGAAGAAGAGCAAGGCTTCTTGTTTCGGGCAGTACTCTAGAATTTAAAAGAAAGACAAGAATGTATACTTTAAAATTTTTAATGTTCTTACATACCAGTGGAAGATATGTAAGGAAAGAAATTCAGTCAGAATATTCCCATCTCTAGATTGCGTTGTCTTCTACAGTGAAGAAGAGCTCTGAAACACTCACTGGTTAATAATTTCTGCTAACTGTATACCTTTTTTAAAAAAGACACTGCTTAGAAATAAAAATAAAACATTATTTTATGAAGCTGGAAATATGACATGGATGTGGTAAAGATAAAGCTGAGTTGGTCTGGTTTTTACAATCTGATCTTTCTTTAGTTTGATTCATTTATGGAAGGCAGAACCGTATAGTTCATAATTTCTTTTGATTTGTTATGTAATTTGCTATTTAATGGAAGCCTGACAGTTTTACATGGAGAAATGTCTTTCTGGAAGGTACCTGGTCTAGGTGAGGCTAGACTATTGCTATCATTCAAAACTATTTTGTGGCAGCTCTGGTGAAGAAAACAAGACAGATTGACCCTTTCTGTTCTCTCTCCTCATCACTTTCAAAAGCCTGCTTTCTAACACCAAGGTTCCTAGGACTATGTCTAATCTGTAACTTCTTCCAAACTGGAGATTTAAGTGACAGTTTTAGTTAGATTTGTTAGTGTGTCCCCAAATTGATATTGTTTGCAAATATTTTTGCTTTGACAGTAATTGCATACTTAAGTTTGTGAAGGGATTTGACTGGCAATTCCCATGGTATTCGCAGGTCTGAATTGCGTCTCCTAGCAGATGCACCTATTACTTCACACACTGTTACCCGCTCTTGGTGACATTGAGGCTAACCTTGGAGTCACCTCCCCCGCTGCCACATTCTCCTTTGTCGTACCACCATTTGTTTTTCAATTTGTCCAAGAGGCCTTGTTCATTCAGTTTTAAAACTGCGAGGTTAACAGCATTTCTTGAAACGATAAAACATATCTTGTAAGAAACTGCACAGCTGTTAAGATGTTAGAAGGAATGAGGGTTTAAGCTCTTTTATAAGCTTCTCCCAGATGCTAAATAAACCTCTCATTTTGTCATCCTGCAGCCCCTTCTACCAGGCAATTGTAATTTCCTTCAAAGTATATTAAACCTATGGTATTTGGTGCTATTCACTTTCACAGTTCATTTATTACGAAGTAACTGACATCAACATCAACCAATTACATGATTTTTTATTTTTGCAAAACAGTAATAAACTTAAATTTACTAGTAATTGAGAACGATTGTGTCTTGAATTCCCTTGCTTCTAGAATGTCAATGACAAATAGGAAAAAAAAAGAAAATTCATTCCAAGAAGGAAAAACATAATTGCACAAACAAATCAACAATTCTGCAACTAATTTTTGTGTACTGACTTCCTAACAAAGAGTATGGCTTAATTATTATTCCTTTTATTATTTGTATTGGTTCAGTTTTCTGGTCTGGAAGTCATAGGATGATGGTCAAAAGAACGGTAGTAGCAGTTCTCAGGGAAATTATATTTGAATTCTGTGTTGATTTTTAAAGTCACTAGATGCTATTTAGAAAACAGGATCATACATCCAACTTGATTGTTTAAATTATATAATTAAACCCCAGGAAAATATGCTGCATGTGATATGGGCAAACAAACACTAGATTAGAGTTCCCCCGTGTGTATCTCTACAGGGGATAAGGGTGGCATATTCTAATTATTCTCTAAGAGGATTAAAAAAATGTGTCATGGGTTTTGCTTCCCCTGTACTTGGTTTCGTTCTTGCTTTCAAGGTACAGGTTTTAATTGAACCATTAACTTTTAAAAAAAGTTTTCCCAGCATTTAATGAAATGTCTGTTAAATCTAGTGAGTGGCTTATATACCGAGAGATTTTGGGTTCAGTTTGTGCCATTCTGTTTGATAATTGCCCAGTTTGGTGATTGATTAATGACAAATGAATAATTATATTTAATACTTAATTTATTATTATACTTAATTAATAATAAAATAAAACAACCTCATGTTAATGGATAGCATTTGAACATTGATTTGCAAGTGAAATATCATTTAGTTGATTAATAAAATGCATTGTTTGTTTCACCACAAATCAGCCTATTAAAATATTTATTCTCTTAAAATGTGTTTGTAATATTTCAGGTAAATTATGTCCATTTTCTAGTGTTGTAATGGTCTGAGCCACTTGGAGAGTAAATATTTCCCATGAGTAAACCACACACTTTGAGAGGATGAACACTTTCTAAGAGTTAGATTGCCATTTACTAAATGCTAATTAAATAGTTAGCTGTTCCCACATTCTGAAGTAAGTCCAATGCTAGTGGTATAAAATAAGTAATACACTTCTTGAAGTGAAAAGTTATCAGTTTAATCAGCAAAAGGACCAGACTGAAATGCAGGAATAAATGAAAACTCAGTGTGGCTAGAGACATCTATGTTTTTAAAAATGCTGTTAGGAGAAAAGAATTGTTTAATTTATTTTCCACAGAAACTAAATTTGTCTTTCAATGAATTGAAACTAACAAAAGTTTTCTTTTTTGGATAAAATTGTTTTTATAATCCATTTTATTTTAGTCTTAAATATTTCTATCAGATTCTTTTTCAGTAAAGTGCTATCCCAATTATTTTATATGTTGGTTTAGACCACTCCTTTGATAAAACTGTAATCATTTCATGAGAGGGTTATTTAACAGGGTTATTAGCCATATCCAAAAACAGTTTCACAGCACAATAGAAAACAAAAAAGCAAAATTAAAAAATGGATAAGGAAAAAAAGCTTTATGTTGAGAAAATTGTTTGGAATAAAGCTTCCTACAAAGTTATTCTAAGACATTGTCTTTCTAATAACATCTAATAGGCCATGTAAAAACAGCTCAGTTTCACACTGCTATCCATATATGTGCACGTATGTATATCTATATTAGTCAATATAACACTCTTGACCAGTAGGTTAAGTCACTGCCCAGTTCACAGTTAATCCACATTTTCCTTTGGTTCCTCAATAGAATTCACTTAATACTATCACATGTAAAATGTACTTTCTGTAAATGAAGGCGCTTTGTAATGAATATTTAGGGACAATCTTTAGGATTTTGAGGACTTCCTTGATGGCTCAGATGGTAAAGCATCTGCCTACAATGCAGGAGACCTGGATTTGACCCCTGGTTCAGGAAGATCCCCTGGAGAAGGAAATGGCAACCCACTCTAGTACTCTTGCCTGAAGAATCCCAGGGATGGAGGAGCCTGGTAAGCTACAGTCCATGGGGTTCCAGAGAGTTGGACACGACTTCATTTTCACTTTCACTTTCACTTTAGGATTTCAAGATTTCTTTGCCTTTTAAAAAGGCTTGCTATTTTCTGTAATTGTCTGTCTAAAGATGTAATTTCTTTGTGTAATCAGTTTAGGTCTAAAGGTTTCCTTAGACTGCTATTTATAATACAGCACAAAGCACATCTGTAAGGACCATTTGAACATCTGTTCTACTTCATGGAATGCATCACTTTTACATATTATTAATAAGAATCATTAACTGACTTTTAAACTGACTTTAAAAATATACATAAAGTTACTTATGATGGTCTATAGTCCCTGGGGTCACAAAGAGTTGGACACAACTGAGCATGCACACACTTAAAGTTACTTTACTCAGTTTTCTAGATTAGATTAAAAACCATTTTCTATCCAGGTAAAAAGGGAAAGGAACACTAAAGACATAATTACAAGCAAGCCTAAGGAACTCAGAAGGAGTCAAGAAAATAAAGGACAGAGAAAGCAGATCCTTGCTGCAGCACATTTTACTATTGCTTTGAAATTCCCTTCATACATTTCAGACATAGGTTTTGAAATCTATGTCAACAAACTAAAATTGATGATGAGAATATTCTTGTCTTGATTAAGCATTAGAGAAGTTGCAATAGTGATCTGCCAAGCAGATAAGAAAAAAGGAAAATATTGGGGGTTATTTTTTACATTAATTATTCCCTTCATTCTATTAAATGCAGCTTCTATAGAATAAACAAATGAAATAAATTGCTTTTTAAAAGTGGAAAGAGAGGAAGAAACAACAACTGATCACATTTTTTTGCTAGAGATGTAAACCACATTTGAGAGCCAAGGTATGTTGACCATGACCATTTATAGACTACAACAGGAGCTATGTAAGATACTTATTTGCCTTGTCCTTTTATGACTTAGCGGAATCCTAGGTAAGAAAATCCCTCTCCAAGTAGGTTTTTCATTGTGGTGAGATGATGGGGAACACAATTCAGGGTTGAAACAAAAATGTTCACCCAGTCAAATTCCAGGAACTCTGGAAAAATTTCAAGGGTTTTTATTCCTGAATTGTTGCTCAATTGAGTTTGAGATTATGAAATCTATCTCTCATTGCCCAAGCCTCTGGGGCCCATTTTTGTTAACTAAACAAAAGCTATAGAATGGGAACTAATAGATTTAAACTTCTTCCATTTACTAATTTTGTATAAATTAATTTAATGCAAATTAAGATTTTCTTGTTGAAAGCAGGCTTAATTCAGGCTAAGATATTTATATTTTCCTCTCTATCCTCCCATAAGTAATTTATTATTAATCTATAGATTTAGATATTCTTTTATGCTTACTTTATGCCTTACTCATTGTATTTACTTCTAGACCATAATTCTTATAGCTTTTTTTCTGTTAGTGAGATATTAACATTCATACAGAGAAAACTTGAAAGATTTGTTTAATAAAGTACTCATAGTTTCCTGGATTTGAGAATATTATCACAAATGACCGATATACAAGCTTTAGATATAGTTATTGTTTGTACATAAGAAATTTAGGGTATATATAATTTCTAAAATAAATAGTGGGCAATATTATATTTAGTCTAGTTAAAGAAAAATTAATTACATTTTACTTAGTAGGATGAATACTTCATTATTGTTTCTGATATTGAAAATATATGGGCTTAATGGATTTTTTTTTGTCTAAACTACTGTGTAATTTTGATAATGTTTTATTATCCTTATAAAGAAGGATTCATTGATTATATGCACATGAAAAAGTTTCCTTAGTTTTAGGCCTGTACTCTTTTAACTTGAGTGTTCTCTTCATACTTAATTCTCTATAAAATTTAAATATCAGGTGTTACAATATCCAGAATATTTACCTGAATGATGCTACAAAGTGTTTTCATACTCCTAGTAAAATTTAATATTATGTGACTCAACAAGACATTGTGTAAAATACCTTAGAAAATCCTTTAAAATCTGCAAAAGACATTGGTAGATAGTTTATGCAGGAAGAAGTACAAATGATATAAAAATGACTTACTCTTACTTGGAATTAAATTAATGTGAGTCAAAGAAATGCAAATTTCTTGCTCTTAATATCAGAAAATATAAAAGTAAGGATAATATTTAATATAGCCAAGGATTTAATATTGTCCTGAAATTAGAATACACTGAAATAGAATAGAAAGAAAATAATGTGGTTTTATAAAACAAAAAAATCCAGTTATTACCCTTGCAAGTTATTAATAACAATTCCCCTTTGAGGAATCAATCCTAAGAAATAAATTAATGATGTTGACAAAGTAATATGATAAATGTTATAGCATGTTTATATAACAAAACATTGAAAGCAACTTACTTGCCCAACCAAAAGGGAGAATTAAGTAGATTTAGTGTACAACAGTGGTTTTCAATCTTGATTTAAATGTTAGAACCATTTATTACAAATACAGATGCTCAGGACTAACTTGCTGTATCAGAATCTTCTGACGTAGGGGCAGCGTGTATACATTTTTAGAAAGCTCCCTAGAGGATAGCAATGATAAGCACCAATAATCCGTATGACTGAATGTTTAACAATCATTATAGGATTTTAATGACAAAGGAAATGCTTAATGTTGAGTGAATAAAAGAAACAAATTGTATATTCATTGTGATCTTAATTTTAGAAAAGATATATAATGCTTGTATGTATGTATATATATATTAAATATTTATTTAAATTCTGTTTATTTGTATATATAGATGTTAATGAAAGTCGCTGTCTGTAGGTAGTAGGATTATGATTGATTTGGCTTGCATATTGTTCTTTGTGCTTTCCCACTCATTCAAAATTTTCTTCAATGAAAAGTGACATTTTAGTAAAGAACAAACAAAACTATTCTCTTAATTATTTTATAATATGCATATTAGAATTGTTTCATGCAAATTAAAATATATATTCCAGTTTGGATCAAGAAAGATTAAGGAAGTTAGAACTTAGAAATTTTTCTTAAGGATCTCAGGAAAGCATTCATTGTTTTGATAGTATGGTTTGCTTTGGCTCACTTGGTTTTGTGTCTCTAGTCAAGGCTGGATGGAGAACATGTGACACATTTGGCTTCTACAAAGGTTCTACCTTATTTGAGGGGAGCAGGTCTGTCAGAGAGGTGTGAGTCTACCCAGCAGACAGTAGCCTCCGGAGGTTAATGGAACTCTCAGTGGCCTAGAGAGAAGCCTTGCTGTTTCACAAAAATTACATAGACAAGGTGAATTTTTTCCCTTACAACAGATTAAATGAAGGTGATTGTGAGTAAACTTGAGTCCTGCTAAATTGGCTATATATATATATATATGTACATATATATATATATACATATACATATATAGCTTTGTTTTTAGTAAAAGATTATATGGTTGGAAGCTATGTTCTTTTTCAAATGAGTATTAAATGCTAAGAAAAAAGTTTTTTCAGAGGTTTTAAAAAAGGGAATTAAAAAAAAACAACTTCCATTATACAACATACTTTTTCTATCCTTCTTTTTGAAATCGTACTAAAATTGCAGATTGGAAAACTCATCTGATTTAAATTTTGTTGTGTAGCAGGTAAATATATGCAGAAGTTTTTCCAGGGCCACTCTAAAGGAAAATAGTAATTTCATAAAATATAAATAATGACCAACTCTGTATAGACTAGTCATTCTGATATTTAAATGGCTGCATTCTCAGTATTTTAACAAGTGTTATGTACTTGAAAGTTCATCCCATATGGAAGATGAAATAGGTAGACAGGAGCAAATGTCACAGAGGATTTTACTTTCGTGGTTTAATCATGTCCTCCCGTTCACTCCCCACCCTTACATAAAGGTAGCTAGAGGAAATTAGCAGGAAAACTGAGAATTTACAACAAATTCCAGAAATTTGTTTATAGTCAGTTAATAACTAACTGATAAAAATAACTATTTTATTACTTAAAGAAATATAGAAAGTGAATAAAAATCAATAGGCTATCAACTAAATAAATCTGATACATGGAAAGATATTTGTTTCACAGTTCTACCCTTTATCTGCTATGTAGGCCTGGAAGACTAGCTAATTCTTAGCATTTATCAATGTTCCACTGTTTTCAGTTTAACTTGTAGCTATGCTCTTACTATTTTTCCCCTCAAATTTTTCCTTCCAGTAAATAAGCACAAGCCTTTTTTTGCTTCATTGGGTTTGTGTGCTCATTTCCAAAGGAAGGATTTGGGCCAAGTTGTTCTATATGTATATACAGACATTTTTAGAAAAAATATTAAGGTTTCACTCCAGTTTGCTTATGTGATGACAGTTAAGGTTTGCTTAAAGTGGCACTATTGGAAGTCCAATGTGCTATCCATTGCCTAGATGTCCATCAGCAGATGAATGGATAAGAAAGCTGTGGTACATACGCACAATGGAGTATTACTCAGCCATTGAAAAGAATACATTTGAATCAGTTCTAATGAGGTGCAAGAAACTGGAGCTGATTATAAAGAGTGAAGTAAGCCAGAAAGAAAAACACCAATACAGTATACTAACACATATATGTGGAATTTAGAAAGATGGTAACGATAACCCTGTATGTGAGACAGCAAAAGAGACACAGATGTATAGCACAGACTTTTGGACTCTGTGGGAGAAGGAGAGTGTGGGATGATTTGGGAGAATGGCATTGAAACGTGTATAATATCATGTAAGAAACAAATCACCAGTCTAGGTTTGATGCAGGATGCTTGGGGCTGGTGCACTGGGATGACCCAGAGAATTGGTATGGGGAGGGATGTGGGAGGGGTGTTCAGGATTGGGAACTCATGTACACCCGTGGCAGATTCATGTTGATGTATGGCAAACCAATACAGTATTGCAAAGGAAAATAATGTAAAATTAAAAAAAAAAGAAAGGAAAAGAAAAAGAGAAAAAAAAGTGGCACTATTGATCAATAATTTAATATCAAAATTCAGAGGGAAAATTATTTAATGTGAAAAGACAATTCAGACCCAGCAAGATTTATAGTGAGCATTTGAAAACCACTTTCATAATGAGGGATTTCTTGTCTTTATTTTGGAGTTTGGATGACATATATGTAATTAAGTTATATATATAGAAATGTACATCATGAGAAACGCGGGGCTGGAAGAAGCACAAGCTGGAATCAAGATTGCCAGGAGAAATATCAATAACCTCAGATATGCAGATGACACCACCCTTATGGCAGAAAGTGAAGAGGAACTAAAAAGGCTCTTGAAAGTGAAAGAGGAGAGAGAAAAAGTTGGCTTAAAACTCAGCATTCAGAAAACTAAGATCATGGCATCCAGTCCCATCACTTCACGGGAAATAGATGGGGAAACAGTGTCAGACTTTATTTTTCTGGGCTCCAAAATCACTGCAGATGGTGACTGCAGCCATGAAATTAAAAGACACTTACTCCTTGGAAGGAAAGTTATGACCAACCTAGATAGCATATTAAAAAGCAGAGACATTACTTTGCCAACAAAGGTCAGTCTACTCAAGGCTATGGTTTTCCCTGTGGTCATGTATGGATGTGAGAGTTGGACTGTGAAGTAAGCTGAGCACTGAAGAATTGATGCTTTTGAACTGTGGTGTTGGAGAAGACTCTTGAGAATCCCTTGGACTGCAAGGAGATCCAACCAGTCCATCCTAAAAGAGATCAGTCCTGGGTGTTCACTGGAAAGACTAATGTTGAAGCTGAAACTTTGGCCACCTCATGCGAAGAGTTGACTCATTGGAAAATACCCTGATGCTGGGAGGGATTGGGGGGCAGGAGGAGAAGCGGACGACAGAGGATGAGATGGCTGGATAGCATCATCGACTTGATGGACATGGGTTTGTGTAAACTCCCGGAGTTGAGGATGGACATGGAGGCCTGGAGTGCTGTGATTCATGGGATCGCAAAGAGTCGGACACGACTGAGTGATTGAACTGAGCTGATAGAAATGTTTGTATTTCATATTTCAATTGAATGAAAAAGAATGAACAAATAGAGTTAACACTGGGCTAGATTCCAAGAATTGTCTCTAAATTGTGTTCTTTGGGATTTGAGTGATTAATTCCTATTTGAGAACTAGGCCCCAAGAATGTGATTCTTAGAAAGAACACTATTATTTTTTGTGAGGATATCTGCCACTAGTTTAGGTAGCACACTAGCTAGAGATTGTGATAAACAACAAAAACATTGTATTTTAATATTGAGGTTTTAAAATGCAATCTTTACAAATATTTTATTCAGCCTGATTTCTTGATTTCTGTCAGGTTTAGGTTGCAGACTAGAATTTTTTTCCCTCTTTTGGTCATAGACTTGTTTTAGAAGTCAATGAAAGCATGTATACTTCCTCAGGAAAAATGCACAAATGTGCAAAACTCAGACAGTTTTAGGGAACTGTATGGAAACAAGATCTGCCATGCCAAAATATATCTGGCATGTGGATTATTTCAAGATGAAAATAATCATGGCCCAAAAGACTCAAGAAGAAACGTTGATCTTCTTGCTAACTCCCTTAAGAATTGAGATAGTATTCCTCTGTTACAGGAATAGAGTTACCACCAGGGATATCTGCAAAGAATATTGGCTAGGTAGGTATCATGGGGGAAACTCTTAGAGATCAGGGTCTATTTTGTATCCCATTGTCTCTGCCTGGACCTGCAAACATTTGGTTCCCAAACATTTGCTTTTCTATCTCTATGTGAATTGCCTTCCTCCCCTTCTAAGTTCCAAACCTTTACCCACAACATCACTTTTTCATCTTTTGCTGAAGATGGTATTTAATGTGAGGATTTGGGCCACTTTAGCTAGTTACTAAATTTTCTTGAGTCTCTGCCATGTATACATGTTATTAAACTTTTGTTTGATTTTCTCCTGTTAATCTGTCTCATGTCAATTTAATTTTTAGACTAGTCAGAAGAACCTATAAGGGTAAAGGAAAATTTATTCCTCCCCAACAGATAGGATTCAACTTTATTGGCTGAACACTACTCCTCATAAAACTGCTGCAGTTAAGAAACCCTGGGGCACCTGACAAAAGCCAGCACAAGGTATTATTTGTTACCATGTGGGCTAGTCTCATAAATCTCTGGCTGCAGGGTCTGTTGGAAAAGAGGTTGGTAAGAGTTTTTCTCTTTTCTAAAATTAGATTAACAGGAGAAAATACTTGTGAGGCTAGCTTCTTGGACTTTGTGACTCTTGGTTTAAAGATTCATAAAGTACTACCCTTGGTTTGTTGATCATTTTTCCCCAGAAATGGTCACTGATTTTCCTTGTCTTTGTCTTTTGTGTCATTTTTTTAAAGGAGAAAGCCATTGGTGTGATTAAGTTTTCCCTTTGTCTTGTTCTATGTCTTGAGGGTTTGGTTTATATATTAATGAGAAAAATCTCTCTGGTTTTTGCCATCCAAAAGGTACTCATACCAGTGTTCACTTAGCAGCCACTTAAATAGGCTGAAATTCTGAGCAGTCTCTTTGCAAGCTCTCACAGGGAGCTTTGTCATAAGGGGTCCAGTCTATAAGTTTGAGTTTCTTCTCAAACATTTTTGGCTATTTTGAGAGTCATGGAACATGGGAACTAAATCATCCATGGCTTTATTTCAGGACACTTGTGTCCATGATACCATGTCTAGAAAGTTACTTCAGGGTCTTTCTATAAATTGACTTATTGGTTTAAATCACTATTAAATTCCTACTCATCAGCAGTCCTCCTTCATGGATCGCAGTCTTTTCATGGTGAAAGGGCTTGCATAACTCAATGTATCCGTGAGCCATATCATGCAGGGCTACCCTAGATGGTCATAGTGAAGAGTTCTGACAAAATGTGGTCCTCTAGAGAAGAGAATGGGAAACTACTACAGAATTATTGCCATGCAAACCTTATGAACAGTATGAAAAGGCAAAAAGATATGACACCAAAGATGAGCCCCTCGAGTTGGAAGGTGTCCGATAGGCTACTAGGGAAGAGAAGAGAGCATTATTAATAGCTCCAGAAAGAATGAAGTGGATGGGCCAAAGTGGAAATGACACTCTGTTGTGGATTTGTCTGGTGGTAAAAGTGAAGTCCGATGCTGTAAAGAACAATATTGCATAGGAACCTGGAATGTTATGTCCATGAATCAAGGTAAATTGGACACAGTCAAGTAAGAGATGGCAAGAGTGAACATTGACACCTTACAAATTAGTGAACTAAAATAGATGGGGATGGGTGAATTTAACTAAGATGACCATTATATCTACTACTGTGGTCAAGAATTCCTTAGAAGAAATGGAGTACCCTCATAGTCAATGAAAGAGTTAGAAATGCAGTACTTGGGCGCAGTCTTAAAAAGGACAGAATGATCTCTGTTTGTTTCCAAGGCAAAAAATTCAACATCACAGTAATCCAAGTTTAAGTGCCAACCAGTGATGCTGAAGAAGCTGAAGTTGACCAGTTGATCTACAACACTCTCTAGAAATAATGCAAAAAAAAAAAAAAAAAGATGTCCTTTTCAACATATGGGATTGGAATGCAAAAGTAGGAAGTCAAGAGATATACCCAGAATAACAGGCAAATTTAGCCTTGGATTACATAATGAAGCAGGACAAAGGCTAACAGAATTCTGTCAAGAGAACATGCTGGTCATAGCAAACACCCTTTTCCAACAATCCAGGAGATGACTCCACACATGAACATCACCAGATGGTCAATACAGAAATCAGATTGATTATGTTCAAGATGGAGAAGCTCTATACAGTCAGCAAAAACAAGACCTGGAGTTGACCTTGTGTCAGATTATGAGCTCCTTATTGCAAAATTAGGCTTAAATTGAAGAAAGTAGGGAAAGCCACTAGGTCATTCAGGCATGAATTAAATAAAATCCCTTATGATTATACTGTGGAGATGACAAATAGATTCAAGAGATTGGATCTGGTAGACACAGTGCTTGAAGAATGATGGATGGAGTTTCATAACACTGTACAGGAGGAAATGACCAAAACCATCCCTAGGAAAAAGAAATGCAAGAAGAAAAAGTGGTTGTTTAGAAGGCTAAGCAAATAGCTGAGAAAAGAATAGAAACAAAAGGCAAGGGAAAAAGGGAACAATATACCCAACTGGATGCAGAGTTCCAGAGAATAGCAAGGAGAGACAAGAAGGCCTTTTAAAAAATGCAAAGAAACAGAGTTAAACAATAGAATGAGAAAGACTAGAGATCTCCTCAAGAAAATCAGAGATATCAGGGGAACACTTCATGTAAGGATGGGCACAATAAAGGACAGAAATAGTAAGGACCTAGCAGAAGCAAAAGAGATTAAGAAGATGTGGCAAGAATACACAGAAGAACTATACAAAAAAGGTCTAAATGACCCGGATAACCACAATGGTGTAGTCTCACCTAGAATTGGGCATCCTGGAGTGTGAAGTCAAGTGGGCCTCAGGTAGCAATGCTATGAACAAAGCTAGTAGAGGTGAAGGGCTTTCCAGGTGGTGCTAATGGTGAAGAAACCCCCTGCCATTGCAGGAGACATAAGAGATGCAAATTTGATCCCTGGGTCAGGAAGATCCCCTGGAGAAGGGCATGGCAACTTATTCCAATATTCTTGCCTGGAGAATCCCATGGACAGAGGACCCTGGCGGGTTATAGTATATGAGGTTGGAAAGAGTCGGACATGACTGAATTGACTTACAAGGTATGAAGAGTAGAGATGAAGGAATTCCAGCTGAGCTATTTAAAATCCTAAAACCTGGTGACTTAAAGTGCTACACTCAATATGTCAATAATTTGGAAAACTCAGCAGTGGTCCCAGAACTGGAAGAGGTCAGTTTTCATTCCACCCCTCAATACAGCAATGCAAAAGAATGTTCAAACTACCATAGAGTTGTTCTCATTTCACATGCTAGCAAGGTTATGTTCAAAATTTTTCAAACTAGGCTTCAACAGCATGTGAACTAAGAAATTCCGGGTGTTCAAGCTGGATTTAGAAAATGCAGAGGGACCAGAGATCAAATTACCAACATTTATTGGATCATGAAGAAAGCAAGGGAGTTCCAGAAAAACATCTACTTCTGCTACATTGACTGTGCTAAAGCCTTTGTGTGGATCACAGTAAACTGTGGAAAACTCTTAAACAGATGGGAGTACCAGACCACCTTACCTGTCTCCTGAAAAATCTGAATGCAGTTCAGAAGCAATAGTTAGAGCCTCATATGGAACAACCGACTGATTCAAAATTGGGAAAGATGCAGGACAAGGTTGTATATTGTCACCCTGCATATTTAACTTATATGTGGAGTACATCATGTGAAATTCTGGGCTGGATGAATCACAAGCTGGAATCATGATTGTGAGAAGAATAACAGCATTCTCAGATATGCAGATAGTATCATTCTAATGGCAGAAAATTAAAAGGCACTAAAGAGCTCTTGATGAGGGTGAAAGAGGAAAGTGAAAATGTTGGCTTGAGACTCAACATTCAAAAAACTAAGATCATGGCATTCAGTCCCATCACTTCATGGGAAATAGAAGGGAAAAAAGTAGATGCAGTGGCAGATATTATTTTCTTGGGCTCAAAGATCACTGAGGAAAGTTACTGCAGCCATGAAATTAAAAGATGCTTGCTCCTTGGAAGGAAAGATATGATAAACAGAGACAGCATATTAAAAAGTAGAGACATCACTTTGCTGACAAAGGTCCATATACTCAAAACTATGGTTTTTCCAGTAGTCATGTACAAATGTGAGAGTTGGACCATAAAGAAGGTTGAGCACCAAGAATTGATGTTTTCAAGTTGTGGTGCTTGGAGAAGACTCTTGAAATCCCCTTGGATTGCAAAGATATCAAACCAGATAATCATAAAGGTAATCTATCCTGAATATTCATTGGAAGGACTGTTGCTGAAGCTAAAGCTCCAATACTTTGGCCACTTCATGAGAAGAGCTGACTCATTGGGAAAGATTGAAGCAAAAGGAGAAGGTAGCAGCAGAGGATGAGGTGGTTCGATAGAAGCATCAACTCAATGCACATGAATTTGAGCAAACTCTGGGAGACAGTGGAGATAAAGGAGCCTGGCATGCTATAGTCCATCGGATTGCAAAGAGGTGGACACGACTTAGCAACTGAACAACAAATGACAATAACATCAATGGCCAGATGATGGATCTTTTGAATTGGAAAAGCTTCTAAATTGGTCAATATTTGCAAAGCTCTCATCATAGATAGTTGTATTACTAGTATCTATGGAAAGACCAAATTAAAAGCTGGATGCAAAGAAATATAACAGCTAACCTTAAAAAGTCTTTTAGTTTTAAAAATAAAAGAAAATCTTTTCAGGAAGCCTTATTAAATTCATATTCTAAATGGGTCTTACAGGTGCTAATAAAAACATTGTTTATTAATAAGCAAATGGAAGGAAAAGAGACTCTTCCCCCCCAAAAAAATTCTAAAGAGTTGTTCAATAATAACTTAAATAAAACAAATAATGAAAGTGGGAATAAAGAGGAATCAGAAAGGGAAGAGTCATGGGATTAATCAAAGCTGGATGAAAATCTTTAGATGGTTATTAAGAATTGGGATAAATAAAATGAGCATTTGTAGGATCAAAACAAAGGTTTTATAATACAGCACTACCTAAGATTGTGTGAGCCCAAAGGACCCTATATTGGTTCTCTCCAACAGTAAAGATCCCAAACAAGTCTACTCTAATTACTTCAGTTTATATACATTTTAAAAGCTGGAAGGAAAAGATTACACACTGAGAAACCTGCAACTGTTTGGGGGCAACAGTTAGGCCAATTAATCAAGTTAAATATTGACGAAAGAGCCTTGGTCCATTGGGTCTACCCCTTACTGGGGTCATCAGAACCTTTGTATAGGAATGAACCAAATGGCTGGGGGATAAAAAGTTTCTGGGACTCCTTGTAAAACTGGGACTTGTTGATGGCATTTTAGTGGAAACTAAAGTTACAGAACTGATAGAACTGAGATGGAAGTTTATTAAAAAATTGTGTATTTGAGTGGACTTTATGTAAGATGATTGCATTTTTTTTCCTTGATTATATTGTAGGGATGAGGATTTTGTCTTCCCTTGCCTGGTTTTGTAAGATGGGGCAGGTAAACCCATCGTTTAGGGAGTGTTAATTGAATAAAGGAAGCTGATAGTGCTGAGACCACATAGTATGAGATGGAAACCCAGAAACTGAGGGCTGATATTTAGGGGCTAAAAGAAGCAATAATGGAAGATTTTACCCCAAGAGTGAACTGGTATGTGGAAGTGCTCCCTCACAGGAAATCTAATTCACATCCTCCTTAAAGATTTATCAAGGACAAGTATATAAGTTTTTTCCACAAATAGTAAAAAGCCTTAAAAATCTGAGCATATACAATTTTTTTTCCAATTTTTATTTATAAACTAGTGAGTTTGTGATATACCTGATTCATGACAGGTTTTACAGTGAAAGCTATGAGAGTTCTGGTTGTGTTTATGTTTATATATGTGCATTATTGATACAGCATTTTCCTATCTCCAAATGATATTATCAAAATTAATTTGCAGAAGAGCTCTCTTTAATTGCCTTAAGAATAAGTGCTTATGAATTAAATATTTCTAAATATAGTAGAAACTAACCCAAATGTTTTCCAGTGTACCTGATATAGGATTAATCTTTAGTAAGTAAAAGCAAGTTTAAGCTTGTTGGTTTAATTAAATAGGCCTATCTCAAGAGATACCAGCTTTAATTGTAAAGCTTATATTCCACTAGGTTTCAGTTCAGTTCATTTACTCAGTCGTGTCCGACTCTTTGCAACCCCATGAATCACAGCATGCCAGGCCTCCCTGTCCATCACCATCTCCTGGAGTTCACTCAGACTCACGTCCATGCAGTCGGTGATGCCATCCAGTCATCTCATCCTCTGTCGTCCGCTTCTCGTCCTGCCCCCAATTCCTCCCAGCATCAGGGTCTTTCCCAATGAGTCAACTCTTCGCATGAGGTGGTCAAAGTATTGGAGTTTCAACTTTAGCATCAGTCCTTCCAATGAACACCCAGGACTGATCTCCTTTAGGATGGACTGGTTGGATCTCCTTGCAGTCCAAGGGACTCTCAAGAGTCTTCTCCAACATGACAGTTCAAAAGCATCAATTCTTTGGTGCTCGGCTTTCTTTATAGTCCAACTCTGACATCCATACATGACTACTGGAAAAACCATAGCCTTGACTAGATGGACTTTTATTGGTAAAGTAATATCTCTGCTTTTCAACATACTATCTAGGTTGGTCATAACTTTTCTTCCAAGGAGTAAGCATCTTTTAATTTCATGGTTGCAGTCACCATCTGCAGTGATTTTGAAGCCCAAAAAAATAAAGTTTGGCTACTAGGTTTACCACAAGTTAAACACATTCAGCTATCTCTGTTACAAAATTTGTCAGCAAAAACTGATAAATTTGTATGATAAAATTTTCACAAGTAATTAAATAAGTTTAAATGAAACAAAAGTTTTTAGGTGAAATCTTTAATAATAATTATGTTTTATGGCATAGATACTTAAAAATAGTTTCCTCAAATTTGTTTTGGTAACTTGAAGCTTTAGAGTTTTGCTAAGTTAAATGATGGGAATTCCTGAATGTTTAGATCATTTCCAGAGAAGATAAAATACCAAAACATTAATTGTTAAATAAATCAAAGTCTATTTTTTGTTTTCTTATTACAGAGAACTAAAGATATTTGGGTTTATTAAAATGTGTCATGGATCACATTGAAAAAAATTATGCTGTAAGGGAGTCTTATTAAGAGTTAAAGTTTTCTTGGAATATTTGTATATTTATGTATTTGCCTTTGAAATCTTTTATTGTCACTTTGGTTAAGTGAATAAGTATTGCTTTACAGTGACCTGTAGTTGTATCTGACCAAGTGATTTAAAACATTTTGAAAACTTTGACCGTCTCCCAAATCAAAATTCTAAATAAAGTCCCTTTGAGCCTCTACTTAACTTTGAGATGTTTCATAAGGCCCCTGAAACAGCTCAAAGATATATTAAATTAAAAAACATGGTACATTAAATTATATGGAAATCATTGTTAAATGAGCAATGATAAATCTTCTTAGGTGTATTGTGTGGGTAAATGCTATTAATACAGGTGTTCTAGAGGTTATATGAAATTCCTAAAATTCAGATGTGTCCTGGTATGTTATCAGTCATATTTCTAGTTATTATCTTAAAATGTTGCATGTCACAGAAATAGACAAATTTCCATGTCAATTGCATTGCAATTAGATCTTTAACCATGTGATTTTAAGTTTTTGTCATTCATAGATACTTTTTGTTTTACTAAAATGCTCTTAGAAAATGAAGATGCTAATAGAAATGATTTTTGGACAAATATAAGTTTGTGATAACTTTTAGATCATGACACTAAACTGGTAAGAAATTATAGAGTTCTAATGAAAAACTTAATGGCTTCATAAAACTGTTAATAAAAGATCAAGATCAATAAGAATTAATTATATGGAACTGAATGAACTGATGAATATGATTTATAATTTTTATAACTTTTTATCTGAAATATTACTGGCCTTTTCATCATTGCTTTCCAGATACAAAGAAATATTTCCTCTTCTATTAACTATGACTTATAGCAATTTGGCAAATTGTACCTATGTAAATAGAATTGAAACATCTTTTTCTTCCTACCTGATCCCCTCAGAATTTAGAAACTCTTATGAGTATTTTTATTTTCATGGCAATATATTTATTTACATACTTTCACTATGAATTTGTGCTTCTTGTATTAGAAGACAATTGGAAACAATTGGTTATATTATCAAGGCTTTGACTAGAATGCCATATTTAAAAATGTCCATAGAATCAGATACAACCAGACAGCTTGAAGGAATTAAGATCGACTGTATGGAGCCATAAAACCCTTTGGAAAAATACCCTGGTACTCTTCTTATATGGTTCCTAGAAGCCTTACCAGTTAAGTAAGGAAGGTTATTTCCTGGAAGGCACAAGAAATTCAGGATATTTTGGAGACCTTGTGGCTTAACTGGTAAAGAATTTGCTTACAATGTGGGAGACCTGGGTTCGATCACTGGATTGGGAAGATCCCCTGGAGAAGGGAAAGGCTACCCACTCCAGCATTCTGGCCTGGAGAATTCCATGGACTGTGTAGTCCGTGGGGTCTCAAAGAGTCGGACACAACTGAGCAACTTTCACTTTCTCTTTCAAAATGAGAAGAATTCACCCAAATTTATATATATTACAGGTAAATCTGATAGCAAGTCATTGGCATGGTTTCATGGTATGAGAGGCATTTAAAAATTTAATCTGGAGATTCTTTTGAAAAATTCCAGCAAAGTAGATCAATTATCATTTTTGCTGGACTTACGTAAATAACCAGGGCAAATTTAATGACACTAAATAAATTTTGAAAACAAATTAGTCTTTTTTTTTTTTTTACTTTACAATATTGTATTGGTTTTGCCATACATCAACATGTATCCAGCACATGTATACACGTATTCCCCATCCTGAGCCCCCTTCCCTCCTCCTTCCCCGTACCATCCCTCTGGGTCGTCGCAGTGCACCAGCCTTAAGCATCCAGTATCATGCATTGAACCTGGGCTGGTGACTTGTTTAATATATGATATTATACATGTTTCAATGCCAAATTGGTCTTAATTTTATTTTCTTTGATAGAAGTAAGGGTAATTTTTAGAGGAAAAAAAAAGCTTAGTGTTTTCAGTTTTTCTTCTGCTTCTTCTTTTAACTAAACGCTGCCCTTTTCCTGATGCCCTGCAAACTGAAGCTGAACAACTTGATATAAACTTGAGCAATCACAATAATTGCCTATATTTAGACAAACTTCTTGACTATTGCTGTGTAAGATTCTCAGAAAATTTACCTGAATACCTAATGACATCATTGAAAACATTTCATACTGCAAAACATGCTTTAGTCCTGATATCTAGAAATCTTGACTGGCAGCTCTCAGGACTCAGATACTGGGTTTATAATTTACTCCAATCATTAACCTTTTTTTTTTTTTTTGCCTCCACACAAATAACTCCTACCTGATTGTTTGCACCATATAGCCTTAACTTTGAGAGCCCACCTGCATCATGGCCTCCTGAAATAAACTGATTTGTTGTCAGACTATGCGGCTGATTTGATGCACTATAAAGCAACGTATCAAGTCAAATTCCAGACTATGAAACCTCTAGAAGAAACTTCAAAGACAAAACTATAGGTGAACAAAATCTGTTGCTGCCAAATATTTCTGGCATGCAAATAATTTCAAATTGAAAACAATCAAGCCTTGAAAGGCTCAGGAAGAAATTTTGACCTTGCTAGCTGCCTTGATAATTTAGGTAGAAGGCCTTTTATAGGACTAGAACTAACACCAGAGAATATGGGCTAGGTGTGTTGGGAAAACTAGAGATCACAATATACTCAGCATCCCACTCTATCCCCATAGCTCAAGCATTTGTTTCCCAAATATTTGCTTTTCCATCTCGATGTGAATTGTATTTCCCCCATTTGAGGTACCAAATCACTACCCTCAACAATCTCTTTTGTCGTTAGCTGAAGATGGCATTTAAGGCGAGGGTTTGGGCCATTTGGTGAGTTACTCAGTTTTCTTGGGTCTCTCCCTGTATACATGTTATTAAACTTTTGTTTTATTTTCTCCTATAATCTGTTTCATATCAATTTAATTCTTAGCCTGGCTAGGGTAGAGGAAGGGTGTCTAACTCTCTCTGACAATTCTAATAAACCTATTTTAAAATTAATTAATGACTTTTCAAGTATGCTTATTAAAGATAAGTAAAAAATTTCTGTGACCCATATTGGCTCCAGAATTTTAATAGAGAAGAGGTTTTCAGACTATGATTTGGCAGAAGTGAATTTCCAAGATATTAACTCCATTTGTAATCATTCTGAAAACATATCATATATGGTTTTTTTTTAAAAGGAATACATGTTAAATCAATAAAAATTTAAAATAAATGTCATCAAAACATACTTTTATTTATCCTTACATAATATCTAGAAAATGTAATCATATTAAATAATGTAAATTTTATTTTATTTTTGGTGGCCTTTTGAGTGTGCAGTTTGAGATTATATGAGATAAAGTCCCCACCCTAAGCCACCCCATTGTTATCATTGAAGTGAAGTGAACTCGCTCAGTAGTGTCTGACTCTTTGTGACCCCATGGACTGTAGCCTACCAGGCTCCTCCCTCCAAGGGATTCTCCCTCCATGGGATTTTCCAGGCAAGAGTACTGGAGTGGGTTGCCATGTCCTTCTCCAGGGGATCTTTCTGACCCAGGGATTGAACCCAGATCTCCTGCATTCCAGGCAAATGCTTAACCTCTGAGCCACCAGGGAAGCCCATTGTTATCACTATCCATGATAAAATTGTACAAAAGAGGATTTCATTTCAAGATGAGATTATAACTATCTAGATTAAGTGCTTCAAGTTACCTCTGGTTATCATTCACTTTTTGAAGTTGTGATTATCATCATTCTAAAGTAAAACTTCAAAAATACTAGGTCTTTCACAAAGATGCTTTGTCTGGACTGTCATTTTCTATGTGGACCCTGTCCCATCCCCAACTTTAAATACTTTCATCTCCTAGACCATTCTCTTTACTCTCTTTACACACCTTCCAGAATTCTAAACTATTCCATTCCATGTACCCTGACCATGTTTCCTTCTTCCATCCTTTGCCAGTTCTGAAAAGCTTTTATTGATTG
This sequence comes from Ovis canadensis, assembly GCF_042477335.2. Lineage (NCBI taxonomy): Eukaryota > Metazoa > Chordata > Mammalia > Artiodactyla > Bovidae > Ovis > Ovis canadensis. Next base: position 9,496,310 of record NC_091259.1, read on the forward strand.
TTTAAAGAACTAGAATCCTATAATATTTGAGTCAAAATGTGATTTAGAGGTTGTCTCCAACTTTCTCATTTTATAGATGTGGTCACTGGGGTCTAATGAAAGTTAGGTGACTTGCTCAACAAAGCCCAGCTGGAACACAGGTCTTCTGCCGTCTAGTCCAGTGCTCTTTCCCACAGTACTGTGGTATCTTTGCTTCCTGTCATCCTGTGAAGTTAAACTATTTACTCATCCTTCCTATGGCTCTCTAAGGAAACTTTCCTTTTTCCTGAGAAGTTTTTCATGCTTGGTAGGGGTTACCTTTTGGTTAAGCTTTGACTCATATGCCTTGCCCTATTAAGCTGGCAACATCTGTTCTCTCTAAACACTCCTTGAGCTGAGATTAATCTTAAAATCTTAATCTTAATCTTGTCAACTGACCTGATCCTTCCTAGAAGAAAGTACAGTAGATGACTTTCTTTAAAAAACAATACTAACAACCTAAATAATGATTTGATTTCATTTGATGGTAACATTTACTTTCTCCTAAGGTTAAAATTGGATATGTTTATTTTGATACAATGTTCTTAATGATTTAAGTTGCTGATCTTTTATAATATGTAATCTTGAGTTTCATAATGAAACAGCATCATAATGAAGCATCAGTATAATGAATTAGATGGTCACAAAAACTCAGTCTCATCTTTGAATTCTGGTTTCCTCTCCTTTCCCATAGTCAATCATCCGTTAAGAACTGTTTTTTCTGAAAATATCTCCTATTTTCATTTCTATTACATTTATACCACCTTATCAAAACTGTTATCACCTGAGACAAGATCCACTGATTCAGTCCCTTCTCAGATGCTCACAGTCAAAATAACTTTGCTTCTCTGCTCATATGTAGCTCTTTGTCAAAAACCTTCAGTGATTCCTGATTGTCTCTAAAATACTATTCTAATTTTTCTGGTATTAATGGCTTTCTAACAATTCAATTTACATATACCTTTACAATATAATTTTATTAAGCCAGACTCTGTGTCAAGTTATGTGTATTTTAACTGAATCCTCATTGAATCCACATGGCTAGTAAATGGCAAATGAAAATGGGACCCTTCTCTAACACAGAAGCCCAGCCTCTTAAGCACTAGTTCACCAAACAGAACTTCTCTTCCTCTAGCCAGTCTTATTTTCTTATAGTCACAAATATATTTTATTCAGAATCAATTCCAGTCTCATGATAGAAAGTTCACCAGCAATTCCTTTTTTTCTCTCTTAGCTTTTCTAAATTTCTTATAATTTTCCAGTAATCACTCATTGACTTATTCATTCAACTGGTACATCTGAATGTATTTTATTAGGTCTTTCCCAGATATTCTAATTACCTTCTGCTTCTTTAAATTATCTATATATTATGTAGAATCAAATTTGCTCTGAGTTTAACTTTTCATTACAATGTTAGCTGTATATATTTTTTCTCCTTGGAAAGCAGCAGCTGTGTCTTGTAATACTTTATAACATTTTCAGTCCCAGTGCAGGGCAAGAAATAGAGTAGGCATGCAATAACTAAATGTGGGACGATATCGCAATGAATTGACTTAAGGTGCTAGTTTTCAAGCAACCATTCAAATGAAAGCATAGTGTGTTATACAATGAAAGAGAATCTTTCAACTATGGAACCTGATAAATTTTGAGAAGACTTGATATGAATGTTTTAAAACAAAATAAAATAAAGCAAAAGTCTTTAAAACTGTCTGTTAAGTATTGGCAAGAGGAACATATGAAATTACTGACTCTAGAACTTTTGTCCATTGTATAAACAAAATAATCTAAAAAGGTATTCCATATTATAGATACTTAAAATAAAGGGATCACCAGTTCAGTTTGTGTCGCCAAAAAAAAGAATACTAAAAGATAAAATCAAAGTTTGTTTGTGAATATCAAGGGAAATCTGACACTTTCAATGCAACTCAAAGATAAAAATCACAAATACTAGTATTTCTATAGTTCAGTTCTAATCTATTTTAGTGTAGCAAATAAAACATACTACCTTTAAAAATATTTTTTTCTACTTAGAACAATATAATTCAGCATATTTCAGAAATTAAAAATTTCATTTATCATAAATAGATTTTAAATGTCAACTGTATTTGGTTTAGCTTAAGATTTATTTTGTTGTACATATAAATATGTATTTAATTCACTAAATACATCTACTTAATCTTTATATACAAGTGCTTTAAATTTCCTATCAAGTTCTTGAAAGAAAATATTAAAGGTTTAATTTTTCTCTTTCATTTAAGGTTTGTTTTTTAGTAATAGACTAGCTTCCTAGGTGATTCTAGTGGTAAAGAATGGCCAGCCAATACAGGAGACATGAATTGTTGGTTTGATTCCTGGGTCAGAAAGATCCCCTGGAGGAAGGCAGGACAACCTGCTCCAGTATTCTTGCCTGGAGAATCCCATGTACAGAGGAGCCAGGCAACTGACAGTCCAGAGGGTCGCAGAGTTTGACATGACTGAAGTGACAGAGCATGCATGCGCAGCCTTTAAATATAACTTAAAATATATAGCTTAAAGTGTCTTTTAAGTGATCTTGTTTCATCTATCTTTAAGTTTTGACTCAGATTTTGATTAGGTGGGAGAATAGCACAAACAGAAAAAGGAAATTGTTTGGTAAAAATAGGGTCTTGAAAAGAAGCTATCTGAACTTGCCATTCAAAGAGGGCTCATAACTAGGAGAGTGTGTGGCTTTTCCATTATTCTCTGAAAAGAACTGAAGACTTGGATTTCTAAATACATTTGCCTGTGAATATTATAAGCTTATGCCATCCTAAGTGAAATACAAAGCTCTTATTTTTGAGAGCGACAGGGCATACAATCATATTTCAAAACATAAACATATATTTTTTAAAATATTTATTTTTATTAAAATTTAAATAGGAAGAAAGTTAAAATTATTAAAATAATCTCACCTACCATTGCTCCTATTAATGTTAATACTAGAACAATATCACATAGTCTTTTAGCTATTAGCTTCTCATCAGGGGTCAGATATTTTTTAAATTACCAGTTTGGGCACTTTCACCATCTAGTCTTAATATATTTAATAAATTGAATGCAGGTAACATGAGATTAGTACTTTCACTTTACTGAGAAACTAAAAAAAGAAAAAATGATGTTTTATCTCAATTTCAGGTTATCCAAAAGAACTAGAAATCACTGCAGAACCACCAATTCTTTCTTAGAATGAGATTATCATGATATATTTTATAAGAATTCAAAGTATATAACAGATCTGCCGAACATAACTAATGTCTGTGTGGTGTCAAATTCTAACACATCAATACTTCACTAAAAATATTGTGACTTTTTTTTTTTTTTTTTTTTTTTGCTTAAGCAATCCATGTATCTGGCATGATAAAATTCAGGAAAAAATACATTAGGAATAAATAATGTACCTTAAATATATCCTATACTTTTCACTAAGAGAGTCAGTGAGTGAGAAAGCCAAAGTTAAGTTCTATCTGACAAAATGCTTTATCTGCTAAAAGTTCAGTAATTAGGTTTCTGGATTTGGTGACCATTGCAATATCATTGGGCTTCCCCATTGGCTCAGTGGTAAAGAATCTGCCTATAATGTGTGTGCCACAGGAGACTTGGGTTCGATCACCTGGGTCAGGAAGGCTCTCTGGAGGAGGGCATCACAACCCACTCCACTACTCTTGCCTGGATTATTCCATGGACAGAAGAGGCTGGTGGGCTACAGTCCATAGTATTGAGAGAGTCATACGTGACTGAAGCGACTTAGCATGACAAGGCAATATCATTAATCTACATAAATGTTGGTACAAAATCAAATTTACATGACTAGTATGATTCCTGTTTAGAAGGCAACAATCTCTAACAATAATATATCCTTCTGAAATGACTTTGTTTCACTAAAACCTCCAAAATCCAATTTTAAGCTGATGTCAAGATTCTAAACATATCTGTAACAAAGAAAAAACTGCTTCTGAAAGATGATTATTTACTAGCAACTCACTGTTTGAATTCTCATTCTTTCTGCACATTTTTTTTTCTAAAATGTCCTTCTTGAACCACAAGTGTCTTAGTTATATGATCCTAGAGCGTTCTTAAAATCTGTTTGAGTCACAAAAAATATTACTGGATGGAATCTGGGAGCTGATCCCTCCATAATCCATAAGACTTCTTCAAATATCTCAAATTCTGGATGCTTTATAAATTCTGACTTTGAATTTCACTTGTTTCTCACTTTGCACTTCTCCCCTATGGAGGGACCAATTTGAAATATGGTATTAAATTCAGAAAATACTGATGTCATGTTTATGGATAATAACATAAAACATGAGAAGTAACACTGGAAATCATTAATAGTAATGCAAGAGGCCTGGTAAGTGCTTCTGTAAGCATGGAGAAATACTGGTTGGAGCAATATTGCCTTCCTTTCCTCTTAGGTTTTTCTAACCACAGCTTTCAAAAGATACCTTAAAATTTCACTAATATATATTACTTCACACCAAGTCTAACCTGACCATACTTATAATTATATATCATTTAAATTACATCAGCTGCTTATTTAAAGTAAAAACTTTCTTAATAGTATATTTTCTTTAGAAACACTTTGGATTTTACCAAAATTTTTGCAACCTTATTATCCATTTTGGTTTGATTGCCAGTTACCATTCATATTTTACATGTAATAAAATTCCAAGCTGATGACAATTTCCTAAGACCTATATAAGAATCTAATCCTTAATAGAAGACTGGCACTGATGTTTAATGATGATAAAAAACCTTAGCATGTAAGTGATAAGATGTGTGAAGGTTTTTCTATTCTGCTATTACATTTGTATGTGGGTATTCAAATAACTATTAAGCACAGGTGTCAAGCTGGTTTCTTAATCCTGTTAAGTTAAAAAATATAAATGTATAAAGAAAAGAGGATTAAAAATAGGTGGGGGAGGGGTTTCCTTCAAATAAATGGAACCCATTCTTTTGAAAGAAATCTCCCCTCTTACCTTGGTCCTGGAGCTGGTTAGTTCTCCTCTGTCCTCCTCCTAGGGGAGAAATACCCAAAGTTAAACAATAATAGAACATGGTCTTGTATTAAAGTCAAGTTCAGTTCTGGCTGATCCTTTTCTCATGTCTCACAAGACATTACCAACTGTCTGATATACTGGAGCATTCACTGAATTCAATTTAAGATCCATTTAAGGATTAAGCCAACATTAGCTGTGTAAGGGGGACAAAATTGTGTGCTCTTTAGTCAGCCTATTTTATTAGAGCTCCAATAAATTGAATACTGATTCAGAGCAAAGTAATTTATGGAAGAGCATTGACTTGTTAATTTTCATCAGCTGGAGTGAATTACGTAGGGTATACCATGAGAGGCTTAGAGTTCCCCAGGAAGGGAGAGGCACGCTGTGATGTTTCAACCCATTTCCCTGATGTTCATGTCTTTTGAGAGCAAAATGATAGTGCTAGAGGCAACATCATATTTGGAGCAGTATTAAATCTGATATGAACTAGAATTATTGCAAAAGTGAAAAAAAAAAACCCTTAATAGGTCATTAGACTGGAAGACTAACAAAAAGTCTGAGAGATGAGTATGATTGCAAATTATGTGATTTAATTTTTCAAAACATGGAATCGTAGGTAAGATAAATATGGGATTTTTTTTTTTCTTAACGTGTCTATCTAACTAGGACTCTTGGCTTCTTTGGAGAGAAACAAGATAGCATAGTGAAATGAATATGGATTTGGTAATTATACAATAATAGGCTTCTATTCTAGTTCTGTCATTTCTCTGTTATTTGACTTGAATTTCAACAACATCGTCTGTCCAGATGAAGATAACCAACATCAAAGGGCTGTGGGGGAAAATATGTTCATATATGTATGCTTGATATGTAGTAGATATTAATTTTTTTCTTTTCATTTATATGGTCTCTGATATGGTCTTTTTTAAAATTGGAGTTTCTGCTGTACAAAAAAGTAAGTCAGTTATACATGATATATTTTTTTCTTACTTGAATGACTTCAAATCTTCAGAGACCTCTGTGTAATTAATTGACTTTCGAGCCAATTCCTGGATACCCCTTGACATAATTTCAGAGATAGTGACTGGCTCCCATAAAAAATCAAATACCAGACAGTTAATTAAATTCTGTGAGACATGGAGGAAAGTGGAGACCAAGAATGAGCCTGAACCCATACAAGATCATGTGCTATTGTTATTTAACTTTGGGTAACTTATTAAAATTCTTTATCAAGTAAAATGACATCAAGTGAGAAAATGGATGTACTTTTGGAAGCTCAGGTTGTCACAATATATTCCAGAAATATAAAAATGAAGGATGTTTTAGCTGTCACTCAAATGGCTATTATGAATATATGCAGGGAAAAAACACTGTATGGAAGATTCTGTATTATACATCTATTACTATTACCACTTATTTAGCATTAGATTCACCCTATGATCTTTAATCATTTTAAAGTTCCATTATATTTCTATGGCACCATAAAACTCCTCCAACTATAAATATGCACATTTTTCACATCCTTAGAAACTTTAACATCATCTCTTTAATGAATATTCTAAGAATGGCTCTTTTGACAAACCTGTCTTTATCCATTATATTCTATAAATTCTAAAGAAAATATACAGAAATACTTTTTTTTTGAAAAAGATACATTCAGAAATCATAAATCTATGCTATAAATATAAAAAAGAGCATATTTTATGAAACACCTACTTCATCCATGGAGCCCACTTATATGACAGAGTTTTGACAGAAATACCTTTATATTCCAAATAATCTGAGAATCTATGAAAAAGAAAAACTGTAGGTACACTGCCAGGCTTGGTTACAATCACAATGGCTGTGCAGTCTTCCTGCTTCAGGGCATTAACTGATTGCTATTTATGATGAAGGAAAAAAATGGAAAAGAAATTAAATAGTAATAAACCTGTTGGCGATATTATGGTGCCCTTAAAAATTGACACTCTCAAGTATTACATACTGAAACAATACAAGATACAATATTATATAGATCAATTTTAAAAATCATATCTAGATATGGAAAAATGTTTCATTCTTAAAAAACAAAGTCCTTCTACATCCATGTGCTTCACTTTAGCTGTTTTACTACCACTCATATAATTCAAAGGGTTTTGTCAGATTTGCATATTGCCCCAAATTTGATGTCATTATCTAATTTTAAAACTCTATATAATTATACAAGAACTGTGTCTCTCTGATTCTCTCAGAGAAGTGCTTTCCTTAAATACTTTCCCATTTCACATTGTAGACAGACTATGATAAAAGCAGCTATTTACTTAATTAGTGAATTACTTAATCCCAAAGCCTAATGAGCTTCTATTGAAATTCTGGGAATGAATTTCCCCCTAGTGTTATTAAGTGTCCACAGCTTCAAAGAGGTATAACAGAATTCTTTGGTTGTTTTACTAAAGACAGTTCAGGACATGACCCAGAATTTCAGACTCTCGAAATGAGATGGAAATTTAGATGTCACTGTGTGTACTCTCTGAGATGTGAGAATCTCTTCTATTTGAACAATTTGGGAAACATAGCCAATTCTCCCCCCATTATTTGAACCTACTTTAATTGTTGTAAAATCTTTCTTTGTGTTGACCTGAAACCTACCTCTGTCTAATTTAGTTAATTTAGCAGAGTTTCTTTAGTTTATAATATGAATTAAACATTATAATTTCTTGAGCTCTTATATGGGTATTTTCAATATACCTTGAAATTATCAATATTGATGAAACTACAACATAGAATAATCATACAATCTATTCAATAACCTTTCAAAGTAAACTATAGTTACAGTAAAGAGGTTTTCTTGTTGTTGTTGTTGTTGTTCTTTTCCCATAAGAGCACTGGAGAGAGTCAGAAGATCTCATTTCCAATCTCAGCTGTGTGGGACTGTGGGCAAGTCACTTAACATCTCTAATTTATGTCTTCCTTTATAATAAAATGACATCATAAGAAGGTTAAAAGGAGCAGGTGAATATATATATATATATATATATATGAAAGTGGTTTGAAAGCCATAATGCTGTATTTTTACTAATATTATTTCATTTTGAAATAGCCTGCCCAGCAATTTTTAGAGTTATACATTAAGCTAAATTCAAACATTGTGTCTTAAAAGTGAACAAATTAAAAATATTAATAAAATGATAGACTGATTCTTTGCCTTATATTTTCATTACTTTATCATTTAATGGAAAGTAATTTTTTTTTTTTTTTTAGTCTATGCCCTTCATATTTACTCTGAAAGACAATCAGGTCCATTTTTTTTTTTTTTTTTTGGATCCTATTTACTTCTGGCTAGCCTAGCCTCAAACATAAGCCAAAGGTTAGGGTATTGATTTAGGGTTCTGGATATTGGTTTAATTTTAAGTTTTCTATTTCTCATGCTTTTAAAAAAGCATTTGCTTTTCATGCTAAAGTCAGTAGCAATGACTTGTTGATAATACTTTTTCTGTGGTCTTAGTTACAAGCACCTAAAAAAAGAGGAGACTTAGGGACTGGGGATCTGGTGATATCTTCTCTTATTTACTAATAGTATTCTGGCCTGTTACTCTATCAAAAGGATGTTTAGAAGTTGCATATCTCTCAGCTCCAAATATGAAATGACTAGGCTTCTATAATAGCAGAGGCCTTGCAGATAGTTCTTGACAGCTTTTATATAAACTTGCATAGTAAAGCAACAATGGAGAGGAGTCCATATACTCATATTGCCTTTGAAAGTGAGTTGCTTGTGTTATACTTGTTTGATTGACTCCAGTTTGATTTTTATTTTGGCCAACTCCCAAAGAATTAACACTTAGAGAAAACAGATTGAATTTTTAACATTTCTGTAAAAAAATACTTATGCCATTTTCTTCATTGAAAATCTTAGAGAAAAAGCTATATAAATAAAACTGTGGTTATTTCAATATGATGTCATGATTTTGGTTAGTAGAGTTTAAACAATAGATTTCTTGCAAATTTTGGTGTAGTATACTTTGAAAGGCACAATTTAATGCTAAGAATATTTTTATGCCTTTAACATTTTTTCATTGTTGAGTTGTATGATGGTAGAGAAACATGTTGAAATGGCTTTACAGAGTTTTTGAAAGTGTATTTCATTCTTTGAATGAGTCCTAACAATGTTTTAGGTTTTTAGAAAGTATGGTACCTATTCATTAAAAATAAACTACTTTTAATCATGAAAGGGGAAGGCAATGGCAACCCACTCCAGTACTCTTGCCTGGAAAATCCCATGGATGGAGGAGGATCCTGGTGGGCTGCAGTCCATGGGGTTGTGAAGAGTCTGACACGACTGAGTGACTTCACTTTCACTTCTCACTTTCATGCATTGGAGAAGGAAATGGCAACCCACTCCAGTGTTCTTGCCTGGAGAATCCCAGGGACGGGGGAGCCTGGTGGGCTGCTGTCTATGGGGTCGCACAGAGTCAGACATGATTGAAGCGACTTAGCAGCAGCAGCAGCAATCATGAAAAACCCATTTGTGGTATTAATGGAGGATAGACAATGTATTCATAGTATTTCTAACTTCTGTTTGTATAATTATTATTTATAAAATGTTCTTAGAGTCAATATAATGCCATTTATAAGAAGGTTTGAGGCCAGGTGAAGTATTTTGGAGAGTTGAATGGTGACTTTCTATTCAGGTGTTGCCAGGTGCATAGGATATTATGCTTGTAGCAAAGCTATCTCAAATGTATGTTATCTCATTTTGAAAACAAAAGTTATAGGACTGATTTTTGGGGAGAAATAAACATTTATAAAATAAACGAGTTACAGTTTCTTATTTCTACTTAGAATATAATTATAAATCATAGTCTTTACTATTTTCCAGTTCATTTCAAATGACTGTCAAAATATTTTATCTTCCTTCTCTTAAATATGAATAACAAACCAGTCCACACAAACTTGGCTGATATTTTCTTAGCTGAACAGACCCATTGTTCACTTGCTTTCTTGTTTCTCTGTGTCCCCTTTATAACCTGAACACTAATACTGCAATTCTAGAGACCAATTCTTATAGTGAGATGATCTGTAAAGATGAGTGACATAATATGGAACTTGTCCAGCTATTAGACATATACCAAGATGAAACACATCTACAGCATATTTATACATATCAGATTATGAACTTTGGTCTTAGAGACAACTTTATGTTTTCTAAATATATGTGGCAGGTGTAACTTAAGGTTATAGATTCTGCACTCACATTAGTTGTGAATTAACCTGAATTTATAGGATATAGATATTGTTTGGGGGAATTCTTTATACTTAAGAGTATTTGTTTACAAGACAATAGTGTGGGATGAAAGAACAGCAGTGTGGAATTCTAGCTTTTCACTGCACTGTCAAAATGGAGATCTAGTCTTAGATTTCTTGTTAAATCAGTTTGTGAAAGTTTACCTGTTGAACTTCTTTTTTAGCAATTTTATCTTGTTAAATTTAATCCTCTTTGAAGTAGTATAAACTAAAACAGCCACATATTATTCACTTTTTCAGGTAAGTTACTAAAATATTGCCTCTAAATGTAATAGAGAGCTGAATATTTGATTTAGAAACACAGCTGAATATTGAATTTAGAAACGGTCAAATGGTGTTACCTAGCTAGCCACAAAACATCCCTAGAGAGAACAACTTGAAATCTATTTGGTAAATTCTCAGTTGGAACTCAACAACCATTTGTTGAATAAACTGGCAAATGAGTAAAGGCAAATCATATTAGCATGTTTTTTAATGAGTGGGAAGAATGGAAAATGTTAATGCTTCATGAATCTTAAAGAAGTGTAGAAAAATGCAAGATTTTTTTCCTTTGCATGGGAAGTTGTAATTTTAGTCATCTTTTAATTGTAGGAAAAAAGTTAAATGAAACACCTAAAATTTTAAATGGCAGTGGAAATTTCTATGTTTCCTACTGTACTCAATATCAAGCAAGAGAAGGATGGAATGTATGAATGCTAAAGAGGAATATTTCTCCCTGGGACACATTTAACACTGATACCTTTACCATGTGAATGTGAAATACTTGGTATTTTCACATCTCTAACAGCAAACAGGGTAAGTGCTTAAGCACATCACAGACAGGGGGAATTGCATGTGTTTGTATGCTAAGAGGTGCTATTGATGTCTATATGAGTGCATTTTTCTAATCCCCAGGCTAGGCTATCAGACCTAGTTCCAAAATATAAAGAGATCACAAGAACTAAGTTTTTGTGTAGCATTTTTAAATATGTCAGTTATCTGTAGCATTTTTTAATATGTAAGTTATCTGTAGCATTTTTTAATATGACACCAAATAAAATGAAGGATATTTATAAATGAGAATTTCTCTCTTTTCCCATAATAGTTAAAAAAAAATTGTATACTAATCTTCTGTAATTCATTTCCAGAAAACAAATTAGAAGTACTTGAGGCTGAGTACTAGTAAGTACTCAGCTTTAAATTTCTGCACTTTTAAGTTTTACTAGTGTCTATATTAAGTGTTAACAATTGGCTTGTTACTAACACCAAAAATAGACTACAACTTTATTCTCACAAACAATATCAAGAAACTCCTCCTTTCTAAACTTTCTAAGAACTCCTGAACTGATGACTAAATATGTCCCACAAATTTTACATAGGAAAGTGGTTGTTTACAGATAATATATTTTTCACACATGAATTTAAATGTTAAGTTGAATACATCTGCTCTAAAGAATACTCTGAAGTGGAAGAAACATAATTTGGCATACAGAGAACTCTACCTACCCTGATACAGATTTAGAATTGAGCCAAGTGTCTGATGAGGGCAATAATTGTGTTAAACACTCAAATAAAAGGTCCAGTGAAGATGTGCCCTGCTATTCCCATTTTTAGTACTTTGTCCCCTCCTGCCATGCTATTGCTGTGGGGGTTCTAATTGGCTTCTTTCAAACTAAGCATGATGTGCTTGGTTTCAAAGGATCAGCTCCCAAGTCCAACAGGACCTCTTTTCCCTCCAGATTTCAAACACTGATGAAGTTCTTTTGGGGCTGTTTTCTCTTGGAAGACACTTTTTTTGGACAGATCATTAGTTTATACTAGCAACAGTTCCACAAATACTTCATATCTTTAGAGAAGGCAACACGTGAATGGGGATTATAACTATTGAAAAATAAAAGTAGAGGAAATTAGTTTTTTCCTTTTTAAATTTTATTTTTAGTTGCACTGTGTGGCTTATAGGACCTTAGTTCCCTGGCCAAGGTCTGAACACGGGTCCAGGGCAGTGAAACCAAGTCCTAACCACGAGACTTCCAGGGAATTCCCAGAAGGCTAGTTCTTTAACTTGATTTCAAATGTTAAGGTCAAGTATACACATTCTTACAAATGCCAGGAAAACTCTGAAAGTATGATCTACTTCTAGGTCCCCTAGAGGTACTTGAAGATTCTAGATACCATGAATATCTTTAAAAAGGGTATTTCTCATTTAGAAACTGTGTAATAGCCAATAAATCTGTATTAAGTAAATTATGATTCACTCTAAGGAATCTTTAGCAGTTTACTTATTGCATGGCAAAGTTAAAAGTATTGAAGCTAGTGTAATATAGATAATATACAAAAGAAAGTACTATTTTGATAGTAAACTATACAACTTTACTATGTATACATATATAGAAGGAAGATTTTTTTCCTTTTCTTAAAATCTCATGTTGCCCTTGAATCAAAACAGCAGCATTTGAAAGAAAGCCATAATTAATGACAACAAAATAGACCAGTCTCATTGTATCCAGAACTATTAACCCAAAAATCTGGTTTAAAAAGATCTTACAGGAAAATAGACTTAGTCTCAGCTGAACAAATAAGGAAGAAAGCTTTCAAAGATACTCTGATGCAGTTATATCCTCTGGATTTTGCTCTAAGGACTGCAATTCTTTTGCATTTTATCTTTTATACAGAAGCTGCCTATTAGTCAATCTCTACATTCTTCTCTACGTTAGTTTCCCTGTTTTGAAGCAGAGGGTTACTGGTTGAATAAGAACAAGATTTAAGCTTAATGAGCCTCCTACTCAGTAGGGCTAAGTGTGGAGTGAAGAGGTGTGGGTAAGGTGAATGCTGGCTAGCCCTCAGTGCCCTTCCAGCATTCTCAAAGGCAGGACAAAATGACTGTTTTTGTCATGAAGGGGCCAGCTTGCTCAGGAAATTGTGGCATGTATAAAGCAAAGCACATAATCAAACTCTTCACCCAGGAAGCTGAGTTTAACAACTGCCTCATTAACAAGATCCAGGGAAAGACAGGAAAAGCAGGGGGAGGCCAGAGCTGATTATTATACAGTTCTAGACAGATGAAGTCCTTCAGCTTCCCCCCAAACAATCCCTGTAGTGTGGATTTGACAAAGTGGCACATTTAAGACAGGAACACTGTTGCTATCAATGGGAGTCAGGCGCACCAGTATCTGCAGGCCAAATTCAGTCCCTGGAACTTGCCTTTATCAGTAGACACAAGACAGAGGACAAGGCATCCACATCCAGACAGAATTAACTAAGGGCAAATGCTACATCCAATGAATGTAATCAATAGTCTAAAGAGTGATCTACATATCAACCATCATAGCTGTCTCTCTTTGGGTTTTTAAAAAATAATTTATACTTTGTACTCTTGTAGTTACTATTTTGATGGAGATGTATTTGCCACATGGCCTCATTGAGATTACATCTTTCTTATATTTCATTAAACAAAATAAACCCTTTCAAGACCAAATATCCTGATGCCTGATTCTGAATGGCTAACATATTTTAGGGTAGAATTTTATCATGGATAATTGATTTATTTATTTTGATATTTCACAATTATTTGATCCATAAATATTGATCTATACTTTGCCCAGCATTATTTAAGAACTACAGATTCCTCTGTTATAGTTAGAGGATACCCATGGATAATTTATGTTGGACATCCCCCTTGCACAATTCTCCAGTTTCACATGGGAAGTATGTTCAAATAAACCTGACTTCAGAATTGCCAAACTTTACACTCAAATTTGTCTTTACTGGCTAACTTTTTTCTATCTCTTTAAAAATCATCCCTTTTGAACATAACATGAAACCACTCTCTAATTGTTACAGTGTTGTTTAGAAGCACAAAATATTGGTTTAATATAACTTTTCAGTACTAGTATTTGTTTCTCATATTTGTCTCGACTCCTCCACCACCCAATACAGATACCCAAAGCACTTTGCAGTACCCCCTTTGAAACCAATCATATATTATTATATTGTTTTCACTCTTAACTAGGCAATAGTACAGGTCTTATTACCTTAATTTTCCAAGGCTTACCAGAAACATCATTTCTCAAGATCAGGTTCTTGATTAATTCCTTTAGCAAAGATTCTGATTTCCTCTTGAATCTGTGTTTTGTATGAATCTCTCCTAAACAGCACTGAGACCAGAGTAATTTGTCAGTTGTCACTTTTGACCCTGGCTTTATTCTAGTCCCAGCAACTCAAAAGCAGCCTTTATTACTTAAGGAAAATAGGAAACACTGCCTCCTGGACATAAACATGTGGATTTTCTATGTCCAGGACCAAAAGGGTAAAAAGGGCAGGTTTTACCAACATTTCCTTAAGAATTAAAGTGCCAGTTTTAACACTTGTGGGCTATTAACCACATGTGTGATGCTTTAGTCATAAGTCATATTTTAGGGGTCTATGTGTTAACAATTTTGCATTGTTATTGGGTCTAATTTTACAGATCTTACTTATGCCATACTCCCTTTGCAACAGATGAGAGTGTGACTTGAGTAAGCACCATAAAATCAGAGCCCAGTTTCCCTCCTGCATTTTTAAATAAATGTGATTTGCAAAGTTAGCATCAGTACAACATGAGGATTTTCTAAAAATATAATGATGTCATAATAAATGAAATATTGAAATGGAAAAATAAGTGTTTTTCTAGAAGATGTTGATTTCTTCATAGAAACTAGTGGGCAGGCATAATTTTAAAAAATAATGAAAAATGTAGAATTATTACTGACATAATGAGAATGTAGATTTCAGTGACCAAAAGAAGTTGATGAGATATAGAAGCATATGCTACCCATGTTTTAGGCCCACTGGAAGCAGCAGGTGTTAAACCAGTTTGGTTTTTATATGGCCTTAAAAGATATATGTCAATTATGATTAATTATTCTAAAATTAAAAAAAAATTACCTGATTGTTGACCAAAAAATATGAAATGGAAAGAAAGAAAAACAAACAAACATACCATGTTCACACACAAAACAAAATAATTCTCTCAGGGACATCAGGGAAGGTGGAATACTATAACAACACATGTTACATTGTTATACTATTCCACCCACCTTAATGAAGAGCCCTTGGGCGTTGCTACTCCATAGCCTTTTGAATCCAGATTTCCTCCAACTTTCATTGTGTCACATGGCTTTCGCTGCTCAATGTACTCATTCATAGTGGACTCCAGGAGAAAGGCAAATTTGCCCTTGGATTTTCGGACACGAGCTACTCCCTCAGCTGTAGTCCTAGTGAACACTGATGGCTCTGCTGATCGCATGTAGGTCCACATCTTTTCATACACTGCTATTTTTGATCTCTGGAGGAAATTAAAATAAAATTAAATACAGGAAAGAAGGGAACAAGATGTTAATATTGACTGAACTGGAATCAGGATAAAGCTTTTTACATTACACCCCAATTCCAATTTGTCATAATTACACTATTTTTTTCAATTAGAAAACTGCCTTTTAACATTGTTTAAGAAAATCAATGAAATGAAAGATATTTAAAAGTGATATTTGATGAAAAAGTTACCTCATGTCATAATTACCCTAGTTAACTGCTTAAAGAACAAATTATTTTTATGAAATATATACATCCAAAGAGAGAGTTGTACTGAATTATAGCAAACAAGGAGAATTGTTATATTGTTTTATTTTTATATTTTTCCATGTCTCCAAGTTTTAATGAGAACCAATCTAAAAAGATACATACAAAATATGCAGTCCCTATCAAGTCAGTAGTTGAGCACCAAAGGAGGAGGAGAAATCTGCCCTAGTTTGTAAACCAAATATCTATAAAACAAGAATCAAATTTTAGGTCCACCAAAGCATTTTTAGACCTTTTCTAACAAAATCTCCAAATAGAAGATACATTAAACTTAAAGAGAAGTGATTCCTGTTTTTCCACTTTCTATTTTAGAAAGTTAGTTTTTCTAATCCCTTGACTTCAGTAAAGAAATTTTATTTTTTCATTTATTGGCTCGATCTACACTGTTTTTTGTACTTAATTTATTCAATTCCTTTTGTGGGTATCTGCATTCATATTAGATTTTTTTATCCATACATTCTTTTTTTTTTAATGTGAAAATACATCCAAGTGAATGCAAATGTCCCTAAGGATGTGTTTAATAAAATAGAAAAGTCTGAATCCTGTTTGGTGTTAATACAATGATACGCACAGACTTTTATCTGGTGCAGTTATTTTTGTTCAGTAGCAAAGTGGGGAAATTTTGCACGTGGATCAAAACTAAAAGGAATGGAGATTTCCACCAAACTTGACTCTATGCATGAGGCCAAATTCTGAGTATCGTGTATACTTATGTAAGCCAACTTTGTTTGATTACCAGAAGATAGAATCCAACAAGAAGCAGATATTCAATAATTCGACTAGGAACCTGAATAGCAAACTTAAGAATATATGTTCTAGGCAAAAGCAAATTACTCAGATGATTGATTAAAAGTGGTATTCAAACTTTTGGCTTCATAAGATGGGAATTTAGCAATCAATAAACCTATACAATAAGCCACACAAGATATTTGCATACCTAAAAAATCAAACTCCAGATATTTTATGTTAATATACTTTCAGATAGCGATAAATATCAGATGGAAATAGATATCCTGAAAATTTTCAGGAAATGGAAATTATTTATTTCAGGAAATAGGTATCTGAAATGTTTTTACGTTATTAAAACTTAAAAATATCTCATGATGTTTTTGAGATACATCAAGAGATCTTGATGTATTTATGTATGTGTGTTCAGGTAATGACAGGTTTCTTCTCACTACAGAAATCTTCATATTAGGAACATTCTATGCCAACTATATTTCCATTGCAAAGATTCTGTGTGGTTCCAGGGCAGAAGATTACCTGAATTAATAAGATCCACTAGGGAGGCCATATTGCCTGGCCTCATTCATTTCATCTCTAATAATGAAGTTCTCTTCCAAAGAATGAACTATTCCATTTTACAGTGAGTTCCAATCTCTGAAAATCATAAACTCTCTGGATCACTTAATCTTGTCTTTAAACATCTATTCTGGTTATTTCAATTTAGAGACTTGATGGTAAACATCTATTAGCCATATAGTAATACATATGTATATATTTGCTTCACTGTGTATACTAAATTGAAACTAGAAGAAATAAAATCTGAGTATTAGTTTGATTAAAATTTCTTTTAAAAAATTTAGGAGTACAAGAATCATGCTTGTTACTTGCCAACTTTCTTATTATTCAGTATTTCATTACAGGAACAAGAAACAAGTAAAGAAAACTAACACAGCAAAATGGAAAAAAGAAAGATTTTAGGGCTTGGTAATTATACAAGTAATTTTACAGTATAAATGCAACAGAAAATTAAAGCAAGTTATTTTTGTAAAGGAATAAAATACCTTTGTTATTGATATTTTATTGTAGTCCATTCCCATAATGTTAATGTGAGGAAAATTACTGCTGAATTTGTTTAAATCATATTGATTACATATACTGTAAATGCAAAAGAAACTAACTCCTTTAAAATCCTGAAGAAAGAAAAATCTTTAGTGTAATTATGCTTAACAGTTCTTATGTACTAGTATAATATAAATTAGGAATGATGAAAGAAACTATAAAAAAATTTACATGGTGTGTCACTATGTTTAAAAATTCTGATTCTGATTTAAAAGGGCCATAGTTTGGAAAACATCAAATCCATGTGGTGGAGAAGGTGAGGTGGGAGAATTCAAGAAGTAAAGCACTGGAAATAATACTGCTGTGCCTTACCTGTCACTGTAAGAGGGTGCTGTTAAGGAAAGAGGGCAAGGTAATCATTATAAATTTGATAAGGCAGGCTAAACTGAGGAAATTTCTGCAGACTCAGCAAGTTCATAAATGTAATGATAATAGCACTTTTAATATCTTCATCTTCAACTGTAAAGATCAAATTTGGGGAGTGAATACGCTCAAGGTAATAAGCAAATGTAATATGTCACTACTTTTCAAAATCATGAAATTAATGTCAGTTTCATCTTTATTATGAAACAGAATATATGGGAAGCTATTTAATTTAGAACACTATTTTGTTATGTAAAATAATTCTTGGAGATTTAAAAATGTGCTTTCTTTTTAATTTCTCAAAATTAAGTATTTTGTCATTTCTGCTTTTAATATAAATATAAAAATGTCATACACTGCAGTTGATATTTACATTGTTATCATGTGAATTATTTCCTGCTTTTAGTAGCTTATGCAGCAAGACTGAAGTTCCAGTAAGAGCTCATCAATGCACTATGATCATATTATAACAACTGAGATACTAATCATTTATGCATTCATAATTTCACTGATGACAAACAGGCACAGGATAAAATTGCACTGAAATGAAAATCAGAGTGCTCAAATCAGGTATAATGTAAAAGTGCCTTTACAGAAGCCAGTCATTAAGTGACAAACACAAAATTTCTTTAAATGCCTCTGCTGATGCTGCTGCTAAGTCGCTTCAGTCGTGTCCGACTCTGTGCGACCCCATAGACGGCAGCCCACCAGGCTCCGCCCTGGGATTCTCCAGGCAAGAACACTGGAGTGGGTTGCCATTTCCTTCTCTAATGCATGAAAGTGAAATGAGAAAGTGAAGTCTTTCATCGTGTCTGACTCTTCGCAACCCCATGGACTGCAGCCTACCAGGCTCCTCCGTCCATGGGATTTTCCAGGCAAGAGTACTGGATTGGGTTGCCATTGCCTTCTCCTTAAATGCCTCCATGTGTATGTTTAACAAGGTGCACAGAACAAGGAAGTTATCAAGTTTGTTAATGGGGCAAAACCAAGGCAATAGTTGAATTCGGATATTATTTTCCCCATGGCTTAAATCTTTTTCCAGAACAAAGGCAACATTTTTTGAAGTCCTGAGTATAGATAACTGCCTGAGGAAATTTAGTGAAGCTGATAGATGTACCATTACTGTGTTCCTGTAAGAAAACATTTTGTTAGGGACAAAAATGCCTTTCACAGTCTGTTTCCTCAGTCTATCAGACAAATAGTTTATTTAAACCAGGTCATCGTGTATGAGAGAGGAGGAAGAACACAGGGTAGGAAATGAATGAGGTTTTTATCAGAGAACTGAAATTTATGCATTCCTGGAAGTGTGCTTCCAGGGAAAATTATTTTCTTGTCCCATTTGGGATCAACTTTTCTGCAGCATAAATACCTATACTTATGAAACTCTTTCAATTTTAAAATTGGAATTGGGTAGGACAGAAAGGAGATAGGGCACGGTGACTGAACAACTTATATGGAAGACTGTGTCTAGGAAGCAGATTTTTTTATTCCTATATATTTTAATCAATATATTCTCTTATCTACCTCATTAGTTTATTAAATTTGAGTTTTTAAAAATTCTATAAAGATTAGAAATAATATTTTCAGTGTACTTGATGACAAAGAGATTTACAGAGAGTCAGCTTTGAAATATTTTCAGGAAATCACTATGATGTTTCTTTTCTCCTTTTTCACTCAAAGCAGAATGATGAACCTATAAATATTTGCTTCATTTACATGAAAACCAGCCATCATTTTTCAGTAAAATGCGATAAATAGCACAAATTTGTATACTATTTATACTGATTTTTAGGCAAATCACTACATTTTACCTACTTTCTTTTGGGTGAAACTTTAATGACAACCCACTCCAGGATTCTTGCCTGGGAAATCCTATGGACAGAGGAGCCTGGAAGGCTATAGTCCTTGGGCTTGTAGAGTTGGACACAACTGAGTGACTAACACTTTCACCTTTTAGATTTCTAGCAAGGTTTTGAAGTTATGCTCAAATATATTAGAGCACTATGCTATTATATTAAGCTTCAGAGACTGGGATGCACTTAGTAAGTTAAAAAAGTTTGGCTAATTAAGTTAATAAAATATATTGTCATGACTATTATTTATAATTTTAGAAAAATCTACAAATACTTTATAATTAACTTAAAATTTTATATCTATTTTTAATGTTCCAAATTGTTGATAAATATGTTCACTGTCTTTTTTTTTTATTTTTTAAAAACACAATGTGCAGTGATGGGTTTGACAGTTTTAGAATGATTTGCTGTTACATCAGTGATTTAGTGTTACATCAGTGATTTAGTGTTACATCAGCATTTATAGTATATAAGAATAATATAATTGAATTTTTTTTAAAAAAGAGAAATATCTTATCGAAATTCAAGTGCATGAAAATTAAGCCTGGCTTAAGGAGTAACTTGAAACCTGAATGAGAAAAAAATAAATGTATACATTTTAAAAGAAAGTATGATTTCCCAAGTACTATATATGAGTGAATTTACTTTAAAGGGCTATCATTAATTTTACAAAATAGTTTAGGAAATAGTGAAATATATCTTGTCCTCTAAATTGTTAAATATCTAGTCTTTAAGCAATTGATGTTTAATACTAATATAAGATGCAATTATTACCTAGCTAAATATTTGTGAAAATGTTACCCTTACTACTTTTTAGTTTTTTGATTCTGAAGTCACAAAATGAAACTTTATCTTTGATCAGATATTATGAAATTTATATTTCTGGATTTAAGTAAAACCAGGCTAAAAGAGATTCTCTGATCAAAAAATTCATCCTTAGAGTGGCACTAGGAGCTGAAAACCAAAAACCTCCAAAATACTTGCCATCCTGATGGCAAGCCAAAGGAATCATACCCATATGTGAAATGCAATTATATCAGTTTGAGCAATTTTATCTGCAAAAACAGAGAAGTCAGCTCAAATGAAATACCACACAATGTTTTACAAGGGTGCTAGAACTTAGTAGTTATTATTCTTTTTATCTAGTGAGAAAGCAAATATATTGCTTTGAAATCCATTGTTACAGAATACATTATGGAACAATAAACCTCATATAAGTGCTATAACATGCTATTAAGGCTTTGATACTCAAATGCAGTAAGGTAATTTTTTTTTTTATGCTCTGTTTTCATTTTTATGCTCTAAGTCCCAAAGTTTAGACAAATCCAAATCTTACCAGATAAAGTATCATGGCATTATCTGGAATCTTTGGGATGAATTATTAAATAAAGTTGCTTTATTTACTTTTTTTGCTGTTACTTTTCCTTAGTGAGGGTCCCTCTTGCAATGTGAGTAAATCAATAGGCTTTTGCAACTTAAAATCACTAAAATCCAAGTAGAAATATACAGCATAGCTATGTTTAAATATAACAGTTACCATTGTGTTTGCAAAGCCTCTGATAGCTAGAGCCCATAGTATAATTGTTTGCAAAACTGCTTAAATTTCAAAGGTATGAACATTTTCTTTTTAGTTTTCCCCTCAACTTACTCTGAAGAATTCTTTTGTTGACCCTGAGTCCAGTGTTCCGTAGGCAATTTCTGTTTGTTTGGCCAAATCTTCTGCACTTTCTATAGGGGAGACCATTCTCTCAACCGTCAGGAAAGCAGCAAGGTTAGCAGTATAAGATGATATAATGATGAGTGTAAAGAACCACCAAACACCTCCAACAATTCGTCCTGAGAGCGATCTAAACATGGATAAGATAATGTACATTTTCCTTTCTATAATCAACATAAAGAAAAGAAATAACATTGTGTATGTTTAAAAATAATTGCAAGTGTCATTTTATGTTCTGAATAGTCTACTCAAGAGTGATTCTAGTATTTTTGTATCGTTTGATATCTTTCATGCTATACTGAATGTATAAATGCCATTTTAAAAATACTTTTCCTTTTAATTGTTTACGGGAGGAACACTTGCTTAAATTCATTGACTCCCCTCTTACACTTCAGTGTCTCTGAAATTAGGATGCAGCCTATGTTTGACAAGATAAAACACAGTATCACAGTTTGATTGGCAGCACTATTATAAAATAGCAATACATCTTAACAATGGGTAAGCTCTTAGATTTTGATACAAAGTGGTAGATGCTTTTGTGAGAAAACTTGTTTTTACCTTCAGTCAGAGGTATGCAAGGATAGACAGGACATATGCCAAGGTGGGGCTTGACCGGAAAAATACCTAGGATTGGTCTCCAAGGAACCATAGTTGAGAACACTTTGTTTGTTTGTTGGATAAGAATATTATATTTCTTTTCTGAGTGGAGGATGAGCTATGTCTTAAAGTGCTTTCCACACTGGTATAAAAATGTTCTCTTTGCCACTGCCCACATGAGGCCAAAGCATGTGGCTTGTCAGTGTGCAGTATAACAGCACTGAAAACTGATGCTAGAGCTCAAAAAATGTTTTCTCTCACCCTTTCTCTGGCTATCAAGGATGTGTGAATGAGTAGAGAAAAAGTGACAATGAAATGAATAAAAAATTCAGAGCATAGTCATAATTGATTTCATCCAATAGGACCATCAGACTACCTAAAATTCCTGTTAGAATTATTTTAAAATATTTTCTTAATATTTTCCATGGCATTTCTAGCTCAAAATGCTCCCTTCTTAATGTTACTATATAAGTGGCACCTATTGGTTTTAACTTAGCATTTACTTAATCCTGATTTTTAAAGCCATAAAATTATTACTTGATTTGTTTTGATTTCTTTTCATTAATTGAAGATTATTTATTCAAATTCCTATGCTGGAATTTATGCACATTTATAGTGTTCCAGTAGTCATGTATGGATGTGAGAGTTGGACTGTGAAGAAAGCTGAGTGCTGAAGAATTGATGCTTTTGAACTGTGCTGTTGGAGAAGATGCTTGAGTATCCCTTGGACTGCAAAGAAATCCAACCAGTCCATTCTAAAGGAGATCAGTCCTGGGTGTTCTTTGGAAGGACTGATGCTAAACCTGAAACTGCAGTACTTTGGCCACCTCATGCGAAGAGCTGACTCATTGGAAAAGACTCTGATGCTGGGAGGGATTGGGGGCAGGAGGAGAAGGGGACAACAGAGGATGAGATGGCTAGATGGCATCACCGACTTGATGGACTCGAGTTTGAGTGAACTTGGGAGTTGGTGATGGACAGGGAGGCCTGGTGTGCTGCAATTCATGGGGTCACAAAGAGTTGGACACGACTGAGTGACTGAACTGAACTGAACTGGGTCATAAGGAATACAAAGTGCATTGTTGCTAGAATGTCTCTTTTTAAGAAAGATTTCTTAAAATGATACACATATATGTGATGCTAATATGTCACTGTTTAAGTTTAATTCTTAGCTTCTCTTGCCTTCACCTACTTTTCTCAGAGAAATTTGATATTTTTCTTGTAGCAGTAGGTTGGCTGTATTTTTGGCAAACTTAACTAAACTATGTCTTAACTGACAAGAGCTATGACTCCACAGATAAAACATATATAGTATTTACATTTCTGACTCTGTATACTGCTTAGCTTATGATTGTTCAGGAAAAAGTATATCTGGAACCTACTATGTTGACTTAGGTTTTAGGTGATTTCATGGCAGAAATTTCCATTAAGCTACACAGGATTTAAGTTGAATTCAAAATTAATTCTGAAATATGAACAACAATGACAAAAACATTTGATTTTGTAAAGGAAATAACATGAAAATAAATTTATTTTCTTAAGAATTTAGGTTTAGTTTCCACCTGTCAAGTCACCATAGGAAATATTAATACTAAATGATTTTTGAGAGTTCTGATGGGTTCCATATGTTCCTTTTCCAGTGGGAAATTAACCTTTATGAAGCATCCATACTTTGTGCTAATCTGGAAAAATTGGTTATGAGTGTATTTAGATTAATTTGGGGAGTAAAAAGTCTTTCTCTGTTTTAGGTAATGCTCTGCCTCTAGAATAAGAACATATAGAGAGAAGTTATGCACAATATTTAGAATTACTAGGGAGTTGGTGAAGAACTTAAGGGCTTTGAAACTAACCTGGGTGAAATGTCACATCCTTGCTGCATAAAAGCACCCAGGGAAAACCAGAGGCTGTTAAAGATGCCAAACTCGTTGGGAGGCTGGTCGCTGGGTCCTTCCTTCCCATCTTCCGGCTCTTCTGTGTGCCACTCGTATGGACTAAACCTGCTAACCAGGAACAAGACCACGCTGACACCGATGTAGGCAAAGACTATGCACATCCAAATCTCATAGGCCAGAGGATCCAAGAAGGAAAACACTCCTGGTTTAGATTTCTGAGGCTTTTTGATCATAATAGATATGCCCAAACTCATGAAGGGCTTAGAGAAGTCAATGACCTCCTCTCGGACCAAAGTGATTGTCAGAGGGGCAATAGCAATCTCTGCTTTCTATAAAAGAAAAGACACATGAAAAAAATGTGGGTTAATAGATTCCATGAACCATTTAGTACCGGATTGATTCACTCAGATTTTAACCTGTTAGTATTTATTCTAAACTTTTTGGGAATACCTACAATAAATAAGGCCAGTGACAAAGATGAACAGATTTTTTTTTCATAAGATATTATGTCACTTTAATTGCAAATATATTTTTATTTGTGCTAGTAATTAGATAAGAGGGAGAGAAAAAGAGAAAGAGTAGGCATAGCAAAAATAGCTTAAACTCAAATAACTGCATTAGTCTTTAAGGGTCTGACATAGTGCAGAGGAGGACACGTGAAAGTTTTCCCATATAGCTGAATTTATGAATTTCTTAGCTAGAATTGCTGATATTTGGCAGTCTTTTCTATTTGGAATGTTGTCACTAATTCATTACTTGGCCATTCCTTAAAATTTGAATTGCAAATTTCAAATAGCCTTTTCTTATTTCTTTCTAGTTATGAGAAAACCTAGCATGAAGCTTGTGTTTGTAAAATAGAAGAAACCTGTCATTTGACAACATTTTTCAACACAGAATATGAACAAAAATCTGGAAATTGGCATTTATTTCTTCCTATTCACATACTTTGATTTCTACTTTTAATTTCTAAAAAAAATTTTGGAAATGGTACATTCAATTCTTATAAATTTTATTAATAAGATACCAGCTTCCATTTTTATGTTGTGATTCTGAGAAACTTTTCTGAATCAGTTTCCATATCTCCAAAATTAAGACATTTTTTTCTTGTTTGCCTCATTACATTATTGTGATTATTAAACAAATATTAATAAAACAATAAAACATTTACTGAACAGTTACTGAGAGATTTTATATCTATGCAGATTTAACTGTTTTGAATGGCTTCTCACTTAACCATTGTAAACAGATAAAAAATGTTATGCTTATCATTGTTTTACAGATGGTTGAGACTGAGACTCAAATTAGTTTTACACATCATAGAAGCTCTGCAATTTGAGATTGTATTTCTGTTAAATCATGTCATCACTAAAATGAAATGAAATGAAATATGGTGAAAAAACTGTAAATTGTTACATGATCTACAAATGAGAAAAGTTTTTTGATTATTTATTTTAGAAGGAAAATATTTGGTATTAAAATGGAATCTGAAACACAAACATATATGTTCTTACATAGTAGCTACCACTTTTATATTCACTCTATATATCTTTAGGCCCCTGGATTGATATGATGGCCAGCAGCTTGGTACAAAGGCAACTGGAGGGTTAGAATGGGAAATGTACTTTTGTTGTCATGCTTTCCACTGAGTGTCTGAAAAGTAATTGCATATGCTTTCAGTGGGAATAAATTTAGTTCATATCAAAAATGGCTATATATCATACACAAGTCAGAATCATTTTTGAGAGGTTATTACTTCCCCAAAGTTATTATTATTTGTTTAATTTTCATTACACAGTGATATATGAAGTAGATATAAAATATAAAAAGAAACAGAAAATTAAGAAAAGTTACCTTCATTTCCTTCATTAGTCTTATTTTTTAAATATGCCCTATCAGAAATTATTTTATGAATATTATTTCTTATTTTAAAATTGGATAATATAGAACATGATATTTTATAATTCCTTTTCTCAAGAGAATATGATGAGGTATTTCAACATTATTTCAACATATATAGTAAAAATAAGTCTAAATGATTGGAAATATTTTATCATGCTAACGTATCAAAATTTACTCATTCAATTTATTTTGGGGGGATATCTGTATTGTTCCCAGGTTTACACAATTTATAACAATGGTGATATAAACAACTCTGAAGACAAATCCTCACATATATCTTTGTTATTTAATGCTCATTACATATTTCGCCCAATTTTTCTCCCTAAAGATCATGCAAATTTGTATTGTTATCAGCACTGTGTGAAAGCACCTTTAGCTTTGAACCCTGGATATTCCCTGTGTATTTCTAGGGGATTTTTTCATTTATTCCCATTTATTTTCACCAATTTGCTAATTTCATTGTACTTACTTGAATTTGTAAAATTTTTGTAAAACAGACAATTTTACTCCTTTTATATATTACTTGCCATAATCTTCCCCGCTTCCATAGGGGCTATTCTTTTTTTGCTCACTAATTTATGTGTTTAAAATATTTTAAAATATTATTTTCAATATATATAGTTTAAATATTCTTCTAGTCATCGTTTTAATTACATTACTTTGTTTGTGATACTTTATTTTAGTATACATGTTTTAAAATTTTGTTGTAGCCATATAAAATTATATTTTTGTATTTTCAGCATTTGGTTTCATGCTTAGAAAAGTCCTTCTCATAGTGTTTGATCAACCTCAATATATACTTTATTCTAGTACCTATAATCCCTCTATAATTTATCTAGTATATTACATGATAATATATTACAAAATTGTCCCACTTTACCAGTAGGGATAAATGGATAATGCTTCCTTTCTCTGATGTGAAATACCACCTTTCAAATACTACACTGTTGTGTGTAGTATCTTCTGAAATTTTTCACTTATACAAGTGACCGTTGATGAGAGTGAACACTCTAAAGGTAGAGAAGCATGAGTAGAAATAAAGGAGTCTCCAGCACATAGAACTAGGTGCAATGGAAAGCAAACGTTAGATAACAGTGGTGACGGCAATGCTCAATAAGGACACACTTGAAATTCTGAAAGAGGCCGGGGAACAGAAGATATATCTGAGTTTTCTCTGCTAACTTTGGAGATGCTGCATTTGTCTTGTTCCATTAGCTCTCAGTGATTCCCGAAATTGTGAAAAATGTCTCTTGTAAAAGCTTGATAATATTTGGATTCTCAATGACTTCTGGAGTGAGGCTGATGAACAAGCATTTTAACACATACCACAAGTAATTCTAGTGTTGGCAGGACATGGAATTTGCTCTGAGAAAAATGTCTTTGGTTAAAATATACATACAGAAGTACAGAAAGGCACAGAAAAGGCCCTGGAGCAGTATACCACAGAAGATCCTATGAGGAATTTGTTGCAATGTGAAGTAGTGACAGGAAGAAAGAACCTGAAAGTGTAAGGGAGGTTTCGAGCCTCGGGGTAACTACTTGGTGGTGTGCTGAGATAACATCTAAGTGTCTGGCAGATAATCTATTCCTAACAATTACAGTAACAAGGTTTGCAAAGGATAAAGTTAAAAAAAAATAAATAAACGCACTCAAAGTTAATCATCTTGCTGGCTTTGTTGAGCAGAAGAATATATACAGAGTTTTACTTAGGGCTTGTAAACTGAGAATTCATGTGTGCATTAGCAGTAAGAAAGGAAAAAAAAAAAAAAGTAGTTGAGAGGCAAGTAAAGGCTTTGCAGACACCAGAATGGAAAATATCAAATCTGTGGAAAGTATATGAGACATGAACAAAGATTCTTTTTGGGAAAAAATTGGACAACTCAAGTGGCAAAGATCAGATTATTTAAATCCTTGCAAACTGGCTGAGGAATCAATAAAGAGTAATAACCATTAT
Source organism: Ovis canadensis (assembly GCF_042477335.2). Taxonomy (NCBI): domain Eukaryota; kingdom Metazoa; phylum Chordata; class Mammalia; order Artiodactyla; family Bovidae; genus Ovis; species Ovis canadensis. The sequence goes on from NC_091259.1 coordinate 9,524,341, forward strand.
GTTATCTTCTCTCTCTGAGAACAGCCTGGCTTTGTGACTTTCTGTGCCATGTGACACATGTACTAGCGATACAGTTTTGTTGTTTTTAATTATACTACTCCCTTCATATCACTTGTTTTCACTATTTAAACAATATTCTCCCAATAAAACATCATCAAGAACACTTGCAAAAGAGTGAGCCTGGGTTACCAACTTGCTAAGGACTCCAGAGGAGAGAGATGTAACAATTGTAGAAAATAACTGATTAGTTATCTGGTCCGAAATTAACTGACAATTCAAGAATGCGTTTTTTGGGATGAAATACTCAATAGTGTTTCTGAAGGTAAATGAATTATTGTAGTTCTAGGCACTAGGTTAGTGTTCACATTTAAAATCTTAAAGTTTAATACATTACCAACAAACACATGCTTTAAGAACTCTTTTTCTTTGAGAATTAAATCTCAATATCAAACTGTTGATGAGCCCAGTAGTAAAATACTTTTTGATTTTTTAAGACTGAAAATTTTGTTTTCCTCATTTAGGGCATCTAATTAGTCAGCAGTTCTTTCAAATGAATATAAAGCTAATGAATTGCTTTTTAATGCCAAATAATTTCCTCTTACTGTTATACCTGTTCTGTGCAGAGAATGTTCATTTTTTCATGGTCTGAAAGCAGGGTGTAGAAATGCAAAAGTATTGAACTGCAGTTCTGGCTCAAAAGTGAGCCCCTCTAGATACTTCAGTTATGTTCTAACTGGAGTGGGTTGCCTTGCCCTTCTCCAGGGGATCTTCCTGGCCCATGGATCAAACCCAAGCTCCGCGCACTGTGGGCAGATTCTTTATCACTTGAGCTACCTGGGAAGCCCAATGTTCCAACTTGTTCTACCTTTATTCTTTCCTGGGGAAGGATTACTGTTGAGCAATTCTTAATTTTTAAAGGGAGTCTTGGAGAATTAATCAGACAGAATGTGTTTTGAACATGAAATTTGTGAAATGTAAATTGGCTTATAGGAAATTTCAGAATACATTTCAAGTGTATATGACTTGTATTGGTTACTTGATGAATAGAACTCACTGTGGGCTCTAGGTTTGATTTTGGGACTTTGGAAACATACCGTCACTGGCAGTTGATAAATACTGGCTTGATTTTAACACTGCAATGTTAGCTGAAGAGACCCAATCTTGTTCTACTTCAGGCAGGAATGGCTACACTGAATTTGCCCTTGATTTTGAATATGTATGACTTCCCTGGTGGCTCAGATGGTAAAATGTCTGCCTACAATGCGGGAGACCCAGGTTCAATCCCTGGGTTGGGAAGATCCTCTGGAGAAGGAAATGGCAACCCACTCCAGTACTTTTGCCTGGAAAATCCCATGGATGGATAAGTGTGGTAGGCTACAGTTCATGGGGTCACAAAGATTTAGACACGACTAAGTGACTTCACTTTCACTTTGAATACGTACACTAAAAATCTGGTGAACTCAAAGGGAAGGGCATGACATGGTTTCATGTGAGGCCCACTATGGAATAAATTATCGCTTTTGTGTTTACTATGTTGGAAAAAATGATGTCATTGCATGTAAGTTTAAATTTATTGTGTTCAGCAGAGTTGTAAGAATTTCGCATTATTGATGAGTCTTTCATATATGCTAGCTAGTTTGCTGATTGCTTCACTAATAATTTAAAAGATATTTGCTTATAAATAGAACCAATAGAAATATAAATAATTAGCTAAAAAAAGGCTCAACTTTATGCTGTTAAAGGAAATCTGCTCCTACAATTATCAAGTAACAGATAAGTAATGGACTGTTTTGTAGCTCTCAAAACATGTCTCTGGTATAGCAGCATCAAGCTTAAGAGAACAATCATCATAGATATTGAAGTTAGTGGGGTTTTTTTTTGTTTTTTAAATAGAATATTATATTCTGGGTTTTTATCTTTTTGAAGTTATCAAGTATTAGTTTCCCTAATTGTTAGGAAATTACACTACTAATGAAATAGAGACATATTTGACATCATATATGCTTCTTTGAATGTAATTGCAAATTAAAAAGAACAACAACAACAATAAACATTTAACAATTGATATGTGCCCAAGTGAAAAAAACTTTCAGGTTTATGTAAGTAAATTTTCTAACAGATTGATTTGCTTACCCCATAAACAAGTTCTCCTACCATCCCATTCCAGATTTTTGTGTCTGCATCCCTCGCTCCATATTTTCCATCAGGGACAATGGCAATTTTATACTTGATACCAATATGTTTTGCAATTTCAGATGCCAAATCTACACAGTATCCTTCATACTTGTCATTTCCTTCAAACATTTCATGATTTTTCTTGTACATAACATATGGGGATTCCTATAATGAGAGAAGTAGAACTGTAAAGGAGAAATTATGAAACATTAAAAATTCTATGCAACTTTCACTTTCCCAACTTAACTAATGGTTTTGTGTGGCAAGAAATTGATAATAAAACAGATGAATATATAACTATGCTTAGAAGTATATTAAGTTGCTTTATAGACTTTGTTTTTATACTAAAAATAGAATCTTTAAAATAAAATAAATTTCTTTTGAGTGATTATTACATACTTAGCACTGTGACTGTGATAGGAAAAATATATGTTAATAATTGACTAGAGAAGCATAAATTATCATCTATGTCAATGGGATTACCACTTTCAAAGTATCTCATGACCTGAAGACTACTTAGGAATCAACTTTGTGCAATAAAAGACTTATTTAAAGTCATAGGTCTCTGTATTCTGCATCTTGTTTACATTCAACTGTGACTTCCTTCAGGAAAAGAGCCATATTATTTTTCTTTGCTCTCTGGGATTTAGCAAGATGCCTTGGTCAGAGCAGGTATTTAGCAAGTGCAAAGAAGAAACAAATTAGCAGTCCTTAACATTTTACATACTAATTTGTATTAAATTGGTTTTCCTAAAATTGTCCTGTATTTTGGCTTTAATTAAGGTTGTGATCCAATAATTTTTATTCTATTATAAAAATATGTTCCCAATGGAAGCTAATAATTTTTCCTAATTGTGAAAATCATAACTATTCAAGTAATAGTTCTAGTAATATTCTCATTTAGTTTTTGAAGCAATAAGATGAAATAGGATGAAGAATTATTGTGAAATGAAAAGATTATTGCTAATTCATAATAACTGAACAGTTTTTGGTACGTACACACACACACACACACACGCACACATCCCTAAACCAAACCATTTAAAGTCTGTGAAACTAAATAGACATTAGCAGAAAAGCACTTGATTTTATAAATAAAACCTAACGCCACCAACTAAAAGACAGGCTCAGTGAGCATGCAGTACATACAGAACTCCAGGCCACATTTCAGATTTCTTAATCATTTGCAGACAAGGAATGACCACTTTTGACTACAATGTTATTGAAGTCACGATATATATTTTATAAAATAGCACTGTGATATTAATTTAGTAACTTTAATATGTATCTTTTCTTTTCTCCCAGCAAATCTGTAGTTTGGAAAATTGAACTTGTTCTTAAAACTCATTAGAAGATGATTTACTTTGCATTACATGACAGTCTACACTAATTCTGATTTTGTTTTAAAATACTTTGTAACTATAGAAACTATTTCAAAAAGCAATAGAAGTGTAAATTATATAATATGTGATTTTCTCATAGAAATGCCCTAAATAACTCTATTGTGGGCAATTGTTTAGGATTTGATCTTGTATTATTTTCTTAAATCCTGCTTTAGGTAGACATGGTCAAAAGAACCAGAAGTCTCTCACTTCTTCCTTCAATTTGATGGATATTCTAACACTGGACTTGGTTAAGAAATTTCTCCACCTACAAAATAAAGGCAGCTAATTATCTCTTTAGATAGAAGAAAATTATTTGTTAGCTTAAAGAAAACATTCTCCAGATATAAATCATTTTGCAAAATATGAATGTGGTTATAAAAATTGTAAGTTGTTGCAAGATTGTTAATTTCTAAGATATGTTATGGAATATTACTTAAAATGAACAAATACTTTCATTTTGTCTCTTTTCTTCTTGCGATAGTTAGTTAAAATATGGAAGAATATGTATAAACAAACACAAATTGCATATTTTCACAATCCTTAACATTCTAATTGAAATGATTGTTAATGTTACAAATGAGAGGTTTTCAAAACGAGTACCGCTAAAGATCACACTTGCTACTAAGGTTGATAAATTCTAAAGAGTCTGAAATACGTGAACACATGAATTTTAGCCCTCAAATGTGTATTAGCTTGTGTACAGAAGTCTCTTTAGCTAGTATTATCATCTAACTTGCAAAATCCCCTCTACATTATATAGTGAATAATTTGTTTCATTAAAAGCTACATTTTCAATGTTTAGTCAAATATTTGATAAATACCTGCTGTGTGCCAGGCAGCTTGCTGGGAACTAGGGGTATAAAAATAAATTATATATGCTCCTCATTCTCTTACGATTATGATTAAATTCTTTGTAATAAAGGTACAGCAGTGAGAATGGTGGGAGACCACCATACATAATAAAATATATAGTAAAAAATAATACAAGCCCTCAGTTATTTAGTGCTTGCTCTGCGTCAAGTACAAAGTTATTTAACTGTTATTTAATGGTATCTTTTTATTTATTTTTCACACTGCCATTTTGAGACAGGCATTTCCCATTTTGTAGATGGAAAATTTAAGCTTAAAGACTTTCAACATACTGTTCAATTTCACAGAACTAGCAGGAGTGGAAATTGAACCCATAATGTGAAATGTCTGGACATTGTTGAAGCTACTGTAGCATCTGTCAAAATATATGCAACTATTTGAGATTTCATGTGATTTAACAAGAGAGAAGACAAGATTAAACATATGAATTTCTGTATTTTTAGTGAATGAAAGTTTTGAAAAAACAATGAATTAATACCTTTCCGCATTTCCTCATAGTGTCTGGTACTCAATAAATATAAAGATTTCCTGGTCTATCAATGCTTCCTAAATAAGAATATCATGGCAAGGTATTTACATTAGAACTTCTGGTTCAGAGGTTCAAAAGGAAAGTAAATATCAGTGAGGTCCAGATCATCTCTTTTGAAACAGGCTTGTTTCAAAATACACTAAATACAAATTTATTTAGTGTTTTTGATATTTTTCACTTTCTTTTTTGGATAGCAGCACCCATCAGATTTTTGTTTTCCTAACAAACAAAACTGAAAATATTTATTAGAAGTTTGTTGCTGTTCAGTCACTAAGTCATGTCTGACTCTTAGGGGCATGAATAATTGTTGAGATTCAAATATTGGTGCATGCAAATTAAGAGAAATAAGATAATCACACTCAGGAAGATGGAAGAACGAAAGGAGAGAACAGCTAGGCATTTCTTGAACAAGATCTCTCATAACTGCTCAGCTCTTTCCAGTTTCTTTGAATCTGTCTCATTTCTCTTTTGTTTCATGTTAAATCCAAATTAGCAGAAAATCCTCAACATGCTCTCAATCTTTTCTTTTGTCCCATCTCAAACCTGATAATTTATGTATAAGTAGCCCTTCAAACACTGCATACTTGAGGAGACTCAATATAAAGTTATGCTGAAGAAAATACCAAGTCTTCTCAGAATAGTAAAAAATGAGTTATAGTCAATCATTAAAGGGTGTTTGTGGACCATCTTTGATAAGCAACCTTCTGGAGCCCCAGGTTCTCAATTGTGGATTAAAATGGAAGACTATAACCGACCATCTTTGTTATCAATTGCTGTGTTCTGTGGGACAACAATTCCTTAAAAAAGTTATTTGAAATGCATTACTTCTTAGTGATTATGAGTTTATTAGTACAATTTCCATATGCATAGCATTCTACATCTGCTCTGCTATTTCAGGAAAGAAATTAATCTCTATTTAAAGCTATGGCATTAGGGTTTGCTTATGAAAATGCCTATATAAATGAATTAAGATGATTTTCAATAAATAAAGTATCATTTTCCTACTGAGAAAACTTGTTTGGAATATTTGTCTTGCTATTTAGCAAAAATAAAACTGTCAAAGTATAAGATTTTCTAAACATCACAAATATAATCATTGAAACCACTAGTTGAAACAGGTAAAATAATAAAATCAGTAATATCAAAAGTTATTTGCTATGTGGATATTTGCTTTTATCCAAAGAATCTTAATGTAGATAATTTATCCTATGTGTAAAATTCTTAAAAGTGAATATTAAAATGCTATTATTCAATTCATAAGAAATCAGTAAATTTAATACTGGTGTAATTTTAAGTTTATTGGAAATAACATTTAAAAGCATTGAGTTATAAACTCATTGGAAGCAGATGCATGTATTGGGAAGATTAATATTTTGTATAAGAAAGAAAATAAAAAAATCTGTATACTGTATTGATGATTTTCTTTCTGGCTTACTTCACTCTGTATAATAGGCTCCAGTTTTATCCATCTCATTAGAACTGATTCAGATGTATTCTTTTTAATGACTCAGTAATACTCCATTGTGTATATATACCACAGCCCACCAAAAGCTCAGCAAGTCATTTTGTGGTTATCAATACACTCATTCTAAACTTTTTAAAACAATCTGTATAGATATTTATATCTATGTATAAATATGCACTTGTATATTGTATATACATATGTATCTATGTGCAGTGCATTTACAAAATTCCACATAATTATCAAACAACTCATACAAAGAATAAAAAATATTCCTGGAAGGACTGTTATAAGTAAAATTGTTTTAAGGCTTATAAAGTAATTATGATACTGCAGTGAATAAATTTGGATTTTGTGGAAAAATTTCCAAAAGGATTGTTGAGTTCATGAGATGATAAGAAATGCATTCTTAGTTTAGTAATAGTTACAAGTTTCATTTACTTTCAGTGAAAGATTTGGGGAAAAATGAGATTGTCTGAAATTTAATTGTATCTCTCCTTTTTCCAGAGAGCTCAGCAAAAGAAAGTAGTGAAATTATAGAGGAAACCACCACCCCAATGTCTACTGCAAACCACTTTTCCCTCAATTGCTACATTTACCTAAACCACGTGGCACAGATTTGGCTTCCTTAGGTTGTTTATTTTAAATGCAAAATGTTAAATTAACATGGTCACAGTCTCATAAATTTTACAAATGTTATAAAAGTTTTAGTCACTAAGACTTAAAGAGAAAAAATGTTGAGCATCTGAATCCAAAACTTTAGATCTTTCAATTTTGTAGTCATGATTCTTATGCGATGATAGTGTAAACTTACTTTTATTTAGATTCTTTAAAGTTATATTCAGTACGACTATATTCAGGAAGAATAAATTAGTCATTAAAATGAAGACATAAAACAAATAGATTTCAGCAATGCAAAAGCTAAAGACACATTTTATTGAAAAATCGTATCTACTATACTTATGTTTCTTGTCTACTTTCTCTCATTAGAATTAAAATTCAACTGAAAGTGCAGGATTTTGGTTTGTTTTCTTGTCTAACATATCTCAGGCTTATAACTGTGCCTAGCAAATAGCAGACGCTTAATAAATATTTTTGAATGAATAAATAAATTTCTCAATCAACTTTATTCAACAATACCATATACTATTACAGTGTACCAACATGTAAATAACAACAAACACGAAGGAAAGACAAATGGTAGAACAGCAAAGTCATAACAATTTTGATCAAAATGAATGAGTTTCAGTGTCACAACAGCCTTCTTTTTATGTCTAGATATCTGTCTTGCACATAGTTTAACGTCTAACCAATTCCATTCCTGTTGAAAGTTTTCAACTTAATCTGAGGGATTATAATACACCAGTGTCAATATCTCATTCATCTACAAAAAAGCACATTTCTTTCAAGATGAAAGAGATGATGGAGATGTCATAGGTCCTGGGATAATATCAACAAAAGCAAATACAAGGAACACTTTCGGCGAAAGGATGCTAGCATATTTGTTTTTGATTTATTGAAGTTGCAAAGATCATAGGTATTATTTATATAAAGATTACATTTTTATACAAAAGACAGATACTAGTACTGCACTATTTTCATTGCAAAAATATTGGTGACATCACTGTCAAAAAGAAAAGATAATTGTACAGAATAGTCTTTATATATATAGGAAACAATTGGATTTTTCAATCATTTTTACTCATTTTTTGACAGCATGCTTTCTGAAAAATAACCATGCTTGCAAAACTAATTCAATATTATGGCCTGATGAATTGTATCTCCACCCCCTTTAATAACAGAATTTACATTATCCCTATAATGAACACTAAAACACCTTATTTCATGTAGAACAGGCAAAATTTCAAAAAAAAAAAATTAAAGAAAGCAACTATGTGTATCCAGAAAAGAAGGATGCAAATTCATAGATATTTACATTTAGAAAATCTACTCTTGGAATTAGAAGTGATAGAATTCCATCATTTATGTACAATGACCTCATTTCAAGATATGGGAATTGATATGTCAGAATTAAGTATTATTTTTCAACATTTAGTTTCTTGAAAAAGATGAGGATTAATTCTTCTTTGTTCTAGTATCTCAGGAAAGTCACAGAACTTAAAAATAAATGTTTTTTTTTTTTTTTTTCTGGTAGTCCAGAGTTGATCATCCAAGAAGAATGAACAATTAGCTTAAATTTACTACACAGAAGAACAAGACTTGAGCTTTAGTTAGGAATAGTCGAACAACGTGGAGCTCATTTCTTTCTTGATCAATTTCTTAAAATAGGATTCTTCATCAGAGGCTGAAAAGAGGAGGACTGTACTGAAGTATGACTTTCCATTACTGTGTCTTTTTTAGGAACATATATATGTATATATACATATATATATATATATATATATTTAAGTCCCATGCATTACACAATTAAGTTAGAAGATATATATTTTTCATTCATACACAAAAACTCCTGTTGGTTGGTTTAAATTCTAAAATTATAAACTTCCAATTAAGGCTTGACAAATTAACATTAAGTTGCTAGCTGGTAGCGCAACATTGATAAAATTAATTGCAACATGTGAAAGCTTTTCTCTGGCATTTTCATGCTTTGACCTCAATGTCAAAATGTTGGAAATAACTTGACATTACTAAAAACATAAAGTTAAAATTACATAAGCTAAAAATTAAATTACAGAAAATAGTTTATCTTCATTTAGAGTAAGGGCTTTATAAAAGTTAAAAATGTGTCCTGCTAAATGAGACAGTGAGCTGAGGATATGTAACTTAAAATTAGATAGAAACAGTTACCAATTGTTGATCTTCTTTGACTAGCATTGACTCTAAAGAGTATGTTTGAATTTAGAAGAGAAAAATATGAGATACACTATTTAAAAGATAATTTCATGAAAATCTCTTTCAAAAAGCAGACTTAAGATTTAGAGTATTTTTCATTTTATAGTGTGACCGAATGAAGATCATATTTTTATTAATTTAGGAGAATTTCAAAAAATTTTAATACATTTTCCCCCCCACTGGTCAATGAGAAAAATAATCGGTACAAAAACTCCTTTGTGAAGTAAATATAAAACAAAATTTATTTTTAAAGCATACAGTTGTGTAAAACATGCTCATTAAAATCTTAACATTCATATCTCTATTATAAAGACAATGCAAATCATTATTAAATTAATAAAGTACCTGAAAATTATAATGTTCAACACTATTAGCTATATTACATTGAAGTTTTAAAAACAGTAACAATATACGATGTTTACTACTGGGTATTTCATGTGATTAGCTGTTGATCTTGTTCATGTTCATTCTTTTGTCCTTTGAAATCTTAGCATTTGATTCATTTCCAATGAAAGAGTTTCAGTTTTTAACATCTGAGCATTTTTCCAAGAACAATAATGTAACAAAAGATAATACAAATAAAAGTACTGAAATCAGTTCAGGACAAACTTATTCAAAGCCTCAATAGACTTTTGTTGATCAGAACACCAATGCCACCATCACTAAGATGCAGCCTTCACATAGCTGGGAATTAAAATTGCCTGTGGGCAAAACGAAACATCATAAAACACAGACCAAAACTTACCATAATAGTGGTTACAACAACTGTTCTGTTTTCAATAGCTGCTGTGTCATTGCCAAGAGTAGGTACATCTTGAATCAAGACTAATTTGTCTATATCATTCCAGTACCCAACCTGTCAAGAGAGAAAAATCTTGAAAACACATTTTAGAAGAGTTTTCTCTAGTTCTTATTGGAACAATGAGAATTATTAACAAGAAAACAAAACAAATTTATGAAGCAAACACAAAAAATATGTTTGGAAGTTTTCTTAATTGATGATGAGCCAGTTTTTCTAATGTTAATGATACTACCTACTTACACATTTGCCAACTTTATAATTTATTAATACACTTGTGGACTAGCTAAGACATTGAGAATGAATGGGTTCAAAAAAGAATATAGATACAGATGGAATACCATTTTGTTCTGATGCTCTTGTAGTGAGATTGATTGGAAAATTCTATACTTAATTTACATGATTTTTATCAATAATGTTACAGATTTTACAGTAAAGAGAATAGATTTACACGGGGCACATGTACAGGATGTTTTTTAAAAATTTGATTTGTGTATTTTAAAGCAATATAGAAATAGTTTTTGGTTTCATATAACCTAGCCTCTAGATAAAGAATTATACCATTTCTAAAATGCTAAATATATAAAATGTTAACGATTACTTAATATTTTCACTTTTGAAAATTTAAATTTGTATTTTAAAAATTTCAAATCCTTATATTACTCATTTAGACTTGAAGCCAACTCTTTTCCATAAAATATGTTAAGTAATTAATTAAGCACTATACAAAGTAACAAACTAAAATGGGATTCTACTGGAAATTTAAGATTCTTTTCAGAATGCAGGCTACTTTACTGCTTGCTCTCTGACAGACACTGTAATCAATGCTTAAAAAAATGCATCTTAAAGTTTATACACACAGCAAATACAAAGGTAGGTGCAATTACAAGTCCATATACTTTACTCTTATGGTACTTATACTTTACTGTTATGCTACATACACCCAAATGAGTGTTCATTTAATGCTTGCCAAACTTCTTTCAAGGTAAGTGAAACCCAAGTAAGACGGTAGGCACTGAGAGAGGGGATCAGAAGCCAGACAGACTGAAACCACAATCACAGACAACTAGCCAATCTGATCACATGGACCTCAGCCTTGTCTAACTCAGAAAACTAAGCCATGCCATATGGGGCCACTCAAACTGGACAGGTCGCGGTGGAGAGGTCTGACAGAATGTGGTTCACTGGAGAAGGGCATGGCAAACCACTTCAGTATTCTTGCCTTGAGAACCCCATGAACAGTATGAAAAGGCAAAAAGATAGAACACTGAAATATGAACTCCCCAGGTAGGTAGGTGCCCAATATGCTACTGGAGATAAGTGGAGAAATAACTCCAGAAAGAATGAAGGGATGGAGCCAAAGCAAAAACAACACCCAGTCATGAATGGGACTGGTGATAGAAGCAAGGTTTGATGCTGTAAGAGCAATATTGCATAGGAACCTGGAATGTTAGGTCCATGAATCAAGGCAAATTGGTAGTGGTCAAACAGGAGATGACAAGAGTGAACATCAACATTCTAGGAATCAGAGAACTAAGACGGACTGGAATGGGTGAATTTAACTCAGATGATCATTATATCTACTACTGTGGGCAGGAATCCCTTAGAAGAAATGGAGTAGCCATCATTGTCAACAAAAGAGTTCAAAATGCAGTACGTGGATGCAATCTCAAAAACGACAGAATGATCTCTGTTCATTTCCAATGCAAACCACTCAATATCATGGTAATCCAAGTCCAGTAACACTGAAGAAGCTGAAGTTGAACAGTTTTATGAAGACCTACAAGACCTTCTAGAACTAACACCCAAAAAAGATGTCCTTCTCATTATAGGGGACTGGAATGCAAAAGTAGGAAGTTAAGAAACATCTGGAATAACAGGCAAATTTGGCCTTGAAGTATGAAATGAAGAGGGCAAAGGCTAATATAATTCTATCAAGAGAACTCACTAGTCATAGCAAATACCATCTTCCAACAACACAAGAGAAGAGTCTACATGTGGACATCACCAGATGGTCAACACCAAAATCAGATTGATTATATTGTTTGCAGATAAAGATGGAGAAGCTTTATACAGTCAGCAAAAACAAGGCTGGGAGGTGACTGTGGCTCGGATCATGAACTCCTTATTGCCAAATTCAGACTGAAATTGAAGAAAGTGGAGAAAACCACTAGACCATTCAAGTATGACCTAAATCAAATCCCTTATGACTATAGAGTAGAAGTGAGAAATAGATTTAAGGGACTAGATCTGATAGACAGAGTGCCTGAGGAACTGTGGATGGAGGTTCATGACATTATACAGGAGACAGGAATCAAGACCTTCTGCAAGGAAAATAAATGCAAAAAAGCGAAATGGCTGTATGAGGAGGCCTTACAAATAGCTGTGAAAACAAGAAAAGAAAAACGGAAAGGAGAAAAGGAAAGATATACTCATTTGAATGCAGAGTTCCAAAAAAATAGCAAGGAGAGATAAGAAAGCCTTCTTCAGTGATCAATGCAAAGAAATAGAGGAAAACAATAGAATGGGAAAGACTAGAGATCTCTTCAACAAAATTAGAGATACCAAGGGAACATTTCATGCAAAGATGGGCTCAATAAAGGACAGAAATGGTAAGGACCTAACAGAAGCAGAAGACATTAAGAAGAGGTGGCAAGAATACACAGAAGAACTGTACAAAAAAGATATTCTCAACCCAGATAAGGACGATGGTGTGATAATTCACCTAGAGACAAATATCCTTGAATGCGAACTCAAGTGGGCCTTAGGAAGCATCACTACGAACAAAGCTAGTGGAGGTGATGGAATTCCAGTTGAGCTGTTTCAAATCCTGAAAGATGATGCTCTGTAAGTGCTGCACTCAATATGCCAGCAAATTTGGAAAACTCAGCAGTGGCCACAGGACTGGAAAAGGTTAGTTTTCATTCCGATCTCAAAGAAAGGCGATGCCAAAGAATGCTCAAACTACTGCACAATTGCACTCGCTAGTAAAGTAATGCTTAAAATTCTCCAAGCTAGGCTTCAGCAATACGTGAACGGTGAACTTCCAGATGTTCAAGCTGGTTTTAGAAAAGGCAGAGGAACCAGAGATCAAATTGCCAACATCCGCTGGATCATTGAAAAAGCAAGAGAGTTCCAGAAAAACATCTATTTCTGCTTTATTGACTACACCAAAGCCTTTGACTGTGTGGATCACAACAAACTGTTGAAAATTCTGAAAGAGATGGGAATACCAGACCACCTGACCTCCCTCTTTAAAAATCTGTATGCAGGTCAGGAAGCAACAGTTAGAACTGGACGTGGAACAACAGACTGGTTCCAAATAGGAAAAGGAGTGGGTCAAGGCTGTATGTTGTCACCCTGCTTATTTAACTTGTATGCAGAGTACATCATGAGAAATTCTAGGCTGGATGAAGCACAAGCTGGAATCAGGATTGCCAGGAGAAATATCAATAACCTCAGATATGCAGATGACAACACCCTTATGGCAGACAGTGAAGAGGAACTAAAAAGCCTCTTGATGAAAGTGAAAGAGGAGAGTGAAAAAGTTGGCTTAAAGCTCAACTTTCAGAAAACGAAGATCATGGCATCCGGTCCCATCACTTCATGGCAAATAGACGGGGAAACAGTGGAAACAGTGGCTGACTTTATTTTTCTGAGCTACAAAATCACTGCAGATGGTGTTTGCAGCCATGAAATGCTAAGACGCTTACTCTTAGAAGGGAAGTTATGGCCAACCTAGACACCAACCTCTGCTAAAAAGCAGAGACGTTACTTTGCCAACAAAGGTCCGTCTAGTCAAGACTATGTATGGGTTTTCCAGTGGTCATGTATGGATGTGAGAGTTGGACTATAAAGAAAGCTGAGCGCTGAATAATTGATGTGTTTGAACTGTGGTGTTGGAGAAGACTCTCGAGAGTCCCTTTGACTGCAGGGAGATCCAACCAGTCCATCCTAAAGGAGATCAGTCCTGAGTGTTCATTGGAAGGACTGATGTTGAAAATGAAACTCCAGTACTTTGGCCACCTGATGTGAAGAACGACTCATTGGAAAAGACCCTTATGCTGGGAAAGATTGAGGGCAGGAGGAGAAGGGGATGACAGAGTATGCGATGGTTGGGTGGCATCACCAACTCGATGGACATAGGTTTGGGTGAACTCCAGGAGTTGGTGATGGACAGGAAGCCTGGCGTGCTCCAGTTCACGGGGTCATAAAGAATCAGACTAGACTGAGCCACTGAACTAAACTGAACTGAAACTTCTTTCTTGGATTTCCAGATGCAGTTGATAAAACTCATGTTTTCAATGAAATGTATGCAATTGATCACAGGGAAGCCTGGTTTTCTCCAGTCCATGGAGTCACAAAGAGTCAGATACAATTGAGAGACTAACAGCAACAACAAATTGCTTACTGGTCTGTATTCACTGTTTGTTCTAATATGTTTTGAAAGTCTTGTTTCCTTCAAGTTTTTACTGTCATATTAGTATTTGTGAACATATTAAAATAAAATAAGCATTAGCATATAAAAAGAAACTATATTATTTATAAATATTGCATGAATGCTGCTGCTGCTGCTAAAGTCGCTTCAGTCGTGTCCGACTCTGTGCGACCCCATAGACAGCAGCCCACCAGGCTCCCCCGTCCCTGGGATAATTAACAGAATATAGAAAAAATGTTTTTTTAAATATGTTTTGCCACATTGCTTAGTTTGATCCAAAATTATGAGTATAATTCAGCAGTTATTTTTAATTGCCCATATGAATTTGAAATTGAAAATGAAAGTTGCTCTGTTGTGTCTGACCCTTTGCACCCCAGGGCAGAATTCTCTAGGCCAGATTACTGGAGTGGGTAGCCTTTCCCTTTTCCAGGGGTCTTCCCAACTCAGGCATCAAACCCAGGTCTCCCATATTGCGGGCAGATTCTTTACCATCTGAGCCACAAGGGAAGCCCAAGAATACTGGAGTGCGTGTCCCATCCCTTCTTCAGTGAATCTTCCCAACCCAGGAATTGAACTGGGGTTTCCTGCATTGCAGTTGGATTCTTTATCAACTGAGCTCTCAAGGAATTTGTGCTAACACATTTAATATCAGTGAAAAATTTAATTAAAACAAAATAAATGTGCTTTGAGAACTACCTTCTCCTCAACTTCTACATGTACTTAAAAAATAATTTAAAAAGCATGTCAGTTGCTTCCTGTTAATTTTCCTTTGCACATGATGATTTACAACATAAAAATAGGTTTCACAGTTTAGTACTCCATTAAAATGCAGCCACCTTCCAGATCTCAGCAGCCCATTCTCTGGGAAAGCAAATTTTCTTTGTTAATGATTAATGAGTTCCCACAACAGAAAAACTATAGCTCTGAGACACATTCTGGAGAGTCTTCAGATGTTGACAAGACCTTGATATTTTGTATTTAAGGACAGCCTGTGGGTTCATGAGTATCTCTCTGCATCCCAAGAAAAATGATTTAGAAGTAATGGCAAATTAAAATAATAACCAAAAATTTACCCAACTGTATCTATTTATCTTAAATCTACTTGGAATTTTTGAAAACTAAATCCAAGTTTTGTGGTACAGAACCATTGTTTGTACATAGATGTCATGTGGGCCATGGAATTACTGTGAAGAAAGACAGTTCAGGGTGAACAATAGCTCAAAAGTCATTTCCTAAAGTAAGATATTAAAGTTTGTACCTAGAACCTCATGTGAATATTTTTTCTCTCTAAGAACTCTTCTCATGCCTGATCTCATTTAAGTAGGAAAGTAGGCATGTTTTTTCTTCTAGAGACAGAAATTGGGTGAACAAGAGTTTTGTAATGCTCTTGTAATGTAAAAATGTAATGTAAAAATATGGCAAGTATTTAAATTGCTAAACTGTATGAAATGTCAGAGAAATATTTGTCTTCTTTGGATTTCTGAAGATGAATTGTACACAAACATAACCATAATATAATGTATGAGTAAATATCTCTGTTTTTACAGTAGAGGCTTCCCTCATAGTTCAGTTGTTAAACAATCTGCCTGCAATGCAGGAGACCCTGTCCTGGGTTAGGAAGATCTCGTGGAGAAAGGATAAGCTATTCATTCCAGTATTATTGGGCTTCCCTGGTGACTCAGATGGTAAAGAATCACCTGCAATGTGGGGGACCTGGGTTCAGTCCCTGGGTTGGGAAGATCCCCTGGAGGAGGGCATGGCAACCCACTCCAGTATTCTTGCCTGGAGAATCCCCATGGACAGAGGAGCCTGGTGAGTTGCAGTTCATGGGGTTGCTAAAGAGTTGGACACAACCGAGTGACTAAGCACCACACACAGCAAATATCTCTGTATTTACAGTAGACTTTGCCTGCAATCTAGGGATTGAGGGGCCATGAGAAGCCTCTGTTTTACTCAAAGTTGGTTCCTGGGAGAGATGTTTTGACTAGCTCTGTCCTGAAAAACATGGCTTCATACTTATACCAACCTTGAGGAGAAAAGTTATGGGCCCTGGGACTGATAACATTTTGTGGCAGCTAAGAGAGTAGCTTTGAAGCTAGATAATGAGCCTTGGTCTCCACCCCAGCTCCATCTCTTTCTAGTTGAACATCCTTGTGCAGATTGCTTAGTTTCTCTGAACCTTAATTTTCTCTTATATAAAATGAGAAAAATATGTTAAGTTTTCAGATTGCTGTAAGATTAAATATTAAAATGTACAAAAATTTTCCTTCATATGTCTGGCATATAATCTACTCTCAATAAATATAATATGTATGATTAACAAAGCTCTATCTAGTCAAAGCTATGGTTTCTCCAGTAGTCATGTATGGATGTGAAAGTTGGGCTATAGAGGAAGCTGAGCACAAAAGAATTGATATTTTGAACCTCGGTGTTAGGGAAGGCTCTTGAGAGTGTCTTGGACTGTAAGGAGATCCACACAGTCCATCCTGAAGGAAATCAGTTCTGAATATTCATTGGAAGGACTGATGCTGAAGCTGAAACTCCAATACTTTGGCCACCTGAAGTGAAGAACTGACTCATTTGAAAAGATCCTAATGCTGGGAAAGATTGAAGGCAGGAAGAGAAGCGAATGACAGAAGATGAGATGGTTGGATGGCATCATCGACTCAGTGGACATGAGTCTGAGTAAACTCTGGGAGTTGGCGATGGACAGGGAAGCCTGTTGTACTGCAGCCCATGGGGTCACAAAGAGTCAGCCACGACTGAGCAACTGAACTGAACTGACCTTAAGAATTATTGAAATCATGGAAGCCTGGTTTTAGAGCATGTTTGTAACATCACTGGAATTCTGAGAAGATTCCACAGTACTTTGGAACTGAGACTTCAGAAAGAGCTTTATGGCTTCTGTTTAATGAGACTCTGGTTAATTTTCTGTTACAAAATACAGCGAACTGATACGCAAACTCTCTGATCTATATTGTAAAGTAATTAACCTCCAATTTAAATAAATTTAAATTTTAAAAAAGAAATGAACTATATATATATATATATATATATATATATATATATATATATATATATAACAAAGATAGCTCCCTTATGGGCAAGTGTTCAGTTTATAAGAATGACTGCTCGCTTTTCAGACATACTGCCGAAACTCACCAGCTTAGTGTTTCTCACAGTAGTTCATTTTTAAGTTTGATATTCCTGACAGAATGCCCCAGAAAAACAAGGATAGATAAGTCTACACCAATTCACACTTCATATTTCTTTTAACAGTTTTAGACAAATATCAGCTGAGTGTGAAGATGTATTGTTCATTGCTTTCCCAACTTATTTTTAAAATTTCTCCTCTAAAAACCTTAATTTTTGTTACCATCATGGTTCAATAGGCCATGAAAAGATTCACTGCTTTAAATATCTCACTTGATGTTACCACTAGTTACCACCAGCTTCCTTTTCCATTATTCTTTCTTTAATGAAGAGAGCATTTTACTTTTTGTACTTACTGTTTTGGGGAATAGGGACTGTCCTTTGCATTTTAGGAAGGTTCTACTTAAATGCCTAATTTTGCAGAATTTGATTTGTGATAGTCTGATTACCAGTTAGTCAATATTCTTAGGGACTTGTAGAATATTCTGTCTGCTCCATAGGTAGCAGAGGGGCTTAGCTTAAAATGGGCTTCTTCCTTTCTTGTTGCAGACTTTGTGCTACAGAGTGAGTAGAACCAGTGTTTACATTAAATTTTTTCTTGGCCGTGTATCTCTGTCCTTTTCTTCAGGAAGTACGCTTAAAAGGGTGCATCATACAGCCTGCCTTTCAAACTGCCATTTTGTGTTCTACCCTACCTGATCTGGATCATATAGGCTCCTGCCTGCTCTGTATCGGCTGGCAGTGTGCACTCACAGCAATGCCACTAAAAGGGTGAAAGTCTGGAGATGGTTTTCATGGCAGCTTCAAATCGAGGAGCACACACTATGACAGACTGGAGCAAAACACAACTTTGAACGCCTTTACCATCTTCCAATGTGTGACATTAATTATCCTGCCTCCAGCTTGTCTTTGGATCTTGCTTGTACCATTTCTACCTATTCAAACTCTAACTTCTCACCCTCACTTTGAACCTCAGCTCCTCCATGCAGCTTTCTTTGATTTGTTTTCCTCCACCAGGAAGTGATCTCTTCTGCTTTAGGCTTTCCAAATGCTTTCTCTTTAACTGCTGTATTGAATTTACTATATTCTATGCTGCTAGAAAATAAACTCTCTTAGGGCAGAGTCTGCTCAAGTGGGTTAATGAGTAGAAAGCTTCTGAAGTCAGATATATCTGAATTAAAATCTGTTTTCTCATTTATAGGCCTTAGACAAATAGCTATACTATATTGCACTGTAGCAGAAAGTGAAAAGGAACTAAAGAGTCTCTTGATGAAGGTGAAAGAGGAGAGTGAAAAAGCTGGCTTAAAACTCAGCATTCAAAAAACTAAAATCATGGCATCTCATCCCATCACTTTATGGCAAATAGGTGGGGAAACAGTGGAAACAGTGACAAACTTTATTTTCTTGGGCTCCAAAATCACTGCAGATGGTGACTGCAGCCATAAAATTGAAAGGCACTTGCTCCTTGGAAGAAAATCTATGATAAACCTAGACAGTGTCTTAAAAAGCAGAGACATTACTTTGCTGACAATGGTCCATCTAGTCAAAGCTATGTTTTTTTCCAGTAGTCGTGCATGGATGTGAGAGCTGAATCATAAAGAAGGCTGAGCACTGAAGAATTAATGCTTTTGAACTGTGGTGTTGGAGAAGACTCTTGAGAGTTCCTTGGACTGCAAAGAGATCCAGTCAATCCATCCTAAAGGAAATCAACCCTGCATATTCATTGGAAGGACTGATGCTGAAGCTGAAACTCAAATACTTTGGCCATCTGATATGAAGAACCAACTTATTGGAAAAGACCCTGATGCTGGGAAAGATTGAAGGCAGGAGAAGACGACGATGAAAAATGAGTTGGTGGATAGCATCACTGACTTGATGGATATGAGTTTGAGAAAGCTCCAGGAGATGGTGAAGGACAGGGAAGCTGGATGCTGCAGTCCATGGGGTTGCAAAAAGTCAGACGTGACTGAGTGACTGAACAGCAACAACAACAATTAATTGCACTATAATTTTCTCACTGGGAAAAGGGAGAAAATAGTGCTCCATTACAGGCTCATTATGAGGATTAAATTGCACCAACTCCAGTGCTTGGAACATAGCAGGCATTTCATAAATTGTAACTATTAATACTATATTAACACAGGAAAGTATATTTGGGAAAGTTTTTTTTTTTTAACATCCAAGTGTTGAAACAGATAATTTTTAGATAAGGTAAGTTGAACATATCTTTCTTAAGCATCTTAGCTAATGCTACAGAAAGGGAATGTTAAAAAGTTATATGTTAGGTGTAGCAAAAGTTTATAGTCAATTTTTGTGGTGGAATTGTATTGCTCTAATATATAAAGAACTTTTTGGATGTTGAGAACATCGCTGATGCTTATGACGCTTAGTCACATCACAAGATGACCAATTATCTTCTGAAATCCAAAAGTATATCACCAGCAGCTTTCTGAACAACCTCCCTGGTCCCTCAGTTGAAGTATCTCTCTCTCTCTTCAACCTAACAGTAACCGTAATAATATTATCTTCCATCAACTCTTTTCTTTGAATGTTTATTTCAGGAACATTTAGCCTTCTATAACATGCCTATTCATTAGAAGTAGTTTTCTTGTTCTCTCTCTAATGGTTTCAGAAATGACTACATGAAAATGAATAAGTCTCTTACTTACATTGTGAGCTTTCCTGAAGAGTATATTATGGGTTTTCTGTTATTCTTTTTGTTAAGCCTTAAAAAAATTGCTTTTATTTTGGATAAGGAATATAAACAGTGAGTAAATAGTTCATTTCAGCTTTAGTACACCATTAACATCAATCATATGGCACAATAATTCATTTCAGCATGACCCTTGACCCTTATCAACACAGGTTTGAACTGCTCAGGTCCACTTTTACACAGATTCTTTTCACAGTAAACACCACAATACTACACAATCTGTGTTGGTTGAAGCCTCAGATGTGTAACTGCAGCAATGGATGAACCACATATATGGAGGGCCCATTATAATTTTGACACAAATTTTTGACTGTGTGGAGAGTTAGATTCCTTAAATCCCACTTTGTTCAAGGGTTAGCCATATTCACAATTTTTTTAAAAATGTAGACTATCCAGCTATATTTCACCTATAAGATTTTAAAAATGTCAAATGCAAACTAAGAAGACAGTTCAAGTGTGGCTCACCTTTCTAGGTCCTGTGCTCTTTAGTTCAAACACATCCATTGTGTAATTGACCCTACGTCCATAGTGGTCAAATTGAACATTTCCTGTTAGTCCTTGAATTTGAACCTATGAATGAAAAAGAAAATCTACACATGTAATCATTTGCCATTTTACTTACAGAAATTTTTACTTTATCTGCTAGGCTTATGACTACACATAGGCGTGGAACTATAATCTATAAGCAACTCACTAAAAAAGCCATGGGGTATTTGAGCTACTGGGATAGAATTCGATAGATGAATATCAAAGAAATATATAAGTACTTGAAAGATAAATATTTTTTTATTATGAAGTTTCCATTATACTTCTTCAATTTTGAAATATTATTTATAAGAATAAAAACATGGTTTCCTTTTTAGTTACTTTTCGGATTTATCTACACATCCATATAATAGGTTAAATAACCCTGATAACCAGAGCAGATCATATTTCTCCTTGCTAATGTTAAAATTAAGACATTCAGAAAAATAAACATATTTTTGAAAATATTCAAGTGTACTTTATTCCAAATCCTTTTAATTCATTTAAACTTATGTTCTGAACCTGTGGCATTTCAGAACATTTAAAATGTATTACTAAAAATACATACATATTACAGTAATCATTTGTTAGTATAACTATAAAAGACTAAAATAAATACTTAATCCAAGGTTACAAGGCAATCTGAAGGTCTATTGAGACAGTCAGTTGATTAGTAGTCTAAGAGTGTATGCCAAATATTTCAGGTTCTTCCTCATTCTGGGTCCAAGGTGGGCTTGTTCTTTATGGACCCTTTCTGGTTAGCTAGGTCTCTGTGACTCTTTCTGACAAAAGCATTGTAAACACATGTAATGAGTGCTAAAGCATTTAATTGCCAATTAGAAACCTCCCTACAACTCTTTTCTTTTGCAGCATTCAAGATGGTAGCTGCTATGTCAGCTTGGGCCCCTGAGTGATTATAAAGAGCAGAGTGCCCCTACTAATCTGATGTGTGTCTGTGAGTGTGAAAGCCTCCTTTACTGTTTTAAGCCACTGAAGCTTGGGGTTGTTTATTACTGTTACATAACCTAGCTTAATGGCTAAGCATCTACATAACATATAAACACCAGTATTCTATCTAGTGGGCTTCCAAGGTAGCACAGTGGTAAACAAGCTGTCTGCCAAATAGGAGATGTGGGTTCGATTCCTTTGTTGGGAAGATCCCCTGGGGGGAGAAATGGCAAACCACTCCAGTATTCTTGCCTGGGAAATTCCATGGACAGAGGATCCTGGCAGACTACAGTCCATGGGTTCACAAAGAGTTGGGCATGACTTAGTGAATAAACCACTACCTCCACCATTCTATCCAGTATCCTATGTAGAAATGTCTCAGAAATGACAATGACTCAATATATTAAAATGGAAATTGTAATATATAGGTATTTGCCAATAGATTATTTTGTTTTCCTGAATACTCCATTTAAAAAGGACAGTGAAATAAATTGAAGGCTTCCCAGGTTGTTCTAGTGGTAAAGAACCTGTCTGCCAATGCAGGAGACATAAGAGATGCAGGGTTGGGAAGATACCCTGGAGGAGGGCATGGAAACCCACTCCAGTATTCTTGCCTGGAGAATCCCATGCACCCTGGCAGGCTGCAGTCCATAGGGTTGCAAAGAGTTGGACACAACAGAAGTGATTTAGCACACATGCACATGTGAAACAAACTGAACATAAATAAAATTGTGAGTTACCTGTTTGAGTGTCCTCTCCATGTCAATTCCCTGGCCCCATGGAGCAGCTGGATTTGCCAGACAATCTCCAGCATTTCCTCTCCTGGAAATATCAATTTTCTGTCTTCTGAGACTTCGGAATGTTTCAGCCATCACAAGGACTCCATCATAAGTCAGAGCAGATGTATACTAACAAAATTAAAGTAAATATAATGGTAAAATGTTAAATTCTTATCAATCTTTAGGATTTGTCTGGGGACTCTGTGGGTTTTTGACATAAAGTACCATGCTGTCTGAAGGGCAGATAAATTACTTCCCTTAATTTAACTTCCCCTTAAATTAAATTCCTTTAATTTAACTTTAATTAATTTCCTATAGCTGCAGAAATTTCTACTTTTGCCTTATCACAAACACTGTATATCAGTTCTTACCACTATGATTTTAAAAAGGAGAAAACATACTCTGTAAAATAGAAATTCTATTGCACAGCTTTCCATCAGTTGGGAGAAGAACACCCTCTAGGTGAGGTCTTTCTGTTGTGTCCAGGTAGAAACAGCTAATGTATTTCTTAAAAAGATTAAATGCAGTATTTGCACAATCTACCTTGTAGTCTCTTGGTGTGGGTGAGCCTCAGGAGGGCTGGGGTATTTCACTCTTTCCTTCTCTCAATGTCTATCAGGTTTTCCTTAGATTTCATATATGTTTTTTGACTTAAAGTGTTTATCTCTGTCTAGTTTTTCAGAAGAATGAATGGGAATACTTACTGTTACTTTAAATATAAGGTACCAGAAGTAACATCTACTTATTTACCAAATGTATATACACATTGCTAAATAAACATGAGTACTGTTATGCCCATGCCTGCAGAGTGTGCTCAGGAAGGTTAGATCACTTCTCTAAGTTTCTATTGTAACTTAGGATCAAAGTGGAGAAATGAAATATAGATCATCTGTTTTCTGATGATCTCCCATGCTTCTCTTTGAGAAAAGAGAAATAATCTCAGGAAAAGATTATTAAGGTTAAGAGAGAAAATGAAGAAAAACTGAGAAGAAAATGTGGTTTGTTTAATCTGAAAATCAAGAGAACAAGGAATACTTGTAAAATCTGTTTACAGAATTCCTAATCATATGAAAAATATGGTACAATTTTCTTGAAGTGTGGCAGAGCATTAACCACTGATCATGATGAAAAACTACATTTTCTCTTTCAAGAATTTTATATATGCACAATTCTATATGATTAACACATTTTAAGCTTATACTAAGGGTAGTTTTGTGTCATGGAACATGGAAGATGATCTTGATTTGCTGCTTATAAATTAAGAAAAATCATTAGAAATTTAAATTGTAGAAAGTAAACTTAGGCAATATGACTATTAAGTATAGCAATCAGTTTTCCCAGGAAGGACTGAAATACAGATAAGATAAATAATAAAAACTCTAACAAAGAACTTTTCAATGGAAAAGAATCTAATTAAAGCTTCATCAGAAAGATTTATATGTGACATATAAATTATAAGTCTTGCTATATATTCTTCAAGGACATGAAAAAATGGACTTAAAGATAAGCATCAGTTCAGTTCAGTTCAGTTCAGTCGCTCAGTTGTGTCTGACTCTTTGCAACCCCATAAATCGCAGCATAATTGGATTGGTATAGTTGATGAAAATTAAGATACTTAACCAAAAATGGATATACCTCCTCCCTTGCCTGGACCAACATACTTTTGGGTAGAGAAAGCCATCAAATCATCTTTCTGGATGGCAAGAAAATAAAAACAAGCATTGACACAGGAAGAAAAAAAAAAAGCAATGCTAGCATTTTAGGATCAAAAGAGAAAAAAGAAAACTATTGTTGCTTTTCTAAATGGGAGAAAAAAGCTGAGAAGATATGACATCAAAAAAGCAAAAGCACTTGCTGTGTTTAAAAAGTCCATTCATTTTAATGAAACAAGTGAACTACAAAGGAGAACAGATATCGTACAGACTGGAGCAGAGCAAAGCGGATATTCAGCCAGTGGCAGAGCCTTTTGACAAGTCATAGAGCTGATAAATGGAAAGAAGCAGTAGTTAAAATTGGT
Source organism: Ovis canadensis (assembly GCF_042477335.2). Taxonomy (NCBI): domain Eukaryota; kingdom Metazoa; phylum Chordata; class Mammalia; order Artiodactyla; family Bovidae; genus Ovis; species Ovis canadensis. Next base: position 9,548,987 of record NC_091259.1, read on the forward strand.
TTTACTTTTTAAAAAGATTTCGTTATTTTCTATAAGTCCTATTGTGCAAGTCCAATAAATCATATTTATGGGCACATATGCCCATAAATTTCTAGATGGAATCTAGAAATTCTTATTAAACATACTCTTCATTTTGGAGGTAAGGCACACTTTCCTGGTAGCTCCGATGGTAAAGAATCTGCCTAAAATAAGGGAGAGCTGGGTTTGATCCCTGGTTTGGGAAGATTCCCTGGAGAAGGAAATGGCAATCCACTCCAGCATTCTTGCCTGGAGAATCCCATGGACTGAGGAGTCTGGTGAGCTATAGTCCACGGGGTCACAAAGAGCTGGACACAACCGAGCAACTAACACTAACTGACACGAAGTGTTGACCTAGAGCTATTTATTGCTTTAAGCAGTGATTAGAATGATGGGATGAATTCTGTTTATCAAAGATTGTATATAAAAAGGTATAGTTTGGTGGAATCATAGTGCAGTAACAGGGGTCTAGGTTTTGAGAAGAAATAACTACATGAATTCTAACTCCATTCATAGTTTTATGGAAATGTGTAGTATGTTTTCTGTTCACAAAGTACAAAACAGAGCAAAATAAAATGAAATAATGACTATTTTCTGTGTAGTTGTGAGGATAAAATTTCATATTATATCAGAGAGTTCTTTGAAAAGTGTGCTAGACACTGGCTAGGAACTGTGACAACTACATGTGTGTGAAGTCACTTCAGTCCTGTACTACTCTTTGCAACCCCATAGACTGTAGCCCACTAAGCTCCTCGGACTGTGGGACTCTCTAGGCAAGAATGCCGGAGTCGGTTGCCAGTTTCTCCTACAGGGAATCTTTCTGGCTCAGGGATCAAACTCATGTGTCTAATGTCTCCTGCATTGGCAGGAAGATTCTTTACCGCTAGTGCCACCTGGGAAGCCTACACAGATGGCCCAAAGGTGTAGTGTTAAAGTCCTGTCTAGTGTTCCTGAGTGCAAGAAGGCTGTGATGTGCTTTATAGGGAAAATATATGTTCAATAAGCTTTGTTCAGGCTTGAGTTATACTGCTACTGACTGTGAATTCAATTAATATTAACTGATTGACATATCTTAAAAAAGATATGTTTAAACACAAACACACATATAACAAAGTGTATGTGTTGATTGGTTGACAAAACTGTTGTGCCTAACTTTGTAATTTTCCTTAGAAGTAAGGGTTCAATATTCGCTCATTCAGTGTTCATGGCAGCTTTATAGAATGTAACTACCATAAATAATGAGAACTCACTGTATGTATTTATTAAATGATCACTGGATACCTAGCATACTAAGAGAGCTGTGAAAAATAAAACAAAGTGCCCGAAGCTATGACATAGATAAGTTTGGTTGGAGATTATCAAATAGTACACCTTATGATAGGCTAAACGCAAAAGAGGGAAGGAATAACCACACCAGTGTATCTGGACAGAAGGACCACAGTGGACAAATATTATTACACATTGTCACTGAAATTAAAACAAAACAAAACAGTTACAAGGAACTACAAGATACTGCCAAGAAGTTTGAAGCCCATTCTAGATACTGAAACTCTCAGGATAACAAGGACTTGAATAGATGGTTTATTCAACAAATGCTGAGATTAAAAATAATAGCTGAAAAATATGTGAGAAAGAGAAGAAAGAGAAGGGCAAGACTGTCTCTACATACACTGATGAATAATGGGAGGAACATGCTGTAAAGGAAATTATTTAGATGAGTTTGGAAGGAAGCTTGATGCTTGTTTTTCCTTGTGTGTTAATATTTGAAATAATTGAGCCTTTGGGATAATTTTCCTCTGAGCCAGCTTGAAGGAAAAGCAGACTGAAAGACTTCTTAAGTTTCTTTTTATCCTGAAGGTGGTGTGCATCTTGAAGATATTTTTGCTTTTTAATATGCTTTCATATGTATTATCTAAGCTTGCAAAGTGGTGCAATATAGTGGACAATGCTCTTGTCTAAGGCTCAAGGAGTTCATAACTTGGTCCTGGGCAAACATTTCACAAATCTGGTCCTTGACTCAAGGACAATCAATTAACTTACCATTTAATATCTTGCATTTAGAAATTTGTAAAATCAGAGGGTGGACTATAGTGCTTGACACATAGCAGATACTCAGTAAATGCTTTCTTTCGAAAGTAGTGAAAATGGTATGACTAGCCAAACTGCTATACTACACAGAGGAAATTGACAAAGCTGGAAGAACTGAGATTTTCTACTGTAGATTATAGTTTTTTAGGCTTCAAATTCCAAATTATGTTTGAAAGTTTTTACTTGGATACACTGTCAGTGAGAGATTAGTAAAAGTTGTTTAAATGATGATGTCTTATTATCAGTTCAGTTCAGTTCAGTCGCTCAGTCATGTCTGATTCTTCATGATCCCATGGACTGCAGCATGCCAGGCCTCCCTGTCCATCACCAGCTCCTGGAGTTTACTCAAATTCATGCCCATTGAGTCAGATGGCATTACCAACTCAATATCTTATTGTGGAGAAGCTCAAAACCACTAAGTTAGAGTTTAAGAAACATTATGTCATTATTTACATGATATCGAAGGAATTTATTTTTTCAGGAGAGAAAAAAATGTGCTCATGATCAGAAATTTACCAACTCCCTTTGCAAATATCAATAACATACTTCTGCAATGTCTGTCAGATAAAATTAAACAATCTGACATTTTACTGTTAAATTGAAAGAGAAATTTTGCAGAAGCTATATATTTTACATTTTTTACCACTTTCCTTACTTATTGTAAATCATTTTGAAAATATAGTTGTTTTCTGAGTGGAATAGTTACTAGTGGTTATTCACATTTGAAATAATTTAAAAAATATATAATTTATTCAGGGACATTCACATGCAAATTAATAACAATAATAAACTACTTAAGAAATGGCTAACATCTCCTCCATAAAATATAAAAATTTAGAAAATATTGATTTGTGTGACAAATAGTGACAAAATATTTCTGTCCCAGGCCACACTATGCCTGACAAAATATTACTAGAAGAACTGTATAATGAACTTTCTACCTTAAATTTTAAAAAGTACTAAAAATACATAAGATAAAAACAAACAAATACCTTTGGAGGTGTCTCAGATCCTGGATATTCTCTCTGATCTAGTTTCTTCCAGCGATCCATTAATTTGGTCACCATAGGTGTATTAAAATCTACCAACTGGAATCCTGTAACATTGGCTCCACCGTGTATAAATCTCTCAAGAGAAATATCCTTGAATCCCTATAAAAATCAGTATGACAGTTTGTTAAGCTTAGTTAATTATTGGAGTTAATAGCTAACATTTTGGCTCCTCAATGTTAACATGAATTGATAACCAATATGATTTAAAAGTGATGGCTATAAACAACTGGAAGATTATGTCAATGTTGACATAATAACAATTATGTCAATTTAGCTGTTAAACTCTGTCATTCAAAATCTAATGCATGACACCACATCAACAACAACAACAAAAAAGACAAAAATCACATGATCATCTCACCAGATATAGAAAAAACATTTGACAAAATTCGCCATCCATTCATGATAAATATTCCCATCAAAGTGAATATAATGGACACATATATCAACATAAAAGTTATTTGTGACAAACCCACAGTCAACATAATATTCAATGGTGAAAAGCTGAAAGCCTTCTTGCTAAAATTTGGAATAAAACAAGGATGCCCACTGTCACCTCTTCTATTCAACATACAATTGAAAGTCCTAGCCACAGCAATTAGACAAGAAAAAGAAACAAAATGTTATTCAAATTGGTAGGGAAAAGATAAAGTTGTCATTATCTGCAGATGACGTGATGTTATATATAGAAAACTCTAAAGATTCCACAGAAAAACTACTAGAACTGATAAAAAAAAATTTAGCATGGTAATAGGATACAAGATTAACATACAGAAATCTGCTGCATTTTTAACACTAATAACACATATCAGAAAGTGAACGTAAAAAAATTATTAGATACATCAAAAAAAACTTAAAATACCTAGGCATAAACTTCACCACAGAGGTGAAAGACTTAAATGCTAAGATCTATAAAACAATGATAAAGGAAACTGAAGACGATTCAAAGAAATAGAAAAATAACCCATGCTCTTAGATTGGAAGAGTTAATATTATTAAAATGGCCAACTACCTAAAGTAATATACAGATTTAATGAGATCCTTATCAAATAACCATGACATTTTTCACAGAACTAGAATGAATAATCCTAAAATTTATATGGAGCCACAAATGACCCAGAATTAAAAAGCAATCTTGAAGAAAAAGAACAATGGTGGAGGCCTAACTGTCTCACACTTCAGACAGTAATATAAGCTACAGTAATCAAAACAGCATGGTCTTGGCACAAAAACAGACATATGGGTCAATAGAACAGAATAGAGAGCCCAGGAAAAAACCAACACAACCCTACAGTCAGTTAATCTTCAATGAGACACCCAAGACTACATAATGGAGAAAAGGAAGTCAATTTCTTCAGCAAGTGGCTTGGGAAAGCTGGACAGCTGCATATAAATCAATGATGTAAGAACATGCCCTCACACCATACATAAATATAAACTCAGAATGGCTTAAAGATTTAAATACAAGACTTGATCCCATGAAACTCCTAAAAGAAAACATAGGCAAAACCATCTCTGACATAAATTGAGCACTATTGCCTTGGTTAGTCTCTGAAAGAAAAAAAAAAAAAAAAAAGCAAAAATAAACAAATGGGAACTAATCAAATTTAAAAACTTTTGAGCAGCAAAGGAAATCATAAACAAAATGAAAAGGCTACCTACAGGGTGGAAGAAAATATTTGCAAATGATGTGACTGACAAGAACCTAATACAAGTGCTCATACAGCTTAATATCACAAAGACAAGCAACCCAATCAAAAAAAATGGGCAGAAGACTTATACTGACATTTTTCCAAAGAAGACATTCAGATGGTCAAAAAACACATGAAAAATGGTCAACATTGCTTATCATTAGAGAAATGCAAATCAAAATCACAATGAGGGATCACCTCACACAAGTCAAAATAGACATCTTCAAAAAGTCTACAGATAACAAATGCTGGTAAGGGTGTGGAGGAAAGGGAGCCTCTGACACTGTTTGATGGGAATGTAAATTGGTATAACCACTACTGAGAACAGTATGGCAGTTCCTTAAAAAACTAAACATAGAGTTGCCATATGATTCAGCAGTTCTACTCTTGGGCATATATCTGGAGAAAATTCTAATTTGAAAAGACATCTGCACACCAGTGTTCAAAGTGGCATTATTTACAATTACCAAGACATGGAAACAACCTAAATGTTCATCACAAATGAATGAATAAAGAAGATATGGCATATACACATTACGAAATATTGCTCAACCATAATAGAAAGAATGCATGCAGCAACAAGCATGGGCCTAGATATTATCATACTCTGTCTGAACTGTCAGATAGAGAAGGACAAATATCATATGATATCACTTATATGTGGAATTAGAATAAAATAATACAAATTAATTCATTTATAAAACAGACTTAACAGACATAGGAAGCAAATTTATGTTTACTAAAGGAGGAGAGGTGGGAAGGATACATTAAGAATTTGGGATTAACAAATATATAATACTACATACAAAATAGATAAACAGTATGCTAACATATATAATAGGGAACTACATTCAATATTTTAAAATAATCTATAATGGGAAATAATCTGAAAAAGAATATATATATAAATACATATATACACACACACATGAGTATGTGTATAACTGAATCACTTTTCTTTACATCTGAAACGAACACATTACAAATCAAGTATATTTCAATTAAAAAATATAACACATGAGAAAAGGATAACCCTGTATGCAAGACAGCAAAAGAGACACAGATGTATAGAATGGTCTTTTGGACTCTGTGGGAGAGGGAGAGGGTGGGATAATTTGGGAGAATGGCATTGAAACGTATAATATCATATAAGAAATGAATCGCCAGTCCAGGTTCAATGCAGGATACAGGATGCTTGGGGCTGGTGCACTGGGATGACCCAGACGGATGGTACGGGGAGGGAGGAGGGAGGGGGGTTCAGGATGGGGAACGTGTACACCCGTGGTGGATTCATGATGATGTATGGAAAAACCAATACAATATTGTAAAGTAATTAGCTTCCAATTAAAATAAATAAATTAAAAAGAAAGAAAGAAAAGGATATAAATGTTTCTAGTTCAGTTCAACTCAATTTAACAAGAATCAGTATTTCTGAAAAGCCTCTAGGTGCCTTTTATGAAGCATGGAGGAGGATTCAGGAGATGAATGAAAAGCATCAAATATAAGACACCTAAGCAGACACGTGTCTTATGTGAAAATGTGTCTTATAATAATATTAAGATTTTATGGTACTCTAAGTCTGTGATGTGTAACACTTTTCACGGAGGTTCAGCTTAGTTACAAAGTGGTTTAAGAGAAGATAGAGATAGTGTTTTGAGACAGAGAGAGTGAAAGCTTTGATTATATCAGTCACGACACTCCTTATAGTTCTGGGAAGTGGCAGTGCATGAGAAGAGAGCAAATAGGCCATTTACGTGTGGTAGGGAAATATACAAGTCCCAGCAGGTGGAGTGAGGAAGGTGGACAGGAAGGTGTAACCTCATTTAGTTCAGAGGTAGTTAACTAAGTTAAACAAATTTTGGAAAAAAGTTATTTATTTTCTAGCTATATCTTTCTATCATCTATCTGTTTCTCTCATTTCTCTCTCTCTCTACCTTTTACATATGTATTCCATACCTGGCTCTACTTTTTCATTAGAAATTTGAGGTAACTTACAAAAACACACACCCAATTTTATAAACAAACAATTATAGGAAAAAGACAAAAAGTATATTACAAAAGTGAATTATTATAACCAAAGACATTAACTCAGACAAAAGTAAACCACACACATAGAGTTTGAAGCATCTGCACTTGCTTTCCTGTCTGTCCCCTTTAGGTATTTAGGAAATCTTTTTAAAAATGTGAATTTGATTCAGTAGTCTTGAGAAACAGTTTACCTTTTCCCCTTTTTTTGTCAACATAAATTATGCAGCAGTGACCCTACAGTTATAGTAGGAATCAAGGAGAAGAGGCAAACCTAGTGTTACCTATCCTGTTGCATGTGTCTCAGCCATGATTTTGGAAACTTCCCTGTTTTTAATTTTAATAACAAAGAGGACTTTCTTACTAACCAATATATGGATGTTACTGTCTGGCTACTGGAAACTAAGGGACGATGAAAGACCCAGAGTGTGTATTCATAGTTAATATTAATGCTGGGCTGATTATGGATCAGGCATTGTGGTAAGCACATTCCACTGATTATCAATCTAATTTAATTCTCACAACAAACTTATGAGATATATCCTATCTTAAAAATGACGAAGCCAAGTGTTAGTGGGCTAAAGTAAAACTAGTCAAGATCTCCCAGCAAATACATATTAGAACCAAAAGATTCTCAACTTTGCTTTTTAAAAATTATGCTTTTGTGTATTTTTACACAAATATGTGTTTTCCCTTTAAGAAATAGGGCTTCCCTTGTGGATCAGCTGGTAAAGAATCCGCTGTAATGTGGGAGACCTGGGTTCGATCCCTGGGTTGGGAAGATCCCCTGGAGAAGGGAATGGCTATCCACTACAGTATTCTGGCCAGGAGAATTCCATGGACTATACAGTCCATGGGGTTGCAAAGAGTTGGACACGACTGAATGACTTTCACTTTTAATATGTTTTCAATTTTGATGCTTATCATAATATTTTTAGGAGAGGCAGGGAGATACTGTAGAAAGCAATCCAGGCTCTGAATCCCATTTTTGCAACTTTCTAGCCTTAGGTTTCCCACATGCAAAATAAGAAAGACAATGGTAATACAGCTAGCACATCTGGTTTGAATTTAATAAATAATGGCTATTGTTAATTAATTAAGTCAATAAATATTTCATGTCAATTATATGCTAGCTGATTTGACAGCTCATCAGTAATATTCTCATTTTACTGGGAAGAAAATTAGACACCAGAAATCAAATATATGATTTTTGAAACTGGAAAAACACTATCAATCTCTAGCTAGTTAAATGTCAGTTGAGCATTTCTTCATAAAAGTGAGAAGATAGGGCAGGCCCAGAGATAAGCAAATAATTTCAGTTTTTTCAAAAGCTACAGTGATTCAACTACTGCATTAGTTGCTAACTGATAACAGTATTATTTTATTTTAGGAGTTGGTGAAATAGAATACCTGCCAAGTTTTTTTTTTTTTTTAAATAGAGTTTTCCCACAGTTACAATACCTACAGGCAAAGCTACAGCCTTCAGAAAAATCATCTGATGTAAAGCCTAACTGATAAATAATTGTTTGCATTTCTCTGATTCAATTCTGTTGCTATGATGAAGGTAAAGGAAAAAAGATTACCAATCTGATTATAAGCTTCTTTTAGTTATAAGCTAAAGAATGGTAAGTGACTCAGTTAATTTTAGCTATGTCTATTTGAGTATAGGCAATATTTTTTCTTTCATATTTTAAACTAATTTCACATAGAAAATCTATAGGCTGTAGACTGGAAAGCAGTTTTCATGGAAGGTTACTTTGATGACTAAGTAGGTTTTAGTTTTTAAGCACAGGATACTGTGGAACTGTGGAACAAACAGTTTCCAGAACAAATTGTGGAAAATTCTTCAATAGATTGGAATACCAGACCACCTTACCTGTTTCTTGAGAAATCTGTATGCAGGTCAAGAAGCAACAGTTAGAACTGGACATGGAACAACAGACGGGTTCAAAATTGGGAAAGGAGTACTTCAAGGCTGTATATTGTCACCCTGCTTATTTAACTTCAATGCAGAGTACATCATGTGGAATGCCGGGCTGAATGAAGCACAAGCAGAAATCAAGATTGCTGGGAGAAATATCAATAACCTCAGATATGCAAATGACACCATCCTTATGGCAGAAAGCAAAGAAGAACTAAAGAGCCTCTTGATGAATGTGAAAGAGGAGAGTGAAAATCTGGCTTTAAGCTCAACATTCAAAAAACAAAGATCATGGCATCTGATCCCTCACTTTATGGCAAATAGATGGGGAAACAATGGAAACAGAGAATTTATTTTGTGGGGGCTCCTAAATCACTGCAGATGGTGACTGCAGCCAGTGGTGAAATGAAAAGATGCTTGCTCCTTGGAAGAAAAGCTATGACCAACCTAGACAGCATGTTAAAAAGTAGAGACATTACTTTGCCAATATGTAGTCAAAGCTACGGTTTTCCAGTAGTTGTGTATGGGTGTGAGAGTTGGACTATAAAGAAAGCTGAACTCTGAAAAACTGATGCTTTTGAACTATGGTATTGGAGAAGACTCTTGAGAATTCCTTCAACTGCAAGGAAATCCAACCAGTTCATCCTAAAGGAAATCAATCCTGAATAGTCTTTGGAAGGACTGATGCTGAAGCTGAAGCTCCAATACTTTGGCCACCTGATGTGAAGAACTGACTTATTTGAAAAGACCCTGATGCTGGGAAAGATTGAAGGGAGGAGGAGAAGGGGATGACAGAGGATGAGATGGTTTGATGACATAACCAACTCGATGGACATGAATTTGAGCAAGTTTGAGCTCCAGGTATTGGTGATGGACAGGGAAGCCTGGCATGCTGCAGTCCATGGGTTCAGAAAGAGTAGGACATGACTGAGCTACTGAACCAAACTGAGCTGACTGTTGAACTGAAAGTGTGGAAAAGATTGTAATAAAATCATCTCTACAGTCCTAGAGCAGTGAAGGGAGAGGTGGTCAGTGGTTAAATAACTAAGTAAATAATGCCCCAGAGGGCAGAGGGGAGACCAGTGAGAGAGTTTCTGCTTATTGAAATGGGCTACTCAACAACATCTGCATTTCACAATAGTTAATGGCATCCTAAGAAAATATTAATTTCCAACTTGGCTTTCCTTTTAATTTTCATTTAGAGTTGATACATCCTCTAGGAAGGAGAGGGAAAGTGAAATTAATAAATTAGAGAACTTCAGATATCCTGATGATTACTGATGTAAATATACAGGTTCATCATATCATATGTGTTTAATTAATACTTATTTTATATTTTTCTAATTAAGAAAGAATTTCTGTGTTTTGCATTTCAGGTTCACAGGTTGACTAAATCATACTGAGACAGCTCAGGTGCACTTAAAAGAAAGAGTGTAAAATAGAATGGGAGAAATTCCCTTTTAACACCTTTTAAATGTTAGGTTAAAAATTGACTTGGGAAGGTGGTCCCAAGATGGTTGAGGAATAGGACGGAGAGACCACTTTCCCCCACAAATTCATCAAAAGTTCATTTGAATGCTGAGCAACTTCCACAAAACAACGTCTGCACAGAAAGGCAGCCCCTTCTCTTCAAAAGGAGGTATGACAAAATATAAAAGACAAAAAGAGTGCCAAAAGAGTTAGGGATGGAGACCTATCCTGGGGAGGGAGTCATGAAGGAGGAGTTTCCAAACAGCAGGAAACCCTCTCACCCGCAGGTCTGTGGGGAGTTTTGGAATCTCAGGGAGCAACATAACTGGGCAGAAAAAGAAAAAAAAACCCCACAAAATAGGTGCCTAACCAAAACTCCCAGCAGAGAAGTAGCCCAGATGCTCGCATCAGCCACTGGAGGCTGGACAGGGAGGCACAGGCTGCATGCTTAGGGTAAGGACCAGACCTGAATGCCCTGAGGAGAATCTGAGGGAGCTAACATGAGACAGCAGCCCAAACCGTGGGATAGCCAGAGAGAGAGAGAGAAAGAACTTTCCTGCAAAATGCTCTAACTTAATGCACAGCCTGGCCCACTCACAGAGCAAAGGATTGAGTGATCACCAAAGGAGTGCTAGCCAGTTGCATACCATCCCCTCCCTGCCAGAGGCAGAGAGGCAGGTGGGCTACAGCCAGAGCCAGAAGGCAACGGGGTGCTCCAATCTCGGCCTCAGAGACCGGCACCCTCCACCAAACTGCGAGCAGGCCCCCAGTTGCTAACCACGTCTTCCTGGGATCCTGGATGGTTGACATCTGCCAGAAGGGTCATAGCCTGAGATCAGCTTCCCAGAGGAGACACATGGCACACCCAAGACCAGAGAGGTGATTAAGATGCATGGCCCACCTAGGACAGTGTGCTCCTCAAGCACCTGGTCGCCTGAGCTGCTCAGACCTGGGAAGGGCACAAAACGCATGCCCAACAGAGTCTGTGCCCTTGTGGAGTGCCTGAGAACCTGAACCCGAGTGGATTAGACCTGAGAAGTGCATGAAACCCAGGTCCCGCTTTGGACAGTGTCCTGCAGAGCACGCCGCAGCCTGAGCAGTGTAGAACCAGAAAGCACAAGCCGTGAGCTTGGGCAAACCCAGTGTGGTCCATACACTGCAAGCACTCCCCACACACACCAGTGATAATTGTTTGCAGGGTTCCACCCTCCCCAAAACACAACTGAACAAGTGAGTGTAAATAAGTGACCACATTTGCCCCCTTGTGTCAGGGTGGAAATTAGACATGGAAGAGACTTTCAAACAGGAGAAGCCAAAAGAAAACAAAGAAGGGCAAAACACTCTGGAAGTGACAGGTGCAACAGATTAAAACCCTGCAGTTAACATTGACAGAGCATTGGAAGGGGCCTATAGACCTTGAGAAGAAGTACAAGCTGGAACAAGGAACTATCAGAAACTGAAATGACCCCACACTGTCCTTAATAGCTCCAGAGAAATTCCTAGAAATATTTTACTATTATCACTTTTTAATTTTTTTAATTTTAAGTTCTTTATTACTCCTTTAATTTTGTTTTATAGCCTACTATTCAGTTCAGTTCAGTTCAGTCGCTCAGTCATGTCCGACTCTTTGCGACCCCATGAATCGCAGCATGCCAGGCCTCCCTGTCCATCACCATCACCCAGAGTTCACTCAGACTCACGTCCATCGAGTCCGTGATGCCATCCAGCCATCGCATCCTCTGTCGTCCCCTTCTCCTCCTGCCCCCAATCCCTCCCAGCATCACAGTCTTTTCCAATGAGTCAACTCTTCTCATGAGGTGGCCAAAGTACTGGAGCTTCAGCTTTAGCATTCCTTCCAAAGAAATCCCAGGGCTGATATTCAGAATGGACCGGTTGGATCTCCTTGCAGTCCAAGGGACTCTCAAGAGTCTTCTCCAACACCACACTTCAAAACCATCAATTCTTTGGTGCTCAGCCTTCTTCACAGTCCAACTCTCACAACCATACATGACCACAGGAAAAACCATAGCCTTGACTAGACAGACCTTAGTCGGCAAAGTAATGTCTCTGCTTTTGAATATACTATCTAGGTTGGTCATAACTTTTCTTCCAAGGAGTAAGCGTCTTTTAATTTCATGGCTGCAGTCACCATCTGCAGTGATTTTGGAGCCCCCCAAAATAAAGTCTGACACTGTTTCCACTGTTTCCCCATCTATTTCCCATGAAGTGATGGGACCGGATGCCATGATCTTTGTTTTCTGAATGTTGAGTTTTAAGCCAACTTTTTCACTCTCCTCTTTCACTTTCATCAAGAGGCTTTTTAGCTCCTCTTCACTGTCTGTCATAAGGGTGGTGTCATCTGCATATCTGAGGTTATTGATATTTCTCCCGGCAATCCTGATTCCAGCTTGTGTTTCTTCCAGTCCAGCGTTTCTCATGATGTACTCTGCATAGAAGTTAAATACGCAGGGTGACAATATACAGCCTTGATGTACTCCTTTTCCTATTTGGAACCAGTCTGTTGTTCCATGTCCAGTTCTAAGTGTGCTTCCTGACCTGCATACAGATTTCTCAAGAGGCAGGGGAGGTGTTCTGGTATTCCCATCTCTTTCAGAATTTTCCACAGTTTATTGTGATCCACACAGTCAAAGGCTTTGGCATAGTCAATAAAGCAGAAGTAGATGTTTTTCTGGAACTCTCTTGCTTTTTCAATGATCCAGCAGATGTTGTCAATTTGATCTCTGGTTCCTCTGCCTTTTCTAAAACCAGCTTGAACATCAGGAAGTTCACGGTTTACGTATTTCTGAAGCCTGGCTTGGAGAATTTTGAGCATTACTTTACTAGCATGTGAGATGAGTGCAATCGTGCGGTAGTTTGAGCATTCTTTGGCATCGCTTTTCTTTGGAATTGGAATGAAAACTGACCTTTTCCAGTCCTGTGGCCACTGCTGAGTATTCCAAATTTGCTGGCATATTGAGCGCAGCACTTTGACAACATCATCTTTCAGGATTTGAAACAGCTCCACTGGAATTCCATCACCTCCACTAGCTTTGTTCATAGTGATGCTTTCTAAGGCCCATTTGACTTCACATTCCAAGATGTCTGGCTCTAGATGAGTGATCACATCATCATGATTATCTGGGTCATGAAGATCTTTTTTGTACAGTTCTTCTGTGTATTCTTGCCACCTCTTCTTAATATCTTCTGCTTCTGTTAGGTCCATACCATTTCTGTCCTTTATCGAGCCCATCTTTGCATGAAATGTTCCCTTGGTATCTCTAATTTTGTTTAAGAGATCTCTAGTCTTTCCCATTCTGTTGTTTTCCTCTATTTCTTTTCATTGATCGGTGAAGAAGGCTTTCTTATCTCTTCTTGCTATTGTTTGGAACTCTGCATTCCGATGCTTATATCTTTCCTTTTCTCCTTTGCTTTTCGCCTCTCTTTTTTTCACACCTATTTGTAAGGCCTCCCCAGACTAAGCGCAGGCGGTGGCGGCGGCGGGCCGGCTCACCAAGAACAGCCGAGAGCTACCCCATGTCTGACGTCAGGGACAGCGGCCCAGAGTGCCAGGCTGCAATGGCGCAAGAAAGGCCGGGAGGAGCCATCCTGCGTCTGAGGTCAGGGGTGGCGGCTGAGAGGAGCTACCCTGAGTCCAAGGTCAGTGGTGGCCAGGAGGAGACACCCCACGTCCGAGGCCAGGGCGGTGGCCAGGAGGAGCTACGCAGCATCCGAGGCCAGTGGTGGCCAGGAGGAGACACCCCATGACCAAGGTCAGGGGCAGCCGGGAGAAGCCACCTCGTGCCTGAGGCCAGGGGCGGTGATCGTGAGGAGCCACCCTGAGCTCAAGGCCAGGGGCTGCGGCAGGGAGGAGCAACTTGAGGAGTGGTGGCTGTGCAGGCACAGGAGGGCCTAGAGGAGCTATCCCATGTTGAAGGTCAGGAACAGCGGCGGTAAGGAGATACCCCTTGTTCAAGGTAAGGAGCAGCAGCTGTGCTATGCTGGAGCAGCCGTGAAGAGATACCCCACGCCCAAGGTAAGAGAAACCCAAGTAAGATGGTAGGTGTTGCAAGAGGGCATCAGAGGGCAGACACACTGAAACCATACTCACAGAAAACTAATCAATCTAATCACATTAGGACCGCAGCCTTGTCTAACTCAATGAAACCAAGCCTACTATTACCTTGCCAAAAAAGACCCTATTTTTAAAGCAAATTTCGTACGTATTTTTTTTATAATTTTTCTAATTGATTTTGTTTCATATTTTTAAAACTGTATTTTTGAGAGTCTAACTTCTACTCTAGATTTTTAATCTTTGTTTTTTGGTATTTGTTCCTAGTTTTGTACCTTTAAGAATCTAATCTTCAATATCCATGTTTACTTCAGTCAGTTCAGCTCAGTTGCTGTCATGTCTGACTCTTTGTCACCCCATGAACTGCAGCACTCCAGGCCTCCCTGTCCATCACCAATTCCTGGAGTTTACCAAAACTCATGTCCATTGAGTCGGTGATGCCATCCAGCCATCTCATCCTCTGTTGTCCCCTTCTCTTCCCGCCTTTAATCTTTCCCAGCATCAGTGTCTTTTCAAATGAGTCAGTTCTTCACATTAGGTGGCCAAAGAACTGGAGTTTCAGCTTCAGCATCCATCCTTCCAACGAATATTCAGGACCAAATTCCTTTACGATTGATCTTGCAGTCCAAGGAACTCTCAAGAGTCTTCTCCAACACCACAGTACAAACCATAAATTCTTCTGTGCTCAGCCTTCTCTATGCTCTAACTCTCACATCCATATGTGAATACTGGAAAACCATAGCTTTAACTAGGTGGATCTCTGTTGGCAAAGTAATGTCTCTGCTTTTTAATATGCTATTATTGTGCTGTTAATATGTGTTTAATATTCTGTTAATATGCTGTCATAGCTTTTCTTCCAAGAGCAAGCATCTTTTAATTTCATGGCTGCAGTCAACCATCTACCGTGATTTTGGAGTGCAAGAAAATAAAGTCTGTCACTGTTTCCATTGTTTTCCCATCTATTAGCCATGAAGTGATGGGACTGGATGCCATGATCTTAATATTTTGAATGTTGATCTTTTGACAACGTTTTCACTCTCCCCTTTCACTTTCATCAAGAAGCTCTTTAGTTCTTCACTTTCTGCCATAAAGGTGATGTCATCTATGTATCTGAGGTTATTGCTATTTCTCTCAGCAATCTTGATTCTATCTTCTGCTTCAACCAGCCCAGTATTTCACATGATGTATTCTGCATAGAATTTAAATAAGCAGGGTGGCAATATACAGCCTTGACATACTCCCTTCCCCATTTGGAACAAGTCTGTCTTTTCAAGTCCAGTTCTAACTGTTGCTTCTTGACCTGCATAGAGATTCTTCTCCAGCACAATTCGAAAGTATCAATTCTTTGGTGCTCAGACTTATTTATGGTCAAACTCTCACACCCACACGTGACTACTGGAAAATCCATAGACTATACAGACATTTATTGGCTGTTACTTAATGTGCTATCTTGGTGTGTCATAGCTTTCCTTCTAAACAACAAGCATCTTTAAATTTCATGGCTGCAGTCACCTTCCACAGTGATTTTGGAACCCAAGAACAGAAAATCTGTCACTGCTTCCACATTTCTCCCTTCTTTTGGCTGTAAAGTGATAGGACTGGATGCCATCATCTTAATTTTTTGAATGCTGAGTTTCGAGTCAGCTTTTTCGCTCTTCTCTTTCACTCTCATTCAGAGACTCTTCAGTTCCTCCTCATTTCCTGCCATTAGAGTGGTACCATCTGCATACCTGTGGTTGTTGATATTCTCCCAGCAATCGTGATTCCAGCTTGTGATTCCTCCAGCCTGACATTCCTCACAATGTACTCTGCATAGAAGTTAAATAAGTAGGGTGACAATATATAGCCTTGATATACTCCTTTCCCTATTTGCAACCAGTACATTGTTCCATGTCTAGTTCTAACTGTTGCTTCTAGATTCACATCCTGTTGCTTCTCGATTTGCATACATGTTTCTCAGGAGACAAGTAAGGTGGTCTGCTAGTTCTAGTTCTTTAAGAATTTTTCACAGTTTGTTGTGATCCACACAGTCAAATTCTTTAGTGTAGTCAGTGAAGCACAAATAGATGTTGTTCTTGAATTCCTTTGCTTTCTCTATGATCCAATGAATCTTGGCAATTTGATCTCCGGTTCCTCTGTCTTTTCTAAACCCAGCTTGTATATCTAGAAGTTCTCAGTTCACATACTGCTGAAGCATAGCTTGATGGATTTTGAGCATTCCCTTGCTAGCGTGTGAAATGAGCACAGTTCTGTGGTAGTTTGGGCATTCGTTGGCATTATCCTCCCTTGGGATTGGAAAGGAAACTGTTTTTTTCCAGTCCTGTGGGAGTTTTCCAAATTTGCTGACATATTGAGTGCAACACTTTAAAGCATCATGTTTTAGGATTTTAAATAGCTCAGGTGAATTCTATCACCTCCGCTAGCTTTTTCCCTAGTAATGCTTCCTAAAGTCATTTGACTACACACTCCAGGATGTCTGATTCTAGGTGAGTGAACAAACCATCAAGGATATTCGGGTCTTTAATATCTTTTTTTTTTTTTTTGTAAATTCTTCTGTGTTTTCTTGCCACTGTATCTTCTGCTTCTGTTAGGTCATTAGCATTTTTGTCCTTTATCGTGCCCATCCTTGGATGACATTTCCCTACATACCTCCAATTTTCTTGAAGAGAATTGTTGTCTTACTCATTATATTTTTTTTCTTCTATTTATTTTGATTGATCATTTAAGAAAGCTTCTTATCTCTCCTTGCTATTCTCTGGAACTCTGCAGTTAGTTGGGTATATCTTTCCCTTTCTTCTTTGCCTTCCACTTCTCTTCTTTCCTCAGTTATTTGTAAGGTCTCCTCAGATAACCACCTTTCCTTCTTGCACTGCTTTTCCTTAGGTATAATTTTGATCACTGCTTCCTGTACAATGCTATGAACCTTCATCCATAGTTCTTCAGGCACTTTGTCTACCAGATCTAATTCCTTGAATCTATTTTTTACCTCTACTGTATAATCCTAAGGGGGTTGATTTAGGTCATAGCTGATTGGCCTATTGGTTTTCCCTACTTTCTTAAATTTAAACATGAATTTTGCAGTAAGGAGCTCATGATCTGAGCCACAGCCAGCTCTAGGTCTTGTTTTTGCTGGCCATATAGAGCTTGTCCATCTTTGTCTGTAAAGAATATAATCATTCTGATTTTGGTGTTTACCGTCTGGTGATGTCCATGTATAGAGTTGTCTCTTGTGTTTATGTAAGAGAGTGCTTTCTATAATCAGTGTACTCTCTTGGAAAAACTCTGTTAGCCTTTTCCCTTCTTCATTTTGTATTCTAGGGCCAAAGTTGCCTGTTACTCCAGGTATCTCCTGACTTCCTACTTTTGCACTCTAATACCCTATGATGAAAAGGACATCTTTTTTTGTTGTTAGTTCTAGAAGGTCTTGCAATTCTTCATAGAACCATCCTAAAATGTCGACTGAATGTTGCCATGTCCTGCTTGACCACATCCAATTTACCTTTATTCATGGACCTAACATGCTAGTTTCCTATGCAATATTGTTCTTTATAGCATCAGATTTGATATATACCACCAGATACATCCACAACTGGTCATCTTTTCTGCTCTGGTCCAGCCTTTTCATTCTTTCTGGAGTTATTTTTACACTCTTCCCCAGTAGCTTATTGACCACCTAATTACCTGAGGGGCTCATCATCCTTGTATCTTTCTGCCTTTTCGTACTGTTCATGGGGTTCTTCAGGCAACATTACTGAAGCAGTTTGCCATTCCCTTCTCCCATGTCTGGGTATATATCCAGAAAAACAAACAAACAAACACTAATTTAAAAATATATGGGTATTCCAATGTTTATAGTAACATTATTTAAAGTAGCCAATATAGGGAAGCAACCAAAGTGTCCATCAATGTATGTGGATTAAAAAAGATGTGCTATAAACAATAGATTTTGCTTTTCCATAAAATAATGAAAATTTGCCATTTGCAGCACCATACATGGATATGGAGGGTGTTATGCTTAGTAAAATAAGTCAGACAGAGAAATATAAATGTTGCATGATGTATGTTTTATCTGTAATCTAAAAAATATATGAATTATTGTAACAAAAGAGAAACAGATTCACAGATATAGAGAAGCTGGGAGTGACAAGGGGTGAAAGGAAAATGGGGAAGGGCAAGTTAGGGGTAAGTGGTAGTATGTACAAATTACTATATGTAATATAAATAAGCCACAAACACAATGGACATAGCTAATATTCTATAACCTTGAGTGAGTGAGTGAAAGTCACTCAGTTGTGCTTGACTCTTTGCGACCCCATGGAGTATACAGTCCTTGGACTATACTGGACCCTGTGGACTATACTGGTCTTGGAATTCTCCAGGCTAGAATACTGGAGTCAGTAGCCTTTCCCTTCCCCAAGGGATCTTCCCAACCCAGGGATCAAACCCAAGTCTTCTGCATTGCAAGCAAATTCTTTAATAGCTGAGCCACAAAGGAAGCCCTGGGGAGGTAAGAGGAATTTTAAGAACTGAGAGTTACCAATGATTTCTCTGGTGGCGAGTTCCATGAAACACAAAGGAAGACTTTGAGGAAGAAGTGGATGGTCAATCTGCCATCCCAATGGTGACAGGTCACATGGAAGACTGAGAGTGGCAGTGGATGTGATTTCTCTGCTCTCCAGTGGGCAGGAAGATAGGAGCTGCATGCACTGTCCAGGGCAGGTGAACCCATCAGGGCTCTCATTTGTAAACATCAGACACTGACTAGGCCAGTGCAAACAGAAAATAATTTAGTGAAAGGACATGGGGATAATTGTAGAATTTCTGAGAACGTTAACCTTAAATGGAATACAACCTCAAAATATTAAAGCAGTGTGTTGTATATTTAAAACAATATTGAAGTAAATTACACTTCAATTTTCTAAAAAGAGATGCCCATCCATTTAGATATCAGGCACAGCTCATACTGTTTAGATGGTATAAACTCATTGTTGGTCTCTTTGGATATTTAGAAGGGTAAGGTTTGAGTAATAAAAGGGAAGAGATTCCCATTTATTTTGGCTTGATTGGAGGTGGGATCTTAGTAAAGTGTAGTAGCTGTGTAAGAGAATCAGTGAGACAGGGAAAATATCAATTTATTCCCACTTCATCAGGATAGAAGGATGAATGAGATGCAATTGTCACTAGGCAAAGAAGATAAATTCATCTTATATGTAATAAAAAGTCAACTTAAAATAATGTTGAGAAGCATTTACAAACTACTTGCATTCTTACCCATAATGAAATTGAATATTACTTTAAGTACACAAGATCTACCTTCTATATTCTAGCAAAATAACTTGATAGCAATTAAAAAGCCAATATATCTGTGTCATTACTTATTCTGTCTCTTATTTTAGAGAAATATCATTCATAAAGAATCCAAAGAATATCCATATTTAAAATTTAGCTGCTTCAGAGAGTCAATTTAGTTTAAATATGGGAGGCTTTTGACTTATACAAAAAATATGCTTATAAGAGAGTAAGATCAAACTGGGAGAGTAGGAGACATGGAGTTAACCTTCCACCACAAACACATTAAAAATGTATCTATATGTGAAGCATTTCTCACGGAAAACTAACTAGAAGCTGACAGAACTACTGTACAACCAAAATTGCAAGAAATGTCTCTATAAAAGTAGATAGTTTTTTTTTTTTTTAATAAGCTTCAGATCAGGAAATGAGGTTCTGGGAAAGATCTGTCAAAAAGAGGTCTATACAGGCAATGCTAACTCTGGGGAGTGAGCAGATCAAGCCACAGTCTGGGCATCCCAGTAGTGCAGTCTTGTGAGGAGGAGACAAGAAATTTGCCTTCTGGGAAAACTGCTGGGATAGTAAAGAGACTAGAGAAGCCTAGATTATATTAATACTTGTAAGGCATGACTGCCAGCTAGCTTGTAATCAATCAGGACAGACAGAGCCTAGCACTGGTAGCTGTACCTCACAACAATCTCCAATATAAATGAGGATCCATGTTCCAAAAGTTGGTAATAAAACTATAACTGATTTAAGAAATATTCCCTATAAAAATGCAGTAAAAAAGAAACTAAAACTATAAAGATGAAATAATAAAAGATAGATAATTCAATTGTTGAGATAAAAAGAAATCTAAAAGCAATGAATAGGTGATTAAATTCAACATAAGAAGGAATAAGTGATCTGGAAGATGGAAGAATGTAAATCAACCAATCAGAACAGCAGACAAAAAGATAAGTGGAAGAAAAGTAAGAAAAGGAAGTAACACATGAGATCTATGGGATAATATAGGGGCTCCCAAAAGAGAAGGGGGGGATCAAAAAAGTATTTGAAGAAATTATAACCAACTGGAGCACTAAGCGCAGGCGGAGAGGAGCTTCTGCCCCACGTCCGAGGCAGGGGCAGAAGCCGGGAGGACTCCATGTCCGAAGGGCAGTGGCCAAGAGGAGTTACCCCACATCCGAGGACAGGGGCAACTGCCGAGATGGCCAGGCTGCGACGGCACAGGAATGGCCGAGAGGAGCTACCCTGCATCCGAGGTCAGGGGCGATGGCCGGGAGGAGCTACACCACATCCGAGGTCGGGGCACATGGCCCAGAGGAGCTACCCCGCTTCCAAGGCCGGGGTGATGGCCGGGAGGAGCCACAAAACATCCAAGGAGTGGTGGCTGCGCGGGCACAGGAGGGCCTAGAGGAGCTATCCAACGTTGAAGGTGAGGAAGGGTGGCAGTGAGGAGATACCCCTCATCCAAGGTAAGGAGCAGCAGCTGTGCTTTGCTGGAGCAGCCGTGAAGAGATACCCCACGCGCAAGGTAAGAGAAACCCAAGTAAGATGGTAGGTGTTGCAAGAGGGCATCAGAGAGCAGACACACTGAAACCATACTCACAGAAAACTAGTCAATCAAATCACACTAGGACCACAGCCTTGTCTAACTCAGTGAAACTAAGCCATGCCCACGGGGCGACCCAAGATGGGCAGGTCATGGTGGAGAGGTCTGACAGAATGTGGTCGACTGGAGAAGGGAATGACAAACTACTTCAGTATTCTTGCCTTGAGAACCCCATGAACAGTATGAAAAGGCAAAATGATAGGATACTGAAAGAAAACTCCCAGATCATTAGGTGCCCAATATGCTACTGGAGATCAGTGGAGAAATAACTCCAAAAAGAATGAAAGGATGGAGCCAAAGCAAAAATAATACCCAGCTGTGGATGTGACTGGTGATAGAAGCAAGGTCCAAGGCTGTAAAGAGCAATATTGCATAGGAACCTGGAATGTAAGGTCCTTGAATCAAGGCAAATTGGAAGTGGTCAAACAAGAGATGGCAAGGGTGAACGTCGACATCTAGGAATCAGGGAACTAAAATGGACTGGAATGGGTGAGTTTAACTCAGATGACCATTGTATCTACTACTGCGGGCAGGAATCCCTCCGAAGAAATGGAGTAGCCATCATGGTCAACAAAAGAGTCCGAAATGCAGTACTTGGATGCCATCTCAAAAACGACAGAATGATCTCTGTTCATCTCCAAGGCAAACCATTCAATATCACAGATATCCAAGTCTATGCCCCAACCAGTAACTCTGAAGAAGCTGAAGTTGAACGGTTCTATGAAGACCTACAAGACATTTTAGAACTAACACCCAAAAAAGATGTCCTTTTCATTATAGGGGACTGGAATGCAAAAGTAGGAAGTCAAGAAACACCTGGAGTAACAGGCAAATTTGGCCTTGGAATGCAGAATGAAGCAGGGCAAAGATTAATAGAGTTTTGCCAAGAAAATGCACTGGTCATAGCAAACCCCTCTTCCAACAACACAAGAGAAGACTCTACACATGGACATCACCAGATGGCCAACACTGAAATCAGATTGATTATATTTTTTGCAGCCAAAGATGGAGAAGCTCTATACAGTCAACAAAAACAAGACCGGGAGCTGACTGTGGCTCAGATCATGAACTCCTTATTACCAAATTCAGACTTAAATTGAAGAAAGTAGGGAAAACCGCTAGACCATTCAGGTCTGACCTAAATCAAATCCCTTATGATTATAAAGTGGAAGTGAGAAATAGGTTTAAGAGCCTAGATCTGATAGATAGAGTGCCTAATGAACTATGGAATGAGGTTCGTGACATTGTACAGGAGACAGGGGTCAAGACCATCCCCATAGAAAAGAAATGCAAAAAAGCAAAATGGCTGTCTATGGAGGCCTTACAAATAACTGTGAAAAGAAAAGAGGTGAAAAGCAAAGGAGAAAAAGAAAGATATAAGCATCGGAATGCAGAGTTCCAAAGAATAGCAAGAAGAGATAAGAAAGCCTTCTTCAGCGATCAATGCAAAGAAATAGAGGAAAACAACAGAATGGGAAAGACTAGAGATCTCTTCAAGAAAATTTGAGAAACCTAGGGAACATTTCATGCAAAGATGGGCTCGATCAAGGACAGGAATGGTATGGACCTAACAGAAGCAGAAGATATTAAGAAGAGGTGGCAAGAATACACAAAAGAACTGTAGAAAAAATTTCACGACCCAGATAATCACAATGGTGTGATCAGTCATCTAGAGCCAGACATCCTGGAATGTGAAGTCAAGAGGGCCTTAGAAAGCATCACTACAAACAAAGCTAGTGGAGGTGATGGAATTCCAGTGGAGCTGTTTCAAATCCTGAAAGATGATGCTGTGAAAGTGCTGCACTCCATATGCCAGCAAATTTGGAATACTCAGCAGTGGCCACAGGACTGGAAAAGGTCAGTTTTCATTCCAATCCCAAAGAAAGGCGATGCCAAAGAATGCTCAAACTACTGCACAATTGCACTCATCTAACACGCTAGTAGAGTAATGCTCAAAATTCTCGAAGCCAGGCTTCAGCAATACATGAACCGTGAACTTCCTGATGTTCAAGCTGGTTTTAGAACAGGCAGAGGGACCAGAGATCAAATTGCCAACATCCGCTGGATCATTGAAAAAGCAAGAGAGTTCCAGAAAAACATCTATTTCTGCTTTATTGATTATGTCCAAGCCTTTGACTGTGTGGATCACAATAAACTGTTGAAAATTCTGAAAGAGATGAGAATACCAGACCAGAATGACTTGCCTCTTGAAAAATCTGTATGCAGGTCAGGAAGCAACAGTTAGAACTGGACATAGAACAACAGACTGGTTCCAAATAGGAAAAGGAGTACATCAAGGCTGTATATTGTCACCCTGCTTATTTAACTTCTGTGCATAGTACATCATAAGAAACGCTGGACTGGAAGAAGCACAAGCTAGAATTAAGATTGCCAGGAGAAATATCAATAACCTCAGATTTGCAGGTGACACCACCCTTATGGCAGAAAGTGAAGAGAAGCTAAAAAGCCTCTTGATGAAAATGAAAGAGGAGAGTGAAAAAGTTGGCTTAAAGCTCAACATTCAGAAAACAAAGATCATGGCATTGGTCCCATCACTTCATGGGAAATGGGGAAACAGTGGAAACAGTGTCAGACTATATTTTTCTGGGCGCCAAAATCACTGCAGATGGTGACTGCAGCCATGAAATTAAAAGACGCTTACTCCTTGGGAGAAAAGTTATGACCAACCTAGATAGTATATTCAAAAGCAGAGACATTACTTTGCTTACTAAGGTCCATCTAGTCAAGGCTATGGTTTTCCCAGTGGTCATGTATGCATGTAAGAGTTGGACTGTGAAGAAGGCTGAGCACTGAAGAATTGATGCTTTTGAAGTGTGGTGTTGGAGAAGACTCTTGAGAGTCCCTTGGACTGCAAGGAGATCCAACGAATCCATTCTGAAGGAGATCAACCCTGGGATTTCTTTGGAAGGAATGATGCTAAAGCTGAAACTCCAGTACTTTGGCCACCTCATGCGAAGAGTTGACTCATTGGAAAAGACTCTGATGCTGGAAGGGATTGGGGGCAGGAGGAGAAAGGGACGACCGGGGATGAGATGTCTGGATGGCATAACTGACTCGATGGACGTGAGTCTGAGTGAACTCCGGGAGATGGTGATATACAGGGAGGCCTGGCGTGCTGCAATTTATGGGGTTGCAAAGAGTTGGACATGACTGAATGACTGAACTGAACTGAACTGATGGCTGAAAACAAATCTAATGTAGAAAACAGATATACAGGCATAGGAAGCACAGAGAGTCCAGAACAAGATGAACTCAAGCTGAGTGCACCAAAAGACAGGTCACAATTAAAATGGGAAATGTTAGATAGGATTCTAAAGGCAGCAAAAGCAAAACAGAGTCATTTATAAGGTATCCCTATAAGACTATCAGCTGGTTTCTCTGCAGAAACCTTCCAGGCCAGAATAGGGTGGCATGATTAGATCAAAATTGTAAACAGGAAAGGTCTGCAGTGTAGAATCCTCTAATAAGCAAGACTGTAATTTAGAATAGAAGAAAAATAGTTTCTTAGATAAATGAAAACTAAAATAATTCAGAAATATTATTTCTACTTTAAAAGTAATATTGATAGCTCTTCTCTAAATGGAAAAGAAGCAAGATTCTTTCAGAAAACGGGAAGACAAATATAAGAAAGGATTGAAGATCACTTAACTAGTATGTTTGTGTGTTAGTCACTCAGTCATGTCTGACTCTTTGTGATTCCATGGACTGTAGCCCACCAGGCTCTTATTTCTATGGGATTCTCCAGGCAAGAATACTGGAGTGGGTTGGCATTTCCTTCTTTACACTTAACTAGTACATAGATTGAAAAACAATAAAAATGTTGTAAAAATAATTGCAACTACAATACAGTGTAAAATGATAAGCATGAAGATATAAAATAGGACACTGAAATCACAAAATGTGGGTGAGAGGAGTATATAAATACAGAGCTTTGAGAATACATTTGAACTTGAATTACTTCAGTTTGAATCAAATAAATATCTTGGGTCAGCATATTTGAACTCTATGGCAGCTATAAATGAAAAGCATGGTTTTACAAAAAACAAAAAATCATCAAATGTGAAAAGGAAAAACTAAAAGCACAAGTGAACAAAAAAGAGCTACCCTCAAAACTGTAAAACAAGTATTAAAATGGTAATTAGTACATACATATCAATAGTTACTTTAAATTTTAGTTAACAACAAGCTCTGATAAAAACTATAGGATGGCAGATTGATTATTAAAAAAAAAAGCTAAGAACTTGCAATATGTTGCCTACAAGAGACTCATTTCAGCACGTAAGACAAACACAGACTAAATGGATAGAGAAAATATTTCATGCATATGGGAATAACAAGAAGTGAGTGCACCATTTTCACATCAGATAAAATAGACTTTAAAACAAAGACCATAAAGAAAGACAAAGGGCATTACATAACAAAGGAGAGATCATTACAGGAAGAGGAAGTTACACCTTTTTACACATACGTATGCAATATAGGGACAGTTAAATATACACATCGAATACTAGCAGACACAAATAGAGAAATGTAGAAGACTTATTTATTAGTAGGAGACTTTAACACTCCACATACATCAACAAGACAGAAAGTAAAAAATGGAATAGAAGTTATAGATTGCACAATGAATTCATTGTACAGGTCACTACATAAAAAAAAAAGAAAAAACAAGAATAAAAATTATTTTCTAGTGTACATGGAAACTTTTCTAGGATGGACCACATACTGGGTCACAAAACAAACCTCGTTAAAGTTAAGAGCATAGAAATTATTTCAAGTGTCTTTTCTGATCACCATGGTACAAAAGTAGAAATCAACTACAGAAGGAAAAATAAGAAAAGGATTAAAAAGTGGAGACTAAATAATATGCTAGTTAAAAACCAATAGGTCAATGATGACATCAAAGAAGGAAAATATGTCAATCCAAATGAAAATGAATGCACGACTTTATCAAATCTCTGTGGTGACACAGACATTCATTCAGAAACAAGAAGAATCCCAAATGACCAAACTAACCTATCCTCTAAAGAATTGGAAAAAAAGAACAAGCAAAACCCAAAGTCAGCAGAAGGAAGGAGATAATAAAGTGCAGAGTCAATAAATTGAAAAAAAAAGCATCAGAGAAGATAAGGAAAATCATTTTTTTGAAAGCATAAACAAAATTGAAAACTTTTAGTCAGGATAACCAAGAAGAAAAACCAAATCAACAAAGCAAAAAACTAAAGAGGAAAAATAAAAATACCACAGAAAGTACAAAAAAATAAAAACAAAAAACCATAAGCGAATATTATGAACAGTTATCTGCCAAGAAATTGGGCAACCAGGAAGAAATGGATTTTTCTAGAAACATATAGCCTGCCAAGAATAAATCAAGAATAAATAGATAATTTGAACAGGCTGATTAGTAGAAGTGAAATTGAATCTGTAATTAAAAAAAACAAAACAAAACAAATCAAAACTCCCTCTAAGCAAAAGTTCAGGAACAAAGACCTTCAGAGGGAATTCTACCAAACATGTAAAGAAGAGCTAATTCCTATGTTTCTCAAACTATTCCAAAAACAATATGAGGGGACACTCTTCTTAATGTCACTCTATGAAGCCACTATCAGCCTGATACCCAAATCAGACAAACGCACTACCAAAAAAGAAAATTAAAGGTCAATATCTTAGATGAGTATTGAAGCAAAAAATCCTCAATAAAATGTTAGGAAACTGAGCCCAATAACACATAAAAAAGATCATATACCAAAACCAATTTGGATTCATTCTAGGGCAACAAGGATGGTTCACCAGATGCAAATCAATCAATGTGATGTATCACATCAATAAAATGAAAGAACACATAATCATCCAAAAAGAGGCAGAAAAAGCATTTGACAAAATTAAACATCTACTCATGATAAAACCTGTCATCACAATAGGTATACAGGGAATGTATCTCAATATGAAAGGCTGTTTATGTAATAAGCCCACAGCCAATATAATTCTCAAGACTGAAATGCTAAAAGCCTTCCCCCAAAATCAATATTGTAAAGTAAAAAAATAATAAGAAGAAAAGGGTGCCCACTCTCACCAATTCTAAGTTGCTTCAGTCGTGTCCGACTCTGTGCGTCCCCATAGATGGCAGCCCACCAGGCTCCCCTGTCCCTGGGATTCTCAAGGCAAGAACACTGTAGTGGGTTGCCATTTCCTTCTCCAATGCATGAAAGTGAAAAGTGAAAGTGAAGTCGCTCAGTCGCATCCAACTCTTAGTGACCCCATGGACTGTAGCCCACCAGGCTCTTCCATCCATGGGATTTTCCAGGCAAAAGTACTGGAGTGCGGTGCCATTGCCTTCTCCGCTCACCACTTCTATTCAACATTATATTGGAAGTCTTAGTCACACTAATCATACAAGAGAGAAAAATAATTGGATACTCAAATTGGAAGGGAAGAGGTTAAAATTGTCACTATTTGCAGATAAAATAATACTTTATAGAGAACTATGATGTGGGCACCAGGACCCAGGAGAAAGGAGCAGTGACACCACAAGAGACTCACCCAGACTTGCTCGTGAGTGTTCAGGAGTCTCTGGTGGAGGCCTATTGCAGGGTTGGGGGCACTGAGTGTAGCAGTGTGTGCATGGAACCTTTTGAAGAAGGTCGCCATTATCTTCATTACCTCCACCATAGTTTGGCATAGTTTAACAGGAAGGGAACACAGTTCCACCCATCAACAGAAAATTGGATTAAAGATTTACTGAGCATAGCCCCACCCATCAGAACAAGACCCAGTTACCCCTCAGTCAGTCTCTCCCATCAAGAAGCTTCCATAAGCTTCTTAAGAATAAGAATCCTTCTACATCAGATGGCAGATAGACTGAAAACTACAATTACAGAACACTAACCAAACTAATCACATGGACCACAGCCTTGCCTAACTCAATGAAACTAGGAGCCATGCTGTGTAGGGCCACCAAAGACAGGTCATGATGGAGAGTTCTGACCAAACATGGTCCACTGGAGAAGCGAATGACAAACCACTTTAGTATTCTTGCCTTGAGAACCCCATGAAGAGTATGGAATGGAAAAAAGAGAGGACACTGAAAGATGAACTCTCCAGGTTGGTAGGTACCCAATATGTTACTGGAGATCGGTGGAGAGATAACTCAGGAAGAGTGAAAAGACAGAATCAAAGCAACAACAACACCAAGTTGTGGATATGACTGGTGATGGAAGGAAAGTCAGATGCTGTAAAGAACAATATTGCATAGGAACCTAGAATGTTAGGTCCATAAATCAAGGCAAATTGGAGATGGCATTGACATTTTAGAAATCAGTGAACTAAAATGGATTGGAATGGGTGAATTTAACTCAGATGACCATTATATCTATTACTGTGGTCAAGAATCCCTTAGAAGAAATGGATCAGTCATCATAGTCAACAAGAGTCTGAAATGCAGTACTTGGATGCAATCTCAAAAATGACAGAATGACCTCTGTTCGTTTCCAAGGCAAACCATTCAATACCGCAGTAACCCAAGTCCATACCCCAACCAGTAATGCTGAAGAAGCCAAGGTTGAATGGTACTATGAAGACCTACAGGACTTTCTAAATTAACACCCCCCCCCCACCCCGCTGCCCAAAGATGTCATTTTCATTGTAGGGGACTAAATGCAAAAGTAGGAAGTCAAGAAATACCTGGAGTAACAGGCATATTTGGCCTTGGAGTACAGAATGAAGTAGAGCAAAAACTATCAGTTTTACCAAGACAATGCACTGGTAATAGCAAACACCCTCTTCCAACAATACAAGAGAAGATCTACACATGGACGTCACCAGATGATCAATACAGACATCAAATTGATTATATTGTTTGCAGACAAAGATGGAGAAGCTCTATATAGTCAGCAAAAACAAGAATGGGAGCTGACTGTGGCTCAGATAATGAACTCCTTATTTCCAAATTCAGACTTAAGTTGAAGAAAGTAGGGAAAACCACTAGACCATTCAGGTATGACCTAAATAAAATCCCTTATGATTGTACAGTGGAAGTGATAAATAGATTCAAGGGATTAGATCTGATAAAGTGCCTGAAGAACTATGGATGGAGGTTCATGACATTGTACAGGAGACAGGGATGAAGACCATACTCAAGAAAAAGAAATGCAAAAAGGCAAAATAGCTGTCTGAGTAGGCCTTACAAATAGCTGTGGAAAGAAGAGAAGTGAAAGGCAATGGAGAAAAGGAAAGATATACCCATTTGAATGCACAGTATCAAAGAAGAGCAAGGAAAGATAAGAAAGCCTTCCTGTGATCAATGCAAAGAAATAGAGGAAAACAATAGTATGGACTTAACAGAAATATTATGAACTTAACAGAAACAGAAAATATTAAAAGAGGTGGCAAAATACACATAAGAACTATATAAAAAAGATCTTCATGACCCAGATACTCACACGATGGTGTGATCACTCACCTAGAACCAGACATGCTGGAATGTGAAGTCAAGTGGGCCTTAGGAAGCATCATTACAAACAAAACTAATGGAGGTGATGTAATTCGATGATTCTGTGAAAGTGTTGCACTCAATATACCAGCAAATTTGGAAAACTCATTAGTGCCTACTGGATTGGAAAAGGGCAGTTTTTATTCCAATCCCAAAGAAAGGCAATGCCAAAGAATATTCAAACTATTGCACAATTGCAATCATCTCACACGCTGGCAAAGTACTGCTCAAAATTCCCCAAGAGAGGCTTCAACAGTATGTGAACCGATAACTTCGAGATGTTTAAGCTGGATTTAGAAAAGGCAGAGGAACCAGAAATCAAATTGCCAACATCCGTTGGATCATCTAATAAGCAAGAGAGTTCTAGAAAAACATCTACCTTTGCTTTATTGATTACACCAAATCCTTTGACTATGTAGATCACAAAAAACTGTGGAAAATTCTTCAAGACATGGGGATACCAGACCACCTGACCTACGTCTTGAGAAATCTGTATGCAGGTCAAGAAGCAACACTTAGAACTGGATATCAAACAACAGATTGGTTCCAAGTTGGAAAAGAACTACTTCAAGGCTGTATATTGTCACTCTACTTATTTAACATATGCAGAGTATATCATGAGAAAGGCGGGACTGGATGAAGCACAAGCTGAAATCAAGATTGCCAGGAGAAATATTAATAACCTCAGATATGCAGATGACACTACCCTTATGCAGAAAGTGAAGAACTAAAGAGCATCTTGATGAAAGTGAAAGAGGAGAGTGAAAAAGTTGGCTTAAAGCTCAACATTCAGAAAACTAAGATCATGGCATTTGGTCCCATCACTTCATGGGAAATAGATGGGGAAGCAATGGAAACAGTGGCAGTCTTTATTTTTTGAGGCTCCAAAATCACTGCGGATGGTGACTGCAGTCATGAAATTAAAAGACTCTTGATCCTTGGAAGAAAAGTTATGACCAACCTAGATAGCATATTAAAATGTATAGACATTTCTTTGCCAACAAGGTCCATCTAGTCAAAGCACTGACTTTTCCAGTAGTCATGTATAGATGTGAGAGTTGAACCATAGAGAAAGCTGAGCACAGAAGAATTGATGTGGAGCTTGCTCAAACTCATTCCCATTGAGTCTGTGATACCATCCAACCATCTTGCCCTCTTTTGTCCCCTTCTTTTCCTGCCTTTAATCTTTCCCCATCAGGGTCTTTTCTAATGAGTTTGCTTTTCTTATAAGGTGGCTAAAATATTGGAACTTCAGTGTCTGTCCTTCCAATGAACATTCTGGGTTGATTTCCTTTAGGATCGACTGGTTTGATCTCCTTTCAGTCCAAGGGACTCTGAAGAGTCTTCTCCAACACCACAGTTCAAAGCATCAATTCTTCCGCACTCAGCTTTCTTTATGGTCCAAGTTTCTCATCCATACATGACTACTGGAAAAACCATAGCTTTGACTAGATGGACCTTTGTCAGTAAAATAGACTTATATTTATAGGACATTCCACCCAAAAGTGGCAGAATACACTTTCTTCTCAAGTGCTCATGGAACATTCTCTAGGATAGATTACATCAAGGGTCACAAATCAAACCTTGATAAATTTACAAAAATTGAAATAATAATAAGCATATTTTTTTGACCACAATGAGATTAGAAATGAATTACAGGGACAAAAAAAAATGAAAACAAAAATGCAACTACATGGAGGCTAAATAATACACTACTAAAATACCAAGAGATTGAAGAAGAAATGAAAGAGGAAATAAAAAAATACCTAGAAACAAATGACAACAAGGACATGATCATTAAAAAAACCTGTGGAATGCAGCAAAAATACTTCTAAGAGTGAAGTTTATAGCAATACAATCCTACTTCAAGAATCAAGAAAAATCTCAAGTAAACAACTTAACCTTACAGCAACTAAAGAAAGAAGAAGAAGAAGAACAACAACAACAACAAAAAAAACCCCTTAAAATTGGTAGAAGGAAAGAACTCATAATGATCAGGGGTAAAATAAATTAAATAGAAATGAAGAAACTATAGCAAAGATAAAAAAAAATTGGTTCTTTGAGAGGTTAAACAAAATTTATAGGCCTTTAACCAGAACAATCAAGGAAAAAAAGACTCAAATCAATAAAATTAGAAATGACAGTGAAGTTAGAACAGACTCTACAGAGATACAAAGGTCACAAGAGACTACAATGAGAAACTATACACCAATAAATGGACAACCTGGAAGAAGTGGATAAATTCTTAGAAAAGCACAAGCTTCCAAGACTGACCAAGAAGAAATACAAAGAAATAACAGACCAATTACAAACAATGAAATTAATACTGTGATTAAAAATTTTTCAACAAACAAAAGTCCAATACCAAATGGCCTCACAGGAAAATTCTACAAACATTTAGAGAAGAGCTAACACCTATCCTTCTCAAACTTTTTCAAAAAATTCCAGAGGGTGGAACACTTCTAACCTCATTGTATTAGGTCACCATCAGGCTGATACCCAAAGCAGGCAAATGTATCACTCAAAAAAAAAAAAAAAAAAAAAAAGAAAGAAAGAAAGAAAATTACAAGCATATCACTGATAAATATAGACCCAAAAATCTCAACAAAATAGTAACAAATGAAACCTAGCAACTTAGAAAAACAGTCATACACCATGGTTAAGTGGGATTTATCCCAGGGATGCAAGGATTCTTCAATATACACAAATCAATCAATGTGATATGCCATGCTAACAAACTGAAGAATAAAATCCATATGATCATCTCAATAAATGTAGATAAACTTTCGACAAAATTCAACACCGATGATGATTAAAAACTCTCCAGAAAGTGGGCATAGAGGGAATCTGCCTTAATAAAATAAAAGTCATATATGACAAAGCCATAGCGAACATATTCTTGATGGTGAAAAACTGACAACATTTCCTCTAACTTCAGGAACAAGACAAGGATGAACAATTTCACCAATGTTATTCAATATAGTCGTGGAAGTCCTCCTCATGGCAATTAAAGAAGAAAAAGAAATAAAAAGAATCAAATTTGGCAAATACAAAGTAAAACTTTCACTGTTTACAGATGGTATGATGCTATACACAGAAAATCCAGAAGATGCCACCAGAAAACTACTCACGCTAATCAATGAGTTTAGTAAATTAATACACAGGAATGTCTTACATACCTATACACTAACAATAAAATATTAGAAAGTGAATTTAAGGAAAATATTCCATTTATCACTGCAACAAAAAGATAAAACACATAGAAATAAACCTATCTAATAAGGCAGAAGACCTCTACCCACAAAGCTATAGGACCCTGATGGAAGAAATCAAAGGTGACATTAACAGATTGAGAGATATATC
Source organism: Ovis canadensis (assembly GCF_042477335.2). Classification (NCBI taxonomy): domain Eukaryota; kingdom Metazoa; phylum Chordata; class Mammalia; order Artiodactyla; family Bovidae; genus Ovis; species Ovis canadensis. Next base: position 9,582,094 of record NC_091259.1, read on the forward strand.
ATGCTCTTGAATTGGAAGAATCAACAATGTGAAATAGACTATACTACCCAATGTAATCTACAGATTCAATGAAATGCCTATCAAATAACCCATGGTATTTCTTCCAGAGCTAGAAAAAAATTTTCAATCTGTGTGGAAGTACAAAAGACCCCAACTAGCCAAATCAATCTTGAGAGAGAGAGAAAAAAAAAAAAAATGAAGCTGTAGGAATCAAACTTCCTGGCTTCCAACTATACTACCAAGATGTAGTCATCATGATAGTATGGTACTGGCACAAAAACAGACATACAGATCAATGGAACAGGATAGAAAGCCTAGAAATAAACCCACACATCTATGGTTACCTCATCTTTGACAAAGGAGATCAAGATATACAATATAACAAATACAGCCTCTTCAATAAGTGGTGCTTGGAAAACTGTATAGCCACATATGAAAGAATGAAACCAGAACACTATTTAAGACCATAAACAAAAATAAACTCAAAATGCATTAAAGACCTAAGTGTAAAGCCAGACTCTATAAAACTCTTAGAGGAAAACAGGCAGAATACTTTTTGATATAAACCACATAAATATCTTTTTTAATCCATCTCCTAGAGAAATAAAAATTTAAATAAACCAGGCCCCAGACTGGGAGAAAATGTTTGCAAATGAAGCAACTGACAATTAATCTCCAAAATATACAATTTATTTAGTTCATACAAAAAAAGCATAATAAAAAAATGGGGAGAAGTTTTAAACAGACTTTTCTCCAAAGAAGACAAACAGATTGCCCACAAAACATGAAAAGATGTTTAGTATCACTATTAGAAAAACACAATCAAAAGTAAAATCAGATATCACCTCACAACAGCAAGAATGGCTGTCAACAAAAAAATCTAGAGACAATAAATGCTTCAAAGGGTGTGGAGAAAAGGGGATCCACATGCACTCTCAGTGGGAGTGCACATTGATACAACCACTATGGAAAACAGTATGGAGGTTTCTTAAAAACCTAAAAATAGCACTACCATATGACCCAGTGAGTCAACTCCTGAGCATATACCAAAGAAATCCATAATTTAAAAAAAAAAAAATATATATATATATATATATATATTCACTTCCCCATTGGTTCATCGGGTAAAGAATCTGCCTGAAATGCAGGAAATGAGGGTTTGATCATATTCTTGCATGGAGAATCCCATGGACAGAGAAGCCTGGCTGGATATAGTCCATGGGGTAACAAAAAGCTGAATACGACTGAGTGACTAAGCAGCATTCACCCCAATGTTCATAGCAGCACTATTTATAATAGCCAGAACATGAAAGCAACCTAAATGTCCATCAACTATGGAATGGATAAAGATGTAGTATATACATACAATAGAATGTTAGTTATAAAAAGAAATGAACTCAAGTCATTTATAGACATGTAAATATACCTAGAGAGTGTCATAAAGACTGAAGTATGTTAAAAAGGGAAAAACAAACATTTATTATTACATATACATGGAATCTAGAAAAATGGTATAGATGATAGTTTGTCCAGCAGAAATAGAGACACAGACTAGAGAATAAATACATGAATGCCAAGAGGGAAATGTAGGGTGGGATCAATTGAGATATTGGGATTGAAACACATATACTATTGATGCTATGTATAGACAACTAATGAGAACATACTGTATAATGCAGGGAACTCTTCTTAGTGCACTGTGGTTACCTGAAAGGGAAGGAAGTCCAAAAGCACGGGGATATATGTATATGTATGCCTGATTCATGTTGCTGTATAGTAGAAACTAACACAACATTGTAAAGCAACTACACTTCAATAAAAAGTAATTTTAAAAAGTAATTTTAATTGCATTCATATGGAATTTAGGAAGATGGCAATGACGACCCTGTATGCAAGACAGGAAAAAAGACACAGATGTGTATAACGGACTTTTGGACTCAGAGGGAGAGGGAGAGGGTGGGATGATTTGGGAGAATGGGAATTCTAACATGTATACTATCATGTAAGAATTGAATCGCCAGTCCATGTCTGACGTTGGGTGCAGCATGCTTGGGGCTGGTGCATGGGGATAACCCAGAGAGATGTTGTGGGGAGGGAGTTGGGAGGGGGGGTCATGTTTGGGAACGCATGTAAGAATTAAAGATTTTAAAATTAAAAAAATAAATAAATAAAAAATAAAATTAAAAAAAAATTTAAAAAAAAGTGATGGGGAAACTAAATAGCTACATGTAATTTAATCCCTTATACTATATACAAAAATAAATTCAAAATGGTTTAAAGGCAGGACACTACAAACTCCTAGAAAAGAACATAGACAAAATATTCTTTGACATAAATCATAGAAATATTTTCTTTGGTCAGTTTCCCAAAGCAGAAAGATTTAAAAGTAAATATAAACAAATTGCAGCTAATCAACTTAATGGCTTTTGTGTAGCAAAGAAGCTATAAACAATATGAAAAGACAACCTATGGTATGGGAGAAAGTATTTGCAAATGATGCAACTGACAAGGGGTTAATATGCAAAATGTACAGACAGTTCATGAGCTTAATATCTAAAAAAATAAAGAACCCAATAAAAAATGGGCAGGAGAACTAAATAGACATTTTTTCCAAAGAAGACATACAGATGGCCAATAGGTACATGAAAACATGCACAACATCACTAATTAGAGAAATGCAAATCAAAATCACAATGAAGGATCACCTTACATCAGTCAGAATGGCTACCATTGACAAGTCTACAAATAATGATCACTAGAGAGGGTTTGGACACTGTTGGTGAGAATGTAAATTGGTGCAGCCAGTATGGAAAACAAACATTCCTTGAAAAATTGAAAATAGAGCTATCATATGATATAGAAATCACTCTTTTGGGCATATATCCAGAAAAGATAACTATTCAAAAAGCTACATGCATCCCAATGTTTATATGGAAGACTCTTTCCAATAGTCAAGAGATGGAAGCAATCCATGTGTCCATCAACTGACAGCTGGCTTAAAATATTTGATATGTATCTATATCTATCTCTCCCTGTGCAGCAACACAGATGTACCTAGAAAATATTTAGTAAGTAATATTTAGTAAGTAAGTGAGGGGTGTCCAACTCTTTGTGAAACCACAGACTGTTGCCCACTAGACTCATCTGTCCATGGGGTTTTCCCAGCTAGTATACTGGAATGGGTTGCTATTTCCTCCTCTAGGGGATCTTTCAGATCCAGGGATCAAACACATCTCCTGTGACTCCTGCATTGGAAGGTGAATTCTTTACTACTGAGCCACTTGGGAACCTCCCTAGAGAATATTATACTTAGTGAAATAAGTTCAATTCAGTTCAGTTGCTCAGTCGTGTCCTACTGTTTGTGACCCCATGAATCGCAGCATGCCAGGCCTCCCTGTCCATCACCAACTCTCAGAGTTCACTCAGATTCACGTCCATTGAATCAGTGATGCCATCCAGCCATCTCATCCTGGGTCGTCCTCTTCTCCTCCTGCCCCAAATCTCTCCCAGCATCAGAGTCTTTTCCAATGAGTCAGCTCTTCGCATGAGATGTCCAAAGTACTGGAGCTTCAGCTTTAGCATCATTCCTTCTAAAGAAATCCCAGGGCTGATGTCCTTCAGAATGGATTCGTTGGATCTCCTTGCAGTCCAAGGGACTCTCAAGAGTCTTCTCCAACACCACAGTTCAAAAGCATCAATTCTTCGGCACTCAGCCTTCTTCATAGTCCAACTCTCACATCCATACATGACCAATGGGAAACCATAGCCTTGACTAGATGGACCTTAGTCGGCAAAGTACTGTCTCTGCTTTTGAATATGCTATCTACGTTGGTCATAACTTTTCTTCCAAGGAGTAAGCGTCTTTTAATTTCATAGCTGCAATCACTATCTGCAGTGATTTTGGAGTCCCCAAAAATAAAGTCTGACACTGTTTCCACTGTTTCCCCATCTATTTCCCATGAAGCGATAGACAGACAAAGACAAATACTATCTGATATCACTTATATGAGGGATCTAAAAAATAATACAAATGAATAAAAAAATAATATAAATAGAAATGATTCACATACATAGGAAAAACCTTAGGTCTGACAAAGGGAAGAGGGAGGGGGAAGAACTAAATTAGGTATAATGGGATAAATGGGGCTTCCCTGGTGGCTCAGTGGTAAAGAATCCACCTCTCATACAGCACAAACAGTTCAATCCCTGGGTAGGGAATATTCTCTAGAGGAGGAAGTGGCAACCCACTCCAGTATTCTTGCTTGGAAAATCCCATGGATGGATGAGTTTTGAGGGCTACAGGCCATGGAGTCATAAAAGAATTGGTCAAGACCTAGTGACGAAACAACAACAATGGGGTAAATAGATACAAATTGATATATATATATAATATGTAAGCAGCAAGTATTTACTTTATAGCACAAGTAATTACATTCAATAACTTGTAATAACTTATAGTGGAATATAATCTGCAAAAAACCCCACACCTAAATCACTATGCTGAACTCACATCTTTAACTCACAAAATTAACACAACATTGTAAATCAACTACAGTTACAAATAAATATGTTTGTAAATTCCTGGCATAATTTTAAACACTGTGTACTGATCTTTGCCTTGCTTCATTCTTCTCTTTTTGTTAAGTATGAATTGTACTTCATATTTTCTGCTTTGATTTTCAATTTTATGACTACAGAAAATTTGAAACTTGCTGGAATATTTGTAGTCTCCAGTAACCAGTAAGACTTTTTATTTTTGGAATCAGTTCTTACTATTATTATATCAGTTTTTTCATCTGTTATTGGGGGATAAATTCAAATAAAGTTGTAATATATTTAAATTGTATAGTGATGATTTGATATATGTATATACTGTGAAAGATTCCCACCATGGATTTAGTTGATATACCCACCACTTCACATTTTCTCCTTTTTTTGTGATGAACAGAAGTTCTACTATCTTAGCAAATTTCCGTATTATACTATTATGAATAGTATTGAACATGTTATACACTAAATCCTAAGATCTTTTCACCTAATAACTGAAAATTTATAATAATTTACTTACTTCTTATTTTGCCCACTCTCTAGCTCCTAGCCACCATCATTCTGTTTCTATGAGGTGATTTGGAAAAAAAAAATCTGATATAAGTGATACCATGCCTGCATGTTTGCTAAGTTGCTTCAGTTGTGTCTGACTCTGCAACCCTATGGACTGTAGCCCATTAGGTTCCTCTGTCCATGGGATTCTCCAGGCAAGAATACTGGAGTGGGTTGCCATCTTTCTCCTCTCTTGAGTCTCTTGCATTGACAGGCGGGTTCTTTACCACTAGTGCCACCTGGGAAGCCCATACGTGATACCATGTCATATTATTTTACACTGTCTGTCTTATTTCGACTATCATAATGCCCTCCAGTTTTGTCATTGTTGTCACAAAAGGCATGATTTCTTTCTTTTTTTAAGGCTGCATAATATGCCCGTATGTGTGTCTGTGTAATATATACATATCTACATCTATGCATGTGCATGCCTGATAAATCGCTTTAGTCATGTCCAACTCTGTGTGACTCTATGGACTGTAGCCCTACAGGCTCCTCTGTCCATGGGATTCTCCAGGCAAGAATACTGGAGTGGGTCGTCATGCCTTCCTCTAGGGGATCTTCCCAATCCAGGGATCAAATCTATATCTCTTATGTTTCCTACATTGGCAGGCAGTTTCTTTATCACTAGTGCCACCTAGCTAGCCCCATCTCCGCCTCTATCTCTGCATCTGCATCTGTACCTGCACCTGCACCTACATCTTCACCTAAATTTATATTTCCATTTACTTATTCAGGTAATCACCATCCTAACAAATCTTAGATGATATCTCATTGTGGTTTTGATTTGCATTTCCTTGATGATTAGTGATGTTTAGCATCTTTTCGCATATTATTAACTTGTTTGCCTTTAGAAAAATGTCTTGTCAGGTCCTTTGCCCATTAAAAAAAATCATTTAGTTTTTAATTGAAGGATAATTCCTTTAAAGAATTGTGTTAGTTTCTGCCAAACAACATTTTTAAATGAGTTGTTTTATTGCTATTGAGTTGTAAAAATTCCTAGTATATTTTATATATTAATCCCTTATTTGATAGATGGTTATCAAATATTTTCTCCCATTCAATAGATTGTCTTTTTGACTTGTTGATGGTTTCCTTTGCTGTGTAATAGCTTTTTTCATTTGACATAGTCCCACTTGTTTATTTTTCTTTTGTTGCTTGTGCTTTGGTCTCAAATCCAAAAACTTATTGCTAGTACCAATGTCAAGGGGATTACCCCTTAGTTTTTCTTCCAGGAGTTTTACAGTTTCAGATCTTGTTTTCAATAGTCCATTTTTGAATTATCTTTTGTATATGGTATAAAGGTCCATTTTCATTCTTTTGCATGGCAATATTCAGTTTTCCTGACATCATTTATTGAAGAGATTATCCTTTCCTCATTGTATACTCTTGACTCCTTTGTTGAAAGCTAACTGTCCATATATGCTGGGATTTATTCTTGGGCTCTATATTCTGCACCATTTATCTACATTATTGTTTTTATTCCAATATTATATTGATTACTGGAGCTTTATAATCAAGTTTGAAACCAGGAAATGTAATGCCTCCAGCTGTTCTTAATGTTCTATTAATATATAAAACCCAGTTGTATTTCTAAATAGTATAAACAATCAGAAAGAAAAATTGAGAACAGCTGGAGGCAGTACATTTCCAGGTTTCAAACTCTATTATAAAGCTACAGTAAACCAATCAATATAGGAATAAAAACAGACATTTTGCATGTGAATATACAGTTTTCCTAACATCATTTGACCACTTCCAATTTGCCTTGATTCATGGACCTGACATTCCAGATTCCTATGCAATATTGCTCTTTAGAGCATCAGACCTTTCTTCTATCACCAGTCACATCCATAACTGGGTATTGTTTTTGCTTTGATGCTGTGATGCTGTGAAAGTGCTGCTGATGTGAAAGATGATGCTGTGAAAGTGCTGCACTCAATATGCCAGCAAATTTGGAAAATCCAGCAGTGGCCGCAGGACTGCAAAGGATCAGTTTTCTTTCCCATCCCAAAGAAAGGCAATGCCAAAGAATGCTCAAACTACCACATAATTGCACTCATCGCAAAAGCTAGCAAAGTAATGCTCAAAATTCTCCAAGCCAGGCTGCAGCAGTACGTGAACTATGAACTTCCAGATGTTCAAGCTGGTTTTAGAAAAGGCAGAGGAACCAGAGATCAAATTGCCAACATCTGGTGGATCATGGAAAAAGCAAGAGTTTCAGAAAAACATCTATTTCGGCTTTACTGACTATGCCAAAGCCTTTGACTGAGGTGGATCACAAGAAACTGTGAAAAATTCTGAAAGAGATGGGAATACCAGACCACCTGACCTGCCTCTTGAGAAACCTATATGCAGGTCAGGAAGCAACAATTAGAACTGAACGTGGAACAACAGACTGGTTCCAAATAGGAAAAGGAGTACATCAAGGCTGTATATTGCCACCCTGCTTATTTAACGTATATGCAGAGTACATCATGAGAAACACTGGGCTGGAAGAAGCACAGGCTGGAATCAAGATTGCCGGGAGAAATATCAATAACCTCAGATATGCAGATGACACCACCCTTATGGCAGAAGTGAAGAATAACTAAAGAGCTTCTTGATGAAAGTGAAAGAGGACAGTGAAAAAGTTGGCTTAAAGCTCAACCTTCAGAAAACTAAGATCATGGCTCCATCACTTCATGGCAAATAGATGGGGAAACAGTGGAAACAGTGTCAGACTTTATTTTGGGGGCTCTAAAATCACTGCAGATAGTGATTGCAGCCATGAAATTAAAAGACGCTTACTCCTTGGAAGAAAATTTATGACCAACCTGGACAACATATTAAAGGGCAGAGACATTACTATCCCAACAAAGGTCCATCTAGTCAAGGCTATGGTTTTTTCAGTGGTCATGTCTGGATGTGAGTGTTGGACTATAAAGAAAGCTGAGACCGAAGAATTGATGCTTTTGAACTGTGGTGTTGGAGACGACTCTTGAGGGTCCCTTGGACTGCAAGGAGATCCAACCAGTCCATCCGAAAGGAGATCAGTCCTGGGTGTTCATTAGAAGGACTGATGTTGAGGCTGAAACTCCAGTTGTCTGGCCATCTGATGTGAAGAGCTGACTCACTGGAATGACCTTGATGCTAGGAAAGATTGAGAGCAGGAGGAGAAGGGGACGACAATGGATGAGATGATTGGATGGCATCATTGATTCAATGGACATGGGTTTGGGTAGACTCCAGGTGTTGATGATGGACAGGGAGGCCTGGGGTGCAGCGGTTCATGGGGTTGCGCAGAGTCGGACATGACTGAGCAAATGAACTGAACTGAACTGAAGGGGAAGTTTCATAGCAATACAGGTTTACCTCAAGAAACAAGAAAAAAGTCAAATAAATAACCTATGTAACTCTGCACTTAAAGAAATTAGAAAAGGAAGAAAAAAGAACGCTGGTTAGTAGAAGGAAAGAAACCGAAACTGGAGCCAATTATACACAGTGAAGTAAGCCAGAAAGAAAAACACCAATACAGTATACTAACACATATATATGGAATTTAGGAAAATGGCAATGACGACCCTGTATGCAAGACAGGAAAAAAGACACAGATGTGTATAACGGACTTTTGGACTCAGAGGGAGAGGGAGAGGGTGGGATGATTTGGGAGAATGGCATTCTAACATGTATACTATCATGTAAGAATTGAATTGCTAGTCTACGTCTGACGCAGGGTGCAGCATGCTTGGGGCTGGTGCATGGGGATAACCCAGAGAGATGTTGTGGGGAGGGAGTTGGGAGGGGGGTTCATGTTTGGGAACACATGTAAGAATTAAAGATTTTAAAATTAAAAAAATAAAAAACTAAAAAAAAAAAAATTAGGGCAGAAGTAAAGGTAAAAGAAACAAAAGTTACCATAGCAAAAATCAACAAACCTAAAAGTTATTTCTTTGAGAAGATAAATAAATTGACAAACCATTAGCCACACTCATCAAGAAACAATGGGAGAAGAATCAAATCAACAAAATTAGATATGAAAATGGAGAAATCACAACAGATAACACAGAAATACAAAGGCTCATAAAAGACTACTATCGGCCACTATATGACAATAAATTGGACAATTTGGAAGAAATGCACAAATTCTGAGAAAAGTACAACTTTCCAAAACCAAACCAGCAAGAAATAGAAAATCTTAACCTATCACAAGCACAAAAATCGAAACTGTAATCAGAAATCTTCCAGCAAACAAAACCCCGGGACCAAACGGATTCCCAGCTGAATTCTACCAAAAATTTAGAGAAGAGCTAACACCTATCCTACACAAACTCTCCCAAGATATTGCAGAGGAATGTAAACTTACAAATTAATTGTATGAGGCCACCATCACCCTAATACCAAATCCAGACAAAGATGCCACAAAGAAAGAAAACTAGAGGCCAGTATCTCTGATGAACATAGATGCAAAAATCCTTAACAAAACTCTAGCAAACAGAATCCAACAACGTAATAAAAAGATCATACACAATGACCAAATGGGCTTTATCCCAGGGATGCAAGTATTCTTCAATATCTGCAAATCGAACAACATAATACACCACATTAACAAACTGAATGATAAAAACAATATGATTATCTTAATAGATCCACAGAAAGCCTTTGACAAAATTCAACATCCATTTATGATAAAAAAAAAAAAACCCTCCAGAAAGCAGGCATAGAAGGAACATATCTCAACATAATAAAAGCTATATATGACAAACCCACAGAAAACATTATCCTCAATGGTGAAAAATTAAAAACATTTCCCCTAAAGTCAGGAACACGACAAGGGTGCCCACTCTCACCACTATTATTCAACATAGTTTTGGAAGTTTTGGTGACTGCAATCAGAGCAGAAAAAGAAGTAAAAGGACTCTAGATTGGAAAAGAAGAAGTAAAACTCTCACTGTTTGTAGATAACATGATCCTCTACCTAGAAAACCCTAAAGACTCCACCAGAAAATTGCTAGATCTAATCAGCGAATATAGTAAGGTTGCAGGATATAAAATTAACACACAGAAATCCCTTGCATTCCTATACACTAACAATGAGAAAACAGAAAGAGAAATTAAGGAAACAACTCCATTCATCATTGAAACGAAAAGAATAAAATACTCCGGAATATATCTACCTAAAGAAACAAAAGACCTATATATAGAAAACTATAAAACACTGATGAAAAAAATCAAAGAGGACACAAATAGATGGATAAATATACCATGTTCATGGATCAGAAGAATCAATATAGTGAAAATGAGTATTGAGGTTCATGACATAGTACAGGAGACGGATCAAGACCATCCCCATGGAAAAGAAATGCAAAAAAGCAAAATGGCTGTCTGAGGAGGCCTTACAAATCACTGTGAAAAGAAGAGAGGCGAAAAGCAAAGGAGAAAAGGAAAGATATAAGCATCTGAATGCAGAGTTCCAAAGAATAGCAAGAAGAGATAAGAAAGCCTTCTTCAGCAATCAATTCAAAGAAATAGAGGAAAAGAACAGAATGGGAAAGACTAGAGATCTCTTCAAGAAAATTAGAGACACCAAGGGAACATTTCATGCAAAGATGGGCTCGAAAAAGGAAAGAAATGGTATGGACTTAACAGAAGCAGAAGATATTAAGAAGAGGTGGCAAAAATACACAGATGAACTGCACAAAAAAGATCTTCACGACCCAGATAATCATGATGATGTGGTCACTCATCTAGAGCCAGACATCTTGGAATGTGAAGTCAAGTGGGCCTTAGAAAGCATCACTATGAACAAAGCTAGTGGAGGTGATGGAATTCCAGTGGAGCTATTTCAAATCCTGAAAGATGATGCTGTGAAAGTGCTGCACTCCATATGCCAGAAAATTTGGAAAACTCAGCAGTGGCCACAGGACTGGAAAATGTTGAGTTTTCATTCCAATTCCAAAGAAAGACAATACCAAAGAATACTCAAACTACCGCACAATTGCACTCATCTCACATGCTAGTAAAGTAATGCTTAAAATTCTCCAAGCCAGGCTTCAGCAATATGTGAACCGTGAGCTCCCTAATGTTCAAGCTGGTTTTAGAAAAGGCAGAGGAATCAGAGATCAAATTTCCAACATCTGCTGGATCATGGAAAAAGCAACAGAGTTCCAGAAAAACATCTATTTCTGCTTTATTGACTATGCCAAAGCCTTTGACTGTGTGGATCACAATAAACTGTGGAAAATTCTGAAAGAGATGGGAATACCAGACCACCTGACCTCCCTCTTGAGAAATCTGTATGCAGGTCAGGAAGCAACAGTTAGAACTGGACATTGAACAACAGACTGGTTCCACATACGAAAAGGAGTACGTCAAGGCTGTATATTGTCACCCTGCTTCTTTAACTTCTATGCAGAGTACATTATGAGAAACGCTGGAGTGGAAGAAACACAAGCTGAAATCAAGATTGCCGGGAGAAATATCAATAACCTCAGATATGCAGATGACACCACCCTTATGGCACAAAGTGAAGAGAAGCTAAAAAGACATCTTGATGAAAGTTAAAGAGGTGAGCGAAAAAGTTGGCTTAAAGCTCAACTTTCAGAAAATGAAGATTATGGCATCCAGTCTCATCACTTCATGGGAAATAGCTGGGAAAACAGTGGAAACAGTGTCAGACTTTATTTTTGGGGGCTCCATAATCACTGCAGGTGGTGATTGCAGCCGTGAGATTAAAAGACTCTTACTCATTGGAAGAAAAGTTATGACCAACCTAGATAGTATATTCAAAAGCAGATACATTACTTTGCTGACTAAGGTCTGCCTAGTCAAGGCTGTGGTTTTTCCTGTGGTCATGTATGGATGTGAGAGTTGGACTGTGAAGAAGGCTGAACACCAAAGAATTGATGGTTTTGAAATGTGTTGTTGGAGAAGACTCTTGACAGTCCCTCGGACTGCAAGGAGATCCAACCAGTCCATTCTGAAGGAGATCAGCCTTGGGATTTCTTTGGAAGGAATGATGCTAAAGCTGAAGCTCCGGTACTTTGGCCACCTCATGTGAAGAGTTGACTCATTGGAAAAGACTCTGACGCTGGGAGGGATTGGGGGCAGGAGGAGAAGGGGACGACCGAAGATGAGATGCCTGGATGACATCACTGACTCGATGGACGTGAGTCTGAGTGAACTCTGGGAGATGGTGATGGACAGGGAGGTCTGGCATGCTGCGATTTATGGGAAAAAAGTTGAACACGACTGAGCGACTGAACTGACTGATTGACTGACCGACAAATCTACTGTCATCAAGACAGTATGGTAGCGGCACAAAGAAATACAGATCAGTGGAACAAAATAAAAAGCTCAGAGATAACTCCATGCACCTATGGACACCTTATCTTTGACAAAGGAGGCAAGAATATACAATGGATAAAAGATAATCTCTTTAACAAGTGAATCTGGGAAAACTGGTTAACCATTTGTAAAAGAATGAAACTAGAAGACTTTCTAACACCATACACAAAAATAAACACAAAATGGATTAAAGATCTAAACATGAGACCAGATACTATTAAACTCCTAAAGGAAAACATAGGCAAAACACTCTCTGACAAAAATCACAGCAGGATCCTCTATGATCCACTTCCCACAGTAGTGGAAATAAAAGCAAAAATAAACAAATGGGACCTAATTAAACTTAGAAGCTTTTGCACAACAAAGAAAACTATAAGCAAGTTGAAAAAATAGCCTTCAGATTGAGAGAATAATAGCAAACAAAGCAACTGACAAAGAATTAACCTCAAAAATATACAAGCAACTCCTGCAGTTCAATTCCAGAAAAAAAATGACCCAATCAAAAAATGGGCCAAAGAACTAAATAAACATTTCTCCAAAGATGACATACCAATGGCTAACAAACACAAGAAATGATGCTCAACATCACTCATCAGAGAAACGCAAATCAAAACCATAGTGAGGTACTATTTCACACCAGTCAGCATGGCTGCTATCCAAAAGTCTACAAGCAATAAATGCTGGAGAGGGTGTGGGGAAGAGGGAACTCTCTTGCACTGTTGGTGGGAATGCAAACTAGTACAGCCACTATGGAGAACAGCGTGGAGATTCCTTAGAAAGCTGGAAATAGGACAACCATATGACCCAGCAGTCCCCCTGCTGGGCATACTCCCTGAAGAAACCAGAATTGAAAGAGACACGTGTACCCCAATGTTCATCGCAGCACTGCTTATAAAAGCCAGGACATGGAAGCAAGCTAGATGTCCATCAGTAGACGAATGGATAAGAAAGTTCTGGTACATATACACAATGGAATATTACTCAGCCATTAAAAAGAATACATAGGAATCATTTCTAATGAGGTGGATGAAACTGGAGTCTGTTATACAGAGTGAAGGAAATCAGAAAGAAAAACACCAATACAGTATACTAACGCATATATATGGAACTTAGACAGGTGGTAATGATAACCCCACATGTGAGACAGCCAAAGAGACACAGATGCATAGAACAGTCTTTTGGACTCTGTGGGAGAGGGCGAGCGTGGGATGATTTGGGAGAATGGTATTGAAACATGTATATTATCATATGTGAAAAGGATCGCCAATCCAGATTTGATGCATGATACACGGTGCTTGGGGCTGGTGCACTGGGATGATCCAGAGGGATGGGATGGTGAGGGAGGTGGGAGGGGGGTTCAGGATGGGAAACACATGTACACCCTTGGCAGATCCATGTCAATGTATGGCAAAACCACTACAATATTGTAAAGTAATTAGCCTCCAATTAAAATAAATACATTTATATTAAAACAAAAACAAAAACAAACAAACAACACAACCAAAAAAATTGCCAATGTGTATGACTCCTTGCCACCCCATGGACTGTAGCCCACCAGGCAACTCTGTCCATTGGATTTCCCAGGCAGGAATATTGGAGTGGGTTGCCATTTCCTTCTCCAAGTGATCTTCCCAGATCAGTGATTGAACCCCCATCTCCTGCATTGGCAGGCAGATTCTTAACCACTGAGCCGCCAGAGAAGCTCATGTCAATGTTAGTTGGATGCATAACTCTTTAACTCAAAAACTTATACTTTTACCTCTTGGTTGTGCAGAAAATCTTGTTTCTTTGACCTCTAATGGGAAGAACAGTCCTCAAAGATTTCCAAAATACTATCCCCTAGGTTATTATCATAACCTTCAGATAGTCTTAAATAAAACTCTCTATTTCTTAACACTTTTTTGTGAACACATAAAAGTATCATCCTATGTGTTGTTAAAAAGCTTAATAGGTAATGTAATTTAACAATTTATTACAGTACTGTTTTAAGGTGTGGTTAACATGATCTTGACTGTCTGAACAATTCTTATGAAAAGTAGAAAATAAGGAGTTCTTACCAAGTTTGCAATGATATAATGGTAGCCTTTAACGTGCTTTCCAACACTCACAATCTGTGAAGATATAAGAAAATACGAGGCAATAAATTTAACTCTACTGAATGATTATATTTTTAAAAAAGAATTTTAACCATTGCAGCATAATTTCACATGGAAACATGATAAGAGAATAATATATTAATATTTTTTCTTGTAAAAGTAATTTATTCTAATAAAAAGAAATTCATAAGCCACTTTAGAAATTAAGTGGTTTAAGTAAAATAAAAAATTCAATCATACTGTATAAATGCCAAAAATGTCATTATATATTATTCAGAAAACTACTATGCTGTAATTCCCTCAATGAAAATGACAATGCTATGAAGCAAACCAATAGTTTTCATATATTTCTAAAACAGAATAGTTCAACATAAGAAAGTATTTTTGGTTTAAATAATTTAGATATACTTAATATACTGATCATTTACAGGAATTCATGATAGACTGTTAGATATTTTCACCTGTGAGAATGATTTTCTATGAGTAGATTGGATTGTTGTCCTGAAAATCAAGTAAAGACTTTTGTAAGGCACAGTATCTCTCTTTAGATAATGTGGATACTTACTTAATTCCTGCTCACCTGTGGATGTAGCAATAGTTTACTATAATAAAAAGAAGAAGGATAAATCAACATCAAAAGACCTTTACTTCTGCTATATTTATTTTTTCAATGAATGTTTTTAGAAATGTTTAGAAAATTAGGAATAAGGAATTTTAGGAAAAAAGTAATTCAATTTTAAAAAAGTATAACTTTATTTCTATATTAGAAACTAAAATTCTTATTTTGCAATGTTGAAATTCCTTTTTAGATAAAAGTCTAATGGCAGTTACTAATGAGCTGCTTTGTAGACTCATTGGTATCTACAAAGATATCAATAAAATATATTTTCATATACTTTTATCATTAAAAAACCTGAATTTTTTGATAGTTTAATATCTTCTAAAATAATTTTTTATAAATTAGTGATGTGTATGAAACACAGGAAAGCTATTTTATTTTATTTATTATAATTTTCATGATAGCAGAAGTAGCTTTATTCTGAAGCTTGCACAGCATTACAGATTAAAGCATTGGTTATATCCAGTATTTCAAAAGTTTCCATACGAGTTTTACAAGTTTAATTACTAAAAATATTTAATTTAATGAAATGTTTAGATAATCTCTGAAATGTTTGAACAAAACTTCAATCAGACATTCCTTGTGAAGATTACTGTTAGTAAGTACCAGCTTATTCCATATATTATTTGTGAACTAGAGACCTATGATATGGTTCTCATTTTCATTCGTATTCATTCCACATAACCACACTTTCATGCAGGTATAAAGCTTATTTCTGAGAGATTGGGGTTAATTTGTGCAGGACTGACACATTACAAACTGGCCAGCACCAGAAACAACTTATCGTATTTAAGGGTTGAGAAAGAAAGCATCTGGAAGCCAAAGATACACTAAATGAGACTTTACATTCTACTTCAATCCTTGGTTGGCTTTTAACCAGAACCAAGTTGACCTCATGTAAGTCCCCTCTGTTTTAAACTCCCACCTGCTCTTTCTTCTCCTACCAATCTATTTTGCAAATCTACTTTCTATTTTGCAAAGTCTAATCCATTAAAAAAAATTATGGAGTATAGTTGATTTAAAATGTTGTGCTAGCTTTTGCTGTACAGCAAACAGAATTAGTTATACAAATATATTTATCCACTCTTTAGATTCTTTCCCCACATAGGTCAATAGAGAGTATTGAGAAGAGTTCCCTGTGCTATGCAGTAGGTATTTACTATTTGTATATAGTAGTGTGTATATGTCAATCCCAATCTCCCAATTTATCCCTCCCCTGCCTGGGTGGAAGCCCAAGTAACCATAAATTTATTTTCTACACTTTATTTATGTTTTGTAAAACTGTTCATTTGTACCTTTTTGTTTGTTTTGTTTCAGATTCCACATATCAGTAATATCATACGATATTTACCCTCCTCTGTCTGACTTACTTTACTCAGTATGACAATCTCTAGGTTCATCCATGTTACTGCATATAGCATTATTTTGTTCTTTTTCTTGGTGGAGTAATATTCCATTGTATTTGTGCCACATCTTATTTATTCATTGCTCTGCTGATGGACATTTAGATTGTTTCCATGTCCTGGTTATTGTAAATAATCCTGCAATTAAAACTGGAGTACATGTATCTTTTTGAATTATAGTATATCTCATGCCCAGGAGTGGGATTGTTGGATACTATGGTAGCTCTCGTTTTAATTTTTTTAGAAGCTTGTTTACTGTTTTCCAAAGTGGATGCAACAATTTTCATTTAACAGTGTAGGAGCATAGCCTTTTCTCCATATCCTCTGCAGCATTTATTTTCTGTGGATTTTTTGGTGATGGCCATTCAGACCATTGTGAAACAATACCTCATTGTAGTTTTGATTTATATTTCTCCAATAATTAGTGATGTTGATCAACTTTTTATATGATTTTGGGCACCTGTATGTCTTCTTTGAAGATATTTCTATTTAGATCTTCCACCCATATTTTGACTGGGCTGTTTCTCTTTTGATATTCAGCTGTGTGAGCTCATTGTATGTTTTGAGGATTAATCCTTTGTCATTTACTTCATTTCAAATATTTTCTCCAACTTTGAGGGCTGTCTTTTCATTTTGCTTATGGCTTCCTTTGCTGTGAAAAAGCTTTCAAGTTTAATTAGATTTTAAGTTCATTTATTTATTTTTATTTCCATTACTCTAAGCTCAGTTAAGTTGCTCAGTCTTGGACTCTTTATGACCCCATGAACCAGAGCGCCACAGGCCACCCTGTCCATCACCAACTTTTGGAGTTTACCCAAACTCGTATCCATCAAGTCAGTGATGCCATCTAGCCATATCATCCTCTGTCATCCCCTTTTCCTCCTGCCCTCAATCCCTCCCAACATGAGCCTTTTCCTCCTGCCCTCAATCCCTCCCAGCATGAGGGTCCTTTCAAATGAGTCAGCTCTTTGCATCAGGTAGCCAAAATACTGGAGTTTCAGCTTCAATATCAATCCTTCAATGAACACCCAGGACTCATCTCCTTTAGGATGGACTGGTTGGATCTCCTTGCAGTCCAAGGGACTCTCAAGAGTCTTCTCCAACACCACACTTCAAAAGCATCAATTCTTTGGTGCTCAGCTTTCTTTATAGTCCAACTCTCACATCCATACATGACTACTGTAAAAACCATAGCCTTGACTAGATGGACCTTTGTTGGCAAAGTAATGTCTCTGCTTTTTAATATGCTGTCCAGGTTTGTCATAACTTTCCTTCCAGGGAGTAAGTGTCTTTTAATTTCATGGTTGCATTCACCATTTGCAGTGATTTTGGAGCCCTCCAAAATAAAGCCAGCCACTGTTTTCACTGTTTCCCCATCTATTTGCCATGAAGTGATGGAGCCAGATGCCATGATCTTAGTTTTCTTAGTTTTTTCACTCCTCTTTCACTTTAATCAAAAGGTTCTTTAGTTCCTCTTCACTTTCTGCCATAAGGGTGGTGTCATCTGTGTATCTGATGTGATTGATATTTCTCCCTGCAATCTTGATTCCAGCTTGTGCTTCTTTCAACCCAGCGTTTCTCACGATGTACTCTGCATAGAAGTTAAATAAGCAGGGTGACAATATACAGCCTTGATGTACTGCTTTTCCTATTTGGAACAAGTCTGTTGTTCCATGTACAGTTCTAACTGTTGCTTCCTGACCTGCATACAGGTTTCTCAAGGGCAGTCCAGGTGGTCTGGTATTCCCATCTCTTTCAGAATTTTCCACAGTTTATTGTGATCCACAGAGTCAAAGGCTTTGACATAGTCAATAAATCAGAAATAGATACTTTTTGGAACTCTCTTGCTTTTTTGATGATGCAGCGGATGTTGACAATTTGATCTCTGGTTCCTCTGTCTTTTCTAAAACCAGCTTGAGTATCTGGAAGTTCACAGTTCCTGTATTGCTGAAGCTTGGCCTGGAGAGTTTTGAGCATTATTTTATTAGCTTGTGAGATGAGTGCAATTGTGCGGTAGTTTGAGCATTCTTTGGCATCGCCTTTCTTTGGGATTGTAATGAAAACTGACCTTTTCCAGTCCTCTGGCCACTGCTGAGTTTTCCAAATTTGCTGAGATATTGAGTGCAGCACTTCCACAGCATCATCTTTTAGGATTTCAAATAACTCAGCTGAAATTCCATCACCTCCACTAGCTTTGTTCCATTACTCTAAGAGGTGGATCAAAAAAAATCTTTCATTTTTAGGTCAGAGAGTGTTGTGCCTATGTTTTCCTCTTAGAGGTTTATAGTGTCTGGCATTTCATTTAGATCTTTAATCCATTTTGAATTTATTTTTATATGTGGTATTAGGGAGTCTTTACATTTCATTCTTTTATATGTATCTGTCCAGTTTTTCCAGCACTACTTATAGCAGAGGCTGTCTTTTCTCCATTATACATTTTTGCCTCCTTTGTCATAGATTAGGTGACCATAGGTGCATGGGTTTATCTCTGAATTTTCTGTCCTATTGATCTATATTTCTATCTTTCTGTAAATACTGTTTTGAGGGAGTATAGTCTGAAGTCAGGGAGACTAATTTCTCCAGCTGTCATGCTTTCTCAAGATTATTTTGGCTATTTAGTGTCTTTGATGTTTCAATAAAAATTGTAGAATATTGTGCTCCAAGTCTATGAAAATTGCCATTGGTAATTTAATAGGGATTGCATTGAATCTGTTTATTGCCTTGGAGACTATCGTTATTTTAGCAATATTGATTCTTCAAATCCAGGAACATGGTATATCTCTACATTTATTAGTGTCATTTTTTATTTATTTCATCAATATATTACAGTTTTTGAGTATAGTTCTTTTGCCTCATTTGGTAAGTTTTTTCCTAGGTATTTTATTTTTTAATACGAGAACAAATGGGATTGTAATTTCTCCTTTGATCTTTTATTGTTAGTGTATAGAAATGCAATACATTTCTGTGTATTAATTTTGCATCCTACAACCTCCCCAAATTCCTTGATGAGCTTTAGTAATTTTTGGTAGTATCCTTAGGATTTTTCTACATGTAGTATCATATCATTTGCAAAAACTGACATTTTTACTTCTTTTCCAACTTAGACTTAATTTCTTATTCCTCTCTGATTGCCATGTCTAGGACTTCCAAAGCTATGTTGAATAAAAGCATTGAAAGTATATACCCTTGTCTTGTTCCTAATCCTAGAGGGAATTCTTTCAGGTTTTCACTATTAAAAATGATGTTTGCTGTGGTTTTTATCATATACGACTTTTATTATGTTAGGTATGTTTTCTTGATGCCCACTTTCTGGAGAAATTTTTAAAAATCATAACTGGGTGTTGAATTTTGTTGAAAGCTTTTTCTTCATCTATTGAAATAATTATATGACTTTCATTTTTTAATTTGTTAATATGGCATATTACATAGATTGATTTGTGTGTAGTGAAGAATCCTCACATTCTTGGAATAAATCCCACCTGAACATGATGTATGATTCTTTTGATGTGTTTTTGGATTTGGTTAGCTAATATTTTGTTGACGATTTTTGTGTCTATGTTCATAAGTGATAATGGTGTATAATTTTCTTTTTTTGTGTGTTATATCGTAGTCTACTTTAGGCATCTGGGTGATGGTGGCCTCCTTGAATATGCTTCAGAGTGTTTCTTTGTCTGCAATTTTTTGGAAGAGTTTGAGAAGGATAACCATTAACTCCTCTCTTAGTAGTTGATAGAATTAGATGCTATCTGGTCCTGGACTTTTGTTTGTTGGAAGGTTTTAATCATAGTTTCAATGCCAGTGCTTGTGATTTGTCTGGTCATATTTTCTATTTCTTTCTGATTCAGTCTTGGGAGGTTGTACTTCTCTAAGAGTTCATCCATTTCTTCCAGGTGGTCCATTTCACTGGCATATGGTTTCTTGTAGTATTCTCTTATTATCTTTTATTTCTGCAGTGTCAGTTCTAACTTCTTCTTTTTCATTTATATTTTGCTAATTTGATTTCTCTCCTTTTTTTCTTGTGTGTGACAATATCAACAATACATTTGGCTCGAGAACTGCTAACGAACTTAACAGTGCAGTGGTTGAAGAAGTTTTGCAAAGGAGACAAGAGCCTTTAAGATGAGGAGCATAGTAGCCAGCCATTGGAAGTTAACAATGATTAACTGCGAGTCTTCATCATCAAAGCTGATCATCTTTCTACTATATGAGAAGTTTCTGGAGAACTCAGTGCTGACTATTTTATGGCCATTCAGCATTTGAAGCAAATTGGAAAGGTGAAGAAGTACAATAAGTGGGTGCCTCATGAGCTGACCAGAAACAAACAAAAATTGCTTTAAGGTGTTGTCTTCTCTTATTCTACACAATAACAATGAATCATTTCTCAATCAAATTGTGATGTAGGACAAAAAAAGGATTTTATGACAATTGATAATAACCAACTCAGTGGTTGGACCAAAAAGAAACTCCAAAGAACTTCCCAAAGCTAACCATGCCCCCCAGAATGGTCATGGTCACTGGTGGTCTGCTACTAGTCCAATCCACTACAACTTTCTGAATCCCCGGGAAACCACTACATCTGAGAAGCATTCTCAGCAAATAGACGAGATACACTGAAACCTGCAATGCCTACAATTGGCATTGATCAACAGAATGGGTCCAATTCTTCTCCACTACAATGCTTGACTGCACATCACACAACCAGTGCACATCACACAACTTCAAAAGTTGAACAAATCGGGCTAGAAGTTTTTGTCTCATCCGACATATTGACCTAACTTCTTGCCAACCTTCTACCACTTCTTCAAGCATCTGGACATCCTTTTTTTTTTTTTTTTTTTTTTTTCAGCGAAAAAGCTTCTATAACCAGCCAGATGCAGAAAATTCTTTCCAAGAGTTTGTTGATTTCTAATGCATGGACTTATGTGCTACAGGAAGAAACAAACTTATTTCTCATTAGCAAAAAAAGTGTTGATTGTAATGGTTCCTATTTTGATTAAGAAAGATGTATTTGAGCCTAGTTTTGATTATTTAAAATTTGAGGCCAAAAATCACAATTACTTTTCCATCAACCTTAATAGTAACTTTGGTTTTTGTTGTTTTTGATCTTTTTTTTTTTTTTTTAAATCTAGTTGCTCTAGGTATAAGGTAGGTTGTTTATTTGAGATTTTTCTTGTTTCCTGAGGTAATATTCTATAGCTCTAAACTTCCATCTTAGAACTACTGTTGCTGTGTCCCATAGGTTTTATCATTTATTTGCAGGTATTTTTAAAAATTTCCTCGTTGATTTCTTCAGTGATCCACTGGTTGTTTAGTAACATATCATTTAGCCTCTATTTTTTTTTTAAAATATATATATTTTACCTTTTTCCTGTAATTGTTTTCTATTTTTATAGTGTTGTGGTCAGAAAAATGTTTGCTATGATTTCAATTTTCTTAAACTTGATTTGTGACCCAAGATGTGATCTATCCTGGAAAATGTCTCATGTGCACTTGAGAAGAAAATGTGTTGTGCTGCTTTCTGATGGAATGTCCTATAAATACCAAAGTCTATCTGGTCTAATGTATCATTTAAGGTTTGTGTTTCCTTATTAAATTTTCTCTGTGGATGATCTATCCATTGGTGTAAATGGGATGCTAAAGTTCCCACTGTTATTGTATTACTGTCAATTTATCTTTTTATGGATGTTAGGTTTTGCCCTCTTTATTGAAGTG
The DNA here is from genome assembly GCF_042477335.2 of Ovis canadensis. Lineage (NCBI taxonomy): Eukaryota > Metazoa > Chordata > Mammalia > Artiodactyla > Bovidae > Ovis > Ovis canadensis. The sequence continues at coordinate 9,604,350 of NC_091259.1, forward strand.
CTGCTTGGTTGGATGTATATATATTTACAATTGTTATATCTTCTTCCTAGATTGGTCCATTGATCATTATATAGTGTCCTTTCTTGTGTCTTGCAACAGTTTGTAAGTCCATTCTCTCTGATATGATTATTGCTACTCCAGCTTTTTTTTTCAAGTTCCATTTGCATGGAATACTTTCCCACCGTCCCACTTACAGTCTGTATGTGCCTCCAGGTCTGATGTGGGTCTTTTGTAGGCAGCATATATATGAGCCTAGTTTTTGTATCCATTCAGCCTTTTGGTTGAAAGCTTTAATCCATTCACATTTAAGGTAATTGTAAATAAGAATGTTCCTACTATCACTTTCCTTAACTGCTTTTGGTTTCTTTATGTAGGTGCTTTTCCTTCCATTTCCATTTTGTTCTCTTCTCTTGTGGCTTGATGACCATTTTAAGTGCTGTGTTTGGGTTGCTTTTTCTTAATGTGTACCTATTGTAGATTTTTTGGTTTGCGTTTACCATGTGGTTTTGATTTAGCAGTCTATATACAAATAAGGTTGTTTTAAGTTGCTGATATCTTAATTTCAAGTGCAATTGCAATTTCCCACATTTATACTCTGCTTTACTTATGATTGCTTGTTTTGATAGTATATTTGTGTATCTGTGATTTCCTACTTTTATTATATAATTTTTCCTTTAGCAGTGAGCTTTCCAATTTGTAATTTTCTTATTTCTCATTGTGGCCTCTTTTTTCCCTTTCTACTGAAGCTCCTTTAGGATTTGTTGTAATGCTATTCTATTGATGCTTTTGCTTATGTTGAAAACTGTTGATTTCTCTGTGGTATCTGAATGAAAGTCTTGCTGGGTAGAGTATTTTTGGTTGTAGGTTTTTCCCTTTCATCATTTGAAACATATTGTACCACTTGCTTCTGACCTCCAGAGTTTTTGCTCAAAATTTAAAACTCAACTAATAACCTTATAGGTGTTCCTCTTTATTTATTTGTTGCTTTTCTCTTGTTACTTCTAATATTTTTCTTTGTGTTTAATTTTTGGTAGTTTGATTAATATTAATCTTGGCATGTTCATCCTTGAGTTTATTTTTTATAGGACTCTCTGCACCTCCTGCACTTGGGTGACTATTTCCTTTCGCATGTTAGGGAAGTTTTTGACTATAATCTCTTCAGTTTTTTTTTTTTTTTTGTGGCCCTTTATCCTCTTTTTCTGGGCACCCTATAATATGAAGGTTGCATTTAATGTTGTCCCAGAGGCCTTTGAGATTATTCTCATTTCTTTTCATTCTTTTTTCTTTATTCTATTCCATGGCAGTTACTTTCACCACTCTGTCCTCTAACTCATTTATTTATTCTTCTGCCTCAATTATTCTACAATTGATTCCTTATAATGCATTTAAAATTTTCTATTATTGTGTCATTCATCTCTTTTTGTCTCTCCTTTAAATCTTTTATTTCTTTGTTAATCATTTCTTTTATCTCTTTAGTTTGTACTTCCATTCTTTTTTGAGATCTTGGATCGTCTTTACTGTAATTACTCTGAATTCATTCCTTGGTATATTGTCTATATCCTTTAAATTTAATTCTTCTTGTAGGTTTTTATCTTGCTGTTCATCAGCAATGCATTTCTCTGTCATTTCATTTTGTTATCATCTTAACTGTTTGTGGTCTCCTTTCCACAGGCTGAATGATTTTAGTTCCTGTTGCTTCTGGTGACTGACCCCTGGTTGGTGATGTTGGTCCAGGGGCTTGTGTTGGCTTCCTGATGGAAGGGGTAGCCAGTGCTTTCCCTTTTGTAGGTGGGGTTGAGTCTTGTCCCATGGGTGGGCAGGGAAATGTCAAGAGGTGCATTTTGGTGTGCTTGTGAGCTTAGTAAGACTGTAGGTGGCCTATCTAATGATGGGCACAACGTTTTCTTGTCTTGTTAGTTGTTTGGTGTAAGGCATTCCAGCACCGGAGCCTGTAGGCTGTTGGGCAGGGTCCAGTGTTGGCATCAAAATGGGGGCCTCCTAGAGATCTCATTCTAAGTAATTCTCTGGAGCATCTGCTACCAATGTCCTCATCTCCTTGGTGAACTACAACCAACTTCTGCCTTTCCAGGAGACTTTCCAATTCACATAAATTAATCTAACATCAGTTCATCTGGAGGTTTGTGTGCGTGTGTGTGCTGAGTACCAGTGTCTGTGATAAGTTCTGTCTGCCCTCCAAGAACTGAGTATCTGTTTCCCCCAGCGCTATGGGTCTCTTGCCCTCAAATCCTGCTGGTCTTCAAAGCTAAATGCTTCAGGGGTTCCTCTTGTAACTCCAGACCTTCAGAAAGTCTTGAAGGGTTATTTTTATGTGGGAACGTTCCTGTGAAGTCTGCTTGGGTTTAACTTTGTGTTTGTGTGTGTGAGAGAGAGCTGTTTATAATATGGATGTCCACCACCTCTCCTCAGCATACGCTGGCCATTATTAACTTGATAAGGTATTTGACTGATGTTGTGGTGACTGGAGCATTCCCTGGATGTTGAGCAGAACTTCCCCTTTGCTCTGTTTGTCAGCACTCATCAAAGGTAGTGTCTGCTCCCTAGTCAGCTGAATAGAGGCCCTCAGATCTGTCTTTTAGCTGGGTTTCTGATCTGCAGTGTGAGGTAGGTGGGATTGGAGCACTGCCCCTGGGAGAGAAGCCACTGAAAATTCCTCCTCTGGAGTTGTTCACCTGAAAATGTGTTTTGTTATGTTACCTTTCACCCATTGTATGAGCTCACAAGTTAGTCTATTGTTGGTAATGCTCTTGGCTCCACCTTAATCATGGGTATGCTGGCAATTGACCCTGGTGCCTCTCAGGCATTGTTTTCACCAGGACACCAGCATAGATACACTGAAGTCAGGTTCTGGGATTGCAGTAATCATAGATCTGGACCCACTGTGAGCTCTATAGGGACAGCTCAGATTCTGACCTGGCCCGTTCCTTGCATATATGTACTACAACATCCTCCTACCTCTCCACTGTCTTGACTCCTCAACTCTTTTTATTTTAAATCCAGAATATATAAATTGTGTTGAAAAACAAAGTTTTGCATACATGGTTATTGGTGAAATGGTGTCTCTGCTCATTCTTTTTCTTTTTGATTACATCTAAGACCTTTTTCTTTTTTTATTTATTTATTTTTAAAATTTTAAATTTATTTATTTTAATTGGAGGCTAATTACTTTACAATATTATATTGGTTTTGTCATACATCAACATGAATCTGCCACAGGTGTACATGTGTTCCCAATCCTGAACCCCCCTCCCACCTCCCTCCTCATACCATCCCTCTGGGTCATCCCAGTGCGCCAGCCCCAAGCATCTTGTATCTTGCATCGAACCTAGACTGGCGGTTCGTTTCTTATATGATATTATACATGTTTCAATGTCATTCTCCCAAATCATTCCATCCTCTCCCTCTCCCACAGAGTCCAAAAGACTGTTCTATACGTCTGTGTCTCTTTCGATGAAATTGGAGCCGATTATACAGAGTGAAGTAAGCCAGAAATAAAAAAAAAAAAAAACACCAATACAGTATACTGATGCATATATAAAAACACCAATGCATAAATAAAAACACCAATACAGTATACTAATGCATATATATGGAATTTAGAAAGATGGTAACGATAACTCTGTATGCGAGACAGACCTTTTTCTTTGTATTAAGGATTCTACAGTTTCATTACAATGAGCTTGAATTTTTACTTTTTAATTTTTGTTTAATTTGTTCAACATTTTTGTGTTTCCTAATTTTGAGGATTGTATCCCATGCACTATCCATTCAAATTTATTTTTGTTTCTAACTGATATTGCAATGTTGGTATCAGTAGCCTAGGGCCAGTTTTATGATAATTTCTCAGTTTCCAGATTCTCAGATCACAGTATGTCCTATAAATTCAAACTGTACTCTGCCTAAAGAAAGCTGTGAAGACAAATTCTCACAAAGATATCTCCCTTTCTACATTAAGCCCAGGCCAAGACAGAAAATACTTCATGAACATTGAGTCAGTGATGCCATCCAACCATCTCATCCTATGTCATCCCCTTCTCCTATTGTTTCCTATTCTTTCTCTTTTTTAAGGTGTTGCCCATCAATAGCCTGGCTCTGTAAGGGACTTAAGATTATTACCTTGACTGAGCACAAAGCTTCTCTTCTTGGGTGAGCATTAACTCCTCAGTCAAGCTACCCAATCTGACAACTTCCTTCAGCACAGTCATCTTTCATTCCTGGTTCCTAAAGATTTTCTTTACTTTCTTGGAAATTCTGCTATGCATTTATAATATTTTATTTAGCATTTCTATATGTTTTATATTGCCAAATTTATGAGTCCATAGTTTATCTAAAACTGAACTTCTTTTGACAGTATCACCATAAAGATGACGTCAAGCAACAGATATACTGGAGCATAAAAAAGTTGAGTAAATAAGCAGTTTAATTACTCATGTTATTGGGTAATGTGAACCTGAGTGATTTAGCATAGGTTGAGCAGACTGGAGAGGTCTTATTCTCTGGGAATTTCAGGTACAGCCCGTACAGAGATAATTATCAAAGATGGTTGGTACTCATTTGGGAAACTGTATAATCTATTACTGACTCTTTCTAGAGATTCTTGCTATTTAATCTCAGCATGGTTTGTGTTGATGATGGACAGGGAGGCCTGGCGTGCTGCGATTCATGGGGTCGCAAGAGTAGGATACGACTGAGCAATTGAACTGAACTGAACTGAGCAATCTGTTATTTATTTCTTGCTGATTCACTATAACTTTTCTCTGGTGTGGCTATTTAAGCATTTTACAAGATCTTTTTAAGCCCACGTATCATCCTGCCTCTTGTTTCTCAGCTTGCAATCTCTGTGTGGCTTTAGTCAATAACCTCTAATTTCTATTAAATTTTAAAGTAAAAGCACTTATGAATGTTAGAAAGATATGAGACCAGTGGAAATTCTGCACTAGGTGTCTTCATGAAAAAATCACTGTCAGTTCTAGATTGCCTAGCGAAGATCTATAATAAATAAAAGCTTTTGTAATATATTTTCAAGAGGTGAGAACTTAACAAAACCACAAAGAACTGAAAGTGACATAAATCCTGGCAGAAAAGACCTTGTAGAGCTTGATTCATCCCAATAATCTGGAAGCTGAGAGCTCAAGGGGCAGAAATCTTAAGATTTATTTACTTGGCTGATGATGCTAGAGAGAATATCATTTTTGCCGAATCAGATCCTGGCTGAGAAAACAAAACAAAACAAAACAAAACAAATGTTCTAGATAAACTGTTGCAAAGGCCTCATTGCCTTTGAACACTCACCACCCTAAGCTTGTGTACCCATAGCATAAGGTCAGATTTTGGTCTCTCTGCCAAGAATCTAGAACTAGAAGGAAATATCTTTGTGGAAAATAACCAAAGTTATATTCCATAGTAAAGTGTCCTACACCTAGAGGGTCATTTGTCTAAAGCTGTTTTTCTTTTTTTTTTTTTAATGATTCTGTAAAACTGACAATATTATGGGTATGGTTTTTCATGAATTTAATCATCACAACCAAAGTGAAAACTATCTTTTAAAACAAAAACAAATCTGAGTGATTTGATGTTGGATGCAAACTAAATATCGTTACTCTGCATTTCTGATGTTATTCTTTTATAATGAGGGAAAATAAACAGCTTGAGGTGAATGATATCAATATAAACTGGCACTACCTTTATACAAGTGTGCTAGGCCAAGTTGTTAAGACAAAACAATGCCCAGGGTGAGGACTTGGTTGGAATGATTTACTATGGGCTTTCATAGGGACAGAAAAATGTGAGTAGAGGATCTTCATTTCCATTCTTTTCATCTTCTTAAAAGACATAGAGGAAGCAAATAAAGAATAATGAACTCTTTGAGTCTGTTTGTGTTCTGAAACATATACAAGTCATATTAATCATATTCTTTCAAAGAAGTCCATCTTTACAAGAATAAAATGCTTATGTACTGTGCTGTGCTTAGTAGCTTAATCATGTATGACTCTTTGCCACCACATGGACCCACCAGGCTACTCTGTCCATGGGGATTCTCCAGGCAAGAGTCCTGGAGTGAGTTGCCATGCTCTCCTCCAGGGTATCTTCCCAACACAGGAATTGAACCCAGTTCAATTTGGCTGAGGCCAAACTATGGTAGTGGTAGTTATGATAATGGTGACCTCCTTCCAAAGGACTTATGCCAGCATGCCCCACGACTCCCAGGACTGTTTCATTCAATGCCCCTGACCCTGTGGCAGGCCACTGTATACCCAAGTCAAGCCAGAGACTCCTGGACACTCATAGGCATGTCTGGTTTAGTTTCTTGGGGGGATCACTGTTCCTTTCTCTTGGGTCCTGGTCACACAAGGTTTTGATTCTGCCCTCCAAGGGTCTGTTTCTCCTGTCCTGTGGAAGTTCTGTAATCAAATCCCACTGGCCTTCAAAGAACTGTGGGGGGTTTCAGTCACTTTGTTGGATCCCGAGTTTGGAAAATCTATTGTAGGCTCTAGAACTTTTGCAACAGTGTGAGAACTTCTTTGATATAATTATTCTCCATTTTGTGTGTCATCCGCTGGGTGGCTCTATGGTGGGGCTAAAGACAACCTCCTCCAAGAGGACTTATGCCACATGTCAGGCCTCCTAGGTCTGCTGCAACCAGAGCCCCTGTCCTCACAGCAGGCCACTGCTGATCTGTGCCTCTACAGGAGATACTCAAACACTCAATGGCAGGTCTGGCTCAATTAAGAGATGGCATAGTAAAAAGACATACACTCATCTTCTCCTGGGAGACCTCCCAAACTGCAACTCACTGCTGAATAACCATCAACAGCAAAATGCTGGATCCCAATTAAAAACATATACCCCAGGTCCAAGGGCAAAGGAGAAACTGCAACAAGATGGCAGGAGGGATGAAATCATGTATAGAATCAAACCCCATACCTTTCAGAGATGCTTGGAAGGCTCAGACAAAACCTTGTGTGCACCAGAACAAAGAGATCTCCTGAGACTGAGCCAGACCTGACTTTGAATGTTAGTTATGTTAGTTAATGCAAATCTAACTCATGCTAAGTGTCTTCAGTCCTGTCCAATTCTTTGTGACCCTATGGACTGTAACCTGCCAGGCATCTCTGTCTATGGGATTTCTCAGGCAAGAATACTGGTGTGGGTTTCCATGACCTCCTCCAGGGGGTCTTCCCAACCCTGGAATCAAACCTGTGTTGCTTATGTAGGCCATGTTTGAACAGCTTGGTTTCATCTTGAACATATTTGGTATGAAATTCATCAAATGTTCTTTCATGTTGTTTAGTGCCTAATTCTAACTGTTGCTTCTTGATCTGCATATAGGTTCCTTCATATTCCTTCATATATCCCTGTAATACATATGTGAAAATATGTGAGTTTGAATATAAATTTTATTTCCATCCCCACTGCCCGCTCAAGTTATATATTTATTCATTGGTGATATGTCTAGTTAGGGAGATCTCACGAAATGAGATATTTTGCTTAGTAGGAAGCAACACGAGAACATAGTTTTCATAGCGTGCATGGCCTTTAAATCCAGCCAACCTGAAGGTCTGATTCTGTGACTCTGTAGTGTTGAGATTTTGTGAACTAATGATCAAGAGATACTTGTGTAACTTATCCATGTGCGAACCACCAACCACTTACTTTTATATTTATTTTATCATATTCATTTGAAATATTATCATTTGAACATTTTTCCTCTTTTATTTTTCTTAATTCAAAACTTGCCTTATGCTTTAGGACATATTTTATTTTCCCTTATTTTCTTGTGAAGTGAAATGTAAAGAAGTGCTTGAAAAAAATTCCGTGGCCACTTTTGCTGAAAAGACTATGTTAAATAGGATTTAAGAGGTTTCTTTGTTGTAGGAATTTTTAGAGACTTTATGCTAACCTCCACTGAATTGGTTTCCCACGTGACCCACTGATAAAGAATCTGCCTGCCAAAGAGAGAGACACAGGAGACGTGGGTTCCATCTCTGGGTCGGAAAGATAACCCAGAAGAGGAAATGGCAACTCACTCCTGTATTCTTGCCTGAAAGTCTCCATGGACAGAGGAACTGGAGGGATACAGGCCATGGGATTGCAAAGAGCCAGACATGACTGAATGACTCAGCACACATGCATGTGCACCAAAATCCCAAGAGGAAAATATAGTATGAAGTTCTGTAGAGTTTTATAAGTTGTGTAGGGATATCCTTCCTATAGCACTACTCTTCACTCATCTCTTTAACTTCCACATACATTAGAGACTTCAGCTGTTTCAGAAGCACTTTCTTATTTCTCTTCAGTGTTAATCATTTTATCCACAGTAATAACTAAACTACTGATACAAGAACTCCCCAGGTCAGTACCTGTCCAATAGGCTACTGGAGACCAGTGAAGAAATAACTCCAGAAAGAATGAAGAGACAGAGCCAAAGCAAAAACAACACCCAGTTGTGGACATGACTGGTGATAGAAGTAAAGTCCGATGCTGTAAACAGCAATATTGCATAGGAACCTGGAATGCTAGGTCCATTAATCAAGGCAAATTGGAAATGGTAAAACAGGAGATGGCAAGAATGAACATCGACATTTTAGGAATCAGTGAACTAAAATGTACTGAATGGATGAACTTAATACAGATGACTGTGGGCAAGAATCCCTTAGAAGAAATTGAGTAGCTATCATAGTCAACAAAAGAGTCCAAAATGCAGTACTTGGATGCAATCTCAAAAATGACAGAATGATCGTGGTTCATTTCCAAGGCAAACCATTCAGTATCACAGTAATCCAAGTCTATGCCCTGATCAGTAATGCTGAAGAAGCTGAAGCTGAACGGTTCTATGAAGATCTATAAGGTCACCTAGAGCTAGCACCCAAAAAAGGCATCCTTTTCATTATAGGTGACTGGGATGCAAAAGTAAAAGTCAAGGGGTACCTAGAGTAACCGGCAAAATTGGCCTTGGAGTACAAAATGAAGCAGGTCAAAGGCTAATAGAGTTTTGCCAAGAAAAAAGGTCATAGCAAACACCCTCTTCCAACAATACAAGATAAGACACTACACATGGACATCACCAGATGGTCAATATCAAAATAAAATTGATTATATTCCTTGCAGACAAAGATGGAGAAGCTCTATACAGACAAAAAAAACAAGACTGGGAGCTGACTGTGGCTCAGATCATGAACTTCTTATTACCAAATTCAGACTTACATTGAAGAAAGTAGGGAAAACCACTAGACCATTCAGGTATGACCTAAATCAAATCCCTTATGATTTTACAGTGGCAGTGAGAAATAGATTCAAGGGATTAGATATGATAGACAGAGTGCCTGAAGAACTATGGACAGAGGTTTGAAACATTGTACATGAGACAGGGATCAAGATGATCCTCAAGAAAAAGAAATGCAAAAAGGCAAAATGGTTGTATGAGGAGGCCTTACTAATAGCTGAGAAGAGACGTGAAAGGCAAAGAAGAAAAAGAAATATACACCCATCTGAATGCAGAGTTCTGAAGAATATCCAGGAGAGAAAATAAAGCCTTCCTCAGTGATCAATGCAAAGAAATAGAGGAAAACAATAGAATGGGAAAAACTAGAGATCTCTTCAAGAAAATTAGCGATACCAAGGGACTATTTTCATGCAATGATGTGCTCAATAAAGGACAGAAATGGTATGGACCGAACAGAAGAAGAAGATATTAAGAAGAGGTGGCAAGAACACACAGAAGAACTATACAGAAAAGATCTTCAAGACCCAGATAATCATCATGGTGTGATCGTTTACCTAGAGCCAGACATCCTGGAATGCAAATTCAAGTGGTCCTTAGGAAATGTCACTATGAACAAAGCTAGTGGAGGTGATGGAATTATAGTTGAGTTGTTTCAAATCCTAAAAGATGATGCTGTTAAAATGCTGCACTCAATATGCCAGCAAATTTGGAAAGCTCAGCAGTGGCCACAGGACTGGAAAAGGTCAGATTTAATTCCAATCCCAAAGAAAGGCAATGCAAAAGAATGCTCAAACTACCAGACAATTGCAGTCGTCTCACATGCTAGCAAAGTGATGCTCAAAATTCTCCTGGCCAGCCATCAACAGTATGTTAACCATGAACTTTCAGATGTTCAAACTGGATTTAGAAAGGCAGAGGAACAAGAGATCAAATTTCTAACACCTGCTGGATTATCAAAAAGGCAAGAGAGTTCTCCAAATACATCTACTTCTGCTTTATTGACTACGCCAAAGCCTTTGACTGTGTGGATCACAACAAACTGTGGGAAAGTCCTAAAGAGATGGGAATACCAGACCCCCTTACCTGCTTCCTGAGAAATCTGTATGCAAGTCCATAAGCAACTGTTAGAACTGAACATGAACAACAGACTGGTTCCAAATTGGGAAAGGCGTATGTCAAGGATGTATATTGTCACTCTGCTTATTTAACTTATATGCAGTGTGCATCATGAGAAATGCTGGGCTGGATGAAGCACAAGGTGGAATCAAGATTGCCAGGAGAAATATCAATAACCTCGGATATGCAGAAGACACCACCCTTATGACAGAAAGAAAAGAAGAACTAAAGAGCCTCTTGATGAAAGTGAATGAGGAGAGTGAAAAAGTTGGCTTAAAACTCGACACTCAGAAAACTAAAATCATCGCATCTGGTCCCAACACTTCATGCCAGTTAGATGGGGAAACAATGGAAACAGTGAGAAACTATTTTTGGATTCCAAAATTGCTGCAGGTGGTGATTGCACCCATGAAATTAAAAAAAAAAAAAAGCTTGCTCCTTGGAAGAAAAGTCATAACAAACCTAGACAACATATTAAAAGCAGAGACATTACTTTGCCAACAAAGGTCCTTCTAGTCAAATCTATGCTTTTTCCAGTAGTCATGTATGGATGTGCTGCTGCTGCTGCTAAGTCACCTCAATCTTGTCTGACTCTGTGCGATCCCAGAGACAGAAGCCCACCAGGCTCCACCTTCCCTAGGATTCGCCAGGCTAGAACACTGGGTTGCCATTGCCTTCTCCGGTAAGGATGTGAGAGTTGTAGTATAGAGAAAGCTCAGTGCCAAAGAATTGATGCCTTTGAACTATGGTGTTGAAGAATACTCTTGAGATTCCCTTGGACAGCACAGAGATCCAACCAGTCCATTCTAAAGGAAATCAGTCCTGAATATTCTTTAGAAGGACTGATGCTGAGGCAGAAACGCCAACACTTTGGCCACCTCATGCAAAGTACCAACTCATTTGAAAAGACCCTGATGCTGGGAAAAGTTGAAAGTGGGAGGAGAAGGGGACGACAGAGGATGAGATGGTTGGATGGCATCACTGATCCAATGGACATGAGTTTGAGTAAACTCCAGGAGTTTGTGATGGACAGGGAAGCCTGGTATGCTGCAGTCCATGGGATCGCAAATAGTCAGACATGACTGAGCAACTGAATTGAACTTAACTGAAACTACTTGAGGCATATTTAAGAGAATTATGGCCATCTTTTTTTGTGACAGCATCTCAGTATCTAATAACTTCAGCTAGCAATATTTTTGATCATGCATTTTAAAACACCATGCACAAAAATAAACTCAAAATGGATTAAAGATCTAAACATAAGACCACAAACTATAAAACTCCTAGAGGAGAACATAGGCAAAACACTCTCTGACATACATCACAGCAGGATCCTCTATGACCTACCTCCCAGAATATTGGAAATAAAAGCAAAAATAAATGGGACCTAATTAAACTTAAAAGCTTCTGCACAACAAAGGAAACTATAAGCAAGGTGAAAAGACAGCTTTCATAATGGGAGAAAATAATAGCAAATGAAGCAACTGACAAACAACTAATCTCAAAAACATACAAGCAACTCCTGCAGTGTCATTCCAGAAAAATAAATGACCCAATCAAAAAGTGGGCCAAAGAACTAAACAGACATTTCTCAAAAGAAGACATACAGATAGCTAACAAACACATGAAAAGATGCTCAACATCACTCATTATCAGAGACATGCAAATCAAAACCACAATGAGGTACCATTTCACGCCAGTCACAATGGCTGCGATCCAAAAATCTGCAAGCAATAAATGCTGGAAAGGGTGTGAAGAAAAGAGAACCCTCTTACACTGTTGGTGGGAAAATAAACTAGTACAGCCACTATGGAGAACAGGGTGGAGATTCCTTAAAAAACTACAAATAGAACTGCCTTATGACACAGCAATCCCAGTGCTGAGCATACACACCAAGGAAACCAGAATTGAAAGAGACACGTGTACCCCAATGTTGATTTCAGCACTGTTTCTAATAGCCAGGACATGGAAGCAACCTAGATGTCCATCAGCAAATGAATGTATAAGAAAGCTGTGGTACATATACACATTGGAGTATTACACAGCCATTAAAAGGAATACATTTGAATCAGTTCTAATGAGGTAGATGAAACTGGAGCCTATTATACAGAGTGAAGCAAGCCAGAAAGAAAAACACCAATATAGTATACTAATGCATATATATGGAATTTAGAAAGATGGTAATGATGACCCTGTATGCCAGACAACAAAAGAGACATAGATATACAGAACAGTCTTTTGGACTCTGTGGGAGAGGGAGAGGGTGGGATGATTTGGAAGAATGGCATTGAAACATGTATAATATCATATATGAAACGAATAGCCAGTCCAGGTTCAATACATGATACTGGATGCTTGGGGCTGGTGCACTGGGATGACCCAGAGGGATGGTATGGGGAGGGAGGAGGGAGGGCGTTCAGGACGGGGAACATGTGTATACCTGTGGCGGATTCATGCTGATGTGTGGCAAAAACCAATACAATATTATAAAGTAATTAACCTCCAATTAAAAGAAATAAATTTATATAAAAAATAAAAAAAATAAAATTTGCATGTTAGTAATTATATTCTACAGATTAAAATTGTGATTAACTAAATATGTAAACTTATTTACATAAATAAAAACAATAGACTGGTTCCAAATAGGGAAAGGAGTATGTCAAGGCTGTATATTGTCATCCTGTTTATTTAACTTACATGCAGAGTACATCATGTGAAATGCTGGGCTGGATGAAACACAAGCTGAAATCAAGATTGCCAGGAGAAATATCAATAACCTCAGATATGCAGGTGACACCACCTTTAAGGCAGAAAGTGAAGAAGAACTAAAAAGCCTCTTGATTAAAGTGAATGAAGAGGGTGAAAAATTTGGCTTAAAACTCAACACTCAGAAAACTATAATTATGGCATCTGGTCCCATCACTTCATGACAAATAGATGGGGAAAGAGTGGAAACCATGGCAGAATTTATTTTTGGGGTGTCCAAAATCGCTGCAGATAGTAACTTCAGCCGTGAAATTAAAAGTCTTGTTTCTTGGTAGAAAAGTTGCGACCAACCTAGACAGCATAAGGAAAAGCAGAGACATTATTCTGTGAAAGGGGGCAACAGAGGATGAGATGGTTGAATGGCATCATGGACTCGATGGACTCAATAGAATTTGAGTAAACTCCAGGAATTGGTGATAGACAGGGAGGCCTGGCATACTGCAGTCCATGGTTTTGCAAGGAGTCAGACACGACTGAGTGACTGAATTGAACTGAACTGAAGTGATTTACATAAAGATTTATTTTCTTTCCCTTTCTTTCAACAGAGTATTTCCCTTGAATTTGACCTTATTTGTTTTTTCATACTTCAAATAGTTTGGTATTGGAGTACCAGATTTCTACCAAGTAGATTCAGAGAGATAACATAGATCTAAGTAGACACTATATTCATAAATAAGGATTGTTTTTCTGAGTAAACCCTCTACATTTGTTCAAATGATTAACTTTAAAATTATTTTTAAGAACATGCCTTTTCAGAATATGACTTTTCTGATTCAGTTAGATTCCCCTCTTTCATGTTGACATGAAATAGCAAGCTCACTGGATTGGTATTTGTCCATATTTTACATAGGACAGTCAAAATTTAAAGACTGTTATTCTAATAGCTGACAATACTGTGAAAATTTCCAAAAAGAAAGAAAAATTAAACTGCAGTCAAACAGTTAAACTTCTTAAACTCTTAAAGAAAAAAAGAAGACTATGAATTCCTAACTTAAGTTCATATCATGTTTCTTGTCAAAGTATAAGTACATTTGATAAACAACTTCTCAGTATCACATTGCTTATTTACTTGCTTCTTGTGTTGTTTTCCCACTAAAGTATAAGCTTCATGGTACAGGGACTTTCACTGAGCTTAGAACATACAGGACAATAAAAAAAAAACAGTATTTATTATGTAGATGTCAGATAAATGAAATCATATGCTGGTATACAAGAAACATAAAAAATAAAGATTAGGAACAATAACTCATTTGTTACTCTATTTAGTCACCAGTTCATCCACCTTTCAAGTCCATTCTTTAAGTTGCCATAACAGTGATAATTTTAAAATACAAAGTTTATTAGATTAAAAAGATTTAGTGGTATCTAAAAGCTATGATAAGTTCAAAACTAGTTGGCTCTCATGGTTGTGAGAGCTGGACCATAAAGAAGGCAGAGTACCAAAGAATTGAGGTTTTCAAACTGTAGTGCTGGGGAAGACTCTTGAGATTCCCTTGGACTACAAGGAGATTAAAGCAGTCAATCTTACAGAAAATCAACCCATTGGAATGGAATACTCATTGGAAACACTGATGCCAAAGCTGAAACTCCAATACTGTGGCCACCTGATGACAAGAGTTGACTCATTGGAAAAGACCCAATTCTGGGAAAGATTGAAAGCAGAAAGAGAAGAGGGCAAAAGAAGATGAGATTGTTGGATGGCATCACCAAGTCAATGGACATGAATTTGGGCAAATTCCAGGAGATGGTGAGGGACAGAGAAACCTGGAGTACTGCAGTCCATGGGGTCGTGATGTGAGACATGACTTAGCAACTGAACACATACACAGATTCTCATGTCTGAATAGTATAGAAATTATTTAAGTAACATATTTTTCATTTTTTTACCCATAAATTGATAGTTATTTCCATATACTGACTCTTGTGAATAATGCTGCAATCAACATGAGAGTGAAGATATCTCTCTGAGACCCTAATATGAATTTCTTTCCAAACAGTGGGATTAATGTATCATATAGCAGTTCTATTTTTAATTTTTTGAGAAATTTTCATGATGTATTCCATGATGAATATATCAATCTTACTTTCTCTGAGGGTATGTATCAATATGGAGGATATTATACATAGTGAAATAAGTCAGACAGAGAAAGACAAATAATGCATGGTATCATTTACATGTAGAAACTAAAAAAAATGCAAACTCTTAGAAGCAGAGGATGGAATGGTGGTCACCAGGAGATGGAACAGAGAAGATGGTGAGATGTGAGTCAAAGGACACCAAATTGAAGCTATGTAGGGATTTCACATCTAGGCAGAATGACTACACTTAACAACATTGTACTAAACAGAAGGGATATACTGAAAGTAATTATCACTCCCCCAAAACTGTATCCATGTAAAATGATAATATGTTAGTTAGCTTGACTTCAGTAATCTTTGCACTGTGTATGTATTACCAAATAATCATGCAACTTTTGTATATGCAGGATTGGGTAGACATTTACTTCTCCAGGGGATCTTCCTGACATGGGGACTGAACCTGGGTCTTCTGCATTGCAGGCAGATTCTTTACCATCTGAGCCACCAGGGAAGGTATAATATTTTATCAAAAATATATAAATAAATGAAAAAAGTTTTAAAAAATCTACCTAGTGTACCCTATGAGATCCTTTGTAACTTGCATCCAATTTGCCTTGACCATCTTCGCATTTCCCCTATGCTCCAAACACAATCACTTGCTTCCCTATACATGCAATTTCTTCTCAGTGCTCTGCTCTGGCATATTTCATGTGCTTTGAATGTCATTTCCCAGTTTTTCTTCCCAGTGGATTATGACTCATTTTTCAGAAATTTGCTTTCATCTTTACTATATTTTTCCATATTATGCTGTAGTATTTGCTTGGGTTCTTTAGTTTTTTTTTTTTTTTTTTCTTTTCCCATGGGAATTTCTTCAAGGGGTAGATTAAAATTTTTTTCTTTGAAATTGAAGTATAACGTATGTACAGTATTGCATTGATGTCAGGTGTACAAGAAAGCTGAGTGCTGAAGAACTGATGGTTTCAAACTGTGGTGTTGGAGAAGACTCTTGAGAGTCCCTTGGACTGTAAGGAGATCCACCCAATCCATCCTAAAGGAAATTAGTTCTGAATATTCATTGGAAGGACTGATGCTGAAGCTAAAACTCCAATACTTTGGTCACCTGATGCGAAGAACCAACCCCTTGGAAATGACCCTGATGCTGGGAAAGACTGAAGGTGGGAGAAGAAGGGGATGACAGAGGATGAGATGACTGGATGGAATCACCAACTCAATGGACATGAATTTGAGTAGGCTCTGGGAATTGTGATGGACAGGGAGGCCTGGCATGCTGCAGTCCATGGGGTTGCAAATAATCAGACATGACTGAGAGACCGAACTGACTGACAGGTGTACAACTTAGTGAATTGACATTAAAATACATTAAAAATGAACCAAACATGGAATAATGAACTGCTTCAAAATTGGGAAAGGAATATGTCAAGGCTGTATATTGTCACCCTGCTTACTTAACTTATATGCCCATAACATCATGTGAAATGTCAGGCTGGGTGAATCTCAAGCTGGAATCAAGACTGCTGGGAGAAATATCAATAACCTCAGATATGCAGATGACACCACCCTAATAACAGAAAGTGAAGAAGAACTTAAGAGCCCCTTGATGAAGGTGAAAGAGTAGAGTGAAAAGCTGGCTTAAAACAGCATTCAAAAAATGAAGATCATGGCATCTGGTCCCATATTTTCATGGCTAATAGATGGGGGAAAAGAGGAAACAGTGACAGACTTTATTTTCTTAGGCTCCAAAATCACTGCAGACACTAACTGCAGCTATGAAATTAAAAGATGCTTGTTCCTTGAAAGAAAAGCTATGATAAATGTAGACAGAGTATTAGAAAGCAGCAACATGACTTTGCCAACAAAGGTCCATCTAGTCAAAGCTATGCTTTTTACAGTAGTCATGTATGAGTGTGAGAGATGGACCATAAAGAAGTCTGAGCACCGGAGAATTGATGCTTTCAAAGTGTGATGCTGAAGAGGACCCTTACGAGTCCCTTGGACTTCAAGGAAATCAAATCAGTCAATCCTGAATGACCTCAACCCTCAATATTCATTGGAAGGACTCATGCTGAAACTCCAATAATTTTACCACATGATGTGAAGAGCCAACTCATTGGAAAAGACCTCGATGCTGGGAAAGATTGAGTGCAGGAGGAGTAGAGGGCAACAGAGGGTAAGATGGTTGGATGGAGTCACTGACTCAGTGGAGATGAGTTTGAGCAAACTCTAGGAGATAGTAAAGGACAGGGAAACCTGGCATGATTCAGTCCATGGGGTTGCAAGGAGTTGGACATGACTGAGCAACTGAACACTAACAAGAATAATCATGGTTAAATCTCACAGCCATCCTTCATCTGTCAACCCCATCCCTCTAGAAACTACCTATTTGCTCTTTGTATCTATAGTCTCCTTCTGTTCTTTTGTTTGTTTGCTATTATTTGATTCTACATGTGTGATCATACATTATGTATCTTTCTTTGTTGGACTTAATTTCACAGCATAAAATGTACAGGACCATTTGAGTTTCAAAAAACCATTTGAGTTTTCACTCTTTTTTTATAGCTGGAGTAACATTCAACATATACACATACCACATTTTCTTCTTCAATTTTTCTATTGGTTGGCATTTATTAATAAGTCACTACTATATCTTGTTTATTGTAAACAGAACTCCAAAGAGCATAGGAGTGCTTATGTCTATCTGAATTAGTGTTTTTGTTTTCTTTGGAAAAATACTGAGAAATAGTATTACTTTAAACACGTTTTACAGACCACCAATAGTGCATGAGAGTTCCCTTTTTTCCAAATTCTCATAAACACTTTTGATAATAACCATTCTGAAAGATCTCAGATGATATCTTATTGGGGTTTAATTTACATTTCTCTCATAGTTAATGATGCTAAATATCTTTTTGTGTATATGCTGACCATTTGTATATCTTCTTTGTAGGAATGTTTATACATATTCTCTGCCAATTTTAAAAGTCACATTTTTTTTGACATTGAGTTGTATTGAGGTGAGCCAGATCGGGATGCAGGATGGGAACGAGTCCTGGCACATCTCCCAGCTGTGTGCAGAGTTGTGGGGACGTGGGTCTGAATCTCGGCTGTGCTCCAGAAAGCTGAGCCCCTTCGGAGAGGGAGGTTATCCTGGCCCTGTGCCCTGAGGGCAGTCCTGGGAGAGAATCCGCTGGAGATTGTTTTAAGATGTAGAACCCTTGAATGTGAAGTTACCCAAATGATGTTGGAGCAGTCACACAGAAATTGATTCATATTGTGGACTTGGTAATTACATCTATGGCTCCATGGTGGAGCAGAATGACGTGTGCTTATCTTCTCCTGTGAGAACTCTAAAATTACACCTCACAGCTGAACAATCATCAACAGGAGAATGTTGGATCCGACCAAAAAAGATACCTCAAGGACAAAGGAGAAGACCCAGAAAGATGGTAGGAGGGGCAAAATCACATTTAGAATCAAGCTCCATGCCCATCAGAGATGCTCAGAAGGCTCAAACAAAACTTGTGCACACCAGGACCCAGAGACACAAACAAAAGCTTGTGTGCACCAGGACTCAGGAGAAAGGAGCAGTGACCCCACAAGAGACTGATCCAGACTTGCTCTGGAGTGTCCAGGCCTCTGTAGCAGAGGTGTGGGTTGGCAGTGACCTGCTGCTGGGGCCACCTGAGTGCAGGTGGGGCACTGAGTGCAGCAGTGCCTGCATGGGACCTTTTGAAGAGGTCGCCATTATCTTCATTACCTCCACTATAACTTGGCCTCAGGTCAAACAACAGGGAGGGAATACAGCCCCGCCCATCAACAGAAAATTGGATTAAAGATTTACTAAACATGGCCCTGCCCATCAGAATAAGATCCAGTTTTCCCCTCAGTCAGTCTCTCCCATCAGGAATTTTCCATAAACCTCTTATCCTTCTCCATCAGAGGACAGACAGAATGAAACACACAGTCACAGAAAACTAATCAATCTGATCACATGGACCACAGCATTGTCTAATTCAATGAAACTAGGAGCCATGCCATGTAGGGCCACCCAAGACGGACGGGTCGTGGTGGAGAGTTTTGACAAAATGTGGTCCACTGGAGAAGGGAATTGTAAACCACTTCAGTAATCTTGCTTGAGAACGCCATGAAAAGGAAAAATAAGATAAGACACTGAAAGATGAACTCCCCAGGTTGGTAGTGTCCAATATGCTACTGGAGATCAGTGGTGAAATAACTTCAGCAAGAATGAAGAGACAGAGCCAAAGCAAAGACAACACCCAGTTGTGGATGAGACCAGCAATGGAAGTAAAATCCGGTGCTGTAAAGAGCAATATTTCATAGGAATCTGGAATATTAGGTCCACGAATCAAGGCAAATTGGAAGTGGTCAAACAACAGATGGCAAGAGTGAACATCAACCTCTTAGGAATCAACAAACTAAAATGACTGGAATGGGTGAATTTAACTCAGATGACCATTATGTCTACTATTGTGGCAAGAATCACTTAGAAGAAATAGTGTAGCCATCATAGTAACAAAAGAGTCTGAAATGCAGTACTTGAACCCAATCTCAAAAATGACAGAATGATCTCTGTTCGTTTGAAGGGCAAACCATTCAATATCCAGTAATCCAAGTCTATGCCCTGGCCAGTAATGCTGAAGAAGCTGAAGTTGAATCGTTCTATGAAGGCCTACAAGACCTTCTAGAACTAACACCCAAAAAAGATGTCCTTTTCACTATAGAGGACTGGAACACAAAAGTAGGAAGTCAAGAGACACCTGGAGTAGCAGGCAAATTTAGCCTTGCTGTACAAAGCGAAGCAGGTCAAAGGCTAACAGAGTTTTGCCAAGAAAACACACTGGTTATAGCAAACACCTTCTTCCAACAACACAAGAGGAGACTCTACACATGTACATCACCAGATGGTCAATACCAAAATCAGATTGATTATATTCTTCACAGACAAAGATGGAGACGCTTTATATAGTCAGCAAAAACAAGACTGAGAGCTGACTGTGGCTCAGATCATGAACTCCTTATTGCCAAATTCAGACTTAAGTTGAAGAAAGTAGGAAAAACCACTAGATGAACTTTCAAATGGTCATACTGGATTTAGAAAAGGCAGAGGAACCAGAGATCAAATTGCCATCATCAATTGGATCATCGAATAAGCAAGAGAGTTCCAGAAAAAAAAAAAATCTATTTCTGTTTTATTGACTACGCCAAATCCTTTGACTGTGTGGATCAGAACAAGCTATGGAAAATTCTTCAACAGATGTGGATACCGCCTGAACTGTCTCTTGAAAAATCTGTATGCAAGTCAAGAAGCAACAGTAGAACTGGACATTGAACAAGAGATTGTTTCCAAATTGGGAAAGGAATACGTCAAAACTGTATATTGTCACTCTGCTTATTTAACTTATATGCAGAGTACATCATGAGAAATGCTAGACTGGATGAATCACAGGCTGAAATAAAGATTGCAGGGAGAAGTATCAATAACCTCAGATATGCAGATGACACCACCCTTATGGCAGAAAATGAAGAAGTTCTAAAGAGCCTCGTGATGAAAGTGAAAGTGGAGAGTGAAAAAGTTGGCTTAAAGCTCAACATTCAGAAAACTAAGATCATGGTATCTGGTCCCATCACTTCATGGTAAATAGATGGGGAAACAGTGGAAACAGTGTCAGACTTTATTTTGGGGAGCTCCAAAATCACTGCAGATGGTGACTTCAGCCATGAAATGAAAAGATGCTTGCTCCTTGGGAGAAAAACTATGACCAACCTAGACAGTATATTAAAAAGCAGAGACATTACTTTGCCAACAAGGTCTGTCTAGTCAAAGCTATAGTTTTCCAATTAGTCATGTATGGATATGAAAATTGGACTATGAAGATAATTGAGCACTGAAGAATTGATTCTTTTGAACTGTGGTGTTGGAGAAGACTCTTGAGAATCCCTTGGACAGCAAGGAGATCTGACCAATCCATCCTAAAGGAAATCAGTCCTGAGTGTTCATTGGAAGGACTGATGTTGAAGCTGAAACTGCAATACTTTGGCCACCTGATGAGAAGTGATTCATTTGGAAAGACCCTGATGCTGGGAAAGATTGAAGGTGGGAGCAGAAGGG
Source organism: Ovis canadensis (assembly GCF_042477335.2). Taxonomy (NCBI): domain Eukaryota; kingdom Metazoa; phylum Chordata; class Mammalia; order Artiodactyla; family Bovidae; genus Ovis; species Ovis canadensis. The sequence continues at coordinate 9,625,700 of NC_091259.1, forward strand.
GACAACAGAGTATGAGATAATTGGATGGTATCACCGAAACATTGGACATCTGTTTGAGTAGGCTCTGGTAGTTGATGATGGACAGGTAAGATTGGTGTGTTGCAGTCCATAGGGCCTCAAAGAATCGGACACAACTAAGGGACTGAACTGAATGAATTGAGTTGTATGATTTCTTCATATTCTTTGCATATTAACCCTTTAATAGATTTGTGCTTTGCAAATATGTTCTTCCTTTGAGTAACTGCCTTTTCATTTTATTGATAGCTTCCATCACTCTACAAGATTTTTAGTTTTATGCAGTCCTGTTTGTTCATTTTTTCTTTTCCCTCGCCTAAGGAGACAAATTCAAAAAATATTGCTAAGATCATTTTCAAAGGGCATAGTGTCTCTGATTTCTTTTAGAAGTTTTATAGTTTGGGATCTTATATTTAAATGTTTAATCCTTTTTGAGTTGCTTTTTCTTTTGGTGTGAGAAAATGGTGTAATTTTCCTCTTTTGCATGTAGCTATCTAGTTTTCCCAACACAATTTAATGAAACAACTCTTTTTCCCATTGTGTATTCCAGTTTCTTTGTCATATATTAGCTGATTGCATTGTGTAGGTTTATTTCTAGGTTCTATTTTCTGTTCCATGTATCTCTTTATCTGTTTGTGTCACTATCATATAATTTGATTAACCATACCTTTGTGTAATAGTTGGAAGTGTGGGAGCATGATCCTTCCAGCTTTGTTATTTTTTCTTAAAATTGCTTTGGCTATTCAGGATCTTTTGTAGTTACATACAACTTTTAGTATTGTTTGTTCTAGTTCTGTGAGTGAGTACTAGGCATTTTTATAGGGATTATTTTAAATCTGTAGATTGGTTTGAGTAGTATGAACATTTTAACAGCATTAAACCTTCCAATCCGTGAACACCATATATCTTTCAGTTTATTTGTGCTGTGTTCAATTTGTTTCATCAGTGTTTTAAAGTTGTCAGATTATGGGTCTTTATCACCTTATTAGATTTGTTTCCAGGTATTTTATTCATTGTCCTATAAATTGGATTGTTTTCTTAATTTCTCTTTCTGGTAGTTCATTGTTAGTACATAGAAATGTAACAGATTTCCATATATTAACTTCATACCCTGAAACTTTACTCAATTCTTTGAAGAGTTCTAGGAGTTTTTGGTGGTGTATTTTAGATTTTCTATTTGTAATCATGCCATTGGCAAACGGTGACAGTTTTACTCTTCCTTTCTTATTTGGATTTGTTTTTATTTTTCTTGTCTGACTATTGTGGTAGAACTTCTTATACTATGTTAAATAAAAATGGTGAGAGTGTGCATCCTTGACTTGTTCCTGATTTTAGAGGAAGAGCTTTGAGCTTTTCACCTTTGAGTATGAAATTGGCTAATGGCTTGACAGCTAAGGTCTTATTAAGTAGAGGTGTATTCTCTCTATACTAACTTTATTGAGAGTTTTTATCATAAATGTCACAAGTTTCTCTGCACCTATTGAGCTTAACATATGATTTTTATCCTTTGTTTTGTTAATAGTTGTATCAAATTGATTGAATTGTGGATGTTGAGCTACCTTTGAATCCTTGGAAGAAGACCTACACCATCATAGTGTATAATACTTTTAATGTATCATTGCATCATTTGTCTTTGAGAAGTTTTGCATCTATATTCATCAGGAATATTGTAATTCCCTTTTTCATGTGATATCTTTGCCTGATTAGTATCAGGGTGATGCTGACTGAGTTCAGAAGCATTTCTTCCTCTGCAATTTTTTAGGAAAGTTTGAGAAGTATTACCTCTTCTCTAAGTGTTTGGAGGAGTCATGTGTTCCTGGACTTTTGGATGTTGGCAAATTTTTTTTTTCCCAGAGATGCATGATTTATTTTTTAAAGACAATATTGCAGTTTTAAATTCAATTCAATCTGCATAAATAAATACTGAGAACCTATCTTACGAGACATGGTAATGGGGACTATAAAACTTAGGTAGGGGAATAAGACAATCACTATTCAAAGCATTTGGTATCACATGCTGGAAAGCTAAACTGGAACAGTATAAGGTTCACTGAAACATTCAAAGATGAAGTGCATAGTATATTTATACATATGCTACAGAGAGCATGTCTCTACATGTTGTCTGATGAAACTAAATTATTTAATATTTTTAGGTGTAGTAATAGTATTTCAGTTAAGATTTTTTAAAATCCTTATCACTTAAAGACATACAAAAATATTTATGGGTGAAGTAATATATCCAGGATTTTTGTCAAAGCAATCTGAGAGGAGAAGTAAATGGACATAACACTGGCCACGGTGGCAAGAATATGCAGAAGAATTGTACAAAAAAGATCCTCACGACCTGGATAATCACGATGGTGTGATCACTCATCTAGAGCCAGACATCCTGGAATGTGAAGTCAAGTGGGCCTTAGAAAACATCACTATGAACAAAGCTAGTGGAGGTGATGGAATTCCAGTTGAGCTATTTCAAATCCTGAAAGATGATGCTGTGAAAGTGCTGCACTCCATATGCCAGCAAATTTGGAAAACTCAGCAGTGGCCACAGGACTGGAAAAGGTCAGTTTTCATGCCAATTCCAAAGAAAGGCAATGCCAAAGAATGCTCAAACTACCACACAACTACACTCATCTCACATGCTAGTGAAGTAATGCTCAAAATCCTCCAAGCCAAGCTTAAACAATACGTGAACCGTGAACTTCCTGATGTTCAAGCTGGTTTTAGAAAGGCAGAGGAACCAGAGATCAAATTGCCAACATCTGCTGGATCATGGAAAAAGCAAGAGAGTTCCAGAAAAACATCTACTTCTGCTTTATTGACTATGCCAAAGCCTTTGACTGTGTGGATCACAATAAAGTGTGGAAAATTCTGAAAGAGATGGGAATACCAGACCACCTGACCTGCCTCTTGAGAAGCCTGCATGCAGGTCAGGAAGCAACAGTTAGAACTGGAAGTGGAACAACAGACTGGTTCCAAATAGGAAAAGGAGTCCGTCAAGGCTGTATATTGTCACCCTGCTTATTTAACTTATATGCAGAGTACATCATGAGAAACGCTGGACTGGAAGAAACAAGCTGGAATCAAGATTGCTGGGAGAAATATCAATAACCTCAGATATGCAGATGATACCACCCTTATGGCAGAAAGTGAAGAGGAACTAAAAAGCCTCTTGATGAGAGTGAAAGAGGAGAGTGAAAAAGTTGTCTTAAAGCTCAACATTCAGAAAACGAAGACTGTGGCAGCGGGTACCAACAGTTCATGGGAAATAGATGGGGAAACTTTGGAAACAGTGTCAGACTTTATTTTGGGGGACTACAAAATCGCTGCAGATGGTGACTGCAGCCATGAAATTAAAAGACGCTTACTCCTTGGAAGAAAAGTTATGACCAACCTAGACAGCATATTCAAAAGCAATTACATTACTTTGCTGACTAAGGTCCATCTAGTCAAGGCTATGGTTTTTCCTGTGGTCGTGTATGGATTTGAGAGTTGGACTGTGAAGAAGGCTGAGCGCCAAAGAATTGATGCTTTTGAGCTGTGGTGTTGGAGAAGACTCTTGAGAGTCCCTTGGACTGCAAGGAGATCCAACCAGTCCATTTTGAAGGAGATCAGCCCTGGGATTTCTTTGGAAGGAATGATGCTAAAGCTGAAGCTCTAGTACTTTGGCCACCTCATGTGAAGAGCTGACTCATTGGAAAAGACTTTGATGCTGGGAGGGATTGGGGGCAGGAAGAGAAGGGGAAGACAGAGGATGAGATGGCTGGATGACATCACTGACTTGATGGACGTGAGTCTGCATGAACTCTGGGAGATGGTGATGGACAGGGAGGCCTGGCATGCTGCGATTCATGGGGTCGCAAAGAGTCGGACGCAACTGAGCGACTGAACTGAACTGAACTGAACTGATGAACTGTTACAATAGTTAAATATGTGTGATAGGAATATGGGAGTTTATTCTTTTACTTCTGTATGCAATTGAAATTTCAGGTAATCATTGAACCTTTTTTAAACAATACACATTATATGTAGATACCTGTCTTTTTACCACACACACACACACACACACACACACACAAATCAAAAACTATTATTCTTCCGGAGACCAAAAATCATGCTCACTTCTCAAATGTGAGATATTACTGCTATATAATTTATCATTTTAAAACTGGTACCACTTCACACCAGTCAGAATGGCTGCGATCCAAAAATCTGCAAGCAATAAATGCTGGAGAGGGTGTGGAGAAAAGGGAACCCTCCTACACTTTGGTGGGAATGCAAACTAGTACAGCCACTTTGGAGAACAGTGTGGAGATTCCTTAAAAAATTGCAAATAGAACTACCTTATGACCCAGCAATCCCACTTCTGGGCATACACACCAAGGACACCTGAATTGAAAGAGATACATGTACCCCAATGTTCATTGCAGCACTGTTTATAATAGCCAGGACATGGAAACAACCTAGATGTCCATCAGCAGATGAATGCATAAGAAAGCTGTGGTACATATACACAATGGAGTATTACTCAGCCATTAAAAAGAATTCATTTGACTCAGTTCTGATGAGATGGATGAAACCGGAGCCGATTATACAGAGTGAAGTAAGCCAGAAAGAAAAACACCAATACAGTATACTAACACATATATACGGAATTTAGAAAGATGGCAATGATGATCCTGTATGCAAGACAGCAAAAAAGACACAGATGTGTAGAGTGGACTTTTGGACTCAGAGGGAGAGGGAGAGGGTGGGATGATTTGGGAAAATGGCATTGTAAAATGTATACTATCATGTAAGAATCGAATCGCCAGTCTATGTCTGACGCAGGATACAGCATGCTTGGGGCTGGTGCACGGGGATGACCCAGAGAGATGTTATGGGGAGGGAGGTGGGAGGGGGGTTCATGTTTGGGAACGCATGTACACCCGTGGTGGATTCATGTCAATGTATGGCAAAACCAATACAGTACTGCAAAGTAAAATCAAGTAAAAATAAAAATTTAAAAAAAAAAAAACACAAAAAACTGGAGCAACATTCACTTAAATTCTTCCAGGTGTCCTGTCTCTGGTTCTGAGTGCCTTCTGCTCTATCAGTTTACATCTATCCTTTCTCTAGTATAAGAATGATCTGAATCAGATCTAAAGAAAGCAGTAGAGGAGACAGTCAGCGCCAAAGATCCTGAGGTGGTAGCTAGAACTGCCAACCACCTGGTATCAAACCAGACAGTCTGGAAGTTAAGGCCTTCATTAAATGTCTGGTACAACTCATGAATGCAGGGATTCAACAGCACCAGCCCCATTCACTGGATGGCTCAATTTTCTATACTGTCTGGGTCAACGATCAGTGGTGTACACAACTCTGACAGCCACCTCTCTCTCAGCCTTCCAAATACTGGTTCCACCAGTGCTTTCCGACTTCTTTTCATTGCTGTTCTTCGAGTTTGTTCAAACATTGCTTCCAAATCAAATATGCGAGCTTTTTTCCCAAACCCCGTGAAGCCCATGGTGACCACCAGCTGTGGGTCTGGTGCTGATGCGTCTGAGCCATCGCTGGGCCCCGGGCACTCCATGCTCAGCCACCGTCCAAGAAACCAGCAACAGCCGCAGCACAAACAGCTGCGGAAGACTCCTGGCAAACCGGGCAGGAATTCGGCAATTTCTGAAAAATTACTGATTTAATTTAATTACTGGTAATTGGTATTCTCAGATTTTCTATTTTTCCCTGGTTTAGTCTTGGGAGATTGTACATTTCTAGGAATCTGTGCATTTCTTCTAGGTTGTACATTTTATTGATGTATATTTGCTTGTGGTAATCGCTTATGATCCTTTGTATTTCTGTGGTGTTAAATGTAAGTTCCTCTTTTCCATGTGTGATTTTATTGATTTTTGACCCACTATCTTTTTTCTTGATGTATCTCACTAAAGTTTTATCAGCTTGTTTATCTTTTCAAAGAACCACTTTCTATTTTCATTGATCTTTGCTATTGTACTTTTTGTTTGTTTGTTTCTCTTTTATTTCTAGTCTGATCTTTATGTGAGACTTCTTTTTTACTATTTTTGTATTTAGTGGTTCCTTTTTTTCTAGTTTCCTTAGGTGTAAAATTAGGTAGTTTATTTGAGATTTTTCTTTGTGATAGGCCTTTATTACTATAAGTTTCCCTCTTAGCATTACTTTTGCTTTGTCCCTTAGGTTTTGGATCATTGTGTTTTCATTCTTTTTTATTTTTTTGGTCTCTGGATGTGTTTTATTTCTTCTTTCATTGACTCAGTGATGCATTTGTTGTTTAGTAGCATAGTTTTAGCTTCCACCAGTTTGTTTGTGTGCGTGTGTGTGTATTTTGCAGTTTTTTTTCTTGTAATAAAAACTTGAATTCTAGTCTCATAGCATTGTATTAGAATATATGTTTAGTATTCTTTAAAACTTCTTAAATTTATGAAGCTTATTTTGTGCCCTAGCATGTGATCCAAAACTGTGATGTAAAACCATTAACCAATACAATATTGTAAAGTAATTAAACTTCAATTAAAATAAATAAATTTATATTAAAAAAATCATTGATATCTACTTCAAACCTGAATGAAAGCCTTACCGAGTAGAGTATTTTTTGTCTCATGTTTTACTCTTTCATCATTTTAAGTATATTACACCACTCTCTTTTGGCCTGCAGAGTTTCTATTTAAAAGTCAGCTGATAGCCTTATGGAAACTCCTTGTTCATAATTTGTAACTTTTCACTTGCTGCTTGTAATATTCTTTATAATTAATTTTTGCTGCCTTAATTTCAGTGTGTTTTAATGTAGTCTTCTTTGTGCTGATTGTATTTGGGGCCTTCTGTACTTTCTGTACGTGGATGTTTGTTTCCTTTCTTAGGTTAGGGAAGTTTCCAGATATTGTGTCTTCAAATGTTTTCCCTGTCCCTTTCTCTCTTCTTCTGGGACTCCTATAATTTGAATATTAGTAAGCCCAATGTTGCCCTAGAGTCTCTTTAACTGTGTTTATTTAAAAAAAAAAATTCTGTTCAGTTTCAGTGACAACCACTACTCTTTCTTTCTGACTCATTCTTCTCATGATCTAATTAACTGTTGATTATTTTTGATATATTTTGGTTTCAGTTATTATATTCTTCACTCTGACTGGTTTCATTTTATATTTTATAATTCTTTTTAAAAATTTTCACTGTGTTCAACCATTCTTACCCTAAATTATTTGAGCATTCTTATAATTATTACCTACAATCTTTATTGGGTATATTGCTTATCTCCATTACACTAGGTTCTCCTCAGGTTTTATCTTGTTCATTCTTTAGAAATGCATCCCTTTGTCACCTCATTTTGCTTAATTATGTTTCTATTTCTATGTATTTGGTAGGTTGGTTGCATTTCTTACTCTTTGAGAAGTGATCTTTTGTGAGAGATGTCCTATGCATCCCAGCAGTACACTCCCTTCTGTGGGCTGCATGAGCTCTTCTGTTGTGGGGTAACTAATGTGGATGATCTGGTAAGCATGGCTGGCATCTATTCCAGTTGGTTGTCAGGACCTAAACTTGTTTAGAAGCTGCCAGCTACTGGTGAGTGTGGCCTGGTCATGAATTGGCTGGCTGGTTGGGGGAGACTCTCAGGGCTAGTGCTCACACTGGTGGGTGGATTCAAGGCCTGGGGTGAGTGGTTGTGGGACCAAGTGCCCCTCATCTAATTTTGGCCTCTTTATGGGAAAGGTTGGCTCCTGAAATGAGTGACTGTTGGATCTAGGAGGTCTCAAAGTTGGCACTGGCTCAAGGGTGAGTGGGACTGTGTCCTGTGATGGGTGGTTGAGGAGCCCAAGTTGTCTTAAAACTGCTCTTGACCTACTGACTGCCAGGCCTGGAGCCACATGGTTTTAGTGATAGTGCTGGCCTGCTGATAGATGGAGTTTTGTCCCAGAGTCTCTGGCTACAGGGCTCTGGGGATCTTGGACAGGTATCTGCCCCCTGGTGGGCATGGATGATTCCTGACACAACTGGCTGTGGTGTGCATGGTGTCCCTAAACTGGTGTTAATCTGCTGATAGCTGAGTCCTTAGGTCTCTAATTCAGGCTCCAGTGGTCCCAGACGTGTGTTGCTTAGGTAGTTCTGGGGCTAGAGGTGATTGCTGGCAGGCAGAGCAGTCTTATGGAGTCCTAGAGTCTCTGGCTGTAGAGCTTTGGATGTCTTGGAGTTGATTTCAGCCTGCTGGTGGTCAGAGCCAGGACCCAGAGGCCTTGAGGCTGATGCCTGCCCAGCAGTGGGTTAGGCAGGTACTAGAGTTAATATTCCAGAGAAGGCAATGGCACCCCACTCCAGTACTCTTGCCTGGAAAATCCCATGGATGGAGGAGCCTGGTTGGCTGCAGTCCATGGGGTCACTAAGAATCGGACACGACTGAGCGACTTCACTTTCTCTTTTCACCTTCATGCATTGGAGAAGGAAATGGAAACCCACTCCAGTGTTCTTGCCTGGAGAATCCCAGGGACAGGGGAGCCTAGTGGGCTGCTGTCTATGGGATGGCACAGAGTCGGACATGACTGAAGCGACTTAGCAGAGTCGCATCAGAGTTAATGTTCACCCACTAGTGGGTTGAGTTAAGTCCTGGGGTCGTGGGCTCCAGAGCTCCAGGAATGCTGGGGCTAGTGACAGCACTCCAGTGAATAGGTCTGGGTCCTGGGATTTCTGATGGGTAGCTTCAGGTCCCAGGGTAGCTGGAGGCTCAGAGGACCCAGCCAGCCTGCTAATAGGTTGGTCTATGTCCCTGCCTGGATAGCTGCTTTGGCTGAGTTATCCCAGTATTGCTGTCAATGGACTGGTGGGCAAGGCCAGGTCCTGGAACAAATAAGCTAGAAGGAGAATTCCAAAATGGCATTTGCCAGCATCAGTGTTCATGTGGGAGACGAAGCTTCCCAAAATTGCTGCCAAAAGTGTAACTATCCTCTTGTTTGTGGATCACCACCTGAGGATATGGGACTTGACTATATTGTGTCTCCATCCCTTTTACCAGTCTCACTGTGATTTCTTCTTTATATCTTTAATTGTAAATGATCTTTTCTGATAGTCTTTGGCTCTTTCTCATCAATAATTGCTTTGTACATAGTTCTCTTTGTAAAAACAGTCCACACTGTGTTTCTTCATTCTTCCTCTGAGTCCAGTGAGCATCTTTATAATTACTTTGAATGCTTAACTGGAAATTGCTTATCTACATTGTTCTTAGTTCTTTTTTTGAAGTTCTGTCTTGTTGCTTCATTTGGGGAACATATTCTTTTGTTTCTTCATTTTACCTAACTCTGTTTGTTTCTATGCATTCGGCTACATCTCCCTGTTTTGAAAGAGTAGCCTTACATAGAAGATAGCCTTTGGAGTTCAGTAGAATGGTCTCCCTAGTCACTAGATCCAGGTCCTCCAGGAGGATCCTGTGTGTTGGCTCAGTTTTCCCTTCTGTTACTCTGTGAGAGTTAGTTTGTGGAGCTGACTTTGGTGAGTCTGGCTCTAAGACCCAGCTGTAACTGTTATGAAAGCGCTCATGTGCTAGTTTGGCCCCTTCTGTGGAGCCACTTTGAGGGCATTGGTGGCATCCATGGGTTCCTGAAAGGACTGATAGAGTGGGGAGCCACTTTGGAGAGGCTCCAGTGCCTGCTGAGGGAGCCCACTGGATCTGCTTTGGAGGATTGCTGGTTGGATCTGGTTTGTAGGTGAGTTCAAGGTGAAGTGAATGGTATTTAATTAGATGGGGAGAATCAGAAATGGCATCTGACAGTGCTGGGCCAACAAGGTAAAGGGTGAGGAAAATCTCCCCTCAACCTCCGTGCCCCACACTGGTATCTACCAGTTCCTCTATATCCAGAGAAAGTTCCAAAAGATCCCTGCCATGCAGATATATGCCCTAAAGTTAGTCAACTAATCTCCTTCATGATTGACATGTTTTTCAAACTATTATATCTGTGCTTGGACTTGGGAGAGAGTAAGGTTTTAAGTGTGCACCCTGTAAGTGCAGATTCTCAGTTTCCTATAGCCTTCTGGCTCTCCTGGAAATAAGCCCTGCTGGTTTTCAAAATCAGAGATTATGGGGGCTCATGTTCTCAAAGCAGGTTCCCAGACTGGAGAGTCCAGTGTGGTGTTTGCACACCTCATTCCTCAAGGAGGACTGCCAAGCATATGATATTCCTCCCAGCTATGAGTTGTAGTGATGGAGTGTGGATTCTGACCAGACCATGTCTCTGTCCCTCCTATCCATCTCAATGTGGCCTTTTCTTTTTCTTTTTAGTTGTGAAAATCTTTCTGTTAGGCTTCAGATTGGTCTCAGAGATAGTTTCTCTATATGTAGTTGTAATTTTGATGTGTTTGTGGGAGTAGGTGAGTCAAAGCTCTTCTTATTCTGCCACCTTGTTCTCATCCCTGAATCAAAAACAGTTCTTGGAAATTAGTAGGTATTGGATAAATGCTTGTTGAATAAATGAACAAATGGATGAGTGTTGTATACGTGTATAAAAAAGAAAAAGGGGAGAAAATAACATCCAAAAGGATTCAGGTACTCCAACGTTCATTGCAGTACTGTTTGCAATAGTCAAGACATGGAAGAAATCTAAATGTTAATAGATGGAGGAATAGATAAAGAAGATGTGGTATATTTATATAGTGGAATATTACTCAACCATTAAAAATGGAATAACGCCATTTGCAGCAACATGGATGGACCATGTTGTCATCGTCCATAGAGATTGTCATACTAAGTGAAATAGACAGAGAAGGAGAAATGTCATGTGATATTCCTTATATGTGGAATCTGAAATAAAATGATACAAATGAACTTACAGAACAGAAAGAGATTCTGTTTTGTAACAGGCAGAGAACTTACGATTGGCACAAGAAGGGATAGTTAGGGAGTTTGGGATGGATATGTACACAGCTATATTAAAAACAGATAGCAAACAAGGACCTATTGTATATAATATGGAACTCTGCTCAATGTTGTATGGCAGCCTGGATGCATGGAGAGTTTGGGGAGAATGAATATATGTATATATGTATGGCTAGTTCCCTTCATTGCTCATCTGAAACTATCACAATATTGTTAATCAGCTATACCCTAATAAAAAGTAAAAAAAAAAATGATGGGGTGGGTAGGCAGATAAGTTTGTTTCTCATTTGTTAGCAAATTATTTGTATTTTTATATTAGACAGATAATTTTACTTTTACATTTACCTTGTGATAACAATTAAAAAACACTAATTATAAAAATAGAATTCAAATATATATTCCAATATACGTCCTATGATTTTAAAGGGAACATCTTAGGGCAAGTACAGATACAATTTAAGCCTAGGCTTTGGAAGTATGTAACAATAATTTGGTATGTGACCTTGAAAAAACCTTGGAAAACAGAAAATAAATTCCCTGTGTTTAATCCTGACTTTTCTTCCATTTGCCAGGGATTATGTGAATCTCTATTATTTTTCTTTCTTTCCCTCTCTCTCTCTTTTTTTTTTTTTTTGTAAGAATAAGATCACTTTAAATTCCTGCCATGATGATCTGATCTTAAACTTGGCATTGCTTGTATATAAACTCAGAGGAAATCCAGAAAATCAGGAAGGGAGTATTGAATGATTACATAATTAATCTTACGGGGAGAATTAGAAGTGAGTTTTTTCCTTTACCTTTCTGACTGAATCAAAGTGATCAAAAAAAAATCTATCACTTCATTTACTAGCATGTAGTTTGGGCTTCCCTGATGGCTCAGACAGTAAAGCATCTGCCTGCAATGCAGGAAACCTGGGTTCGATCCCTGGGTCAGGAAGATCTCCTGGAGAAGGAAATGGCAACCCATTCCAGTACTCTTATCTGGAAAATCCCACGGATGAAAGAGCCTGGTAGGGTACAGTCCATGGGATGGCAAAGAGTCAGACACTACTGAGCGACTTCACTGGTTCACTAGTACACTTTATCGCTGAACTATTTAATATATTCTAGAATTTATAAAGGACATTTATATGTATTTACAAGATTTACAAGATCTGAAAAAGTGTCCTCAAAGGCATTGTGACTGCTTTGCTTCTTTTTTTTTATTAATTGCACTGCCTTTTAAACATTTGAAGAATAGATGTAAAATTCCACTGAACTAAACTATAAAGTTATCTTCCCCTTACTATTTAAAGAGAAATATTATTTGCTTTTCCCTAAACCATAGTGATACTTCTAAGCAGCTGTTTTCCATTTTAGGCTAGTAAAATGAAATTATTTTATATTTCTGAAACTATAAAGTAGATATTTTAATCTACTTTTAAACTGAGGTTTTGAATGTTTCTGACAATGAAAGAAACTATTTAAATAAATGTTCCTACAGCATCAACTAAAACAAAATTAGCTGATCACACTCTAATTCTAGAATTTGCAATTATTTTAAGCCAAAAAGTATATTTTTCTTTTTAAAAAATGTATTCTTTGTTGTATTTTTCAATTTATCTTTTAAAAATTTATAAGACAATTAGAAATAGCTACTACCATAGCAGCCATGGATAAAAGACAATTAGAGACTCCTTTCCAACTCCCAAAATTATGTTTATATTATTTTGACTGAGATCTGTAAAAGCATTTCCATTTTTTATGAAAACAACAAAACCCATGCATTGTAATGGGACTTGTACACTCAAATCAATTTATTAAAAGTAAGATTAAGTAAAATTCTCCCTTTTTTAGATGTAACCTAATGTCCTTTAAATTTTTCTTACTTTCCTGCAGCATCTGACAGCAATCTTCTGACTATGTAAAGCTGCAAAAGGAGCTTTATAATGAAGCAAAAGTGGCAAACTCTTCCACTACTACAGTGTGAGAAATTGCTGATATAATTTATCAGTTCACTCCAGTCGCTCAGTTGTGTCCAATTCTTTGCGACCTCATGGACTGCAGCACGCCAGGCCTCCCTGTTTATCACCAACTCCCAGAGTTTACTCAAACTCATGTCCATTGAGTCGGTGATGCCATCCAATCATCTCATCCTCTGTCATCCCCTTCTCCTCCTGCCTTCAATATTTCCCAGCATCAGGGTCTTTTCAAATGAGTCAGCTCTTTGCATCAGGTGGCCAAAGTATTGGAGTTTCAGTTTCAATATCAGTCCTTCAATTAACACCCAGGGCTGATCTCCTTTAGGATGGACTGGTTGGATCTCCTTGCAGTCCAAGGGACTCTCAAGAGTCTTCTCCAACACCACAGTTCAAACGCATCAATTCTTCAATGCTCAGCTTTCTTTATAGTCCAACTCTCACATCCATACATGACTACTGTAAAAACCATAGATTTGACTAGACAGACCTTTGTTGGCAAATTAATGTCTCTGATTTTTAATATGCTGTTTAGGTGGGTCATAACTTTTCTTCTAAGGAGCAAGCGTCTTTTAATTTCATGGCTGAACTCAACATCTGCTGTGATTTTGGAGGCACCCCCCCCCCCAAATAAAGTTCATCACTGTTTCCACTGTTTCCCCATTTATTTGCTTTGAAGTGATGGGTCAGATGCCATGATCTTAGTTTATTGAATGCTGAGCTTTAAGCCAACTTCTTCACTCTCCACTTTCACTTTTATCAAAAGGCTCTTTAGTTCTTTGCTTTCTGCCATAAGGGTGATGTCATCTGCATATCTGAGGTTATTGATATTTCTTCCTGCAATCTTGATTCCAGCTTGTGCTTCATCCAGCCCAGTGTTTCTCATGAAGTACTCTGCATATAAGCTAAAGAAGCAGGGTGACAATTTACAGCCCTGATGTACTCCTTTCCCGATTTGGAACCAGTCTGATGTTTCATTTCCAGTTCTAGCTGTTGCTTCCTGATCTGCATACAGATTTCTCAAGAGGCAGGTCAGGTGGTCTGGTATTCTCATCTCTTTAAGAATTTTACAGAGTTTGTTGTGATCCACACAGTCAAAGGCTTTGGCATAGTCAATAAAGCAGAAGTAGATGTTTTTCTGGAACTCTCTTGCTTTTTCAATGATCCAACTGATGTTGGCAATTTATATAATTTATATGCTGTAGTATATAATTAAATGCTGTAATAATATGAGTGTCTGCTTTGTTCCATTTAATCTTATGCATTGTTACTTTAATATATACAAATGAAACTGTTGTATCTTTTTCAGCTTATACAACAAACCATAGAACTACCAGATTTCCCATCATCTTTGGTGAAGGAAATATTCTGGATAACAAAATTTCTCAGGTAACTGAGAGCTTACCTTCAGAAACTCCAGGTACTACTGTAAGCTCTTCCCTTGAACACATAAAAACTCATTCAGACTCTCATTTATTTGCCAATAATCTTTTGATCCTTTTTTGTATCATTGGGAATATATTGGTAAATAATAACCATTGCCCATGCTCTAATAGAGATATTTCAAGAGCAAAGACAGCTGAAATAATGCAATACAAAGAACCCATTTTCCCACTGTCTCCAATCTTTACCACTTCATCTTGAATTACTGTGCCATTATAATTCTCCATTTGCTTCCTGCTTGATACTTATCTGATAGAACTAGTATTTGTCTTCTGAGCTTTGTCAGATCTCCTTCTTTTGGCACTTGTTTCTATCTGGAATACTCTTTGTTGTTTAATCACTATCATGTCTGACTCTTGTGACCCTATGGACTGTAGCCCACCGGGCTCTGCCCATAGGATTTCCCAGGCAAGAGTACTGGAGTGGATAGCCATTTCCTTTTCCAGGGGATCTTCCTAACCGAGTGATGGAATCTCTTGCATTGGCAGGTGGATTCTTTCCTACTGAACATTACCTTTTTTCTATTCCTGGGAAAATGCAATGCCTTTTCAATTTAAATGTCTGTTTTCTCTGTGAAGTATATCTGACTTCTTTGATTATATTCAGTCATATCTTTTGGGTTCCTGATGTATTTTGTAATACCTCTGTTTCTGAACCCATGAAATTATCTTGTAATTATTTATTCATGTTTCTGAGTTTCCAGCTTCAGTGTAAGCATTCTCAGTGTAGGGACCTTGCTTTGGTCATCTTTGTACATACAGCACTGCAGTGCCTACAGTGACGTCTGGCACATAAATGATGAATTAGTATGATAGGAATCTAGTGAATAATTGTCTACTCTCCTGTTGTTGATTTATTTCTACTGTTAAAATGTGTGCTGTTTAATTCTATAGATGATTCAAATAATCGAAGCTATTAAATCCAATATCAGATTTCTTCTTAAGAAACTACTTCTTATAACTGAAAGTGGATTTTCTCTTCTCTTTGTGCTTCTTTTTGTCTCGTCTATCCCTTACTCTTTTGTTTTTGATGTTTTCTACTAAAATTTTAGTGTGAAAAAATGACCTTATGGCAATTAGCCGGTAACTAAAATGCTTATTTCCTTCTAGATATTGATGCAGCCAATTATGGCATAAGAAGGCAGAATACATAAGCCTCTTTTTAATGTTTTATTCAGAGATCAGAGATGTTTTTGGAAGTTGAGATGTATTGGGTAGAGTTCTACATATGGTACAATTCTTTATGTTAGAGAATTCCAAAAATTTGTAAATGCAGACTCCAAATAATCAGATTTTATCTGTTGTCACAGATTGAGTAAGTTGCTAAAAATCCTATCTGGGGTGTGACACTTCACTTAGGTCATGCTAGATAAGAAGGTAGCCTTGGATTTAGAATAAGTTAAGTTGGGGCTAAAATTTACGCTTAGTAACATTTCATTACTTGTGTGCAAACAGCCAAATTTCTGTTTGTGAGGAATTTTCCTTTTTCTAATTGAATTGAGATAGAATTTTTGGCTTCTTTTGGTGATGTAACCAACCTCTGAGAGGTCATCGTTGTTTTTAGGCTTTTTTTTTTTTTTTTAATTTGCAAGCAGTATGAAATGTCACTGGGTTTGCCAATTATCTGAGTATCTAATGTGACGCTGAATTTCCCTTTTATGTAGTGAAAGTGAGAATACTGTTGAAATTATTTTTACCAACTAGCTTGAGGTATGCAACAGAGAGGCAGTTTGAGATACTTGTGAGCCAAAAATACTTGTTTAGACTCCTTAAATACATCCTATGGCCAAATAAATAAATTGTCCTAAGACCAACATAGTTCCATTTCTCTATCCAGTGCTTTTTCTACCATCATCTATTGAATAAGAATTTGGCACTCATAGCCAAATTCTTGAGATGCTTGATCATTTTTTATGTATTGTACTTCTAAAAGAAATAATAAATTTTAGTAGGATTTTAGCAAATGCTTTTAATTTGAGCCTTAGTTCACCAATAAGAGTTACTAACTATAGCAGTTTTGCTCATCAGTTTACCTTCAGCAGAGCATAATGCCTGACCTAAATAAAGTTGAGACTCAATAAATATCTGTAAAATGAATGAATATACAGAAAAGGCCACTTGATTGATGTTTTATTTCCTGCTTCTTTTCAAGGCATACTGCGTGCTTAGTCACTTCAGTTGTGCCTGACTCTCTGTGACCCCGTGGACCATGGCTTGCCAGTCTCCTCTGTCCATAGGATTCTCTAGGCAAGAATACTGGAGTGGGTTGCCATTTCCTTCTCCAAATTCAAGGTATAGCTTACTTGTAAAATGATATATTGCTTCAGGATCAATGACAATTATCAAGAAATCTTCATTGGAAATGGCATTATTGACTTTGAGAATGAGCAGAGTTTTTCAAGATCATCTCAGCCCAATGCTCCTTATTTAAAGTGAGGAGAATAAGAGTCACTGGTGCCAAGTTAATCCACTTACTTTTTAAACATTAACAATTGGAGAGGGGGTGTCTTAAGATGGCGGAGGAATAGGATGGGGAGACTACTTTCTCCCCCACAAATTCATCAAAAGATCATTTGAATGCTGAGCAAATTCCAGAAAACAACTTCTGAACCCTGATGGAAGACACCAGGTACCCAGAAAGGCAGCCCATTCTCTTCAAAGGAGGTAGGACAAAATATAAAAGATAAAAAGAGAGACAAGAGAGTTAGAGACAGAGACCCATCCTGGGAGGGAGTCATGAAGGAGAAGAAGTTTCCAAACAGCAGGAAACCCTCTCACCAGTGGGAAGCTTTGGAATCTCAGAGGGCAACATTACTGGGAGAAAAAACAAAACAAAACAAAACAAAAAACCCCACAACTACGTGCCTAACTGCAACTCCCTGTGGAGAAGTAGCCCAGATGCTCTCATCTGCAACCAGTGAGTGGGAGCTGAACAGGGAGGCATGGGCTGCATGCTTAGGGTAAACACTGGGCCTGAATGCCCTTAGGGCAATCTGAGGGAGCTAATGTGAGATAGCAACTCAAACTGTGGGATAGCCAGAGAGAGAAAAAAAAGAAGAGAGAGAGAGAGAGAGAGAGAGAGAGAGACTTTCCTACAAAAAGCTCTAACCTAAGGCACTGCCAGCCTGCTCACAGAACAAAGGACTGAGTGAATACCAGAGGAGAGCTAGACCACTGTGGACCAGCCCACCCCTGCGGGAGGCAGAAAGGCAGGCGGGCAACAGTCAAACCTGGAACGCAAGGGGCAAACTCGGCCCCAGAGATGGCAACTTCCACCAAACTGTGAGCAGGTTCCCAGTTGCTAACCAAGTCTTTCTGGGATCCTGGCAGGTTGACATCTCCCAAGAGGGTCACAGCCAGAGGTCACCTCCCCAGAGGAGACACACAGCACACCTGAGACAACATTACTGCTGCACACCCAGAAAACTGAGTGGCTGGGACAGGGGCGGTGATAAGACACATCACCCCACTAGGAGAGTGTGCTCATCAAGCACCTGGTCGCCTGAGCTGTTCAGACCTAGGAAGGGCACAAAACACAGTCCCAGCTGAGTCTGTGCCTTTGTGGAGTACCCAAGAACCTGAACCAGAGTGGCTTAGACCTGGGAAGTGCACACAACCGAGGGCCAGCTTTAGACAGTTCCCCTGCAGAGCAACCTGGAGCCTGAGCAGTGTAGACACAGAAAGCACACATGCTGTGAGCGGGGGCAAACCTAGTGTGGCCCAGACACTGCGAGCACTACCCACACATGCCAGTGATATTTGTTTGCAGTGTTCCTTTCTCCCCACAGCACAATTGAACAAGTGAGCCTAAATAAGTGACCACTTTCACCTCCTTGTGTCAGGGTGGAAAATAGACACCAAAGAGACTTGCAAACAGAGGAAGCCAAAATAAACACAAAGAGGGAACCTCTTTGGAAGTGATAGGTGCAACAGATTAAAACCCTGTAGTTAGCACTGACTACATTGGAAGGGGCCTATAGACCTTGAGAAGAAGTATAAGCTAGAACAAGGAACTATCTGAAACTGAATTGACACCACACTGCCCTCAACTGCTCCAGAGAAATTCCTAGATATATTTTACTATTATCATTTTTTAAATGTTTTTCTACATTTTAAGCTCTTTATTACTCTAATTTTCATTTTTATAACCTACTATTACCTTGCAAAAAAGAGACCCTATTTCTAAAGCAAATTTCAAATATATATATATTTATAGTTTTTCTTAATTTAAAAAAATATTGTATTTTTGAGATTCTAACCTCTACTTTAGATTTTTAATCTTTGCTTTTTGATATTTGTTGTTAATTTTATACCTTTAAGAATCCAATCCTCAGTACCCATTATTACTTAGGACTGTGATTAATGACTTGATTGCTCTCTCCCCCTTTTAACTCTCTTTTTTCTCTCCCAGGTCACCTCTATTTCCTCCTTCATCTTTCTCTTCTTTACCGAACTCTGAATCTCTTTGGGTTTTCCGGGCTGTGGAGAACACTTAGGGAACTGAATACTGACTAGATCTGTCTCTCTCCTTTTGACTCCCCTTCTTCTCCTCCTGGTCATCTCTATCTCGTCCCTCCCTCTTCTCTTCTCTATGTAACTCTGTGAACCTCTCTGAGTGTTCCAGACTGTGGAGAGCACATTGGGAATTGATTACTGGCTAGATTGCTCTCCCCTCTTTTGATTCCCCCTCTTCTCCCCCTGGTCACCTCTATGTCCCTCCTCCCTCTTCTTTTCTCCATGTAACTCTGTGAACTTCTATGGGTGTCCCTCACTGTGGAGAATGTTTTCAACCATTAACCTAGATGTTTTATCATTGATGCCGTATGGATGAAGAAGTCTTGAGGCTACTGTAAGAATAAGACTGAAATCCAGAGGCAGGAAGCTTAAATCCAAAACTCGAGAACACCAGAAAACTTCTGAATCCAGGGAACATTAATAGACAAGAACTCATAAAAAGCCTCCATACCTACACTGAAATCAAGCTCCATTCAAGAGCCAACAAGTTTCAGAGAAAGACATACCAAGCTAATTCTCCAACAACACAGGAACATAACCCTGAGCATTAAAATACAGGCGGCCAAAAGTCACACCAAGCCCACAGACACCTCAAAACTCACTAATGGATAGTTCATTGCACTCTAGAGAGAAGAGCAACAGTTCCACCCACCAGAACACAGATGCAAGCCTTCCTAACCAGGAAACCTTGACAAGCCACTCGCCCAACTCCACCCACAGGGAAGAAACTTCACAATAAAGAGAAACCACAAAATTTCAGCATACAGAAAAGCCACCCCAAACACAGCAATCTAAACAGATGAAAAGGTAGAGAAATATTCACAGGTAAAGGAACATGATAAATGCCCACCAAACCAAAGAGGAGATAGGGAGTCTACCTGAAAAAGAATTCAGAATAATGATAGTAAAAGTGATCCAAAATCTTGAAAACAAAATGGAGTTGCAAGGATTGAGAAGATGCAAGAAATGTTTAACAAGGAATTAGAAGAAATAAAAAAGAGTCAATCAATAATGAATAAGGCAATGACTGAGAGCAAAGGCACTCTGGAGGGACCCAACAATAAAATAACAGAGGCAGAAGTTAGAACAAGTGAGGTGGAAGATAGAATGGTGGAAATAAATGAAGCAGAGAGGAAAAAGGAATTAAACGAAATGAGAACAACCTCAGAGATGTCTGGGACAATGTCAAATGCTCCAACATTTGAATCATAGGCGTCCCAGAAGAAGAAGACAAAAAGAAAGGCCATGAAAAAATACTTGAGGAGATAATAGTTGCAAACGTCCCTAAAATGAGGAAGGAAATAGCCATCTCAGTCCAAGAAACCCAGTGAGTCCCAAACAGGATAAACCCAAGGTGAAACACACCAAGATACATATTAATCAGTTTAACGAAGATCAAACACAAAGAACAAATATTAAAAGCAGCAAGGAAAAACAACAAATAACACACAAGGGGGTTCCCATAAGGATAACAGCCGATCTTTCAATAGAAACTCTTTATGCCAGAAGGGAATGGCAGGACATACTTAAAGTGATGAAAGAGAAAAACCTACAACCCAGATTACTGTACCCAGCAAGGATCTCATTCAAATATGAAGGAGAAAAAGCTGAGTGAATTCAGCACCACCAAACCAGCTCTTCAACAAATGCTAAAGGATCTTCTCTAGATGGGAAACACAGAAAGGGTGTATAAACTCGAACCCCAAACAACAAAGTTAATGGCAATGGGATCATACTTATCAATAATTACTTTAAATGTAAATGTGTTGAATGCTCCAACCAAAAGACAAACACTGGCTGAATGGATACAAAGACAAGACCCCTATATATGGTGTCTACAAGAGGCCCACCTCAAACCTAGGGACACATACAGACTGAAACTGAAGGTCTGGAAAAAGATATTTCATGCAAATGGAGACCAAAAGAAAGCAGGAGTAGCAGTGCTCATATCAAATAAAATAGACTTTTAAATAAAGGCTATGAACAGAGACAAAGAAGGACACTGCATACTGATCAAAGGATCAATCCAAGAAGAAGATATAACAATTATAAATATATATGCACCCAACATAGGAGCACCACAATATGTAAGGCAAATGCTAACAAGTATGAAAGGGGAAATTAACAGTAATGCAATAATAGTGGGAGACTTTAATACCCCACTCACACCTATGGATAGATCAGCTAACAGAAAATAAGCAAGGAAACACAAACCTTAAATGATACAATGAACCAGTTAGGTCTAATTGATACCTATAGGACATTTCAACCCAAAACAATGAATTTCAACTTTTTCTCAAGTGCACATGGAACCTTCTGCAGGACAGATTACATCCTGGGCCATAAATCTAGCCTTGGTAAATTCGAAAAAATTGAAATCATCTCAAGCATCTTTTCTGATCACTATGCAGTAAGATTAGACGTCAACTACAGGAAAAAAAAAAAAAAAAACTATTAAAAATCCAAACATATAGAGGCTAAACAACACATTCCTGAATAACCAACAAATCACAGAAGAAATTAAAAAAGAAATCAAAATATGCATAGAAACGAATGAAAATGAAAACAAAATAACCCAAAATCTATGGAATACATTAAAAGCCATGCTAAAGGGAAGGTTCATAGCAATACAAGCTTACCTCAAGAAACAAGAGAAAAATCAAAGAAATAACCTAACTCTACACCTAAAGCAGCTAGTAAAAGAAGAAATGAAGAGCCCTAGGGTTAATAGAAGGAAATAAATCATAAAAATTAGGGCAGGAAATCCAGAAGATCCCCTGGAGAAGGAAGAAACCCACTCCAGTATTGTTGCCTGGAGAATCACATGGATGGAGGAGCCTGGTGGGCTACAGTCCATGGGGTCACAAAGAGTCAGACATGACTGAGCAGCTTTACTTTATTTTCTTTCTTTCTTTAAATGTAAAAGAAACAAAGGAAACCATAGCAAAAATCAACAATGCTAAAACCTGGTTCTTAGACAAACCATTAGCCAGACTTATAAAAAAACAAAAAGAGATAGAAGAATCAAATCAACAAAATTAGAACTGAAAAATGGAGAAATCACAACAAAGAATCATAAGAGACTACTATCAGCAACTATATGCAAAGAAAATGGACAACTTGGAAGAAATGAATGAATTCTTAGAAAAGTATAACTTTCCAAAGCTGAACCAGGAAGAAATAGAAAATATTAACAGACCCATCACAAGCATGGAAATTGAAACTGTAATCAGAAATCTTCCAACAAACAAAAGCCCAGGACCAAAAGGCCTCACAACTGAATTCTACCAAAAATTTTGAGAGGAGCTAACACCTATCCTACTCAAGCTCTTCCAGAAATTTGCAGAAGAATGTAAGCTTCCAAACTCATTCTATGAGGCCATCATCACCCTAATACCAAAATCAGACAAAGATGCCACAAAAAAGAAAACTACAGGCCAACATCACTGATGAACACAGATGCAAAAATCCTTAACAAAATACTAGCAAACAAAATCCAACAACATATTAAAAAGATAATACACCACGACCAAGTGGGCTTTATCCCAGGGATGCAAAGATTCTTTAATATCCACAAATCAATCAATGTGATATCCCACATTAACAACAGGTAAACACCATATGATTATCTCAATAGATACAGAGTAAGCCTTTGACTAAATTCAACATCCATTTATGACAAAAACCTGCCAGAAAGCAGGAATAGAAGGAACATACCTCAACATAATAAAAGCCATGTATGATAAACTGATATGCTTAATGGTGAAAAATGGAAAGCATTTCTCCTACAGTCAGGAACACAACAAGGGTGCCCACTCACCATTACTATTTAACATAGTTTTGGCCACAGCAATCAGAGCAGAAAAAGAAATAAAAGGAATCCAGACTGGAAAAGAAGTAAACCTCTCACTGTTTGCAGATGACAAGATCCTCTATATAGAAAATCCTAAAGACTCCACCAGAAAATTACTAGAGTTAATCAATAAATATAGTAAAGTTGAAGGATATAAAATTAACACAGAGAAATCCTTTGCATTCCTATACACTAACAATGAGAAACAGAAAAAAGAAATTTAGGAAACAACTCCATTCATCATTGCAATGAAAAGAATAAAATACTGAGGAATATATCTACCTAAAGAAACAAACAAACAAACAAAAAAACCCTATATATAGAAAGCTGTAAAACATTGATAAAAAATTAAAAAAAAAAGACAGTAATAGATTGAGAAATATACCATGTTCATGGATCAGAAGAATCAATATAGTGAAAATGAGTATACTGCTCAAGGAATCTATACTTTCAATGCAATCCCTGTCAAGTTACCGACGCTACTTTTATTTTTTTTTTCTGGAGAACTAGAACAAATAATTTCACAATTTGTATGGAAATCCAAAATCCGTGAATAGCCAAAGCAATCTTGTGAAAGAAGACTAGAACTGGAGGAATCAACCTGCCTGACTTCAGTCTCTACTACAAAGCTGTAGTCATCAAGATAGTATGGTACTGACACAAAGACAAAAATATAGATCAATGGAACAAAATAGAAAGCCCAGAGATAAATCCATGCACCTATGGACACCTTATCTTTGACAAAGGAGGCAAGAATATACAATGGAGAAAAGACAATCTCTTTAACAAGTGGTGCTGGGAAAACTGGTCAATCACTTGTAAAAGAATGAAACTAGAACACTTTCTAACACGATACACAAAAATAAACTCAAAATGGATTAAAAATCTAAACATAAGACCAGAAACCATAAAACTCCTAGAGGAGAACATAGGCAAAACCCTCTCCGACATAAACCACAGCAAGATCCTCCATGACTCACCTGTCAGAGTAGTGGAAATAAAAGCAAAAATAAACAAATGGGACCCACTCAAACTTAAAAGCTTTTGTACAACGAAGGAAACTATAAGCAAGGTGGAAAGACAGCCTTCAAAATGAGAGAAAATAGCAAATGAAGCAATGGACAAAGAACTAATCTCAAAAGTACAGAAGCAGCTTCTGCAGCTCAAAACCAGAAAAATAAATGACCCAATTAAAAAATGGTCAAAGAACTAAACAGACATTTCTCCAAAGAAAACGTATAGATGGCTAACAAACACAAATGAATGAAAAGATGCTCAACATCACTCATTATCAGAGAAATGCAAATCAAAACCACAATGAGATACTATCTCATGTCAGTCAGAATGGTTGCTATAAAAAAGTCTACACACAATAAATGATGGAGAGGGTGTGGAGAAAAAGGAACCCTCTTACACTGTTGGTGGTAATGGAAACTAGTACAGCCACTATGGAGAACAGAGAGCTGCTGCTGCTGCTGTGTTGCTTCAGTTGTGTCTGACTCTGTGTAACCCCATAGATGGCAGCCCACCGAGCTCCTCCGTCCCTGGGATTCTCCAGGCAAGAATACGGAGTGGGTTGCCATTTCCTTCTCCAACGCATGCATGCATGCTAAGTAGCTTCAGTCATGTCCGACTCTATGCCACCCTATGGACAGCAGCCTACCAGGCTTTTCTGTCCACAGGATTCTCTAGGCAAGAATACTGGAGTGGGTTGCCATTTCCTTCTCCAATGGAAAACAGAGAGGAGATTCCTTATAAGCCTGGAAATAAAACTGACATATGACCCAGCAATCCCATTGCTGGGCATACACACTGAGGAAACCAGAATTGAAAGAGACACATGTACCCCAATGTTCATCACAACACTGTTTACAATAGCCAGGACATGGAAGCAACCAAGATGTCCATCAGCAGATGAATGGATAAGACAACTCTGGTACATATACACAATGGAATATTACTCAGCTATTAAAAAGAAAGCACTTCAATCAGTTCTAATGAGGTGGATGAAACTGGAGCCTGTTATATAGAGTGTAAAACATCAATACAGTATATTAATGCATATATATGGAATTTAGGAAGATGGTAATGATGACCCTATACACGAGACAGCAAAAGAGACACAGATGTAAAGAACAGACTTTTGAACTCTATGGAAGAAGGCAAGGATGGGATGATTTGAGAGATTAGCATTGAAACATGTATGTTATCATATGTGAAATAGATCACCAATCCAGGTTTGATACATGAGACAGAGAATTCAGGGCTGGTGCACTGGGATGACCCTGAGGGATGGGGAGGGCAGGGAGGTGGGAGGGGCTTCAGGATGAGGAACACAAGTACACACATGGCTGATTCATGTCAATGTATGGCAAAACCCACTACAATGTTGTAAAGTAATTAGCCTCCAATTAAAATAAATAAATTAATTAAAAAATTACAATTGGGGATTTCTTACCCATCTGTCAGAAAGTGAAAGCATTCATCATTTTTGTAAACATCATAATTTCATGGATATAAGTAAATAGACCAAAGGAAGAGGTAGAAGACTGATAAGTCATGAGATAAATTATTAGGGATTTTTGCAAGTAATTAAGTTCAAAATTTAAAATCAATGGATATGTGTAGAAATCAAATAATATATGAAAAGTTTCACTATTTATAGTGGGCATTTCTTTTGACATAAAAATAATTCACTTATTTCAAGTTACATTGCTGTTGTTCAGTTGCTCAGTCATGTTTGACTCTGTTGATCCCATGGACTGCTGCACTCCAGGCTTTCCTGTCCTTCATCATCTCCTGGAGCTTGCTCAAACTCAGGTTTGTTGAGTAGGTGATGCCATCCAACAATCTTGTCCTCTGTCATCCCCTTCTCCCCCTGTCTTCAATATTTCCCAGCATTAGTGTCTTTTCTAATGAGTCAGCTCTTTGAACAGATGGCCAAAGTATTGCAGCTTCAGTTTCAGCATCAGAATATTCAGGACGGATTTCCTTTAGGATTGACTCCTTTAGGTTTGATATCCTTGAAGTCCACAGTTCAAAACCATCAATTCTTCAGTGTTCAGTGTTCTTTATGATCCAGTTCTCACATACATACATGATTACTGAAAAAAACCATAGTGTTGACTACATAGACCTTTGTTGTAAAAGTAGTCTCTGCTTTTCAATACACTCTCTAGGTTTGTCATAGCTTTTTTTTTTTTTTTTTCCCCAAGGAGCAAGTGTCTTTTAATTTCATGGCTGCCATCCCCATCTGCAGTGATTTTGGAGCCCAAGAAAAGAAAGTCCCTCACTGTTTCCATTGTTTCCCCATCTAATTGCCATGAAGTGCTGGGACTGGGTGCCATGATCTTCATTTTTTGAATGCTGAGTTTTAAGTTAGCTTTTTCACTCTCCTATTTCACTTTCATCAATCTTTAAAGAGGATCTTTAATTCCTCTTCCTGCCATAAGGGTGGTGTCATCTGCATATCTGAGATTATTTATATTTCTCTAAGCTATCTTGATTTCAGCTTGTGCTTCATCCAGCCTGGCATTTCACATGATGTACTCTGCATATAAGTTAAATAAGCAGGGTGATAATGTATAGCCTTGATGTACGCCTTTCACAATTTGGAATCAACCTGTTGTTCCATTTCTGTTTCTAACTGTTGCTTCTTGACCTACATACAGGTTTCTCAGGAGGCAGGTAAGGTGGTCTGGTATTCCTATCTCTTTAAGAATTTCCCACAGTGTGTTGTGATCCACACAGTCAAAGGCTTTGATATAGGCAGTAAAGCAGGAGTAGATGTTTTTCAGGAATTTTTTGCTTTTCCTATGATCCAACAGATGTTGGCAATTTGATATTTGGCTCCTCTGCCTTTTCTACATCTAGCTTGAACATTTGGCAGTTCTTGGTTCATGTATTTTTGAAGTCTGGCTCAGAGAATTTTGAGCATTCCTTTGCTAGCATGTGAAATGAGTGCAATTGTGCTGTAGTTTGAACATTCTTTGACATTGCCTTTCTTTGGGACTGTAATGAAAACCACCTATTCCAGTTCTGTGGCCACTGCTGAGTGTTCCAAATTTGCTGGCATATTGAGTGCAGCACTTTCACAGCATCATCTTTTAGGATTTGAAATAGCTCAGCGGGAATTCCATCCCCTCCACTAGCTTTGTTCATAGTGATGCTTCCTAAGGCCCACCTGACTTCACACTCCACGACGTCTGACTCTTCTTGAGTGATCACATCATCGTGGTTATCTGGGTCATTAAGGTCATTAAGGTCATTTTTTTTTTTTTTTTTGTATAGTTCTTTGGTGTATTCTTGCCATCTCTTACTATCTTCTGCTTCCGTTAGGTCCATATGATTTCTGTCCGGTATTGTGCCCACTTTTGCATGAAATGTTCCCTTGGTGTCCCTAATTTTCTTGAAGAGATTGCTAGTCTTTCTCATTCTATTGTTTTCCTCTATTTCTCTGCACCATTCACTTAGGAAGACTTTCTTATCTCTCCTTCTTAGTCTTTGGAATTCTGCATTCAGATGGGTATGTTTTTCCTTTTCTCCTTTGCTTTTCACTTCTCTTGTTTCTGCAGCTATTTGAAAGGCTTCCTCAGACAGACATTTTGCCTTTTTGCATTTCTTTTTCTTGGGGATGTTTTTGATCACCACCTCCTGTACAATGTTGTTTACCTCTGTCTGTAGCTTTTCAGGCACTGTGTCTATCAGATCTAATCAATGGAATCTACTTATCACTTGCATTGTATACCAGAAGGGCCTAATTGTTGTCCCTACTTTCTTCAATTTAAGTGTGAATTTGATAATAAGGAGTAATAGTAAGCGCCTATATTATAACTATATAATATAATCATATTAAACCATGCCATAAAACAATTGATAAAGAAACTCAGTTCAGTTCAGTTACCCAGGCATGTCCGACTCTTTGCAACCCCATGAATCGCAGCACGCCAGGCCTCCCTGTCCATCACCAACTCACAAGAGTTCACTCAGACTCACGTCCATCGAGTCAATGATGCCATCCAGCTATCTCATCCTCTGTCGTCCCCTTCTTCTCCTGCCCCCAATCCCTCCCTGCAACAGAGTCTTTTCCAATGAGTCAACTCTTCTCATGAGGTGTCCAAAGTACTGGAGCTTCAGCTTTAGTATCATTCCTTCCAAAGAAATCCCCAGGGCTGATCTCCTTCAGAATGGATTTGTTGGATCTCCTTGCAGTCCAAGGGACACTCAAGAGTCTTCTCCAACACCACAGTTCAAAAGCATCAATTCTTTGGTGCTCAGCCTTCTTCACATCCATACATGACCACAGGAAAAACCATAGCCTTGACTAGACGGACCTTAGTCGGCAAAGTAATGTATCTGCTTTTGAATATGTTATCTAGGTTGGTCATAACATTTCTTCCAAGGAGTAAGCGTCTTTTAATTTCATGGCTGCAGTCACCATCTGCAGTGATTTTAGAGCCAAAAAAATAAATAAATAAAATAGTAAAGTCTAACACTGTTTCCACTGTTTCCCCATCTATTTCCCATGACCTGATGGGACCGGATGTCATGATCTTCGTTATCTGAATGTTGAGCTTTAAGCCAACTTTTTCACTCTCCTCTTTCACTCTCATCAAGAGGCTTTTTAGTTCCTCTTCACTTTCTGCCATAAGGTGGTGTCATCTGCATATCTGAGGTTATTGATATTTCTCCCAGAAATCCTGATTCCAGCTTGTGTTTCTTCCAGTCCAGCGTATCTCATGATGTACTCTGCATAGAAGTTAAATAAGCAGGGTGACAATATACAGACTTGACGTACTCCTTTTCCTATTTGGAACCAGTCTGTTGTTCCGTGTCCAGTTCTAACTGATTCTTCCTGACCTGCATACAGATTTCTCAAGAGGGAGGTGAGGTGGTCTGGTATCCCCCTCTCTTTCAGAATTTTCCACAATTTATTGTGATCCACACAGTTAAAGGCTTTGGCATAGTCAATAAAGCAGAAGTAGATATTTTTCTGGAACTCTCTTGCTTTTTCCATGATCCAGCAGATGTTGGCAATTTGATCTCTGGTTCCTCTGCCTTTTCTAAAACCAGCTTGAACATCAGGAAGTTCACGGTTTATGTATTGCTGAAGCCTGGCTTGGGGAATTTTGAGCATTTCTTTACTAGCGTGTGAAATGAGTGCAATTGTGTGGTAGTTTGAGCATTCTTTAGCATTGCCTTTCTTTGGGTTTGGAATGAAAACTGACCTTTTCCAGTCCTGCGGCCACTGCTGAGTATTCCAAATTTGCTGGCATATGGAGTGCAGCACTTTCACAGCATCATCTTTCAGGATTTGAAATAGCTCAACTGGAATTCCGTCACCTCCACTAGCTTTGTTCGTAGTGACGCTTTCTAAGGCCCACTTGACTTCATATTCCAGGATGTCTGGCTCTAGATGAGTGATCATAGCATTGTGATTATCTGGGCCATGAAGATCTTTTTTGTACAGTTCTTCTGTGTATTCTTGCCACCTCTTCTTAATATCTTCTGCTTCTGTTAGGTCCATACCATTTCTGTCCTTTTTCGAGCCCATCTTTGCATGAAATGTTCCCTTGGTATCGCTAATTTCCTTGAAGTGATCTTAGTCTTTCCCATTCTGTTGTTTTCCTCTATTTCTTTGCATTGATCACTGAAGAAGGCTTTCTTATCTCTTCTTGCTATTCTTTGGAACTCTGCATTCAGATGCTTATATCTTTCCTTTTCTCCTTTGTTTTTCACTCTCTTCTTTTCACAGCTATTTGTAAGGCCTCCCCAGACAGCCATTTTGCTTTTTTGCACTTCTTTTCTATGGGAATAGTCTTGATCCCTGTCTCCTGTACAATGTCACGAACCTTATTCCATAGTTCATCAGGCATTCTATCTATCAGATCTAGGCCCTGAAATCTATTTCTCACTTTCACTGTATAATCATAAGGGATTTGATTTAGGTCATACCTGAATGCTCTAGCGATTTTCCCTACTTTCTTCCATTTGAAGAAATGGAATTCTGAATTTGGTAATTAGGAGTTCATGATCTGAGCCACAGTCAGCTCCTGGTCTTGTTTTTGGTGACTGTATAGAGCTTCTCCATCTTTGGCTGCAAAGAATATAATCAATCTGATTTTGGCGTTGTCAGTAGTGTCAGTGTCTAAAATTGTGTACTATTATAAGTAAAAATTGAAAAATGTCATTAATTAATCACAAATTCAACAAATACCCAAAAACTGTTTTTAGCTTTATGCTTCTTTTCATAATTTTTTTCCAATGAATAAACCAAATTGCTGTGGGATTCAGAGATATAATAATGCAATTTTTATTGGCCTATGATGCAAACAATACAACAAACCTAAATTGGTAGTTTTTATTAAAAAATATATTTCTATTTTTATAGAATTTTTAATATATTTTTATAATTTCATATATTTTTTATATATATAAAATATTTAAAAATCTCTCTATTTTGTATTTTTTACAGCCCAGTGAGTGATACCTATTCATTATACTTATTCATAGATAAATTTTTTCATTTTCCCCCCATTGCATATTTAACAGTGGAAAAATCAATATATCTTTAAAACTCATTTTCAAATATTTGTTTTGAAATTCATGTTTTGAGATAGTTGAATGAATATATGGCTAAGTGCTATTTTAACTATCAGACATTTATGAGAACTAATTAGTTCATAGAATAAAAATAATTTGGAAAACATGTACAGAAGATAAAATGCTTCTCAAACAGTTGTTTATGAATGTATTTTGAATATAAATTGTGAGCTATTTACATCATGTTTTTGAAAGTTGGTACAATTAAAATGTCACAGAAGTAATTATTGAGGGCTGCCACCACAATATGAAGTGTGTCCAGGCTTCTAGAAATTTAATAACATATTGTCTTATCCTCATTGTATTAATTTCTCCATCTGAGAAAGGGCTAAGTTGTCAAAGGCTTTTTTTTTTTTTTTAAAGGGAAAAAATGATGGCAGAGAAAGAGGACATTGAGCTCACTTATTCCCACAAACACATCAAAAATATATGTGCATGTAGAGCAACTCTAGCTATAAACAAAGTGGAAACTGGCAGACAGCTCTTCCACAAGCAAGACTGTAAGAAAGACCCACACAGAGATAGGTAATAAAGGAGGCAAAGAAATCAGGGTTTGAACTACATATTGACCACCTCATTCCTGGGGTCTTACATTGAGAAGACACATCACTTTAGCTGGTTTGAAAACTAGCTGGACTTAAGATGGGGCTGAAAGAAAATGATATTTTACTTTTGAGGAATGCACACACATCTGCTTGTTTTTGGGAAAATGGGAAGGAAGCAGATTGAAAACTCCCTGGGATTCTGGCCAGTTTTTTTATGGCCATCCTAGAGATTCAATACAGATTTAATGCAATTCCTACCAAAATACAATTATATTTTTCACAAAACTAGAGCAAATAATCCAAAAATTTATATGGAACCAGAAAAGATCCTGAATAGCTGGAACAATCTTGAGAAAAAAGAATGAAACAGGAGGTAATCACACTCCTTGACATCATTAGACTAAAAAGCTACAATCATCAAACCAGTATGGTACTGGCACCAAAAAGACACATAGATCAATGGAACAGCCTAAAGACCCCAGAAACAAACCTATGTACCTATGGTCAGTTAAGCTACAATAAAGAGACAAGAATATATAATGGAGAAAAGGCAGTCTTTTCACCAAGTAGTGCTTGGAAAATTGGACAGTTATATGTAAAAGAATGAAATTACAACATTTTGTCAGACCATATATTCAAAGAAAGTATTAAAGACTGGAAAGTATTAAAGGCTGGAAACCATAAAACTCTTAGAAGAAAATGTTCAGAACACCATCTTTGACATAAATCATAGCAATATATTTTGGACCATTCTTTTCAGACAAAGGAAACAAACAAAAGTAAACAAATGGTACCTTATCAAACTTAAAAAGCTTTTTCATAGTAAAGGAAACCATTGACAAGATAGAAAGACAACTTAATGAGAAAAGTTACTAACAAATGATATGAGTGATAAAGGATTAATATTCCAAATATATAAACAACACACAGAATTTAAGATTAAAAACAATCTGATTAAAACATTGGTGAAGGCGTGAATTAACATTGTTTCTTTTTTGATGGAGATGGTCAACAATCACATGAAAAGATGCTCATCACCACTATATTAGTGAAATGCAAATAAAAACCCACAATAATATAGTACCTCACAACTGTCAGAATGACCACTGTTGTCAAAAGTCCACAAATAACAAATGTAGGCAAGGATATGAAGAAAAGGGAACACTACTACACTGTTAGGGGGGATGTTAATTGGTGCTGCCACTATGGAAACAAATATGAATGTTCCTTTAAAAAATGAAAAGATAGAATTACTATATTGTTTAGGAATCCCACTCCTGGGTATATATTCAAAGAAAGTAAAAACTAATTTAAACAACATATGTACCTCAAAGTTCATAGTTGCATTATTTACAATACCCAAGGTATTATTTGCAATACCCAAGGTAAATATCCACTTTATCTAAGTGGACAAATGGATAATGGATAAAGTGGATAATGGACAAAGGATACAGAAGATGTGGTATACCATCAAATATTACTCAATTATAAAGAAACAAAAAATTGCCATGGATAGAACTGGAGGGTATTTTACTTAGTGAAATAAATCAGAGAATGACAAATACTGTTTATACACTTATATGTTGAATTTAAGAAATAAATTAAAGAAATTGACATAACAAAACAGAAACAGACTCAAACATAGAGAAATAACTAATGGTTACCAACAGGAAGAGGGAATAGGTGAGTGACAAGATAGGAGTAGGGGATTAAGAGGTACAATTTACTATGCAAAGAGTAAGTTTCAAATATATGTTGTACAGTGCAGGGAATATAGCTGATATTTTATAATAACTCTACATGGAATATAATCTATGAAAATATTGACTTTATGTTGTATACTTGAAAATCATTTATATTTTAATAGAAAAATCTTAGAGACATTTTTATGATCAAGATTATTTAGCATTTTACTTTGTAAAAAAATACTTTGATTCTCTGAAACTTTTTTCTATTATTTTATTAAATAAGATGTTGAAAGAGAGTTATTGAAGTGCATGTACAATTTCCTGACAAAGTTTAGTTTAGCTTTTGTTTTTAGATGAATCAGAAATGAAATCAAGAAACATTAAAAGTGATTTTGCTTAGAGCTACAGGAATTAAAATATAAACAGTGAAAAAATGTTCAGGATTGGAACAGCTTTTCTTGAGGAGAAATTTTATAGGACAATTAAGAACATATAATGTATTCTTACACTAGACTGGACTTTGTTACAAATTATGAAATTTATATTTGAGTGGTATTTTAGAGAAAAAGATTTGTTAATAGTCTCATTATTACTGTGTACTCATGGTAAAAAAAAAAAACCTCTTAGAATTCTGGAGTAATTAAAATAGAGTAGATAATGGTAAACACTCAACTTTTCTAAGTTGTGGGACCTGATGTACAGCTTGGTAACTATAGTTAACAACACTGTATCATATACTCAGAAGTTGCTAAGAAAATAGATCTTAAATGTTGCCATTCCTAAGAAGAAAAAAAAATAATGTGTAGTTTGTGTAGTCGTAAAAGGTATGCAAGAAGAAAAAAGTCATTATGTGAAGTGCTGGAGGAGGAAACGGCAATCCACTCCAGTATTCTTGCCTGGAAAATCCCATGGACAGAGGGGCCTGGTGGGCTGCAGTCCACGGAGTCATAGAGTCAGACACGATTGAGTGACAGATTACAGCACACGATGGAGGTGTTAACTAACCTTACTGTGGTAATCATTTCACAAAATATTTGTGTATCAAAGTATAATGTATTTCTCTTGTATGTTAATCATATCTCAATAAAGCTGGAAAAAATTAATTTCTTTGAAACTGTGACAAAAATGAGATGCTTGGTTTCCTTAGCAAGAGTTTATTTAACTTTGTTTATTCAACAGTTATCCATAGCCCCTGGGTGTGCTGATTTTCTTCTTAGAAACCTGCTAAACCTCTGAAATGGGTCAGTGTGGTCTAGGCACTCAGTTGTCTTCTCCAGAGGTGGTCTTTCATAGCACAACTGTTTTAGCAACTAGAGGATCTGAGCCTTACTCAGCAACTGACAGGAACTTGGTAATCCCTGAAGTTCTTACAATTGACTCTCCTGTAGGATTTGTGAAGAGTTATTTACAAAGTTTCAGTTATTCATGTCAAACAACTCAAACTCTCAGCATAGGAGTGGAGTGGGAGAAGGAAGAAATGGGAGTTTGAGCTGAAGAGACTAGGTCTTGCTCAAGAGAGAAAGTAATATTCTTTCTTGGATTCCATAAATGCACACTAAAATTTTCATATACTTTATGCAATTACAACCTTAATGATTTCTTGGACTTCCTGAGGAATAAACCTGAGTGATATACAGGTTAAAATTAAAATTTTGTAATAGAATAATAACGATTCATCAATCAACTGTTTTCCCCCCGCTTCTTCCATAAAGGACTTCCCTGGTAGCTCAGACGGTAAAGCGTCTGCCTGCAATGTGGGAGACCCGGGTTCAATCCCTGAGTCTGGAAGATCCCCTGGAGAAGGAAAAGGCAACCCACTCCAGTACTCTTGCCTGGAAAACTCCATAGATGGAAGAGCATGGTAGGCTACAGTCGGTGGGGTCGCGAAGAGTCGGACACGACTGAGCGACATCATTTTCACTTTCTTCTATAAAAGGGCAACAGGTGGAGAATACTGTCATTTTTTTCCTTACAGTATAATCTGGCTTCAAAGAACTTTAAAATAAATTTTACATGCTTTTTTGCTTTTGACTTTTACAAATGCTAATTATTGTTGAATAAATAAACTTATGGCATCTAGTTTAGTGTCCTTGGATATTAAAGAGAAATCTCTGAAACATGTCTTCGTTTTGATTTGTAGAGTTGAGTACTTCAGTTGTTCTTATGAATAAACTTTCATACTGGTAAGTTATTACTATGAATCAAATCATAGTAATCAAATCAAATCATTTTATGCAAATGAACTGTATGTAACAAACTAACAAATGAAACATGCTACAATATTGTTCAGCCAGCCTAAGATATTGTAGGTAAATATGAGCAAACATTTATAAAACCACTAGATGGCATTCATTCACTGCAATTTTGGCCAAATACAGCCTTTAAAGCTTTATCATGATATGCAGGATTAGGAACAAGTATTGTCCCTTATTTGATGATATTTTTCTATCATTTAACGCAATGACAGAGTTCAATTTTACCTTTTCCTGTATGCTTTAAATCAAGTCAACAAGCACTGAAAATCTTTATTAAAGGATTCGTCCTTGAGAGAAGATTTGAAAACCATCTTCACTTTAGTGGTAATGTATTTACTTAAAACATTTAGAAGAAAATGTGCACAGTATGTCACTTAATTTTGTTTTATTTCATTGCTTTATTAATTCATTTGGATATTTCTCACATAGCTAGTTCTCTAAAGGTTATAAAAATACAGAGTCACATTTCATAATATTCTAGAAGGCATTAATCTTTAGAATTAGTGTTTATGAAAATTGGAGGTCAAGAGCTCTTGAGTCACAAAAAGTCCTTTCTATTGTACAGCTTAAAAATGTATGAGAAATAGTGCTTCTAAGTACATTGAGAACAAAAACGGTCTTTGGTGTTAAAAAATTATGATTTAGTCTTGCCTGTGTGTGTGCTCAGTCACTAAGTTGTGTCCAACTCTTTATGACCCCATGGACTGTAGCCAGCCAGGCTCCTCTGTCCATGGAATTCTTTTGGCAAGAATACTGGAGTGGGCTGCCATTTCATCCTCCAGGATATCTTCTCGCCCCACCCCCGGTCCCACCCCCCCCCCCAGGGATTGATTCCTGATCGCTTGTGTCTCTTGCATCAACAGGTGGGTTCTTTACCACTGAGCTACCTGGGAAGCCCCATGACTTAATATTAGAAATAAATAGATCATGGAGCAAAAACTCCCAAACTCCACACTTTGACTAAATGGGTGAGAGAACATATTTATCAATCAATAAAAATCAACCATATTTGTAAAAGATCTAGGTTAATAATAGCAACATAAAATCCAGCACTTACCTGTTCTAATATGTTTTGAAGCCTCTCTATTTCACAGTCTATTACAAATTTCTTCTCTTGTCTTCTGTCAAGTTCTTCTAAAAGTTGCCTGTAGTTGACATCATTAAAATTTTCCACACATATAGCGCTGACGTGCCAACCATTTTGTCCTGCTTTTTCCATAATAGCTTGAAGAATCGAGTATCCTAGTGGGGAAAAAATTCAGAGTGGTTACTAAAAACATGCCCTTAAATAATTTATGCAGGCACGGATTCTGCATCAATATTTTTATATTAAAAAATGAATTCTTAGAAATTAAAACATATGCGTGGTTATTTCTGAATCATTCAATTTTCCTAACTTTGCATGTGTGTGTGCAAAGTTGCTTCAGTCACGTTCAACTCTTTGCAACCCTATGTACTGCAGCCCACAAGGCTCCTCTAAACATGGGATTCTCCAGGCAAGAATACTGGAGTGGGTTGCCATGCCCTCCTCCAGGGGATCTTCCTGACCCATGGATAGAACCCTCATCTCCTGTGGCTCCTGCATTGCAGGCAGAGTCTTTTAACTCTGAGCTGCCAAGGAAGCCTCTTTAATTTCTTTACTCAAGACAAAGACATGCCTTAAAAATATTGCCTGAAATGAAGTAACAACATCATACCTTGAGTAAGCACTTCCCTCTACTGAATAAACATTCCTTAAAAATATTGCTTGAGCTGCAGAAGTTGCTTAAGCAATATGCTCAACATCACTCATTATTAGAGAAATGCAAATCAAAACCACAATGAGGTACCACTTCACACCAGTCAGAATGGCTGCGATCCAAAAATCTGCAAGCAATAAATGCTGGAGAGGGTGTGGAGAAAAGGGAACCCTCCTACACTGTTGGTGGGAATGCAAACTAGTACAGCCACTATGGAGAACAGTGTGGAGATTCCTTAAAAAATTGCAAATAGAACTACCTTATGACCCAGCAATCCCACTGCTGGGCATACACACCGAGGAAACCAGAATTGAAAGAGACACATGTACCCCAATGTTCATCGCAGCACTGTTTATAATAGCCAGGACATGGAAACAACCTAGATGTCCATCAGCAGATGAATGGATAAGAAAGCTGTGGTACATATACACAATGGAGTATTACTCAGCTGTAAAAAAGAATTCATTTGAATCAGTTCTGATGAGATGGATGAACCTGGAGCCGATTATACAGAGTGAAGTAAGCCAGAAAGAAAAACACCAATACAGTATACTAACACATATATATGGAATTTAGGAAGATGGCAATGACGACCCTGTATGCAAGACAGGGAAAGAGACACAGATGTGTATAACGGACTTTTGGACTCAGAGGGAGAGGGAGAGGGTGGGATGATTTGGGAGAATGACATTCTAACATGTATACTATCATGTGAATTGAATCGCCAGTCTATGTCTGACGCAGGATGCAGCATGCTTGGGGCTGGTGCATGGGGATGACCCAGAAAGATGTTATGGGGAGGGAGGTGGGAGGGGGGTTCATGTTTGGGAATGCACGTAAGAATTAAAGATTTTAAAATGTAAAAAATAAAAAACTAAAAATAAAAAAAAAAAAAAAATATTGCTTGAATGAAGTATCAAATCATATCTTGAAAAGGTTCTCAAAATTCTTCTACCAAAGACATTGCTTTGGAGACATTTTTGATGAGATAAACTTAAAACAAAATCTAGTAACCTCTGTAGTCAAGAAAAATTTCCAAAATCTTTGCTAATTTTACTCACTCAACAGAATTAATTTTGAACATCTGTATTGACTCTCCTTTTAAACAAATAATAACATTTTGGTGTTCAACTGTGGAAGATAAGTTATGAAATAAACATTACAAAAGTATTGAAGACCAATTATTATAAGTGGAGGAAGCATTATTTAACTCTTCCTGTCTTGGCAGGGGAATTAAGTGGATTGAGGGGGAATTGAATGAAAACCAGGTGAAGGAATGACCTCTCAAGCTCATAATCTAGTAGAGGAAAAAAACATTCAATTTAAAGAAATGCAACTTAGTTTAAAACTGTAATGATTGCTGCATGCAAGGAAAGGTTTTGGCCCAAGGGAAAATTTGGTTAAATCTGCCTTGATGAGACAAGGGAAAATGCCCTGAGAAGAAACAATTTGAATTGGGTCTTGAAGGTTAAGAAGGTACCTCTAAGATTGCTGAGGAAAGAGTGTTTATTAGCTGGAGACAGCCTTCCAGGGGGTGGAACTGTCTTTACTCTGTTCTTGATCCAGATCTCTCTCCATATAGAGGAGAAGTATGGGTCTTAATATCTTGGTAAAGGAAGAAGGGGCAGACTCAAGAAACCAGCCTTTAGAATATTTCTTCATGTTAATATTGCCTTGGAATCTTGCCTTTTCCAGCTCTCAGTTTTGAAGTGGAATGTGTAAAGAAAAAAAAAAAAAACTTTGAATCTATGTGTAGCATTTGGCATAAGCCTTTTTGTTGTTCAGTCACTCAGTGTTTTCTGACTTTTTGGGACCACATGGACCCCAGCACACAAGGCTTCCCTTTCCATAAGAAACTCCAGGACCTTGCTCAAATTCGTGTTCATCAAGTCAATAATGCCATCTAACCATCTCATCCTTTGTTGTCCCATTCTCTTCTAGCCTTTAATCTTTCCCAGCATCAGTGTATTTTCCAATGAGTCAGGTCTTCACATCAGGTGGCCAGGGTATTGGAGCTTCAGCTTCAGCATAAGTCCTTCCAATGATGTTTAGGACTGATTTCCTTTAGAATGGACTGGTTGGATCTCCTTGCAAATCTCCTTGAGAATACTCTCAAGAGTATTCTCCAACACCACAGTTCAAAAACATCAAATATTCAATGCTCAGCTTTCTTTATGGTGCAACTCTCAAATCAGTTCAGGACTACTGGAAAAATCATAGCTTTGATGATACACAACTTTGTTGGCAAAGTAATGTCTCTGCTTTTTAATATGCTCTCTAGGTGTGTCATACTTTTTCTTCTAAGGAGCAAGCGTCTTTTAAGTTCATGGCTGCAGTCACCATCTGCAATGATTTTGGAGCCCCATAAAATAAAGTTTGCCACTGTTTCCATTGTTTCCCCATCAATTTGCCATGAACTGATGGGACCAGATGCCGTGCTCTTCACTTTTTGAATGTTGAGTTTTAAGCAATCTTTTCCACTCTCCTCTTCCACTTTTATCAAGAAGCTCTTTGGTTCCTCTTCACTTTCTACCATAAGGGTGGTGTCATCTGGATATCTGAAGTTATTGATATTTCTCCCAACAAACGTGATTCCACCTTGTGCTTCTACCATCCCACCATTTCACATGATGTCCTCTGCATAGAAGTTAAATAAGCAAGGCGACAATATACAGCCTTGAAATACTCCTTTCCCAATTTGGAACCAGTCCTTTGTTCCATGTCTGGTTCTAACTGTTGCTTCTTGACCTGCATACTGGTTTCTCAGGAGGCAAGTAAGGTGGTACTTATGCTTCTTAAAGGTAAGCATAAGCCTTTAAAAAGGTATAATTCTTATTTGAGCTCATTCTATGCCGGTTATAGTTTCTTATAATTTATTCCCCCCTTGCTCCCTAAAAAGCATCACTATGAAAAATCTAGTGAAGGTGATGGAATTCCAGCTGAGCTATTTCAAATCCTAAAAGATGATGCTTTGAAAGTGCTGCACTCAATATGCTAGCAAACTTGGAAAACTCATCATTGGCCACAGGATTGGAAAAGGTCAGTTTTCATCCCAAAGAAAGGCAATGCCAAAGAATTTTCAGACTACCAAAAAATTGCACTCATCTCACACACTAGCAAAGGAATGCTCAAAGTTCTCCAAGAGAGGCTTCAACAGTATGTGAACCGAAAACTTCCAGATGTTCAAGATGGATTTAGAAAAGGCAGAGGAACAAAAGATCTAATTACCAAAATTTATTTGATCATAGAAAAAGCAAGAGAATTCCAAAAAACTTCTACATCTGCTTCATTGAATACACTAAAGTCTTGGACTGTGTGGATCACAAAAAAATGGAAAATTCTGAAAGTGATGGGAATACCAGACCACCTTACTTGCCTCCTGAGAAACCTGTACGTAGGTCAAGAAGCAATATTTCGAACTGTATGTGGGATAATAGACTGGTTCCAAATTGGGAATGGAGTACATCAAGGGTGTATATTGTCAGCTTGCTTATTTAACTTATATGCAAGTACATTATGTGAAATGCTGTGCTTGATGAGGTACAAGCTGGAATGAAGATTGCAGGAAGAAAAGTCAATAATCTCTGATATGCAGATGACACCACCCTGATGGCAGAATGTGAAGAGGAACTAAAGAGCCTCTTGGTCAAAGTGAAACAGGAGAGTGATAAAGATGGCTTAAAACTCAACATTAAAAAAAGTGGCATCTGGTCCCATCATTTCATGGCAAATCGATGAGGAACCAATTGAAACAGTGACAGACTTTATTTTGGCCCCAAATCATTGCAGATGGTCGCTGTAGCAATGAAGTTTCACGATTCTTGTTCCTTAGAAGAAAAGCTATGACAAACCTAGATAGCATATGAAAAAGAAGAGATAAAGCCTGTATAGTAAAAGCTATGAGTTTTCTAGTAGTGATATGTATGTAAGAGTTGGATCATAGATAAAATTGATGCTTTTATTTTTAATTTTTAATATAAATTTATTTATTTAATTGTTAATTATTTACAATATTTTATTGGTTTTGCCATACATCAACATGAATCCACCACAGGTATACACGTGTTAGCCATCCTGAACCCCCCTCTCTTCTCCCTCCCGTACCATCCCTCTGGGTCGTCCCAGTGCTTTTAAACTGTGCTGTTGGAGAGTCTTCTGCAAGGAAATCAAGCCAGTCAATCTTAAAGGAAATCAGTCCTTAATATTCATTGGAAAGACTGATGCTGAAGCTAAAGGCCCAATACTTTGGCCAATAGATGGTCCCCAGAAGAAACTCACTCATTGGAAAAGACCCTGTGGCTGGGAAAGACTGAAGGCAGGAGTAAGGGCAACAGTGGATGAGATGGTTGGATGGCATCACCGACTCAATGGACATGAGCTTCAAGGGGGCTCTGTGTGTTGGTGATGGACAGGGAAGCCTCATGTGCTGCAGTCCATGAATTCAAAAAGAGTTGGACACTACTGAGTAACTGATCTTGCTTCCTGTAGTTAGATTGAAGAGCTGGGGAGTTTAAAAGTGAAGACTTAAAACGAGTACAAAGCACTTTTTGGATAAAATCACCTTTTCTCAGTTTTCTAATTTTTATACGAGTCTCTCAGATTTAAGGATTTTGATTTTTGAGTATATTTTCTACAAACCAGAGCTTCAAACATTAGAGATGTTCAAGTAATGTCAACACATGGAATTGATGATGAGATCATATTTGAAATATGAATTACCTGATATCCTACAAAAATGAAATACTGTGGCAGTGAGGATTTATTTTTATCTACATGAAAAAAAAAATCCCAAAGAGGAAGTTAGAGGGCATGTTGATTACTATATAATTATTTTAGTATATCTATTGCTCCAGGTAGTCTTTCTTTTTGTAATGTATGCCTCTAATTATCCTTTCAAATCTTACCTAGATTCCCTCCCTCCCTGCCCCTAATCAAGTACTCTTTCCCTTGTTTCCTACCTTATGCATATGCAACATGAAGATTTGTGTCCTGCCTTAATGAAATCAAACAGGACTTGAGGGATCTTCCTGGATTCAAAAGTCCCTCAGAGTCCCTCATTTCTGATTTTTAGAGAAAGGCTTTGAGTCTTCTAGGCCTTCCCTGAGTTCCAAAGAGTGGACTCATTTAAAATTACTACAATTAGGAAAGTGAGGGAACACAAGTGAAGCAAACCCAAATGGTCTTGCAGGAAACAGAAATCTCAAAAGGACTTAAAAGAAAAAAAAAAAATCAGGAGCCATTGCGAATTGACATTCTTGACCAATACATAATGCTCTAAGTAAATAATAAAATGTCTCAACTATTGTTTTTGCTCTCTGTAGAATAAGAGTTAAGACAGTGGCAGTAAGTCTGCAATTGAGATCTGTGGGAAGCTAAAATTACAAAGCCCCCTTTCCTTCTCTTTACTCTTCTTGCTTTTAAGAACTTTGCACCCTGGCCAGCCAGCATGATGGAACTGTGGACAGCCATCTCCTATTTTCTCTGGAGGGCAGTGCCCAAGATCAATAGACTTTTCTCTGCTGAAAGCTCCGATTTTTCTTTTTGTTTGGCCTCACTAGGCATCTAGCACACAAACTTGGTTTAGACATTAGTGTACATGTTCACTCCTTATTTATTCTGCTACTGGGATTTCTTCTCTGATATGGCTTTCCATCTTTGGCTGCAAAGAATACAATCAGTCTGATTTGGGGATTGACCATCTGGTGATGTACATGTATAGAAACTTGTCTTGTGTTGTTGGAAGAGGGTGTTTACTATGACCAATGTGTTTTCTTGGCAAAACTCTATTAGCCTTTGCCCTGCTTCATTCTGTACTCCAAGGCCAAAATTGCCTGTTACTCCCCGTGTTTCTTGACTTCTTACTTTTGCATTCCAGTCCCCTATAATGAAAAGGACATCTTTTTTGGGTGTTAGTTCTAGAAGGTCTTGTAGGTCTTCATAGAACCGCTCAACTTCAGCTTCTTCACCATTACTCATCAGGGCATAGACTTGGATCACTGTGATATTGAATGGTTTGCCTTGGAAACGAACAGAGATCATTCTGCTATTTTTGAGCTTGCATCCAAGTACTGTATTTCAGATTCTTTTGTTTATGATGATGGCTACTTCATTTATTCTAAGAGATTCTTGCCCACAGTAGTAGATATAATGGTCATCTGAGTTAAATTCACCCATTCAGTCCATTATAGTAGGCTGATTTCTAAAATGTCAACGTTCCATCTTGCCATCTCCTATTTGACCACTTCCAATTTGCCTCGATTCATGGACCTAATATTTCAGGTTTCTATGCAGCATTGTTCTTTACAGCATAGTACTTTACTTCCATCACCATTCACATCCACAACTGGGTATTGTTTTTGCTTTGGCTTTGTCTCTTCATTCTTTTTGGAGTTATTTCTCCACTGATCTCCAATAGCATATTGGGCACCTATGGATCTGGGGAGTTCATCTTTCAGTGTTCTATCTCTTTTCATTTCAATGCTGTTCAAGGGGTTCTTAAGGCAAGAATACTGAAGTGACTTGCCATTCCCTTCTCCAGTGGACCACGTTTTGTCAGAACTCTCCACCGTGACCTGTCTGTCTTGGGTGGCCCTACATGGCATGGCTCATAGTTTCATTGAGTTAGACAAGGCTGTGGTCCATGTGATTAGATTGGTTAGTTTTCTGTTATTGTGGTTTTCAGTCTGTCTGCTCTCTGATGGAGAAGGATAAGAGGCTTATGGGAACTTCCTGATGGGAGAGACTGACTGAGGGGGTTATGGGCGTCACCATGCTCAGTAAAATTTTAATCCAATTTTCTGTTGAAAGGTGGGACTGTGTTCCCTCCCTGTTATTTTCCTGAGACCAAACTATGGTGGAGGTAATGAAGATAATGGCGACCTTCTTCAAAAGGTCCCATACATGCACTGCTACACTCAGTGTCCCCAACCCTGCAGCAGGCCACCAATCCACGCCTCTGCTGGAGATTCCTGGACAATCACAGGCAAGCCAGGGTCGGTCTCTTGTGGGGCCACTGCTCCTTTTTCCTGAGTCCTTGTGTGCACATGTTCTGCTTGTGACCTCCAAGCATCTATTTCTTCAGTCCTGTGTAAGTTCTGGCAGCTCTATTGTGGGGTTAATGGGACCTGCTCCAAGAGGGCTTATGCCATACACAAGTCTGTTGAACCCAGAGCCTCTATCCCTGTGGCAGGCTACTGCTGACCCATACCTCCACAGGAGACACTCAAACACAGTTTTGTTTCAGTCTCTGTAGGATCTTTGGGTCCTGGTGTGCACAAGGTTTGTTTGAGCTCTCTGAGCATCTCTGGCACCTATGGCGCTTGATTCTAAATGTGATTTCGCCCCTCCTATGGTCTTGCTGGGGCTTCTACTTTGCCTTTGGACATGGGGTAGCCATTGCTCCAGTGCCTACCAATCTGAACTTACTGTGGATCAGATCATGAACTCCTCATTGTCAAATTCAGACTTAAATTGAAGAAAGTAAGGAAAACCACTAGATCATTCAGGTAGGACCTAAATCAAATCCCTTAAGATTATACAGTGGAAGTGACAAATGATTTCAAGAGATTAGATCTGATAGAGTTCCTGAAGAACTATGGACAGAGGTCTGTGACACTGTACAGAAGGCAGAGATCAAGACCATTCCCAAGAAAAACAAAATGCAAAAGGACAAAATGGTTGTCTGAGGAGGCCTTACTAATAGCTAAGAAAAGAAGAGAAATGAAAGGAAAAGGAGAAAGGGAAAGATGT
This sequence comes from Ovis canadensis, assembly GCF_042477335.2. Taxonomy (NCBI): domain Eukaryota; kingdom Metazoa; phylum Chordata; class Mammalia; order Artiodactyla; family Bovidae; genus Ovis; species Ovis canadensis. Next base: position 9,669,925 of record NC_091259.1, read on the forward strand.
ACCCTTTTGAATGTAGCATTCCAAAGAATAGTAAGGAGAGATAAGAAAGCCTTCCTCAGTGATCAATGCAAAGAAATAGAGGAAAACAACAGAATGGGAAAAAAATACAGATTTCTTCAAGCAAATTAGACATACCACAAGAATATCTCATGCAAAGATGCGTACAACAAAGTACAGAAACAGTATGGAGCTAACAGAAGCAGAAGATATTAAGAAGAGGTGGCAAGAATACATAGAAGAACTGTACAAAAAAGATCTTCATGACCCAGGTAATCATGATGGTATGACCACTCACCAAGAGCCATACATTCTGGAATGCAAAGTGGGCCTTAGGAAGCATCGCTATGAACAAAGTTAATGAAAGTGATGGAGTTCCAGTTGAGCTATTTCAAATCCTGAAAGATGATGCTGTGAAAGTGTTGCACTCAACATGCCAGCAAATTTGGAAAACTCAGCAGTGGCCACAGGACTGGAAAAGGTCAGGTTTCATTTCAATCCCAAAGAAAGGCAATGAGAAAGAAGGTTAAATCTACTACACAGTTACATGCATCTCACATGCCAGCAAAGTAATGCTCAAAATTCTCCAAGCCAGGCATACAAGTGTACATGAACTGTGAACTTCCAGATGTTCAAGCTGGATTTAGAAAGGCAGAGGAACCTGATCAAATTGCCAACATCAGTTGGATTATCAAAAAAGCAAGAGAGTTTCAAAAATATGTTTACTTCTGTTTTATTGACTATGCCAAAACCTTTGATGTGTGGATGACAATAAACTGTGGAAAATTCTTAAAGAGATGGGAATACCAGATCAGCTGGCCTGCCTCTTGAAAAATCTGTATGCAGGTCGGGAAGCAACAGTTAGAACTGGACATGGAACAACAGACTGGTTCCAAACTGGGAAAGGAGTACATCAAGGTTGTTTATTGTCACCCTGCTTATTTAGCTTATATGCAGAATACATCATGAAAAATGCCAGGCTGGATGAAGCACAAGCTGGAATCAAGATTGCTGGGACAAATATCAATAACCTCACATATGCAGATGACACCACCCTTATGGCAGAAAGGGAAGAAGAACTAAAGAGCCTCTTGATGAAAGTGAAAGAGGAGAGTGAAAATGTTGGCTTAAAATTAACATTCAGTAATCTAAGATCATGGCATCTGGTCCCATTACTTCATGGCAAATAGACAGAAAAACAGTGGAAACAGTGACAGACTTTACTTTTTTGGGCTCCAAAATCACTGCAGATGGTGACTGCACACATGAAATTAAAAGACCCTTGCTCCTTGGAAGAAAAGTTATGACCAACCTAGAAAGCGCATTAAAAAGCGGAGACATTACTTTGCCAACAAAGATCTGTCTAGTCAAAGCTAAAGTTTATCCAGCAATCATGTATGGATGTGAGAGTTGGACTATAAAGAAAGCTGAGCACCATAGATTTGATGATTTTGAACTGTGGTGTTGGAGAAGACTCTTGAGATCCCTCAGACTGCAAGAAGATCAAACCAGTCCATCCTAAAGGAAATCAGTCCTGTATATTCATTGGAAGGACTGATGCCGAAGCTGAAACTCCAATACTTTGACCACGTAATGTGAAGAACTAAATCATTTGAAAAGACCCTGATGATGAAAAGATTTAAGAGCAAAGGGTATGACAGAGGATGAGATGATTGGATGGCATCACTGATTTAATGGACATGAGTTTGAGAAAATTCCAGGAGCTGGTGGTAGACAGTGAGGCCTGGCATGCTGCAGTCCATGGGTGGCAAAAAGTCGGACACAATTGAGCTACTGAACTGAACTGAAGGGCTTTCCAGGTAGCACTACTGGTAAAGAGCACTCCTGCCAATGTAGGAGATGTAAGAGATGCAGGTTTGATCCCTGGGTCAGGAAGATCCCCTCAAGGAGGGCATGGCAACTCAGTCCGTTATTCTTGCCTGGAGAATCCTCATGGACAGAGCCTAGCTGCTTACAGTCCATAGGGTGTTAAAGATTTGGACATGACTGAAACGACTCAGCAGCAGCAGCAGTGATTCAATGTTCTTTCATTCATTTTTGACACCTATTAACATGTTCTTTTTAAAAATGTCAGTTAACATATTTTCACTTGTCTCATTTTATTTATTGTCATATCAAAGTAATTAAAAAACCCCTTTTGTTTGATTTTCTTGTTTGTTGTAAAAATAATAACTAATTTCAGCCCACATACTCTTATGACCATAGCTTGGCACAGTTTTTTAAACATTGCTTTTGTTTGCTATCATTGCTTCATGTCAGTGATAGGCTGTTATTTTTCTGCCTACAGGAATTTTATAGAATATAGACCTATATACTTTCTAATGAAATTTATATATGCTTGCAGTTGCATGACAGATATTGAAAGATTCACATTAATAAAACACAGTTCAAATTCAACATTTTTAAATCTGATTTTTCAGATTTAGAAGTGACTATAGAATTGAAATAAAACAAAGCCCTAGGACACAATCTTTGTTAAATGGAAAAGAAAGTTGTCTGCCTAAAAAGAATCACTAATCAAAGTCAGAAATAAGTGGCATCTTTTCTGTACAGTGCAGAGGGCACACAATTATAGTTTCAGAACCCAGTTGAAAATTTGAGTTCTTTTCTAAGTTGTACTTGATTTTAATATCCTCTCTTATTCACTGCAACTCAGATGTGCTTGTCTTACTTATTTGCCAAGATTGCTGGGAATATATTGTAACTCAGAGAAAATACTGCTGCTGAATCTATGATTGTGTAACTTATCTGTTATAGAAACTAGAAAATCACAAATCGAGTCATTTAATTCTATGTCTGGCTATGATTAGTATCACCTAGTTATTAGAAAATCTTGTGAAATCTAGTGAAATATTGTTGGTCAGAACATGAATGCTACTCTTAAATATCACAAGAATAATGGGGAGTTCACTACTGCAAATTTTTAAAAAATCTTTCTTTTAATAAGGCTAACATTTTAATTTATTAAAAATAAAGATGTCCCAAACTCTTTAACGTATGCAAGTATAAGCAGAGTTATGATTCTTAAAAAGGATTTAACTAGCAAAGCTGATATTTATTTAGGTAAACTAACTATTATGCAAATTGCATTGTATTGTATAAATAAATTCAAAGGCACCAAAATAATTTTATTAGAATGGTAATGAAAATGTATGATGGACAAGATCACATTGTTAGATTATAATGAGTAATTAAAGGCTTTTTCATGGTTATTAGAGAATGCAATCAATTATACATATAAATATTAAAAATTGTTAAATTATATAATGATATTGCTAATTATCCTAAATAAATTCATGGCAGTTTAAGCAGTTTTGAGCTACTGTATCTTTATGCATCAACACTTTTTTATATAACCTATGAATAATGACCTATTTTGGATGACTAGTTCATTCCAGATATACAGCTGCTAGCAACAGAAGCTGGGCTTATTTGTTTGATGTTCTCTTTTGCAAGATTTATTTGATTCAACTATCTGCACACAGAAGGGAAGGAGGAGAGTCAGGATAAGTGTATGTCAGAGTGGATATAATTTCAAAAAAAGAGATAATTATTTGTATGCTATTAAAAAACCTCCACTGAGATAAGAACAAAAAACTGCTTTTTAATTAGAGGGTCACTGGTACACATAACAGGAGCAGCATCAATGGAATGCTGAATATAGGAGTCATATTGCAGAGAAGTAAGAAATTGAAGAGAAAATGAGAAGTGAAAATGTAGAAATTATGAAGGAATATCATCAGAATAATTAATTAAATGCAATAAGGGATATGCCATTATGATAAATATGAGATAAACAGTGAGGCCCTGGGAACTGGCTTGCTATGGAGAGGACTGGTCTGTACCATGGGACACTGTTGAGCTTTAAAATAAGTGAGAAAGGGATATAGCAGCAGCTTGTATTCAATACTTACTCAAATTAGAGCCTCTTTTATTAATCCTATAAATTGCCATGCAAATATCACCTACTACCAGATTTCTCTGATCTGTCACAATTACTGGCATCCAAAGCTAGCATATTCCAAGAGAAAGATGTGTATGTCTGAAGGACTACTTTATGTGCTTAAACCTTAGTCATAGAAAGGAATAAGATTCTGTAATCTTCACAGCATTTAATGCCATCATGTTAGAACTAAAGAGCCGATTTAGTCACCATTTAGTTTCGACCCTTTCCAAAACAGCTTAGGCACTGTGGGAGAGGGAGAGGGTGGGATGATTTGGGAGAATGGCACTGAAACATGTATAATCTCATCTAGGAAACGAATCACCAGGCTAGGTTCGATGCAGGATACAGGATGCTTGGGGCTGGTGCACTGGGATGACTCCGAGAGATGGTATGGGGAGGGAGGTTCAGGATTGGGAACACGTGTATACCCGTAGCGGATTCATGTTGATGTATGGCAAAACCAATACAGTATAGTAAAGTAAAATAAAATTAAAAAATATAACATGTTCAAAAATTACAGTCTGGACTCTAAAATCTCTGAACACAGAAAGAGTTGGACATTGTAGCTTGGTTAAAATTATCTGCTGCTGTGTCTATAGCATTTATTTACATCGTAGTTCAAAAAAGCAGAGAAGGCAGTGGAACCCCACTCCAGTATTCTTGCCTGGAAAATCCCATGGATGGAGGAGCCTGGTAGGCTGCAGTCCATGGGGTCGCGAAGAGTAGGACACGACTGAGCGAATTCACTTTCACTTTTCACTTTCATGCATTGGAGAAGTAAATGGCAACCCACTCCAGTATTCTTGCCTGGAGAATCCCAGGGACGGCAGAGCCTGATGGGCTGCCGTCTATGGGGTTGCACAGAGTCGGACACGACTGAAGTGACTTCGCAAGCAAACAAATTCAAGAAAGGCATAGTGAGAATAAGGAAAGATCTTTCAACTTACACTGTTTGAAGCCACATGTGTAAGCCTGGAAGTAAGATGGAATGTTTTAAATTTTTCTTTTTTTTTTTTACAAAGAATCAAGAGTAAAAATAAAAATTATTCAAATATGGTTATTTTGGGTGTTTGGGGTCTTAGATTTTCCCTAAGTCCTCTTCTGTTTTCTGACGGTAGTGTTCATTATTTCTTGATCCTTACATATTTACTTTAGTGATATAGGAGAATTTGATACTTTAAATCTTAAAAATTTTCTGTCAGTTGCAACATAAACCTTATTTATATAGGCATATAGCAAATACTTTCAACTATTTGTCACAGGTCCAGGCACTGAACTCCTCTCAGACATGCATGTTTTCTTATTTTTCTTGGGCTTTTCTAGAACTAGATCATGGAAGTATTTTATTTCACTTTTTTACATGGCAACTAGACTTATTCTTGCCTACTTCGTTTTTAACTGGAAAATCTATGGTACTTCTTTGAATGAATCTTTCAATGTTTCCTATTCTTTTACGAAGCAAACCAAAATCTGGTCATATGTGACCCCTCCCTCTCTTTGTAGTTTCATTTTGTATCGCTACTTTCCTTGCATTCTACCCTCTAGCAACATTGCCTCCCTCAGATGTTATGAAAAGTACTATGTATTTCAGTGCCTTTGCATATACTAGTTAGTACTCCCTTCATTTATTTTATGTTGTGGCTTTAAAAAATTTTTTTCTTCCAGGATTTTTTCATATAAATTTATTTATTTTAATTAGAGGTTAATTGCTTTACAATATTGTATTGGTTTTGCCATACATCAACATGAATCCTTCCACTTTTGTCTTCTCTTCATCTTTCAGATCTCATCTCAGATATCACTTATGTTCTAACTAAGTCACTCCCCCCTCATATAACCTCTTATAGCTTTCTGTACATTTCTTTCAGAGATTTTTTAAACAAGTTTAAACATATATTTGAATGTTAAACTGATTAGTGTGTTCCCTCTCCCCCCCACCCATCTTATAGGCTCCCTGAAAGTAATATTTCTTTGCTCTGTCCATATTCTATTGGTTTTCAGTAGATGTTCAGCAAAGAGTTGTCTGAATGCAGAAATAAATTAATGGGAAATTCCAAGGCCAAATTTGCCTGTTACTCCATGTGTTTCTTGACTTCCTACTTTTGCATTCCAGTCCCCTATAATGAAAAGGACATCTTTTTTGGGTGTTAGTTCTAAAAGGTCTTGTAGGTCTTCATAGAACCGTTCAACTCCAGCTTCTTCAGTGTTGCTGGCTGGGGCATAGGCTTGGATAATTGTGATATTGAATGGTTTGCCTTGGAAATGAACAGAGATCATTCTGTCGTTTTTGAGATTGTATTCAAGTACTGCATTTCAGACTTTTTTGTTGACCATGATGGCTACTCCATTTCTTCTGAGGGATTCCTGCCCGCAGTAGTAGATGTAACGCTCATCTGAGTTAAATTCACCCATTCGAGTCCATTTTAGTTCGCTGATTCCTAGAATGTCAATGTTCACTCTTGCCATCTCTTGTTTGACCACTTCCAATTTGCCTTGATTCATGGACCTGACATTCCAGGTTCCTATGCAATATTGCTCTTTACAGCATCGGACCTTGCTTCTATCACCAGTCTCATCCACAGCTGGGTATTGTTTTTGCTTTGGCTCCATCCCTTCATTCTTTCTGGAGTTATTTCTCCACTGATCTCCAGTAGCGTGTTGGGCACCTACTGACCTCTCAAACCTTGAGCTAACAAATTCATTTTTCATATGGAAATGTTTTTCTTAAGCTATGTTAATGAACTATTTATTTTTCCTAAACTCTGTCTTTCCTCAAGTCAATTTCACCTAAGACTCAGAACCAATATTTGCTCAGCAAACCAGTACATTTTACTCATACAATTGTTCTCCTAATCTATGTCAATGAGACTATGTATTTGCTTGGAAACCTGCCTTTTTGCAAGATTTATGTCAATCGTTTTATGGCCCCTGGATGACTCATCTTATGCCAACATTATCTGAAAACACATGTTGTGGGTGAAAGGCCTGGTGCCACTGTCTGAGTTCTGAGACCTTTTCTTTCTCTAATTAGCAGCCTGCTAGCAGGTATGTAACTTCCTGGTCAAGACTAGTGGGAGGGCACTCTCTCTGCCCCCTTCTGATGTCTATGTCAGAAGCCTTCTCTATCTCTTTTATACTTTAATAAAATTTTATTACATAAAAGCTCTGAGCGATCAAGCCTTGTCACTGGCCCCTGATTGAATTCCTTTCCTCCTGGGGCCAAGAATCCTGGCGTAGTTCATGGCTCAGCAACAACCTTTCAGTATGGGCATGGAGGATCTCACATGCCGCAAAGCAGCTGGTCCCTGTACCACAACTACTGAAGCCTGCACATTCTAGGGCCCATGTGACACAACTGCTGATCCCATGTGTTGCAACCTATGATGTTCAAGTGTCTAGAGCCCATGCTCTGCAACAACAGAAGCCACCACAAAGAAAAGCCCGCACACCTTCAGGTTGCTATATGGCAAAACTGAACACAACATTGTAGAGTGATTATCCTCCATTAAAAAAAAAAAAAAAAAAAAAAAAGGAATGTCTGAACAGGCAGAGCTATGGAGAGCGACTGGCCTAACAGGCCTTCTGATCACCAGTTACAAGAGGCTTGAGAAAAGACTCTGATAGGGCCATAACTCCTACCAAGGAGGCAGTCTGTGTCTGTGTCCCAGCACCCTTGGTGCCACCAGGGTCCCTGAAAGCCAAGCAGCTGCACCACCTTCACACTCAACTCTTACTGGAGCAGAGCTGCTACAAGCACAAAAAGAAAAAAATAAAAGTCTTGTGTTTATGCACACAGGGTCACTTCAGTAGTATCTGACTCTTTGCAGTCCTGTATACTGTGGGCTGCCAGGCTTCTTTGTCAGAGAGGGGGCTCTTCAGGCAAGAATACTGGAGTGTATCGACCAATACTGGTTGCCATGTCCTTCTAGAGCACTATATTTCCTACTACCCTAGCCGCCAATCCCCCTGAGTACCTGTGCTGCCAAAACCCCTGAGACCCAAGCAGCTGCACCACCTCCACACCTGGCCCTCAGAGGAGCAAACACAAACCCTTCAGGGCAGCCTGAAGAACTAAATCTCAGTGGATGACCCACATGCAGAGGTGGAAATAAAACCACAATTGAAACCCAGAGGCAGTGTGGCTAAGGAAGAAGACCCCAAACTTTCTGACCAGCAGTACAAGCTGCAGATTAAATGGACACAATCTGCTAAGCAGACTCTGTCTATGGAATATAAAAAAGCAATCAAGAGCTCCCACAAAAGAAAACTCACTAGCTCTGGTAACTGTGGACATTGGAGGAAAGAACACACAGGAATAGGAAAAGATTAGGGTCTAAGCTGTCCCCACAGCACAGCATTGGAGGGCATCCTAGGGATTAAGGTGAACTGTGATTCCTAGTGCTGGAAAGTGACTAGGAGTCACTTTCTTGAGTCATGGCAGTGGCTCAAGAAAAACATTCATTATTCTTATTTTTTGAATTCTTCTATAGCTTCTTTGGATTTTTTTTTTCTTGTCTTCCTTGTTTCCCCCCTCTGTTGTAGTTGTTGATTTTATTGGCACTAAGAAATACAATTAAGCTTTCGAGCCTTCTTTTTTCTTCTTTTCCTCAGTCATATTTTTTATTGTTTTTATAAACCTCTACCTCTATTTTGGGCTTTTACAGTTCTGTGGAGTTTTCCTCTTTTTTTTTCTTTTTTAAATTTTAATTTATTAAACCTATTGTTGTTATTTCTACATTTATACTTTTGTTTGTTTTTCCCCTTTAATTTTTATCAGTTCAGTTCAGTCGCTCAGTCTTGTGCGACTCTTTGCGACTCCATGGACCACACCAAGCCAGGCCTCCCGTCCATCACCAATTCCCAGAGTTTACCCCAATTCATCTCCATTGAGTCGGTGATGTCATCCATCCATCTCATCCTCTGTCATCCCCTTCTCCTCCTCCCCTCTATCTTTCCCAGCATCAGGGTCTCTTCAAATGAGTCAGATATTTGCATCAGGTGGCCAAAGTATTGGAGTTTCAGCTTCAATATCAGTCCTTCCAATGAACACTCATGACTGATCTCCTTTAGGATGGACTGGTTGGATCTCCTTGCAGTCCAAGGGACTCTCAAGAGTCTTCTCCAATACCACAGATCAAAAGCATCAAAGCTTCAGTCCTCAGCTTTGTTTATTGTCCAACTCTCACATCCATACATGACTACTGGAAAAACCATAGCCTCTACTAGATGGATCTTTGTTGGCAAAGTAATGTCTCTGCTTTTTAATTTGCTGTCTAGGTTGGTCATAACTTTTCTTCTAAGGAGTAAGCGTCTTTTAATTTCATGGCTGCAGTCACCATCTGCACTGATTTTAAATCTTATCTACCTCTATTTAACTTTGCATTTATATTTTCTTTCTTTTCTTTCTCTACTTTCCTTTCAAAATATTTGTTAGTGTTATTTTCATTGCTTTTTACCACAATTGACACCTTGATTTAGTTTTGTTTTCCAGTTTGTGCTTTAATTAATTTTGTTCTGGTCAATATAATTTTTAGTTTTGTTCACTGGGTCAATCTATTCTACTTAATTTTTGTTGGACTGTGTTGATTTTGCTTATGGGTGTATATGTATATGTGTATATTCAGTCACACTTTCTATTGTTGTTATAAACCTCTGCCTCTACATTGGGCTTTTGCAGTTCTGTAGTTTTCCTCCCCTCCCTCACTTTTTTTCTTTCTTCTTCCATTTTTTCCTCTTTCTTAAAATTTTAATTTTTTTAAACCTATTATATTCTTCTACATTTATTCCTTTGATTGCCTTTCTTACTGTTCTTTCCTTCTTTCAATTAATCTTTAATGTATATAAATCTTTATTTAGCTCCATTTAACTTTGCATATCTATTTCTTTCTTTCTTTCCTTTCCTCTCAACATATTTGCTAGTTTTGTTTTCATTGCTTTATTTCCCACTTGGCACCTTTCTTTAGTTTTGTTTTCCAGTTTGTGCTTAATTTAGTTTTGTCCTTAACTGGTAAATATAACTTTGATTTCCTTTGTTCAGCAGATCAATCTACTGTACTTTATTTTTGTTCTACTGTTCTCACTTTGCTTATGGGTGTATATGTATATGTGTATATTCCATTATTTTAATTATTATTTTCATGATTTTGTAACTGCCATTGATCTGGGGTTCAACTTTGGTTTCTCATTTTTGGGTATTTGTTTTATTCTCCTTTAATTCCATAACAAACCACTTGTAGAATCTTCATTCCTGATGAGAGAAAAAACCCTGAGCCTTTGGAGTGGGACCGCTGACTCCAAGACCCTAGACTACCAGATAACTAACCCTAGGGAGAATCAAATAGTGATAACTCACCAAAAATAAACCATTTGAATACAAGACCTGGCACCACCCAACTACCAGTAGCACCCCATGCAGGACACCTCATTTAAATAGTAAACAAAGCAAAAATACAAACCTAGTCATCAGCAGACAGTAGTACCACCTCACTCAGTCTTGCTCATCAGGGGAAAAACAAACAAACAACAAGCAAAACCTCAGTACAAATCTCACCCTATATGAAGTTCACACAAACCACTGGACCAACCTTAGGAGGGCAGAAACCAAAAGAAATAAAGAATTCAACCTACTTCAAGGAAAGCACCCAACTTTCCTTGAAGCCTGAGAAAAGGAGATCTCAAACACAATAACTTTAAATAAAAGAAAACAAAAGGCAGGGAAATACTGCACCAATGAAGGAACAAACTACAAACACAGAAGTCCAAATAAATGAAGAGTAAATAGGAATATTACCTGAGAAAGAATTTAGAATAATGATACAAAGATGATAAAAAACCATGAAAACTAAATGGACAAAATCCAAGAATCAACAAAGGCCTAAAGAATTAAAGAATAAGCGTACAGAGACAAATAAAACAATTACTGAAATTAAAAATACTCTAGAAGGAGTCAACAGTGGAATATCTGAAGCAGAAGAACGATTCAGTGAACTGGAAGATAAAATGGTGGAAGTAACTACTGAAGAGGAGAATAAATTAAAAAGAATGAAAAGAGCTGAGGACAGTCTCAGAGATCTCCAGGACCATATCAAATTCACCAGCCTTCGAATTATAGGGGTCCCAGACGAAAAAGAGAGAAAGAAAGGGTGTGAGAAAATTTTTGAAGAGATTATAGTTGAAAATTTCTCCAGCATAGAAAAGGAAATAGCCAATCAAGTCCAAGAGGCATAAAGAGTCCAATACAGGATAAACTCAAGGAGAAATACTTCAAGACCCATACTAATCAAACTAACAAAGACTAAACACCAAGAAATAATATGAAAAGCAACAAGGGAGAAGCAAAAAGTAACATGCAAGGGAAATCCCATATGATTAACAGCTGATCTTTCAGCAGAAACTCCGCAGGCCAGATGGGAATGGCAGGATATATTTAAAGAACTGAAAGGAAAAAAATCTACAACCAAGATAACTGTACCAGGCAAGTATTTCATTCAAAATTGATGGAGAAAGAAAAAGCTTTTCAGACAAGCAAAAGGAATTCAGCACCATTAAGCCAGCTTTACAACAAATGTTAAATGGACTTCTATAGTCAAGAAATACAACAGAAGATAAAAGATCTACAAAATCAACCCCAAACAATTAGAAAATGGCAATAGGAACATACATATTAATAATTACTTTAAATGTAAATGAATTAAATGCTCCAACCAAAAGACAGGACTGGCTGATTGGATACAAAAAACAAGACCCATATATATGCTGTCTACATGAAACCCACTTCAGACTTCAAGACACATATAGACTGAAAGTGAGAGGATGGAAAAATATATTTCATGCAAATGGGAAGCAAAAGAAAGCTGGAGTAGCAATCCTTATATCATACGAAATAAACCTTAAAATAAAGAAGATTACAAGAGATAAGGAAGGACACTACATAATGATCAAGGGATCAATCCAAGAGAAAGCCATAACAACTGTAAATATCTATGCATCAAACATAGGAACACCTCAATACATAAGAAAAACACTAAGAGACATAAAAGGAGAAACTGAATAGCACAATAATAGTAGAAGATTTTAACACCCCACTCACACCAATGCACAGATCAACAAAACAGAAAATTAATAAGGAAATGCAAGTCTTAAATGATGCATTGGATGAGTTGGATCTCATTAATATCTTCAGGACATTCCATTCAAATGCAGAATAATACATCTTTTCAAGTGCACATGGAACATTCTCTCCAGGATAGACCACATCTTGAGTCGCAAATCAGTAAATTTAAGAAAATTGAAATATCAAGCATCTTCTCTGACCTCGACACTATGAGACTATATATCAATTACAAGAATAAAACTGTAAGAAAGACAAACACACGTTTCTAAATAACCAACAATTTACTGAAGAAATTAAAAATTCTCTAGAAAAAAATGACATTGAGAACACAACAACTCAAAACTTATAGGGTGCAGCAAAAGCAGTTCTAAGAAGGAAGTTTCTAGCAATACAATCCTACCTAAAGAAACAAGAAAAACGTTGTCTAGAAAACCTAACTTTACACCTAAAGCAACTGGAAAAAGGAGGAGAAAAATAAATTAGTAGAAGCAAAGAAATAATAAAGATCTGAGCAGAAATAAATGAAAAATGAAAGAAACAATAGTAAAGATTATTAAAACTAAAAGCTGGTTCTTTGATAAGATAAAAAAAATTGATAAACCCTTAGCCAGACTCATCAAGAATAAAAGAGGGAAGAATCAAATCAACAAAATTAGAAATGAAAAAGGAGAGGTTACAACAGACAATGCAGAAATACAAAGGATTATAAGAGACTATTATGAACAACTATATGGCAATAAAATAGATAACCTGGAAGATATGGACAGATTCTTAGAAAAGTTCAATCTTCCAAGACTGAACCAGCATGAAATAGAAACTATAAACAACCCAATTATGAGCACTGAAATTGAAGCTGTGATCAAAAATCTCCCAAAAAACAAAAGCCCAGGACCAGATGGCTTCACAGGAGAATTCTATCGAACATTTAGAAAAGAGCTAATGCCTATCCTTCTAAAACTCTTTCAAAAAACTCAAGAGGAGGGAACATTTCTAAATTCATTCTACGAGGCCACCATCATCCTGATACCAAAACCAGCCAAAGACAACACAAAAAGAAAACTACATGCTAATACCACTGTTAAACATAGATGCAAAAATCCTTAACAAATTTTTAGCAAACAGAATTCAGCAACACATCAAAAAGCTCATACACCATGATCAAATTGGATTTATTCTAGGGATGGAAGGATTCTTCAGTATATGGAAATCCAACCATATGATATACCAGATTAACAAATTGAAAGATAAAAACCATATGAACATTTCAATAGATGCAGAAAAACCCTTTGACAAATTAAGAACATATCTATGATTAAAACTCTTCCAAAAATGGGCATAGAAGGAACATACCTCAACATAGTAAAGGCCATATATGATAGACCCTGAATAGCCAACGCAGTCATGAGAAAGAGGAATGGGGCTGGAGGAATCAAGCTTTCTAACTTCAGGTTATACTACAAAGTTACATTCATCAAGACAGTATGGTGACACAAAAACAGACCAATGGAACAGGGTAGAAAGCCCAGAGATAAACCCATGCTCTTATGGGTACCTTATTTTTGACAAAGGAGGCAAGAATATACAAAGGGGTGAAAACAGCCTTTTCAATAAATGGTGCTGGGAAACTGGACTGCTGCTGCTGCTGCTGCTGCTGCTGCTGCTAAGTTGCTTCAGTCCTGTCTGACTCTGTGCAACCCCATGGATGGCAGCCCACCAAGCTAAACCATCCCTGGGATTCTCCAGGCAAGAACAATGGAGTGGGCTGCCATTTTCTTCTCCAATGCATGAAAGTGAAAAGTGAAATTGTAGTTACTTCGTTGTGTCTGACTCCTAGCGACCCCATGGACTGCAGCGTACCAGGTCCTGGGCTCCTCCGTCCAGGGGATTTTCCAGGCACGAGTACTGTAATGGGTTGCCATTGCCTTCTCTGGGGAAAACTGGACAGCTACATGTAAAAGAATGAAATCAGAACACTTCCTAACACCATACACAAAGATAAACTCAAAATGGATTAAAGACCCAATTAGAAGGCCAGAAACTATAAAAATCTTAGAGGAAAACATAGGCAGAACACTCGATGACATAAATCAAAGCAAGATCCTCTATGATCCAACTCCTAGAGTAATGGGAATAAAAACAAAAGTAAGCAAGTGGGACCTGATTAAACTTAAAAGATTTTACACAGCAAAGGAAACTGTAAGCAAGGTGAAAAGAAAACTCACATAACGGGAGAAAATAATAGCAACTGAAACAACTGACAAAGGATTAATTTCCAAAATATATAAGCAGCTCATACAACTCAATACCAGAAAAAAAAAAAAAAGCCAATCAAAATGTGAGAAAAATGCCTAAACTGACAATTTGCCCAAGCAGACACACAGATTACTAACAAACACATAAAAAGATGCTCAACATCACTCATTCTTCAGTTCAGTTCAGTTGCTCGGTCGTGTACGACTCTTTATGATGCCATGAACTGCAGCACGTTAGGCCTCCCTGTCCATCACTAACTCCCGGAGTCCACCCAAACCCAAGTCCATTGAGTCGGTGATGCCATCTAACCATCTCATCCTCTGTCATCCCCTTCTCTTCCTGCCCTCAATCTTTCTTTTCAAATGAGTCAGCTCTTCGCATCAAGTGGCCAAGGTATTGGAGTTTCATCTTCAACATCAGTCTTTCCAATGAACACTCAGGACTGATCTCTTTTAGGATGGACTAGTTGGATCTCCTTGCAGCCCAAGGGACTTTCAAGAGCCTTCTCCAACACCACAGTTGAAAAGCATCAATTCTTCGGCTCGTTTTCTTTATAGCCCAACTCTGACGTCCATACATGATACTGGAAAAACAATAGCCTTGACTAGATGGACCTTTGATGGCAAAGTAATGTCTTTGCTTTTTAATATACTGTCTAGGTTGGTCATAACTTTCCCTCAAAGGAGTAAGCATCTTTTAATTTCATGGCTGCAATCATCATCTGCAAGGATTTTGGAGCCCCCCAAAATAAAGTCAGCCACTGATTCCCCATCTATTTGCCATGAAGTGATGGGCCCAGATACCATGATCTTAGTTTTCTGAATGTTGAGCTTTAAGCCAACTTTTTAACTCTCTTCTTGTACTTTCATCAAGAGGCTGTTTGGTTATTTTTCACTTTCTGCCATAAGGGTGGTGTCATCTGCATATCTGAGGTTATTGATATTTCTCCCAGCAATCCTGATTCCAGCTTGTGCTTCTTCCAGTCCAGCATTTCTCATGATGTACTCTGCATAGAAGTTAAATAAACAAGGTGACAATATACAGCCTTGATGTACTCCTTTTCCTATTTGGAACCAGTCTGTTGTTCCATGTCCAGTTCTAACTGTTGCTTCCTGACCTGCATACAGGCTTCTCAAGAGGCAGGTCAGGTGGTCTGGTATTCCCATCTCTCTCAGAATTGTCCACAGTTTCTTGTGATCCACACAGTCATAGGCTTTGGCATAGTCAAGAAAGCAGAAATAGATGTTTTTCTGGAACTCTCTTGCTTTTTCGATGATCCAGCGGATGTTGGCAACTTGATCTCTGGTTCCTCTGCCTTTTCTAAAACCAGCTTGAGTATCTGGAAGTTCATGGTTCACATATTGCTGAAGCCTGGCTTGGAGAATTTTGAGCATTACTTTGCTAGCTTGTGAGATGAGTGCAATTGTGTTGTCGTTTAAGAATTCTTTGGCGTTGCCTTTCTTGGGGATTGGAATGAAAACTGACCTTTTCCAGTCCTGTGGCCACTGCTGAGTTTTCCAAATTTGCTGGCATATTGAATGCAGCACTTTCACAGCATCATCTTTCAGGATTTGAAATAGCTCCACTGGAATTCTATCACCTCCACTAGCTTGTTTGTGGTGATGCTTCCTAAGGCCCACTTGACTTCACATTCCAGGATGTCTAACTCTAGGTGATTGTGTGTAATCATACCATCATGATTATCTGGGTCACGAAGATCTTTTCTGTACAGTTCTTCTGTGTATTCTTGCCACTGCTTCTTAATATCTTCTGCTTCTGTTAAGTCCATACCATTTCTGTTCTTTATTGAGCCCATCTTTGCATGAACTATTCCCTTGGTTTCTCTAATTTTCTTGACGAGATCTCTAGTCTTTCTCATTCTATTGTTTTCCTCTATATCCTTTTATTTATCACTGAGGAAGGCTTTCTTATCTTTCCTTGCTATTCTTTGGAACTCTGAATTCAAATAGGTATATCTTTCCTTTTCTTCTTTGCTTTTCACTTCTCTTCTTTTCACAGCTCTTTGTAAGGCCTCCTCAGACATTTTGCTCTTTTGCATTTCTTTTTTGGGGATGGTTTTGATTCCTGTCCCCTGCTCATTATTATAGAAGTGCAAATCAAAACTACAATGAGATATCATCTCACTGGTGATAACTGGTCAGAATGGCCCTCATCAAAATGTCTACGAGCAATAAATGCTAGAAAGAGTGTGGAGAAAATGGAACAGTCTTTCACTGTTGTTGGGAATGTAAATTGGTAAAGCAACTATGAAAGACAGTATGGAGACTCCTTAAAAACTAATTATAAAACCACCATATGACCCAGCATTCCCACTCCCAGGCATATACCCCGAGGAAACTAAAATTGAAAGACGCATGTATCCCATTGTTCATTGCAGCACTATTTACAATAGCTAGAACATAGAAGCAACCTAGATGTCCATTGATAGATGAATGGATAAAGGAGTTTGGTATGTATACACAATAGAATATTACTCAGCCATAAAAAGGAATACATTTGAGTCAGTTCTAATGAGGTGGATGAAGCTAGAACCTTTTATACACAGTGAAGTGAGTCAGAAAGAGAAAAATAAATACTGTATTCTAACACATATATACAGAATCTAGAAAACTTGTACTGAAGAGTTTATATACAGGGCAACAATGGAGAAACAGACATAGAGAATAGATTTATGGACATAGGGAGAGGGGAGGAGAGGGTGAGATGTTTGGAAAGAGTAACATGGAAATCTACATTACCATATGTAAAATAAATAACCAATGGGAATTTGCTATATGGCTCAGGAAACTCAAGCAGGGGCTTTGTATCAACTTAGAGGGGTGGAATGGGGAGGGAGATGGGAGGGAGGTTGAAAAGGAAGGGAGTATATGTACACCTATGGCTGATTCATGTGGAGGCTTGACAGAAAACAGCAAAATTCTGTAAAGCAATTATCTTTCAATAAAAAAATAAATTAATTAAAAAAGAAAATGATAAAAGAACATGGGAGGACCTTTAACTAGCAGAAACACAACATTGTAAAGAAGTTATACTCCAATAATAAAATTTTGAAAATTAAAAAAAAAGAAGAAACCCACACACTGCAACTAGCATGTAGCCTGCACACAGCAACAAAGACCCAATGAAGTGAAATAAATAAATACATAAGTAAATAAGTGCCTAAAAAAAGAGAGATGAAAAATCATGACTGTGTTTTAGAGGGACCATTTAGCTAAGGTGTGAAGAATACAATGGAGGTAACAAAAAAATGGGAAAACCATCTGGGGTACAAAATGAAGTAATTCATTCCCACCAACAGTGTAGGAGGGTTCCCTTTTCTCCACACCCTCTCCAGCATTTATTGCTTGCAGATTTTTGGATCACAGCCATTCTGACTGGTGTGAAGTGGTACCTCATTGTGGTTTTGATTTGCATTTCTCTAATAATGAGTGATGTTGAGCATCTTTTCATGTGTTTGTTAGCCATCTGTATGTCTTCTTTGCATGGGGATGACCCAGAGAGATGTTATGGGGAGGGAGGTGGAAGGGGGGTTCATGTTTGGGAACGCATGTAAGAATTAAAGATTTTAAAATTAAAAAAAATAAAACAAAATAAACAAGAGTTTAGCAGGCAAAAAAAAAATAAAATAAAAAAAAAGAGAAATGTCTATTTAGTTCTTTGGCCCATTTTTTGATTGGGTCGTTTATTTTTCTGGAGTTGAGCTGCATAAGTTGCTTGTATATTTTTGAGATTAGTTGTTTGTCAGTTGCTTCATTTGCTATTATTTTCTCCCATTCAGAAGGCTGTCTTTTCACCTTGCTTATAGTTTCCTTTGTTGTGCAGAAGCTTTTAATTTTAATTAGATCCCATTTGTTTATTTTTGCTTTTATTTCCAGGATTCTGGGAGGTGGATCATAGAGGATCCTGCTGTGATTTATTTCTGAGAGTGTTTTGCCTATATTCTCCTCTAGGAGTTTTATAGTTTCTGATCTTACATTTAGATCTTTAATCCATTTTGAGTTTATTTTTGTGTACGGTGTTGGAAAGTGATCTAGTTTCATTCTTTTACAAGTGGTTGACCAGTTTTCCCAGCACCACTTGTTAAAGAGATTGTCTTTACTCCATTGTATATTCTTGCCTCCTTTGTCAAAGATAAGGTGTCCATATGTGTGTGGATTTATTTCTGGGCTTTCTATTTTGTTCCATTGATCTATATGTCTGTCTTTGTGCCAGTACCATACTGTCTTGATGACTGTGGCTTTGTAGTAGAGCCTGAAGTCAGGCAAGTTGATTCCTCCCATTCCATTCTTCTTTCTCAAGATTGCTTTGGCTATTCGAGGTTTTTTGTATTTCCATACAAATCTTGAAATTATTTGTTCTAGTTCTGTGAAAAATGTGGCTGGTAGCTTGACAGGGGAGAACAGTGTGGAGATTCCTTAAAAAATTGCAAATAGAACTACCTTATGACCCAGCAATCCCACTGCTGGGCATACACACCGAGGAAACCAGAATTGAAAGAGACACATGTACCCCAATGTTCATCGCAGCACTGTTTATAATAGCCAGGACATGGAAACAACCTAGATGTCCATCAGCAGATGACTGGATAAGCAAGCTGTGGTACATATACACAATGGAGTATTACTCAGCCATTAAAAAGAATTCATTTGAATCAGTTCTGATGAGATGGATGAAACTGGAGCCAATTATACAGAGTGAAGTAAGCCAGAAAGAAAAACACCAATACAGTATACTAACACATATATATGGAATTTAGGAAGATGGCAATGATGACCCTGTATGCAAGACAGGAATAAAGACACAGATGTGTATAACGGACTTTTGGACTCAGAGGGAGAGGGAGAGGGTGGGATGATTTGGGAGAATTGGAATTCTAACATGTATACTATCATGTAAGAACTGAATCGCCAGTCCATGTCTGACGTAGGGTGCAGCATGCTTGGAGCTGGTGCATGGGGATGACCCAGAGAGATGTTGTGGGGAGGGAGGTGGGAGGGGGGGTCATATTTGGGAACGCATGTAAGAATTAAAGATTTTAAAATTAAAAAAATAAATAAATATATAAAAAAATGAAGTAATTCAGCTAAGAGGTAATAAGACGAGTAGGTTCTAGATTAAAGTGGCACAATAAATCAACTTGGTTATTGTGAAACATGACGGCCAGTGCACTCAGCACAAGCGGCTGCGACGGCCGGCACACTCAGCATGGCCAAGAGGAGCTACCCCACGTCCGAGATCAGGGGCAGTGGCCGAGAGTGCCAGGCTGCAGTGGTGCAGGAACAGCTGAGAGGAGCCACCCCGCATCCCAGATCAGGGGAGGCGGCCGGCAGGAGCCACCCCGTGCCCGAGGCCAGGGGCAGCGTCTGGGAAGATCAACCCATGTCCAAGGAGTGGTGACTGCGCTGGAGCAGGAAGGCCTAGAGGAGCTATCCCACATTGAAGGTCAGGAAGGGAGGTTGGGAGGATATACCCTTCGTCCAAGGAAAGGAGCAGCAGCTGTGCTTTGCTGGAGCAGCCATGAAGAGACACGCCATGCCCAAGGTAAGAGAAACCCAAGTAAGATGGTAGGTGTTGCAAGAGGGCATCAGAGGGCAGACACACTGAAACCATACTCACAGAAAACTAGTCAATCTAATCACACTAGGACCACAGCCTTGTCTAACTCAGTGAAACCAAGCCATGCCCGCAGGGCAACCCAAGATGGGCAGGTCATGGTGGAGAGGTCTGACAGAATGTGGTCCACTGGAGAAGGGAATGGCAAACCACTTCAGTATTCTCGCCTTGAGAATCCCATGAACAGTATGAAAAGGCAAAATAATAGGATACTGAATGAGGAACTCCTCAGGTCATTAGGTGTCCAATATGCTACTGGAGATCAGTGGAGAAATAACTCCAGAAAGAATGAAGGGATGGAGCCAAAGCAAAAACAATACCCAGCTGTGGATGTGACTGGTGATAGAAACAAAGTCTGATGCTGTAAAGAGCAATATTGCATAGGAACCTGGAATGTCAGGTCCATGAATCAAGGCAAATTGGAAGAGGTAAACAAGAGATGGCAAGGGTGAACGTCGACATTCTAGGAATCACAAAACTAAAATGGACTGGAATGGGTGAATTTAACTCAGATTACCATTATGTCTACTACTATGGGCAGGAATCCCTCAGGAGAAATGGAGTAGCCATCATGGTTAACAAAAGAGTCCGAAATGCAGTACTTGTATGCAGTCTCAAAAATGACAGAATGATCTCTCTTCATTTCCAAGGCAAACCATTCAATATCACCACAATCCAAGTCTATGGCCCAACCAGTAATGCTGAGGAAGCTGAAGTTGAACGGTTCTATGAAGACCTACAATACCTTTTAGAACTAACACCCAAAAAAGATGTCCTTTTCATTATAGGGGACTGGAATGCAAAAGTAGGAAGTCAAGAAACACCTGGAGTAACAGGCAAATTTGGCCTTGGAATGTGGAATGAAGCAGGGCAAAGAGTAATAGAGTTTTGCCAAGAAAATGCACTGGTCATAGCAAACACCCTCTTCCAACAACACAAGAGAAGACTCTATACATGGACATCACCAGATGGTCAACACCAAAATCAGACTGATTCTATTCTTTGCAGCCAAAGATGGAGAAGCCCTATACAGTCACCAAAAACAAGACCAGGAGCTGACTGTGGCTCAGATCATGAACTCCTTATTACCAAATTCAGACTTAAATTGAAGAAAGTAGGGAGAACCACTAGACATTCAGGTATGACCTACATCAAATCCCTTATGATTATACAATGGAAGTGAGAAATACATTTAAGGGCCTAGATCTGATAGATAGAGTGCCTGATGAACTATGGAATGAGGTTCGTGACATTGTAAAGTAGACAGGGATCAAGAACATCCCCAGGGAAAAGAAATGCAGAAAAGCAAAATGGCTGTCTGAGGAGGCCTTACAAATAGCTGTGTAAAGAAGAGAAGTGAAAAGCAAAGGAGAAAAGGAAAGATATAAGCATCTGAATGGAGAGTTCCAAATAATAGCAAGAAGAGATAAGAAAGCCTTCTTGAGCGATCAATGCAAAGAAATAGAGGAAACGAACAGAATGGGAAAGACTAGAGATCTCTTCAAGAAAATTAGAGATACCAAGGGAAAATTTCATGCAAAAATGGGCTCAAAAAAGGACAGAAATGGTATGGACCTAACAGAAGCAGAAGATATTAAGAAGAGGTGGCAAGAATACACAGAAGAACTGTACAAAAAAGATCTTCACCTCCCAGATAATCATGATGCTGTGATCACTCATCTAGAGACAGACATCTTGGAATGTGAAGTCAAGTGGGCCTTAGGAAGCATCACTACGAACAAAGCTAGTGGAGGTGATGGAATTCCAGTGGAACTATCTCAAATCCTGAAAGATGATGCTGTGAAAGTGCTGCACTCCATATGCCAGCATATTTGGAATACTCAGCAGTGGCCACAGGACTGGAAAAGTCAGTTTTCATTCCAATCCCAAAGAAAGGCAATGGCAAAGAATGCTCGAACTACCACAGAATTGCACTCATCTCACATGCTAGCAAAGTAATGCTCAAAATTCTCCAAGCCAGGCTTTCACAATATGTGAACCGTGAACTTCCTGATGTTCAAGCTGGTTTTAGAAAAGGCAGAGGAACCAGAGATCAAATTGCCAACACCTGCTGGATCATGGGAAAAGCAAGAGAGTTCCAGAAAAACATCTATTTCTGCTTTATTGACTATGCCAATGCGTTTGATTGTGTGGAACACAATAAACTGTGGAAAATTCAGAGAGATGGGAATACAAGAGCACCTAACTTGCCTCTTAAGAAATCTGTATGCAGGTCAGGAAGCAACAGTTAGAACTGGACATGGAACAACAGACTGGTTCCAAATAGGAAAAGGAGTACATCAAGGCTGTATATTGTCACCCTGCGTATTTAACTTCTATGCAGAGTACGTCATGAGAAATGCTGGACTGGAAGAAACAGAAGGTGGAATCAAGATTGCTAGGAGAAATATCAAGAACCTCAGATATGCAGATGACACCACCTTTATCGCAGAAAGTGAAGAGGAACTAAAAAGTCTCTTGATGAAAGTGAAAGAGGAGAGTGAAAAAGTTGTCTTAAAGCTCAACATTCAGAAAACGAAGATCATGGCATCCAGTCCCATCACTTCATGGGAAATAGATGGGGAAACAGTGGAAACAGTGTTAGACTTTATTTTTGGGGGCTCCAAAATCACTGCAGATGGTGATTGCAGCCATGAAATTAAAGACCCTTACTCCTTGGAAGAAAAGCTATGACCAACCTAGATAGCATTTTCAAAAGCAGAGACATTACTTTGCCGACTAAGGTCTGTCTAGTCAAGGCTATGGTTTTTCCAATAGTCATGTACGGATGTGAGAGTTGGACTGTGAAGAAGGCAGAGCGCTGAAGAATTGATGCTTTTGAGCTGTGGTGTTGGAGAAGACTCTTGAGAGTGCATTGGACTGCAAGGAGATCCCACCAGTCCATTCTGAAGGAGATCAACCCTGGGATTTCTTTGGAAGGAATGATGCTAAAGCTGAAACCCCAGTACTTTGGCCACGTCATGAGAAGAGTTGACTCATTGGGAAAGACTCTGATGCTGGGAGGGATTGGGGGCAGGAGGAGAAGGGGACGACAGAGGATGAGATGGCTGGATGGCATCACTGATTTGATGGACGTGAGTCTGAGTGAACTCCGTGAGATGGTGATGGACAGGGAGGCCTGGTGTGCTGCAGTTCATGGGGTCGCAAAGAGTCGGACATGCCTGAGTGACTGAACCGAACTGAAGAAATAATGAGAAGGAATATTTGAGCATAATGACAATCTGTTCTTCTGGTAGTAATTTTATTTGTTTTTGGAAGAACAGCTAGGTCTGTTTAATCTTCTGAAGATGCAAGTATTTTTCTAATTGATTTCAGATGTCAAATAACTTCTAATTATATGGTGTTTACAGTCACATCCTTAATCAGCCAAAGATTTAAGAAACCCATTTTTCTCTCTTACTGTTAATGTCAATTTTTCTAAACACAGTCTCTGTAGATTTTGAATATTCCCTAAGAATAATTGGGTAGTTTTTAAAGTTTGTCTCTAGCATTTTTACTTCCTCAGCACTAGGGATACTTATCAGTATCTTTTTACAATATAATGAAATCTCTCTTTATGCTAGAAAAACATTGTTGCAAATTGCATAATTTAAAAATCTAACTACAGATTAATTTTCTAAAACATAAATATCTAGCTAAATATTTGCTAAGTTGAGATTTTATCTATTTTTTAGTGTATACTATAAAAATTCACAATTCTGATTTTACCTATTTTTAATATCAAAATATATAAGGTTTGCAATTCAGCTTTGCATAAAATTCAATGATTGTCTTCATAAGGAGATTATACTATAAATTTATGAGTTAACAGTTACCTGAATAATGTTTTTCTCATATTAAGCTTTTAAAGTATTTAAGACCTAATCTTCCATGTTAAAGTTATACACTAACACTTTGGGAAAGCAGAATGTTGAATTGAAAGGAGTAATAAAGCCCCTCAGAGAGGGCTTCACTACAAAGATCATGACCTGTATTATCATTTGATTCTTGGAGGATAGGAATTAATGGGTGGAGACGGTAAAGAGAAATGAACTACTACAGCATAAGGCAAAGTCAGAGAGGCAAGAAAATTAATGAATACTTCATAAATTATCAATATTCAATAGGCTAGTTTTCTGTTTTATTATCATTTTACAATACTATTGGATCCCATAAAAGCCCTGTGAAGTAGGTATTATTGTTGTTGTTCAGTCTCCAAGTTATGTCTAACTCTTCACAAGTCCATGGACTGCAGACACCAGGCTTCCCTGTCCCTCCCCATCTCCCGGAGCTTTATGAAGTTCATGTCCATTGAATCAGAGATGCCATCCAATCATCTCATCCTCTGTCACCTTCTTCTTCTGCCTTCAATCTTTCCCAGAATAAGTTGTCCAAAGTATTGGAGTTTCAGCTTCAGCACCTGTCTTTCTAAAGAATATTCAGGGTTGATTTCCTTTAGGATTGACTTGTTTGATCTCCTTGCTTTCCAAGGGACTCTCAGGAGTCTTCTTCAGCACCACAGTTCAAAAGCATCAATTCTTTGGCGCTCTTCCATCTTTATTGTACAGATCTCATATCCATCCATAAATAACTACTGAAAAGACCAAAGCCTTGACTATACAGACTTTGTTAGCAAAGTGATGTCTTTGCTTTTTAACACACTGTCTAGGTTTGTCATAGCTTTCCTGCCAAGAAGCAGTCATCTAATTTCATGGCTACAGTCACCATCCAGTGATTTTACAGCCCAAGAAGAGGAAATCTGTCACTATTTCCATATTTCCCCCTTCTATTTAGCATGAAGTGGTGGAACTGGATGCCATGATCTTAGTTTTTTTTAAATATTAAGTTTTAAGCCAGCTTTTTCACGTTTCTCCTTCACCCTCATCAAGAGGCTCTTTAGTTCCTCTTCACATTCTGGCATTAGAGTGGTATCCTCCACATATCTGAGGTTGTTGATATTTCTCCTGGCCATCTTGATTCCAGCTTTTAACTCATCCAACCTGGCATTTCACATGATGTGCCCTGTTTATAAGTTAAATAAACAGGATGATAATAAATAGTCTTTTCTTACTCCTTTCTCCATCCTCAACCAGTCAGTTGTTCCATACAGGATTCTAACTTTTGCTCCTTGACACGCATACAGATTTCTCAGGAGACAGGTAAGATGGTCTGGTAATCCCATCTCTTTAAGAGTTTTACACAGTTGCTATGGTACATACAGCATAGTCAATGAAAGAGAAAGTGAAAGTGAAGTCACTCAGTCCTGTCAGACTCTTTGCGACCCCATTGTCTGTAGCTTACCAGGGTTCTTCGTTCATGGGACTTTTCCAGGTAAGAGTACTGGAGTGGGTTGCCATTTCCTTCTCTAGGGGATCTTCCCAACCCAGGGGTTGAACCCAGGTCTCCTGCATTGCAGGCAGATGCTTTACCCTCTGAGCCACCAGGGAAGACCCAGTGAAAGAGAGGTAGATGTGATTGTGGAATTCCCTTATTTTCTCTATGATCTAGTGAATGTTGGAAATTTGACCTCTTGTTCCTCTTCCTTTTCTAAACTCAGCTTGAACATCTGGTAGTTCTTGTTTCATGTAATGCTGAAGCCTAGCTTGGAGGATTTTGAGCATAACCTTACTAGCATGAGAGATGAGTGCAATTGTCCAGTGGTTTGCATATTTTTAGTATTGCCCTTCTTGAAAATTGGGATGAGGATTGATTGTTTCCAATTCTGTGGCCACTGCAGCGTTTTACAAATTTGCTGACATAATGAAATGCAGCACTTTAATAGCATATCTTTTAGGATTTTTAATAGCTCTGTGGGAATTCCATCACCTCCACTAGCTTTATTGGCAGCAGTGCTTTCTAAGCCTCACTTGAGTTCATATTCCACAATGTCTGGCTTTGAGTGAGAGACTACACCACCGTGGTTACCCAGGTCATTGAGATTAAGGTCTTTTTTGTACAGTTCTTCTGTATATTCTTTAAATCTCTTCTTGATTTCTTATGCTTCTATTAGGTCTTTACTGTTTCTGTCCTTTACTGCGCCCATCTTTGGATGAAATGTTCCTTCAATATTTCCAATTTTCTTGAAGAGATCTCTAGTGTTACTCTTTCTGTTGTTATCCTCTATTTCTTTGCACTGTTCATTGAAGAATGCCTTCTTGTCTCCTGAATTTAGTTGGGTGTACTTGCTTTTCACTTCTTTTGTTTCCTCAGCTTTTTGCAAATCTTCCTTAAACAACCACTTTGCCTTCTTGCCTTTCTTTTTCTTTGGGATGGTTTTGGTCACTGCCTCCTATACAATATTATGTACCTCTGTCCATAGTTCTTCAGGCACTCTGTTTACTAGATCTAATCCCTTGAATCTATTTGTCACCTCCACTGTATTCACAGGGGATTTGATTTAAGTCATGCCTGATGGGCCTAGTGGCTTTCCCTGCTTTCTTAGTTTAAGCCTGAATTTTGCTATGAGGCTCTGATGATGGTCTGAGTCCAAGTCAGCCCCAGGTCTTGTTTTTGCTGACTGTATACAACTTCCCCATCTTTGGCTACAAAGAATGTAATCAATCTGATTTTGGTTAGTATTAGTTAGTATTATTAGTATTAGTTAGTATTCAGTTAGTATTATTATCCCTGCCTTGTAAGTGAAGAAACAGCAATAAAGATAATTATATGATTTATATCAAATCATTATACTAATAAGTGGCAGAGATACAGTTTGAACTTAAGCATTCGATTTTCACATCTAGGCAATTTTTGACTGCACTTTTAGTGAATAAGGAGAGCAGGAGATAAAATTAGAAAGGAAGGTTGAAGCTGTGTTGTGAAGGCCTTTAAACAAGTCATCATCAACTCTTCTCTTTCACAAACACATCTCATGATGTAACATATTCTGTCAGTGCTATCTTTAAAATATGTTAAGAATCTGACCATTTCTTCCTGCATCCACTGTCCAAACATTATCTCCTCTCATTTAGATTATTACAATTATGTCCTTACAAGATTTCATGCTCTGCCTTTGCCTTCTTCAAACTCTTCATAGCAAGCAAGTCTGATCATATCACTCACAGTTCCAAAGCTTCCAATTGATTCTTTATATGGTACCTCACCACATCTCTGACCTCATCTACTCTCACTCTCAGATATCACTAGTAAACTTGCCTCTTTGCAGTTGCAGTAACATGATGGGTGGTACTCTATCTCAGTCTTTTGCCTTGGTATGTTCTCTCCAATCCAAGGGATTGAACCAATGTCTCTTATATCTCCTGCATTGGCATGCAGGTTGTTTACCACTAGTGCCAACTGGGAAGCCCCTAAGTCCAATACGTTTTCTGTCATTTTGTACTTAACTGTGTAAAAGCCAGGATATTTTTCATTATATCAGGTGGAGTCATATGAAGTTGACATTACTGTTAGTCTAAAGTAACCAAATTTCAGCAAATGTCTTATGGTTCAATCTAAACATAACTTCTGAATCTATAGTGAATAATTTTCAGTAGAATTATAGTGACTTGAAAATGACTTAATTTATATAGTGAGACCCTAAAAATGTGACAATGCAAAAACTCCCAGTCTGGGGCAGAGGAAGTTCATGAGCTGTATGAACTAAGAGCTCTGCACACCTCAGCAAGTCCTTAGGTTATCCATGGAAATTGCTGGAGTTTTCATGATCAGTCTTCATGACAGCTTTCTTGAATCATTAATAAAAGCTAAAATAAGTGTCAAAAAACTTAGAGTTAAAGGAAGTGTGAAATTCATTTTAGAAAGAACTATAAATGGTAGAAACAGGCATACTTCTGGTTTATAAAAAATAAAATCTTCAGCTAACTCTGAAAGGTCATTTTTTTGGTTAAGGATGTGCCGGGAGCCAGCGTAAGGAATTCCACTCGTGACAAGGTGATGCAGTAGAGCTCTGATGGCAAGGCTAATCAGACCTCAGGTTTTCCCCTGGAATTTCCTGAGCATCCACCCCCCAAAAAATAAGAATCTGCCTGCTTTTCCACTCTTCTGATATTCTCTGGAAAAAGTAAAATCAGGGCTTTAGTCTTCTGCATTTGAAAGGGATGTTTCAGCTCAAACCCCCCTCTGATAACTCTCTAGCTTGCCTAACAGGTTCCCCCGGACCTCTTACAGCTTGTGAATTGCTTACAGCCTCCCAACCATGAGAGGCACAATGCTTAAAGCATCTTAAAGATACAGATCCTTTTCTAAAGAGTTAAAAATCATATTGGTAGAGGGTTTTCACTGTTGACTCAATGACTGCTGCCAGGCCTCCATATTCTTTATCTTTTAGGCACCTGGGAGGATGTTAATCAATGTAAATGGGATACGGAAAAAGATATATAATAGTTTTGATGTTAGCAACTCTAGACTTTTGAGTTAATTACTTTTCTCTTTGTTATATATCACTGCACTCCTCTTGTGTCCTTGCTATGTAAGAATGCAACTTTATTTAGTGCTTTCTGAGAGTGGCACCAGACTTTGGGAAGATCAACACAAATAAGTCTTCTGGTTGACAAACCCTTATCAGAAAAAAGGCTGTAAAATGTTAATTGGCCCTTTTGGCTGGAAGATGATGTAAATTACTTAAGACTTGTGTATACAACTAGGTATGCAGAGAGAAAAGCCTGGTTTTGATAAGAGCCTGGGCTGCTAACACTGCATAGCTTTGTGTTACCCATTGATCTCTATGTATAATCAAAAAGTATAAAAGGCCTTCTGAACAATAGAGGACGGGGCCAGTCACTAGGCTGGTTTCCCTCGTGTCTCCTCTCTAATTTCTGGCTGAATTCCCATCTGGGGCACGGAGGCTCACCATGTCTACTTACTTGCCCCGGCTTTTAAGATCCATGCGAGGGGGAGTCCAAGGCGGGGCACCCCCTGATATACAAGAGGATGGCGGTGGCCTAACGTAGATGGTGCAAGCTCCTTGTCTGGAACTTTATTGGCTTCCCACGTAAACCAAGTTATTCAGCCTTCTTTCTCCACTTAATTTTCCTACTACACTATTTCTTCCTAATCTAATCTTATATTAATAAATAAATAAGTTTACCTTGCCAACACCATCCCTGCTTCAAATTCCCTGAATCCACCGGGGCTGGACTCCAGCAAGGATGCAACATAGCCAATCCTTTACATAGAATTCTGGTTCTTAAAAATCAATTAGTTTATTCTATCCTAAGTTGAAGTTTGAGGTCAATATATCTCGTTAACTAGTCATGAAAACATCGTTAGCAATGAAACACACAGAAGTGTTTTATAACATATTAAATATCAGTTAATTGTATTCAAATTTCAAATTGTGTACTATAAATAATATTGATTTGGATCTATATTTTATGCATAAAACCAAAACAGTTCACTATTATTGATTTGAAAGTGGTTTAAAATGTTACTTTTGTCATTTCTTTAGAAAAGGAATAGCAATACATAATTTTCTGGGGGTGTTTCTGGGGAAAGGATTTGAATACAGTTAGTGAGACAATTTCTGTCTTTAGCAGAGACACACAAGAAGAAGTAAGTATTCACCATATGATTATTCTAATTTTTATATCTCACTGAGGCAAGCTCAACTCCAAGAAGTAATTGTAAACTCATGTCAGTGACAATGAGAATGCATACATTTGATTACTTACTATTAAATTTCTTTAGTAGGGAAATGATGCTGAGTTTATAATATAAATAAAGAGTGATTTCTGGCACAGCATGCCAGGTTCAGGGATAGACTCAGTTAATTTCAACTGCAAAAATTGTGTTTCCCATTTCAAATATACAGTTCTGTGGCAGGTTATTTGAATTCCTTAATTGTCCACTTTGACTTCTATGCAATGAAGCTCAAAATGTAAGATTTTATTAGTTATAGTAGTTTGCTCTATGCTTCTGCTACTGCTGCTAAGTCACTTCAGTCATGTCCAACTCTGTGAAACCCCATAGATGGCAGCCCACCAGGTTCCACCGTCCTGGAATTCTCCAGGCAAGAATACTGGAATGGGTTGCCATTTCCTTTTCCAATGCATGAAAATGAAAAGTGAAAGTGAAGTCCCTCAGTCATTTCTGACTCTTAGCGACCCCATGGACTGCATCATATCAGGCTCCTCCATCCAGGGGATTTTCCAGGCAAGAGTACTGGAGTGGGGTGCCATTGCCAGCTTCATTACTTATGGTAGAGTGAATTTAGAATGCTGTTGTACTTTTGAGGGAAATACTTTGTGAATTCTTGATAGATAAGGGGATTCTTCTCTACAACTCTGGAAGAATCATAATATATGACTCAACATCATAGTCCATCTCAAAAATGAAAGAAAACAAAACCTTAACTCTTATTTTTAAACTCATATTTAGTTATTAGCCATTTACTCAATCACTTTAGTCAGAAACTTAGGTAATAGTCTCAGACTTGTCAACTGTTCTCTAAACTTATATCAAGTCAATTCTGATTTTTCTTTCTAAATAATATATTTAAGGTCTTTCATAAGCAAGTCCCTATTATGCTTTCATTTTCCATTCAAAGAATATTTATTGAGTGTCTACTATATGTCAGGCAATTGCTCTAGGGACTGCAGATATACAAATAATAAAAATAGTAAAATGTGCCTACCTTCATAAAGTTTACCCTCCAGTGGCTGAGCCAGACAATAAACAAATACACAAATACATTTATAGTATAATGACAAGAAGTGGTAAGTGATATAAGGAAAAATGAAGGAAAAGCAGGACAGAAAGGACTGAAGATGATGGTGGGAAGGGTGCTTATCTTTCCAAACCACTCTTTTTCAGGTATGCACCACTCATGTCATACTACAGACTGATTGTATGCTGAATAAGCCGGTTCTCTCTTGTCTTAATGCATTACAATGGCAGTTTCTCATGCTAAGAAATCTGTAATTTTTATCCTCAGTTGCAACTTATAATCCTACTTTAAGCTTTAGCTTTAGACCATTTGAGAAGACATCACTAACCTTATTATATTGAATTGTGCTTTTGCTTTATATTTACAAACTTTTCTATATAATTATACCTCACGTCTCACTGAAGTAATTTCTTTTTTAATCAAGAAAGCACTATATGCTACTTTTGAAAGTACTAAGTATGCAGCGAGTCACAGTTATTAATTTCAAAGATGTTGAACTACAATATTTGCAATATCTAACTTACCTTTCTAGTTCTCTTTAAGCATGAGTTCCTATTCATTTTTGTTTCTCTAGGTTTTTTTTTTTTTTTTCCCCACACTCAAGAAAGAATAAGATAAGTATGAGTTAGATTGAACTGAATGGCAGGGTAAAAATTCTGCCTTTTTATATAACCCCTCCCTTACTTGATCAAGGCCAATAATAGAAAGATAATAATAAAATGACTGACAATCATTGGTGGTCTGCCAAATTATAGTAGACTGTATTAATTTCTTTTTGTGCATAGTGTTAGTTTTATTGTTTTCACTTTGTATAAAGAAAACTGGTGATGGAGAATTTAAGTTCTTGGCCAAAACGACTTAGCTATTAATTGGTAGAGCCTCCTTCTGTCCTATATTAAAGGATTCCTTCTATTCTCCTATATGATATTGTCTATAGTACAATGAACATTTAATTCTATTCTGCTTGGATTAGTTTTATCCCCTTATCAATAATTAATTTTGCCACAAAAGTATCCCTGACTGTGAAGCATTCCTAGATACCATCGACATATCCATAGAGCACTGTGCCTTCTATTCAAGTTAGGGAATGCTTGCTGCTTTAATTCCAGGTTCACAGAGAAGTGAAGTACCATCCCTTCACTGAAAAGATTACAATAATGAACAAAGTTTCTTCTTTGACGATAGTGTGTGAATGCTGCCCTGTGATCAAGTTTGATTAATGATGTCATCCTGGCTTATTTCACTCTGTATAATAGCCTCCAGTTTCATCCACCTCATTAGCACTGATTCAAGTGTATTCTTAATGGCTGCATAATACTCCATTGTGTCTATGTACCACAGCTTTCTTATCTATTCATCTGCTGATGGACATCTAAGTTGCTTCCATGACAGCAAAAGAGACACAGATGTGTAGAACAGTCTTTTGGACTCTGTGGGAGAGGGAGAGGGTGGGATGATTTGGGAGAATGGCATTGAAACATGTATAATATCACATATGAAACAAATCGCCAGTCCAGGTTTGATGCATGATACTGGATGCTTGGGGCTGGTGCACTGAGACGACCCAGAGGGATGGTAGGGGGAGGGAGGATGGAAGGGGGTTCAGGATGGGGAACACGTGTATACCTGTGGCAGATTCATGTTGATGTATGGCAAAACCAATACAATATGGTAAAGTAATTAACCTCCAATTAAAATAAATAAATTTATATTAAAAAATGATGTAATCCTTGGCATTGCTCAGGACATATTATCAACTACTTTCTTTCTGTAAGGACATCAAACATTAAATTATAGAATTAGGTCACTCTGGTGAAAAAGTTTTTGAATTACTATTTATATCTATCTATCAGTTCAGTTCAGTTCAGTCGCTCAGTCGTGTCCGACTTTTTGCGACCCCATGAATTGCAGCACGCCAGGCCTCCCTGTCCATCACCAACTCCTGGAGTTCACTCAGACTCACGTTCATCGAGTCAGTGATGCCATCCAGCCATCTCATCCTCTGTCGTCTCCTTCTCCTCCTGCCCTCAATCCCTCCCAGCATCAGAGTCTTTTCCAATGAGTCAACTCTTCGCATGAGGTGATCAAAGTACTGGAGTATCAGCTTTAGCATCATTCCTTCCAAAGAAATCCCAGGGCTGATCTCCTTCAGAATGGACTGGTTGGATCTCCTTGCAGTCTAAGGGACTCTCAAGAGTCTTCTCCAACACCACAGTTCAAAAGCATCAATTCTTTGACACTCCGCCTTCTTCACAGTCCAACTCTCACATCCATACATGACCACTGGATAAACCATAGCCTTGACTAGACAGACCTTTTTTGGCAAAGTAATGTCTATGCTGTTCAATATGCTATCTAGGGTGGTGGCAGGGGGGTTCAGGATTGGGAACTCATGTACCCTCATAGTGGATTCATGTCAATGTATGGCAAAACCAATACAGTATTTTAAAGTAAAACAACAACAACAACAACAACAACAAACCAATATGCTATCAAGGTTGGTCATAACGTTTCTTCCAAGGAGTAAGCATCTTTTAATTTCATGGCTGCAGTCACCATCAGCAGTGATTTTGGAGCCCCCCAAAATAAAGTCTGACACTGTTTCCATTGTTTCCCATCTATTTCCCATGAAGTGATGGGACCAGGTGCCATGATCTTTGTTTTCTGAATGTTGAGCTTTAAGCCAACTTTTTCACTCTCCACTTTCACTTTCGTCAAGAGGCTTTTTAGTTCCTCTTCACTTTCTGCCATAAGGGTGGTGTCATCTGCATATCTGAGGTTATTGATATTTCTCCCGGCAATCTTGATTCCAGCTTGTGTTTCTTACAGTCCAGTGTTTCTAGTGATGTACTCTGCATAGAAGTTAAATAAGCAGGGTGACAATATACAGCCTTGACGTACTCCTTTTCCTATTTGCAACCAGTCTGTTGTTCCATGTCCAGTTCTAACTGTTTCTTCCTGACCTGCATACAGATTTCTCAAGAGGAGGTCAGGTGGTCTGGTATTCCCCTCTCTTTCAGAATTTTCCAAAGTTTACTGTGATCCAAACAGTCAAAGGCATTGGCATAGTCAATAAAGCAGAAGTAGATGTTTTTCTGGAACTCTCTTGCTTTTTCCATGATCCAGCAGATGTCGGCAATTTGATCTCTGGTTCCTCTGCTTTTTTAAAAACCACCTTGAACATCAGGGTGTTCACAGTTCACGTATTGCTGAAGCCTGGCTTGGAGAATTTTGAGCATTACCTTACTAGCGTGTGAGATGAGTGCAATTGTGCAGTAATTTGAGCATTCTTTGGCATTACCTTTCTTTGGGATTGGAATAAAAACTGACCTTTTCCAGTCCTGTGGCCACTGCTGAGTTTTCCAAATTTGCTGGCATATGGAGTGCAGCACTTTCACAGCATCATCTTTCAGGATTTGAAAGAGCCCCACTGGAATTCCATCACCTCCACCAGCTTCTTTCATAACGATGCTTTCTAAGGCCCACTTGACTTCACATTCCAGGATGTCTGGCTCTAGCTGAGTGATCACACCATTGCAATTATCTTGATCGTGAAGATCTTTTCTGTATAGTTCTTCTTTAGGCTCACTGTTAATAAGATCTAATCCCTCAACTAGATTACCAGTTGAGGTAATCTATTCATTACCTCAACTACATATTCATAGGGGATTTGATTTAAGTCATATCTGGTTGGCCTAGTGGTTTTCCCCACTTTCTTTAGTTTAAGCCTGAATTTGACCCAAACCACAGTCAGCTCCAGGTCTTGTTTTTGCTGATTGCATGCAGCTTTTCCATCTTCATCTACAAAGAATGTAATCAATTTGATTTTGGTATTGATCATTTGTTGATGTCCTTGTGTAATCATCTCTTATGTTGTTGAAAAAGAGTATTTCCCATGACCAGTACATTCTCTTGGAAGAATTCAGTTAGTCTTTGCCCTCCTTCATTTTGTTCTCCAAGGCAAAACTTGCCTGTTTGTCTAGGTGTCACTTGACTTCCTACTTTTGCTTTCCAATCCCTGGTGATGAATAGAGCATCTCTTTTCGGTGTTAGTTTTAGGAGGTCGTCTAGATTTAGTCCTATATTTTCCTAGTTTTTTCCTTCTTTTTCATGTATTTGTCTCATTTCTTTTAAAGTAATATACACATATAATGTGTGTGATAGTCAGGTATACGTATAATGCTTAAATACATAGGCATATAATTACATATATATACAACTCCATATATATGCATTCTATACTATATTATATATTTACATTTTCATTATATTGTAAAACCATCTCAATTCCAATTTGTTAAAAATGAAGTTATAAATACCTACGAAAATACTTTCTGAAATTTCATATGAATATATGTAAAAATAATGTCCTCCTCTCTTCTTCAAAACTAACTATGCTGCTAAGTCACTTCAGTTGTGTCTGACTCTGCAACCCCATGGATGGCAACCCACCAGGCTAAACCATCCCTGGGATTCTCCAGGCAAGAATGCTGGAGTGGGTTGCCATTTCCTTCTCCAGTGCATGAAAGGGAAAAAGAAGGGGAAGTCGCTCAGTCATGCCCAACTCTTCACGACCCCATGGACTGCAGCCTACCAGGCTCCTCCACCCATGGGATTTCCCAGGCAAGAGTACTGGAGTGGGGTACCATTGCCTTCTCCGAAAACTAACTATAGGTACTATTAAAACAATTTACATGCAATGACATTAGAAAAGTCAGTAGTTTTAAAGTGGACTTTGTTTTCCAAATTCAAAATACCCAAGTTCCCTAATTTTTAGAATTATTAACAAAGAAATATTGTATATGCAGATTCCATTAAGTGTTTGCATGTTGTCATCAGGAATTTATTCCTATCACTCATTTTACAGACAAACACATCATGACTAGTTAATACTGTTCATGGGTTTCTTAAGGCAAAAAATAGTGATGTGGTTTGTCATTACCTTATCCAGGTAAACTGGTTTTTGAAACCACTAACGAGGCTCATCTTTCCAGTGTTGATCCTGGTAGTAGGGTGTCAACTGTGGAGCCTGAATCCTTTGCTTCTTGGGGAGGACCTCTGAGTTTGTGATACTCCCTACCTCTTTAGGGTTTCCTGCTATGGAATATGGATCATTACTAGATCACTCTCTTCTCCTAGCCATCCTGGTGAAGTTTTGTTCCTGATTTTCTTAATTGTAGAAGAGCTTTTCTGCTAGTCGTCGTGTAGCTTTCAGAGATAGTTGTTTAATATGTAGCTGTAGTCTTCATTTGTCCTTAGGAAGTGATTAATCTCATAATCTTCTTAGTTTGCCTTCTTGATCACCAGTAATAAACTATTCATTCACTGAATAATCTGATTTTTTTTTCAAGCAAGGCTGAAGGTGATCTGCATCTCAAATTTATTCAGACTGGATTGATCATTTCTTAGCCCCCAAATATTTAACTTTGCTCATTATATTAATAAGTAGAATGACTGTTAAATTTATCATGCAAACTGAGATATTTAAAAAGTAAAAGTGGGCACTGTATATATTACACTGGAGTGTGAAGTATAAACCAGAACCTTGCAGGCAAACCTAAATGAAGAGTTAGCTATCAATCTAGGTTCTGGGGACACAGAGATAAAGAAGGCATTGCCCATAGGCAGCTCATAATTTTCAAATTTCTCCCATGCTGTAATTGAGAACTTATAAAAAGTATTGGCAGGGGAAAAAAAAAAAGACCAATGCGAGAGGTCATGTGAAAGTCCAGAGGTAGAGGAGGCAGTCACAAGATGGTGGAGGAATAGGACAGGGAGACCACTTTCTCCTCTACAGACTCATAAAAAAATCCTTTGAATGTTGAACAACTTCCACAAAACAATTTCTGAGAACTGGGGGAGGACACCTGGCACCCAGAAAGGAAACCCAATCTCTTCAAAAAGAGGTAGGACAAAATATAAAATATAAAAAAAAGATAAAATATTTTGGGATGGAGACCTACCCTGAGGAGGGAGTAGTGAAGCAGGAGAAGTTTCCACACAGTAGAGAACCCTCTCACAGGTGTGTCTGTGGGGAGTTTTGAAATGTTAGAGGGCAACATAACTTGGAGAAAAAAAAATCAATACAGAATACATGCTTAACCGCAACTTCATGTGGAGATGGAGAAGTGACACAGATGTTCTCATTCACCACCAGTGAGTGGGGGGGGGGGGGCTGGGCAGGGAAGTGTGGGCTGCATCATTGGTCCTTAGGGTAAGGACCGGGCCCGAATGCCCTGAGGACAACCCAAGGGAGCGAATGTGAGTTAGCAACACAAACTGTGGGATCACCAGAGAGACACACATAAAGACCTTTCCCACAAAATGTTCCTATATCGCACAGTAATCCCTGGCATGCTCACAAAAAAAAAGGGCTGAATGAATACCAAAGGAGAGCAAGCCAGCTGCCATATAAGGCCCTCCCTCCCTGGAGGCAGAGAGGCAGGCATGCGACAGCCAGAGCTGGAAGGAAAAGGATTGCTGCAATCTTGGCCACAGAGACTGCATCTTCCTCCAAACTGTGAGCAGGCTCCCAGTTGCTAACCATATCTTCCTGAGATCTGGACAGTTGACATCTGCCAGGAGTGTCACAACCTGAAATGAGTTCCCCAGAGGAGACACACAATACTCCTGGGACTGTGCACTCACAGCATACCCAGGAAACCAAGTGGCCAGGACTCAAAAGGTGAATAAGACACATGGCCCACCTGGGACAGTGCACTCTCCTAGGACCCAGTTTCATGGGTTTTGGACCCAGTTGCCAAGCTGCTTGGACCTGGGAAGGGCAAAGAACAAACAGAACATCCGGGTCTGTGTCCCTGAGGAGCAGCTGAGTGGCTTAGACCTGGGAGCTGCACGAAATGCAGGGCCTACCTGGGACAGTGCCCTTGCAAAGCACCCTGGAGCCTGAGCAATATGGACGTGGGAAATACATGCTGCCTTGGGCTGTGGCAAACCCAGTTTGGTCCATCCACTGTGAGCACTCCCCACAGATGCCAGTAGTACTTTTTTTTTTTTTTTTTGCAGTGTCCCTCCCTCCCTACAGCACAACTGAACAAGTAAGCCTACATAAGTGGCCACCTTCGCCTTGTGTCAGGGTGGAAATTAGACACTGAAGAGACTTGCAAACAGAGGAAGCCAAGATAAACAAAGAAGGGGAAACCACTCTGGAAGTGACAGGTGCTATCAGATTAAAACTCTGCAGTTGATTCTGAAACTGTGCATTTGACGGGCATCTGTAGACCTTGAGAAAAAACACCAGCTGGAACAACAGACTATCCAACAATGAACTCACACCACACTGCCCACAACAGCTCCAGAGAAATTTCTAGACATATTTTTAATATGATCACTTTTAATTTTTTTTAAACAATTAGTTCTTTGTTACTCTTTTAACTTACATTTTTATAGCCTATGATTACCTTTAAAAAAAAAAAGCCATCTTATTTAAAAAACCAATTCCCTATATATTTTTTAAATTTCTGTGCTTGATTTTGTTTTGTATTTTTTATATCGTATTTTTGAGAGTTTAACCTCTATTCTAGCTTTTTAGTCTTTGATTTTTGATATTTGTTATCAATTTTGTACTTTTAAGAATCTAGTCTTCAGTATCCATTTTCACCTAGGGATTTGATCACTGGCTTGATTGCTCTCTCCCCTTTTGACTCTCCCTTTTCTCCTCCAGGTCACCTCTATCTCCGTCCTCCCTTTTCTCTACCCAAATCTGTGAATCTCTCTGGGTGTTCTGGGCTGTGGAGAGCACTTAGGGATTTGATTAGTGGCTAAATTGCTCTCTCCCCTTTTGACTCCCCCTTTTCTCCTGGTCATCACTATCTCCCTTCTCCCTCTTCTCTTATCTATACAACTCTATGAATCTCTCTGGGTGTTCCTGGCTGTGGAGAACTCTTTCACCACTAACTTAGAGGTTTTACCTTCTGTGCTGTATGGATGGAGAAGGCCTGAGGCTACTGTAAGAGAAGAACCAAAAGCTAGAGGTAGGAGTATTAACTTCAAAACTTTAGAACATCAGAGAACTCTTGAGTCCAGGGAATATTAATAGACAAGAACTCATCCAAAAGTCTCCATACCTACCCTGAAACCAAGATCTACCCAAGGGCCAGAAAGTTCCAGTGAAAGACACAGCACACTAGTTATTTGGCAAAACAGAAGCACAACCTTGAACATTAAAATATCGGCTGCCTAAAGACATGCCAAACAAATAGACGTCCCAAAACTCACTACTGGACACTTCATTGCACTCCAGAGAGGAGATCCAGCTCCATCCACCAGAACACAGACACAAGCTCCCTCAACTAGGAAACCTTGAGAAGTCACTGGTGTAACCCCACCCACGTGGAGGAGACTCCACAATTAAGAGGAACAATGAAATTCAAACCTTCAGAAAGGGCACCTCTAACAGCAATCTAAACAAATGAAAAGGCAGAGAAATATTCAGCAGGTGAAAGAACATGATGAAACCTCACCAAATTGAACAGAAGAGGAGGAGATAGGGAGTCTACCTGGAAAGTAATTCAGATTAATGATAGTAAAAATGATCCAAAATCTTGAAAACCAAATGGAATTACAGATAAATAGACTAGAGACAAGGACTGAGAAGATGTAAGAATTGTTTAACAAGGACCAAAAGAAATATAGAAGAGTCAATAAATAATGAACAAAGCAATAACTGACATCAAAAGCACTCTGGAGGGGATCAACCGTAGAATAACTGAGGCAAAATAGAGGATAAGTGAAGTGGTAGATAGAATGGTGGAAATAAATGAAGCAGCGAGGAGAAAAGAAAAAAAAAAAAGAATTAAGAGAAATGAGGACAACCGCAGAGACCTCTGAAACAATGTTAAATGCCCCAACATTCAAATCATAGTCCTAGAAGAAGAATACAAAAAGAAAGGGCATGAAAAAATAGTTGAGTACATAGTAGTCAAAAACTTTCCTAAAATGGGGAAGGAAATAGCCACCCAAGTCCAAGAAACCCAGAGAGTTCCAATCAGGATAAACCCAAGGCCAAAACACCTCAAGACACATATTAATGAAATTAATGAAGATCAAGCATAAAGAGCAAATATTAAAGGCAGCAAGGGAAAAGCGACAAATAACACACAAGGGGATCCCCATAAGGATAAGAGCTGATCTTTAAATAAAAACTCTTCAGGCCAGAAGGGAATGGCAGGACATGTTTAAAGTGATGAAAGAGAAAAACCTACAACCAAGATTACTCTACCCAGCAACTATCTCATTCAGACATGGAGGAGAAGTCAAAAGCTTTGCAGACAAGCAAAAGCTGAGAGACTCCAGCACCACCAAACCAGCACTTCAACAAATGCTAAAGGATCTTCTCTAGACAAGAAAAACAGAAAAGGTTTATAAAAATGAACCCAAAGCAACAAAGTAAATGGTAACAGGGTCATATTTATCAATAATTACCTTAAATGTAAATAGGTTAAATGCTTCAACAAAAGACAAAGACTGGCCAAATGGATACAAACAAGACCCCTATATAAGTTGTTTACCAGAGACCTACCTCAAACCTAGGGACATATACAGACTCAAAGTTAAGGGCTGGAAAAAGATATTACATTCAAATGGAGACCAAAAGAAAGCAAGGGTAGCAATACTCATATTAGAGAAAATAGACTTTGAAATAAAGACTGCAGTAAGAGACAAAGAAGGACACTACATAAGGATCAACCCAAACAGAAGATATAACAATTATATATGCACCCAACATAGGAGTCCCTCAATACATAAGGCAAATGCTAGCAAGTATGAAAGGGGAAATTAACAGTAATAAAATAATAGTGGGGGACTTTAATACCTGACTCTCACCTATGGATAGATCAAGCAAAGATAAAATTAGGGAGGAAACACAAACTTTAAATGATGCAATGGACCAGTTAAAGCTAACTGATATCTATAGGGCATTTCACTTCAAAATGATGGATTTCATCTTTTTCTCAAGTGCACGTGGAACATTCTCCAGGACAGATCACATCCTGGGCCATACATCTGGCCTTGGTAAATTAAAAAAAAATAATTGAAATCATTTGAAGCATCTTTTCTAATCACAATGCAGTAAGATTAGATGTCAACTACAGAAAAAAAAAAAACTATTAAAAATGAAAACATACAGAGGCTAAACAGCATGCTTCTGAATAACTAACAAGTCACAGAAGAAATAAAAAAGAAAATCAAAATATGCAGAGAAACAAAGGAAAATGAAAACAGGACAACATAAAACCTATGGGACTCAGTAAAATCAGGGCTAGGAGGGAGATTCATAGCAATAAAACTTACCTCAAGAAAGAATAGAAACATCAAATAAACATCCTAGCTTTACACCTAAAGCAACTAGATAAAGAAAAGAAGAATCTCAAAATTAGTAGAATAAAGAATTCATAAAAATCAGAGCAGAAACAAATGAAAAAGATATGAAGGAGACTGGTAAAAATCAAGAAAACTAAACGCTGGTTCTTTGAGAAGATAAATAAAATAGACAAACAGCCAGCCTCATCAAGAAAAAAAAAAAAGGTGGGGGAGAAGAATAAAATTAATAAAATTAGAAATGAAAATGCAGAAATCACAAGAGACAGCACAGAAATACAAAAGATCATAAGAGACTATTATGAGCAATTATATGCCAATAAAATGGACAAGTTGGTAGAAATGCACAAATTCTTAGAAAAGCATGACCTTTCAAAACTGAACCAGAAAGAAACAGAAAATTTTAACAGACCCACCACAAGCATGGAAATTGAAACTGTAATAAAAAATCTTCCAACAAACAAAAGCCCAGGACTAGATGGCCTCACAGGTAAATTCTACCAAAAATTTTGAAAAACGCTAATACCTTTCCTACTCAAACTCTTCCAGAAAATTGCAGAGGAAGGTAAACTCACAAAATCATTCTATGACACCATCATCACCCTAATGCAAAGACCAGACAAAGATGCCACAAAAAAAAGAAAACTACAAGCCAACATCACTCATGAACATAGATGCAAATATCCTCAACAAAATTCTAGCAAACAGGATCCAACAACATATTCAAAAGATCATACATCATGACCAATTCTAGCAAATAGGATCCAACAAAATATTAAAAACATCATATATCATGACCAAGTGGGCTTTATCCCAGGGATGCAGGGATTCTTCAATATTCACAAATCAATCGATGTGATACACCATATTAACAAGTTAAAACATAAAAAAAACAAAAAGACAAGGGTGCCCATTCTCACCACTACTATTCAACATAGTTTTGGAAGTTTTGGCCACAGCAATCAGGACAGAAAAAGAAATAAAAGGAATCCAATTGAAAAATAAGAAGTAAAACTCTCACTGTTAGCAGATGACATGACCCTCTACATAGAAAACCCTAAAGACTCCACCAGAAAGTTACTAGAGCTAATCAATGAATATAGTAAATTTGTAGGATATAAAACCAACGCACAGAAATCCCTTGCATTCCTATACAATAATAATGAGAAAATATAAAAAGAAATTAAGGAAGCAATTCCATTCACCATTACAATGAAAAGAATAAAATACTTAGGAACATATCTACCTAAAGAAACAAAATACCTATATACAGAAAACTATAAAACACTGGTGAAAGAAATTGAAGAGGACACTAATAGATGGAGAAAGAATCAATATAGTGAAAATGAGTATACTACCCAAACCTATCTATAGATTCAATGCAATTCCTATCAAGCTACCAACAGTATTTTTCACAGAGCTAGAACAAATAATTTCACAATTTGTATGGAAATACAAAAAAACTCAAATAGCCAAAGCAATCTTGAGAAATGGAACTGGAGGAATCAACCTGCCTGACTTCAGTCTCTACTACAAAGCCACAATCATCAAGACAGTATGGTACTGGCACAAAAACAGAAATATATGTCAATGGAACAAAATATAAAGCCCAGAGAAAAATCCATGCACCTATGGACACCTTATCTTTGACACAGGAGGCTAGAATATACAGTGGAGAAAAGACAATCTCTTTAACAAATGGTGCTGGGAAAACTGGTCAACCACTTGTAAAAGTATGAAACTAGAACACTTTCTAACACGATACAAAAAAATAAACTCAAAATGGATTAAAGATCTAAACATAAGACCAGAAACCATAAAACTCCTAGAGGAGAACACAGGCAAAACACTCTCCGACATAAATCACAGCAGGATCCTCCATGACCCACCTGTCAGAGTAGTGGAAATAAAAGCAAAAATAAACAAATGGGACCCACTCAAAAGCTTTTGTACAACGAAAGAAACTATAAGCAAGGGAGAAAAACAGCTTTCAGAATGAAAGAAAATAATAGCAAATGAAGCAAGGGACAAAGAAGTAATCTCAAAAGTATAGAAACAGTTCCTGCAGCTCAATACCAGAAAAATAAATGACCCAATCAAAAACTGGGTCAAAGAACTAAACAGACATTTCTCCAAAGAAGACATATAGATGGCTAACAAACACAAATGGAATGAAAACATGCTCAACATCACTCATCAGAGAAATGCAAATCAAAACCACAATGAGATACCATCTCGTGCCAGTCAGAATGGTTGCTATAAAAAAGTCTACACACAATAAATGCTGGAGAGGGTGTGGAAAAACAGGAACCCTCTTACACTGTTGGTGGGAATGCAAACTAGTACAGCCACTATGGAGAACAGCATGGAGATTCTTTAAAAAACTGGAAATAGAACTGCCATACAACCCAGCAATCCCACTGCTGGGCATACACACCATGGAAACCAGAACTGAAAGAGACATGTGTACCTCTATGTTCATCACAACACTGTTTATAATAGCCAGCACATGGAAGCAGCCTAGATGTCCATCATCAGATGAATGGATAAGAAAGCTGTGATACATACATACAATGGAGTATTAGTCAGCCATTAAGAAGAATACAGTTGAATCAGTTCTATTCAGGTGGATGATATTGGAGCCTATTATACAGAGTGAAGTAAGCCAGAAAGAAAAACATCAATACAGTATAATAACACATATATATGGAATTTAGAAAGATGGTAATGATAACCCTGTATGCAAGATAGCAAAAGAGACACAGATGTATAGAACAGTCTTTTGGAGTCTGTGGGAGAGGGCAAGAGTGGGATGATTTGGGAGAATGGCATTGAAACATGTAAATTATCATATGTGTAATGAATCGCCAGTCCAGGTTTGATGTATGATACAGGATGCTCGGGGCTGGTGCACTGGGATGACCCAGAGGGATGATATGGAGAGGGAGGAGGGAGGGGGGTTCAGAATGGGTAGCACATGTACACCCATGGCAGATTCATGTCCATGTATGGCAAAATCAATACAATATT
Organism: Ovis canadensis; assembly: GCF_042477335.2. Taxonomy (NCBI): domain Eukaryota; kingdom Metazoa; phylum Chordata; class Mammalia; order Artiodactyla; family Bovidae; genus Ovis; species Ovis canadensis. The sequence continues at coordinate 9,713,884 of NC_091259.1, forward strand.
GTAAAGTAATTAGCCTCCAGTTAAGATAAATAAATTTATATTCAAAAATAAAATAAAATAAATTGTGTATTGCAATACCCCCCCCCCCAAAACAACCATAAAAACCATATGAATATCTCAATAGATGCAGAAAAAGCCTTTGACAAAATTCAACACCCAACACCCATTTATGATAAAAACTCTCCAGAAAGCAGGCATAGAAGGAACATATGTCAACATAATTATATTCAACATAGTTTTGGAAGTCCTAGCCACAGCAATCAGAAAATAAATAAAATAAAATAAAATAAAAGGATTCCAGATTAGAAAAGAAAAAGCAAAATTCTCACCATTTGTAGATGATGTGACCTTCTGCAGAGAAAACTCTAAGGACACCACCAGAATATTACTAGAACTAATCAATGAATATAGTAAAGTTGCAGGGTATAAAATTAATACAGAGAAATCCCTTAAATAAAACAGAAAGAGAAATTGAAGAAACAATCCTATTTACCATTGCAACGAAAAGAATAAAATGCTTGGGATTAAATTTACCTAAAGAAATAAAACGTATATAGAGAGTACTATAAAACACTGAGGAAAGAAATCAAATACGACACAAATGGAAGGAGAAATATACCATGTTCTTAGATTGGAAGAATAAATATAGTGGAAAGAAGTATGCTACTCAAAGCAATCTATAGATTCAATGCAATCCATATCAAGCTACCAATGGTATTTTACAGAGAACAAGAACAAATAATTTCACAATTTGCATGGAAATACAAAAAACCTTGAATAGCCAAAGCAAACTTGAGAAAGAGGAATGGAACTGGAAGAATCAACCTTCCTGACTTTAGACTATTCTACAAAGCTACAGTTATCAAGAGAGTATGAAACTGGAACAAATACAGAAATACAGATAAATGGAACAATATAGAAAGCCCAGAGAGAAATCTATGTACCTATGGACACCTTGGACTGCAAGGAGATCCAACCAGTCCATTCTGAAGGAGGTCAACCCTGGGATTCCTTTGGAAGGAATGATGCTAAAGCTGAAACTCCAGTACTTTGGCCATCTCATGAGAAGAGTTGACTCATTGGAAAAGACTCTGATGCTGGGAGGGATTGGAGGCAGGAGGAGAAGGGGACGACAGAGGATGAGATGGCTGGATGGCATCACTGACTCGATGGACGTGAGTCTGAGTGAACTCCGGGAGATGGTGATGGACAGGGAGGCCTGGTGTGCTGCAATTCGTGGGGTCGCAAAGAGTCGGACACGACTGAGCGACTGAACTGAACTGAACTGAACTGAACTGAACTGAATTGAATGGACACCTTATCTTTGACAGAGGAGACAAAAATACACAATGGAGAAAAGGCAAATTCTTTAACAAATGGTGCTGGGATAACTGGTCAACCATCTGTAAAAGAATGAAACAATTCCTAACACCATACACAAACTCAAAATGGATTAAATATCTAAATGCAAGACCAGAAACTATAAAATTTTTGGAGGAAAACATAGGCAGAAAACTAACATAAATCAAATCAAGATCCTCTATGACCACCTCCTACAGTAATGGAAATGAAAACAAAATAAACAAACAGGACCCAATTAAACTTAAAAGCTTTTGCACAAGGAAAGAAACTATAAGCAAGGTGAAAAGACAGCCTTCAGAATGGGAGAAAACAATAGCAAACAAAACAACTGACAAAGAATTAATCTCCAAAATATACAAGCAGCTCATGAGCTCAATACCAGAAAAATAAATGACCCAGTCAAAAATTGGGCCAAATAACGAAACAGACATTTCTCCAAAGACATACAGATGGCTAATAAACACATGAAAAGTTGTTCAACATTATCAGAGAAATGTAATCAAAACCACAACGAGGTACCACTTCATGCCTGTCAGAATGAGTGCCATCAAACATCTAAAATAATAAATGCTGGAGAGGGTGTGGAGAAAAAGGAATCCTCTTACACTGTTAGTGGGAATGCAAACTAGTACAGCCACTATGGAGAACAGTGTGGAGATTCCTTAAAAAAACTGGAAAGAGAATTGTCATACAACACAGCAATCACACTGCTGGGCACACACACTGAGGAAACCAGAATTGAAAGAGATACATGTACCCCAATGTTCATTGCAGCACTGTTTACAAGAGCTAGGACATGGAAGCAACCTGGATGTCCATCAGCAGATGAATGGATAAGGAAGTTTTGGTACATATACACAATGGAATATTAGTCAGCTATAATAAAGAATGCATTTGATTCAGTTCTAATGAGATGGATGTAACTGGAACCTATTATACAGAGTGAAGTAAGTCAGAAAGAGAAATACCAATACAGTGTATTAACACATATATATGGAATTTAGAAAGATGATAATGATGATCTTCTATGCAAGACAGCAAAAGAGACACAGATGTAAAGAACAGACTTTTGGACTATATGGGAGAAGGTGGGTGTGGGATGATTTGAGATAACAGAATTGAAACATATATATTACCATATATATAATATAATATACCATATTTGCAAGTTTGATTCATGAAGCAGGGCACTCAAAGCCTGGGACAACCCTGAGGAATGGGGTGGAGAGGGATGTGGGAGGGGGATTCAGGATGTGGAGACACATGTATACCAGTGGCTGATTCATGTCAATGTATGGCAAAAACCACCACAATATGTATAAATAATTAGCATTCAATTAAAATTAAATAAATTAAAAAAAAGAAAGTCTAGAGGTATTATCTGTGAAGAGGTCTTAGTTGTCTAGATAATCTCTGAATCTCCTTTAAGTTCTCTTGTTTTTATTTGGCCAAAGTGTAACTAATCCATGTCTCTGAGGACTTACATGTGAACCTATCAACACTCTTTTTTTTTTTTTCTTTAAGGAACGATATATATGCACATATGTGTGCTCAGTTGCTTGAAAGTGAAAAGTGAAGTCGCTTAGTCGTGTCTGACTGTTTCCGACCCTGTGGGCTGTAGCCTACCAGGCTCTTCTGTCCATGGGATTCTCCAGGCAAGAATACTGGAGTAGCTTAGCCATGCCCTACTCTTTGTAACCCCATGAACTGTAACCTGCCAGGCATTTCTGTCCATGGAATTTCCCAGACAAGAATTCCAAAGTAAAGCAATTCAAGCTTTCTCAGTTTGGAAAAGTTAAAAGGGTGATACATTTGGGTTAACAGAATGGATTCTATTCCTGAAAAGCAAAATTAACTTTTAGACATATGAGAGAATTCAAACATAAGCCTATTACTTTATTTACTTAAGTTTTTGCTTATTATATATAATATTTTTTATCAATACTTTTCAAACCAATTTAGAAGTGTTAACAAATAAACATAATGGTATTTATTTTAAACAAAACAACATAGGCTAGTAAATTTGAAGATCAAGAGAACTTATCAGGCAAGAAGATTTCACTTTCAGTTTTAATCTGTTTAATCAAAGCATTTTATAGCTAGGAGGAATTACTGTGCAGTTTAATCAAACTTTTGATGTGAACACAAAAGCTAAGACAGAGTGCTTACATGACTTGCCCAAGGCAAAGGGCTATTTATGGGGAGCTGGTTGGTGGTAGAGAATGATCTAAAAAAACAACTTCTTGTGTCTCTGAGAATATTGTCCTTGTCCTTGGGGAAATCTGGATGGGGCAAAGCTATGAATGTCAGCAGTTCTCAAAAGGATTTGGACTTCCATTAGCTTTGGGCAGAATAAAACAAAAGAGGAGAAAGAAGTATATGACTTTTGAGTTCTTATTGAAATAAAGACTTAAGAATATTAAGATTTGTCCCTAGTTTGATTTTCTTTCTCCTAAGCTTCATAATTTTCTAGGAACAGATTTGCATCAACAATTCAAGAATCATTCAATGATTGGTTAGTTCCAATCTCTGTGGACCTGAAATTCCACTTTTCTTTGTATCTCAGTGCTTTCACCCCTTCATTTCTTCTTTAAAAGGAGTGGCTGCCTCAGAAGAGATCAAGAGAGTATGGGTTGAAAATTATCATGTGATTGTTTCATAGTCTACTTAAGCAAAATTACAGTTAACATATTTGTTGGTAGAATGCTCTAGAAATTCACTTACCCATACATTTCAAGGAAGTATGATCTACTATTGTTAGATCTTGTATTCTCTAAATTTTTTTGGTTCTGCCTTCAAAATAAATGCTGACATTTCTCAACATCTTTACTATTATTGTTCTAGTCTAAATCACCATAATCTCTTACCTAAGTTATCCTGTTTTGGCTCCAGAGTTCTTTCAGTCTGTTCTCCTCACAGTAGTCAGAATGATCCTGTTCTGATCCAATATGAGTGCATTCAAGCTAAGTCGACAAGCATGTCCAACTCTGTGCGACCCCATGGACTGTAGAGCCCTAGGCTCCTCTGTTCATGAGGCTTCTCCAGGCAAGAATACTGGAGTGTGTCTCATCACCTTCATTAGCAGGTGGCTTTTTTTCTTTTCCACTAGTGCTACATGGGAAAACTGCTCTCATCCTACATCTTTGCTCAAAACTGTCTGATAGCTTTCCGTATCATTTAGCGCAATACTGGTGGCTCAGACGGTAGAATCTGCCTGCAAAGCAGGAGACCTGGTTTCAAACCCTGGGTCAGAAAGATCCCCTGGAGAAGAGAATGGTAATCCATCTCAGTATTCTTTCCTGGAGAATTCCATGGACAGAAGAGCCTGGTTGGCTACAGTCCATGGGGTCCCAAAGAGTTGAACACGACTGAGTGACTAACACTAGGGCAATACAGACATACACACATTAATACTTATTAAAATTAAGTACTTTTTAAAAAATTAACCTTTACATTGGCACTTTTAGCCCACTCTTGTACTTGTTGAATTTCTTTTCCTTTCCTCAGCTGTTTGCTTACCTTGCTTTAGTAAACTGGCCTCATTGATATTCCTTAATTATACAAAGTATACTCTCTCTTCAAGGCTTTGTACATGCTGTTCCCTCCAGCTTCCATGCTTTTCCTCAGAAGGACACACAGCTTTCTCATTTCTTTCACTCAAATAGGCCATGAGGCCTTCCCAGAGCACTTTTAAAAATTAAAGTTAAAAAAATTTACAAAGTCAAACCTGTATCTCCAGTGGCTAGTATGTGGAAGGAACTCAGTAAATATTAATTAAATGAGTGAAGGACTATGACTTGCGCCCCACTAGCTGTGACATAGATCTCTTCTTATTTCTACTTTGTCTTGGGTAGCATAAAATAGCATGTGTAGATCTGAGGGGTGCAAATCCAGAACTGGAGTGAAATCTCCATATGGCCTTGGACTCAAGAGGCTACAGTCTCTGGAATGACAGCAACAACAAAAATGGAAATATTCACCTTGTTTTTATTTTAAAATCAGGATGATAAAAAATTGTAAAAAATCTGGTTATTACCAGCTATATCTGCATAATTTTATAGACAAATACATTTTAATTCTAAAAGAGTAGGAAAGATATAGCTTTAGAATAAGGAACATTTATCCAAATTAAAAAAAAGAAAAGGCTTCACAGAAACCCTCTACACTGACTTGGTTTTCTCTCTTTGTTTACTCTGGAAGGTGGGTCCATAAGAGACACGAGCTTTGGACTCTAGACTTGCAATTCTGCTGTGACTGTGTCACAGTCATCTGCAGAGAGAGCAAATTCCGTCCCACAAGGCAGCAGACAGAATCGTGCTTATTTCTTCACTTTATGGGGGTTAAGATGTTGTATACAGAAACAAGAGTGAAAATTTTAAGACTTAAAATGCGCATCCTATATTCCTTTTTCAGTTCAAGCGTCTGAATGTTGACTTATTTGATTTTACCAAGGAGAAATTGTATCATTAAGAAATAAGGGTTAAAGAGAAACTATTAAAATCTCAAGGAGGAATGTTAGTCATTTGAATTTTGCCATGGAGCAGACTGGAAGCTTGAGAAGCCCAAAACAAAATTCAAAACTTTTAGGTCTTCTTTTTTTAAAAAATCTAAATTTATTTATTTTAATTGGAGGCTAATTACAATATTGTATTGGTTTTGCCATACATCAACATGAATCTGCCACGGGTGTACATGTGTTCCCAATCCTGAACCCCCCTCCCACCTCCATCCCCATACCATCCCTCTGGGTCATCCCAGTGCACCAGCCCCAAGCATCCTGTACCCTGCATCGAACCTAGACTGGAAGATGCTATTTTTTTTTTTAGTTTTTTATTTTTTAAATTTTAAAATCTTTAATTCTTACATGCATTCCCAAACATGAACCCCCCTCCCACCTCCCTCCCCATAACATCTGTCTGGGTCATCCCCATGCACCAGCCCCAAGCATGCTGCATCCTGCGTCAGACATAGACTGGCGATTCAATTCACATGATAGTATACATGTTAGAATGTCATTCTCCCAAATCATCCCACCCTCTCCCTCTGAGTCCAAAAGTCCGTTATACACATCTGTGTCTCTTTCCCTGTCTTGCATACAGGGTCGTCATTGCCATCTTCCTAAATTCCATATATATGTGTTAGTATACTGTATTGGTGTTTTTCTTTCTGGCTTACTTCACTCTGTATAATCGGCTCCAGTTTCATCCATCTCATCAGAACTGATTCAAATGAATTCTTTTTAACGGTTGAGTAATACTCCATTGTGTATATGTACCACAGCTTTCTTATCCATTCATCTGCTGATGGACATCTAGGTTGTTTCCATGTCCTGGCTATTATAAACAGTGCTGCGATGAACATTGGGGTACATGTAAAATGGGCCAAAGAACTAAATAGACATTTCTCCAAAGAAGACATACGGATGGCTAACAAACACATGAAAAGATGCTCAACATCACTCATTATTAGAGAAATGCAAATCAAAACCACAATGAGGTACCACTTCACACCAGTCAGAATGGCTGCGATCCAAAAATCTGCAAGCAATAAATGCTGGAGAGGGTGTGGAGAAAAGGGAACCCTCCTACACTGTTGGTGGGAATGCAAACTAGTACAGCCACTATGGAGAACAGTGTGGAGATTCCTTAAAAAATTGCAAATAGAACTGCCTTATGACCCAGCAATCCCACTTCTGGGCATACACACCGAGGAAACCAGAATTGAAAGATGCTATTTTTTTAAAGGGCTTCTTAATAGAGTCATTTCTACAGAGGCTGACACCTTGCTTGCTTTTAGAGCTTTGTCGGGGTGGGGGTGGGGTAACAGTATATTTTTTGAGGTTTTAAGATGCTTGATTATGAAAAGGTTTAAAAGGTAAAAAAAGGTGAAACCTCTTGGTTAATAGTATATGATAACGAGCAATTTATGAAACCACAGGCATAATAAAATGAGGAGAATTTAGATTCCAATTTCTTTATGAGATTATATCTTTCTAACTGATGCACACTTTCAGCACATTTTGAATCTGTGAGATGTTTCTCCTTTTTGATGTCAAAAGTTAAACTTACACACAATAGACTGAAATTGAGAGCTTCCACGAAGCAATTCTGGGGTATGCTATAATATAAGAAACAACATATTTCAAACCTTCTGCATATATGTGAACACAGCACATCACCACCAGTACTCTATAACACATCAACATCCATTATGCTGTATTAATAAGGCATTCTAAATGCTGTGGGTACATGCGGCAGGTATGTATGGAAATTTCTATCAAAACAAATCTTTCACATTCACCTATCACATTATGTTTATTAAGCTCCCCTATGAATTATGTTGTGAATTTTGAGGGACAGTATTGGAATTTGAAACAGAATAATGTACTTATGTACTACCTATTAGTAGTTTTTACACTGTGGAAAGCTTGTGTTCAGCAGTTTAAAATGGGAGAAAACTTTAATTTATCAAAAGAAGAATTTATTGACTTAAAAATGAATAGAGTTTTCATCTCTTACGGATATATCCCCAAGAGTGGGGTTTGTTGGATCATATGATAGCTCTGTTTTTAGTTTTTAAAGAAAACCCTCTCCAATATTTATTATTTGTAGACTTTTTGATGATAACCATCTGACTTGTGTAATTCAACAAAATAAATGTATCCCAATTTTCATAGCAACATTATTTACAATAGTAAAGATATGAAAACAACCCAAGTGCCCATCAACAGATGATTAGTTTAAAAGGATGTGATATATAATGAAATACCTCTCAGTCTAACAAAGAATGAAATATTGCTATTTGCAGCAGCATGGATGGACCTAGAGAATATCATACTAAATAGCATATGTAAGACAGACAAAGATTATATGTTATCCCTTATATGTTGGATTCTAAAAAGTAATATAAATATATCTATATACAAAATAGAAAATAAACTTACTGTTACCAAAATGGAAAGCGAAGAAAAGAGGAATAAATGAAGAGTATGGGAATAACAAATAAAAATTACTATACATAAAACAGGATTTACTATAGAGTATAGAGACTTATTTATATTCAACATCTTATAATAATCAATAATGGAAAATAATCTGAAAATTATATAACTGAATCATTTTGTTAAATACCCCAAACTAAGACAATATTGTAAATCAACTATACTTCAATCAGACAAGAAAAAAGAAAAAAAAAAAAAGAATAAAAGCCTTCAGGGATTTTAATCTACTATTCAAAGTAAATAAGAATTGTTTGAAATGTTGTAATATTATCTATCTATAATAACTTATGAAATGAGTCAAATTATACTAAAATGTAAAAATTTGTTTTGGCAATAATAACTAAGCAATCCGAAAATACTTCTATAGCTTTAAGTAATTCATCTAAACTTATAAAAGTTTAGATAAGGTAGGCCTAAGTTTACACTTTCTTTAGTTATCAATGAAATTTTGTAAAAAATAAAATAACATTGATAAAATAAAATAACAAATTAAAGTTGATTATGATTAAAATTATGCAAATTTCTTTGTAACATCATTATGGAAATTATGTTAGTTATATGTAGTACTATTCTTGTCTTATGTAGAAATGTTTACCACTATATATTTCTATATATATCGAATTGTGTACAACATAAAAGTGAAAAGTGAATGTGTTAGTCACTCAGTTGTATCTGACTCTTTGTGACTTCATAGATGCAGGAGCCTGTCAGGCTCCTCTGTCCATGGGAATACTCGAGGCAAAAATATTGGAGTGGGCAACCATTCCCTCCTCCTGGGTGTCTTCTTGAGCCAGGGATTAAACCCAGGTCTCCTTCATTTCAGGCAGATTTTTTTACTGCCTGAGCCACCAGAGAATGGAGGGAGTTATGATTATCTCCATTTCACAAATAGAGAAGCTGATTATAGGAATTAAGTATCAATCATTATTAACAAACTAGAAATAAGACTAAATGTGTAATTTGTGATCCTTATTTTGAATCTTTAGTCCATTAATTCTTAGATATTATTGATTGCACTTATATAAGATTTTAACACAGCATGCCATACAAACATAATACATTTTCAAGGAAGAATATCTTTACCATTTTATAGCCAAATAAAATGAGATAGAGACTAAATGACCCCCCCCCCCAAAAAAAAAGGTTAATGAAAGGAAACCAATATCAGAATAGAAGGAAAAATGGAGATAATCTTGTTTCCTTGGTATTCATTCAATAAATATTTATTGAGCACTTTTCTATATTTAGATATAGTAATTTAGACTTGAGAAATAAAGAGAAACGAAGCTAGCCCGTGCCCATGAACAACTCACACTGTGTCAGGAGAGGCAGGAATATTCCTCTACAGTAGGAAAGTAGACATGAACATAAGTAACTTTTCTACAAGGTTGAAATTAGTAGATATAACTTAAGAGCTCAAGATACACTACTGTGAAAGTTCAATAGCAATAACTTCTTTTACTAGAGTGAGTAAAATCTGCCATAGGTATGTCTCCATAGCATCAGAAAGGAAGGAGACAAAGCCACAGCAGTAGATGGCAGGCTAGAGGAAGCCTGTATATGGATGGGATAGGACAAGAGCCTTGTATCTCAAAATTTGTATGGGGACATGGGAGACACTGAAGAAGGAAATGAAATTCTACTGAGTATCAAGAACTAGAAAAGTTCTCAAAGAAGAAAGCTGTGCTAGTAGGAGCCTGAAAGTCAATTTCAGGTAGTGGTCACATTTCAGGCCTCTGTCTGTCATTAGTCATTACCCTATCACCAAGACAGAGACAGTGTTTTATTTAATGCAGTAGTCTTCTGAGTTAGGCTTCCATGATGGCTCAGAGGATAAAGTGTCTGCCTGCAATATTGGAGACCTGGGTTAGATCCCTGGGTTGGGAAGATGCCTTGGAGGAGGAAATGGCAAACCAGACGAGTACTCTTGCCTGGAAAATGCCATGGATGAAGGAGCCTGGTAGGCTATAGTCAAAAGTTGTACACTACTGAGCAACTTCATGTCACTTTCTGAATTGACTTGGGAAGCAGTGTTTTTGCTTCAGGCAGACTTGAGACTATTCCAAGCATCAAATGAAGGTCAACTTTTCTGCATCATTTTAGCCATGACCACTTAGATCACCCTGCATGGCCAGAACTCCATGGGCAAACATTTACCTGAGTATAAAATATGTATCTATAGAGTAGTAGGCTGAGCCTGTTAGACCCACAGCAGAATAAACCACATTACTTTATACAGAACGAAAATGTCTGTGCCTATTCACACATGCCATATCATCATATTAGAAAGGTTCATATTATGGCTTAATTTATAGAAATGGAAATTCCAGAATTTAATTTAAAACTTTAAAGCATTTTAACTCACAAAAAGGGAATTGTGATTATTTGATTGATGATTTTTATCTTTATTAGAAAATAATGTTGGTGTTAAATACTCATTTTTTGATGTTTACATTTTATTGAGCATTGTAATCAACTAATAATCAAAGTTTAATTTATTTTAATGATCAAAATCTTAGTGTGATTTTGAAAATTGCCAGAAATAGGTCAATCATTTTGAAACTAATTTAAATAAAATGTCTTCAGATGAGAGGAATAGAGTAGGCTTTAGCTCTCTAGTTCCTTTGCAAGTAGAACGGAGTTGATTACTCTGTCTTGTCTTCTCGCTTAGCCCTGTGATTCATAATAATATGTAATTCTTATTTGGAAACAATAGTATGATAATACTTAAACATGTCATTTTTTAAATTTAATTAAAAGATAATATAGGCCTTCCGAGGTGATAAAGAATCTGTCTGCCAATGCAAGAGACATGCAAGAGACACATGCAGTTTCAATCCCTGGGTTGGGAAAATCCCCTGGAGTAGGAAATGGCAAGATACTCTAATATTCTTGCCCAGAAAATCCCATGGGCAAAGGGGCCTAGAGGAGCTACAGTCTATGGGGTCACAAAGAGTCAGACGTGACTGAGCACACACATACCACACACACATACACACAAGATAATAAATATTATATTAAACCTTAAAAATCAGGCAAAATTCAGGAATTCCTGATTGAAAACATTTCTTCATACTATGAGAAGCTATTCCATCGTAGTATGGAATAAACATTGATTTTGGATTGGGTTCCACAGAATGCTTCTCTTTTCTCTTTAGATTTGTATATTTAGTCTCCTTCTGTCCTATATTTATACGATCTGAAGAGAAACCAGAGTCCCACCTTCTGCAGCTGGTCTTTCTCCTCTACCTGACTGAGAAGATGAAAGACATCTGGAAGGATGTCCTTCAAAGATTCCCTAACACTTTAGTCTAGATTGTGCTTCTTGCCCTTTCCTCAGTAAAGGAAGGACAATTGGAAGGTGTTCCTCTTTCTCATGCCAATGACTACAGCTGGTCTTGGATGTGGCAGACAGAGACCCAATGTGTCTGGGAAAATCCTTATCAGGGGGAATCACTAATTTTAACTATGTCATTTGAATCCTGTTGCTAGTTCGATATACTACACAAATAATTATTTGAATATGGATAATCACACACATAAAATATAAAATCAAAGTTAGTATTAGAAGTAATGCACACACATAGTAAATTCATTCTTGTATACTACTTAAGACTATTTCTCAAAATGTCATTTTCAGATCATCTACATCAAAACTACACATTGTGCTTGTTAAAAAGAATATACTTGGGCTGTATACCAGACCCACTAAATAAGAACTTCTGAGTATGGGACTCACAAACTCACGTGACTATCATATGATTATTATGGAAAATAAAGTTTGAGAGTCATTGACATTATGATGGCAAAGACAGTATAAACTATGAAGGCTCTGGCATTGAAACTTAAGGTGAAGAGTTCATAATATGAAGGAAGGAAGATGTGCCAAAGAAAGAAATACAGAATAAAGAGAGGACAAGGGTTTTCCATATGGAGCTAGTAGTAAAGATACCAAATGCCAATGAAGGAGACGTAAGAGACACAGGTTCAACACCTGGATTGGGAAGATCCCTTGGAGTAGGAAATGACAACCCACTCTAGTATTTTTGCCTGGAGAATCCCATGGACAGAGGAGGTTTGTTCATACAGTCCATAGGGTTGCAAAGCCCTGGACACAAGTGAAGTGACTTAGCATGCACACATGCAAATAGGGACGATAATAGCTCCACCAATCAGCTAGTCTGTACTCTTCATGACACTATATCACCTCATGATTACTCTCGGCTCAATGGCTGAAAGTTTTCAGTCACCACTCCATCTCTTTGGACAGTCTTCTCACTGAAATTGTGAGGTGGTTCCAATACTAGCTTCTACCCTCATTGTTCATCAAATAATTGAGTCAAATAGATCAAGTTAGCATTTAGTACTTTCTCCTTTCTTTTTTTGTGCTCCAGATCTGGTGGAAAGAAGGAGGGGAAAGGAATATATCAAAGTTGCTACTTCAAGAGTCCCATGTTACTATGACTATTTACTTTCCCTTTCTATCAGCCTAGGAGAGTCACTCTTCATTAATGAAGAAAGCAAAGGGAATATTCTTGAGCTGACATTCTATTAATTAACAATATACTTTTGTTACCATCTTTATCCCCTTCTTCTTTCTCATATTCAAAATCTCCGCAGCTCTTACCTTCTATCTTCAAACACACCTAGACCCTTCCATCTTGATAAACTGTTTATCCTTACCCTCTCTCACATTACTTTACCTCTCTCCCTGATAGCTCAGCTGGTGAAAAATCCACCTGCAATGCAGGAGACCTGGGTTCAATCTCTGGGTTGGGAAGATCCCCCGGAGAAGGGAGTGGCTACCCACTCCAGTATTCTGGCTTGGAGCATTCCATGGCCTATATAGTCCACGTGGTCACAGAGAGTCGGACACTTTATAACTTTTTGAAAGTGAGCGACTTTCACTTTCACTTTCTCACACCCTAATTAATTATTGTATTGCTTTTCTTCTTTCTTTCATTATCAAACTTCTCAAATGACTAGTGTTTATCTGCTGAACTCATTTTCTTGCAACCTTTTATTTCTAGCTCCACACTAAAGACACCACTCTCAAATATCACCAATAGTTTCTGATTTTCTAAATCAAATGACTCACTCTTTTTCATGTTGATTAAAAGCTATAAAAGGATTATGGAGTTTAATACGTATCATCTGGGAATCCATTGGCCAAATAGTTAATTGATCACCAGTATTAATACAATATTTAATAACAGCCCATGGATCTATCGATTATTATTTGGACATAATTGGTTACATTTCATCAGCATTTGACTCTGCCCACTGTTGAATTCATAGATTTATTTCTTATTTATTAAAATGAAGGATGAGAATGAAAAATCATAGTTTAGCATAATCTAAATAAAAAAAATCATACACATCTGTATTTAATAGATTCAGACATTTGCACAGTGTATAATGGGATGAACAGTGGCTGACTTTATTTTTGGGGGCTCCAAAATCACTGCAAATGGTGATTGCAGCCATGAAATTAAAAGATGCTTACTCCTAGGAAGGAAAGTTATGAACAACCTAGACAGTATATTAAAAAGCAGAGACATAACTTTGCCAACAAAGTCCATCTAGTCAAGGCTATGCTTTTTCCAGTGGTCATGTATGGATGTGAGAGTTGGACTATAAAGAAAGCTGAGCACCGAAGAATTGATGCTTTTGAACTATGGTGTTGGAGAAGACTCTTGAGTCCCTTGGACTGCAAGGAGATCCAACCAGTCCATCCTAAAGGAGATCAGTCCTGTGTGTTCATTGGAAGAACTGATGTTGAAGCTGAAACTCCAATATTTTGGCCACCTGATGCGAAGAGCTGATTTATTTGAAAAGACCCTGATGCTGTGAAAGATTGAGTGCAGGAGGAGAAGGGGATGACAGAGGATGAGATGTTTGGATGGTGTCACTGACTCAATGGACATGAGTTTGAGTAAGCTCTGGGAGTTGGTGATGGTCAGGGAGGCCTGACATGCTGTAGTTCATGGGGTCACACAGAGTTGGACACGACTGAGTGACTGAACTGACTAAACTGAATGGGCTTCCCTGAAGGCTCAGAGTGTAAAAAAACTACCTGCAATGTGGGAGACCTGGGTTTGATCCCTGGGTTGGGAAGATCACCTGGTGGAGGGCATGGCAACTCACTCCAGTATTCTTACAAGGAGAATCCCATGGACAGAAGAACCTGGCAGGCTACAGTCCATGGGTTCACAAAGAGTTGGACAGGACTGAACGACTAACATTTTCTTCACAGTTTATAAGAGGGCTTCCCTGATGGCTCAGATGGTAAAATATCTGCTTGCAATGCAAGAGATGTGGATTTGATCCCTGGGTCGAGAAGATCCCCTGGAGAAGGGAATGACAACCCATTCTAGTCTTCTTGCCGGGAGAACCTCATGGATAGAGTAGCTTGGTGGGCTACAGTCCATGGGGTTGCAAAGAGTAGGACATGATTAGGTGACTTACACTACTACACAGTGTATAACACATTTTTGTGTTATTTATATACCATATACTGGAGAAGGAAATGGCAACCCACTCCAGTGTTCTTGCCTGCAGAATCCCAGGGACAGGGGAGCCTGGTGGGCTGCCGTCTGTGGGGTCGCACAGAGTCAGACACGACTGAAGTAACTTAGCAGCAGCAGCAGCCAGAACTCGTGCCTGGAAAATCCCATGGATGGAGGAGCGTGCTAGGCTACAGTCCATGGATTGCAAAGAGTCGGACACAACTGAGCAACTTAACTTTCACTTTCATATACTATATACAAATTTGTAAAAAGTTGCAAGTTAAATGTTTATTAGTGTATATTAGTAAAAACCATGTCATGTAATGGATGCATCCCTCGTGTGTAAATCAAGTTTTTTATATCTGATCATAGAATACTTTAACTGATGAAGAAAATTCTCTATTTAAAATTTGTCAACATAACCTTTTTTGATTTGTTTTACTCAAATCTTACAAAATTATGTACAATGTTTAATAATGAAATTTAAAATATTAAAAAATTAAAATGCATTATAGAATGCATGGAATAGAGAATAACGTGTTTCAGGTTTTAGATTTTCAATTTAATGTTAACATTTCTAGAAATAGAAAGGATTACTTTGTATTTTATGACAAAAAATGAATAATTTTCTTAACTAGCCCTTAATCTCATACATATATTGATCAGAAACTGTTGAATCAAATGCACTATGCTGAGTTGTATTTATTAGGATGATATTAAAATTTATTGAAGGCTATTTACAGGAAACTGACATTTAAACAATCAGCCTGGTTACATTTTCTCTTTGTTAGTACATCATCTTGCTGCTGGCCTGCTCAAGGCTGGGGTATCTGCTTAAATACACAGGAAGCTGAACTTATCCCTTAAGGCCAATCAGTGTGGAAGCTAAAATAGGTCTTTGTGTAGCAGGACAATAATACTTACACGTGTAAATTTCTTTCAATAATTTTATGTTTTGCTCCATATTTCTAGGTAAAAAGCATATTTTCCATAGCTCTTTGATTCACTTAAGATATTTTATATCTTCTTGTCTGTAAAATGCTGTTGTGTTTCCCCTAAAGAATACTAGCATTGCTCTTCCCAAACACATTTCACTAGTGTGGCCAAAGTGTAGTAGCATGCTACCATGTCATTCTCTGTTTAGTGACGTTATATTCAAGTCTGCTGATTTTAACACAGAATCATCAGAGCTTTGTAATGGATAGTGCCAAGTGTATAAGCAGCATATGTGGGATAATTTGGGCTCTGAGACATCATTTGTCCTTAAATATTTTCACACTGATCTTCTATTATATTTTGTTTTTACATGTAAAATTGATTTTTATTTCACATTTTCCTTTGAGAAACAAAGAAAAATATAGTGATATTTTCCAAGTTTGAGTCGAATTTTCAGATGGTGACAGAGCAACGTGTTGCTTAGGGTTGGATAGTAACAGCAGAGGAGGGGCACTGGGCTGTGACGAACTTGACACTCATTATTTTTCCAAATTGCATTCTTGTTGCTTTTTCCTGAAACTTTAAAATATGTTCACTTAGTTTATTAAATGTCTTAGCTAAGATTTTAAGCCCTATTTGTGTTTCAAGGGATTAAACAAATCTGCCTGTCTTGCACAGATTAAATTACCATGTTAATAGTTACTAGATATTATGAAAATATTGAAGAATTGAGATATGGAAGATGGAATATGCATGTTTGTGTTTATGTGTATGTATATAGGTATAAAGACAGCAACCTTTAGAACCGTGTCAGCTCTTCTTTCCCTCTGCTAATGTTTTCTAACTATGATATACTCAGATGTTCCTGTTTTTCCAAAGTCAGGACAATTACAATAGTTTATTATAACATTCTTTTACACTGACTGTTTTGAAACAACCAATCAACATATGAATAAAAATAAATTGTTTTAAAATAGAAAGGCATGGTAAAGTGATTGTTGATGAATGTTGCTTTCCTTAAAATAAATAATTGAGACAATATCCAGGGATTATGTTTTAAAAAAACACACTAAATAAATTTAATAAATATTGATCATGTAAAAGTAGAAACATAACAAACAAATACAACTGAAAGATGGTGGAACATAGGTAGGAAACAATATGAGGGCACTATATTCCATATCTTATAAAGCACAAAGCTAATCAGCATTTTAAAAATAAAACATACAAGGGGAGCAAGATGGTAGAGTAGGAGGAAATGGAACTCATCTTCCCCCAGAACACATAAAAAATAAATCTACATGTAGAACTAACTGAAAACTGGCAGAAGACATTCTATATAATCAAAGCTTCAAGAAATATCTCCACATAACTAAGTAGGATGGGAAAAAAGACATCAGATCAGGACCTGGGAAGGATATGTAACAAAGAAACCATCTGTATGGGCAGACCCTAGCCCTTAGGAGTGAGCAGGTCAAGCCACAATCTGGGCATCACAGTCCTGAGACCCTGTAAGTATGTTGTCTGCCGGGAGAACCACTGCAATGGAGACAAGAGATAGAGAGAACTAGACTCTATTTGCAAGCTGCTTTACCAATCATCAAGGCAGAGAGCGCCTTGCACTGGTGGCTGCCAGCTCACCCCAGTCCCCAGTCTGAATGGGATGGGCACAATGGTCCATGAACTCCATGCTACAGTCATGCACTAGAATGGGGATACACACAACAGAAAAAGAGACAAGACTTTGAGCTGGTTCTGGGTGCAACAAAGACCTTTCGATAGGCAGTCCTCTGGGATTGCATGAGCCTGACTTGTTTCATTAGACCTCTTCCCTGACAGTGCAGCAATAGCTATGGAGCAGGAAGGAAGTCTCACCTCACATCCTGTACAAGTTTTAAACTCCCCAACACCAACCACACACCCTTTAAGGGGATGACAACCAGCACATACTGAGGATAGGTGCGTCTGGCATCCATATTAAAACCAGAACTGCTAACAAAGACAGTCTAAGCAGGGATGCTCCCACAGAAAAAGACCCCTTCAAGATCACAGTATATAATTCTTTCTTCAAAATGCACAGAGACAGCAAAAGTTAAGTAAAATGAAAAGACAAAGAAACTACTCTCAATTGGAAGAGCAAGAGAAATATCCTGAAAGAACAGATAATGGAACAGAACTCACCAATCCACCAGATCCTAAGTTAAAACCAGATAAAACTACAAAAGCTACTTTAAATTATCTTTTATACTATCCGATTTGTATATAATTTGAGGATACATTTATCTGAGTTGTCATTTTATGAGCTAAGGTGACAGGGGTTATGAGTTGCAGTACATCAATAGCAAGTATCACCAAGTTGAACCCATAAATTCAGACAATATAAACTTTATTTGTCCCCAATTCTTTTCCAGTTGAATGTGAATGTTTTATTGTATAGTGTGCACTTCTTAGTAAATTGCAAGCCAAACCACTTTCTATTACTACTACTATGCCATTTCAGGTATTTATGGTAATAGTTCAGCCTTGTAGATACTTGAATTTTCTTGGGCTCAAAAATCAACGTGGATGATGACTGCAGCCATGAAATTTATAAAAGACACTTGCTCCTTGGAAGAAAAGCTATGAAAAACCTCGACAGCATAGTAAAAAGCAAAGACATCACTTTGCCAACAGTCTTTGCTGTCAAGGCTCCATATAGTCAATTTTTTCAGTAGTCACGTCCAGATATGAGAGTTGGACCATAAAAAAGGATGAGTGCCGAAGAATTCACGCTTCCAAATTGAGGTGCTGAAGAAGACTCTTGAAAGTCCCTTAGACTGCAAGGAGATCAAACCAGTCAATCCTAAAGGAAATCAACCCTGAATATTCATTGGAAGGACTGATGCTGAAGCTGAAGCTCCAGTACTTTGGCCACCTGATGAGAAGAGCTGACTCACTGAAAAAGGCCTTGGTGCTGGGATAGATTTGAGGGTAAAAGAAGAAGAGAGTGGCAAAGGATAAGATGGTTGGATAGCATCACTGACTCAATGGACATGAATTTGAACCAAGTCCGGGATATAGTGGAGGACAGACGAGCTTGCCATGCTACAGTCCATGGGGCTGTAGAGTAGGACACAACTTAGTGACTGAACAACAAGTCACCTCAAACCCAGAATGACCAAAATGGGATTTGTTGTCTTCCTTACTACAGGTAGCCCACCAAGTTCCTCTGTCCATGGGATGCTCTAGGCAAGAATACTGCACTGGGTCGCCATGGCCTCCTCCAAAGGATCTTCCCGACCAAGGGATTGAATCTGCATCTCTTATGTCTCCTGCATTTCATGCAGATTCTATACCACTAGTGCCACCTCACAAGCCCTTTATATGTCATATCTATGCCTAACTAAGTTGATAAAACTTCAAGTAAGTGAATCAAAATGAAGCAAGTGAAGACTGAGAAGTTCTCAACATTTCTTCTACCTTTAAATTCCATAAATGGCATCTCTACAATCTTCTGACTTGTCTATAAGATTTGAAAACCTGCTGAGATGTAGCTTGTCATATACATGACTGGAGCCATCATCAACTCCATGGGAACTAGGAACCAGCAGGGAGAAGTTTGCTTTTCTCTTCCCACTTCTTATCTCATGTGTCTTTTGGATTTTTTGTAAATGGCCTTGAGACAAAAAAATATGCATTGAGGAAACTTAGATAAATCTTAGCATTTTGAAATTCAAGTCCAATGCAATTCCCATTCCACTTACACTATTTTATAGCCTTTTCATCTTTAACACTAAACCACTACATTAGTTTCCTAAATCGTTACCTTGTCTATAGTTTGTGTGTGTGTGTGTGTGTGTGTGTGTGTGTGTGTGTGTTCAGCCATGTCCAACTGTTTGAAACATGGACGGTAGCCTGCTAGGTTCCTCTGACAATGGAATTTTTCCAAACAATCATAGTGGAGTGGATGGCTGTTTCCTACTCCATGGGATCTTTCTGATACAAGGGTTGAAACCGTGTCTCCTGCATTGGCAGGTGAATTGTTTACCACTAGCACCACCAAATTTCTATTTACTTCCACTAACACAGCATTTGCTGTTAGTGAGCTCTTAAAACACAAATCAGTCACTTTACTGCCCAATTAGAAAATGTGCCATTGAATTTCTCAACACACAGAATGGAATAATTGTTAAGAGCAACAGAGAGGGGATAAGGAGCTTGGGTTTTATTTAATATGGAATAAGTATAATGATTTTTCAGAAGGGAGTAAAATAATTAAAGCAGTGTTTTGAAAATGTCTTCCAGTGTCAGATCAATTACTTTCTCTTGATTTTAATAAAGCTCCTAGCTTTAGGTCATAGAAACTATTTTTTGTGGGTCTATTTTATGTCCTTTTCCACTTTAATCTGCACATGTTTCATGCTCCAATTTACTTTCACAGTCCCATGTTTCCCTGACTTAGTCCCCCACCACCACTTTACCTATCTCTGAGTCTACAACTTTAAATTTATATTTATATATAGATAAAAAAGCTTTCTGCCTCTCTACTCCCATTTTATGTCATCTAAAGAAAATAGACCAACAAGACCTTTTAGAACTAACACTCCAAAAAGATGTCCTTTTTATTATAGGGGGCTGGAATGCAAAAGTAAAAAATCAAGAAACACCTGGGGTAACAGGCAAATTTGGCCTTGGAATATGGAATGAGGCAAGGCAAAGGCTAATAGACTTTTGCCAAGAGAATGTACTGGTCATAGCAATCACCCTCTTGCAACAACACAAGAGAAGACTCTACACATGGACATCACCAGATGTCCAACACTGAAATCATATTGATTATACTCTTTGAAGCCAAAGATGGAGAAGCTCTATATAGTCAGCAAAAATAAGACTGGGAACTGACTGTGGTTCAGATCATGAACTCCTTATTGCCAAATTCAGACTTAAGTGAAGAAAGTAGGGAAAACCACTAGACCATTCAGGTATGACCTAAATCAAATCCCTTACAGTTATGCAGTGAAAGTGGCAAATAGATTTAAGGGACTACATCTGACAGACAGAATGCCTGATGAACTACGGACAGAGGTTCATGACACTGTACAGGAGACAGGGATCAAGAACATCCCCAAGAAAAAAGAAATGGAAAAAAGCAAAATGGCTTTCTGAGGAGGTTTCACAAATAGCTGTGAAAAGAAGAGAAGCAAAAAGCAAAGGAGGAAAGGAAATATATATCCATTTGAATGCAGAGTTCCAAAGAATAGCAAGAAGAGATAAGAAAGCATTCCTCAGGATCAATGCAAAGAAATAAAGGAAAATAATAGAATGGGAGAGACTAGAGATCTCTTCAAGAAAATTAGAGATACCAAGGGAATATTTCATGCAAAGATGGGCTCAGTAAAGGACAGAAATGGTATGGACCTAACAGAAACAGAAGATATTAAGAAGAGGTGGCAAGAATACACAGAATTCTACAAAAAAGATTTTCATGACCTAGATAATCACAATGGTGTGATCACTCACTTAGAGCCAAACATCCTGGAATGTGAAGTCAGGTGGGCCTTAGGAAGCATCACTATGAACAAAGCTAGTGGAGGTGACGGGATTCCAGTTGAGCTATTTCAAATCCTAAAAAAATGATGCTGTGAAAGTGCTGCACTCAATATGCCAGCAAATTCGGAAAACTCAGCAGGGGCCACAGGACTGGAAAAGATCAGTTTTCATCCCAATTCCAAAGAAAGGCAATGCCAAAGGATGATTAAACTACCACACAATTGCACTCATCTCACATGCTAGTAAAGTAATGCTCAAAATTCTCCAATCCAGGTTTCAGCAATATGTGAACTGTGAACTCCAGATGTTCAAGCTGATCTTAGAAAAGGCAGAGGAACCAGAGATCAAATGGCCAACATCCACTGGATGATCCACAAAAGAGTTCCAGAAAAATATCTACTTCTGCTTTATTGACTTTGCCAATGCCTTTGACTGTATGGATCACAATAGACTGTGGAAAATTCTGAAAGAGATGGGAATACCAGACCATCTGACCTGCCTCTTGGGAAGCCTGTATGCAGGTCAGGAAGCAACAGTTAGAACTGGACATGGAACAACAGACTGGTTCCAAATAGGAAAAGGAGTACATCAAGGCTGTATATTGTCACCCTGCTTATTTAACTTCTATGCAGAGTACATCATGAGAAACGCTGGGCTTGATGAAGCACAAGCTGCAATCAAGATTGCAGGGAGAAATATCAATAAGCTCAGATAGGCAGATGACACCATCATTATGGCGAGTGTGAAGAAGAGCCTCTTGATGAAAGTGAAAGAGGATAGTTGGCTTAAAGCTCAACATTCAGAAAACTAAGATCCTCGAATCCGGTCCCATCACTTCATGGCAAATAGATCGGGAAACAGTGTCAGACTATTTTTTTGGGCTCCAAAATCATTGCAGATGGTGATTACAGCCATGAAATTAAAAGATGCTTACTCCTTGGAAGAAAAGTTATGACCGACGTAGGCAGCATATTAAAAAGCAGAGACATTACTTTGTCAACAAAGGTCTGTCTAGTCAAAGCTATGGTTTTTCCGGTAGTCATGTATGGACTATAAAGAAAGCTGAGCACGAAGAATTGATGCTGTTGAACTATAGTGTTGGAGAAGACTCTTGAGAGTCTCTTGGACTGCAAGGAGATTCAACCAGTCCATCCTAAAGGAGATCAGCCCTGGGTGTTCATTGGAAGGACTGATGTTGAAGCTGAAATTCCAATATTTTGGCCATCTGATGTGAAGAGCTGATGCATCTCAAAAGACCCTAATGTTGGGCAAGATTGAGGGCAGGAGGAGAAGGGGACGACAGGGGATGAGATGGTTGGATGGCATCACCGACACAATGGACATGAGTTTGGGTGGACTCTGGGAGTTGGTAATGGACAGAGAGGCCTGGCATGCTGCAGTTCATGGGGTTGCAAAGAGTTGGACATGACTGAGTGACTGAGCAGAACAGAAGTGAAAGAAAGTGGAAACAATCACTGTAGATCAGAAAATATTTCCCTTTTCTTTGAAAATTTCCCAAAATAAATATCAGGATCTCTGTTAATACATGTTGACATGAAATAGGGAATATATCTTATAACTGGATCATTTTAAGAGTCTCTGTAGCAAGGTTTTCCCATGTTGTGCTAGTGGTGAAGAACACACCAGACAATGCAGGAGACAAAATAGATGCAGTTTCGATTCCTCAATTGGCAAAGTTCCCTGGACAAAGAAATGGCACTGACTCCTGTATTCTTGCTAAGAAAAATCCCATGGACAGAGGAGTCTTGAGGGCTATGATCCATAGAGTTGCAAAGAGTTGGACACAACTGAGTGTCTGAGTATGTGCATGTGCTGTTATGAGGACTAAATGTGGGTAGTTGATATGTTTCAGTTTAAGCTACCTGGCATAGTCCCTTTGTTTTCCACAAAGACAACTGCAGGTTTTATTTCCAGAAGCCAGCAGTCATTGCTACTTTTGTCACTGGCAGATGAGGTTTCTAAATTAAGATCATTCTACATACGTCCTCTGAAGTCTTCTCAATTTTTAACAGATTCACTGAGTAAGAAGATTACATAGTAGGAGACATTTCTTGACTCCATGTCACTCCTGCTAAAGAATGTTATTATTCTTGCGTTATAAGAAATCAGGACATCAACTTCAAATGGACTTGATTTTTCAATTCCTAATTTTAGACATGTCCTCAGTTAAAATCCCTCTCTTACTTGCAACTTGGATGGTTTTCCATAAGTTACTAAACCTAAATGAGTTTTACTCTTCTCATCTGTAAAAGAGTTATAATGGTATCGTCTTTATACCATTATACTTTATACCATAGAGAATTAGACAGTATCAGTCTGTATAAGTGTATATATGTGAACATCACTGACATCAGTTCAGTTCAGTTCAGTTGCTCAGTCGTGTCTGACTCTTTGAGACCCCATGAATCACAGCACGCCAGGCCTCCCTGTCCATAACCATCTACCGGAGTTCACTCAAACTCGTGTCCATCGAGTCAGTGATGCCATCCAACCATCTCATCCTCTGTTGTCCCCTTCTCCTCCTGCTCCCAATCCCTCCCAACATCAGTCTTTTCCAATGAGTCAACACTTTGCATGAGGTGGCCAAAGTACTGGAGTTTCAGCTTTAGCATCAGTCCTTCCAAAGGACACCCAGGGCTGATCTCCTTCAGAATGGATTTGTTCGATTTCCTTGCAGTCCAAGGGACTCTCAAGAGTCTTCTCCAACACCACAGTTCAAAAGCATCAATTCTTTGGCCCTCAGCTTTCGTCACAGTCCAACTCTTGCACCCATGCATGACCACTGGAAAAACCATAGCCTTGACTAGATGGACCTTTGTTGGCAAAGTAATGACTCTGCTTTTGAATGTGCTATCTAGGTTGGTCATAAATTTTCTTCCAAGGAGTAAGCGTCTTTTAATTTCATGGCTGCAGTCACCATCTGCAGTGATTTTGGAGCCCCAAAAAATAAAGTCTGACACTGTTTCCACTGTAATCACTGACATAAGTAGCCAATAAATAGAGCTATTATTTTTAGGTGATTCTCTGACTCTTTTCCTTATTTTAAGTCTGTCTGGGAATACTGGGAACTCTATGTCCTCCTTCTCAAGGAGAAATTTTCAGTTTGTGATATTAAAGCTATTCTCTGAGATAAATCTGAAAATCGTCTCTATACATTTAAGAGGCTGAATATAAGCAATCTCATGTCAAAAATCACATCTTGTGACTCTGCATAGAACAGGAGATAATCCCTTAAGGCATGAGGCTATAATGTTTTCAGATAAACCATTTCTCAAGAATTGTACTACAGATCTTTAAAAGTTTTGTTACAGCATGTATGAAAAATCAGATCATGGGGCACAGAAAAATTGAAAATCTGAAAGCCTAACACTTTTATTGAAAACACAGATTTGTCTCACCAGTCTTCCATCTTCTAGAAAGTCTGTTGACTGGCAAAATGTCATGTTTAAATCTCTCCTTATTTTGAATTGTGATCAGGAGGTACAAGCTTCCTTAAATATGATTTTCATCTATTTTAGTAGCCTCTCTACCTTGTACTGGCAGCCTCAGGGCTGTTAAGCACTAGTAACAGTGCTTCACCACATTCCAACATATGGAATCATCTGGGTACATACCACATACAGAGTTGGAGGTGGCTATTTTGCCAACCACAGTTTCTCATGCATAAAAGGTGTATGCTTGGCTACGTCATTTGTCCATATTTAAAAGTCCGTCTGGACTCAGCATGAATACTGTGTCTCTTAAATAGACCAAAACAGCTTGGGAGATTTTATTTTTCCCTCAACAACACCCAGAAACACTTAATCAGTTGAAAAATAAAGTAAATTTTGTGGAGGAATAACAATAATATATTTGAAATATCCATAGCTGTTACCCTTCACCTGTATTCTAAAATGACTAATCCTATTTAATTCATATTTGTTATGTCAACTGTCAGGTAGAAATAAAATCTTGTGGACCTGTTTTAATGTCAAAAACTAGCGTTACAATACAATTCTAACTGAAAAAGCAGACCTCTTTCACTGATGATATCTTAAAAAGGCACAACATATTAGAAGTGTTTGCTGCATGTGTTTTTTTAAATTATTATTATGTGCACTAAAATTCTTTATACTAGAAATATATTAAGTAGTTTGACAGAATCTGGGACTCATTATTGAATTGTATATATAAGGAAGCAAATTCAGTTAATAAACATTGATTTAAATATAAACTATTGATTTAAAAATATTTATTCAGTAGACTAGAATATAAGGAGACTTAATAAGTGAATATTTTTGCTTTTGAATATCACCGTTAGTTTCCCCTCTGTTCTTTTGATGATGAAAATTATAAAATAATCAGCAGCAATATCATATAGCTCTGTTTACTCTCAAACTTTGTAGCCCTGATAAGAGAAGAGAACTTAAAAAAAAAAAATTCTTTTTTTTAGCTCTCATTTCTTTTACTTTTTGAAAGATGGTTATATAAGAATAGCTATGACATTCTTTTCTCATCCTCTGATTATTAAATAAAATTACAATAGTTTAGTAAATATATGAAATGAAAAGGATTGATTTTAAGATAAGCTGCTTTAACATGAGAAATTTTTCCAAAATAGAAATTTAACTTTAGGTTATTTCTCTAGTTTGCTGTTTTTTCTTCTATATGTTTTATAATTTGCTTCATTGTAATCAGTTAGCAATGTATTTAGCAAATACTATGTCACTGACATTGTTACCTTATATTGAATTAAATTACTAGGCCTAGAATGGAGCCACTCCTGCTGAGGGGTGGGGGTGGGGGCATGTCAGCAGAATGAAATTTAGATAACTTTTGTGGATGAAAAAGTATCTCTTGTTCAAATGTATTCTTTTTAATGGCTGAGTAATACTCCATTGTGTATATGTACCACTGCTTTCTTATATATTCGTCAATGTATGGCAAAACCAATACAGTATTGTTAACTAAAATTAAAAATAATATTTAAAAAAGAAAAAAAGAGAAAAAGTATCACTTGTTATATTAGTAAACAAAGGATGTTTTGACCATCAGGTCATCAGCCACTGTAGCCACCCCTGCTGTGTACCCCGAAGGTATTCAGGATGGAGAAAAACAAGATAGTGGCCCTAGATAGTCAAGTGAAAGTGAAAGTGAAGTTGCTCAGTCGTGTCTGACTCTTTGCGACCCCATTGACTGTAGCCTACCAGGCTCCTCCCTCCATGGGATTCTCTAGGCAAGAGTACTAGAGTGGGTTACCATTTCCCTCCCCAGGGGATCTTCCCAACCCAGGGATGGAACCCAGGTATCCCACAATCCAGGCAGACGCTTTAAACTCTGAGCCACCAGGGAAGCCCTTAGATAGTCAAGATGTCTATCAAATGATTTCAGTAAGCCCAGACTCTTGCATCATTTCACATATAGAAAAGCCCTAAATTCGTTAACTTGAGATGCCTTATTTTCTTTAATAACAATAATCTTTCGATGATCTGACTACTTGGCTTTTGTTGCAAAAATATCTGTATATCCTGGCTCATCCCTTACCTCTTTGGGGTAGTCTCTCAAAGCTCTTTGAGAGGCTGCATCCAGGGCTTAAGTCCTTAGCAAGTTCATAAACATAATCCTCAGTGTTTAGATTGTGCTTTTTTTTTTCCCCCAATCAACACTCTTTTGCCCCTGTAAATGCTCTATTTAACCAGAAACCTAGTCATTTTTCAAACATCTAGTCTGAAAAACATTCTTAAATATCTAGTCATTCTTCAAACATCAAGCCAACTCTGGGATTTATACTTATTTCTGTGTTCTTTATGCATTTTCTATTTTTTCTCTTTCCTATCTCTTATCCTTTATCCTATAAAAGGTTTCTGCCTTCTGCCTCATTTTGCAGTTCTCTGGAAATTGGGAACAAAGACTGCTCACTTCAGGAAGTGTTAGATAAACTTTGTTTGTAAATTTTCTTCCTTAATCATCTTAAACACTTGTGTATAACAAAATGTTATTTTGTTATTGCAATACTTTATGAATTCTTTGTTTAATGTATATTTTTGGAATCTGTTCAGATTTCAAGTAGATATTTTAGAATTTCTCAAGCTTGAAAACCATTTTATTCAATATTATCAAGTGCAGCCTAGATATTATGTTAGGTCATTTGAAAGCAATTGCTGAGCTTAAATACTTCTATTTTCGAATATTTGGAGCTTTGCAAACAGTGTTGCTCAATTAACATACAAAGAAACCTCAAATCAAAACCACAATGAGGTACCACTTCACACCAGTCAGAATGGCTGCAATCCAAAAATCTGCAAGCAATAAATGCTGGAGAGGCTGTGGAGAAAAGGGAACCCTCCTACACTGTTGGTGGGAATGCAGACTAGTACAGCCACTATGGAGAACAGTGTGGAGATTCCTTAAAAAATTGCAAATAGAACTACCTTATGACCCAGCAATCCCACTTCTGGGCATACACACCGAGGAAACCAGAATGGAAAGAGACACATGTACCCCAATGTTCATCGCAGCACTGTTTATAATAGCCAGGACATGGAAACAACCTAGATGTCCATCAGCAGATGAATGGACAAGAAAGCTGTGGTACATATACACAATGGAGTATTACTCAGCCGTTAAAAAGAATTCATTTGAATCAGTTCTGATGAGATGGATGAAACTGGAACCGATTATACAGAGTGAAGTAAGCCAGAAAGAGAAACACCAATACAGTATACTAACACATATATATGGAATTTAGGAAGATGGCAATGACGACCCTGTATGCAAGACAGGGATAGAGACACAGATGTGTATAATGGACTTTTGGACTCTGTGGGAGAGGGAGAGGGTGGGATGATTTGGGAGAATGACATTCTAACATGTATACTATCATGTAAGAATTGAATCGCCAGTCTATGTCTGACGCAGGATGCAGCATGCTTGGGGCTGGTGCATGGGGATGACCCAGAGAGATGTTATGGGGAGGGAGGTGGGAGGGGGGTTCATGTTTGGGAATGCATGTAAGAATTAAAGATTTTAAAATTAAAAAAATAAAAAACTAAAATTAAAAAAAAAAAAGAAACCTCAATTTCATCTATAGAAAGTGAGAGTCTTTTCCTATTTTGGATCTCAATAGGCCGTCCCTTCCTTAAAAATCTATCATTGTTCTGGTTAAACATGACAGACTGAATAAAGATGATTATTTTTGCCATACGGCAACATGACACCTTTGCTATTATATATGAAATTGACTTAATAAAAGTATTATTCACACACACACAAAATCTTTTGATTAAATAATGAGACATTTTATAAAGGAAAGCACAGAACACAGAGAAGAAGAAATTACCAAAGAAACAATAAGAAAGTTTCTCAGAAATGAAAGGCAAGAATTTTGAAACAATTTACTGTAAACAAGTACTTTAAGAACAAATGTTTATCTCACACCTATCATCAGGAGACAATTCTTCATGACTTTTTATATTTGTGCATGTTTTGGAGAACTACTTTTTTTCCAGGCTACTTTTTCATAGATCGTTGTATAGCAAACCACCTTGAAAAATAGAATTCACTTCTCGGGCAAAGAGTAGGTTTGTTTAAAGCCCTGGAAGTAAAAGAGTGTCTCCTCTGGTGCACAGGGTTACACATGCCTACTGCCCATGAAAAAGATTCAGAATCCCTCAGCCTAGGGTTCCTTTCCTTAGATGCAACATACTGTGTATACAGGTGTCACCTGACTCTTTTTGTTTCATCTTCTGTAAATTGAAGCTTGAGAAATGGACATAAAAATGATAATACTCTAGCAGCTGTGATTGCTATGAGTAATAAACTGTCTTTCATCTTTGATTTAGGAGAATTTTATCTTCCTCCAGCATTCGTAAAACAATATCAGGATAACTAGTTAGCTTACAGACAGGGTGCAATCTCAGATCCATTACAATTCTTGACAGTTTTGACAGTGAGGATGAAATGTGGAGAGGTAATGGCATTCTGAGAGCAGAAGGGTCTTTCAACCAAAGGCTGGTTTACAAGCTTTAAAGGAAATCCAATCAGTAGCAAAATTGTTGACTAAACTATATCATCATGCAAGGCAGTAAATTATCCCATTCCTATTAGTGAGAAGGAATTGAAGACATGGTTGCTGACTGAGTAACAAGATGTGGGTTCAAAGACAGTTGCCCAAACAGTGCCCTGTGTGCATGTTAGTCACTCACTTGTACAGGAGTAGGTAGCTATTTCCTTCTCCAGGAGATCTTCCTGATCCAGAGATTGAACTCACAGGGATTGAACCCATGTCTCCTGCATAGCAGGCAGATTCTTTATCATCTGAACCCACCAGGGAAGCCCTAGACTTGCCCTAGTCATTGTTAACTCTATTCCAGACAGCGGACTTCCTTGCCAGTGTGATATGCAGTCTCAGGTCTACCCTATTGTATTGCATTACTACTGTTCATTCTGGGCTTCCCACGTGGCTCAGTGGTAAAGAACCCACCTGCCAATGCAGAGACACAGAAGACGTGAGTTATACTCCTTGGTCAGGAAGATCCCCTTGGAGAAAGCAATGGCACCGTACTCCAGTACTTTTGCCTGGAAAATCCTATGGATGGAGGAGCCTGGTAGGCTGCAGTCCATGGGGTCACTAGAAGTCGGACACGACTGAGAGACTTCACTTCACTCACTTTCACTTCAGTATTCTTTCCTAGAAAATCCCATGGACAGGGGAGACTGTCCATAGGGTTACAGCCAATAGGGTTGCAAAGAGTTGGACATGACTGAAGTGACTTAGTATGTAGGCATGTACTGCTCATTTTGTGGGGTAAGAAGGTGTTCCTACATTTCAGATAATAGTTTCAGGATTGTGCACTCTCACTAAGAATATGTTTGCAAAGTGGAGGCAGGTTATAGAATGTTTTTAAGGAAGTATGTCAACAGCAAGGCCATCGTCAGGCTTCATCTCTCTTACAGTCTATCCTGACAAACTCTAATCCATTCACAGAAGATAACAGAAGATCTCAGAGTTTTGTTTTTGTTTTGTAGTGGATGTTCGTGGCTAAATGGGAGCTTTTGCCTTTTTGGGTACATTTCCTTGAATTAGATAAACTTTAATCAGAAACTACAGATGAAGCTTTGACTAGTTTGGGGGCTCTCAGTGCCCTGTTAATGCAGTTAACACACTGAAGAATGAGAAACTGACCACAAATTGAGACAGAAAATGAAAGCAGCTCCTAGCTACTACAGAGCTGCTTTCTTCCTTTAAGTCCTCTCTTTTCTCCATATCTCCTTCCCAGTGACTCCAGTGTCAGCTGCTTTAAGGATAAAGATGTTAAATGGTGGGGTTGGGTCTCCTTAAGGGGAAAGGAAGGTTATATACACGTATCTGAGTATGTCAGTGAGGGAAGGGAATTAAGTTTTACAGCTCTGTTGTATTATATCAGTTCAGTTCAGTTCAGTCGCTCTGTCATGTCCGACTCTTTCCGACTCCATGAATCGCAGCACGCCAGGCTTCCCAGTCCATCACCAACTCCCGGAGTTCACTCAGACTCACATCCATTGAGTCAGTGATGCCATCCAGCCATCTCATCCTCTGTCGGCCCCTTCTCCTCCTGCCCCCAATCCCCCCTAGCATCAGAGTCTTTTCCAGTGAGTCAACACTTTGCATGAGGTGGCCAAAGTACTGGAGTTTCAGCTTCAGTATCATTCCTTCCAAAGAAAACCCAGGGCTGATCTCCTTCAGAATGGATTTGTTGGATCTCCTTGCAGTCCAAGGGACTCTCAAGAGTCTTCTCCAACACCACACTTCAAAAGCATCAATTCTTTGGCGCTCAGCTTTCTTCACAGTCCAACTCTCACATTCATACATAACCACAGGAAAAACTATAGCCTTGACTAGACGGACTTTTGTTGGCAAAGTAATGTCTCTGCTTTTGAATATGCTATCTACTTTGGTCATAACTTTTCTTCCAAAGAGTAAGCGTCTTTTAATTTCATGGCTGCAGTCACCATCTGCAGTGATTTTGGAGCCCCCCAAAATAAAGTCTGACACTGTTTCCACTGTTCCCATGAAGTGATGGGACCAGATGCCATGATATTTGTTTTCTGAATGTTGAGCTTTAAGGCAACTTTTTCACTCTTCTCTTTCACTTTCATCAAGAGGCTTTTTAGTTCCTCTTCACTTTCTGCCAAAAGGGTGGTGTCATCTGCATATCTGAGGTTATTGATATTTCTCCCAGCAATCTTGATTCCAGCTTGTGCTTCTTCCAGCCCAGCGTTTCTCATGATGTACTCTGCATATAAGTTAAATAAGCAGGGTGACAATATACAACCTTGATGTACTCCTTTTCCTATTTGGAACCAGTCTGTTGTTTCATGTCTAATTCTAACTGTTGCTTCCTGACCTGCATATAGGTTTCTCAAGAGGCAGGTCAGGTGGTCTGGTATTCCCATCTCTCTCAGAATTTTCCACAGTTTATTGTGATCCACACAGTAAAAGGCTTTGGCATAGTCAACAAAGCAGAAATAAATGTTTTTCTGGAACTTTCTTGCTTTTACCATGATCCAGCAGATGTTGGCAATTTGATCTCTGGTTCCTCTGCCTTTTCTAAAACCAGCTTGAACATCTGGAAGTTCATGGTTCATGTGTTGCTGAAGCCTGGCTTGGAGAATTTTGAACATTACTTTACTAGCATGTGAGATGAGTGCAATTATGTGGTAGTTTAATCATTCTTTGGCATTGCTTTTCTTTGGGATTGGAATGAAAACTGACCTTTTCCTGTCCTGTGGCTACTGCCGAGTTTTCCAAACTTGCTGGCATATGGAATGCAGCACTTTCAAGATTTGAAATATAGGTTGTATATAGGTGCCCAGTATCCTACTCTTTCCTGCTCAGAAGAAGGAATACCCTCATTTAATTGATAATATTTAAACAGAGTTCCCAGTGAGGAGAGAAGCTGAAATGACCTTGTGAGTCAGGCCTTTTGTGCTAATTCACTGTGTTATTGTGGTTTCTACTGTAGAACACATCATTGGTATTGTATGCCTATACTATGAATGTTCACAAATACCACAGAGGGATGTTCCCCAATGGGAAGTGCTATAGTTGGAGAAGTGAGTATCTTGGGGGCTCCTCAATCCTTTGAGATAATTGTCTCTGTGACTGATGATTTTGCCAATTGAAACTTCTGGCAAAAGAAGGCAAGTTCTACTGAGAGATACCCTTGTGGTTTGGGATTCTTTTTTTTTTTTTTTTTTTTTTGATTGATTTATTGGAGGATACTTACTTTACAATATTGTACTGGGATTTTGTCATACATCGACATGAATCTTTTGTGTCCCTGGCACAGCTACCAGGTGCATGCTTTTGTAAAGGAGTTTTTGTTTCTTGGTTCTTGTTGAAATCAATGTCTTAAGCACAGTAGCTTTTAGACTCTGACCTGACATTCCCATCTTTGGGTAAGTCAACTTGGACTCAATGTATAACAAGGTCAAAGGGCCAACAAGCCTCAACTATTAGACAGCAAAGAATGTCACTGGCATAGACACAGCAGCATATCAATTTTAGGTAAAGAAATTGTACTATCTGAACAAAATCTCTGGCACAGTGATACCTCTAGTTTACATCAATTCTTCTGAATACCTGGACCCAGTTTACTGATGGTCACTGATGTTTCAGCTAGGCTGAAGTCTAGTGATGTCCACTGAAATACTGCAGGTTTTACCAACCACACAGTTTAAAATGGATGTGGTCATTTTGTTTAGTGAGCAGAACTCAAGCTTGTTTCCATACTTCTGGCTAATATGCTCTCCTTCATGAACCTCATTATATTTTTACTGACTCATAGGTGATTGCCAATGGCCTTAACTTTTTGACCTGAAAATTGGAGACCTATAAATTAGCAGATTAGTGATACTCTCTTTGAGACCACAAATTGTGAGAAAAAATTGCGGTTGCTGATTAAACTGAGTCATTTACTTTTTTCAGTGACTAACAACAGGAATGGGCCCATTCTCTGGAATAAGACTGGAATCGAGGGCTGATTGAGACTACAATACTCAGATTGCCACCATTGCTCCCTGGATGAATCATCATACTAGTCATGACAAAATAGCCATCATCATCAACTGGGCTTAAAATAAAGAGCCCCAGTTTTAAAGGAAATGCCTGTCTTCAGATGACATGGCAACCTGTTCAAAACGAGGAGACAGGAGGAACAAGTTGGTGGTGGAGTAGGGGGACATGGAGTACATCTCTGTCCATAGATACATCAGGAATGGATGTATACCTTCATGATATGGTATACCATATTGTGTATACCTTCATAGCATACCATGATGTATGCCTTAATGGATACCTTCAGACACAGAAGTGCTTGTAGAACATCAGCTGAGAGCAGAAAGGAATACCTGACCACTGGAAAAGAATACATAGACCCATGCAAAACTCAGTAGGATATGGGAACTAGGGGGGAAAAAACAGGAGTGTTAGTAGGACTGGACCTGCCCTCAGCATGTGGGGCACATAAAGCAGGGGTCTGATCCCACATTAGGGCAATTGTCTGGGTCAGAGGAGAAACATTTAGGGCTGAGAGTGAAACAGCTGATCTGTGGCAGCCTAAATAGAATGAGAACAGACAGTCCTTGCCACAACCATACATACCCTGGACAGGGACTCAGGTTTCCTAGAAGGTGCAGCAGGTGGGAGCTGGAGTATAGGGATTGTGGAGAAATCCCAGAGTGAGGGCAGCTGTTGACTGCAGAGAGATGGACTGAGAGGACGTGAGGGAGGAGATTGTGGTGGGAAGTGCTTACCATCACTGTAGTCTCTATCTCCCCACATGCCAGCATCAGCAGCTGGCCCATCAAGCTCAGGGAACAACAGAGTAGGACCCAACCCAGGGTGCCCCTTTGAAGTGCCTGATGTGCTGAACAACAAAGTAGGACCCCAGTCCAGGGGGCCCCTCTATGTGCCTGACATGCTGAACAACAGAGAAAAATCCCAGGCAAGGGAGCCCTCTAAGTGCCTGAACAGGCAGAGCTACAGAAAAAAAAAAAAAAAAAAACAAAAAAACAACTAGCCAAAGAGGTCTTCTGATTGCCAGTTAACAGAGGCTTAAAAAAAAAAAAAGACTCTGATAGGGCCATAACTTCTGTGGCTGAGGCAGTCTGTGTCCCTGCACACTTGGCACTGTCAGTGTCCCTGTGACCCAAGCAGCTGTGCCAACTTCCTGCTCAACTCTCTTTGGGGATAAAGCTGCCACATGGGGGGTTGTTTCAATAATGTCCAACTCTTTGCAACCCAGTGGATTGTGGCCTGCCAGGCTTCTCTGTCAATGGGGTTCTCCAGGCAAGAATACTGGAGTGGGTTGCCATACCCTTCTAGAGCACTATATTTCCAGCTGCCCTATCCACCAACTCCCTTGAGTAACTGGTGCTGCCAGATGCCATGCAACTCAAGCAGCTGCACCACCTCCACACTTGGCCCTCACTGGGGCAGACCCAAGTCCTCCAGGGAAGTCTCAGACACAAACCCCAGTGGATAACCCACATGCAGAGGTTGAAATAAAACCACTATTGAAATCCAGGGTCAGTGTGGCCAATGAAGAAGACTCAAAACCTTCCCATTAGTTGTACAAACTGCAAATTAAATCCACAAGATCAACTAGGCAGACTCTGTGTCTACGGAACATGGTAAAAGACACTGAGAGCTCCCACAAAAGAAAACACACCAGTTCTGATAGCTGTGGACATTGGAGGCAAGAACACACAAGAGCAGGATCAGATTAGAATCTGAGGTGCCCCCGCAGTAGGTCCAGTGACCAGTGCAGTGTTGGAGAGCATCCTAGGGAGGTGAGGTGGACTGTGACTCCCTGCAAGGGAAAGGACACTGACAGCAGTGACTCCAGAAAACCATTTATTATTCTTATACTTTGACTTGTTCTGTAGTTTTATTCAATTTCTTTTTATTTTTTCTCCCCCTTTCTTTACCTCTGTTTTAGTTGTCAATTTTATTAGCACTATGAAATATAATTAAGCTTTTGATTTTTTTTAATCAGACTTTTTACTGCTGTTATAAACGGCTGCCTCTATGTTGGCCTTTTTCAGTTCTGTGGAGTTTTCCTTTTTCTTTTCTTTCTTTTTTTTTTTTTTCCACTTTTTAAACCCATTATTATTATTCTACATTTATTGCTTTGTTTGCTTTTCCCACTGTTCTTTTCTCCTTGCAGTTAATCTTTAATATATATGTCTTCTTTATATACCTCTATTTAACATTGCATTTGTATTCATTCTTTTTTCTTTTTTGTTTCTTTTCCTAGCCATATTGATTAGTTTTGTTTTCATTGCTTTACTTCCCAGTTGGCGCCTCACTTTAGTTTTGTATTCCAGTTTGTGCTTTAGTTAGTTATGTTCTTAACTGGTGGATATAATTTTTAGTTTCCTTTGTTTGCCTGGCCAATCTATTGCACTTTATTTTGGTTGGACTGTTTTGATTTGCTTATGGATTATACGTCTGTGTGTATATTCCATTATTTTAATTATGATTTGCTTGATTTTGTAACTGTCATTTGTCTGAGGTTCATCTTTGGTTTCTTCTTTTTGGGCATTTGTGTTAATCCCGTTAAATGCCATAACAAACTACCTGTGGAATCTCTGTTCTTGGCCAGAGATCAAGCTATGAGCCTTTAGAGTGGGAGTATTGACTCCAAGACACTAGACAACCAGAGAACTCTTAACCTTGGAAATATCAAATAGTGGAAATTCCCCCAAAAGCAATCACTTGTATGAAAGACCTGGTATCACCCTTGCTGCCTCAGGATGCCTCATCCAAACAACAAACAAGGAAAAAATACAAGCCCAATCTTCAGCAAACAAGATTACCACCTCATTCAGCCTCGCCCATCAGAGGGGAAAAACAAAAGCAAAAACAAAAAATTAGCACAAATCTCACCCTATACAAAGCTTACACAAACCAATGGACCGACATTAGGAGGGCGGAAACCAAAACGAGGAAAGAATTCAACCTTGAATCCTGGAAAAAGGAGACTTCAAATACAACAAGTTTAAACAAAATAATGAAAGGCAAAGAAATACTACACAAGTGAAGGAACAAACTAGAAACACGGAAGTCCAAATAAATGAAGAGGAAATAGGCAAACTACCTGAGAAAGGATTCAGAATAATGATAAAAAAGGTGATAAAAAACCTTAGAAAAAATGGAGAAAATAGAAGAATCAATTAACAAAGATCTAGAAAAATTAAAGAATAAGCATATAGAGACAAACAACACAATTACTGAAATTAAAAATACTCTGGAACGAATCAATAGCAGAATATATGAAGCAGAGGAATGGATCAATGAGCTGGAAGATAAAATGTTGGAAATAACTGCTGAAAAAGAAGAGGTTACAACAGACAATGCAGAAATACAAAGGATTATGAGGTTATTTTGAACAACTATTTGGCAATAAAATGGACAACCTGGAAGAAATGGACAGATTGTTTAAAATATTCAATCTTCCAAGATTGAACCAGGAAGAAATAGAAATTATGAAAAACCCAATTACAGGCACTAAAATCGAAACTGTGATCAAAATTTTTGAAAAACAAAAAACACAGGACCATATGGCTTCAGGGGTAAATTCTATCAAATATTTAGAGAAGAGCTTATGCCTCTCCTTCTAAAACACTTTCAAAAAGTCGCAGAGGAAGAAATGCTTCCAGACTCATTCTATGAGGCCACCATCACCCTAACACCAAAACCAGACGTAAACAACAGAAAAAGGAAAACTACAGGCCAGTATCACTGATGAACATAGATACAAAAATCTTCAACAAAATTCTAGGTTACAGAATTCAACAACACATTACAAAACTCATACACTATTACCAAGTTGGGTTTACTCCAGTGATGCAAGGAGTCTTCAATATATGCAAATCAATCAATGTAATACACCATTTTAAGAAATTGAAAAATTAAAACCGTTCAGCAATCTCAATAGATGAAGAAAAAGCCTTTGACAAAATTCAGCACACATTTTTGATTAAAACTATTCCAAAAATGGGCATAAAAGGAACCTACCTCAACATAGTAAAGGCCATACATTATAACTCCACAGCAAACATTATTCTCAATGGTGAAAACCTGCAAGCATTTCCCCTTAGGTCAGGAACAAGACAAGGGTATCCACTCTCACCACTGTTATTCAACATTGTTTTGGAAATCCTAGCTACAGCCATCAGAGAAGAAAAAGAAATAAAAGTAATCCAGATCAGAAAAGAAGAAGCAAGGCTCTCACTGTTTGCAGATGACATGGTACTATACATAGAAAACCCTAAAGACAGTATCAGAAAATTACTAGAGTTAATTAGTGTATTTAGCAGAGTCACAGGATACAAAATCAATATACAGAAATCACTTGCATTCCTACATATCAACAATGAAAAATCAGAAAGAAAAAAAAAATCAAGGAATTAATCCCATTCACTGTTGCAATAACAACAACAACAACAAATAAAATATCTAGAAAGAAACCTACCTAAGGAGACAAAATAACTGTATACAGAGAATTATCAGACACAGTTGAAAGAAATCAAAGATGACATAAACATATGGAGAGATATTCCATGATCCTGGGTAAGTATTGTGAAAAAGACCATGCTGGCAAATGCAATCCGCAGATTCAATGTGATCCCTATCAACTTACTGATGGAATTTTCACAGAACTAGAAACACAAAAGACCCTGAATAGCCAAAGCAGTCTTGAGTAAGAAGAATGGAGCTGGAGGAGTCAGCCTTCTTGACTTCAGATTGTACTACAAAGCTACAGTAATCATGACAGTATGGTAATGGCACAAAAACAGAAATATAGACCAATTAAACGAGATAGAAAGCCCAGAAATAAACTCATGAACCTATGGGTACCTTATTTTTGACAGAGGAATCAAGAGTATACATTGGGGCAAAGATAGCGTCTTCAATAAGTGGCACTGGGAAAACTGGACAGCTACATATGAAATAATGAAATTAGAACATTTCCTAACATCATACACAAAGATACACTAAAAACCTAAATGTAAGACCAGAAGCTATAAAATTCTTAGAGGAAAACATAGGCAGAACACTCGATGACATAAATCAAAGCAAGATCCTCTATGGCCCACCTCCTAGAGTATTGGAAATAAAAACAAAAGTAAACAAATGGGACCTGATTAAACAAAAGTTTTGCACAGTGAAGGAAACCATAAACAAGACAACCCTCAGAATGGGAGAAAATAATAGCAAATGAAACAACTTACAAAGGATAAATTTCCAGAATATACAAGTAGCTCATTCAACTCAATACCAGAAAAAAACAAACAATCCAATGAAAAAGTGAGAAAAATACAAACATTTCTCCCAAGAAGACATACAGATGGCTAACAAACACATGAAAAGATGCTCAACATCTCTCATTATTAGAGAAATGCAAAACAAAACTACAATAAGATATCATCTCATACCAGTCAGAATGGCCATCATCAAAATGTTTGCAAACAATAAATGCTGGAAAGGGTGTGGAGAAAAGGTAACACTTCTGCACTGTTGGTGAGAATGTAAATTGATACAGCCACTATCGAAGACGGTATGGAGATTCCTTCAAAAACTAGGAGTAAAATCACCATATGAGCCAGCTATCTCACTCCTATCATATACCCTGCAGTGACCCAAATTGAGAAAGATGCATGTACCCCAATGTTCACTGCTGCACTATTTACAATAGCTAGAACATGGAAGCAACCTAGATGTCCATTGACAGATGAATGGATAAAGACATTGTGCTACATTTACACAATAGAATATTACTCAGTCGTAAAAAGGAACCCATTTGAGTCAGTTCTAATGAGGTGGGTGAACTTAGAGCCTACTATACAGAGTGAAGAAAGTCAGAAAGAGAAAGATGAGTATCATATACTAATGCGTATTTATGGAGTCTAGAAAAATTCAAGAACAGACATAGAGAACAGAATTATGGACGTGGGGAGAGGGGAGGAGAGGGTGCAATGTATAGAAAGAGTAACATGGAAATTTACATTGCTATATAAAATAGATAGTCAATGGGAATTTGCTGTTTGTCTCAGGGAACTCAAACAGGGGCTCTGTACCAACCCTTGGGGGTGGGATGGGAGAGGAGATACGAGGGAGGTTCATGAAGGAGGGGACATATGTATACATATGGCTGATTCATGTTGAGGTGTGACAGAAAACAACAAAATTCTATAAAGCAATTATTTTTCAATAAAAAACTAATTTAAAAAAATGAAGAGACCCCTGGTTTATTGGGAGATCTTTCTGAAAAGATAACTGACTTGTTATTTGTGTACAGTCTGTAAGGAAATTATTAACTCCAGGGAAAATGAATATTGTCCAATTATACTCATGGTGCTCTATGTGGCTTAATTGTGATTAATATTTCAGTAATCATAGAAATGAAAGCACCAAATAGAGTGATCAATTTATATTGTAAAGGTGAGAGATGTGAAAGGTGTATAAGATGTGGTTTTGTGTTAGTGGAATAAGGTCCTTAAGAGCTAAATCTCCATCTTTCTTAGTGTGAATCATTAAACATTGTTTCTCAGACCGTAAAAGCACCTGTTTGCAATGCAGGAGACCTAGGTTCGATCCCTGGGTCAGAAAGATCCCCTGGAGAAGGAAATGGCAACCCACTCCAGTACTGTTGCCTGGAAAATTTCATGAATGGAGAATACTCGTAGGCTACAGTCCATGGGGTGGCAAAGAGTCGGACATGACTGAGAGACTTCACTTTCACTTAACAAAAAAAACTTTAAGAAATAACACAAAATGATATTTAAATAGGTAAATCTATAACACCTAGACAAACCTGCTGCTGCTGCTGCTGCTAAGTCGCTTCAGTCATGTCTGACTCTGTGCGACTGCATAGACGGCAGCCCATGAGGCTCCACCATCCCTGGGATTCTCCAGGCAAGAACACTGGAGTGGGTTGCTATTTCCTTCTCCAATGCATGAAAGTGAAAAGTGAAAGTGAAGTCGCTCAGTCGTGTCCGACTCTTAGCGACCCCATGGACTGTGGCCAGCCAGGTTCTTCTGTCCATGGGATTTTCCAGGCAAGAGTGCTGGAGTGGGGTGCCATTGCCTTCTCCGAGACAAACCTAGACAGCCTATTAAAAGCAAAGACGTTACTTTGCCAACAAAAGTCTGAATAATCAAAGCTATGGTTTTTCCCATAGTCAGGTATGGATGTGAAAGCTGGACAGTAAAAATAAATAAATAAATAAATAAAAAGAGCACCAAAGAATTGATGGCTTTGAACTATGGTGTTGGAGAAGACTCTTGAAAGTCCCTTGGACAGCAAGAAGATAAAGCCAGTCAATCCTAAAGGAAATCAGTCCTGAATATTCAGTGGAAGGACTGGTGCTAAATCTGAAACTCTAATACTCTGGCCACCTGATGGAAAGAGTCCTCTCACTGGAAAAGACCCTGATGCTCACAAAGATTGAAGGCAGGAGGGGAAGGGGATGACAGGACGTGATGGTTGTATGGCATCACCAACTCAGTGGACATGAGTTTGAGCAAACTCTGGACTGTTTGACTTGTAAAACCATATGCATGTTGTATTAGTTTGCTAGGGATACCATAACAAAATACTGTCCAACAGGCTTAAAGAACAGAAATTCATTTCTTGCATTTCTATAGGCTGGAAGTTCAAGATCAAGATGCTGATGAGTTTGGTTTTTTTTAGGTGAGAAATTGAATTGTTGTTTTACTTTAGTCAAAAAAATCACATCTGATTCTTTTCCAGCCCATTGACTTCAGTGCATGAGATTTCTCTATCCTCCACTGTCTCCCAGAGTTTGCTCTACTTCATGTCCATTGAGTTAGTGATGATATCTAGCCACCTCATTATCTGCTTTCCCAGCATCAGGTTGCTTTCCAATGAGTTGGATCTTCATATCAGGTAGCCAAAGTATTAGAGCCTCAGCTTCAGCATCAGTCCTTCCAATGAATATCCAGGGTTGATTTCTTTTAGGATTGACTGACTTGATTTCCTTGCAATTCAAGCAATCTCAAGAGTCTTCTCCAGCACCACAACTCAAAAGCATCAATTCTTAAGGGTTCAGCATTCTTTATAGTCAGACTCTAACATCTGTACATGACTACTGGAAAAACCATAGCTTTGACTATATGAAACTTTGTCATATAGAGAAATGGAATCTTGCCTGCCATATCAGTAAACAAATGATGTCACACGCAGCCACCACTGGGTAGTGAGCTGGTGAGCCCTGAGAGAACTCTAGAAGGAAAAGAATATTTGCCATCTAGCAGCCATCAGACTATAGCCACTCCCTAACGGTGAGTCTTGAAGAAACTCAGGAGGTAAAAGCACAGGATACTGGCTCCAGATAGCTGAGGTGCTTGCTATTGACAAGACAGCAAAGTTTCCTTATCTTAATAAGGAACGATTTCAGTGAGCCCAGTGTCTTGCATCTTCCCACACATAGAAAAGTGCTAAATTCTTTAACCTGACATATCTGGTTTTCTTTAATTAAGAATATATAACAACCTGTCCTTTGATGTAAAATTCTTATATATCTCAACTGCCCCTCTTAGCCTCCTTGGAGCAATTCTCTCAGGTTTACCAGAGATGATATCTCCAGGGCTTGAAGTCCTAAAAATTACTACAGAATAAAATATAGCTCAACTTTTAGGTTGTGAATATT
This sequence comes from Ovis canadensis, assembly GCF_042477335.2. Classification (NCBI taxonomy): domain Eukaryota; kingdom Metazoa; phylum Chordata; class Mammalia; order Artiodactyla; family Bovidae; genus Ovis; species Ovis canadensis. The sequence goes on from NC_091259.1 coordinate 9,755,941, forward strand.
TTTTAGTCAATAGAGGCCTCCTTTGGCTAGCAGACTGCTGCCTTCCCTCTGTGTCTTCATATACTCTTTTCCTTGTGCATCCCTCGTGTCTCTCTGTCCAAATTTGCTCTTCTTATAAGGGCATTAGTCAAATTGGATTAGGGCCCACCATAAAGGTCTCCTTTAAAATTAATCACTTCTTTAAAAGTCCTATCTCCAAATATAGTTACACTGAGGTTCTGGGAGGTAGGGCGTCAACATGTGAATTTGGTGGCAATGCAATTCAGCCCATAATTTACACATTAATTAATTTAAAAAATCATATCTTAAAAACATCCTTCAAATTTAAATCTTATAGGACTTTATAGTTAGTTCTACTTTCAAACTTCATTGTTAGCTGAAATATTATTATATTAATGCTTTGTATAATATGACAGAACTTGAAAAGTAACATTTAATTTTAGATCCATTTACATGTTTCAAGCAGGATGTCAAGCAGACATCCTGGAATGTGAAGTCAAGTGGGCCTTAGGAAGCATCACTATGAACAAAGCTAGTGGAGGTGATGGAATTCCAGTTGAGCTATTTCAAATCTTAAAAGATGATGCTGTGAAAGTGCTGCTCTCACTATGTCAGCAAGTTTGGAAAACTCAGCAGTGGGCACAGGACTGGGAAAGGTCAACTTGCATTCCAATCCCAAAGAAAAGCAATGCCAAAGAATGTTCAAGCTAACACACAATTGCACTCATCTCACATGCTAGTAAAGTAATGCTCAAAATTCTCTGAAGCCAGGCTTCAGCAATATGTGAACCATGAACTTTCAGATGTTCAAGCTGGTTTAGAAAAGGCAGAGGAATCAGAGATCAAATTTCCAATATTCACTGGATCATTGAAAAAACACGAGAGTTCCAGAAAAACGTCTACTTCTGCTTTATTGACTATGCCAAAGCCTTTGATTGTGTGGATCACAGTAAACTGTGGAAAGTTCTGAATGAAATGGGAATACCAGACCACCTGACCTGTCTCTTGAGAAACATGTATGCAGGTCAGGAAACAACAGTTAGAACTGGACATGGAAAAACAGACTGGCTCCAAATAGGAAAAGGAGTACATCAAGGCTGTATATTGTCACCTGCTTATTTAAGTTATATGCAGAGTACATCATGAAAAACCCTGTGCTGGATGAAGCACAAACTGGAATCAAGATTGCCAGGAGAAATATCAATAACCTCAGATATGCAGATGACACCACCATTATGGCAGAAAGTGAAGAAGAGCCTCTTGATGAAAATGAAAGAGGAGAGTGAAAATGTTGGCTTAAAACTCAACATTCAAAAAACGAAGATTGTGGCATCTGGTCCCATCACTTCACGGCAAGTAGATGGGAAAACAGGGGAAACAGTGGCTGACTTTGTTTTTCTGGGCTCCAAAATCACTGCAGATGGTGATTGCAGCCATGAAATTAAAAGACATTTACTACCTAGGCAGCATATTAAAAAGCAGAGGCATTACTTTGTCAACAAAGGTCCATCTAGTCAAGGCTATGGTTTTTCCAGTAGGCATGTATGAATGGATGTGAGAGTTGGACTATCAAGAAAGCTGAGCACTGAAGAATGGATGCTTTTGAACTATGGTGTTGGAGAAGACTCTTGAGAGTCCCTTGGACTGCAAGGAGATCCAACCAGTCCATCCTAAAGGAAATCAGTCCTGGGTGTTCATTGGAAGGACTGATGCTGAAGCTGAAACTGCAATACTTTGGCCACCTGATGAGAAGAGCTGACTCATTTGAAAAGACCTTGATGTTGGGAAAGATTGAGGGCAGGAGGAGAAGGGGATGACAGAGGATGAGATGGTTGGATGGTATCACTGACTTTATGGACATGGTTTGGGTGGACCAAACCATGGTGATGGACAGGGAGGCCTAGCGTGCTGCGGTTCATGGGGTTCCAAAGAGTCAGACATGACTGAGCAACTGAACTGAACTGAACTGAAGCAAAATAGAAGTAACCACAATATCTTGGAGGAACGCGACCTTACTGTTTTGTCAGTTGGTCCCATTTAATCTTGCAAAACACCCTTTCTACCACCTGGTATCTTGAGTTCACCCAGGATTTTTTCATTTGTGTTTCTTTTTCTTTATTCTCTTTCTTCCATTGTTGACCTCTTTTCTCTCTCTCTCTCTCTCTTTTTTTAGCTTAGTACCCTTTGACCCCACTACCACAAAATCTCAACCACAAAGTTCTTTCTGTTCTTTAGAGAAACTGAATGATTATGGCAAGAGAAGTAAAAAAAAAAAAAAAAGTTGGCTTTATGGTCTGTAATTCTGTAATTCAAACTCTATAATATAATAAGTCCAAACCAACCCTGGAAAATCCTTTGGGAGATATCTGCAAACAAACCTTGTGATTCCAAATGAATTTTTGTAAGCAGTGATAAGAATCCTGCTTTATCACAATGCATTTGAGAAGATTCTGACAGAAATACTGAACAAAATTAATGGAGATGTGTGAAAAGAGATTGGACTGAGAGACAGTTAACATATTGCTTACCGCCACTTTCATTTTAAAAGAACTGAAAACATTGGGAATAGCCTAAAAATACTGAAAAAACCTGAGTAGTTAGAACATTATGACATTAGGTACGTTCAGAAGCATCAACTGTATTAAAGGTAGCAGAAAGGAATTGGCCAATAAATACATTACATATTGTATTCAGACCTGGAAAACTAATGCCCAAATATTATATAATCCCATCAAAAAATCCATTTTGGTTGTATAATTTTGGGCCATATTGACTCCACCTTCTTCTTTCAGATAGTTTTGCTCTTTTCCCTGCCATTATGCTATATTAGTATGTTAAGCTATTTAATTAAGGCTGTAAACTAAGAATGCCGCCAACCATGTAGGTAAACAAAGAATGTTGCAGTCCTCTAGGTACTACATGATTCATACATAAAAAAGCCCTAAACTTCTTAAGTTGAGATAGCTGGCTTTCTTTAATAACCTTTTGATGTTCTGATTACCTGCCCATTGTTGCAAAAACTCCTATGAATCCTGGTTCCCTACTTGCCTTCTGGGAGTAGTCTCTCAGATTCATTTGAGATGCTGTCTTCTAGATATCCTAAGAAGCCTGCTGAATAAAACATAGCTCTCAAATTTTATGTTGTGCTTTTTTTTTCAGTAAACAAGGCTAATTAAGTCCCAGTTCATCACATTTTAATTAATTACTTCCAAAACACACAAAAAAATTAAGTAAACTTACAAGGAAATAGAATAACAATGTGAACAAATATAGTAAAAGGAAAATCAGTAGAAAAAAAAATGCATTTCTTGAATACCCTACTGTTTGCCAACATTATGCTAAATGTTACATACATGCAAAAGTGATTACAACATGTTTCTTTCCCAAGAGGTTAAAATCTATGTTGCTGACATCAGTCTGCATAAACATAAGCACTTATAGTAAGTATCTAACATTCCCAAACTTAACAAATCATTCTCTAAAATCAACTGAAATCAAATGGAAAGGTCAGTAAGCCTCAGATTTTTTTTTCTCAAAGACATTTGTGCTTTCCTTTGGGGTAGGCTTCAGGCAGCACTCCAAGTAAAGTCTTCTGCTGTCATTTAAACTTTATCTTGGTTATTATCGCATACCAGTTAAAAAACCATATTTATATCATTTGTCAAGTGCCTTATTACCTTGAAGATGAAAGGTGCTGCAGGAGTTGAAATAGCATTATATATACAAAGGGATGGCTTGGCTTAAAGCTAAGTATTTTCAGTTCTACTTAAGTTTTTGACATTACCATCTCTTTGTAATGCAAATTCTTCTATAGTACAAGGAATTTCCCATTTCTGGGAAAATTTATAGCTAGCAAAGCTTAGGCTAGCTCATCTGCAGTGTATAATAGCTCTGCTGCATTTTGTGGGTACTTCAGAATAGCAGTGAAATCAGTCTGACTGCTTAATATGATAAGTCATAGTTTGTGTTGGGTTTTGGTCTAATGTACTGTCCCTATGTGTGTGCATATGTGTATGTGTATAATTTTTTTAACTTAATTTTTGGTGGGAAATTATGGACAGGAAATAAAAATTACAGAATTCAAACTAGCAAGATCTTTTGAAAATTTCTTCAGAAAGAGTGATATTGCCAAAATTAAATTGCTTAAATACAATTTTAATTAAATAATTCAGATTCTGACTTTTTCCTTTCTTAACATATTATTTTATGAAAACAATTTCTAAAATGCAACTTTGACTCTAAATTTTCAGTCTCACTATTTTCTTGAATATTGAGATGAAGTGAGATCTTAGTTTAGGGTGTTCTAAAGATTCAATGAAATTTAAACTGTAACAGAAGACATGCAGTTGAAGAGGTATAGTGTTAGTGAAGTCGCTCAGTCGTGTCTGACTCTGCGACCCCATGGACTGTAGCCTGCCAGTCTCCTCCATCCATGGGATTTTTCAGACAAAACCAATACAGTATTATAAAGTAAAATAAAGTAAAAAAAAAAAAAAAAAAGAATGCTGGTGTGGGTTGCCATTTCCTTCTCCAAGGAAGAGGTATGAATAGTGGTATAAATGGAGAGCCAATCAATATGCAACAGCAACAGTGACAAACTGCTGGAAGCCCAAGATTCATACACTGTCATGGAAGTCTTCCCTCTGTCCCTAACAGCCTGTTGATCAATTTCTGGGTTGGAGATTAGGACAAAGGTTACATATGACATAAACAGATGTAGCAAGTGATGCATTTAAAAGGTATGAATGCCTTAGTTTCTTGATCCTGACTCTAAGGAATTTAAAATTCATGAGGTTACTAATGCCTTCATTTAAGTTACTAATCACCTGCAAACACAACTGAATGAAATGAGAGCTAAGTGAAAAAAAATGGATAATAAATAATGATAGAACGTGGATATAAACAGGAAAAAAAGGAGTAATTCTGACAAGGTAGATGAAAAACAAGGATTTTGGAGTGTCTGACAGAATTCGATGGGTGAGGATTTTTGTGAAGGAAAAATGAAGGAAAATATTTTGGGCTGAGAGAACATTATATATGCAAACTGTCAGTGTGATGTCTTGTGTGGAGGAACCAGTCATGAACACATTTTTCTTTCTATGGCCAAATGCACAGTATACATGCCTGGCAGTGGGGAAGGACTAGTTGAGAATCATGGCTGCCTGGAATGGAAGGTGTATGAAGTAATGCTGGAAAGAGACAGGGAGTTGGATCTTAAATCCAAAACATATTGCTTCCTTTACTTACTAATTATGTGATCTTGGATGAATCTTTTACTGTCTGGGCCTGAATTTCCTTATTTATGAAATGGTAATTGTATTAGTTAACTAGAGCTGTTGTAACAAAAACCATAAACTTGGTGACTTAAAACAACTAAAGTACATTATCTTCACACTTCTGCAGTTTACAAATCTAAAATCAAGGCAGAAGTATACTTCCTCTGAAATCTGTAGGGAAATCTTTCTTTGCATTTTCCTAGCTTCTCATGGTTTGCTTACAATCTTTGCTGTGCGTGGCTTGGAGCTGCATACCTTCATTGTCTGCTTTAGCTGTCACGTGGCATTCTCCCTTTGTATCTCTGGCTTCACATGTTGTCTTATCAGGATTCCTTAGTCATATTTGATTAACAGCACCCCACTCCAGTATGATTTTGAAAAGAAAGTGAAAGTGTTATGTCATGTCCAACTCTGTGCAATCCCATGGACTGTAGCCTGCCAGGCTCCTCTGTCCATAGAATTCTCCAGGCAAGAATACTGGAGTAGTTTGCTGTGCCTTCTGCAATGGATCTTCCTGACCCAGGGATTGAATCCAGGTCTCCTGCATTGCAGGCAGATTCTATACTGTCTGAGCCACCTGGGAAGCCCCAGTATGACTTTATCTTCTAAGTATGACTTTATCTTAACTGAATACATCTTCAGTGATCCTATATGTGAGTAAGGTCATGTTCTGAGTTACTGGATGTTGGGATTTCAGTGTTTTTTCTCTTTTTTTAAGGGGACACAATTCAACCAGTTAGAGGCACTGTAATGTCTGCATATTTCATTGCATTGTTGAGAGGCTTACATATGATAAAGTATAACAATGCAAGCTTGTTATAAAATATAAAATTAATTGAGTACATATTATGTGCTGATCACTATTGTGAAATTATATGAAATAGCTGTCACCCAAATAGATTCATGACCATCCTCATTTTAACAGAATGAAAAAGCAAGGTACAAGATGTTAACAGCATTGCAGAAGGTCACATAAATAGTAAGAGGGGGAGCCAGGATCCAAAATCAGATATAATGGTTAGACCACAGGTTCTTGAATTCTGCTGGTATGTTTCTCAATAATGGCATGCAGATAAATAAAGATACATTTCCACTTTTCTATCCTTGGATGCCCTAGTTCTTCCTTAAACCATAAAATGTTTTATAGTGACTCAAGGGAAAACTTATATACAAAAAAAAACTGATAGTGCTCAAACTTGAAAGTCTGCTTTTTAGGTCCTTAATCTATGTGCCTCAGAAAAATGAAGGGAACTTTTTCTTCCATTGTCCTAATTTCCTTATCTAAAGTGGATGGTTTTAAATCTAGCAATTTATATATCTTGATTTTCTTTTCAATAGTAAAAAGTTAATTAAAAACAGAGGAAATGTTTAGGTTTAAAACATATGACTTCTAAAATCCCATATCAAACTTGTGACTATTTTCAGGGTTATGTTGGCATCATGTGGTAAAGGTCACTTAAGTTTGGCTATTAACAGAAGCCCTTTGTGGCTACATTCTCTATCCTGCTGCTTGCCCTTCAGTCATTTGGGTCCAGTTATGCAGGTCAGGAAGCAACAGTTAGAACTGGACATGGAACAACAGACTGATTTCAAACAGGAAAAGGAGTACATCATGGCTGTATATTGTCACCTTGCTTATTTAACTTATATGCAGAATACAACATGAGAAACGCTGGACTGGAAGAAACACAAGCTGGAATCAAGATTGCCGGGAGAAATATCAATAACCTCAGATATGCAGATGACACCACCCTTATGGCAGAAAGTGAAGAGGAACTAAAAAGCCTCTTGATGAAAGTGAAAGAGGAGAGTGAAAAAGTTGGCTTAAAGCTCAACATTCAGAAAATGAAGAACATGGCTTCAGTCCCATCACTTCATGGGAAATAGATGGGGAAACAGTGGAACCAGTGTCAGACTTTATTTTTGGGGGTTCCAAAATCACTGCAGATGGTGACTGCAACCATGAAATTAAAAGACACTTACTCCTTGGAAGAAAAGTTATGACCAACCTGGATAGCATATTCAAAAGCAGAGACATTACTTTGCTGACTAAAGTCCGTCTAGTCAAGGCTATTGTTTTTCCTGTGGTCATGTATGGATATGAGAGTTGGACTGTGAAGAAAGCTGAGTGCCAAAGAATTGATGCTTTTGAAGTGTGGTGTTGGAGAAGACTCTTGAGAGTCCGTTGGACTGCAAGGAGATCCAACCAGTCCATTCTGAAGGAGATCAGCCCTGGGATTTCTTTGGAAGGAGTGATGCTAAAGCTGAAACTCCAGTACTCTGGCCACCTCATGCGAAGAGTTGACTCATTGGAAAAGACTCTGATGCTGGGAGGGATTGGGGGCAGGAGGAGAAGGTGACGACCCAGGATGAGATGGCTGGATGGCATCACTGACTCGATGGACGTGAGTCTGAGTGAACTCCGGAAGTTAGTGATGGACAGGGAGGCCTGGCATGCTGCGATTCATGGGGTCGCAAAGAGTCAGACACTACTGAGCGACTGAACTGAACTGAACTGAACTGAATTGATGCTCTCCTCTATGCACGTAAAAGGAAGAGGTCAGTCTGTAAAAGTTGCATCTGTCACAGAATTATTCTTAGCATGCATTTTGTGCTCTAAGGTGACAGAAGTGTCACTCAGACGAAGTTTGTGCCATTCTAAGAATGTAATTCATCTGAATAATCTCTGTCACTGTTATTATGTGTAATAAACTATTAACTGTTATTTGGAGCATATAACATAACAAGCAAAGGAGGATGAGGATTAGCTCTTTGTAAGTATCACTGGTTATAATGGTTGAAACTATCACCAGTCATATATCCAAGTTTTTGGAGTGTAGTAGGTTACCCAGGCTCTTAATGTGAAAACAATGTTCTGAAGTTGCATCCACCTGTCTCCTGAAAAACAGACCCATTCTTCCAACTTTCTATGGGACATCTCCATGTGAGTGTGGCATGCCACTTTAAGTCATTAGGTGCTAAACTAAGCATCATCTTTTCCTACTAACTCTAGGGACTATAATTCTGCATTGAGCAGATTTCTTGGACCTGTCTTCCATCACTGCAATTTGCTATATAATCTCTTCAAAGTCTTTACTGCTACTGCTGCTGTTTAGTCACTTCAGTCATGTCCAACTCTGTGTGATCCTATGGACTGCAGCCCACCAGGTTCCTCTGTCCATGGGATTCTCTAGGCAACAGTACTAGAGTGGGTTGCCATGCTCTCCTCTAGGGGGCCTCACCAACCCAGGGATCAAATCTGGGTCTCCTCCCTTGCAGGCAGATTCTTTACCGCTGAGCCAGCAAGGACACCTCTAAAAGTCTTTAGCTTTATTTGGCTGATTTTTGACGAATCATACTGTACTTTAAGTAGTGTTAACTCTTTCCTGTCCTTCTAATTTTATCGTTATTTCTTTTTTATCCCTTTATTTTCTTGAGCATTTGTATCTCTGCTTGTATTCTTTCATTATTTAAGTGCTTGCATCATTAAATTAAAATGCTTGCCAAACAAACAAACTAACTCACTCATAGAAAAAGACCAAATTTGTGGTTATCAGAGGCAGTGGGTGTGGAAAAGGGACACTGGATGAAGGCAGTCAAAAGGTACTGGAAATTTCAACTTCTAAGATAAATAAGTACTAGAGATATAATGCAAAACATGATAAATATAATTAACACTGCTTTATGTTATATATGACAGTTAAGATAAAAATATCTCGGGGTTCTCATTATACACATTTTTTCTTTTATTTTGTAACTCTATGGGATGATGGATGTTCTAAACTAAACCTGTTGAGCTAAACTATTGCTATAATTATTTCATGATGTATGTAAGTCAAATCATGATGTTGTATACCTAAAACAACAGTGGACTTTATGTCAGTTATAGCACAGTGAAACTAAGAAAATAAAATTAAAAGTAAATGTTCCCCAAAAGAGGTTTACCACAAGTTTCACTGGATTTAGTTTGTTAGTATATGTTTTTTTTGTTGCTTGTTTTCTCCATTTATTTACATTCTTCCTACCTCTTCTGACCCACACCCATGCTTTTTTATTATTAGCTTTTGAAGGAGGTTGAGTTATTCCTGAAATATCTATTAGTATGCAATATATATTGAAGAGGGATGGGTGTAGCTCTTTTCTATGGAAACAAATTTTTATTCAGAACTTGCGTTTTGCTGATAAGTGTGTTTCACTTTTATTGCTCCCCATTCAGTGGGGAAAGAGAGATGCGAGATTGTTGGCAATGTAAACACTCTCTTCCCTACCAGATATTGGGATTTATCTTCTTGCAAGTACAGATTGTTTTTGTTAGTCCTTCCTTAGCTATAGCTTCTGTAGTTCTTGGAACAAAACAGTCCAGGGAAACTCCTACCACGATGCTCTATTACTGTCACTGACATGAAATTTAAGTTTTATACCTCAAATTGAGCCTCTTACTTTAAGACTCAAGTTTCCAGTTCTGAAATCTGTCTCAATGTCATTTCTATATTCCCTTCGACCACAACCCTACTTGACACTGCTTTGGTATCAAGCAAATTTTTCATAAATAAATAATTTTTTTCTAAAGATTTCTGTTGTTTTCTAGTTTCACCAATAATGGCCTTTACAATTGTTTCTAATTTTCTTGTTGATTGTGGAAAATTCCAAGAGGTGAAGTAGCTAGCTTTATTTTACCATATTTATAATTTTCGATTATGATTTGAATGAGATAAATGTTTTTAAAGTAAACTCTATAGATATTCCACAAGATTTTGGTTATCCAAACTTTGGAGTTGTGTTGTTCTTAGATATGCTATCTTAAGAAATACAGTATTGTAAAGCAAAATAAAGTAAAAATAAAAATTAAAAAAAAAGAAATGTAATTCACATACCATAAAATTTGCTCTTTTAAAGTGTACAACAGTTTTTAGTATATTCACAATGTTCTACAACTATCACCACTATCTAATTCCAGAAGATTTTAATCGCTTCAAAAGGAAACCTTGGACACTTCAGTGGTCATCTCCTGGCAGCTTCTTCACAACTCTTGGCAACTAATCTACTTTTTGTCCCTACAGATTTACCTATTCTGAACATTTACTGTAAAGGGAGTCATATAGTTTGCAGCCTTTTGTCTCTGGCTTCTTTTAGTTAGCACAATGTTTTCTAGGTTTATTGATGATGTATTAGTACTTTTTTTTATTGCTGAATAATACTCCATTATATAAACAGACCATATTTTATTTATCCATTCATTAGTTGACGGGCATTTGGTTTGTTTGCAAAATAACTGGAACTGGGCAAAAAATAAAATAGTCACATAATACTTAAAGTGTCTATCACAATATGCAATACTTTATTAGGAGTCATACATGTACTATTTCTAAACATAAAATAACCTATTTTGTTGTTGTTTGGCTGCTCAGTTGTGTCTGACGCATTTGCAACCCCATGGACTGTAGAAAATTTCCCCACAATATTACTAGAGTGGGTTGCCATTTTCTCCTGCAGGAGATCTTCCTGACACAGGGATCAAACCGACCTCTCTGCATCTCCTGAATAGCAAGCATTTTTTTTTTTTTTTTTTTTTTTTTACCACTGAGCCACCAGGGAAGCTACCTTACATTGTAGGTATTATTTTATTGAATAGGAAACTAACGCTCAGAGAACTGGTTTTGCCCAATGTTACAGACATAGGATGAGTGAGCAGAGACCCCAGGAATAGGAAATCTAAAGCCTGTGCTTTCTTCATTATGCTATACTATCTTATGTTATATCACATACACCCAGAATGGTAGGAATGGTATCACGTGGGCTACTGGGCAATAAGGAGGTGTATCTTAATTATTTCCTGGAAACATGTAGAAAAATGAATGAATGTTGGCTCATTAATAATTTAAAATAAATAAATTTATAGTAAAAAAGAGGGAGGGGATATATGTATACCTATGGCTGATTCATGTTGAATTTTGACAGAAAGCAACAAAATTCTGTGAAGCAATTATCCTTCAATTGAAAAAATAATTGATAAAATAAATTCAATCAACCTTAAAGTGACTGAGAAATTTCATAAGAAATTATGACCTTTTCTATTAAAATCATATGCTCCCTGAAGCTATCTTACTTCCTAAAATTTTTATTAAAGTTCTGTAAAGCAATTATCCTTTAATTAAAAATTAATTTAAAAAATTTAGAAATTACTTCCAAAATCTAACAACTGTGCTAATGCTTTGGATATAAGAAAGAAGAAGTCCAAATTTTGTTTCATACAAGTTTTATTTTGTTTTGTTTTATCATTTTTCATTTATGTGCTTAGTCTCTCAGTCATGTCCAACTCTTTTGCAATCCCATAGACTGTAGTCCACCAGCTCCTCTGCCTATGAAGATTTTCCAGGCAAGAATACTGGAGTGGGTTGCCATGCCCTCCTCCAGGGAATCTTCCCAACCCAGGGATCAAGCCCAGGTCTCCCACATTGTAAATGGATTCTTTACTATCTAAGCCACCAGAGAAGTTCTTTTTCATTTATATAAACTCTTTAAATACATACCTGTCAGTGTATCTAAAAGCTTCTTACTCAGCCTTCAGCAATGTCAGCTGGAGCAAAATCATTAGGTTAGGCAACAAAAAGGACACAGCGAGATTTCAGACTTGAGATGATCTGGTAGCTGAGGGAAGTCAGAAGTCAGGCAAGAGAACAGATAAAGAGTGGGAAGAACAACAAGACTCTGGGAAAGGAAGGACATTTCCACTTACTTTCTGAGAGGTGAAAGAATCTTAGCCACATTTCTTGTCTTAGCTGGTTATATTTCTAAATCCCTTTTTCAAGACAGAGTGAAATATTTGCTTTGGAGAACATTAAACTTGTGCCCCAAATAGTCGAATATATTAGCTGATCTATTAGATAAGAATCTGATTCATAACACTGGTTTAAGCAAAAAGTGGGGGTTTATTGACTCATGTAACTGGAGATGTCCAGTGAAAGCCTGGCTTTATGTGTTAGTAAAGATCTGCCTGTAATGCAGAAACCACAGGAGATGCAGATTCCATCCCTGGGTTGGGAAGATCCCCTGGAGAAGGGCATGGCAACCCACTCCAGTATTCTTGCCTGGAGAATCCCCACGGACAGAGGAACTTGGTGGCTACAGTCCATATTGTTGCAGAGTCAGACATGAATAAAGTGTCAGTGTGTATGCAAATTCAGGAGGTTAATGATGAATAGGATCTACCCCATCATTGGGAGGGACTCTTCATGAATTGTTTGGGATTCCCTGTAGCAGAAGGAAAAAGAGGAAGGTCTGCCAGGAATATTATGACAATAGATGTTTACATGAATTTCTCTACATTTATTTCTGTATATATTGCATATGTTCTTATGGATATGAAGCTGAAGATATATCTAATTTGTTTTTCCCTTTGTGTATACACTTAAAATGATAATAATGAGTAGCATTTGTTATTTTCCTATTATTTGCCTCTCTTCTAGACATTTTATGTTTTCTCATATGAATCCCAACACCTTACCATTGTTACCATTTTACACACCAAAACACTGAATTTTCAGTGAGATAATTTGCTCAAGGCTACACAGAAACCAAAATATGTATAAGATAGCTTATCCAACCTAATGATAGAGACCATATCATTTTAACTTCTTTAATGGTTATCAAGCACATGACAAGGTCACTAATAATCTGCTTATACACTTAGAGTAATACCAACAATAATAACTAGCAGATTTTATTTAAAAAGTAACCCTTATTATTTAATTTATATGCAGAGTACATTATGCAAAATGCCAGGTGGATGAGTCACAAGCTGGAATCAAGATTGTCAGGAAAAATATCAACAACCTCAGATATGCAGATGATGCTACCAAAATGGAAAAAATAAATGAAGAGAAACTAAAGAGTCTCTTGATGAACACCTGGCTTAAAATTCAACAATCAAAGAACTAAGATCATGGCACCCAGTCCCATCACTTCAAGTCAAAGATTGGGGGATGGAAAATAGAAACAGTGGAAGATTTTATTTTCTTGGGCTCCAAAATCACTGCAGATGGTGACTACAGCCATGAAATTAAAAGATGCACATGTTCCTTGGAAGGAAAGCTATGACAAACATAGACAACATATTAAAAAGCTGAGAAATCACTTTGTCAACAAAGATCCTTCTAGTCAAGGCTATGGTTTTCCCAGTAGTCATGTATGAATGTGAGAGTTGGACTATAAAGAAAGGTGAGCGCCAAAGAATTGCTGCTTTTGAAATGTGGAGCTGGAGAAGACTCTTGAAAGTCCCTTGGACTGCAAGGAGATCAAACCAGTCAATCCTAAAGAAAATCAACCCTGAATATTCATTAGAAGGACTAATGTTGAAGCTAAAGCTCCCATACTTTGGCCTCCTAATGCAAATAACTCACTCATTGGAAAAAATGTTGGTGAAGATTGAAGAGAAGAGGAGAAGGGGGTGACAGAGAATGAGATGGTTGGATAGCATTACTGACTCATTGGACATGAGTTTGAACACATTCTGGGAGATAGTGAAGGACAGGGAAGCCTGGCCTGCTGCAGTCCATGGCGTTTTAAAGGGTCAGACATGACTTAGCAACCAAACACCAACACAACAACAATAAACTATTATAAATTGCTAACATTCATTGAACAGTAAGTATGTAGAAAATATTAAAATTCACTCTATGGATTCTATAGTCCATGCTGTCACAGAGTCGGACATTACTGACAGACTTTCACTCGTTCTTAAATACTTAACAAATAAATGTGAAAGATTCCCTTTATGCTATTGAATTGGCCAAAAATTTCATTCAGATAAACCCAAATCAACTTTTTGGCCAACCCAATACATGAGAAAGGACAGAGAACAGTACAAACTCAAAAGCATTGTGGTTGAATGAATCAATTCTAAGATAACAGAGATAACCCTCAGCAAAACTGATATATTCATGGTTACTTCAGGTATTTTCCTTTCTCCTCAACACTCTCCCACCTGTCCAGATGTTCATTCTGTGTATACTAATGGAACCATCTTACTCTAAAATCAGAGTTCATAGGCTCCCTTTCTGAAAAGCAGGGGAGGGAAGGGTAAAGCAAAGGATGATAGGAATAGAAGGGAACAGATGAGTGCCACAAGGATACTAATCTGTGAATTTTAACCCAGCAGAAACACTTACTAAGGAGAGTGTGGTGGTGTGTTTTAGTCACTAAGTCTTGTCCAACTCTTTGTGACCCCATGGCCTGCAGCATGCCAAGTTCTCCTGTCATTCACTGCCTCCTGGAGTTTGTTCAAATTCATGTCCACTGAGCCACTTCATCCTCTGCCACTCCTTTCTTTTGTCTTCAATCTTTCTCAACATCAGGGTCTTTTCCAGTGAACCTGCTCTTTGCATCAGACAGCCAAAGTATTGGAGCTTTAGCTTCAGCATCAATTCCTCCAATGAATATTCAGCATTGATTTCCTTTAGGATTAGAGACTCAAGAGTCTTCTCCAACACCACAACTCAAAAGCATCAATTCTTTGGCATTCAGCTTTCTTTATGGCCCAACTCTCACATCTGGCCATGACTACTGGAAAATCAGTTTCAACTATACTGACCTTTGTTGGCAAAGTTATGTCTGTGCTTTTTAATATGCAGTCTAGGTTTGTCATAGCTTTCCTTCCAAGAAGCAACTGTCTTTTAATTTCATGGCTCCCTTCACAGTCTGCAGTAATTCTAGAGCCTAAGAAAATAAAGTCTGTCACTGCTTCCAACTTTTCCCTTTCTATTTGCCATCAAGTGATGTTTTATCATGGCCTAGATTTGTGATGTGGAGAAGGAAACGGCAACCCACTCCAGTGTTCTTGCCTGGAAAATCCTAGGGACTGGGGAGCCTGGTGGGCTGCTGTCTATGGGGTCACACAGAGTCAGACATGACTAAAGTGAGGTGATCTAAGATTGTCAGACATGGTAAGTAAAAATATAAGATGCTCAGTTAAATTTCAATTTCTGATGAGCACCAAATTTTAGTGCATGTCATGCAATGTTTGAAATATACCTTTCAAAAACATTATTCATTGTTTATCTGAAATTCAAATTTAGCTTGGTGTCCTGTGTTTTGTCAGTCCAGTCTGAGTTTCATTTTTTTTTAAAAACAATAAACATACCAATAATATCACTGTTTCATTAGTAAGTGATCATTAAAAATATAATTCCTCCTGAGACTGAGCAATTCTAGCCAACCCTTTGTGTACTGGCAGGTTGGGGTTTGGAAGTTGCTGACATCAGACGCTGCCTTTGGGGCCTTGACATTTGGGACTTGACATACCAAAGGAATGTGGGAGATACAGTTAGAGAAAAAGGAACTGAAGAGATAGATTAAAGGTCTCCCTGCCTCTGGTTCCCAGATAGATTGAAGTAAGAATTTTCATTTCTCTTTTACAGTCTAAGACTCTTGAAGTAAGTCTGAAAGTCACATGTCTAACACAATTCCCTCACCATACACTCTCTGCAGTCGTTGCATCTCTATCTCAACCATGGCTCACAGTTGTGACTTCCTTTCTTCTCTTACCACTTAAGACTCACTGCATGGGTAATTTTATAATTGGGAGGAAGGGTGATTTCATTCTAATAAAAATTCAACTCATCGCTTCTAAAATCATCCCTCCCCTACCTCTTCTCAAGTATACAGAATCTCATCTGGCATATAATTTGCTAAAAGTTGTAGCATTGCAATCAGTATTGCAGTGCAGGCTAGACAGCTTCAGAAATAGCAGGTTTATTTTTATTTATTTATATCTTTTTCTCTTTCTTTTTTAAATATAAATTTATTTATTTTAATTAGAGGTTAATTACTTTACAATATTGTATTGGTTTTGCCATACATCAAACATGAATCTGCCACAGGTACAATAAGAGGAAACAGTAATCAACATTTAAAAATATGCTTAAACACAGTTGCAGATATTGCAATTTCTTATAAAAATATTTCTGAAAAAAGAAGTCAACAAGCATTTGCCTTTTCCGTTATTGTAGCTTATGAAAAAAAGTCTGCTTATTCCTGTTTTCAGGTATCAGGTGAAATTCTCAAAGATGCTAGGGAGGTAGTAAGGGAAGTTTACCTGAATATCCAAGCAAGCTTTAATATTTACCTATAACCTCTTCTTTAGAGAATCAGTTACGTCTTAGGGAGAAGGTTGAAGACAGGTATAGTCTGGAAAAATTCCTCAGGGAATTATTTTCTTCCTCACCTTGGCCACTGATAGTCAAGAAATGCTGTTTAGATATATTAAGATTTACAGGGGTGATCTCCCTTTATAACCCCCTTGAAGATTAATCCCTCTAGGACCTAATGGAATAAACTATTTAAAAATGGGCTTTTACTGTGACAGTTTCACTTAGCTGAATTGCTTGGCAAATGCCGTTGCCTGGAGTCCTTTAAATCACCTGTAGGAGGTAGCCAGATGGCTAGTGAGTACTGCAGACTCTGGCTCTCAGTCAAGTGGAGGTCTAGATCCCCTACTATTGCCCTTCATTTAAGAGGAAAGAAAGAGGTTAACACTGGCAAGCTCTCTTCCAGTGTTAAAACTAAGTTCAGTTCAGTTCAGTTGCTCAGTTGTGTCCGACTCTTTGCAACTCCATGGATTGCAGCATGCCAGGCTTCCCTGTCCATCACCAACACCCAGAGCTTGCTAAAACTCATGTACATAGAGTTGGTGATGCCATCCAACCATCTCGTGCCCTGTCGTCTCCTTCTCCTCCTGCCTTTAATGTTTCCCAGCATAGGGGTCTTTTCCAAGAAGTCGGTTCTTCACATAAGGTTGCCAAAGATTTGGAGTTTCAACTTTAGCACCAGTCCTTCCAATGATTATTCAGGACTGAGTTTCCTTAGGATTGACTGGGTTGATCTCCCTGCAGTCCAAGGGACTCTCAAGAGTCTTCTCCAACTCCGCAGTTCAAAAGCATCAATTCTTCGGCACTCAGTTTTCTTTATGGTCCAACTGTCTCATCCATATATGACTATTGGAAAAACCATAGCTTTTACTAGATGTGCTTTTGTTGGCAAAGTAATGTTTCTGCTGTTTAATATGCTGTCTAGATTGGTAATAGTTTTTCTCCAAGGAGCAAGCATCTTTTAATTTCATGGCTACAGTCACCATCTGCAGTGATTTTTGAGCCCAAGAAAATAAAGTCTCTCACTGTTTCCCCATCTATTTGCCATGAAGTGATGGAGCCATATGCTGTGATCTTTGTTTTCTGAATATTGAGTTTTAAGCCAATGTTTTCACTCTCCGCTTTCACTTTCATCAAGTGGCTCTTTTGTTCTTCACTTTCTGCCATAAGGGTGGTGTCGTCTGAATATCTGACATTACTGATATTTCTCCCAACAATCTTGATTCCAGCTTGTGCTTTATCCAGTCCAGCATTTCAGATGATGTACGCTCTATGTAAGTTAAATAAGCATTGTGACTTTCCCAATTTGGAACCAGTTGTTGTTCCATGTCCAGTTTTAACTGTTGTTTATTGATCATCATACAGATTTTTCAGGAGGCAGGTAAGGTGGTCTGATATTCTGAACTCTTTATGAATTTTCCACAGTTTGCTATGATCCACACAGTCAAAGGCTTTAGTGCAGTCAATAAAGCAGAAGTAGACATTTTTTCTGGAATTCTTGCTTTTTTAGTGATCCAACAGATGTGCCCATCTTTGCATGAAATGTTCCTTTGGTATCTCTAATTTTCTTGAAGAGATCTCTAGTGTTTACCATTCTATTGTTTTCCTCTATTTCTTTTTATTGATCACTGAGGAAGACTTTCTTATCTCTCTTTGCTATTATTTGGAACTCTGCATTCAAATGTGAGTATCTTTCCTTTTCTCCTTTGCCTTGTAAATAGGTGAGAAAAGAAGAGAAGCTAAAGGCAAAGGAGAAAACTATGTTACTTGACTGAAACTGTCATGGAACAAGGCTGCTGTGATATGACTTAGTTAATTTATTAGCCAACAGTGTAGGAACAAATAGACTTTTTTCCTTTGTATAAGACAAACGTGTATCTCTTGAATAGTGACAATCACATAGGGCTTCATATTATTATGCAGCTTTTTTAAAGGAATATAACCCCATCCTACAATATACAAGGTTATCATTTCAGGTGGAAAATAAAACATACAGATATTAATTGTTTGAATGCAAAAAAGATGAAATGCACTAGAAAAAAATGAAAGTTGCAAGCTAAACTCCAGACTGAATGGATGAAAGCTGTGAAGCAAAGCTAAATAAAAACTATCCTTATCCTAGAGGTCAAAGTAATGCATTTCAGATTCTTTTGTTTACAATAATGGCTACCCCATTTCTTCTAAGGGATTCTTGCTCACAATAGCAGATATAATGGCCATTTTTATTGAATTATCTCATTCCCATCCATTTTAGTTCACTGATTCCTAAAATGTTGATGTTCAATCTTGCCATCTCCTGTTTCACCATGTCGAATTTACCCCATACTGTTTTTACATCATTGGGCTTTAATTTCACCACCTGATACATCCACAACTAAGTATCATTTCTGCTTGGCCCAAACCCTTCATTCTTTCTGGATCTATTAGTAATTGCCCTCCACTCTTCCCCAATAGCCTATTGGACACTTTTCAACCTGAGAGGCTCAGGTTGAAAATCTTCTGGTTTTATGTCTTTTTTGTCTTTTCATTACTGTCTGTGGGTTCTTCAGGCAATGATATTGGAGTGAATTTCCATATCCTTCTCCTGTGGACTTCATTTTGTCAGAATTCTTCACTATGACCCCCTTGGGTAGCCCTGCACGGCATGGCTCATAGTTTCACTGATTTATACAAGCCCCTTCATGAGGATAAGGCTGTGATCCATGAAGGGGAGGGGAAACTAAGTGAAAAGTGAAAGTTTTAGTTGCTCAGCATGTCCAACTCTTTGTAACCCCATGAACTAATGCCTGCCAGGATCCTCTGCCTATGGAATCCCCTAGGCAGAATACTGGAGTGTGTAGCCATTCCCTTTTCCAGGGGACCTTTCCAACCCAGGGATCAAACCTGGGTTTCCTACATTACAGGCAGATTCTTTACCATCTGGGCTATCACGGAAGTCCAGTTCAGTTCAGTTGAGTCACTCAGTCCTGTCTGACTCTATGTGAGCCCATAGACTGCAGCACACCAGGCTTCCCTGTCCATCACCAACTCCTGGAGCCTACTCAAACTCATGTCCATCGAGTTGATGATGCCATCCAGCCATCTCATCCTCTATCATCCCCTTGTCCTCCCACCTTCAATCTTTCCCAGCATCAGGGTCTTTTCAAATGAGTCAGTTCTTGGCATCAGGTGGCCAAAATATTAGAGTTTCAACTTCAGCATCAGTCCTTCCAATGAATATTCGAACTGATGTCCTTTAAGATGGTCTGGTTAGATATCTTTGCAGACCAAGGGAGTCTCAAAAGTCTTCTCCAACACCACAGTCAAAAGCATCAATTCTTTGGCGCTCAGCTTTCTTCATAGTCCAACTCTCACATCCATACATGACTACTGGAAAAACCATAGCTTTAACTAGATGGACCTTTATTGGCAAAGTACTGTATCTGCTTTTTAACATGCTATCTAGGTTGGTCATAACTTTTCTTCCAAGGAGCAAGTGTCTTTTAATTTCATGGCTGCAATCACCATCTGCAGTGATTTGGTGCTCCCCAAAATAAAGTCTCTCACTGTTTCCGTTGTTTCCCCATGTGTTTGCCATGAAGTGATGGGACCAGATGCCATAATCTTAGTTTTCTGAATGGTGAGTTTTAAGCCAATTTTTTCATTCTCCTCTTTCACTTTCATCAAGAGGCTCTTTATTTCTTCTTCACTTTCTGCCATAAGGGTGGTGTCATCTGCATATCTGAAGTTATTGACATTTCTCCTGGCCATCTTGATTCTAGCTTATGCTTCATCCAACCCAGCATTTCTCATGATGTACTCTGCATATAAGTTAAATAAGCAGAGTGACAATATACAGCCCTGACATATTCCTTTCTGGATTTGGAACCAAATTCAGGGAAGCCCAGGAGAAACTAAAGTTTGTATTCAATCATAATATGACTAATCATGACTAATATGACATAACATGACTAATATTCAGGTTTATGTGTTTATTTTCTTCAAAATCTTTACAATACTGTGTTAACTTCTGCTGTACAATAAAGTGAATCAATTATACATGTATACATGTCCACTCTTTTTAAGATTCTTTTCTCATTTAGATCATTTCAGAGTATTCAGTAGAGTTCCCTGTGCTATACATTAGGTCCTTATTAGTTATCTCTTTAATATATAGTAGTGTGTATATGTCAGTCACAATCTTCTGATCTATCTCTTGCTCAGATTTACATTTTTCAAAGTCTGAGTGAAATTATTTTTAGAGGTTATTTTGTCACGCATACCTGCCCCTGAAACCTAAATGATCCAGCCTTGATTTAGCTCTGTGTTTATTCCAAAAGCCCCTGGCGCTTGACAGAGATGTTTTCTATCTGCACTTTAAGAGATACATGTTGGCCACGGCCCTTAAGTGGTTCTGATTTGACCACAGGACCATGCCTGCGCAGATAAGACCTGAGGGGTCCAAGTTAATTTTGCTTCATTACCATTTCTGCACAAAGGTTATTTGTACTCTACTAGGTGTAAAATAATGTGGAAGTTTGTGCCCAGCTGCCTTTCTTCCCCTGGAAATCTCTAGAGCCCTGAAGACATTTCTTCCTTTTACCCCTTAAAATTCCCTACTGCCCTTTCTTTGAGGAGAATGTGTTTTTAGAGTATGAGTTCTCTCTTTTTCATTTCTTGATCAATGAATAAAGGTCTTGATTTGCTTATATTGAACCTAGCTTCATTTGATTAGCATTTGTGCCTGCAGTGGACAAAAGACCCCTTGTGTGGTCACTTACTCATTGAGGCTTGGTAACAGTATTATTCATATGTATTAATTAAGATGCTTAGTTAACATTTCATAAGTATGTCATATAAGAGTGATTCACTAGATTACTAATCTATACTTTAAATAAAAGTTTACATCAAAAACAAATAATTAACAATGTATTCTATAACAAAGTTTCTAAAGATAGCAAATAAACATGTTTTATAATTTTCTTTCAAATACCTCATTATTCTTATCTCAAATTTACCTTTGGCTTTTTCAAATCTAGGAAATAAGAAACACACAAGAGAGAGTTCTTCTTAATTGCAAACTTCAAGTTATCAGTATCTTGATATTTAATTTTTTGGTTATAGCACCAATTAGCATCACTTATCTTTTCAATTTACCAACTACATTATAAGCATACTTTGAGACTAGCACCACATCTATAATTTTGAAGCCTAAAACAAAGTTCATTAAGAGCTCATAAAGTGTTCTTTAACTGAAAGATTTACAGTGTATATTGCTTAACTAATTAAAATTATGAGAGAAACAGCAGTTCAATTTATTTAGCTGTAAATGAATATTTTAAAAATATTTTTCAGAAAAGTCTATGGGTTTAATTACCTCAATTATGCCTCAAAGCAGTTAAAACAAATAATTAACTTGTCAGTGTAAATTTGCTTTCACATTAACATGAATAAATAACTTTTGTTATGCTTTATGAAACATAATATCATACATAAAGCTGTCATATTATAATCTAAATTCATGTATACATTTATGAATGTATACTAAAGATGTGTTTATTTTTTTTTTATACATTGACCTAAATGTATTATTAGCTAGGAAAGAATCTAGACTTCAAAGTGTCAATAACTCCAAATAATAAACCCTCAGTCTTCTTTATATTATGGAACTGATGTTAAACCAAATTCAATCATTAAAAGGATTATAAAACCATGATCAAGAGGGAATCATCCCATGGATGCAAGGGTAATTCAAAGTCTGTGAACGTATTAGTGTGATATGCCACAGAAACAGTGAAAAATAAAAATCATATCATCATGTCAATAGATATAGAAAACCCTTTTGAGGAAATTCAACATTCATTTATGATAAAAAGTCTCAATGAAGTAGGCATAAAAGGAACATACCTCAACATATTAATGGCCAAAAAAAAAAAAAAAGAGAGAAAGAAACATTAACAGAGTATTGGAAGTTCTAGTCACAACAATCAAACCAGAAAAAGAAACAAAAAGGAGGATGGGCTGGGGAGGGTGGTGGGAGGGAGGTTCAGGATGGGGAACATATGTACACCTGTGGTGGGTTCATGTCAATGTATGGCAAAACCACTACAATATTGTAATTAGCTTCCAATTAAAATAATAAATTTATTAAAAATATAAATTGGAAAGGAAGAAGTAAAACTAACACTACTTGCAGAAGATATGCTGTTACATATAGAAAATCCTAAAGATGCCACCAAAAAAACGATTAAAAGCAATAAATGAAGTACTTTTATTCAATTCATATATTCAATATATAAAGTTGAAAGATAAAAATTAGCATGCAGAAATCTGTTGCATTTCTATACACTAACAACAGGCTATCAGAAATAGAAATTAAAAATAACCTCATCTAAAAGTGTAACATACTTAGGAAAAAATCTAACCAAGGAGGGGAAAGACTTGTACTCCTTTAACTATATTAATGAAAGAAATTGAAGATAACAAAGCAAATGAAAATATATTCTATGCTCATTGATTGGAAAAATTGTTATTGCTAAAATGACCATACTCCCAAGGCAAATCTACAGATTTAATGCAATGCCCATCCAAATACCAATGGCATTTTTCACAGAACTAAAACAAATAATGTAATACTTGAAACCTTAAAATTCCTAGGAGAAAATATACTCAGTACACTCTTTGACATCAATCTCAGCAATATTTTTTTGGATATGTCTCCTCAGACAAGAGAAACAAAAGCAAAAATAAACAAATGAGATTACATCAAATGAAAGTTTTAACAATGAGGGAAACTATCAACAAAACATAAAAGCTGCCTACTGATTGGAGAAGGTGTTTACAAATGATAAAAGCCATAAGTGGTTAATATCCAAAACATATGAAGAACTCATAGGATTCAACATAAAAAATAAATAAATACACGACCTGATGAAAAGGTGGGCAGCAAATCTAAAGAGACATTTTCCCTAATGAAGACCTATGGATGATCAATAGGCAAATGGAAAGATGCTCAACATTGCTAGTCATCAGGGAAATGCAAGTTAAAACAACAATAAAATATCACTTGACACCTGTCAGAATAGTTATTTTCAATGAGACAACACATAATAATGTTGGCAAGGATGTGGAGAAAAGGGAACCATTGTGCACTGTTGATGGGAATAGAAAATAATATAGACATCATAAAAATATTTAAAGTAAAGCTACCATACAATGCAGTAAACTTATGTCTGGGTATTTACCTGAAGAAACAAAAATACTAATTAAAAAAAAATACATGCACTCCAATGTGTGTTGTGGCATTTATTCTCAAGAGCTAAGATATAAAAGCAACCCAATGAATGAATTGATCAATCAATGGATATCCATCAATGGACAAATGAATATAGAAGTTATGACAAACACGCATGCAAACACAAACTGGAATATTTTTTCAGACATAAAAAAGAATGAAATCTTGCCATTTGTGACAACATGGATGGATGTAGAGGGTTTTATGCTAAGTGAGATGTCACAGAGAAGGACATATGGTATGATCTTTCTCAAATATGGAGTCTAAACAAAACAAAACAAGTTTATTTATACAGAGAACAGATTGGTGGTTTTTGCTGGAAGCAGCGTGTGGGAGAAATGGATGGAGGGTATCAAATGGTAGAAAGAACAGCAATAACTAGAGCTAGAGGAGGACAGTTGGTTTGAACATGTTTGCATATACTTAGATAAGAAACAGTACAATTCAGGAAAAAAAAAAAAAAGCTTCTAGACCAGAAAGGTGATATATATTCAAATCTTGAGCTCTCAAGAAGGATTTACAGAAGGGGAGAAATGCCTAAAATTTATTGACACATGTTTGGTACATGATGCATTAACTACCAAACCTGACAACAACCCAATGAAGGAGTGATTAATCTATTCAATAGAGTTGAGTTTTACTGAAAGTAAGAAACTTTTCAAACGTTGTACAACTGATAAATAGTGCCAGAATTCATCTCTATTTTTCTATCTGAGATGCAAAGCCCAGCTCTTTTGTTATGTTTTCTCAAAAAAGTTAAAGTATCACTATATAGTGAATAGTATTATTATGAGGTTCTAGTATGTCTGCTTGTGCCTCTGTTTGTATAAGTATATGTAGTGTGTCTATGCAGGTATATAGCGTGCATAATATTTATATTCTTAATATGTCATAACAATATAAATTAATAGAATATAGCTATAAATAATCTTTTTGAAAGAAGTAAAAATAAATGTTGATATTTCAAGGACATATACTTTGAAATTAACTTATGTGATGAATTTTAAGTAAGAAAAATTATATTTAATATGCTTGTAAAGAAAAACAATTCTTGGTAAACGTTAAAGAAATTATCAGTATTTATTCATAAGAATTTTGAATTGATTTAATAAGCAATATCTAGAAAATCTTATAAAGCTTTACTGATTGTTGAGAAGAAAGAGAATATCCCACCTACTATAACAGACTCAGAAATATTAATAATTGCCTTTGTTGATAGGCTTGTTTCAAACCATTTTCCTCATTTTGTGGCTACAGTTCAATTAGCGCTAACACTTCCTACATTTTGACAGCCTGAGTCACTGATGAGGTTAACTAAATCTTCAGATTTTGTTTGCTGTTAATGTATGTCTACTCGTCTTCATACTGCAAGTATCTATTTATCTCAGATTGTTCTAAATCTAAAAGTGATTGTCTCAGCTCTTAGACAGGAATGCATAGAAGCTCTATTTCAACATCTTGTCTAGCACTGCCATTCTGGCTTTACTTTTGATGTTCCACTAGCAGAAGGACTTTTTCTCTTGAACTCCAGCTTCCATTTGGCTTTTCTGTTCTTATGCTGTATTTTCCCACTGCCAGTCCCTGGAACTCAGCTGTCCTGGGTCTGTAAGCTTGTTTTGGGTCATTGATCAAACTGATGAAACATCTGTCTATCTGGACCTAAGCAGGGTGTCTTGGTTAAGTTATTATTTTTCTTCATTCCACTAAGTTTGCTGCCTCTTTCTTCTAGAATTGGCATACCAGATGCCAGTTATCTTCAGCATTGTCTATAATACTGACCTGCTTCATATCTTTTCTTTGTGACTCATACCTAGGTGTTACACTGTTAGCATTATAGACTACTAGATATAAAATATTTTCTTGAACACCTCTGTGATCAGAAGGAACTCAATTCCATTTTCATTATACATTTTGTTAGAAAGTTCTTTCTTATTTTGAGTCAAATTCAACCTCTCTGTAGTTTTATCCTTTGTTGGCCTCAAAAAGGGCATTAAGCTTATGCACCGAAGACAATAAATATAGTGTTTATTATTATTTATAGCACAAAATTTTCAATTAAAATATTTTTCTCCCCATGGAAAATAAGAGTGGAAGCAAAAATCCACAGTTCAGAAATTGTTAAGTAACTTCCCAAAAGTTATAGTTAGTAGATTGTGGTCCTAGGCTTCTTCCTCTTTTTTTTTCCCTTCAATTTTGTTGTTTCTTATTTTTAAGCTATTTTAATTTCACCCAACACACTGTAGCCACTCATACCCATAGATACAGCTGTGATATTGACAAAAACTACAATCCCTACATAATCAGTTACCCTCTAAATTTCACTTCCTGTTCCTCCAACTAATTCCCCTGAGACCCATATTCCAACAATTCTTTGACCCCATTAGAAATCTTGGTCAATTGGTCCCACTGTTTTTGCTCTAGCCCTCATTGTCTTTGTGTGTTTTCTTGTCTCTTCAGTTCAGTTCAGTTCAGTTCAGTCACTCAGTCGTGTCTGACTTTTTGCGACTCCATGAATTGCAGCACGTCAGACCTCCATATCCATCACCAACTCCTGGAGTTCACTCAAACTCATGTGCATCGAGTTGGTGATGCCATCCAGCCATCTCATCCTCTGTCAGTCCCTTTTCCTCCTGCCCCCAATCCCTCCCAGCATCAGAGTCTTTTCCAATGAGTCAACTCTTCGCATGAGGTGGACAAAGAACTGGAGCTTCAGCTTAAGCATCATTCTTTCCAAAGAACACCCAGGACTGATCTCCTTTAGAATAGAGGAGATAGAATAGAATGGAATGGACTGGTTGGACCTCCTTGCAGTCCAACGGACTCTCAAGAGTCTTCTCCAACACTACAGTTCAAAAGCATCAATTCTTTGCTGCTCAGCTTTCTTCACAGTCCAACTCTCACATCCATACATGACTACTGGAAAAACCATAGCCTTGACTAGACAGACTTTTGTTGGCAAAGTAATGTCTCTGCTTTTGAATATGCTATCCAGGTTGGTCATAAGCCTCCTTCCAAGGAGTAAGTGTCTTTTAATTTCATGGCTGCAATCACCATCTGCAGTGATTTTGGAGCCCCCCAAAATAAAGTCTGACACTGTTTCCACTGTTTCCTCATCTATTTCCCATGAAGTGATGGGACCAGATTCCATGATCTTCATTTTCTGAATGTTGAGCTTTAAGCCAACATTTTTACTCTCCTCTTTCACTTTCATCAAGAGGCTTTTTAGTTTCTCTTCACTTTCTGCCATAAGGGTGGTGTTATCTGCATATCTGAGATTATTGATATTTCTCCCAGCAATCTTGATTCCAGCTTGTGCTTCCTCCAGTCCAGCATTTCTCATGATGTACTCTGCATAGAAGTTAAATAAGCAGGGTGACAATATACAGCCTTGACGTACTCCTCTTCCTATTTGGAACCAGTCTGTTGTTCCATGTCCAGTTCTAACTGCTGCTTCCTGACCTGCATATAGGTTTCTCAGGAGGCAGGTCAGGTGGTCTGGTATTCCCATCTCTTTCAGAATTTTCCACAATTTATTGTGATCTACACAGTCAAAGGCTCTGGCATAGTCAATAAAGCAGAAATAAATGTTTTTCTGGAACTCTCTTGTCTCTTAAACAAGCCTAAAATTAATGGATTTTACACTTGCATACACTCTCAATTCATTTAACTCTTTCCAGTTTATTGTATTTATATGAAAAAAAAATGTAACCCAGATTAAATACAGTTCTTTATCATGTGGAGCCTACATGCATATACTTGAATGTGGTAGGGTAAAATCTCAGTCATACAAATTAGTGTCCCTTTTATTGTTCCGGGAAACCATACACTGTTTCCCTAATTTATTCTTTCCTACTATCTCAGGTGATTTCTAAATCTTTTCTTTTCTCAATTTTTTTTCACATGCTCGGTTTCAGAAGATGACCTTAACCCCTATTTTATTTAAAAACTTGAACATGAAAATCGTTCAGTCGTGTCCAATTCTTTGCAACCTCATGGACTATATAGTCCATGAAATTCTCTAGGCCAGAATAGTGGAGTGGGTAGCCTTTCCCTTCTCCAGGGGATCTTCCCAACCCAAGGATTGAACCCAGGTCTCCTGCATTTCAGGTAGATTCTTTATCAGCTAAGCCACAAAGGAATCCCAAGAATACTGGAATGGATAGCCTATCCTTTCTCCAGGGAATCTTCCTGACCTGGGAATTGAACAGGGGTATCCTGCATTGCAGGCAGATTCTTAAGCAAATGAGCGATCAGGGAAGCCTACTATTTATAAACTTAGGCTTTTAAAAAAGAGCTTTCATAAGCTACTGTCATTATATCTACAAATGCAGCTGACTCTGTGTGCAAATATTCCACTTTTTCTCCTGTTACTGTGAGTTTATTACCTGCGTTCCTAGTTAAGACCAAGTCCTCTATGTGTGCCTTATATTACATCTTCCTTTACCTATTCAAGGACATCTTTTTCTCCAGAATCACCACTTTTTCTACTCTGGATCATTTATCAGCTTTATAGGCATGCTGTTATTTCTTCTACATCTTGGTCTTATTTTCCCTTCAGCTACTGCCTCATTTTTGTCCTTTTCTTTACAGCAAAACTCCTTGAAACTATTGTTTATTCTTGTTGTCTTCAATTTCTTTTCTATTCTTTCTTGAGCACAAATTAAGTTTTAACTTCTTTTGGTGAGACTTTTCTTGCGAAGAGCAGTTGTTGAATCCGATGGGAATTTTTCAGGCCTAATCATACTCAATTTATATTAATAAAAAGCATTTTACTCAAATGACCACTCTTCCTTGAAACCATTTGATACTTGGCATCTAGAACTACCAAACTTACCTCATTTTCCTTCTTTCTGGGATTTTTCCAGGCAAGAATACTGAAGTGGGTTCCATTTCCTTCTCCAGAGGGTCTTCCTGACTCAGGGATTAAACCTGGGTCTCCTGAATTGCAGGCAGACTCTTCACTATCTGAGCCACTGGAGAAGGCCCTTCCTTCTTTCTAGCCATTCATTACTCAGACTCTATTAATTCTTTTTTAAAATTAATTAATTAATTTTTAAATATAAATTTATTCATTTTAATTGGAGGCTAATTACTTTACAATATTTTATTGGTTTTATCTCATCCATCTCAACAAATCACAGTACACCTAGGGCATAGTTCACTACTTGGACTTCTTTTATTTTTCTATCCTTACTGTCTAGGTGTTAATATCCTCTAGTGATGGTGATGCCTTTCAATATCATCTTAATACTGATAACTCCAAAATCTATATCTTAATATTGATCCTCTCTTAATTCTAGACCAACATATTTACTTAGCACTTCCGTTTCGAGATTTAACAATAAACACTTCATAATTAACATATTAAAAACTGAATTCTCCTTCACTCCCCCCAGTGTTTTCCTGCCTGTCCTTATCTCAGTAATGACAATCCCATTTTCTGGCTGCTAGAGACTGAAAGATGCATTCCAGTCCCCTATAATGAAAAGGACATCTTTTTTGGGTGTTAGTTCTAAAAGATCTTGTAGGTCTTCATAAAACCGTTCAATTTCAGTTTCTTCAGCGCTACTGGTTGGGGCATAGACTTGGATAACTGTGATATTGAATGGTTTGCCTTGGAGACGAACAGAGATCATTCTGTCATTTTTGAGATTGCATCCAAGTACTGCAGTTCAGACTCTTTTGTTGACCATGATGGCTACTCCATTTCTTCTGAGGGATTCCTGCTCGCAGTAGTAGATGTAATGGTCATCTGAGTTAAATTCATGGGAAATAGATGGGGGAAACAGTAGAAACAGTGTCAGACTTTATTTTTTGGGGCTCCAGAATCGCTGCAGATGGTGACTGCAGCCATGAAATTAAAAGACGCTTACTCCTTGGAAGAACAGTTATGACCAACCTAAATAGTATATTGAAAAGCAGAGACATTACTTTGCCGACTAAGGTCCGTCTAGTCAAGGCTATGTTTTTTCCAGTGGTCATGTGTGGATGTGAGAGTTGGACTGTGAAGAAGGCTGAGCACCAAAGAATTGATGCTTTTGAACTGTGGTGTTGGAGAAGACTCTTGAGAGTCCCTTGGACTGCAAGGAGATCCAACCAGTCCATTCTGAAGGAGATCAACCCTGGGATTCTTTGGAAGGAATGATGCTAAAGCTAAAGCTCCAGTACTTTGGCCACCTCATGGGAAGAGTTGACTCATTGGAAAAGACTCTGATGCTGGGAGGGATTGAGGGCAGGAGGAGAGGGGGACGACCCAGGATGAGATGTCTGGATGGCATCACGGACTCAATGGACGTGAGTCTGAGTGAACTCCGGGAGTTGGTGATGGACAGGGAGGCCTGGTGTGCTGTGATTCATGGGGTTGCAAAGAGTCAGACACGACTGAGCGACTGAACTGAACTGAGAGACTGAAAACTTGATGCCATTGCTATTCCTTCCATGTTCCTCATACTCCATCATAGCACAAGTCCTATTGACTCTACCTTCAAAACATATCCTGTATTTAACCATTTGTGACCATACCCTAGTGTGAATCCATGCATTTCTTGGATTATTGTAATACTCTCCTAAATGGCCCCATGTTTCTGCCCACTGCAATTGTCAATCAGTAAACACAGAGATCTTGCTAAAACGTAAGTCATATTATGTCATTTATCTTTTCATTCAAAACTAGATCCTGCAGGGTCCCATGGAATATAACATCCATGACCTCTCTAAGCCCACTTCCTTATTCTCCTCCTCATCCTATTTTTCCAGCCTCTTCACTTCATCACTATTCCTCAAGCACTATAAGGAAGTTGTTTTCTTGCTCAGGTTTTCACAACTGTTTATTTTGCCTGAAAACTCTCCCATAGATATTCTCAAGGCTAACCCTTCACTTCCTTCAGATATTACTCAAAGTTACCTGACAGGTGAATCCACCCTCCTACTAACACTTCATATTCCTCTTCATAGCTCTATTTTGTGTGTGTGTGTGTGTGTGTGTGTGTGTGTCTTGTGATTTCTTTTGTCTTGCTTATATTGCTAAATCTAGGATAGTTCTTGGCACACAGTAGTTTCTATAAATATTTGCTAAATAAATGAATGCATAGAGGAGGAAGAATTCAAACTAGGCTTATCTTATTCTAAAAATTAATAGGGGAACTTTCAGTATGATGCAGGAATAAGATGGGGAGATCACCTTCTCTTCACAAATACATCAAAAATACATCTGAATGTGGAACAACTCCTACAGAACACATTCTGAACACTGGCGAAGACCTCAGACTTCCAAAACAGCAAGCTAATCTCCACTGAATGAGGTAGGGCAAAAGATATGGGAAAATAAAGAGACAAAGGATTTGAGATGGAAACTAATGGCTCAGAAAGGGAGACGTGAAGGAGGAAAAGTTTCCATACACTTGGAAAACCCCTCATGGGCGAGGACAGGAGAAAGCTTCAGAATCTGAGAGGAATGGAGAAACAAGTGCTTGGAAGGCAAAAATGGAGAGAATTCACTGCAGAGATCGTTGCTGACAAACACTTCCCAGCTGAGAAACTGTTTGCATGCCCTCATTGGTGAGTGGGGGCTGGGAGCTGAGGCTCAGGCTTAAGGCTCAGCCCACAGGGAGAAGACTGGGGTTGACAGCCATGAAGATATGCTGAGGCTAGTATGCACATGGCTGAGGGAGTCCAGGGAAAAGCCTGGGGTTTCAAAAGAGTCAAGAGAACATTGCTGCTGGGAACTAACACTGCGTGCTTGCAGGACCCCGTCTTCATTAGTGTCATAGGTGGGCTGAGCCACTGCCATGGACTGTGACCCCAGAAGTAGATACACCAAAGCCAGTGACAATGCCAGAGGTAGGGCTACCTGCAACTGCAGTTTGCAGTCCCAGAGAGGGAAACGATAGCCACTTGGTTACTGCCAAGGCAGTGTGGGTTCAAGAGGTATAGAACAGGAGGCTGCCATGGTCCCGACTCCAGGAGCTGCAGCTACCACCAAGTTGTGAGCAGGTGCTGGTCTCTGCCCACAACCTCCTGAAAGCCTGTGCAGGTTGGTTCTGCTGAGGGATCCACAACCCCAGCCTGAATAGCTTGGGGGAGTGCATGAACTGCCCCAGACTGTAGCAACTTCCCAAAGGCTTCGGCCACAGCAGGCACTCCACACAAACCCTGACTGTGGCCGCCCTACCACTTCCTCTCCTCAGCCTGACTGAGCAAGTGAGCCCTAATAAGCTTCTACTTTTGTCCTTTCTTGTCTGAATGGGCAATAGACACCAGAAGGCAGCTTACAGACAGAAGTAGTGCCAAAACCAAAGCTGAGCCCCAGGGGCTGTGTGCCTTAGGAAGAAGGGACTTTGCTCCTGAAATGACAGGTAAGTTAGTTAGTTAGTTATTTCAGTCTCTCAGTCGTGGCTGACTCTTTGCGACCCCATGAATCACAGCACGCCAGGCACAGTGGATTAAATCCCTGCAATTATCCTGACATTGTGGACGTTGGGGGAAATTATGGACTTTGGAAGAAAGTAGAAGCTAGAGTAAGGACAGATCTGAGTCTGAACTGACCCCACAGTGCCCACGGCAGGTCCAGAGACCTTTCTAAAGATATTGGATGACTTCATGAGTAGGAAGATTAGCTCACTGTGTGATGAGGATTACGGAGGACTCAGGAGGACATTCTTACTCTCTCCCTATCTCTCTCAGTATATATGTGTGCTCAAACTACTGCACAATTGCACTCATTTCACGTGCTAATAAAGTAATGCTCAAAATTCTCTAAGCCAGGCTTCAGCAATATGTGAACTTCCTGATGTTTAAGCTGGTTTTAGGAAAGGTAGAGGAATCAGAGATCAAATTGCCAACATCCGTGGATCATGGAAAAAGCAAGAGAGTTGCAGAAAAACATCTATTTCTGCCTTGTTGACTATGCCAAAGCCTTTGACAGTGTGGATCACAATAAACTGTGGAAAATTCTGAAAGAGATGGGAATACCTGACCACCTGACCTGCCTCCTGAGAAATCTGTATGCAGATCAGGAAGAAACAGTTGGAACTGGACATGGAACAACAGACTGGTTCCAAGTAGGAAAAGGAGTACATCAAGGCTGTATATTGTCACCCTGCTTATTTAACTTCTATGCAGGGTACATCATGAGAAACGCTGGACTGGAAGAAACACAAGCTGGAATCAAGATTACTGGGAGAAATATCAATAACCTCAGATAGGCAGATGACATCACCCTTATGGCAGAAAGTGAAGAGGAACTAAAAAGCCTCTTGATGAAAGTGAAAGAGGAGAGTGAAAAAGTTGGCTTAAAGCTCAACATTCAGAAAACGAAGATCATGGCATCCGCTCCCATCACTTCATGGGAAATAGATGGGGAAACAGTGGAAACAGTGTCAGACTTTATTTTGGGGGGCTCCAAAATCACTTCAGATGGTGATTGCAGCCATGAAATTAAAAGACGCTTACTCTTTGGAAGAACAGTTATGACCAACCTAGATAGCATATTCAAAAGCAGAGACCTTACTTTGCCAACTAAGGTCCGTCTAGTCAAGGCTATGGTTTTTCCTGTGGTCATGTATGGATGTGAGAGTTGGACTGTGAAGAAGGCTGAGCGCCGAAGAACTGATGCTTTTGAACTGTGGTGTTGGAGAAGACTCTTGAGAGTCCCTTGGACTGCAAGGAGATCCAACCAGTCCATTCTGAAGGAGATCAACCCTGGGATTTCTTTGAAGGGAATGATGCTAAAGCTCAAACTCCAGTACTTTGTCCACCTCATGTGAAGGGTTGACTCATTGGAAAACACTCTGATGCTGGGAGGGATTGGGGGCAGGAGGAGAAGGGGACGACCGAGGATGAGATGCTGGATGGCATCACTAATTTGATCGATGTGAGTCTGAGTGAACTCCGGGAATTGGTGATGGACAGGGAGGCCTGGCGTGCTGCGATTCATGGGGTCACAAAGAGTCGGACACGACTGAGAGACTGAACTGAACTGATACATATATATGTATATAGTTGCCATTCAGTTGCTCATTAGCCTTTTTTATGATCCAACTCTCACATCCATGCATGATTACTGGAAAAACCATAGCTTTGACTATATGGACTTTGTTGGCAAAGTAATGTCTCTGCTTTTTAATATGCTGTCTAGGTTTGTCATAGCTTTTCTTCCAAGGAACAAGCATCTTTTAATTTCATGGCTGCAGTCAGTATATATATATATATATATATAGTTTTTTTTTCTTTGTTGTATTGTTCTTTTGTTGTACTTCTTTATTATGCCTTTAATTTTTATTTTTAACTTTTTCCTTTTTAAAGCTCTATTTTAAATAAATTCATTTTATTCTATTTTTTCCAATTTTTACATTTTTCTTTAGTTATGTTGCATTTCCCCTCATGTTTTCTATTTTGTATTTTTCTAGCATAGTTTTTATTATTTGTTTTTATATATGGGTTTGTTTATTGGCTACATTGATCTCTTCTTTTCTGATCTCTGGTTTTGCTCTTCTTTATCTCTCTTCTTTCTGTTCAGGAGTGTGTGAGTTTCTTTGGGTGTTCTTGTCTATTGATTGTTGCTTTAACCATTTGTCTTGGGGTCTTGTGTGTCCATTACTTTTTTAATTTGTATACTTCCTTGACTTTCTCCCCCCAGCCCCCACCACCTTATCTCTTTCTCTTTCTGTTCTGTGCTGTATAGCTTGTGGAGTCCTGGTAAAATTCTGAGGTGGGGGCCCCAAGTTTAGAATGTTGGACTGCCAAAGAACTCTGGAACCCATGGAACAGTAATTGGGGAGAGCTCTCCCAAAAGCCTCCATCTCAACACTAAGACCAGGCTCTACCCAAAAGCTAGCAAGCTCCAGTGGCAGGCACCTCATGCCAAACCATCAGTAAAATAAGAACACAACCATACCCATTAGCAGATAGGCTACCCAAACCATTCCCTGCTCCAAGACAACCCCAACACATCACTGAATATGTCACTATCCTTCAGAGAGACATGTTCCAGTTCTACCCATCAGAACACAGGCACCAGTCCCCTCAACCAGGAAACCCTCAAAAGGCTCTAGTCCATCCCGACTTTTGAGGGCAGACTCCACAAACAAGAGGAACTACAACCTTGCAACCTGCAGAAAAGAGGCCACAAACGCAGTAAATCATACGAAACAAAAGGACAGAAAAACGTGCAGTAGATGAAGAAACATGGTAAAAACCAAAAACAAACAAAAACAAAACAAAACAAAAAAAACCCACCAACAAACTAAGAGGAAATAGGAAATCTGAATCTACCAAAGAATTCAGAGGAATGATAGTAAACATGATGCAAAATTCTGGAAATAAAATGGAGGCACCAATAAACAGAATAAAGGAACATATTGAAAAGATACAAAGAATGTTTAACAAGGATCTAGAAGAAAAAAAGAATAGACAATCAGGAGTGAACCACACAATAACTAAGAAAAAACATGTTAGGGAGAACCCATAGCAGAATAACTGAGGTAGAGGAATGGATAAATGAGCTGGAAGATAGAATAGTGGAAATAACTGAAGCAGAGCCAAATAGAGAAAAATGGAATATAAAAAAATGAGGACAGCCTCAGATACGTCTGAGTCTTTAAGCACACCAACATTTGAATTAAAGGGATCACAGAAGAAGAAGAAGAGAAAAGAAAAAAAAATTTTGAGGAGACTATAGCTGAAAACTTTCCTATCATTGGAAAGGAAATAGACACCCAATTACAGGAAGCCCAGAGAGTCCCATACAGGATAAACACAAGGAAAAACACACCAGTTCAGTTCAGTCGCTCAGTTGTGTTCGACTCTTTGCGACCCCATGAATCGCAGCACGCCAGGCCTCCCTGTCCATCACCAACTCCCGGAGTTCACTCAGACTCACGTCCATTGAGTCAGTGTTGGCATCCAGCCATCTCATCCTCGGTCGTCCCCTTCTCCTCCTGCCCCCAATCCCTCCCAGCGTCAAAGTCTTTTCCAAAGAGTCAACTCTTCGCATGATGTGGCCAAAGTACCATTTCCTCCAAAGAAATCCCAGGGCTGATCTCCTTCAGAATGGATTGGTTGGATCTCCTTGCAGTCCAAGGGACTCTCAAGAGTCTTCTCCAACTCGACACTTCAAAAGCATCAATTCTTTGGTGCTCACCCTTCTTCACAGTTCAACTCTCGCATCCATACATGACCACTGGAAAAACCATAGCCTTGACTAGACGGACCTTAGTCGGCAAAGTAATGTCTCTGCTTTTGAATATGCCATCTAGGTTGGTCATAACTGTTCTTCCAAGGAGTAAGCGTCTTTTAATTTCATGGCTGCAGTCACTGTCTGCAGTGATTTTGGAGCCCCCCAAAATAAAGTCTGACACTGTTTCCACGGTTTCCCCATCTATTTCCCATGAAGTGATGGGAGTGGATGCCATGATCTTCATTTTCTGCATGTTCAGCTTTAAGCCAACTTTTTCACTCTCCACTTTCACTTTCATCAAGAGCATATTAATCAATGTAATAAGATTAAACACAAAGAAAATATTAGAAGCAACAAGAGAAACGCAACATATAACATATAAGGCATCCCCATAAGGCAAATGGCTGATTTTTCAAAAGAAACTCTTCAGGCCAGAAAGGAGTGGCAGGGTATACTTAAAGTGATGCAATGAAAAAACATACAACCAAGATTAGCCAGCAAGGATATCATTCAGATTTGACAGAGAAATTAAAATCTTTACAGATAAGCAGAAGTTAAGAGAATTCAGCACCACAAAACC
Source organism: Ovis canadensis (assembly GCF_042477335.2). Taxonomy (NCBI): domain Eukaryota; kingdom Metazoa; phylum Chordata; class Mammalia; order Artiodactyla; family Bovidae; genus Ovis; species Ovis canadensis. Next base: position 9,792,389 of record NC_091259.1, read on the forward strand.
AGCTTTACACAAATGCAAAGGAACTTCTCTAGACAGAAAACACAAGAGACAGAAAAGATCTACAATAACAAAGCCAAATAATAAAGTAAATGGTAAAAGGATCATACAAATCAATAATTACCTTAAATGTAAATGGGCTAAATTTTCCAGCTGAAAGACACAGACTGGCTGAATGGATAAAAAACAAGATCCCTATATATTCTGTCTGCAGAATAGACAGAAAGTGAGGGGATGGAAAAAGGTATTCCATGCAAATATAAATCAAAAGAAAGCATGAGTAGCCATACTCATATCAGATAAAATAGTTTTTAAAGTAAAGACCATTACAAGAGAAAAGGAAGGACACCACATAATGATCAAATGATTGATCTAAGAAGATATATATATATATCTTATACATACATATATATATGTATATATATATATATATATATATATATATATATATATATATACATACACCCAACATAGAAGCTCCTCAATACATAGTGTTAGTCACTCAGTCATGTCTGACTCTTTGTGGCCCCATGGACCGTAGCCTGCCAAGCTCTTCTGTCCATGGAATTTTCCAGACAAGAATACTGGAGTGCATTGCCATTCTCTTCTCCAGGGGATCTTCCTGACCCAGGGATCGAACTTGGGTTTCCTACATTGCAGGCAGAATCTTTACCCTCTGAGCCATCATGGAAGCCTCAATACATAAGGCAAATGTTAAAAACTATATAAGGGGAAATTGACAATAACACAAGGGGAGAATTTAACACCGGACTCACACCAATGGACACATCATCCAGACAGAAAATTAGTAAGGAAGCACAAGCTTTAAATGATACATTGGACTATATGGATCTAATTGATATTTATAGGACATTTCACTTAATTTCTATTATTTAAATTGTGAGAGTGAAAGCTTAAGCCATTCACTTGTGTCTGACTCTTTGCGACTTCATGGATTGTAACCCAGCAGACTCCTAAGTCCATGGAGTTCTCCAGGCAAGAATACTGGAGTGAGTTTCCATTTCCTTCTCCAGGGGAACTTCCTGACCCAAGGATTGAACTGGGTCTCCTGCATTATACACAGATTTTTGCCATCTGAGCCACCAGGGAAGCCCATTTAAATTGTAGTCAGCCACTCAACAAATACATTTAGCTCTTTGCTGTGTACTAGAAGACATGCTGATAGAGAGTTTACATTCTTGCTGGAAAGCAGTTGAAGTCAACAATAAGTAGCAGAAATTGGCCTATAATTATTTGCAAGTGGTGTGGTACTGATTACAAATCCCAAGAAGGGGAGATGGATACAATATACAGGAATCCACTATGGTTTCCAAAAGTGGTATAATTAAGCTGATTTAAGCAATGGGTAATATTTACCTAGAAAACAAGGATAAACCATGAGTTAGATTGGAAAGATGTTGGAGAACTGACTAATTAGGATGATTTAAGGGGATGAATTTTAATTTGGTGATGGTATTCCAAGCAAAATACAGAAGCATGCAGTGTTAAATTGTGAGTTAGAGTGCAATCATAGACCCCCGAGCTCACTATATAATCAAGCTTCCTAATTATTCATATTTCTAGAACCAAAACAGTTTAAATTTTCCTTGTTATGTGTATATACCATGATTGGCTTTACAGATGGTGCTGATGGGAAAGAAGCCACCTGCCAATGCAGGAGACATGAGACATGGTTATGATCCCTGGGTTGGGAAGATCCCCTGGAGGAGGGCATGGCAACCCACTCCAGTATTCTTGCCTGGAGAATGCTATGGACAGAGGAGCCCGGAGGGCTACAGTCCATAAGGTTGCAAAGAATTGGACTGAAGCAACTTTGTGCACATGTATACCATAATTATTTCTAAAAGGTGCATACAACCCATTAAACTTTTATTCGATAGCCGTGTTTGACAATGAGTTTTATATATGTCTCTTTTGTCATCTAAACACAAAATCTTTAGTATTTACAATGTGCCATTGCTTCTAATGTAGTGTCTTATGGATAGTCTCTGATTTATTTGGGCTTCTTTCTTCTCATTAACAAAATAGGATATTAAAGTTTACATTGAATGGAAAAGAAAGACAAATGAGAAAATCTTCTATGAGCTCTTTATAAGAAAAATCATCAGTATTTATCAATGGATTAATCTATTGCTTAGTGGTAAGTTTGGTACAGCTATCTAAAAAATGTTTAAAGGAAAATAAATTCTATTTTATTTATTTACAGAGTCTCTTTATCTTATAAAGAAGATACATTTTCTTTCTTATTTTTCCATGTGTTTACATTCTAAATAACTACCTATTTGCCTTCTCTTGTACCTCACAGGATGATGGAAGAACAAGAACATTGATGTAAATCAGCTTGCACAGGAGGTTGGTTGAAAGTAAATACAGTAATGACACAATATTTATCAAGTATTTGAAATTTTTTACTACAATGAACACTGATATCCATGAGACTAATTAGAATAGAGACTAAATGCTTTAATAACCAAGTTTGTCATTTCCAGGGTTCACTGATTGTCTCCAAAATATGTAACTTAAAAAATCATATATAAATTTTATATAAAATCATATGTAAAATGATTGTATATAAACAAAATAAAAGTTGTATCATGCTTCAATGGATTTAGAAAGAAAACAACAGGTTTAGCATTTAATCAGCAGAAAATATCCAAATATATGAATGCATGCTAAAAAAAGCAAAATTTTGAATAATCTTGCTGAACAACATGGGCATTTGATTTTAGATTTATAAATTAGTTGGATGGAATCAATGAAAATATTGAATTTTATCCTGGGGAACAAGCAGCACAGGAAAGAGAGAATTTGGCTAAAGATAGAATTAAAGTTGAACTAACTGATATGTGTCCTTTAAAATGATAGAGCTCATCAAGAAATAACTATATCCAAATGAAGGCTTAGGATGATGATTAAAATGGGCTTTCCTGAAGGCAGTTGGCTGGTAGTCTTTCTTGCATGGACTTACTACTGCATTGGCATTTGTAATTTGCTGAACATTACTTCCTTTAACCATCAAATGAAATGAAAACAGTTGTATTAAGCAAGAGCAATAAAGCTTATGCTCAGTTTAGATCAGTTCAGTCTCTCAGTTGTGTCTGACTCTTTGCAACCTCACGGACTGCAGCACACAAGGCTTCCCTGTCCATCACCAACTGCCAGAGCTTGCTCAAACTTGTCCATTGAGTCAGTGATGCCATTCAACCATCTCATCCTCTGTCATCCCCTTCTCCTCCTGTCTTGACTCTTTCCCAGAATCAGGGTCTTTTCAAATGAGTCAGTTCTTTGAATAAGGTGACCAAAGTATTGGAGTTTCAGCTTCAGCATCAGTCCTTCCAATGTATATTCAGGACTGATTTCCTTAAGGAATGACTGGTTTGATTTTGCAGTCCAAGGGACTCTCAAGAGTCTTCTCCAACACCACAATTTAAAAGCATCAGTTTTTCAGTGCTCACATTGTCCAACTCTCACATCCATATATAACTACTGGAAAAACCATAGCTTTGACTATATGGATATTTGTCAGGAAAGTAATGTCTCTGCTTTTAAATATCCTGTCTAGGTTTGTCATAGCTTTTCTTCAAAGGAGAAAGTGTCATTTAATTTCATGGCTTCAGTCACCATCTGCTGTGATTTTGGAGCGCAAGAAAATGCAGTCTCCCACTGTTTCCACTGTTTTTCCATCTATTTGTCATGAAGTGATGGGATTGGATGCAATAATCTTCATTTTTTGAATGTTGAGTTCTAAGCAAGTTTTTTTTTTTTTTTACTCTCCTCTTTCAATTTCATCAAGAGGCTATTTAGTTCCTCTTCACTTTCTGATATAAGGGTGGTATCATCTGCATATATGAGGTTATTGATGTTTCTTCTGCAATCTTCATTTCAGCTTGTCCAGCATCCAGTCCAGAATTTCACATGATGTGCTCTGCGTATAAGGTAAATAAGCAGGGTGATGATATACAAGCTTGACATACTCCTTTCTCAATTTGGAACCAGTCCTTTGTTCCATGTCCTGTTCTAACTCTTGACCTGCATACATATTTCTCAGGAGGCAGGTAAGGTGGTCTGGTACTTCAATGTTTTTAAGAATTTTCCACAGTTTGTTGTGATCCAGACAGTCAAAGGTTTTAGCATAGTCAATGAAACAGAAGTAGATGTTTTTCTGGAATTCTCTTGCTTTTTCTAGGATACAGTGGATGTTGGCAATTTGATCTCTGGTTCTTTTGTCTTTTCTAAATACAGCTTGAACATCTGGAAGTTCTTAGTTTCACATACTGCTGAAGCGTAGCCTGGAGAATTTTGAGCATTACTTTGCTAGTGTGTGAGATGAGTACAATTGTGTGGTAGTTTGAAAATTTATGTTACTAATAACAAAATCATCTTGAAAGTGAAAGTGAAAGGGAATGTTCAGTCATTTCTTACTCTTTGAGACTCTATGGGCTAGAGTCCATGGAATTCTTCAGGCTGGAATACTGGAGTGGGTAGCGTTTCCTTTCTCCAAGGAATCTTTCCAAACAAGTGATTGAAGTCAGGTGTCCCGCATTAGTGAAGTTGAATACGAAAACATAATAAACATTGATGTTCTAGCACCATGTTGATTTTCTTTATCTGTATTTTTCTAATGACAATGTAGCATTCAGACAACGACCCTGAATTATTGCAACTATTTTAATTGGTCTCCCTGCTTAATGCTTGCCCCTCTCCATATATATTCACTCCAGAGTGATCTTTTACTCTATTTTTAAAACTCATGAATAGCTTTGTATTATCCTTGGAATAACGTGCAAACTTTTTTGAGTCTTGTCTCACTTAGCGTAAGTGTATTTCTTATCCTCTAAACACTCACCTCCTCTACTCACACAGTCACATCTGGTTCCTTTCACAATAAACTTCCTTCAGTGTCTATACATGTATACTCTCCTACTAATTTTTCAGACGAAGCAGGGCATGAAAATCTTTGCAAGACACCCATCTATCCTATATATGTGACAGCATTCTATTCTTCCCCTATCAGTACAGTTGCCATATCATTGAACAATAATTAATTTTTAGTTAAATTCTTTTATATTTCTAGACTTGGAGTTCTTAACAAATTTTGGTATCATGAACCTATTTAGTATTCTGATGAGGTTTATTAGTTCCCTTCTCAGAACAATGCTTTTAAAGGCACAAGATAGGTTACTTAGAATAACAAAGAGAAACCTGTTATATTGAAATATATATTCGAGACATTAATAACTAAACTGATGACATACTAATATTCCTGATTTTTAATTATTGCATTAAGTAATAAAACCTAGTGGTAAGTCAATAGCAAACAATTTAAAAATCATGAGGAGTGTTTTTCTGGCATTGAGTTGTATGAGCTGCTTGTATATTTTGTAAATAAATCCTTTGTCAGTTGTTTTATTTGCTATTATTTTCTCCCATTCTGAGGATAGTCTTTTTATCCCATTGTTCATTGAAACACTATTTATAATAGCTAGAAAATGAAAGTAAACTAGATGTCCATCGACAAAAGAATGGATAAAGATGTGGTACATTTACACAATGGAGTATTACTCAGCCATAAAAAGGAAAACATTTGAGTCAGTTCTAATGAAGTGGAAGAACCTAGAACTTATTATACAGAGTGAAGTGAGTCAGAAAGAGAAAGAGAAATACCATATACTAATGCATATACTGAATCTAGAAAAATGGTACTGAATAATTTATTTACAGGGCAACAATGGAGAAACAGACATAGATAATAGACTTATGGAAATAGGGAGATGGGAGGAGAGGGTGAGATGTATGGAAAGAGTAACATGGAAACTTACATTACCATATGTAAAATAGACAGCTAATTGGAATTTGCTGTATGGCTCAGGAAACTCAAACAGGGGCTCTGGATCAACCTAGAGGGGTGGGGTGGGGAGGGAAATGGGAGGGAGGTTCAGAAGGGAGGGGATATATGATACCTATGGCTGATTCAAGTTGAGGTTTAACAGAAAACATCAAAATTCTATAAAGCAATTATCCTTCAATAAAAAATAAATTAATTAAAAATATCATGAGGAGTAAAAATGATATTTTCAGATATCTGCAATGCTGAAAGGTATTATCTATGGTTTTTAATGGTGACAGAGTCACATTTACTACTAATACCTCTGTGATTTCTGGCCTATATTAATAATTAAATTTAATGCTAATTTTCAGTTATAGGTAAGGAAAACTAAAGGTGCCATTTTTTTTTATACAAGTTTACAATGCCCTCTAGCTATCCTAGGCTAAAGCCTGTCTACTAACATGTCAAGTCAGTAAGGAGAGGCACTAGATCTTTCCTGCCTGTCCTTGAATCCCCACTTTTTGACTATATAATTATACAACTATAACATAACTACATATATAACAACTTCTGTTTTATGTGTTGGAGATAGAGCTGTGAATAATAAGACAAAAGCAGTATGTTTCATGGAATTTTCATTCTCATGGGAGAGGGAAGCACATCAAAGACACTCATATTGTTCATGGAATACAATATTTCTCTGTTACTTTAACCTCTTCTAAGATCAATAAGTGTCTAGAAACACCTACTATAGCAGTTTTAAAAAATTATTTAGTTTTTAATTGAAGGATAATTGCTTTACAGGATTTTTTTGTTTTCTCTCAAACCTTAACATGAATTAGCCATAGCAGGTTTTAGTCAGGTATTGAAGTTCTGAATTAATTGGCTGATAATAAAGAGATCATTTAAAGTGGAAAGAAATTGTTACTGTTTAAAACATACATGTTCATAACAGTCTGCTTATTTAGGGCTTCTTGATATAGAACCATAATTTATACACCTTCATATCCTTGTTTATCCAATTATCCCTTCCTTGAGATCCCATTCTTTTTGGTAACTACTAACTTTTCAAGACTGAGATATCACTTCTCTGGGAAGATTTTTCTACATTCCTCTCCACATAGCTTCACCAGTCTGGTTTGGAATCCTTCCTTGGTGTTCAAGTAGCACTTTGGGTATGTCTATATTTGTGAATAGCTGACAGACAGGAATTAAATTATCTGCCTGTTATTGCATATATTTGTTTTCCTTCCTCTAAATTATGGGACCTCAGTAAAGCTGACACATCACTCTCTCTACTGAAACACTGCTTCTGAACTCCCTGTGGGAAAGAAAACCCTTCAAATCTGAGAACATTCATTCCTGCTTTACTGAGAATATTTAAAGGTCGATTTTAAGAGAGGTAGAAGAATGCATGCATTTTGGGGTTCCCAAAACTCCAAAGGGATTGTGTCAAGATATTGTGATCCTAATACCTGACTGGCATTATCCCTCATCCTCTATTTATTCTTGAGGAGGATGTAGAAGAGGGACATCCTTATGTACTCATATATGTGTAGTGTCCTTATTACTGTCTACATCTTTAAAAGTATAGGAAATGACATTGGCTTCAGGTATGTTTTCAAGAGACTTACTGGTCCTCACTTAAATCTACTTTCTCTAGCCTAAAATCCCATGGAGTACTAACCCAGTCTTACTTTTATTTGTATCTCCAGGAGTTGGCACAGTGTCCAGTGTATGGTAGCTAGCTATAAATGATTCCTGAACTGAACCAAAGTGATTTTAATGAAATTATGATGCTTTTAGACTGCTGCCACAAGAAATTGTTTCCCTGTTGGTAATGCATACTTTTCCTTAAAAAAGAGAATAAAGGGAATCTGTGAAAACCTAACATGATTTTGAATGCATTATTTAAAAATCTCAATAATTTAATTTATGAGTAGACAAATATGTAGCCTATTTGTGTATTATGGATCAACCAGCTGGTAAACTGGCATAGACTTGACCATATCCCTGATTGAGACTTTAAATATTAATTTAGGAAGTTGACGGTGTAGGGAGACCCTGAGCTTAACAAAATTACATGAGCACAACAAAATTACAACTGGACTGCAAGGAGATCAAACCAGTCCATCCTAAAGTAAATCAGTCCTGAATGTTCATTGAAAGGACTGATGCTGAAGCTGAAACTCCAACACTTTGGCCACCTGATGCACAGAACTGACTCATTGGAAAATACCCTGATGTTAGGAAAGATTGAAGACAGGAGGAGAAGGGGACAACAGAGGATAAGGTGGTTGGATGGCATCACAGACTCGATGGACATGTGTTTGAGTAAGCTCTGGGAGTTGGTGATGGACAGGGAAGGCTGATGTGTTGCAGTGCATGGAGTTGCAAAGAATATGATATGAATGAGTGATTGAACTGAACTGAACAAAACAAGCATTGATGACAGAGATCTGAAGACCAACCAAAAAAAAAAAAAAAAGAAAAGAAAAGAAAGAAAGAAAAGGTTTTCTACAACTGAAGATGTAAAGAATAGACCATAATGATATGGTTAGAGAGGGTATAAATAAGGTATATTCAAGATCCATACCCATGGGTCAATGACCCACAAACAGGACAATGACAAAGTTTCTCCCCAAGGAGAAATGGATCCAAGCCCCACAGCAAGCACCCCAGACTTAGGATCATGGACCAAGGAATTGATGATGTTTGATTTTGGACGTCAAATGAGGCTTACTTTCAGAGGAGCCAGACATGTAGGAAATAGATTGCACTCTTAAATGGCACACACAAAATCTCACATGCTCAAGGACCCAGGGAATAAGGAGTGGTTTGAAAGGAGCCTGGGTTAGATGTACTTGCTGAGACTCAGAGAGGCAGAAGGCAAATGGAGTTCAACCTGGGAACACAGACACTGGAAGCAGCCATTTTCAGAGGCTCATTCTGTCATGAGAACACTGGTGCTAGCAAGCACCAATTCAGAATCCTCCCTCAAGCTGATTAGCATGAAAACCCAACCCAAACCCAACCATGAAACTAGTACCAAGATGTCTCAGGCCAAGCAACTATCTGGGTGAGACTACAGCTCCATGTGCCACCAAGGAAGCTGCCTCAGGACACCCCTGAGTCCCCAGCTGCTCTGAGACCCAGCCCTGCTCATAAGAGGGGCCAGGACCCAGCCTTTCTCACCAGCAGTCTAGCACTAGCTCAGGGACACCTGAGTCTCCTATTGCAAGGGCAATAAGAGACTGCGGGTCCCAGCTCCATGCCCAAGTGGGCTGGAAATAGTCTCTGGACTCCCTAGGCTACTGCCCCACCCACCAGTGGACTGATATCAGCTCTGAGATATTTGCTCCCTATAGCAACAGATTCAGGAATCCAATACAATTTACCAGTGGGTTGGCAATAGCCCCAGGAAATGGCTTCACCCATCAGTGAGACAGTACTAGTCCTGTGATACCCTGGGCCCTGGTCCCACTCACCAGTACTGACACCAGCCCTAGCACCACATTGTGCTCCAATGCTTCTCATTGGCATGTTGCACCCAGTCCAAGACTCACTGGACTCCTAATCCACTCACCTTAGGATCTGATACCATTCACCAGCAAGGCAGCACTACCTTTGGGACACTCTGGAACCTGTAGCCAGCTGTGTTAGGAACTGACCCCACCATCAACAAGCCAACAGTAAATCTGGGATCCCCTGGCCAGCACTAGTCACTCTGGGACTCAACTCCTCTCACTTCTGGGCCAGCAATAGCCTGAAGCTACACAGCCTGCCATATTAAGACCTGGCCACACTGGCCAACATTTGCTGCACAAGTCAGGGTCTAGAAAGCAGTGGAACTATAGGAAAGCCACACTTACAAGACTACCCACAGTAGTCAGCCTTTCACAATAGAAAGGCCCATGCAGTTCATGTAAGGGGCTCCCCTAGAGCATATAGCCCTGATGACTAGAGGAGTGGATTCATCCCATGCATGAGACATCCATAGAAAAAGCCAATTCTCCAAGGTCAGCAAATTTAACTAACATAACAAATACAAAAATTAAAACAGCAAACTGGACAAAATGAGAAGAACAAAGATATGTTCCAAATGAAGAAACAAAATGAATCCCTAGAAGAAGAACTAAGTGGAGATAAGCAATCTCCCCAATGAAGAGTCCTAGATAATGATCATAAAGATGCTCAAAGTACTTGAGATAAGAATGGACAAACACATTGAGAACTTTAACAAGGAATTGGAAAAAAAAAAAACAAAAAAAAAACAAGGAATTGGAAAATATAAAAAAGATTCAAACAGAGCTTAAGAATACTATAACTGAAATAAAATATATACTAGAAGGAATTAACAGTAGATTAGATGATATGAAGGAACAGATTTGTGAACTGGAAGAAAAGTGGAAGCTGAAAAGAAGAAAGAAAAAAAAACAGTAAAATTATGAGGACAGTTAGGAGAACTATGGAACAATGTCAAGCACATTAACATTAATATTTTAGGGGTCCTGGAAAGAGATGATAGAGAAGGGGCAGAAATTATATTTGAAGACAAAATAGCTGGAGATTTCCTTAGCCTGAGAAAGAAACAAATATCCAGGTCCAGGAATCACAGAGAGTCTCAAACAGGATCAAACTGGAAGTACACACTAAGGCATATCATATTCAAAATGGTAAAAATTAAATTAAGAAATATTATTAAAATCAGCAAGGGAAAAGCAACAAGTTAAGCATAAAGGAATTCCCAAAAGTCTATCAGCACACTTTTCAGCAGGAATTCTGTTGGTCATAAGGGAATGTGTTAGTTGTTCAGTTGTGTCCAACTCTTTGCAACCCCGTGGACTGTAGCCTGCCAGGCTCCTCTGTCCATGGAATTCTCCAGGCAAGAATACTGGAGTGGATTGTCATTTCCTTCTCCAGGGATCTTCCTGACCCAGGGATTAAACCTGGGTCTCCCACATTATGGGCAGATTCTTTACTGTTTAAGCCACCAGAGAAGAACCCATAAGGGAATAGCATGATATATTTACAAATGACAGAAAGGAAACATGTACAACCAAGAAGCCTTCCATTTAAGAAGGCTATCTGGCAGGGATTTCATTCTGATTTGAGGGAGTTCAGCAAGCTAGCAAAGGGTTTTACAAGAAATGTTCTTGGGCCTTCTCTAAGTAGAAAAGAAAAAGCCACAACTAGAAATATCAAATGGATGGAAGGAAATATTTGTTGGTAAAGGTAAATATACAGTTAAGTTAATAAATTGACCACATATACAGCTAGTAGGAAGCTTAAAATATCAAAGTCGGAATATCATCTATATGCATAGTACATAATTAAGATATACACAAGCAAGAAAGTGTAAAACACGATGTCATAACAGTAAATGGGAGTGGGCTGTTAAAATGCATTTGAACTTAGAACAGCAACTTAAAATAATAATGTATACATAGGATGGTGTACATAAACCTCATGGTAACCATTCCAATACTTTGGTCACTTGATGTGAAGAGCTGACTCATTGGAAATGATCCTGATGCTGGAAAAGATTGAGGACAGGAGGAGAAGCAGGTGACAGAGGATGAGATGGTTAGATGGCATTGCTGGCTCAATTGATAGGAGTTTGAGCAAACTCTGGGAGATGGTGTAGGGCAGGGAAACCTGATGTGCTGAAGTTCATTGGATTACAAAGAGCTGGACATGACTTAGCGACTGAACAATAACAACAGTGGTAATCACAAACCAAAAATCCGTCATAAATATACCTATGGAATAGAGAAAGACATTTGACTATATCTCTAAAGATAGTCATCAAATCACAGGAAAGAAAGGACCAAAAAACTACTCAACAATAATCCAAAATCAATTAACAAAATGGCAATGAGTACAAAACTATTAATAATTACCTTAAATGTAAATAGACTAAATGGTCCAAAGAAAAGACACAGAGTGACTGAATGTATACATAAATAAGACCCATACAGAAGCTGCCTCCAAGAGACTTACTTCAGATATAAACACACACAGACTGCATGTGAGATGAGAAAAGATATTCCATGAAAGTGAAGAAAGCTGGAGTATCAATATTTATATAAGACAAAACAGACATTAAAACAAAGACTGTAACAAGATGATCAAGGGATCAATCTAAGAAAAAGATAAAACACTGTAAATATATATTGTCCCTACATAGAAACACCTAAATACATAAAGCAAACACAATAATAATAGTGGACTTTATCCCCTCATTTACATCAATGGCCAAATCATCCAAATCAATAAGGAAACACTGATCTTAAATGACACATAGAGCCAATGGACTTAAATGATAACAGAGCATTCCATCCAAAGCGGCAGTATATATATTCTCTTCAAGTGTACATGGAACATTCTCTAGGAAAGATCAGGTGCTAGGCCATAAAATATTGATCAATAAACACAAAAAAAATTGAATTCACGGGAAGCATCTTTTCTGATCACATTGCTATGTGACTATAAATCAACTATTTTATTAACAGTTTGTATTAAAAATGCAAAAATCACAAATATTTGGAGGTTAAACAACATGCTAAAAACAACTAATGGACCATTGAAGAAATCAAAGAGGAAACCAAAAAAATATCTGGAGAAAAATAAAAACACAATGACCCAAAATCTATGGGTTGCAACAAATTAATTGTAAGTGAGAAGTTTATGGTGATAGAACTCTGCCTTAGGAAACATTAAAAAATCAAGTAAATGAACTAATTGCATACTTCATTAAAGTAAAAAAAAAGTAGAACAAGCAAAACCCAGACAAAACCCAGTAGTTCAGTTCAGTTCAGTCTCTCAGTCATGTCTGAAGTTTTGCAACACCACGGAGTGCAGCACTTCAGGCTTCCCTGTTCATCACCAACTCCCTGAGCTTGCTCAAACCCATGGCCATCGAGTCTGTGATGCCGTCCAACCAACTAATTTTCTGTTGTCCCCTTCTCCTCCTGCTTCAATCTTTCCCGGAATCCTTCTACCTGTGAATCAGGTAGCCACAGTACTGGAGTTTTAGCTTCAACATCAGTCCTTCCAATGAATATTCAGGACTTATTTTCTTTAGGATTGACTGGTTGAATCTCCTCGCAGTACAAAGGACACTCAACAATCTTCTCCAACACCACAGTTCAAAAGCATCAAATCTTTGGTGCTCAGTCTTCTTTATAGTCCAACTCTCACAACTATACATGACTGTAAAAACCATAGCTTTGACTAGACAGAACTTTGCTGGCAAACTAAAGTCTCTGCTTTTTAATATGCTATCTAGGTTAGTCATTTCTTCCAGAGAGCAAAGAAAGAAAAGAAAGAAATCGCTCAGTCGTGTCCAACTGTTTGCAACCCCATGGACTGTAGCCTACTAGGCTCCTCAGTCCATGGCATTTTTCAGGCAAGAGTGCTGGGGTGGGTTGCCATTTCCTTCTCCAGGGGATCTTCCTGACCCAGGGATTGAACCCTGGTCTCCTGCATTGCAGGCAGACGCTTTACTGTCTGAGCCACCAGGAAAGCCCTCAAAGAAAAGCCTGCAGTACCTGGTATTCTCAGGCAGCCTCCCATCCATGTACTGATTAGGCCCAACCCTGCTTAGCTTCTGAGATCAGATGAGATCAGGCGCATTCAGGATGGTATGGCTGTAGCATCTTTTAATTTCATGGCTACAGTCACCATCTGCAATGACTTTGGAGCCCAAGAGACCAAAGTCTGTCACTGTTTCCATTGTTTCCTCATCTATTTTTCATGACGTGATAGGACCGGATGCCATAACCTTAATGTTTTGAATGTCGAGTTTTAAGTCAACTTTTTCATCTCCTTTTTCGCTTTCATCAAGAGACTCTTTAGTTCTTTGCTTTCAAGGAGTCATCCGTATATCTGAGATTATTGGTATTTCTCCTGCAATCTTGACTCCAACTTGTGGTTCACCCAGTATAGCGTTTTGCATGATATACTCTGCATGTAAGTTAAATATGCAGGGTGACATTATACAGCCATGATGCACTCCTTTCCCAATTTGTAACTAGTCCATTGTTCCATGTCCAGTTCTAACTGTTGCTTCTTGATCTGCATACAGACTTCTCAGGAGGCATGTAGGGTTGTCTGGTGTTTCAGTCTCTAAGAATTTTCCACAGTTTGCTGTGATCCACACAGTCAAAGACTTTGGCGTAGCAAATATCACAGAAGTAGATATTTTCTGGTACTCTCTCACTTTTTGTATGATCCAACATGTGTTGGCAATTTGATCTATGGTTCCCCTGTCTTTTCTAAATCTAGCTTGAATATCTGGAAGTTCTCAGTTCATGTACTGTTGAAGGCTGGCTTGGAGAATTTTGAGCATTACTTTGTAAGCGTGTGAAATGAGTGCAAGCATGAAGCAGTTCAAACATTCTTTGGCATTACCCGTCTTTGGGATTGGAATGAAAACTGACTTTTTCTAGTCTTGTGGTCACTGCTGAGATTTCCAAATTTGCTGGCATATTTAATGCAGCACTTTCACAGCAACATCTTTTAGTATTTGAAATGGCTTAACTGAAATTCCATCACCTCCACTAGCTTTGTTCATAGTGATGCTTCCTAACACCCACTTGACTTCACATTTCAAGATGTCTGGCTCTAGGTGAGTGATCATACCATCTGGGTTAACCAGTGGTTATGTGGGTCATTAAGATCTTTTTTGTATAGGTATTCTGTGTATTCTTGCCACCTCTTCTTAATATCTTCTTCTTCTGTTAGGTCCATACAATTTCAGTCCTTTATTTTACCCATATTTGTATGAAGTTTTCCCTTGATATCTCTAATTTTCATGAAGAGATCTCTAATCTTTCCCATTATATTGCTTTCCTCTATTTCTTTGCATTGATCACTGAGGAAGGCTTCTTTCTCTCCTTGCTATTCTTTGCAACTCTTCATTCGATGGGTATATCTTTCCTTTTCACCTTTGCCTTTAGCTTCTCTTCTTTTCTCAGCTATTTGTAAGGCCTCCTCAGACAACCTTTTTGCCTTTATACATTTATTTTTTTGGGGGGATGTTCTGAATCACTGCTTCCTGTACAATGTCATGAACCTCCATCCATAGTTCTGCCTATTAGATTTAATGCCTCAAATGTATTTGTCACTTTCACTGAGTAATTGTTAAGTATTTGATTTAGATCATACCTGAATGGTCTAGTGGTTTTCCCTACTTTCTACAATTTAAGTTTGAGTTTTGTAATAAGGAGTTCATGATCTCAGCCACAGTGAGCTCCTGGTCGTGTTTTTGCTGACTGTATAGAGCTTATCTATCTTTGTCTGCAAAAAAATATTATCAATCTGATTACTGTACGGACCATCTGGCCATGTCCATGTGTATAGTCATCTCTTGTGTTGTTGGAAGAGGGTGTTTGCTATGACTAGTGCATTCTCTTGGCAAACTTTGTTAGCCTTTCCCTGCTTCATTTTTTACGCCAAGGCCAAACTTGCCTGTTACTCTAGGTACCTCTTGACTTCCTACTTTTGAATTCCAGCCCTTTGTGATGAAAAGGGACATCTGTTTTTGGTGTTAGTTCTAGAAGATCTTGTAGGTCTTCATAGAACAATTCAGCTTCAGCTTCTTCAGCATTAGTGGTTGAGGCATAGACTTAGATTACTGTGGTATTGTATGGTCTGCCTTGGAAATGTACAGAGATCATTCTGTCATTTTTAAGATTGCACCAAAGTACTGCTTTTGGAGTCTTTTGTTGACTACAAGGGCTACTGCATTTCTTCTAAGTGATTCTTGCCCACAGTAGAATATATAAATGGTCACCTGAATTAAATTCACCTATTTCAGTTCATTTTATTTCACTGATTCTTACAATGTTGATGCTCACTTTTGCCACCTCCTGTTTATCCACTTCCAATTTAGCTTGATTTATGGACCAAGCAGTCCAGATTCCTATACAACACTATTCTTTACAGCATCGGACTGAAGAGATGGAGCAGGTGTGAGAGCAATGCACTGTCTTGGATGTGACTGATGATGGAAGTAGAGCCCAATGCTGTAAAGAACAAACTCAGTAGAAGGAAAAACATTCATAAGTATCATAGTAGAAATAAATGACATAAGAACTAAAAATAAAAGAAAGAAAGAAAGAAAGAAAGAAAGAAAACATGAATGAAACCAAGAGCTAGTTATTTGAAAAAAGAAGCAAGATTGAAAAACCTGTAGACAGACTCATCAAGGAAAAGAAAAGAAAAAGAAAAGGAGAGGTTCAAAATTAATAAAGTTAGAAGTTAAAAAGGGGACATTACAACTTATATCACAGAAATACAAAGGATCATAAAAGATTATTATAAACAATCATATGCTAATAAGATTGACAACCTAGAAGAAATGGACAAATTCCTATAAATGTTCCTTATCCCAAGATTAAATCAGTAAGTAAATATGAAGAGACCAATTACCAATGAAATTGGGTCATTAATTTAAAAAAAATCTCAACAAAGATCACAGGTGTTTATTGACATAACAGGTAAATGCTACCAAATATTTAGAGGAGCATTACCACCCATCCTTCTTAAATTAGCCAACAAAACAGCAAAAGAAGGAATACTTACAAACTCATTGTAAGATATGAACACCATCCTGATGTCAAACCAAAGATATCACAATAAAGAAAATTCTAGGCTAATATCTCTGTTAAAGGTAGATATAAAACTTCTCTATAAAATATTAGCTAACCCAATTCAATGATCATTAAAAAAATCATACAAAATAATCAAATTGGATTCATTTCAGGAATACAAGGATAGTTCAACATCCCTAAGTCAATCAATGTGCTTACCATGTTACCAAACTGAAGAACAAAATAATATAATCATTTCAATAGATGTGGGAAAATCTTTCAACAAAATCTAACAAATATTTATGATAAAAAAACAGATAATAAAGTGTGTATAGAGGAAACATAACTCAGTATAATGAAGTCTAAATGAAAAATTTAAGCGCGGGCGGCTGCAACTGGTGCAGTAAGCTTGGATGAAAGAAGCTACTCCATGTCCGAGGTCAGGGGCAGAAGCCAGGAGGACCCCATGCCCAAAGGGCGGCAGCCAAGAGGAGTTACCCCACGTCCGAGGTCAGGGGCAGAAGCCGAGAGTGCCAGGCTGCGACAGTGCAGGAATGGCTGAGAGGGGCTATCCCACATCCAAGGTCAGGGGCAGTGGCCAGGAGGAGGTATCCCACGTCCGAGGCCAGGGGCAGCAGCCAAGAGGAGCTACCCCGCATCGGAGTCCAGGGGCAGCGGCTGAGAGGAGCTACCCTGTGTCCAAGATCAGGGCGGCAGGGAGGAGCCACCCTGTGCCTGAGGCCAGGGGTGGCCACCAGGAGGAGGAACCCCATATCCAAGTAGTGGTGGCTGCACAGGCACAGAAGGGCCTAGAGAGGCTATCCCACGTTTAAGGTCAGGAAAGGCAGTGGCGAGGAGATACCCTTCGTCCAAGGTAAGGAGCAGTGGCTGCACTGTGCTGGAGCAGCCGTGAAGAGATACTCCATGCCTAAGGTAAGAGAAACCCAAGTAAGATGGTAGGTGTTGCAAGAGGGCATCAGAGGGCAGACACACTGAAACCATACTCACAGAAATCTAGTCAATCTAATCACACTAGGACCACAGCCTTGTCTAACTCAATGAAACTAAGCAATGCCCACCGGGTAACCAAGATGGGCGGATCACAGTGGAAAGGTCTGACAGAATGTGGTCCACTGGAGAGGAAATGGCAAACCACTTCAATATTCTTGCCTTGAGAACCCCATGAACAGTATGAAAAGGCAAAATGATAGGATACTGAATGAGGAACTCCCCAGGTCAGTAGGTGCCCAACACACCACTGGAGATCAGTGGAGAAATAACTCTAGAAAGAATGAAGGGATGGAGCCAAAGCAAAACAATACCCAGCTGTGGATGTGACTGGTGATAGAAGCAAGGTCCGATGCTGTAAAGAGCAATGTTGCATAGGAACCTGGAATGTCAGGTCCATGAATCAAGGCAAAATGGAAGTGGCCAAACAAGAGATGGCAATAGTGAACATTGACATTCTAGGAATCAGCAAACTAAACTGGACTGGAATGGGTGAATGTAACTCAGATGACCATTATATCTACTACTGCAGGCAGGAATCCCTCAGAAGAAATGGAGTTGCCATCATGGTCAGAAAGAGTCTGAAATTCAGTACTTGGATGCAATCTCAAAAACGACAGAATGATCTGTTCATTTCCAAGGCAAACCATTCAATATCACCACAATCCAAGGCTATGCCCCAACCAGTAATGCTGAAGAAGCTGAAGTTGAACGGTTCTATGAAGACCTACAAGACCTTGTAGAACTAACAAAAAAGATGTCCTTTTCATTATATGGGACTGGAAAGCAAAAGTAAGAAGTCAAGAAACACCTGGAGTAACAGGCAAATTTGGCCTTGGAATGCAGAATGAGGCAGGGCAAGGACTGATATAGTTTTGCCAAGAAAATGCACTGGTCATAGCAAACACCCTCTTCCAACAACACAAGAGAAGACTCTGCACATGGACATCACCAGAGGGTCAACACTGAAATCCAATTGATCATATTCTTTGCAGACAAAGATAGAGAAGCTCTATACAGTCAACAAAAACAAGACCAGGAGCTGACTGTGGCTCAGATCATGAACTCCTTATTACCAAATTCAGACTTAAATTGAAGAAAGTAGGGAAAACCGCTAGACCATTCAGATATGACCTAAATCAAATCTCTTATGATTATACAGTGGAAGTGAGCAATAGATTTAAGGGACTAGATCTGACAGATAGAGTGCCTATCTATGGATTGAGGTTCGTGACATTGTACAGGAGACAGGGATCAAGACCATCCCCATGGAAAAGAAATGCAAAAAACAAAATGGCTGTCTGAGGAGGCCTTGCAAATAGCTGTGGAAAAAAGAGAGGTGAAAAACGAAGGAGAAAAGGAAAGATATAAGCATCTGAAAGCAGAGTTCCAAAGAATAGCAAGAAGAGATAAGAAAGCCTTCCTCAGCGATCAATGCAAAGTAATAGAGGAAAAGAACAGGATGGGAAAGACTAGAGATCTCTTCAAGAAAATGAGAGATCCAAGGGAATATTTAATGCAAAGATGGGCTTGATGAAAGACAGAAATTGTATGGACCTAACAGAAGCAGAAGATATTAAGAAGAGGTGGCAAGAATACACAGAAGAACTGTACAAAAAAGATCTTCACTACCCAGGTAATCACGATGGTGTGATCACTCGTCTAGAGTCAGACATCCAGGAATGTGAAGTCAAGTGGGCTGTAGAAAGCATCACTATGAACAAAGCTAGTGGAGGTAATGGCATTCCAGTTGAGCTTTTTCAAATCCTGAAAGATGATGCCGTGAGAGTGCTGCACTCAATGTGCCAGCAAGTTTGGAAAGCTCAGCAGTGGCCACAGGACTGGAAAGTGTCAGTTTTCATTCCAACAGCAAAGAAAAGCAATGCCAAAGAATGATCAAACTACCGCACAATTGCACTCACCTCACACGCTAGCAAAGTAATGCTCGAAATTCTCCAAGCCAGGCTTCAGAAATACATAAACTGTGAACTTCCTGATGTTCAAGCTGGTTTTAGAAAAGGCAGAGGAACCAGAGATCAAATTGCCAACATCTGCTGGATCATGGAAAAAGCAAGAGAGTTCCAGAAAAAACATCTATTTCTGCTTTATTGACTTGCCAAAGCCTTTGACTGTGTGGATCACAATAAACTGTGGAAAATTCTGAGAGAGATGGGAATACCAGACCACCTGACTTGCCTCTTGAGAAATCTCTATGCAGGTCAGGAAGCAACAATTAGAACTGGACATGGAACAACAGACTGGTTCCAAATAGGAAAAGGAGTACATCATGGCTGTATATTGTCACCCTGCTCATTTATCTTATATGCAGAGTACATCATGAGAAACACTGGACTGGAAGAGACACAAGCTGGAATCAAGATTGCGGGGAGAAATATCAATAACTTCAGAATTGCAAATGACACCACCCTTATGGCAGAAAGTGAAGAGGAATTAAAAAGCCTCTTGATGAAAGTGAAAGAGGAGAGTGAAAAAGTTGGCTTAAAGCTCAACATTTAGAGAAGTAAGATCATGGCGTTGGTCCCATCACTTCATGGGAAATAGATGGGCAAACAGTGGAAACAGTGTCAGACTTTATTTTGGGGGACTCCAAAATCACTGTATATGGTGACTGCAGCCACGAAATTAAAAGACCCTTACTCCTCGGAAGAAAAGTTATGACCAACCTAGATAGCATATTCAAAAGCAGAGACATTACTTTGCTGACTAAGTTCCATCTAGTCAAGGCTATGGTTTTTCCAGCGGTCATGTATGGATGTGAGAGTTGGACTGTGAATAAGGCTGAGCACTGAAGAATTGATGCGTTTGAACTGTGGTGTTGGAGAAGACTGTTGAGAGTCCCTTGGACTGCAAGGAGATCCAACCAGACCATTCTGAAGATCAGCCCTGGGTTTTCTTTGGAAGGAATGATGCTAAATCTGAAACTCCAGTACTTTGGCCACCTCATACGAAGAGTTGACTCATTGGAAAAGACTCTGATGCTGGGAGGGATTGGGGGTAGAAGGAGAAGGGGCCGACAGAGGATGAGATGGCTGGATGGCATCACTGACTCGAAGGATGTGAGTCTGGATGAACTCTGGGAGTTGGTGATGGACAGGGAGGCCTGGCGTGCTGTGATTCATGGGGTTGCAAAGAGTCAGACACAACTGAGCGACTGAACTGAGCTAAGTGTCATATTCAATGGTAAAAAGCAAAAGAATTTCCTCTAATATCAGGAATAAGACAAGGATGGCTACTCTCAACAATTTTACTCAGCATAATATCAGAATTTGTAGCCACAGCAATCAGACTAAAAAGATAAATAAAAGACCTCCAAATTGGAAAGCAAGAAGTAAATATGTCACTGTAGATGACATGACACTATAAATATAAAATTCTAAAGATGTGATCAAGATATTTAGAAGTAATAATTTGGTAAATTCCAGGGCACAAAATTAATATGTAGAAATCTGTTGTATTGTATATACACTAACATCAAAGTATCAGAAATAAAAATTAAAAGAACAATTGTAATTGCAGCAAAAATAATAAAATATAGAGGAATAAATCCAACAAAGGAGGTAAAAGATCTGTATTTGGAGACATATAAGACACAAGAAAGAAATTGAAGACCACACAAAAGATGACAAGAGACAACATGCTCATGGATTGAAATAAGTTATATTGTTATAATGATCATACTACCTAAAGCAATCTGTGATTTGATGCAATCCCTATTTAAAAAATGACATTTTCACACAAGTGAACAAATAATTCTGAAATTTGTTGAAAACATAAAAGATTTCAAATAGCCAAAACAATTTTTGAGAAAGAACAAAATCTGGAGACATTATGCTATCTGATTTCAAGCTATACAACAAACCTATAGTAATCAAAACAGTATGGTACTGGCACAAAAACAGACACATGGATAAATATGGACCAGAATACAGAGCCCAGAAATGAATTCACAGTTATATGCTCAATTAATCTAGGACAAAGGAGCCGAGTATACAATGAGGTAAAGCAGACTATTAAATAAATGTTGTTTGGTACAGCTACATGCAAAGTAATCAAACTGGGCTGCTTTCTCGCACCATATACAAAAATAAACTCAAAATACATTAAAGACTTAAATGTAAGACATTAAACTAAAATTTCTGGAATAAAATAGGCAGTATTCTCTTTGACATTGGTCTTAGCAATGATTTTATGGCTGCTGCTAAGTCATTTCAGTCATGTCCGACTCTGTGTGACCGCATAGACGGCAGCCCACCAGGCTCCTCCATCCCTGGGATTCTCCAGGCAAGAACACTGAAGTGGGTTGCCATTTCCTTCTCCAATACATGAAACTGAAAACTGAAAGCGAAGTCACTCAGTCGTTTTGGACTCTTAGTGACCCCATGAACTGCAGCCTACCAGGCTCCTCCATCCATGGGATTTTGCAGGCAAGAGTACTGAAATGGGGTGCCACTGCCTTCTCTGCATATCCTCAAAGACAAGCAAATTAGATTACATCAAACTAAAAAGCTTTTGCACAGTGAGGGAAACTGTCAAAAAAAAAGAAAAGAAAAAAAAGAAAGAAAGAAAAGAAAAAAGAAATGGTCACCTATTAATGGGAGAATATATTTACAAATGACACATACCATTAGAGGTTACTATCCAAAACATATAGAGAACTCATACAATTCAAAATAAAAATAGTAAATAATCTGTTGAAGAAAGGGACAGAGGATATACATAGACATTTTTCCAAAGAAGAAAGAGAGAGGGCCAAAAGGGACTTGAAAACGTACTCAACATAACTAATAAACAGGGAAATGTAAAGTTAAAACCATGATGAAATGTTACCTCATACTTTTCAGAATGGCAAAAGGACAACAAATAATGTGTTGGCAATAATGTGGCAAAAAGAGAACTATTGTGCACTGTTGATGGGAATGTAAAATGGTGTGGTCACTATGGAAAACATTATGGAGAATCCTCAAAAAGTTAAAAACAGAAGTATTATAACTCCACTTGAGTATTTATCTGAAGAAAATGAAAACACTCATTCAAAAAGATATATGCACCCCTATGTTCATTTCAATAACAAAGATATGGAAGGGCCTTAAGTGCCAATAAATGGATGAATGAATAAAGATGTTGTGTATATTTATATATATACACAATGATTTCTTACTCAGCTATAAAAATGAATGAAATCATGTTCTCAGTGACAAAATGGAAAGACATAGAGGGTATTATGTTAAATGAAATAAGTTCAGAAAGAGATATATAAAGAGTATATTATTTGACTTCTGTGGAATCTAAAAAATAAAGCAAATAAATAAGCATAGAAAAACAGAAGTGGGTCACAGATTTAAAGAACAAACAGGTGGTTGCCAGAAGGATGGGTTTAGGGAGAAAATAGAAATAGGTGAGGGAAATTAAGAGTTACAAACTTATAGTTGCAAATAAATGAGTCATGGGTATAAAATTTACAGTGTTGGGAATATAGTCAATAATTATATATTTTTGCAGTGACAATCAGTAACTGGAGTTACTGTGGTGATCATTATAAAATGCATAGAAATATTGAATCACTATGTTGTGTCACCCTGCTTATTTAACTTATATGCAGAGTACATCATGAAAAATGCCGGGCTGGAAGAAGCACAAGCTGGAAGCAAGATTGCCAGGAGAAATATCAATAACCTCAGATATGGAGATGACACCACCCTTATGGCAGAAAGTGAAGAGGAACTAAAAAGCCTCTTGATGAAAGTGAAAGAGGAGAGTGAAGAAGTTGGCTTAAAGTTCAACATTCAGAAAACGAAGATCATGGCATCTGGTCCTATCACTTCATAGGAAATAGATGGGGAAACAGTGGAAACAGTGTCAGACCTTATTTTTTTGAGCTCCCGAATCACTGCAGATGGTAATTGCTGCCACAAAATTAAAAGACGCTTACTCCTTGGAAGGAAAGTTATGACCAACCCAGACAGCATGTTAAAAAGCAGAGACATTACTTTGCCAACAAAGGTCCGTCTAGTCAAAGCTATGGTTTTTCCAGTGGTCATGTATGGATGTGAGAGTTGGACTGTGAAGTAAGCTGAGAGCCAAAGAATTGATGCTTTTGAACTGTGGTGTTGGAGAAGACTCTTGAGAGTCCCTCAGACTGCAAAGAGATCCAACCAGTCCATCCTAATGGAGATCAGTTGGGTGTTCATTGGAGGGACTGATGCTAAAGCTGAAACTCCTATACTTTGGCCACTTAATGTAAAGAGTTGACTCATTAGAAAAGACTCATGCTGGGAGGGATTGGGGGCAGAAGGAGAAGGGGACAACAGAGGGTGAAATGGCTGGATGGAATCGCCGACTAGATGGACATGAGTTTGTGTGAACTCCGGGAGTTGGTGATGGACAGGGAGGCCTGGTGTGCTGTGTTACATGGAGTCACAAACAGTCGGACATGGCTGAGTGACTGAACTGAACTGACTGAACTGATGTTGTGTACTAGAAACGAACATAGTATTTTAGGTCAGTTATGCTACAAACGTAAGTAACACAACAAATATAATCCTAGAAAAAGAGATCAGATTTATATGTGTATCAAAGGTTATGGCAGGGGAAGAGGTAACTGAACAAACCAGTCAAAAGGTACAAACTTCCAATTTGAAGGTAAATGAGTGCTAGGAATGTAATGAACAGCATGATAAGTACAATTAACACTGTTGCATGTTATAAATAAAAGAAAGCAAATCCTGAGTTTTTATCACAAGAAAATATACTTTTTCTATTTCTTTAATCTTGTATCTGTATTAGGTGATAGATGTTCACTAAACTTATGTGGTAAACATTTCATGATGCATACAATTCAAATGATTATGCCATGCATCTTAAATTCATAAAGTGCTGAATATCAATTGCATCTCAATAACACTAGAAGAAAAAAATTATAATGTCACTATTGTGTCTATGTCCTGTTCTAGACTATAAACCACTTGAAGGAAATGCCTTTACTCTTTAAAGTATATTTGTTTAAATGAACAATATAGATAAAACCCTCCTCAAAAGATATGCATAAACATTACATGTTTTCTCTTTACATTGTTGTTTTGTTCATTTGCTAAGTCATGTCCAACTCTTTGTGATCCCATGGAATACAGCACGCCAGGCTTCCCTGTTCTCCAATATCTCCAGGAGTTTGCTGAAACTCATGTCCATTGAGTCAGTGATGTCATCCAATCATCTCTTCCTCTGTCATCCTCTTCTCTTTCTGCCTTCAGTCTTTCCCAGCATCAGGGTCTTTTCCAATGAGTCAGCTCTTTGAATCAGGTGCCCAAATGTTTCAGCATCAGTTCTACCAATGAGTATTCAGGGTTGGTTTTCTTTAGGATTGACTTATTTGATTGCTTTGCTGTCCAAGGGACTCTCAAGAGTCTTCTCCAACACCACAGTTCAAAAGATCAATTCTTTGGTGCTTAGCCTTCTTTATGAAAAACCATAGCTTTGTCTATACAGACCTTTGTCAGCAAAGTGATGTCTCTCCTTTGTAATATGCTGTCTAGGCTTGTCATAACTTTTCTTCCAAGGAGCAAGCATCTTTTAATTTCGTGGCTTCAGTTGTCATCCACAGTGATTTTGGAACACAAGATAATAAAATTGCTCACTCTTTCCATTGTTTCCCCATCTAATTGCAGTAAAGTGATGGGACTGGATGCCATGATCTTAGTTTCTAAATGTTAAGTTTTAAGTCACTTTTTCACTCTCCCCTTTCATCTTCATCAAAAGGCTCTTTAGTTCCTCTTCACTTTCTGCCATAAGGGTGGTGTCAGCTGCATATTTGAGGTTGTTGATATTTTCCCCAGCAATTTGATTCCAACTGTGCTTCATCCAGCCTGGCATTTTGCATGATTTAGTCTGCATATCAGTTAAATAAGCAGGGTGGCAGTATACAGCTTTGATGTACTACTTTCCAATTTTGAATCAATCCATTGTTCCATGTCTGGTTCTAACTGTTGCTTCTTGACCTGCATACAAGTTTCTAAGAATACAGGTAAGATGGTCTGATATTCCTATTTGTTAAAGAATTTTCCAGTTTGTTGTGATCCACACAGTCAAAACAGAATTAAAATAAAAGAAAGATACAAACGAATTGATACACAAAATAGAGTTAAACCCACAGGCATAGAAAACAAGCTTATAATTACCAAAGGGGAAATGATGGGGAGGGATAAATTAGGAGTTTGAGGTTAACATATACATACTGCTGTATATAACATAGATAAAAGCCAAGATCTCTAATGTATAGCATAGAGATCTATATTTATATTTGTAATATCCTATAAGGGAAAATAATTTGAAAAACAATATATACACACACACACAAGTTTGCCAGGTGGCGCTAGTGGTAAAGAACCCACCTGCCAATACAGGAGATAAAAGAGACACAAATTTGACCTCTGCATCAGGAAGATCCCCTGGAGGAGAGCATGGCAACCCACTCCAGTATTCTTGCCTGGAGAATTCCATGGACAGCAGAGCTTGGTGGGCTACAGCCTTTGGGGTCTAAAAGAGTTAGACTGAAGCGACTTAGTGTGTGCTCACACACACACAAACACACACATATATATTTATATACCTGACTCACTTTGCTATATGTCTGAAACTGACACAGTATTGTAAACCAACTACATTTCAATAAAAGAAACACACTAAATAAAATTCAGTCAGTTCAGTTTGGTCACTCAGTCCTGTGCAACTCTTTGTGATCCCGTGCACTACAGCACACCAGGCTTCCCTGTCCGTCATCAACTCCTGGAGCTTACTCAAACTAATGTCCATCAAGTTGGTGATGTCATCCAACCATGTCATCCTCTGTTATCCCCTTCTCCTCTTGCCTTCAATCTTTCCCAGAACCTTTCCAATAGGTCAGTTCTTTGCATGAGGTAGCCAAAGTATAGGAGTTTCAGTTTTAGCATCAGTCCTTCCAATAAATATTCTAGACTGATTTCCTTTAGGATTGGCTGGTTGAATTTCCTTGCTGTCCAAGAGACTTGCAGTCCAGTAATATTTTTAAATAAAATTATTGAATGGCAAAAGTAAATAAATAAAAGCATTGCATTTAAAATACCAATAGTAGCACTGTAAGTTTCTGTATCCTGCAAACATCTACTAAGACCTCCACAGACTTACATTTTTTAAATTTATAACGTTATACTTAATCCTTTTTGTTCCCTGACTTGAGACAGAAAGAGGAAATGTAATGGAAGAATGATGTACAAGGGCATTGAGATTATATAAGGGATGCTTCATTTTTTTTCCCCTTAATTTTCTGTACTTGATAGTATTTTAAAAACTGGCAATTTATAGAGGTTTCATGTCATTTCTTCAGCATGTAAATAGATAAGTAAGCTCCAGATACCTGCTGCCAGTGTCTGAAGTTGAGGATTGACAACACACGTGCCCTTAGTGACTGATAGAGCTAAACAGACTTTCCGGGTGAAACTTAGAAAGATTTGATGCAGCATGCAGGCACTGAAAAAACAAAAGGTGACCTAGACCAATGTACGTTGGCTTACATAAAGGTAACAGATGTCACTTCTACAGGTTAGCTAGAGAAACTATTTGTATACAAAAAGGATGTAGAAAAGGAGAAAGAAATTTGGAGAAGTTCCTACACAAGCCTGTGGTTCTTACCCATGCAGGTGGTAGGAAAAAAAAGATTATCTTCTCTCAGGTTTTGGTAGCCAATTTTGCATTTTGAATAGCTAACAGCATTTCATGGCTGTGAGAGTGATAAAAAAAAAAAATTATGTGTTTTCTCCTAATTTGGAGAAGCATAAAGTCCACTTGTATGACTCAGACCGCCTTGATCATCCATCAGTGTTGCAGTACACTATGTTCTAAAGGGGAATGCTTCAGAAGAAGTAATCTATTTTTCAAATTGTCATTTGACTATCACAATGATTTCACTCAGCATTTGTGTGTGTGTGTGCGTGCTACTTTTGGTCAGTAAAGTCATCCTGAGCCACAATGAAATTAAAGATAATCATTACAAAATCTGCTTATGTAAGCTTAAATTTCACTTCAGCATGTCAGAATATTGCCTTCTGTGTTTTTCTTTGAAGCAGTGTCAACACAAATAAGATAACAGAATTTGAATTGGTACTGTAAACAGTTTAGGGTATGATTGACTTTAATGATTATCCAACTGAAAAAAAAGAAAAAGAAGGCTTAAAAAAGATAAAACTGCTCAAGGTCACAGGGCAAGTAAAGCAAAAGCCTCTTCAAGTCCAGCACTGAGTCAGATTATGTTGCGAAGAAGACTGCAATAGGACACATGCATCATGTCTCTGAATGCTGCAGAAATTGTCACAAATATGTACTACAACTGGTGTTAGTCTCTTCATAATCCAGATAAGTTCAGAGAAAATAAAAATTAGTAGGGCCTTGAGTAGCTTGAGCAGAAGTGCAGCGACTGAAATGGACCCATGCAGAAGCGCAGCTGAGAGGAGCTACCCCACGCCCAAGGTCAGGGGTGGTGACCGAGAGTGCAAGGCTGCGACAGTGCAGGAGCAGCCGAGAGGAGCTACCCCACATCCGAGGAGCAGCGGCTACAAGGGTGCAGGAGGGTTGAGAGGAGCTATTCCATGTTCAAGATCAGGAAGGGCGACCTCGTCCAAGGTAAGGAGCAGCAGCTGTGCTTTGCTGGAGCAGCCATGAAGAGATACCCCACGTCCAAGGTAAGAGAAACCCAAGTAAGATGGTAGATATTGTGAGAGGGCATCTGAGGGCAGACACACTGAAACTATGATCACAGAAAATTAGCTAATCTAATCACACAGACCACAGCCTTGTCTAACTCAATGAGATTAAGCCATTGATTTAAGCCATGCTGTGTGGGGACACCCAATACAGATGGGTCATGGGAGAGAGGTCTTACAGAATGTGGTCCACTGGAGAAGGGAATGGCAAACCACTTCAGTATTCTTGCCTTTAGAACGCTATGAACAGCGTGAAAAGGAAAAATGATAGGATACTGAAAGAGGAACTCCCTAGGTCGGTAAGTCCCCAATATGCTACTGGAGATTAGTGGAGAAAAAGCTTGAGAACAAATGAAGGGATGGAGCCAAAGCAAAAACAATACCCAGTTGTGGATGTGATTGGTGATAGAAGCAAGGTCTAAAGCTGTAAAGAGCAATATTGCATAGGAACCTGGAATCAAGGCAAATTGGAAGTGGTCAAACAGGAGATGGCAAGAGTGAATGTCGACATTCTAGGAATCAGCGAACTAAAATGGACTGGAATGGATGAATTTAACTCAGATGACCATTATATCTACTACTGTGGGCAGGAATCCCTTAGAAGAAATGGAGTAGCTATCATGGTCAACAAAAGAGTCTGAAATGCAGTGCTTGTATACAGTCTCAAAAATGACAGAATGATCTCTGTTTGTTTCCAAGACAAACCATTCCATATCATGGCAATCCAAGCCTATGCCCCAACCAGTAATGCTGAAGAAGCTGAAGTTGAATGGGTCTATGAAGATCTACAAGACCTTTTAGAACTAACACCCCCCGCCCAAAAGATGTCCTTTTCATTATAAGGGACTGGAATGCAACAGTAGGAAGTCAAGAAAAACCTGGAGTAACAGGCAAATTTAGCCTTGGAGTACTGAATGAGGCAGGGCAAAGGCTACTAGAGTTTTGCCAAGAGAACACACTGGTCATAGCAAACACCCTTTTCCAACAACATAAGAGAAGACTCTACACATGGACATCACTAGGAGGTCAACATGGAAATCAGATTGATTATATTCTTTGCAGCCAAAGATGGAGCTCTATTAAGTCAGTAAAAAAAAGACCAGGAGCCGACTGTGGCTCAGATCATGAACTCTTTATTGCCAAATTCAGACTTAAATTGAAGAAAGTAGGGAAAACCACTAGACCATTCAGGTATGACCTAAATAGATTTAAGGGCCTAGATCTGATAGATAGAGTGCCTGATGAACTATGGATTGAGGTTCGTGACATTGTACAGGAGACAGGGATCAAGACCATCCCCATGGGAAAGAAATGCAAAAAAGCAAAATGGCTGTCTGGGGAGGCCTTACAAATAGCTGTGAAAAGAAGAGAGGTGAAAAGCAAAGGAGAAAAGGAAAGATATAAGCATCTGGATGCAGAGTTCCAAAGAATAGCAAAAAGAGATAAGAAAGCCTTCTTCAGTGATCAATGCACAGAAATAGAGGAAAAAACAGAATGGGAAAGACTAGAGATCTCTTCAAGAAAATGAGAGATACCAAGGGAACATTTCATGCAAAGATGGGCTCAATAAAGGACAAAAATTGTCTGGACCTAACAGAAGAAGATGATATTAAGAAGAGGTGGCAAGAATACACAGAAATGTACAAAAAAGATCTTCACAACCCAGATAATCAAGATGGTGTGATCACTCATCTAGAGCCAGACATCCTGGAATGTGAAGTGAAGTGGGCTTTAGAAAGCATCACTACAAACAAAGCTAGTGGGGGTGATGGCATTCCAATTGAGCTCTTTCAAATCCTGAAAGATGATGCTGTAAAAGTGGTGCGCTCAATATGCCAACAAATTTGGAAAACTCAGCAGTGGCCACAGAACTAGAAAAGGTCAGTTTTCATTCCAACACCAAAGAAAGACAGTGCCCAAAATGCTTAGACTACTGCACAATTGCACTCATCTCACACACTAGTAAAGTAATGCTCAAAATTCTCCAAGCCAGGCTTCAGCATTCCATGAACCGTGAACTTCCAGATGTTCAAGCTGCATTTAGAAAAGGCAGAGGAATCAGAGATCAAATTGCCAACATCTGCTGGATCATGGAAAAAGCAAGAGAGTTCCAGAAAAACATCTATTTCTGCTTTATTGACTATGCCAAAGCCTTTGACTGTGTGGATCACAATAAACTGTGGAAAATTCTGAAAGAGATGGGAATACCAGACCACTTGACCTGCCTCTTGAGAAACCTATATGTAGGTCAGGAAGCAACAGTTAGAACTGGACATGGAACAACAGACTGGTTCCAAATAGGAAAAGAAGTACGTCAAGGCTGTATATTGTCACTGTGCTTTTTTTAACTTATATGCAGAGTACATAATGAGAAATGCTGGGCTGGATGAAACACAAGCTGGAATCAATATTGCTGGGAGAAATATCAATAATCTCAGATATTCAGATGACACCACCCTTATGGCAGAAAGTGAAGAGGAACTAAAAAGCCTCTTGATGAAAGTGAAAGAGGAGAGTGAAAACGTTGGCTTAAAGCCCAACATTCAGAAAACGAAGATCATGGCATCTGGTCCCATCACTTCATGGGAAATAGAAGGGGAAACAGTGGAAACAGTGTCAGAATATTTTTGGTGGTTCCTAAATCACTGTAGATAGTGATTGGAGCCATGAATTCAAAAGACGCTTACTCCTTGGAAGTAACGTTATAACCAACCTATATAGCATATTCGAAAGCAGAGGCATTACTTTGTCAACAATTTCTGTCTAGTCAAAGCTATGGTTTTTCCAGTCGTCATTTACGGATGTGAGAGCTGGACTGTGAAGAAAGCTGAGTGCTGAAGAATGGATGCTGTTGAACTGTGGTGTTGGAGAAGACTCTTGAGAGTTCCTTGGACTGCGAGGAGATCCAACCAGTCCATCCTAAAGGTGATCAGTTGGGTGTTCATTGGAAGTCTGATGCTGAGGCTGAAACTCCAATACTTTGGCCACATCATGCGAAGAGTTGACACATCGGAAAAGACCCTTATGCTGGGAGGGATTGGGGGCAGGAGGAGAAGGGGATGACAGAGGATGAGATGGCTGGATGGCATCATCAACTTTATGGACTAACTTGATGAACCAAACTCGATGACCAACTCGATGGTAAACTCCGGGAGTTGGTGATGGACACGGAGGCCTGGCGTGCTGCGATTCATTTGGTCACAAACAATCGGACATGACTGAGCGACGAACTGAATTGAACTGGGTAGTTTGAGATCAGCACTTTGAGATTTAATATAAACCTTGAACCTTTGGTAAAATTCTAATATCAAGTGCCTTTTATAGTTGCAATTCACAGAACTAGCAGCCTATTACTATTTTTATAGATCTGTATTTCATCACATCATGAAGTTAACATCTTAATTTGTCTTGTACAATTTTGTGTTTCCTGATTTTTATCAATTGTATTTGTAATTAAACCAAATCTTGTGTTCTTTTTTTCCAAAAAGTGCTTATTTACCTTTTGGTTCGATTTTCCTTCAGAACGAGGGTAGAATCCATTAAATGCTTCCATCTCCCTGTGTGTGGCTAAAATGTCTAACTCCCACATTTAACTGCAGATATTTTAGTCATGAGCCCTGATTTCCTTTGACTTGAGAATTCCAGATTCCATAATTCAACATTTTTCAGTATTCTTCATGTCACTGTCAATTTTTATATGAATATAGTTTATCAAAAATTTTTATTATCATCATTTTCAAAGGCTTTAACAGATTGTCCTTATTCCATACCTGACTTCTAGTTTTCAATCCAGCTCGTCATGAATGTATAGACTAGTGGTTGGAAAGCCTTTTTTTCTCTACTATTTATTTGCATAGATATTTCCAGTTGCTTTTTGAAATTAACAGTGATATTGTAGAGTATCTTAATTCTATTAATTTTAGAAACATCACATAGAGTTTTATAGGCTGCTTAGAATATTTTAATGCCATTTTAATATAGTTTATTTTGATTTCTAGAATGATATTTCTTGTCATATAGTCATTCAATATCAATTTTATATTGAACATTATCTTATTTTCAACAATAGTTTTTAGTATTAGTGTTACTAATCAAGCATGGACTAGTTCCATTCACTTTTATTTCTTTGATTTTTTTGGGGGAATCTCTTCTTTACAATGAACAGTCAATATACTCCTATTTTATAAATAGAAGTAAACCATTGTAAAGACAGTATATTTTCATTGTTAATGCTTATAAAACAAGAACAGAACTAGGGATAAAACCCCAAACTAGGAATACTGTCAATTCACCTTTCTATTTTACTACAAACGGTAAACAACATTTTAAAACATCAAAATTATATGATACATGATACTTGCATAATTCTCCCAGTTTGTTTTTCTGTTTCTGAACTCAAGAACAGCTCAATGAACAGAATTCTTCACTTCTTACAGCCTGTGTTATGTTGCTTACAAAATGTTTCCTTGGTCTGAAATTTCTCTAAACTCCATGACTGTAGGAACAACATTACAGTTTTTGTATTTCTCAAGGGGTAGGGGGTCTAATAAAGCTCTACATAAACCATGGGGCTTCATGTACAATTGGGGAAAGATAATCACTATTACTCATTCACTATGTCTGCTCAAATTTATATTATAAAGTATTATATAATCATTTATGAATCACTTTGACTATAGTCTACTAGAACTAAATGCTTTTTGACTGTTTATGCAGAGAAGAAAGTTGGATTTTGAACAGTTCTGAAACTGTCTTTGGTCTGAACTACCAGATTAGAGTCTCTCTGTTTTTTTCACCAGAATGGAATGAATAAAAATCACTGTAATGTTTAAAACATACACTAAGGAAAAGAGTGCTTTTCACCTCTGTTTTCTGAGGAGAATCTGAGGAGTCAGAAAGCAATGCCTCCATTTCCATGGGGGTGAGTACTGGCTCTGGTAACTATCCTTTATCTAGTCTCTGAAGGAGATTTCTCTCTTTGATTGAGGGAGTCCATTTCTCTTTTCTGAATGTTCAGGATGTACCTTAACAGCATGTTACAGCCTAATTCTTGGTGGAATTGCTAGTGATTCAATTCAAACCACTGTTGTGTAGGTTAAATATTTATTTATTTATTTTAACCATTTATCATTTATTTATTATTATTATTACTTTACAATACTGTATTGGTTTTGCCATACATCAACATGAATCTGCCACGGGTGTACACGTGTTCCCCATCCTGAACTCCCCTCCCACCTCCCTCCCTGTACCATCCCTCTGGGTCATCCCAGTGCACCAGCCCCAAGCATCCTGCATTGAACCTGGACTGATGATTCATTTCTAATATGATATTATACATGATTCAATGCTATTCTCCCAAATCATCCCACCCTCTCCCTATCCCACAGAGTCCAGGACTGTTCTATACGTCTGTGTCTCTTTTGCTGTCTTGCATAAAGGGTTATCATTACCATCTTTCTAAATTCCATATATATGCGTTAGTATACTGTATTGGTGTTTTTCTTTCTGGCTTACTTCACTCTGTATAATCGGCTCCAGTTTCATCCACCTCATTAGAACTGATTCAAATGTATTCTTTTTAATGGCTGAGTAATACTCCATTGTGTATATGTACCACAGCTTTCTTATCTATTCATCTGCTGATGGACATCTAGGTTGCTTCCATGTCCTGGCTATTATAAACAGTGCTGTGATGAACATTGGGGTACACGTGTCTCTTTCAAATTTGGTTTCTTCAGTGTGTATGCCCAGCAGTGGGGTTGCTGGGTCATATGGCAGTTTTATTTCCAGTTTTTAAAGAAATCTCCACATTGTTCTCTATAGTGGCTGTACTAGTTTGCATTCCCACCAACAGTGTAAGAGGGTTCTCTTTTCTCCACAACCTCTCCAGCATTTATTGCTTGTGGACTTTTGGATTGCAGCCATTCTGACTGGTGTGAAATGGTACCTCATTGTGGTCTAGATTTGCATGTCTCTGATAATGAGTGATGTTGAGCATCTTTTCATATGTTTGTTAGCCGTCTGTATGTCTTCCTTGGAGAAATGTCTATTTAGGTTAAATATTTAGACAGAACTGCTCCTTCAGAGTAATGTTCACATTACATTTAGGCTTATCTTACAGAAAATCGAAAGAACCTCACAATAAAAGACCTTGGTTATGGACCAAGAATTTTGCCCCACACCGAATTACAAGAGAAAAATTAATATATGCTATATCTTATTTGTAATTTGATCACCAGAGTCTAACACAGTACATGATACAACACCAGCACCTGAAAATTCTTGGTTAAATGAATGAATTAGTAAATTAATTAGTATAATTAATCCAGTCTTGGATTCTGTTTAGTACTCTTTCACTTAAAAAATTCTCATAAGGAGATAGTAAAGCATTATGAAGATAAATGCTTCATAAATCAATAATATATTGAAAGTATAATCTTCACTGCTTAATGATTAGATTTTGAAATTTGTTATAATGAATGAACCTAAAGAAGAAAAACTTATGCTTCACTTTCATCATGACTT
Organism: Ovis canadensis; assembly: GCF_042477335.2. Classification (NCBI taxonomy): domain Eukaryota; kingdom Metazoa; phylum Chordata; class Mammalia; order Artiodactyla; family Bovidae; genus Ovis; species Ovis canadensis. The sequence goes on from NC_091259.1 coordinate 9,827,116, forward strand.
GCAATAAGCCACTATAATAGTAGATGCACCTCAATGACATGATCTTAAGTGCTGTAACAAGATCATTAATATTTTTAAAAAGCATTTTAATAAACTGCTGATTAATAGCACACATTTTATTCTAGGCGTGAACACCTTTACCCTAGGCAATTGTTACCATTGGCAAGAGTTCTCCAATATTTTCATGTTTCAATTGTTTGATTTTAATAGTAGATTAAAAGACAGAATCCAGAAGTTGAGAGATTAGCTAGATGTTATTTAAATATGGAACAAGTGACTTTTTGACATAACTGTAAAGATGTGAGCATAATTTGATTATATATATTGTAAGTTTCCTATGAAAGTACTATCATTTGAAAAATATTAAAGGTCTAAGCTATATCAGCACATGCTTAGTTCAAGCTTTATTAGAAATGTCTAAAGGTGATGGTTAGTTGCAACTTCCCAAGAAACATTTTATGTCTCTGTGACACCTTACAGAAATAAATTGCTCCAATACACCAGCCCCAAGCATCCAATATCATGCATTGAACCTGGACGACCCAGAGGGATGGTACGGGGAAGGAGGGAGGGGTGTTCAGGATGGGGAACACGTGTATACCTGTGGCAGATTCATGTTGATGTATGGCAAAACCAATACAATATTGTAAAGTAATTAACCTCCAACTAAAAGAAATAAATTTATATTAAAAATAAAAAAAAACAAATTAAAATAAATTGCTGCTGTTGCTAAGTCACTTCAGTCATGTCCAACTCTATGCAACCCCATAGACAGCAGCCCACCAGGCTCCCCCAGCCCTGGTATTCTCCAGGCAAGATCACTGGAGTGAGTTACCATTTCCCTCTCCAATGCGTGAAAGTGCAAAGTGAAAGTGAAGTCGCTCAGTAGTGCTCAGTAGTGTTCGACTCTTAGCGACCCCATGGATTGCAGTCCACCAGGCTTCTCCGTCCGTGGGATTTTCCTGGCAAGAGTATTGGAGTGGGGTGCCATGGCCTTCTCCAGAAATAAATTAAATCATCCTTAATCAGTGTTTTATTTATTTATAATACTTTTTTATTCTACCTTCCCTGTAATATCTTACTTATTGCCCATTTGATATTGGAAACAGCATTTATTGCCTTTCAGACTGATATAATTGATCAATATAATAGCAATAATTAACATATGCACATTTTGCACATATATGCAAACGACTTTCAATAAGCATTGGTGAATTTCTACAGATTCTGAAATACATCCCATATCCATTGAATCAGAATCTCTATTGAGAACCACAACTATAGTCTTTCCAATTAAGTGATGCTTAAATTTTTTAAATTATTTTTTCCTCGCAATAGTAGTTACGTTTTAAGAGTTCTTTTCTTTTTAACAGGCTTCCCTGATACCTCAGTTGGTAAAGAATCCGCCTGCAATGAAAGAGACCTGGGTTTGATCCCTGGGGGTGGGAAGATTCCCTGGAGAAGGGAAACGCTACCCACTTCAGTATTCTGGCCAGGAGAATTACACGGACTGTTTAGTCCATGAGATTGCAAAGAGTTGGACACCGCTGAGTGACTTTCACTTTCACTTTTTTTTTAACAACACAAATCTGATTTATGCCAGCAAAAGGAGTATGGCTAAATCTTTGATTGGAAGAAATACTTGTAGTTTAAAGTTTGCATGACTTAAAAATGGAAAATTGGTACTTTATTGTGATACAATAGAAAAGATAATTTGTACAAAAAAATCACAAAGTTTCAAGACATATAAGCCAATATCCACTATTTACTAAATAGAACTCACTTACTAAATAGATCTCACTTACTAAATATATCTCAGCATGCACTGATTGAGTGTAAATACATGTCCAGTACTGTGCTAATTACCAGGGTTACAAAGATGAACAAGTGGGGGCAGACCCTTGTACTCATGCCATTTAAACTATGAAATGGCCATATTCAAGAATTAATATTGAAATAATTGTTTTAATACCATAATTAAAGTTTTAATAGCTATCTGTCTAGTCTGTATGCAAATTATAAAAATGTGATGTCTAACAGACTATAGAAAATGCTTCTTTTGTCTTCCAAAGTAAATATCTTCCAAATTAAATCTGATTAGTCATTCAGTCATATCTGACTCATAATGACCTGATGGACTGTAGCATGCCAGGTTCCTCCATCCATGAAGTTCTCTAGGCAAGAATACTGGAGTTGGTTGTCATTCCCTTCTCCATGGAATCTGCCCAACCCAGGGACTGAACCTGGATCTCTTTCTTGCAAGCAAATTCTTTGCCATTTTAGCCACCAGGGAAGCCCGATTATAGGGTAACCAAATTATACCACAATTAATTTGCTTAAAAAATAGGGATAAATTTATGGGATAATGTTAAATACTACTAATTATGAAAACTATAACTTATATAATATTTATGATGATTCAAACATTGTTCTATGATTTTTCATAGATGTGCTCAATCTTTCAAAACAAGTATATAGGGAAGGTAGTATTATTGTCTCCATTTGACATGTTGAAGTGAGGAACACAGAGATAAGCAACCCACAGTCACATAATATAAGACGTAAAATCAGGATGTAAACCCAGGTAGGTTAGCATTGAAGATGATTATGCTCTAATAATTTTGCTACATCTAAATCAACATATAAATGATTAATGTATTACAATGCAACTTCGCAAAACTGAGTAAGATGAAGCTAAATACTGGTGCATAAGATTTTTCTCTCTTTTATACACACACACACACAAACCAAGAAGCTATTTTAATGTTTTATTTCAAAGCTTTTCATGTTTTGAATGGTGCAATTGAGAAATATTTTAATACTATACCCGAATAAAAGGTAACCAGTATAATTTTGGAATTGCAACTGTCAGGAAGAAACATATGGTTGATAAAGGAAGCTTTGCAACATTTCTGACGAACAGCTGTTCTAGTTGATTGAATTCTTCCTTAGATGACTGTTGTTGAGTCTTTATATTTCTGCACTGGTATTATGCATCCTCTGAAAGGAATTCAGAATTATGCAAATGAGTGGAAAGAGATCTATCTCTGTGCAGTTGGATGGTCCCCAGTATAACAGCTGTGCGAGACTAAGACTGAAAGTGACTCTAGAAATGAGAAGATTGTGGGGCTTTGTGTTCTCTTAATTTTGGTTTTAAACTTTCCCAAATATTTGAGAACTACACACAGTAAATTGTTTCAGATTAGATTAGTTCAAAATGCCTTTTAATCCATGGTAATGATACAATTAATACATATATTTTCTGTTCTTCACTGGAAACAATAAAGAACCACAGTAAAAAAAATTTATCCTTGGATTATTTTACTTCCCCCCCCCCCCCCACCTCAAGAGCAACTTGGCATTATAAGAGCTTCCCTGGTCACTCAGACAGTAGGGAATCTGCTTACAATGCAGGAAACTTGGGTTTGATCCCTGAGTTGGGAAGATCCCTTGGAGAAGGAAATGGCAACCCACTCCAGTGATTTTGCCTAGAGAGTTCCATGGACAGTCAGTTCAGTTCAGTTCAGTTCAGTCGCTCAGTCATGTCCGACTCATTGCGACCCCATGAATCGCAGCACGCCAGGCCTCCCTGTCCATCACCAATTCCCGGAGTTCACCCAGACTCATGTCCATTGAGTCAGTGATGCCATCCAGCCGTCTCATCCTCTGTCGTCCCCTTCTCCTTCTGCCCCCAATCCCTCCCAGCATCAGAATCTTTTCCAATGAGTTAACTCTTCGCATGAGGTGGCCAAAATACTGGAGTTTCAGCTTTAGCATCATTCCTTCCAAAGAAATCCCGGGGCTGATCTCCTTCAGAATGGACTGGTTGGATCTCCTTGGACAGAGTATAGAGTCACAAAGAGCTGGACATGACTGAGCGACGTAATAGTTTTACTTTGGCATTAAAAAGGTAAAACCACTGAATTTGGTGTCAGAATATTTCATTTTCATGCTAAATTCTGAGTTAAGTGGGAGCAACCTTTATTAAACAGTTATTATGGGCCTGGTATTGATTTGAGTACTAATACAACTTTGCATTTATTATTTCACTCTATCTTCAGCCCTACCAGAGAACTGAAAAGTCTGATAACCAGCCAGAAAATGCTGAAGCCATAATCTAAATCCGAGCCAGTTCTGTTTGAACCCAAAGCCCTTTACCTTTCCATAGCACACAAATATTTCTCTTCCTTTATAAAGTCATGTTGGGCTTTTGTAGATGAGAAGTGGGCAGTTCCTTGGTGTGATCTGAGATGGACACAAAGATCTACTCACAACAGTGCATAATCTTCATCCTGTCACTTATCCATTTGATTCAGTCTTGAATTTAAGGTAGTGTTTCTCAAACTTGGGAAATCACAGACCTGAAAGATTATCTTCAGACCTCTCAGAGTCTGTGAATGCTAATGTGAAAAACATCACCTTAAAAACTAAGCCCTGTACCTTTGCCTTATTGTTTGATTCCATGTAATGGGGGCTTTCCTGGTAGCTCAACTGGTAAAGAATCAGCCTGCAATGCAGAAGACCTGGTTGGATTCCTGGGTGGGCAAGATCCCTTGAAGAAGGGATAGGCTACTCACTCCAGTATTCTTGGCTTTCCCTGGTGACTCAGATGGTAAAGAATCCACCTGCAATGTAGGAGACCTGGGTTCGATCTCTGGAAAGATGGAGAGTAAAAATTCACACATTTATAGAAAAACTGAAATCAAACACCCCTTAGTTATAAAGGATATTCAATAACCCTTCGCTAATTTTCTGTGGTTATTATCATTGAAACATAGCATGTGCTTAAAAAGTCTCAAAACTTGAAAATATCTTAGTATGAAAACTCTGAGTTGTGAGATTTTGTTTCTAAGAAACTATGTTAACATCAAACACATATCGTGGTAGAGTGCATTTTTACTCAGAATCATGCTTTAAAAAGTTAATGCTGATGAATTTGTGAGATTAATTAGTAAATATCTAGAAATTTCCTGAGGGAATGAGGTAAAAGTCATATAAGTTTCCTGGTGGGAAAATGTCTAAACTGCATAGGTCAAGGGTTATTGATACTATAATTGATAGAGAACTTAGTCCCAGGCCAGATACACTATGTGTGACTTGATTATAAGTGGTCCTAAATTCAGTGAGGGGAATAGTTTTCAAGGTTATCTTTATGCTTTAGAAAACATATTCAATTTTTCTTGGGCATGATCTGTTTCTGCTTCAGATTTGTTTATTTTACAATTAACAAAAGTCTACCCTCTCCTCTGAATCTTTAAATAAGCATTACTCAAAAAGCTTAATACCTTCTTGCTGATTGGAAAATAAATCTGCAGTGCAGAAATAAATGCTTCTCTTTGGGGACCAACTGTTTTTTCTAGGTTATTGTGTATAATTTACTCTTGGGTTCACTGAAACTTCAAAAGTAAGCATCTTTAGGATTTTCTATGTATAATATCAGGCTTCTCTGGTGGCTCAGATGGTAAACAAAAAAAATCTGCCTGCAATGCAGGAGACCCAGGTTCGATCCCAGGATTGAGAAGATACCTTGGAAAAGGGAATGACTACCCACTCCAGCATTCTTTCCTGGAGAATTACATGGACAGAAGAGCCTGGTTGCCTACAGACCATGGGGTTGCAGAGTTGTACACGACTGAGCAACTAATACTTTTACATGTATAATAATATCATGTCATTTGCAAATAGTGACAATTTTACTTCTATTTCCCCAGTTTTGATTCCTTTTATTTCTTTTACATTTCTGATTGCTGTGGCTAGGACTTCCAAAACTATGTTGAATAAAAATGGAGAGAGTGGACATCCTTGTCTTGTTCCTGATCTCAGAGGAAATGCTTTCACCTTTTCACCACGGAGTATGATGTTAGCTGTGGGTATGTCATATATTCCCTCTGTTCCCACTTTCTGGAGAGTTATTTCAGAGAAAGAGTTCTTTCTGGAGAGTCACAAATTATTTCTGAGTTTTACTGAAAGCTTTTTCTGCATGTATTGAAGTTGTTTCTTATTCTTCAATTTTGTACACCACACTGATTAATTTGTAGATAATGAAAAATCCTTGCATCCCTGGGATTAAATCTCACTTGATCATGGTATATGATCTTTTAATGTCTTGTTGGATACAGATTGCTTGTATTTTATTGATGATTTTTGAATCTATGTTTATCTGTGATATTGGCTGTAATTTTCTTCCTTCATCGTATCTGGGTCTGGTTTTGTTATCAGGGTGATGGTGACCTCATTGAATGAGTTTAAAATTGTTCCATCCTCTGCAATTTTTTTAAAATAGGTTCAAAAGAATATGTGCTAACTCTTCTCTAAATGTTAGACTTTGCCTGCGGAACCACCGGGTCCTAAACTTTTATTTGCCGGGAGTTTTAAAATTACAAATTCATTTAGTATTTATAATCAGTCTGTTAATATTTTCTATTTCTTCTGGGCTTAGGTCAGTTCAGCCATTCAGTTGTGTCTGACTCTTTACAATCCCATGGACTGCAGCACACCAGTCTTCCCTGTCCATCACCAACTCCTGGAGCTTGCTCAAACTCATGTCCATTGAGTCAGTGATGCCATCCAACCATCTCATCATCTGTCGCCCCCTTCTCATCCTGTCTTCAGTCTTTTCCAGAATAAGGAAGGGTCTTTTCCAGTGAGTCAGCTCTTTGCATCAAGTGGCCAAAGTATTGGAGTTTCAGCTTCAACATCAGTACTTCCAATGAATATTCAGGACTGATTTCCTTTAGGATTGTCTGGTTTGTTATCCTTGACATCCAATGAACTTTCAACAGTCTTCTCCAACATCAGTTCAAAAGCATCAATTATTTGGCTCTCAGCTTTCTTTATAGTCCTACTCTCATATCCATACATGACTACTGGGAAAACCATAACTTTAACTAGATGGACCTTTGTCTGTAATATCTCTGCTTTCTAATATGCTGTCTAGGTTGTCAGCTTTCCTTTCAAGGAGCAAGCAGATTTTCATTTCATGGATGCAGTCGCCATCTGCAGTGATTTTGGAGCCCCCCAAAATAAAGTCTGTCACTGTTTTCATTGTTTCCCCATTTATTTGCCATGAAGTGATGCGACCAGATGCCACGATCTTCATATTTTGATTGTTGAGCTTTAAGCCAGATTTTTCACTCTCCTCTTTCACTTTCATCAAGAGGCTCTTTAGTTCCTCTTCACTTTCTTCCATAAAGGTGGTGACATCTGCATGCTGCTGCTGCTGCTAAGTCGCGTCAGTCATGTCTGACTCTGTGCGACCCCATAAATGGCAGCCCACTGGGCTCCTCCGTCCCTGGGATTCTCCAGGCAAGGGTACTGGAGTGGGCCGCCAGTGCCTTCTCTGGACATCTGCATATCTGAAGTTATTGATATTTCTCCTGGCAATCTTGATTCTAGCTTGAGTTACATCCAGTCTGGAATGTACTCTGCATCCAGTACATGATGTACTCTGCGTATAAGTAAATAAGCAAGGTGACAATATACAGCCTTGACATACTCCTTTCCCAATTTAGAACCAGTCTTTTGTTCCATGTCTGATTCTAACTGTTGATTCTTGACCTGCATATATATTTCTCAAGAGACAGGGGAAGTGATCTGATACTACTATCTCTTGAAGAATTTCCCACAGTTTGTTGTAATCTGCATAGAAAAAGATTTTAGCATAATCAATTAGACAGATAGATGTTTTTCTGGAATTCTCTTGCCTTGTATATGATCCAACAGATATTGACAATCTAATCTTTGATTCCTGTGTTTTTTTGAAATCCATCTTGAAAATCAGTAAGTTCTTAGTTCACATACTGTCAAAGGCTGACTTGGAGAATTTTGAGCATCACTTTGCTAGTGTGTGACATATGTTCAATTGTGCTGTAGTTTGAACAATCTTTGGCATTGCCCTTCTTTGGGATTGGAATGAAAAGTGACATTTTCCAGTCCTGTGGCCATTGCTGAGTTTTCTAAATTTGCTGGCATATTGAGTAAACACTTTCACAGCATCATCTTTCAGGATTTGAAAGAGCTCAACTGGAATTCCATCACCTCCACTAGCTTTGTTCATAGTGATGCTTCCTAAGGCCCACTTGACTTTGCATTTCAGGATGTCTGACTCTCAGTGAGTAATCACACCCTAATCATACAAATGAACAATATACACGTTAAAATGCATGTGTATTAAAAATAAAGGTTAAAGAGAGTTCCCCAGAACTTAAAAAATGTGAATGAAAGTTGCATTTCATTATTGCCTAGGTGATGGGAGATTATAAGTGGTTTCTAAAAGAACTCTGAGTTGAATTAATCCTATCTATAAATAGAAAGAGTGGACACTCAAGATGGCAGAGTAGATGGACTTGTGCTAATCTTCTCCTGCGATTGCACCAAAATTACAACTAGCTGTTGAACAACCATCAGTGGGAGAGTGTTGGATACCACCAGAAATGATTCTCCCCGTCTAAGGGTAAAGGGAGAGACACAACAAGATGGTAGTAGGGGTGCAATCACATTTAAAATCAAATCTCATACTGCCAGAGATGCTTGGAGTGAACAAACAAAACCTTGTGTTCACTAGAACCAAGGAAAGGGACAGTGATCCTCACAAAGACTGAGCCAGACCTGCCTGTGAGTGTTTGAGGGTCTCCTGCAGAGGCACAGGTCAGCAGTGTCCTGCCACAGGGAAAAGGATCTGGTAGCAACAGTCCTGAGAGGCTCAGTGTGTGGCATAAGTCCTCTTGGAGGAGGTCACCATTAGCCCCACTATAGAGCCACCAAGTAGACGACCCACAAACAAGAAAACAATTACACCAAAGACAAACAGGAAAACAATTACACCAAAGAAGTTCTACACTGTTGTGAAAGTTCTAGTGCCCACAACAAATTCTCCAACCTGGGGATCCAGAAAAGGGACTGAGAACCCCCAAGGAATTTGACTTTGAGGGTAAGTGGGTTTTGATTACAGAGCTTCCACAGAACTGGGGAAATACACTCTTGGAGGGCACAAACAAAACCTTGTGTGCACCAGGACCCAGGAAAAACGAGCAGTGGCCCCACCAGAGACTGAGTTAGACTTGCCTGTGAGTGTTCTGGAGTCTCTGGTGGAGGTGTGGGTCAACAGTGGCCTGTTGCTGGGCCAGGGACACTGACTGTAGCAGTTATGGTGTTAGTGGAACCATGCTGACTGAAACCACTCACCCTGGCTAGGCACCACTGTAACCTTTTGCATTGTTTTATGATAAGAGGTCCTGGTAAGGAACATAAAACTAATAAGCAACTGGAAGAGTTCAGAAAAGGTCAAAAGGAGACATCAATTGTCCAACCACTTCCAAGAATTCTTCTCACTAGCATCCATTGTGGATGAGCAATGTGTGTGCCACCAGGAAAGACTCTGAGTCAGAATGATGGGCCAAAGACAACACAGAAACTAATCCCAATCACCATAAAAGTGAGCCATGTGGAGAGCACTTATCCTGGATTCCTTTACCCTACTGTTCTCTGGCCACCTTTCCAATAATCTCTTGCTTTGTCAGCTCATGTGTCTCCTTGGACAATCCATTTCTGATGGTTAGAGAAGAGCCTACTTTCAGGCCCTGGAAGAGGTTCCCCTTCCTGTAACACTGGGAGTTATGGTACACTGGCATAAATCCTTTTGGAGGAGGTCGTCATTAACCCTACAATAGTGTGAGCTCAAGGCACACTACAGCGAGGGAATACAGACCCACAGATCAGCAGAAAATTGGATTAAAGATTTACCGAGTATGGCCAGAGCAAGACCCACTTTTCTCCACAGCCAGTCCTTTGTATCAGGAAGATTTCACAAGCCCTTTATCTTCATGCATCAGAGGGCAGACAGAATGAAAACCACAACCACAGATAACTAATCAAATTAACCACATGGGTAGCTCAGTGAAACTATGAGCCATGCTGTGCAGGGCCAAGCAAGATGGACTGGTCATGATGGAGCGTTCTGAAATAACATGGTTCACAGGAGAAGGGATTCAGCATTCCTTTCTTGAGGACCACATGAACGGTATGAAAAAACAATAAGATATGATACTGAAAGATAAACTCACAGTTCAGTAGGTGCCAATATGTTACTGGAGAAGAGCAGAAAAATAGCTTCAGAAGAAATGAAGAGTCTGTGTCAAAGCTGAAACAATACCCAGTAGTCGATGTGTCTGGTGGTGAAAATAGAGTCTGATGCTGTAAGGAAAAATATTGCATAGGAATCTAGAATGTTAGGTCCATGAATCAAGGTAAATTGGAAGTGGTCAAACAGGAGATGGCAAGAGTGAACATCGACATTTTAGGAATCAGTAAACTGAAATGGACGGGAATGAGCAAATATAATTCAGATGACCATTATATCTACTACTTTGGTCAAGAATCCTTTAGAAGAAATTAAGTGGCCCACAAAGTCAACAAAAGAGTCCAAAATGCAGTCCTTGTGTGCAGCTTGAAAAATGACAGAATGATCTCAGTTTGTTTCCAAGGCATACCATTCAACATCAAAGTAATCCAAGTCTATGTCCCAACCACTAATGCTGAAGAAGCTGAAGTTGAATGGTTCTGTGAAGACGTACAAGTCCTTCTAGAACTAACACACACACACACGAAAAAAGATGTACTTTTCATCATAGGGGACTGGAATGCAGAAGTAGGAAGGCAAGAGATATCTGAAGTAATAGGCAAGTTAGCCTAAGAGTAAAAAAATGAAGCAGAGCAAAGACTAACAGAGTTTTGCCAAAAGAATTCACTGGTCATAGCAAACACCCTCTTCCAACCACACAAGAAATGACTCTACACGTGGACATCACCAGATGGTCAATAGTGAAATCAGACTGATTATTTTCTTTACAGCCAAAGATGGAGAAGTTCTACACAATCAGCAAAAACAACACTGTGACCTGACTGTGGCTCAGAATATGATCTCCGTATTGCAAAATTCAGACTTAAAATGAAAAAAAGTAGGGAAAATCACTAGGCCATTCAGGTATGACCTAAATCTAATCCCTCATGGTTATAGAGTGGAAGTAATAAATATATTTAAGGGATTAGATCTGATAGAGTACCTGAAGAACCATAGAAGGAGGTTTGTGCAGGAGACAGTGATCAAGAAAGTGACCATCCACAAGAAAAAAAAAATGCAAAAAATGAAAAAAAAATGGGTGTCTGAGAAGGCCTTACAAATAGCTGAGACTAGAAGAGAAGCAAAAGGCAAAGGAGAAAAGAAAATATATACCCATCTGAATGTAGAGTTCCAAAGACTAACACGGAAAGATAAGGAAGCCCTCCTAAGTGAACAATGCAAAGAAATAAAGGAAAATAATAGAAAGGGAAAGACTAGAGATCTCTTCAAGTAAATCAAACATACCAAGGGAACATTTCATGAAAAGATCGGCACAGTAAAGGACAGAAATGACATGGACTGAACAGAAGGAAAGATAATAAGAAGAGGTGGCAAAAATACACAGAAGAGCTGAGACAACCCAGAGAGATGCTATGGGGAGGGAGGAAGGAGGGGGGTTCAGGATGGGGAACACGTGTATACCTGTGGAGGATTCATGTTGATGTATGGCAAAACCAATACAATATTGTAAAGTAATTAACCACCAATTAAAATAAATAAATTTATATTAAAAAAAAGAAAAGATCTTAAAGACCAGGATAACACAATGTTGTGATCACTCACCTAGAGCCAGACATCCTGGAGTGTGAAATCAAGTGGACCTTAGGAAGCAACACTATAGACAAAGCTAGTGGAGATAATGGAATTCCAGTTGAGGTATTTCAAATCTTAAAAGATGATTCTGTTAAAGTGCTGCACTCAATATGGAAACAAATTTAGAAAACTCAGCAGTGGCCACAGGATTGGAAAAAGTCAGTTTTCATTCAAATCCCAAAGAAAAGCGATGCTAAAGAATGTTCATACAATTTCACTCCTTTCACATGCTAGCAAGGTAATGTTCAAAATTCTCCAAGCTAGGACTCAACAGTACATGAACCAAGACTTCCAGATGTACAAGCTGGATTTAGAGACAGCAAAGGAACCAGAGATCAAATTGCCAACATCAACTGGATCATAAAAAAGCAAATTAATTTGAGAAAAACATTTACTTCTGCTTCATTGACTATGGGAAGCCTTTGACTATGTACATCACAACAAACTGGAAAATTTTTAAAAAGATGGAAATATGGGAATACTAGTACAGCCGCTATGGAGAACAGTGTGGAGATTCCTTTAAAAACTACACATAAAACTGCCTTGTGACCCAGCAATCCCACTGCTGGGCATACACACCGAGGAAACCAGAATTGAAAGAGATACGTGTACCCCAATGTTCATTGCAGCACTGTTTATAATAGCCAGGACATGGAAGCAACCTAGATGTCCATCAGCAGACGAATGAATAAGAAAGCTGTGGTACATATACACTATGGGGTATTACTCAGCCATTAAAAAGAATACATTTGAATCAGTTCTAGGATGAAACTGGAGCCGATTATACAGAGTGAAGTAAGTCAGAAAGAAAAACATCAATACGGTATACTAACACATATATATGGAATTTAGAAAGATGGTAATGATAACCCTAAGAGACAGCAAAAGAGACACAGATGTAAAGAACAGACTTTTGGACTCTGGGATAGGGAGAGGGTGGGATGATTTGGGAGAATGACATTGAGACATGTATACTATCATGTAAGAAATGAATTGCTAGTCTAGGTTCGATACAGGATACAGGATGCTTGGCGCTGGTGCACTGGGATGACCCAGAGAGATGATATGGGGAGGGTGGTGGGAGGGGGGTTCAGGGTTGGGAACTCATGTGCACCTGTGGTGGATTCATATCAATGTATGGCAAAACCAATACAGTACTGTAAAGTAAAAAAAATAAAATTAAAAAAAAAGAGACGGGTATAAAAGGCCACCTTTTCTGCCTCCTGAGAAACCCGTATGCAGGTTAAGAAGCAACAGTTAGAACTGGACTTGGAACAATGGACTGATTCCAAATTGGGAAAGCAGTATGTCAAGGTGGTATATTGTCACCCTTCTTATTTCACTTATATGCATAATACATCATGCAAAATGTCAAGGTAGATGAAGCTCAAACTGAAATCAAGATTTCCAGGAGAAATACAAACAACTTCAGATATGCAGATGAGAGTCAATTCCTAGGCAGGTTGATAAGAAGTCCGGTGTCCCCAAGGAGACAGGGGTCTGGAATTCTCAAGGATGAAAGGACAAACTTTTTTTTTTGGTCTACATTTCTTAGTCTTAGTCAATTACATAACTCAGTTTAAACTCTGTACTAGGGATTCTACAACAACAACATATCCTGCTTGAGGACAGTTTCTTCTTCCTGAAAACCTTGTGAATAATCCTGGTATCTTAGAATGTAACTTGTGAGAGTGGGTCTGGTAAAACTTCTACAACTTCCAGACATTTTTTTGATTCATTGTAATAGCTAATTAAAAGATATATAACTCCATTGCTAACACTAGCAAAGGGGTACTCTTTCTGTCACCTTCTGATATCTATGTCAGAAGCATTCTCTATCCCTTTTTTACTTTAATAAAACTCTATTACACAAAAGCTCTGAGAGATCAAGCCTCGTCTCTGGCCCTGGATTGAATTCTTCTCCTCTGGAAGCCAAGAATCCCAGCGTCTTTCATGGTTCAGCAACAAACTTTCGCAGATGACACAACCTAGATGGCAGAAAGTGAAGAGGAACTGAAGAACCTCTTGATAAAGGTAAAAGAGGAGAGATAACAGGCTGGCTTAAAACTCATCTTTCAAATACGTAAGATCATGGCATCCAGTCCAATAACTTTTGCCAAATAAATGCGAAAGCAGTGGAAATAGAGACTTCTTGGGCTGAAAATCACTGTGGATGATGACTGCAGCCATGAAATTAAAAGACAATTGCTCCTTGGAAAGGAAAGCTATGACAAACCTAGACAGCATTTTAGAAAGCAGTTGTTGTAGGCATGCCCGTTGGTCAGGCATGTCCAACTATTTGAGACCCATGGGCCGCAGCACACCAGGCTTCCCTGTCCTTCACCATCTCCCAGAGCTTGCTCAAACTCATATTCATTGAGTCAGTGATGCCATTCAACCGTCTCATCCTCTGTTTTCCCTTTCTCCTCGTGCCTTCAATCTTTCTCAGCATCAAGGTCTTTTCCAAAGAATCAGCTCTTTGCAACAGGTGGCCAGAGTATTGGAGCTTCAGCTTCAACATCAGTACTTCCAGTGAATATTCAATGTTGTTTCCTTTACGATTGACTGGTTTAATCTCTTTGTTCTCCAAGGGACCCTCAAAAGTCTTCTCCAACACCACAGTTCAAAGGCATCAGTTCTTCAGTGTTCAGCCTCTTTTGCTGTCCAGCTCTCACATCTGTACATGACTACTATAAAAACTATAGCTTTGGATCTTTGTAGGCAAAGTCATGTCTCTGCTTTTTAATATGCTGTCAAGGTTTGTCATTACTTTTCTTCCAAGGAAAGTGAAGTATTGTTGTAAAGAACAGTATTGCATAGGAACCTGGAATGTTAGGCTCATAAATCAAGTTAAATTGGACGTGATCAAACAGGATATGGCAAGAGTGAACATCAACAGTTCAGGAATCAGTAAACAAAAATGGACAGGAATGGGCAAATTTAATTTCAGAAGACCATTATATCTACTATGGTTGGCAGGAATTCCTTAGAATAAGTGGAACAGCCCTTATAGTCAACAAAGGATTCCAAAGTGCAGTACTTGTGGGCAGTCTCAAAAATTATAGAATGATTTTGGTTTGTTTCCAAGGCAAAGCATTCAACATCACAGTAATCCTAGTCTATACCACAAGCACTAATGCCAAAGAAGCCACAGTTGAATGGTTCTCTGAAAATCTACAAGATCTTCTAGAACTAACACCAAAAAAAGGTGTAATTTTCATTATAGGGAACTGGAAAGCAGTAGTAGGAACTCAACATATACCTAGAGTGTCAGACAAGTTTGATCTTGGAGTACAAAATGAATGAGGAGAAAGACTACCAGACGCTTGCCAAGAGAATGTACTGGTCATAGCATCCTCTTCTTCCAACAACACAAGAGACAACTCTACACATGGACATTACCATGTGGTCGATACCAAAATCAGATTGGATATAGTCTTTTTTAGCTGAAGATGGAGTAGCTCTGTACTGTCAGCAGAAACAAGACCAGCAGCTGACTGTGGCTCAGATCATGAAATACTTATTGCAGAGACATTACTTTGCCTGTAAAGGTTCTTATAGCCAAAGATATGGTTTTTCCAGTAGTCATTTATGGATGTGAGAGTTGGATGACAAAAAAAGCTGAGTGCCAAAGAATTGATGCTTCAAACTGTGATTCTGGAGAAGACTCCTGAGAGTCCCTTTGACTGCAAGGAGATCAAGCCAGTCAGTCCTAAAGAAAATCAACTCTGAATATTCATTGGAAAGATTGATGCTGAAGCTGCAGCTCCAATACTTTGGTCACCTGATGCAAAGAGCTGACTCATTAGAAAAGACCCTGATGGGAAAAATTGAAGGCAGGAGGAGAAGGGGATGACAGAGGATGAAATGGTTGGGTGGCATCACCGACTTGATGGACATGAGTTTGAATAAACCTTGGGAGATGGTGATGGACAGGGAAGCCTGGCATTCTGCAGTCCATGGAGTTGCAGATATGGGCACAATTCAGTGACTGAATAACAATAAATTGAGAGTACCAATGAGTAAACAGTGTTTCTTTTCTGTAAGATCTAATTCTATATAGAAGCTTTAAGTTTTATTTCACATAAAGTATGAGATAGTAACCAATATAAAATGAAGTGTACCACAGAAATTGTGAAACAAAAATGAAAAAAAAAAGTTATTCACTTTATATACCTGGAAACTTCATCTTTGATTTAAAAAAAACAAGTCTCTGAATGGTGGAAGAAAAAAAGAACAGGAGTATGGATGATCAAATATAGGAGAAGAACTGGAGATCCAAAGCTATGTCCTTGTTAGAATCCAACATCCTGAAGGCTTTGAAAGTGTGAGTGAAGGCTACACATGATGAAACTGCTGTAGGTAGACAGTAGGGTAGGTTTGATACATTTTTCTTTTTGAGAACTAATCAGTGCTCTGAAATTCCACCACCCTTATGGCAGAAAGTGAAGAAGAACTAAAAAGCCTCATGATGAAAGTGAAAGAGGAGAGTGAAAAGTTGGCTTAAAGCTCAACATTTAGAAAACGAAGATCATGGCATCTGGTCCCATCACTTCATGGAAAATAGATGGGTAAACAGTGGAAACAGTGTCAGACTTTATTTTTGGGGGCTCCAAAGTCACTGCAGATGGTGACTGCAGCCATGAAATTAAAAGACGCTTACTCCTTGGAAGCAAAGTTATGACCAACCTAGATAGCATATTCAAAAGCAGAGATATTACTTTGCTGACTAAGGTCCATCTAGTCAAGGCTATCGCTTTTCCAGTAGTCATGTATGGATGTGAGAGTTGGTCTATGAAGAAGGCTGAGTGCTGAAGAATTGATGCATTTGAACTGTGGTGTTGGAGAAGACTCTTGAGAGTCCCTTGGACTGCAAAGAGATCCAACGAGTCAATTCTGAAGGAGATCAGCCTTGGGATTACCTTGGAAGGCATGATGATAAAGCTCAAACTCCAGTACTTTGGCCACCTGGTGCGAAGAGTTGACTCATTGGAAAAGACTCTGATGCTAGGAGGGATTGGGGGCAGAAGGAGAAGGGGACGACTGAGGATGAGATGGATGGATGGCATCACTGACTTGAAGGACGTGAGTCTGAGTGAACTACGGGAGTTGGTGATGGACAGGGAGGCCTGGTGTGCTGTGATTTATGGGGTCGCAAAGAGTCGGACACGACTGAGTGACTGAACTGAACTGAATTGAATGCATTTATTCTTTCAAGCAACTCCTTGAGTCAATCAATGCCCCAATGAAAATAGACATTCCATAGTTTTCAACAGGGATACTCATATATATTACTCACATATATTAATTTTTATCCTTGACCACATTATTTAATTTTTTCTTCATGTTTACCTTAGATATATAAAGTGTGTCTTTTTGTTTTTTAAGCATCTTGAGTTGAAAGATTAGTTTATTTGTATCTAATTTTCTTGTTTTATGATAAATTTCTTCAAAAGTTTGAAATACGTCTCAGTACAATTTCAATTACATTGCAGATATTTTTATAATTTACATTTGGAAATAATTTCAGCTTACAGAAAAGTTTAAGTATAAAAATAATGCAAAAATCCATATACACAAATTTACTTAGAGTTATCAATTCTACACACAAATATGTATATCTATCTATATATACATGTACATGTATATATTCCATGGGTTATATATACTTTTTTTCTGACACAAAATGTATATATTATGCTCCTTTAATCCTAATCATTTCAGTGCTTATTTCTTAAATATTAGCTGTAAATCAATCAATACCTAGTTTATTTAAGAATGTTAATTATACCTTCTTAGAGGAATTTGTTTGAGAAAAAGGGACTGAAGCTTTAGAATGACCTCATATAGAGGTAGAGATTCAGGAATCATTCAGATCAAATTATTTAAAAACATTTTTACCATTAAAAGCAATGGTACAAGCAGCATTGGCTCCAGAGAGAATGTTGAGAGAGCAGAGTTGAGCAGTAAGGACTGAATGTGGAGAATACTAATGCTTAGGATGAGGAACATGAGGCAGAGAACAAACAGCATAGTTGTCCCTTAGTACCTTCAGAGTATCAGTTTCAGGACTGCTGCAGATTCCAAAATCCACAGTTGATCAAATCCCTTATATGAAATATAGTATTTGCATGAAACTCTGTACATCCTCCAATATTCTTTAAATAATCTCAATATTACTTATGAAACCTAATGCAATATAAATACTATGTAAATAATTTTGATTTGGGGAACCTTCTAGAAATTTTTCTGAATATTTTTGATCTGCAGTTTGTTGAATTTTCAGTTGTCGAACCTATGGCTATGGAGGTCTGACTGTACTGAAGATGATCATGGAAATATAGTTTCAAAAACTAGTGCAAATTAGTATCAGATATCAAAGAGCAATTTAAGAGGATAAAGAATAAGAAGCATTTAAGAATATGAAATATCTGGAGCAGCCTTGGATTTGGAGAGCTGAAGGTTAATTTTTGAAGAGGTTAAATCTGTGGGGTAGAGTGATGGTAGTAGAACCCAAATTACAAAGGGTTAAGGCTTGAAAATGTAGGAAGGATTTTGTAGACTCTGTTGCAATGAATGTGATGATGAGGGATTTAGCATACTGGCTCAGGAGAGTTCAGGTTATAAAGAGTGCTGAAAGTTTGCTTACAGATGGAGAAATTTTAGTCATATGTATAGACAAAGAGGGAAAACTGAAGGTCAAAGAGGTTGTGTAGATGTTCAAAGGGTAATATGAGAGAAAATTTTTGGAGAGTTACACTTGAACATTTGGAGAAATATCCTCAAAGACTATTTCTTGAAGGCAAAAATAACATAGGAGTAATATTCAGATCCTTCTGATGTGGATAAGTATTGAGGTAGCTCATGTTAAATGGCCTCAAGAGAAACAATTTGATTTCCAGAGAATTAAGGGAGAAAAAAAAAAAAGCTAGCTTTATATCTGTGAAAAATATAAAAATACTTTAAATAAGAACTTTGGGTAAAGTAACAAGATTTTAAGTAGAGATAAGCAGAAATCACGTAGCAGAAGTGAGAGCCTAGATCAGTTTGTAATGGTACAAAGCATTCCCATTTTATGTCTTTCCTCAGGACGAATTGGCAGCTTAGAAATAGGGAAAGATTGAATGATTGGGTTTATTTAAAAAAAATTATGTTAAGTTGGAGGGTATTGCTAAGTCATGTACTCAAATACTTAATATATTAAATATTTGGGTCATCACAGTCAAACTTTCCTTGCATCAGGATGCTATGTACATTATAAGGCTGTAGCAAGCTAGAGCAGTTTATCTTCTGTATTCTATTTGTGTATCATATTCTATATATGTATTACTATTACACCAAATAGTACTATAACTGGAGAAGGCAATGGCATCCTACTCCAGTACTTTTGCCTGGAAAATCCCGTGGACGGAGGAGCCTGGTAGGCTGCAGTCCATGGGGTTGCTAGAGTCAGACACGACTGAGCGACTTCACTTTCACTTTTCACTTTCACTTTCATGCATTGGAGAAGGAAATGGCAACCCACTCCAGTGTTCTTGCCTGGAGAATCCCAGGGACGGGGAAGCCTGGTGGGCTGCCGTCTATGGGGTCGCACAGAGTCGGACATGACTGAAGCGACTTAGCAGTACTATAACTGATGTATTATGATATGAAGAAAAATGTGTATATTGATGTTACTAGCATCTTTAGTACATGTTGAAATATAGAACTGATGTCAGATCCATGAGTTAAAGTATTACTTTGCTTTTTGTTACTTAAGAGCAACATAAAAGTTAAAATGTGGGAACTTAAAAGAAAAAAAATAATAACATCTGAATCCAAATCCCAAATGATAAATTTTGTCTAAAGCCAGCATACTCTGATGATTCATGGATATAACACCTCCTTTGACTTTTCACTTTCATGCCTTAGAGAAGAAAATGGCAACCCACTCCAGTGTTCTTGCCTGGAGAATCCCAGGGATGAGGGAGCCTGGTGGGCTGTCTACTATGGGGTCACACAGAGTTGGACACGACTAAAACGACTTAGCAGTAGTAGTAGCAGTAGCATTTATGTGAGCTTCCCTGCTGGCTCAGACAGTAAAGAGTCTGCCTGTAGTGCAGGAAACTCGGGTTCGATCCCTGGGTTGGGAAGATCCCTTGGAGAAGGAAATGGCAACCCACTCCAGTATTCTTGCCTGGAAAATCCCATTGACATTGACAGAGGAGCCTGGCAGGCTATAGTCCATGGGGTCGCAAAGAACTGGACATGACTGAACGACTTCACTTTACTTTTATGTTTTACAATAATGCATATAGGTTTTCCCATGCTCATTTTTACTTATTTATGTGTCACATTCTAATTTTCATGGTTGCTTTTCCTAGTCTGCAGAAACTTACCACTTCATTCTCCATATTGATTGTCATAGTTTTGAAACAAAAACTTTTATCATATCAACACTCTAATTATTGGCACCCCCTTACTTAGGGCACAGAGTCTATATTCTCGGGAGGGCATATACAATCCAACTTTATTTGTTTTCATATGTCCCAATTATCAGTCAGTCCCATTCTCCCTGCCAATCATCTCCTACTTCCTTTTTTATTAAACCATACTGAGTAATTTACCATTTGCATAATATATCATGCTGATGTATGTCCTGTCATCTCTAAAAAAAATACCATTCTTTACTCATTTCATCTGGAAGCCTCTTTGTTATTCTTTAAAATCTGCTTAGCTTAAATATTATCCTTTTCAAAGTCTCCTCTGACTGTCTAGGCAAATTAATCTGTATTCTTTGTTCCTGTGCACAGTCTAGTATGTGCCTTAATGTGTCTTGTATGGTTTACATTGCTGCAGTGGTAAAGAATCTGCTTTCTAATGAAGGAGATGACAGTTCAATTCCTAGGTTTGAAAGATCCCCTGGAGTAGGAAATGGCAGCCCCCTCCAGTATTCATATCTGAAAAATTCCATGGACAGAGAAGCTTAGCTACAGTCTATGGGGTCTCAAAGAGTTTGACAATACTGAGCACATGCACTCTCTTACATTAATTACATAATGGTTATCTGCATAGATATTATTACAAAATTTTTTCATTTAACATTTCACTTACAAGTCATTTAATTTCACCTAAATTCCAAATGCCTGTTATATATCCAACCACTGGTCTGAGGAGTTTGAACAAGACCTAGTACTTGTCCTTTGGTTCACAGTTCTGTTACTAGACTGTAATCTTTTCTAGGTTACTGAAACTTTGCCCCAGAAAATTTGAACAGATCTCCATTCATGTTGAAATTTTATCTTCCCATCTCTTCCCCTTTATTCACTCAATTCTCCCCATCCTTGGAATGCCTTCCTTTTTCTCCAGTTGAATGCATGCTTTAACTTCTTAGGCACCAACTCAAATTCTAATTCCTACTTAGGACCATCTTAGTCTCAAAACTTATAAGAGGATCTTCTTCCTTTGAATCCTAACATTTCTTTGTAATTTTATCATGTTACTTTCTTAATGTATTTATATTACAGTGACTTGTGTACTGTTTTCTTTTTGCTATCAAGATCTATAGTTTATGTGTATATTCATCTTGCGATAGTACACATGAATAATCATCATCCACAGATATTTGTTTAAGTCAGTTGAATGACTCAACTCATATAAGGAAAGCTCTAGTCCCCTTGACCAAAGCACCACTTAATACAGTCATTGAAACCTCTATTTATAGAAAGTTCCAGGTGGTTTTTTTTTTGTTTGTTTGTTTTTTTAAGCACTGGTTATGGTTTATTTTTCCTTTTTAATTTTTTCCCATGAAAACATTAGCAACACTTTGACTTCCTAAAATAGAAATATATAGATTCTTATTGTTTACTTGATATTCAAGTGGTTATTCCTTGATGTAACTAATTTCATTAGTCTATTATATTCAATTTTAATTAAAATAAAATTTTAATTTTCAAAGCCTGCTAATGCTACTCTTTTTAAGGCAGTGCCATCCTTTATCCATGCACAGATGATGTTTTTAGAAGACAGCTTTGTTTTTCTTCAATAAAAATGCATTTAGAAGAAAACTGGCACAGGAATGTCTTTGACTTTCAGTACTAAACTTGGCACATTATCTCTTGGGGCTGGCAGTCCCTACTATGCTTGCCTTGTCATTCTCCATTGTGTGCTCTAGTAATACAGCCAACACCTGTGACCACACAAAAGACCATACACAGCAGCTGCAGCACTCAGATGTCCATGCTGAAATAAATTTCTAAAGCTGAAATATTTGGATCTGTGACTGGTTCTTTTCTGAGCCATTCAGAAATTGTTGGGATTTCCCAGTGAGGCGTAGTGATATATACGAACTGTCCAGAGTCTGCTTACTCTGCCATCTTCTTTAGCTATCTCCGATTCTTTTTTTTTTTTTTTTTTCCTGCCACTGGGCTTGCAGGGTCTTAATTCCCTGGCTGGGGATGGAACGTGGACCCTGGAAGTGAAAGTACCAAGGCCTAACCATTGGACTTTCAGAGAATTCCCTATCTCTGATTCAAATTAAAGGTGGAAGTCTTCATTGGTAGCATAGTGCAGTGTGTTGAGCACAGATTTTGAAGTCCAGCTACCCAGATTTGAAGCCTGGATCTTTCGCTGACTTGCTGTTTTATCTTGGACAAGTTATTCAACCTCTGTAGGCCTCAGATTTATGATCTTTACAAATAGAAATAATATCAGCCACTTCAGAATGCTATGACTATAAAATGAGTTTACATATATAGTTTTTAGAATCATGCCTGCATATTTTATGCCCTATATGATTGCTTGCAATTATTATTAGATTCTAATTTTTGAAAAACCTCAGACACCACTAGAAACAGTCCTCTAATATCTATAATTAACATTTTTGAGTGTTCATGTTTTTTACACTTGCATTTTGTAGCATATGCTTCTTGTTTATAAAAATGTATGAATCATCAAAACATTGTGGGCTTATGCCTAACCCTGGTGAAGTTAGAACAATGTACTTATCTCAAGTCATATGTTTTGTTCTAAATTCACCAAGGTTAGGCACAAGGACAAAAGCAGAGAAGTCATTTAAGGAGCTAGGCTAGCAATCCACAACCAGGACCTACTCTATACCATAGGGAACACTGCTCAATACTCTGTCATAACCTAAATGGGAAAACAATTTGTAAAAGAATAGATACATATATATGTATAACTGAATCACTTTGCTGTACACCTAAAACCAACACAACTTTGGTAATCAACTATGCTCTAGTATAAAATAAAAATTAAACAAAGAAAAAATAATAAAGAATACCAAATAATGTTGTTATTATTATGCCAAATAATAATAAAGAATACCAAAATAGAAAAAGGCAAGGTAGATAACAAAAGACGCTATAGTAGCAACATAGCATATATATGGTGGTGCTTCTGCCTTTGATCTACTTTTTATTTGAATTAGTATCTAAGTCATAAAAGAAAACTAAGTCATATATATATAGGCCCAATTAAGAGTTTGGAAATGTGTGTAAATCCATTAAAAGCACTGGTGCTATGTTACAATTGGTTCAAGTTTAATTTCCAAATATATATATTGCTTTTCAAATGATATAAGGCAGCATAAAACAAACAAAAAAGCTACATATGACTTGAGATAAGTAACATTATGTTGTTTTTATTAATCTACACTTATATATACATAAAAAAAAACCTTCCACACACTTAGATGCCTTAATATTTTTCCTAGGCATCTCATGCATAAAAGCAAACAAACAAAAAAAAATCCCTAGTTGGATATATCACATTAGAGTCTTTGATCAGGTTTGTCTTGTGATTGTAGCCTACACTGAAGAATAGAAAATATCTTTCTTTAAAAAGAAAGACTCATAATTGGTAGGAATAGTTCATTATTACTGTGAAAGATATGAAAACTAAAACTTTGTTAGGTCAGAAATGCAATATATCTGGTGTAATATCACTATTTATGGTATAAATAGACATAATAAATGTTATTTCCATGCTACTCATACTTACACTTGCAACAAGAAAATAGTATTTATACTTAAATCAGCTTGTCAAATACGTAGTTACTTTTAAGAATGATTTTTAAAATGTATTTTTGTATTCTGCAAACTTGGTTCATTTAGCAATGTAAATGTACTCAGAGGAGAAGAAATGAACTTTTTCACACATGATGATTCTATTGACAATCAATTTTATAATCATAATCAATAAAATAAAGTCTTCCTCAGTGATTAATACAAAGTAATAGAGAAAAACAACAGAATGGGAAAGAGTAGAGATATCTTCAAAAATATTAGAGATATGAAGGAAATATTTCATGCAAAGATGGGAAAATAAAGGACAGAAATGGTATGGATCTAACAGAAGCAGAAGATGGTAAGAAGAGGTGGCAAGACTGCACAGAAGAACTGTACAAAAAAGATCTTAATAATCCAGATAACCACAATGGTGTGATCACTCACCTAGAGGCAGGCATCCTGGAATGCGAAGTCAAGTGGGCCTTAGGAAGCATCACTATGAACAAAGCTAGTGGAGGGATGGAATTCCAGTTGAGCTATTTCAAAGTCTGAAAGATGATGCTGTGAAAGTACTGCACGCAACATGCCAGAAAATTTGGAATACTCAGCAGTGGCCACACCTGGAAAGGTCAGTTTTCATCCCAATCCCAAAGAAGAGTGAAAGTGAAGTCTCTCAGTCGTGTCCAACTCTTTGGGACCCCATGGACTGTAGCCTACCAGGCTCCTCCCTCCATGGGATTCTCCAAGCAAGAGTACTGGAGTGGGTGCCATTTTCCTTCTCCAGGGGACCTTCCCTACCGAGGGATTGAACCCGGGTCTCCCACATTCCAGGCAGATGCTTTAACCTCTGAGCCACCAGGGACTCCAATCCCAAAGAAAGGCAAAGGCAAAGAATGTTCAAACTATCACACAATTGGATTCATCTCACATGATGGCGAAGTAATGCTCAAAATTCTCCAAGCCACGCTTCAACAGTACATGAACCTAGAACTTTTAGATGTTCAAGCTGGATTTAGAAAAGGTAAAGGAACCAGAGATCAAATTGCAACATCCATTGGATCGTAGGAAAAACAAGAGAGTTCCAGAAAAACATCTATTTCTGCTTTATTGACTGTGCCAAAGCCTTTGACTGTGTGGCTCACAAAAAACTGTGGAAAATTCTTAAAGATGGGAGTACCAGACTACCTGACCTTCCTCTTGAGAAATCTGCATGTAGGTCAAGAATCAACAGAACTGGACATGGAACAAAAGACTGGTTCCAAATCAGGAGAGGAGCAAGTCAAGGCTGTACATTGTCACCCTACTTATTTAACTTATATGCAGAGTATATCATGAGAAAAACTGGTCTGGATGAAGCACAAGCTGGAATTAAGTTTGCTGAAAGAAATATCAATATCCTATGGAGAAGAGAATGGCAAACCACTCCAGTATTCTTGCCTGGAGAATCCCATAGACAGAGGAGCCTGGTGGTCTACAGTCCACAGGGTCGCAAAGAGTAGACATGACTGAGCAACTTCACTTTCAGGTATGCACATGACACTACACTTATGACAGAAAGCAAAGAAGAACTAAAGAGTCTCTTGATGAAATTGAAAGAGAAGAGTGAAAAAGTTGGCTTAAAATCAACATTCAGAAAATTAAGATCATGGCATCACTTCATGGTAAATAGATGGGGAAACAGTGGAAACAGTGACAGACTTTATTTTGGGGGGCTCCAAAATCACTGCAGATGGTGACTGCAGCCATGAAATTGAAAGATACTTGCTCCTTTGAAGAAAAGTAATGACCAACATAGACAGCATATTAAAAAGCAGAAACATTGCTTTACCAACACTGGCCCATCTAGTCAAAACAATGGTTTGTCCAGTAGTTATGCATGGATGTGAGAGTTGCACTATGAAGAAAGCTGAGTGCCAAAGAATTGATGGTTTTGAACTGTTGTGTTGGAGAAGACTCTTGAGAGTCCCTTGGACTGCAAGGAGATCCAACCAGTCCATCCTAAAGGAAATTAGTCCTGAATATTCATTGGAAGCACTGATGCTCAAGCTGAAACTCTAATACTTTGGCCAACTTGTGAGAAGAACTGACTCATTTGAAAAGATCCTGATTCAAATGTATTCTTTTTAATGGCTGAGTAATACTCCATTGTGTATATGTACCACAGCTTTCTTATCCATTCATCTGCTGATGGACATCTAGGTTGCTTCCATGTCCTGGCTATTATAAACAGTGCTGCAAATTGCCAGTCCAGGTTTGATGCATGATACAGGATCCTCGGTGCTGGTGCACTGGGATGACCCAGAGGGATGGTACAAGGAGGGAGGTGGGAAGGGGGTTCAGGATGGGGAACACATGTACACCCCTGGCAGATTCACGTGGACGTATGGTAAAACCAATAGAATATTGTAAAGTAAAAATAATAATAATAATAAATAATAATAAAAGAAAAAAAGTGAAAGAAAAGATCCTGATGCTAGGAATGATTGAAGGTGGAAGGAGATGGGGATGACAGACGATGAGATGGCTGGATGACATCACTGATTCAATGGACATGAGTTTGAGCAAGCTCAGGGAGTTGTTGATATACAGGGAGGCCTGGAATGCAGCAGTCCATGGAGTCTCAATGAGTTGGACACGGCTGAGTGACTGAACTGAATTTAACTGAACTCCTTAATACACTATGTATATCTCCGGTGTAAAAAAAAAAAAAAAAAAGTAGATCTTCATGGCGTTGGGGCTGGGATGGAGGTACAGAGAAATTCTTTTTCATTTAAATTAACTTAGAAGGGTATTTTTTTAGACTTAATGGGCATGTGGAATCTTTGATTCTATATATCATTTATTTTCTAAGTAACTGAGTGAAGTGTTGGTTGCTAAGCCTGATTCTTTGAGACCCTATTGATGGTAGCCCACCAGATTCCACTGTCCATTGGATATCCCAGACAAGAGTACTGGAATAGGTTGTCATTTCCTTCTTCAGGGAATCTTCTTGACCCAAGGATCAAACCTGCGTCTCTTGCATTGCAGGCAGATTCTTTACCATGAGATAATGTAAATAGATAACATAAAACTCATAAAATGAAGTAAATGAAATACTTCAAATGACATACATTTCAGGTAAAAATGTAAATAAGAATTAACAGAAATTATCAAATTTGATATAAAACTGCAGAAAAATAGTATTTTCAGGATATATCAGTGACAAAATCTTAGTTTTAATTTTATACTCGTCATCTTTTTCTAAATTGATCTTTGAAGGTTATGCTTGTGGGATTTTAAGATATAAGTAAAAAAAATTTTTAAATGACTTATAGCTCAAATCTTTTCTTACTAGAATTGATAGAAATGCCCCTTTCAAATATCATTTTCTAAATTTCATATGAAAAGAGCTAAATGATTCCCAATGAAGTAAGAGAGAACCAAAGTAACATGTGCACTCACATAACTTATCCTATGACATGGAATCATTTCTGGCAGGGTATAATAAGCAAAAATGTAAACGTTCCAGGGAGCAATATCCCTAAAAATTCTTTTCTCTACTTTGCAAATTGAAGTGGCAGGATGTTATAAAGGAGAACATTTATGCTATTTTCCTGTAGTAGAGAAAAAATGTTTGTTTGTTATTGGTCATAATCTGGCAACTATCAAAACATAATAAAACCAGAAAATAAACTTTGAAAAATAGTTAGAATGTAATCTTTTGTATGACAATGATTACTGTGTTTAGTCACCAAACTCTTCTGGTATATACCATCTGTTTAGTAGATCTTATCTCTTCTTCCATGAATTGATGATTCTAGTTACATTCCATACTTTCTCACAAGTTTTAAAAACTTTAGCAAATACACAGTGGCGCAGGGCCAACCATTAATCTTAGTGAACCATAGTCACCACAACCACATCACTGGTCTCAGCTTGCACCTCCCTGTAAATCCTGTATGCCAAAAATTTAACCAAACCAGACTTCTTAGCATCTGAAAAACACTCCATGAGCTTTTTCACTTTCACATTTTGATTTATTCTGCCTACTTTACCAAGAATGCCTTCTTTCTTTACTCCCTTTTCTTCTAGAAATCTTATTTCTTCAGACTTTTCAAAAAAATTTAATTAATTTTATGTTACAATATTTTATTAGTTTTGCCATACATTAACTTGAGTCCACCATAGGTGTACATGTGTTCCCCATCCTGAACTCCTCTCCTACCTCCCTCCTCATCCCATCCCTCTGGGTCATCCCAGTGCACCAGCCCCAAGCATCCTGTATCATTAGTCGAACCTGGACTGGCGATTCATTTCTTATATGATATTATACATGTTTCAATGCCATTCTCCCAAATCATCCCACCCTCCCCCTCTCCCACAGAGTCCAAAGGATTGTTCTATACATCTGTGTCTCTTTTGCTGTCTCGCATACAGGGTTATTGTTACTATCTTTCTAAATTCCATATATATGCATTAGTACACTGTATTGTGGAGAAGGCAATGTCACCCCACTCTAGTACTCTTGCCTGGAAAATCCTATGGATGGCAGAGCCTGGTGGGCTGCAGTCCACGGGGTTGCTAAGAGTCAGACAAGAATGAGCGACTTCCCTTTCATTTTTCACTTTCACTCATTGGAGAAGGAAATGGCGACCCACTCCAGTGTTCTTGCCTGGAGAATCCCAGGGACTGGGGAGCCTGGTGGGCTGCCGTCTATGGGGTTGCACAGAGTCGGACATGACTGAAGCGACTTAGCAGCAGCAGCATACTGTATTGGTGTTTTTCTTTCTGGCTTACTTCACTCTGTATAATAGACTCCAGTTTCATCCACCTCATTAAAAATGAATCAAATGTAATCTTTTTAATGGCTGAGTAATATTCTCTTGTGTATATGTACCACAGCTTTCTTATCCATTCATCTCCTGATGGACATCTAGGTTGCTTCCATGTCCTGATTATTAAAAACAGTGCTGCGATGAACATTGGGGTACACATGTCTCTTTCTATTCTGGTTTCCTCAGTGTGTATGCCCAGCAGGGGATTGCTGGGTCATAGTGCAGGTCTATTTCCAGTTTTTTTGTTTTTTTTTTTTTTTTTAAGGAATCTCCAGACTGTTCTCCATAGTGACTATACTAGTTTGCATTCCCACCAACAGTGTAAGAAGGTTCCCTTTTTTCCACACCCTCTCCAGCATTTATTGCTTGTAGACTTTTGGATCACAGCCATTCTGACTGGCATGAAATGGTACCTCATTGTGGTTTTGATTTGCATTTCTCTGATAATGAGTGATGTTGAGCATCTTTTCATGTGTTAGCCATCTATATGTCTTCTTTGGAGAAGTGTCTATTTAGTTCTTTGGCCCACTTTTTGATTGGGTCTTTTATTTTTCTGGAATTGATTTGTAGGAGTTGCTTGTATATTATTGAGATTAATTCTTTTTCCATTGCTTCATTTACTATTATTTTCTCTCATTCTGAAGGCTCTTTCACTTTGCTTATAGTTTCCTTGGTTGTGCAGACACTTTTAAGTTTAATTAGGTCCCATTTGTTTACTTTTGCTTTTATTTCCAATATTCTGGGAGGTGGGTCATAGAGGATCCTGCTGTAGTTTATGTTGGAGAGTGTTTTGCCTATGTTTTCCTCTAGGAATTTAATATTTTCTGGTATTACATTTAGATCTTTAATCCATTTTGAGTTTATTTTTGTGTATGGTGTTAGAAAGTGTTCTAGCTTCATTCTTTTACAAGTGGTTGACCAGTTTTCCCAGAAACACTTGTTAAAGAGATTGTCTTTTCTCCATTGTACATTCTTGCCTCCTCTGTCAAAGATAAGGTGTCCATAGGTGTGTGGATTTATCTCTGGGCTTTCTATTTTGTTCCATTGATCTATATTTCTGTCTTTGTGCCAGTGCCAAACTCTCTTGATGACTGTGGCTTTGTAGTAGAGACTGAAGTCAGCTGGTTGATTCCTCTAGTTTCATTCTTTTTTCTCAAGATTGCTTTGGCTATTCAAGGTTTTTTGTATTTCCATACAAATTGTGAAATTATTTGTTATACTTTGAAAAATATCATTGGCAGCTTGATACATTACATTGAATCTATAGATTGCTTTGTGTAGTATACTCATTTTCACTATATTGATTCTTCCGATCCATGAACACTGTATATTTCTCCATCTATGTGTGCCCTCTGATTTCTTTCACGAGTATTTTATAGTTTTCTATATCTAGGTCTTTTTGTTTCTTTAGGTAGATATATTATTAAGTATTTCGTTCTTTTCATTTCAGTGGTGAATGGAATTGTTTCCTTAGTTTCCCTTTGTTTTCTCATTGTTAGTGTATAGGAATGTAAGGGATTTCTCTGTGTTAAAATTATATCCTGCAACTTTACTATATTCATTGATTAGCTCTAGTAACTTTCTGGTGGAGTCTTTTGGGTTTTCTATGTAGAGGATCATGTCATCTGCAAACAGTGAGAGTTTTACTTCTTCTTTTCCAATCTGGATTCCTTTTATTTCTTTTTCTGCTCTGACTGCTGTGGCCAAAACTTCCAAAACTATGTTGAATAGTAGTGGTGAGAGTAGGCACCCCTGTCTTGTTCTTCACTTTAGGAGAAATGCTTTCAATTTTTCACCACTGAGGATAATGTTTGCTGTGGGTTTGTCATATATAGCTTTTTTTTTTTTTAACTTTTCTTTGTGCTTTTTTTTTTTTTAAATTGTAAAGTCATTTGTTGAGGTATGTTCCTTCTATTCCTGCTTTCTGGGGAGTTTTTATCATAAATGGATGTTGAATTTTGTCAAAGAGTTTTCTGAATCTATTGAGATAATCATATGGATTTTATTTTTCAATTTGTTAATGTGGTGTATTAAATTGATTGATTTGAGGATATTGAAGAATCCTTGCATCCCAGGGATAAAGCCCACTTGGTCATGAGACTATTTTGTCCTCCCCTAAAGGTGGCACTACTGGTAAAGAATCTGCTTGCCAATGCAACAGATTCAAGAGACATGGGTTTTGTCAATCCCTGTATTGGGAATATCTCCTGGAGAAGTAAATGGCAACCCACTGCAGTATTCTTGCTTGTAAAAATCCCACAGACAGAGGATCCTTGAGGGCTACAGGATTGTAGAGTGGGATATGACTGATCACTTGTCAGTCAGCAAAGGGTATTAGAATCTCCTATTACTTTGAACCTGATATTTACTCATATCCTCTTTTTATTTTGTATTTCACCCACTCCTTTACTTTGATAGGACCATACATATGCCACACACTGAAACATGGTCCTTAAATTTGAGTCAACAGTTGCTCCCGAAATTGATCTGAAATAGTTTTATTTTTTTTCTATAATCTATTAACATGTAGTATACAATGCACTATGATGTAAAAATTCCTCAAGCAAGCAAAAATATTTATGGCAGATACATATTTACAAAACAAACTAATAATTCATAGCTTGGAGATTTGGATTTCAATGTTAGAGATCAGTTTATTCTAATTAACCAATTAGAGACAAAATCATCAAGAAAATAATTGTCAGAAAAGTTATTACTTGGACTCTAAGCAAAAATTTAACAGAGAGTATTTTGTTTGAGTTTATATTAAGACACTCCAAAGGAGTATGAGTAAGAGATGTGCTAGGAAGGTTTGCAGGCTCATACATGTGTTGTAACACTCCTTTAGCTATATAATTGGAGAACCATTTCTAACATGTTAGTGAACTTTTAATTTAATACAGGTAATCTTATTAAACAACAACACAATGTCTAAAAGTTAAGAGTTTAAAAAAATGGCGATCTATATACGTTTTGCAAACTACAGTTCATGGGCCAGGCCCCCAGTTGTCTTCCTGTGGACTATAAGGAATTGGACTTCTCTGATAGTTCAGTTGGTAAAAAGTGCACCTGCAATGCAGGAGACCCTGGTTCAATTGTGATTTCTGGGTCGGGAAGATCCGCTGGAGGAGGGATAGGCTAAACACTCCAGTATTCTTGGACTTCCCTTGTGGCTCAGCTGGTAAAGAGTCTACCTGCAATGCGGGAGACCTGGGTTCAATCCCTGGGTTGGGAAGATCCCCTGGAGAAGGGATAAGGCTACCCATTCCAGTATTCTGGCCTAAAGAAATCCCCCTAGAGTGGCAAAGAGTCGGACACAACTGAGGGACCTTCACTTCACTTCACTTCACTTCATATAAGGAATTAATGGTTTTTACATTTTAAATGTCTAGAGGGGAGAGAGTGAAACAAAAATAAAACTTTTTGGCATATGTATATTATATAAAATTAAAATTTCAGTGTCTATAATATAGTTTCATTAGAACATATAATTGCTCATTCATTCATGTATTATGTATCAGTGGCTTCATTTTGCTACTACATCAGTCGTGACAGAAACCGCATTGCAAAGACTAAACTGTCTGCTATCTGCCTCTGTATAGTAGAAGTTTGCTAAGCCTTGGCATTCATCACCCTCCCTCATTAGGTAAGGAACAATGAACATAATGTAAACTTTTCTTGGCATATAGTATAACAAAGCAGTTAAAGGCAGGAGTTTGTTGACTATGGAGGCTTTGGTCTCTCATTGACTGTTATATGACTTTGGGAAAATTATTTAAACTAAATTTTAATTATTCAGAAACAAAACAGAATAATAGTTCTACTTATCTTTTGGGTTTGGAGAGAATTAAACATATAACATACATAGTAGATAACAGTGCAGAATGACAGTTGTAAAGTGAAAAAGATATGTAAAGTAAAAATAATCTAAGAATACAGGGAAAAAAATAAAATTATGGCATAAGATATATTTGACACATATGCGCCAAAAGAAAATTTACATATTAGCTATGTTAAAAGATTGAAAAAAGAGGCCATAAGACAAAAAGTATCATTGAAGAGAGAGACTTTCATTACACAGTATAAAAAAGGTTCAATTTCCTAGGAAGATGTTAAAAATTCTAAAGTATTTTATATTAAAATAGTTCACATATAAAGCAAAAATCATAGGAATACAGTAAGAAATTGAGAAATCTATGAGCACAGTTGGAGGTTTATATGTACATGTCTCAAGTTAGTCAAAAATTTAATAAAAACATAGAAATCTGAATAAAAATATATAGTTATTATATAGAAATTTACTGCTAAAAATGGAAAGTATCTTTAGGCTTTATGGAATATTATTAAAGTTGTACATGCATTGGAACATGAAGAAAGTTCTAAAAAGTTTAAAAAATTAGTATCACAGAGAACACATTTTCTGCTAGAATTCATTAAGCACTTCACACAAATGCAGTTTATGTATCTTAACAAGTGTGACACAAGAAGAAATGAAACATTTGAATGATGTTATTGACTCATGAAAGAAGTTGAAACATAGTTAAAAAGGTTTTTCAGACTTCATGCCTAAATATTTTAAGACATGTTTTATCAAACTTTTGTGGAAAAGTTAGATTTAACATACAAACACATGCAGGAAACAGAAAAAATAAAGAATATTCTGCAACATAGTCTAGAAAGCCCTCATAACCTTGCTTCAAAATTTCATGTGTAACTACATGTGTAAAATGAGGAGGTGAGTAAGTGAGTGAAAGTTGCTCAGTCGTGTCTAACTCTTTGCGACCCCATAGACTGTAGCCCACCAGGCTCTCCTCTGTCCATGGGATTCTTCAAGCAAGAATGCTGGAATGGGCTGCCATGCCCTTCTCTAGGGGATCTTCCCAAACCAGGGATTGCATAAGGGGGTGCTGTGGTTTTATTCTCCGTCACTTCTTCCTGTTGACTGTTAAACACTTAGGACACCTGACTGGAGCTTAAGTAGCCACCATGGACCTTTAAGTGAAGCCACATGTTGAGGATGTTGTAGCACCAATAATAGAAGTCTGATTGCTAAAAGATAATGGGGCTTCCAGAGGAGTTATGTAATAGCTCCATGCTGCTGCTGCTGCTGCTAAGTCGCTTCAGTCATGTCCAACTCTGTGCGAACCCATAGATGGCCCACCTGGCTCCTCTGTCCCTGGGATTCTCCAGGCAAGGATACTGCAGTGGGTTGCCATTTCCTTCTCCAATGCATGCATGCATGCTAAGTCACTTCAATTGTGTCTGACACTGTGTGGCTCTATGGACAGCAGCCCACCAGGCTCCTCTGTCCACGGGATTCACTAGGCAAGAGTACTGGAGTGGGTTGCCATTTCCTTCTCCTAATAGTTCCATAGTGTATGTATTTCATATATATATATAATCTGTGTTTATTGATATATAATATTATTCTGTGTTTGTTTTTATTTGAATCCTTAACTATTCCTATTTCATACACTAGCCAAGATAGGAAACAGTTTCTAGTAATCTTTTGTGGCACTTTCTTTAGAAATATCACACTTCACACAAGTATCTCATAAATTATTCTTTCCAAATATGTAGGAAGTATTTGCAAGTTCAATGTACAATTTCTGTATACTTTTGAAGATTTTAAAGCACAAAAGTGACAATCTGTGATCTGTGTTGTAAGTAATTCACCCTTCCAAGTGAATGGAAGATGGATTTAAGAAGAACAGTGTTGGAGCCAAGGAGAGACATTGATTGATGCAGGGGAATGAAGAAGGCTTGAGCAAAGTCTCCACTACTATCCTCCTCAAATCTTTCTTCTGTGCACTTTCATAGAAAAAAGGATGAATCTGACATCTTTTTATGTAACACACATTTGGCAAGGTTGATGATTGGTTTGGAGAAGAGAGGAGCAAGTCTAGCACGCAAAGCAGAGAACCACCTTCTATGATACAGAATGTATGAAGAGGAACATGTTTGAGGGGGATGGTGGGAGATTCACTCTTACAAAGCTGAGCTTTTAGATACAAGTGGGGAATTCAATAGACACCAGGTAAACGTGTCACACATATGAAGACGAGACCATAAGGTTCATTGATTTGTATTTATTGAGTATGACTAAATAACTGGTCCAGTCCTTGCTTATGGAAACTCAATGAGTAAGACAGAATTCCTGCTATTATTGACCTTAAATAATCCAATGACAAAGGCATAGAATTAAACAAAGAGTTAAATATCAGGTTTGATAGAGATAATAAAGGGATTCCCTGGTGGCTCAGGTAGTAATGAATCTGCCTGCAATGCAGGAAATGTGAGTTTGATCCCTGCGTTAGGAAGATCTTCTGGAGAAGGGAATGGCAGCCCACTCCAGAATTCTTGCGTGGAAAATTCCATGCACAGAGGAACTTGGCAGGCTATAGATCATGGTGTTACACTGAGTCAGATATGACTTAGCAATTGAGCACAATAGAGATAATGCAAAATATTATCAGAGTACATGAAAGAGAGGTTAACTCACTAGAGGGTAAATGTAGATGTAGAAAAAGAGTTCTTGAATCTATTATAGTTATGTTCATATGTGAAGGAGGAATAGGAGTTATTCCACAGATATGCAATAAATATCTGAAGTTGAGGGAATGGCATTTGCAGAGTTGTCAAGGCCAATAAGAGAACTTAGGACTCAAAATCTTTAAAAAGGCCATTTTTGCTGGGGCTTGGTATTTCATGAGAAGTGGACTATATAATGGTGTGTGAGAAACAATCAAGAGATGTATTATAAAGCATCACTTAAGGAATTTGAACTTTATTAAAAAAGTAATATTAAAAATCATGAAGTAAATTCTAATCAAGAATGGAAATTTACAGAGGCAAAGTGGCTGAGGCAAGACCCCATGAGGGAATACCAGCATTTTAAGAGAAGTTAGAAGAAGTCTATGAAGGAAATGAAAAATAAGAAATCACAAATTTATGATTCAGTCATCAATTTAGCATTTATAATCAGAAGTGTCTTATTTATTGCCATTATTGTTGTTTAGTTGCTAAGGCATGTCAGACTCTTGGTGATTCCATGTATTGCAGGATACCAGGCTCCTCTGTCTTCCACTATCTCCCAAAGTTTGCTCAAATTCATGTCCACTGAGTCCATGATACTATCTAATTATCTCATCCTCAGTTGCTCCCTTCTCCTTTTGCCTTCAATTCTTCCCAGCATCAAAGTCTTTTCCAGTGAGGTGGCTCTTCACATCAGGTGGCCAAAGTATTGGAACTGCAGCTTCAGCATCAGTACTTTCAAAGAATATTCAGGATTATTCCCTTTAGGATCAACTGGCTTGATACCCTTGCAGTTAGTTCAAGGGACTCTCAAGAGTCTTCTCCAGTGCTACAATTCAGAAGCATCAATTCTTTAGCTCTCAGACTTCCTTATCATCCAACTCTTACATTTGCAAATGACTACTGGAAAAAATCATACCTTTAATACATGGACTTTCATTGGCAAAATGATATTTCTGCTTTTTAATACACTGTATTTGTTTATTAAAACTTTGCTTCCAAGGAGCAAGCGTCTTTTAATTTCATGGCTACAATCATCATCCACAGTGATTTTAGACTCCCTCAAAGTAAAATCTGTCACTGCTTCCTCTTTTCCCCTTTCTGTTTGCCTTGAAGTGATGGGACCAGATGCCATGGTCTGATTTTTTGAATGCTGTATTTCAAGCCAGTTCTTTCACCCTCATGAAGAGGCTCTTTTGATTCTCTTCACTTTCTGCCATTAGAGTGGTATCATCTGTGTATCTGACGTTGTTGATATTTCTCCTGGAAATATTGATTATAGTTTGTGATTCCTCCAGCCTGGCATTTTGCATGATGTACTCTGCATTAAGTTAAATTAGCAGGGTGACAATATACAGCCTTGTCATAATCCTTCTCCAATTTTGAACTGGTCTGTTGTTCCATGTCTGGTTCTACCTGTTGCTTTATGATCTTCATAGAGGTTTCTCAGGAGACAAGTAAGGCAGTATAATATTCCCATCTCTTTAAGAATTTTCTTTATAAAGATTTTTATCTCATAAGCTACTATCTTATAATAAAACTTGTCTTATAAAATATTGTATAAAAATTAACTAAACACCTTTGGTTGATGGCTAATAATATTAAAATTATATATATATATTTATAAGAATCTAAGCCTAAATTATTATAGTATTAGTATATATATTATTGGACTTCCCTGGTGGCTCAGACGGTAAAGTGTCTGCCTACAATGAGGGAGACCCGGGTTCAATCCCTGGGTTGGGAAGATGTCCTGGAGAAGGAAATGGCAACCCATTCCAGTATTCCTGCCTGGAGAATCCCATGGATGGAGGAGACTGATAGACTACAGTCCATGGGGTTGCAATGAGTCAGACACGAATAAGTGATTTGGTAACTTAATTATACTAATTAATAGTCAGTATATTATTACTACCAAAATAAAAACAGTAACAACAGCAACAACAGAGTGACTTACATAGTTATATGTAGCTTTTTATATAACTTTATTATCACTTCATGTATAACTCATAGTAGCCTGGTAGATTTGATTATTAATATTATATTTCAGTCTAAGAAATTGAGATCTAACTGTATTAAGGAACACCTAATAAGTAACACCTAATAATTAACACAGGCCAGAGGCGGAGACCCTGAGGAGCCACCTGGAGCCCGGGGCCATGTGTGGCAGCTGGGAGGAGCCACCCACGCCCGAGGCCAGGGCCAGCTGCCAGGAGGAGCATTCCGAGGAGCAGTGTCTGTGCAGGGGCAGGAGGGCCTAGAGGAGTTATCCCACGTTGAAGGTCAGGAACGGTGCCAATAAGGAGATACCCCTCGTCCAAGGTAAGGAGCAGTGGCTGTGCTTTGCTGGAGCAGCCATGAAGAGATACCCCACGCCCAAGGTAAGAGAAACCCAAGTAAGATGGTAGGTGTTGCAAGAGGGCATCAGAGGGCAGACACACTGAAAACATACTCAGAGAAAACTAGTCAATCTAATCACACTAGGACCACAGCCTTGTCTAACTCAATGAAACCAAGTAATGCCTGCAGGGCAATCCAAGACAGGTCGGTCATGGTGGAGAGGCCTAACAGAACGTGGTCCACTGGAGAAGAGAATGGCAAGCCACTTCAGTATTCTTGCCTTGAGAACCCCATGAACAGTAGGAAAAGGCAAAATGATAGGATACCGAAAGAGGAACTCCCCAGGTCATTAGGTGCCCAATATGCTACTGGAGATCAGTGGAGAAATAACTCCAGAAAGAATGAAGGGATGGAGCCAAAGCAAAAACAATACCCATTTGTGGATGAGACTGGTGATAGAAGCAAGGTCTGATGCTGTAAAGAACAATATTGCATAGGAACATGGAATGTCGGGTGCATGAATCAAGGCAAATTGGAAGTGGTCAAACAAGAGATGGCAAGGCTGAACGTCGACATTCTAGGAATCAGTGAACTAAAATGGACTGGAATGGGTGAATTTAACTCAGATGACCATTATATCTACTACTGCAGGCAGGAATCCTTCAGAAGAAATGGAGTTGCCATCATGGTCAACAAGAGTCCGAAATGCATTACTTGGATGCAATCTCAAAAATGACAGAATGATCTTTGCTCATCTCCAAGGCAAACCATTCAATATCACAGTATGCAAGTCTATGCCTCAATCAGTAACACTGAAGAAGCTGAAGTTGAACGGTTCTATGAAGACCTACAAGACATTTTAGAACTAACACCCAAAATAGATATCCTTTTCATTATAGGGGAGTGGAATGCAAAGTAGGAAGTCAAGAAACACCTGGAGTAACAGGCAAATCTGGCCTTGGAATGCAGAATGAAGCAGGACAAAGACTAATAGAGTTTTGCCAAGAAAATGCACTGGTCATAGCAAACACCCTCTTCCAACAACACAAGAAAAGACTCTGCACATGGACATCACCAGATGGTCAACACCAAAATCAGATTGATTATATTCTATGCAGCCAAAGATGGAGAAGCTCTATACAGTCACCAAAAACAAGACCAGGAGCTGACTGTGGCTCAGATCATGAACTCCTTATTACCAAATTCAGACTTAAATTGAATAAAGTAGGGAAAACCGCTAGACCATTCAGGTATGACCTAAATCAAATCCCTTATGATTATACAGTGAAAGTGAGAAATAGATTTAAGGGACTAGATCTGATAGATAAGAGTGCCTGATGAACTATGGACTGAGGTTCGTGACATTGTACAGGAGACAGGGATCAAGACCATCCCCATGGAAATGAAATGCAAAAAAAAACCACAAAAAAACAAAAAAACAAAATGGCTGCCTGGGGAGGCCTTACAAATAGCTGTGAAAAGAAGAGAGATGAAAAGCAAAGGAGAAAAGGAAAGATATAAGCATCTGAATGCAGAGTTCCAAAGAATAGCAAGAAGAGATAAGAAAGCCTTCTTCAGTGATCAATGCAAAGAAATAGAGGAAAAGAACAGAATGGGAAAGACTAGAGATCTCTTCAAGAAAATTAGAGATACCAAGGGAACATTTCATGCAAAGATGGCCTGATAAAGGACAGAAATGGTATGGACCTAACAGAAGCAGAAGATATTAAGAAGAGGTGGCATGAATACATGGAAGAACTGTACAAAAAAGATCTTCACGACCCACATAATCATGATGATGTGATCACTAATCTAGAGCCAGACATCTTGGAAAATGAAGTCAAGTGGGCCTTAGGAAGCATCACCGCAAATAAAGCTAGTGGAGGTGATGGAATTCCAGTTGAGATCTTTCAAATCCTGAAAGATGATGCTGTGAGAGTGCTGCACTCAATATGTCAGCAAATTTGGAAAACTCAGCAGTGGCCACAGGACTGGAAAAGGTCAGTTTTCATTCCAATCACAAAGAAAGGCAATGCCAAAGACTGCTCAAACTACCACACAATTTCATTCATCTCACACACTAGTAAAGTAATGCTCAACATTCTCCAAGCCATGGAGAATACGTGAACCGTGAACTTCCTGATATTCAAGCTGGTTTTAGAAAAGGCAGAGGGACCAGAGATCAAATTGCCAACATCCGCTGGATCATGGAAAAAGCAAGAGTTCCAGAAAAACATCTATTTCTGCTTTATTGACTATGCCAAAGCCTTTCACTTTGTGGATCACAAAAAACTGTGGAAAATTCTGAGAGAGATGGGAATACCAGACCACCTGACCTGCCTCTTGAGAAATCTGTATGCAGGTCAGGAAGCACCAGTTAGAACTGGACATGGAACAACAGACTGGTTCCAAATAGGAAAAGGAGTATGTCAAGGCTGTATATTGTCACCCTGCTTATTTAACTTCTATGCAGAGTAAATCACGAGAAACGCTGGACTGGAAGAAACACAAGCTGGAATCAAGATTGCCAGGAGAAACATCAATAACCTCAGATATGCAGATGACACCACCCTTATGGCAGAAAGTGAAGAGGAGCAAAAAAGCCTCTTGATGAAAGTGAAAGAGGAGAGTGAAAAAGTTGGCTTAAAGCTCAACATTCACAAAACGAAGATTATGGCATCTGGTCCCATCACTTCATGGGAAATAGATGGGGAAACAGTGTCAGACTTTCTTTTTTTGGACTCCAAAATCACTGCAGATGGCGACTGCAGCCATAAAATTAAAAGACGCTTACTCCTTGGATGAAAAGTTATGACCAACCTAGATAGCATATTCAAAAGCAGAGACATTATTTTGTCAACTAAGGTCCATCTAGTCAAGGCTCTGTTTTTTCCAGTGGTCATGTATGGATGTGAGAGTTGGACTGTGAAGAAGGGTGAATGCCGAAGAATTGATGCTTTTGAACTGCGGTGTTAGAGGACTCTTGAGAGTCCCTTGGACCGCAAGGAGAGCCAACCAATCCATTCTAAAGGAGATCAACCCTGGGATTTCTTTGGAAGGAATGATGCTAAAGCTCAAACTCCAGTACTTTGGCCACCTCATGAGGAGAGTTGACTCATTGGAAAAGCCTCTGATGGTGGGAGGGCCTGGGGGCAGGAGGAGAAGGAGACGACCGAGGATGAGATGGCTGGATGACATCACGGACTAGATGGACAGTGAGTCTGAGTGAATCCTGGGAGTCGGTGATGGACACGGAGCCCTGGCGTGCTGTGATTCATGGGGTCGCAGAGTCGGACACGACTGAGCAACTGAACTGAACTGAACTAATAAGTACCACAGCTTGTTTTTTGAATCATGCACTTAACATTACAGTCTTTGGGCTGTCCTCCAAGGGCAAAATCTGGGCTATAGAACTGAAATAATATTGGAATTATTTCTATTTAAGCATGCAAGAGATTATCAGGACTATATCATAGATTAAACTAAGGATGTTATATCTAAGAACTCTTTCCCATTGCTTCACACAGTAAGTTACTGCTTTCCATAGTTTTAATAGCATATATGTTACAACATGGCAAATAAACCATATAAACACATTTGAGTAAAGCTCACCTCTGACCTAAGTGTTACATTGTAAGGATTTTAACGTTAATTGTGCATTGTCATTACATGCACATTTTGTTTCATTTTTATAATAGAAGGAAAATTAATAGAGACAGTGTAAATAATCTTGAGGTCCTGTCTTCAATCAGAACAGCTAATTTTTCCTTTCAGATCTTTAATTAAGCAAATTTTTTTTTAAATGA
Organism: Ovis canadensis; assembly: GCF_042477335.2. Taxonomy (NCBI): domain Eukaryota; kingdom Metazoa; phylum Chordata; class Mammalia; order Artiodactyla; family Bovidae; genus Ovis; species Ovis canadensis. Next base: position 9,868,328 of record NC_091259.1, read on the forward strand.
AGAATTTGTCAGGAAGTTGCAACTCATTTTCCAACTTACTGCTTTAGAAAGTTATGGGTCAGTGAAAAGGTGGAACCATAGAAAGTTTATGCAGCTTGACCTCTTAAGATAAAACAATTGCTAAATTGTTATACACACATTTCATCACTTTGAGTACTCTCAAGAGTGTTCTCCAACATCACAGTTCAAAAGCATCAATTCTTTGGAGCTCAGCTTTCTTTAAGTCCAAATCTCACTACTATAAAATTCATAGCTTTGACTAGACAGAAATTTGTCAGCAAAGTAATGGCTCTTCTTTTTAATATGCTGTCTTGGTTGGTCATAGCTTTTCTTCCAAAGAGCAAGCATTTTTTAATTTCATGGGTGCAGTCACCATTTGCAGTGATTTTGGAGCCCCCCACCTCCCCAAATGAAGTCTCTCACTGTTTCCATTGTTTCCCCATCTATTTGCTGTGAAGTGATTGGGCCAGATGCCATGATCTTAGTCTTCTGAATGTTGACTTCTAAGCCAACTTTTTCACTCTTCACTTTCACTTTCATCAAGAGGCTCTTTAGCTTTTCACTTTCTCCCATAAGTGTAGTCTCATCTGCATATCTGAGGTTACTGATATTTCTCCCGGCAATCTTGATTCCAGCCTGTGCTTTGTCCAGCCAGGCATTTTGCATAATGTACTCTGCATATACGTTAAATAAGCAGTTGACAATATACAGCCTTGACATACTCCTTATCTGGTTTGGAACCAGTCTGTTTTTCATGTCCAGTTCTAACTGTTGCTTCTTGACTTGCATACAGATTTCCCAGGAGGCAGATAAGGGGGTCTGGTATTCCCATCTCTTTAAGACTTTTCTAGATTTTGTTGTGATCCACAGTGAAAGACTTTGGCATAGCCAATAAAGCAGAAATAGATGTTTTTCTGGAACTCTCTTGCTTTTTCTGTGATCCAGTGGATGTTGGCAATTTGCTCTCTGGTTCCTCTGCCTTTTTTAAATCCAGCTTGAGGAAGTTCACAGCTCATATACTGTTGAAGCCTGGCTTGGAGAATGTTAAGCATTACTAGCGTGTGAAAAGAGTGCAATTGTTCGGTAGTTTTAGCATTTTTGGCATTGACTTTCTTTCAAATTGGAATGAAAACTGACCTTTTGCAGTTCTGTGGCCACTGCTGAGTTTTCCCAATTTGCTGCCATATTGAGTGCAGCACTTTCACAGCATTATCTTTTAGGATTTGAAATAGCTCAACTGGAATTCCATCACCTCCACTAGCTTAGCTTGTAGTGATGCTTCTTAAGGCCCATTTATTTCACACTCAATTGGTTCTAGTGAGTGAATACATCATCGTGGTTATCTGGGTCATGAAGATCTTTTTTTGTATAGTTCTCCTGTGTATTCTTGCCACCTCTTCTTAATATCTCCTGCATCTGTTTGATCCGTACCATTTTTATCCTTTATTGTGCCCATCTTTGCTTGAGATGCTCCCTTTGTATCTGTCACTTTCTTGAAGCAATCTCTAGTCTTTCCCATTCTATTGTTTTCCTCTATTTCTTTGCATTTATCACTAAGACTTTCTTATCTTTCCTTGCTATTCTCTTGAACTATGCATTCAAATGGGTGTATCTTTCCTTTCACTTCTCATCTCAGCTATTTGTAATGCCTCCTCAGACAACCATTTTGCCTTTTTGCATTTCTTTTTCTTGGGGATGGTCTTGATCACTGCCCCTTGTCCAAAGTAATGGATAGTTTTTCCATCCATAGTGTTTCAGCCACTCTGTCTATCAGATCTAATCTTTTGAATCTGTTTGTCACTTCCACTGTATAATTGTAAGGGATTTGATTTAGGTAATACCTGAATGGCTAGTGATTTTCCCTACTTTCTTTAATTGAAGTCCGAGTTTTGCAATAAGGAGTTCATGATCTGAGCCATAGCCAGATTCCAGTCTTGTTTTTGCTGACTCTATAGAGCTTCTCCATGTATGGCTGCAAAGAATGTAATCAATATGATTTTGATATTGACAATCTGGCGATGTCCATGTGTAGAGTCATCTCTCTTGTTGTTGGAAGAGGGTTTTTGTTATGACTAGTGCATTCTCTTGGTAAAACTCTGTTAGCCTTTGCTCTTCTTCATTTTGTACTCCAAGGCCAAATTTGCCTATAGTAATCCAGGTATCTTTTGATTTCCTCGTTGTTCATTCCAGTCCCTTATAATGAGGAGGACTTCTTTTTTGGCAGGTGTTTGTTCTAGAAAGTCTTGTAGGTCTTCATAAAACCTTTCAACTTCAGCTTCTTCAGCATTACTGGTTGGGGCATAGACTTGGATTACAGTGATATTGAATTGTTTGTCTTGGAAATGGACAGAAACCATTCTGTCATTTTGAGATTGCATCCAAGAACTGCATTTAGGACTCTTTTGTTTTCTATGATGGCTACTCCATTTCTTCTAATGGACTCTTGTCCACAGTAATAGATATAATGGTCATCGGTGTTAAATTCATCCATTCCAGTCCATTTTAGTTCACTGATTCCTAAAATGTTGATGCTCACTCTTGCCATCTCCTGTTTGACCACTTCTAATTTGTCTTAATTCATTGACCTGACATTCCAGATTCCTATGCATAATTCTTTTCAACATCAGACTTTACTTCTATCACCAGTCACATCCACAACTGGGCATTGTTTCTCCTTTGGCTCCATCTCTTCATTCTTCCTGGAGTTATTTCTCCACTCTTCTCTAGTAACATATTGGGCACCTATGGAACTGAGGAGTTCATCTTTCAGTGTCATATATTTTTGCCTTTTCATATTCTTTACGGGATACTCAAGGCAAGAATATTGAAGTGGTTTTCCATTCCCTCTTGAATGGACCACATTTTTTCAGAACTCCCCACTATGACCCTTCCATCTTGGGTGGCTCATTGTTTCATTGGGTTAGACAAGGCTGTGGTCTATGTGATCAGTTTGACTAGTTTTTTGTGATTTTGGTTTTCATTCTGTCTGTCCTTTGAAGTATAAGATAAGAGGCTTATGGAAGCTTCCTGCTGGGAGAGACTGACTCTGGGGGAAACTGGGTCTTGTTCTGATGGGTGCGCCATGCTTAGAAAATGTTTAATCAGATTTTCAGTCGATGAGTGGGTCTGTGTTCCCTCCCTGTTGTTTGACCTGAGACCAAACTTTGGTGGAGGTAATGAAGATAACAGGACCTCCTTTAAAAGGTCCTGTGCAGGTACTGAAGCACTCAGTGCCCCTGACCCTGAAGTAGGCCACGCCAACCCACACCTATGCCAAAGACTTCTGGACACTCACAGGTGAGTCTGGGTCAGTCTCTTGTGGGGTCACTGCTCCTTTCTCCTGGTTCCTGGTGTGTACAAGATTTTTTTGTGTGTGTGCCCTCCAAGAGTCTGTTTCCCCAGTCCTGTATAAGTTTTGGCACAAAACATTGTGCACCAGGAGACCCCACAGAGACTAAGCCCGACCTGTCTTTGAGTGTTTGAGTGTCTCCTGTGGAGGTAGTGGCCTGCTGCAGGGGCAGGGGCTCTGGGTGCCAGACCTGGGTGTGGAATAAGCCATCCTGGAAGAGATCTCCATTAAGCCCACCATAGAGCCACCAGAATTGTGGTGAGGACTTCCAATATTAAGTTAAATTGAAGGAGTGAGAATGGACCTTCTTGTCTTTTTCCTGATTTGAGAGAAAATCTTTCTGTTCTAAATGATAGTCTTGCTGGATACTGTATCCTGTCAGTTTGTGCTTAGTTGCTCAGTTGTGTGTGACTCTCAGAGTTGTGTGCAACCTCATGGATGGTAGCACAACAGGCTCCTTTGTCCATGGGGATTCTCCAGGCAAGAATACTGGAATGAGTTGCCATGCCCTTCTCCAGGGGATCTTCCCCACAAAGGAATTGAACCCAAGTTCTCTGCATTATGGGAGGATTATTTACCATCTGAGTCACCAGGTAAGCCCAAGAGTATCCTAGGTTGTAGGTTGTTACCTCTCAGGACTTAGAATATATACTGCCATTGCCTTCTGGCCTGCAGATTTTCTGCAAAAACGTCAGCTAATAGCCCCATGAAAGTTGCCTTTTATGTGGCTTTTTCCTCTTGATGCCTTTTATAGTTCTGTCTTTAAATTATGCCATTTTAATTATGTGGAATCTTGGTGTGAGCTGTTTTCATTCATCTTGTTTGGAACCCTCTTTGCTTCCTGTATATTTCTGACTCTCTTCCCTCTTTCTACTTCTGGGACCTGTAATGTGAATGCTGGTACAATTCATGTTGTCTTAGAGCCCTCTTAAATTGTTCTCATTAAAAAAAAAATGCCTTTCTCTTTGCTGTTTTAATTGGGTGATTTCCATTAGTCTGTCTTCAAGATCAGTGAGGAGTTCTTCTCTATCATCTAGTCTGCTGACAATTACTTCTAATGTGTTTTTCATTTCAGTTATTGAATTATTCAATTCTAACTGCTTCTTTTTTTTATATTTTCTAGTTCCTTGTTATAATTCACACCAAACTTCCCTATTTAGTTAACATTTTTATTACCACTCTTTTCCCTAATTCAGTTAGCATCCTTATTCTAATGCTTTGAGCTCTTTATCTTGCAAATGATTTGTTTAATTTTTTTGTTTGTTTTTTCTTGCTCTTTCAATTGAAACCTGTCTTCTCATTCTCTTTAACTTTCTCTTACTTTAGGAAATTAAGTGAAGTGTTTACCTATTGCAGTCTTGAAGGAGGATGTCTTTGTGTGGGAATGTCTGTGTATAGTTTGCATGTGCCCAGTGACTTTGTTCCCTGGTGGCTCAGACGGTAAAGCGTCTGCCTACAATATGGGAGACCTGGGTTCGATCCCTGGATTGGGAAGATCTCCTGGAGAAAGAAATGGCAACCCACTCCAGTACTCTTGCCTGGAAAATCCTATGGACGGAGGAGCTTGATAAGCTACCGTCCACAGGGTCGCAAAGAGTCAAACATGACTGAGCGACTTCACTTCAATGACTTTGTTGGTAGAGCTGGATCTGATATGAACACAAAAGACTTGCCTTTTCCTAGGAGGTGCTGGTAGCTATCACCTTGGAAGGAAGTGGGCCTTAACATGCAGTGGCTAGGCCACAGTCAGGTGTAGCTGGGGAGTCTCTTATGCTCAGTGGCCTTCACTGCCCTATCTGGGTTGGAGGTGGGTCCTAAGTTGGTGGAGCATGAACCATTTGATGGTTAAATCCTAGATGGCTGCATTCCCTTTAAGTGTATGCTCTGCTATCCTCTAGCACTTGTGCTCTCACCCCTGAGGAGAGCAGTGCTTGGGTAGAAGGGCTGGTGTGGGAGGGCCACATGAGTCTGGGCATGGGCTGTGGCAGTCCCACCATAGCTGGAACCCCAAGGTGGCTCTGACACACTGCCTGTGTAAGCACCATCACAGCTTCCCTTGCTCCGCTCAGATGCAGCTCAGATCCTGAGCTGCCTTTGTCCCTCACAGCTGAGCTGCCCCCAGCTGCAGCAGCCTTCACCCCAGCATGGAGCTGTGTCCTGAGGCAACTGGGATTGAGGCAGTCACTCAGTTTAGGATAGGGTCTGTGCAGGGGTGGTCCTGGAAAACTGGCCAGTGATCCCACACAGATTCAATTTGCCTTGCTTCAGGAGTGTGTGTGTGCTCCTCAGGAGTGGAGTTTAGGCTTCCGACAGCCTTCCTTCACTGCTGCTGTCCCTCCAACCAGCCTGACAGATTCCTCTTCCGTGTCCCTTCTTGAGGGCACAGTCCCAACCTGACTGCTTCTCTTCCACTCCTACCTGATTCTCTGTGGACCTTTCTCACACTCGGTTTGTACACTCTTTCTGCCAGTCCCCCCTGGCAGTGTTTGCAGTGAGAACAGTTCCATAGGTGGAACAGTATTTTTGATGTGACCTTTGAGGGAGGCGAGTTCTGTGTCCTTCAACTATGTCCCCATGGTCTCTCCCCCACCCTGTTATGTTCTTATTTTCTTATCTATATACTGAGCACACAGTGGGAATAAGTAACAAAGAAAGAACGTCCAGACAGGTGATCTGTCAGTCACTCAACAATATGTGTCTAGTGCTACTAAGTAACAACTAAATTATTGTTAATTTATTAACAACTTAATATTCAAATTCAGCTCAAATATTCATGAAAACTGCATAATTATTTTCTCTGCCCTTCCACTCAGGTATCTTTAACCTTTCAAATGAATGTTCTAAAGGCTTTTGGCACCACAAAATCAATGGTTGGCATCTATATTTCACCCTAGAATTTCTTCATTTTGCCAACCCATTAATTATTTTGCTGCTCCTGGCTCTGCTTTTTTCTTTGACTTCTCTTGTTTTAGCTTCATATCATTGTTCTTTGCTAATCTCTGCCTAGTTTGGCAGTCCTATTCTGATTCATTCTCCTTGCCAGATTTCAGCATTCTTTCAGCATTTAACTTCCAGTTCAGTCCAGTTCAGTTCAGTCTCTCAGTCGTGTCTGACTCTTTGCGACCCCATGAATCACAGCACGCCAGGCCTCCCTGTCCATCACCAGCTCCCGGAGTTCAGTCAGACTCATGTCCATCGAGTCAGTGATGCCATCCATCCATCTCATCCTCAGTCATCCCCTTCTCCTTCTGCCCCCAATCTCTCCCAGCATCAGAGTCTTTTCCAATGAGTCAGCTCTTCACATGAGGTGGCCAAAGTACTGGAGTTTGAGCTTTAGCATCATTCCTTCCAAAGAAATCCCAGGGCTGATCTCCTTCAGAATGGACTGGTTGGATCTCCTTGCAGTCCAAGGGACTCTCAAGAGTCTTCTCCAACATCACAGTTCAAAAGCATCAATTCTTCAGTGCTCAGCCTTCTTCACAGTCCAACTCTCACAATCCATACATGACCACTGGAAAAACCATAGCCTTGACTAGATGGACCTTTATTGGAAAAGTAATGTCTCTGCTTTTGAATATGCTATCTAGGTTGGTCATAACTTTTCTTCCGAGGAGTAAGCGTCTTTTAATTTCATGGCTGCAGTCACCATCTGCAGTGATTTTGGAGCCCACAAAAATAAAGCCTGACACTGTTTCCACTGTTTCCCCATCTATTTCCCATGAAGTGATGGGACCAGATGCCATGATCTTCATTTTCTTAACGTCTAGTATTTGTCCTCAAATTTTCATTCTATAGTCAGGGAAAGTGGGAGATGACAGATAAATGTGCAGCTCTTTTAACTTCTCTCACAATGAAAAGAGATTGGACACAAACCCTCTTTATAAAAATACCCACCAATATTCCTTAATTCTATCCACTCACCTGTTAGTCAAAGAAGGCAATGACACCCCACTCCAGTATTCTTGCCTGGAAAATGCCATGGATGGAAGAGCCTGGTAGGCTGCAGTCCATGGGGTCACTAAGAGTCGGGCACAACTGAGCGACTTCACTTTCACTTTTAACTTTCATACATTAGAGAAGGAAATGGCAACCCACTCCAGTATTATTGCCTGGAGAATCCCAAAGACAGAGGAGTCTAGTGAGCTGCTGTCTATGGGGGTCACACAGAGTCAGACACAACTGAAGTGACTTAGCAGCAGCAGCAGCAGCATCCCTTAGTACACTTCTCCCCTTCCTAGCCCACAGTAGTAACAGCCTATAGACTCTGGGTTAACAGGGACAGGGAATAAACATTGCATGCATGTATGCTAAGTTGCTTCAGTTGTGTCCAATTCTTTGTGACCCCATGGATTGTAGCCCACTAGGCTTCTCTGTCCATGGAATTCTCCAGGCAGGAATACTGGAGTGGGTTGCTATGCCCTCCTCCAGGGGATTTTCCTGACCTAGGGATCAAACCCTCATCCCTTAAGTTTCCTGCAGTGGCAGGCAGGTTCTTTACCACTAGCGCCACCTGAGAAGCCCCAATACACTTTGCAGTAACAACCAAAGGAGAGGCTATTCAGGGAGCAGGAAGTGCCTTGCCATTTTCTGATCACACTAGTTTCTGTTATCCGAGGCTTTACTCTCCATGGTTTCAGCAACATTTAGTCAACCATGGCCCAAAAATACTAAATGAAAATATGTAAAAATAAGCAATTTATAAGTTTTATATTGTGTGCCCTTCTGAGAAGTGTGATGAAATCTCCTACTGTTCCTGCTTCATTCTGCCTGAGATGTGAATCCTCCCTTTGTCCAGCTATCTTACACCTTATTGATTTAGTAGCTGACTTGCTTATCAGATCAGCTGTCAAGGTATTGCAGTACTTGTGTTCAAGTCACCCTTATTTTACTTAAGTTTGGCCCCAAAGCATAAGAGCAGTGATTATGGCAAATCTGGATATACCAAAGAGAAACCATAAAGTGTTTCCTTTAAGTATAAAAGTGAAAATTCTTAATAAGAAAAAAAAAATGTATGATGAAATTGCTAAGGTCCATGGTTGGAACGAATGTTCTATGTATGAAAGAATGAAGAAGAAAATAGAAATTTGTACTAGGTTTTCTGTTGTACAAACTATAAAAGTATAAAACTATAAAAGTATCACATTCTGTGATAAATGTTCAGTTAAGATAGAAAAGGCATTACAGTTTTACAACAAGATACCTTTAGAGTGAGAGACTGCATTCATATAAATTTTGTTACAGTACATTTTTGTAACTTTCTATTTTTAGTTATTGTCTTTCCTGTGCCTAATTTATAAATTAAAGTTTATCACTGGAAAAAACAACATATGAAACATTCAGCACTATCCATGGTTTCAAGCATCCACTAGGGGTGAAATATATTCCCCAAGGATAAGAGGGGACTAATATGCTGTTTCTCCCTCAGTTACAAGTTAGAATCTCTGTACGAAGCTCTACTGTTATATCCACACTTTCCTTTGCTCTTCCACTGACCTGGATCCAGCAGAAAGGCAGGAATACATTTTTGAAAGATATAATTGTGTTGCTTCCCTCTTGTTGGAATGGGTTTTCCTCACACTTGGCAATTTGAAACAAGTAAGTATTTGGCATGTCAGTCTGACCATAAATGTAATAAAAGTCAGTAAGCACGTTTAGATGAGCTATATAGTATAGTCTAAATCCTAATGTATTCACTATAAATGGATAGTTGCCTGAAAGTTGTTATAGGAGGTTTACAAAACAGAATTAATTTTCATTCTGGTAAGTGCTTTAGACAAAGATTTTTTTTTTTCAGGACTAGAAAATAAGTTGAAAATAGGGCTTAATGCTGTAAAGAATTAAAGATAAATTACTTATCCTTTCTTGGATAATAGGGCTTCCCATGTGGCTCAGTGGTAATGAATCCACCCACCAGTGCAGGAGCTGATGGAGATGTGGGTTTGAACCCTGGGTCAGGAAGGCCTCTGGAGGAGGAAATGGCAACCACTCCAGTATTCTTGCTGGATAATCCCATGGATAGAGGAGCCAGGTGGGCTACAGTCTATGGGATCATAAAAATACCCAATTATAATCTGTAAGATTCTTACTTCTCCTAACTTTGTATGTCAATTAACTCTGTCTTGATATTGTATTTCTAATTTTGTTTTTAATAAGAAAGATGGTCCTGAAGCATTTTAAGTGGCACATTTAATAGTAGATGTATGTTAGCAGAGTATCAGTATGTGTGGTAATTAACAATTGGAGATGGGTAGGGATGAGGAAAAAAAAAAAAAAAGGTGCTGGAGTAGCCATCATGGTCAACAAAAGAGTCCAAAATGCAGTACTTGGATGCAGTCGTAAAAATGACAGAATGATCTCTGTTCATCTCCAAGGAAACCATTCAATATCATGTTAATTCAAGTCTATGCCCCAATCAGTAACACTGAAGAAGCTGAAGTTGAACGGTTCTATGAAGACCTAAAAGACCTTTTAGAACTAACACCCAAAAAATATGTCCTTTTCACTATAGGGGACTGGAATGCAAAAGTAGGAAGTTAAGAAACACCTGGAGTAACAGGCAAATTTGGCCTTGGAATGCAGAATGAAGCAGGAAAAAGACTAATGGAGTTTTGCCAAGAAAATGCACTTGTCATAGCAACAACACAAGAGAAGACTCTACCCACGGACATCACCAGATGGTCAACACCGAAATCACATTGATTATATTCTTTGCAGCCAAAGATGGAGAAGCTGTATACAGTCACCAAAAACAAGACCAGGAGCCGACTGTGGCTCAGATCATGAACTTCTTATTACCAAATTCCGACTTAAATTGAAGAAAGTAGGGAAAACCACTAGACCATTCAGGTATGACCTAAATCAAATTCTTTATGATTATACAGTGGAAGTGAGAAATAGATTTAAGGGCCTAGATCTGATAGATAGAATGCCTGATGAACTATGGAATGAGGCTCCTGACATTGTACAGGACAGGGATCAAGATCATCCCCATGGAAAAGAAATGCAAAAAAGCAAAATGGCTGTCTGGGGAGGCCTTACAAATAGCTGTGAAAAGAAGAGAGGCAAAAAGCAAAGGAGAAAAGGAAAGATATAAGCATCTGAATGCAGAGTTCCAAAGAATAGCAAGAAGAGATAAGAAAGCCTTCTTCAGTGATCAATGCAAAGAAATAGAGGAAAAGAACAGAATGGGAAAGATTAGAGATCTCTTTAAGAAAATTAGAGATACCAAGGGAACATTTCATGCAAAGATGGCTTGATAAAGGACAGAAATGGTATGGACCTAACAGAAGCAGAAGATATTAAGAAGAGGTGGCAAGAATACACAGAAGAACTGTACAAAAAAATATCTTCATGAGCCGGATAATCACGATGATGTGATCACTCATTTAGAGTCAGACATCCTGAAATGCAAAGTCAAGTGGGCCTTAGGAAGCATCACTATGAACAAAGCTAGTGGAGGTGATGGAATTTCAGTTGAGATCTTCCAAATCCTGAAAGATGATGCTGTGAAAGTGCTGCACTCCATATGCCAGCAAATTTGGAAAACTCAGCAGTGGCCACAGGACTGGAAAAGGTCAGTTTTCATTCCAATCCCAAGGAAAGGCAATGCCAAAGAATGCTCAAACTACCGCACAATTGCACTCATCTCACACGCTAGTAAAGTAATGCTCAAGTTCTCCAAGACAGGCCTCAGCAATACGTGAACCATGAACTTCCTGATGTTCAAGCTGGTTTTAGAAAAGGCAGAGGAATCAGAGATCAAATTGCCAACATCTGCTGGATCATGGAAAAAGCAAGAGAGGTCCAGAAAAACATCTATTTCTGCTTTATTGACTATGCCAACGCCTTGACTGTGTGGATCACAATAAACTGTGGAAAATTCTGAGAGAGATGGGAATACCTGACCACCTGACCTGCCTCTTGAGAAATCTGTATGCAGGTCAGGAAGCAACAGTTAGAACTGGACATGGAACAACAGACTGGTTCCAAATAGGAAAAGGAGTACGTCAAGGATATATATTGTCACCCTGCTTATTTAACTTATATGCAGAGTACATCATGAGAAACACTGGACTGGAAGAAACGTAAGCTGGAATCAAGATTGCCAGGAGAAATATCAATAACCTCAGATATGCAGATGACACCACCCTTATGGCAGAAAGTGAAGAGGAACTCAAAAGCCTCTTGATGAAAGAGAAAGAGAGAGTGAAAAAGTTGGCTTAAAGCTCCACATTCAGAAAACGAAGATTATGGCATCTGGTCCCATCACTTCATGGGAAATAGATGGGGAAACAGTGGAAACAGTGTCAGACTTTATTTTGGGGGACTCCAAAATCACTGCAGATGGTGACTGCAGCCATGGAACTAAAATACACTTACTCCTCGGAAGAAAAGTTATGACCAACCTAGATAGCATATTCAAAAGCAGAGACATTACTTTGCCGACTAAGGTCCGTCTAGTCAAGGCTGTGGTTTTTCCAGTGGTCATGTATGGATTGTGAGAGTTAGACTGTGAAGAAGGCTGAGCACTGAAGAACTGATGCTTTTGAACTGTGGTGTTGGAGAAGACTCTTGAGAGTCCCTTGGACTGCAAGGAGATCCAACCAGTCCATTCTGAAGGAGATCAGCCCTGGGATTTCTTTGGAAGGAATGATGCTAAAGCTCAAACTCCAGTACTTTGGCCACCACATGCGAAGTGTTGACTCATTGGAAAAGACTTTGATTCTCAGAGGGATTGGGGGCAGGAGGAGAAGGGGACAGCAGAAGATGAGATGGCTGGATGGCATCACTGACTCGATGTATGTGAATCTGAGTGAACTCCGGGAACTGGTGATGGACAGGGAGGCCTGGTGTGCTGCAATTCATGGAGTCACAAAGAGTCGGACATGACTGCGACTGAACTGAACTGAACTGAATCAGTACTGTAGACACTAAGCACTCCAAGTTCAGTTGACAGTCTGTATGATTGCATAATTACTCTTGATTTTTCCCCATCTCATTCTTATTTGAAAAAGATTTCAAAGAAGGAGTAGATATCAGTAATTTTACTCTTGTGTGACTTGAAGTCATTAGACTGTATTCCTTAGTGATCTTTGCTCTGTCATCCCTCTACATTATTATAAATTTGAGTTTAAGGAGATTGTAGGAATTAATAATTGGTAATGGTTGAGAGAAAAATTAAGGTTCCCAGTGTGATTGAAATCATTCATGTTATCTACCCACTGTAGGTTATGAGGGAAGGCAGAGAAAGAGGGAAAGAACAATAAAATGAAACAATGTGAGAAAAAAAATAGAGAAGAAAATTGGAGCTGAACCCAAAAGAAAGACAGGAGAGATTTCTGGAGTGATTTATACAGGTTTAATTTGGGGTGAGTAAAAGGGATACTGAAAGGTATCTCACGCTTTTTCATTTACTCCTTTTTCTATTACTTAGACCTCAATTTGTTGCAAATGGATTTAAGGCAGTTTAAAAATAAATGGTATGCATGTGGTGAAAACCAAAAAGCAGAAATAAAATAGCAAGATGCCTCCCCTCCTTAGGCAAACATATGTATATATATATTTTTCCATCCCCTTATTACTTACACTGGCTTCAGCATAGGATAATCAGCATGTGCATATTATGCCATCCACAGTATTGTTTTTTTAAGCTTCTCATTACATAGATTATGCAATGTGTAGAATATATGTGAGAAAAGCTCACCCCCCCCAAAAAAAAAAAACACCAAGAAACACAAAAAGAAAGAAGCCAAAACTATCAAAGTAAAGTTTTATCCTCCATGCTTTGTTACATATATCTCTCCTAGACACATTTTACATAAAGCTATAATATTTATTATGATAGCGGGTAAAAGATATTTAGAAACATGTGAAACAACATCAATAGCTTGGAAAGTACTGATGTAGGTAAAACATTGAGCTTTAAACTTTAAAGTGAACCAAGATTAAGTAAAATAAGGTCCGTGTCAGCCATTGCTTAGGTTAGACATGAGATCAAAGCTGATGGTCATCATAACACTTATGAAAAATATGGACAGTGTTCATTGAAATTTAAAAATAATGTGAGGTTCATGTTTCTTCTTTTTTCCATTGATCATAAATTCACCTTGTTATCAATGGTGTTAGAAATAGCCTTAAACACATCATAATACTTAAAATTTTGGGCAACAAACACAGGTAAAAATATTTATTTTGAAAAGGTTTATTGAAGATTAACCATTACTTGTTTTGTAAATATTTAAATTAATGTGTTTTTTCACTCAAGGAAATCTGAAAAAAAAATCAAGATTTGATAGTACTGAAAATATTATTTAAACATTTTAAAAATATTTAATATATCTAAATTAAGAACATTATTTTTCAGCCTTCTTGATGTTTCTTGAAATTGCATTCAATTCAAGTACATTCCTACAAGAGAATTTTTCATTTTGACTATTCTATGAACTATCTGGTCCATTAAAATATGGCACCCGATCCCATGGACAGAAGCCCACTAGACTCTGCTGTCCATGGGATTCTCTAGGCAGGAATACTAGAGTGGGTTGCCACTTCCTTCTCTAGGGGATCTTTTGGACCTAGGGATTGAACCTGGGTCTCCTGCCTTGAGGGTGGATTCTTTACTGCTGAGCCACCTAGGAAGCCCTTTAATAAAAAATGAGTTACATGATTAGTTTTTAGAGCTCTAAAATAATTTGATACTTATTGCCGATGACTTCACTTGATTAATTCATGTATTCAATATTTATAGTATGCCTAACAGGCATTACTATGTTAAACAGGAAAGGTATAGATATAAAAAGATTTAACAACAACTGGAGAACGTTCATTTCTAAAGGAAGAAAAGATATGTAAATGTATACACATTGCAGTGTGAAAATTACTATAAAAAGATTATGCACAGGATGTTCTCTAAGTTCTTTTCTTACACAGTAAAATATGAATCAAAAAGAGATTTGGAAATTTCACTCAAAGTGAAATAAATTATTATAAATGAGCTCACTGGTTAGATATGCTCTGTTTTCCAATATGGTAGCTTTTAGGCAAATTAACTGTTTAAATTAATCAATTAAAGATAAAATTTAAAATTCAGTTTCTCAGGTAGCTATATAAGCCATATTGTAAAGAACTTAATAATGTCATATTTATTAACACAAAAATCTTAACAAAGTTTGTGTTTAAATGACATTTCACAGTGTTTTTTTTTTCTTAAAAGGCAAAGATTTTTATGGAAAGTAATTGTGTTCTAATTTAAAACTGTAAAAACACTAAGCTATGAATCAAAGGCAAGTTTCTAGTTGTCAAGTAGAATGCTGTGTACTATTTCCTAACGAAATCATAGCAAGAGTGTATTTTCAGTAGCATCTTGTTTATTATTGCATTGTTAATACTTATCAAATTACTTGATGAAATCTGAACAACAAAGGTTTATTGAATGCTAAATGGATAAATAAATACATTGAACCCATAAATAAATGAACAGTTTTTTTCTTTTCTTTTCTTTTTTTCTTCTTTGAAAGTCAGTCAAATGAACAGAAGCAGGTAGTCATCAACTGGTAAAGAGATCACTTACTCCACCTATTATCTTAATTCTTTCCCCCACCATTTCAGAGGAAAGAATAGAATAAGTGATGACAACTTAAGAAATAATTCAGTGGATCAATGAAATAATTTATTCTGAAATAAGAATTTATGAGGCATCAGAAAGTTATGGGATGGGGAGAGAGGTGGGAAGGGGGTCAGGATGAGGAACACGTGTACACCCACGGCTGATTCATGTCAATGTATGGAAAACCACTACAATATTATAAAGTAATTAGCCTCCAATTAAAATAAATAAGTTAAAAATATAAAAAATAAAGAAAGTTATGTTTCACTCAAGTTCATAGAGAAATTCAGGATCATATTAAGGCAGTTACTTTTAATAGATGAAATGTTTTGATGAGCAGTTCATAATAACAGTGAAGGATTAGGTAAAAGTACTAAAGTATATGCTACCTTATTTCTTTACATTTGGTTTTGTGCGTTATTATTTTTTTTAATCTGGTCTCTAATGTTGATGTGTGAACATTCCTTTAATTCTTAATGAGGTAAAAATATAGATGACTCTTAGCCAACTATGTTTATGATAGAAGTTAATCACACTTTCATAACTGAGGTTCATACTTCAGTTGGTGATAATGAGGCATAATTTTAAACACCGTATCTAAGAGGAGTTAAATTGGGCTTGTGATCCTAAAATCATCAAATGAGTATAATAATTTCAAAGGGAGGGGGAATTATTCTTGTCCTTTGCAAGTGCTTGAGTAAGACCTAGAATACTGATAAAAATGTTAACATCATGGCAGAGTGAACCAACTGAATATAAGAAACATGTTATTTTTATTCATGTAATTGCCACCTGGAATAAAGGTGTATATTTGGAAGTTAGGTTGAGTTACTATGTGTTTGTGTGTACTCAGTCACTCAGTCATGTCCAACTCTGTATCTCATGGACTGTAGCCTGAGAGGCTCCTCTGTTCATGGGATTATCTAAACAAGAATACTGGAGTGCAAAGCTATTTCCTCTTCCAGGGGATCTTCCAGACCCAGGATCAAACCCACGTCTCCTGCAGCTTATGCAGTGGCAGGCAGATTCTTTACCATTTGAACCACCTTGGAAGCACTGAGTTACTATAACAGAATGCAGTTCAAATGACTAGCTATTCATCCCAAAGTAAGTTACTGGAGAGAAACTAGAGATTCTAGAGAGTGACTTGCATCAGTTGGTTAGAAGTAAACCAGTTCAATTATTGGGTGGTGACAAAAAAAAAAAAAGAGGCATTTTGTTCAGCAAGCTAATAAGTACGTTAATGGTTTCAAGTTGCTTATTAGAAGAAATAGTGCTTGTACCATGATGAATTTAATCCTTTGAATGCGGATATTTAGCCAGGAAAAAGAAGCTTTAAATAACCAAGTATTATCTGCTTACATTAGAGTGATCTCATGGTAAAAAAAAGGGAGGTGGTTTAAGATTGGAACATCTGAATTGTTATGCAGAAATGAGTATCCTAAAAAGTATAAACAGGTGCAAAAACAAAGCATAATTTTTATATTTATTTATTTATTAATTGAAGGATAGTTGATTTACAATGTTGTGTTCCCCGGTGGCTCAGTGGTAAAGAATCCACCTGCCAATGCAGGAGACACGGGAGATGTAAGTTCAATTCCTGGGTTGGAAAGATCCCCTGGAAAAGGAAACAGTAATCCATTCCAACATTCCTGCTGGGAAAAATCCCATGTAGCCTAGTGGGCTATAGTCCATGGGGCCACAAACAGTCAGACAGGACTGAGTGACTGAGAAGTCACGTTGGTTTCTGCCATACAATAACACAAATCAGACATAAGAGATGTGAGTTTGATTCCTGGGTGGGGAAGATCCCCTGGAAAAAAGAATGGCTACCCATGCCAGTATTCTTGTTTGTAGAATTCCATAGACAGAGAAGCCTGGTGGGTTCCAGTTCAGGGGGTCGTAAAGAGTTGGACAGGACTGAGTCACTAACACTTTCACTTTCAGTACTGTTTTAATCCTTATTGGGTGGGGAGGTTGATGCATGAATGCCTAGAACCCTCTCCTTGCCAGAGACTGGTTTTCACAAGGCAAAGAAAGAAGCAAGACAGTTACTTGTGGTATTTCTCAGAGCAACTTTTGCCCTTAATGGCAAACTGAGCTGTGTCATAACAAACCACAGAAAGAGCCATCTCATCCATATTCCAGTATGTATTTCTTAATATCATGATTCAGCTTTTAAACACCTAAAATCAAATTGCCAATATCCATTAGATCTTAGATAAAGCAAGGAAATTCTAGAAAAACATCTGCTTCATTGACTATGTAGAAGCCTTTGACTGTGTGGATCTAAACAAACTGTGGACAATTCTTTACGAGATGGGAATATCAGCTGACCTTACCTTTCTCCTGAGAAACCTGTCTGCAGGTCAAGGAGCAACAGTTAGAACCAGACATAGAACAACAAGCTGGTTCAAAATTGGAAAAGGTGTATGACAAGGCTGTATAGGGTCACCCTGCTTATTTAACTTATATGCAGAGTACATCATATGAAATGCTAGGCTAAATGAATGACAAGTTCGAATCAAGAATGCTGGGAGAAATATCAGCAATGTGAAATATGCAGATGACACCACTCCAATGGCAGAAAGTGAAGAGGAACTAAAGAGCCTCTTGATGAGTGTGAAACAGCAGAGTGAAAAACCTTCTTAAAGCTCAGTATTCAAAAAGCAAGATCATGACATCCAGTCCCATCACTTCATGGCAAATAAATGGGGTAAATGTGGAAACAGTGACATATTTTAGTTTCTTGGACTCCAAAATCACTGCGGAAGGTGACTTGCAGCCAAAAAGTTAAAAGACACTTGATTTTTGGAAGAAAAGCTATGTCAAACCTACACAGCATATTAAAAATTAGGTACATCACTCTTTTGACAAAGGTCCCTATAAGTCAAAGCTATGATTTTTCCAGTAGTCATGTACAGATGTGAGAAGTTGGACCATAAAGACGACTGAGTGCTGAAGAATTGATCCTCTCAAACTGAGGTGCTGGAGAAGACTCTTGAGAGTTCCTTGGACTGCAAGGAGATCAAACCAGTCAATCCTAAAGGAAACCAACCTTGAATATTCATTTAAAGAACTGATACTGAGGCTGAAGCTCTAGTACTTTGGCCACCTGATACAAAGAGCTGACTCGTTGGAAAAGACCCTGATGCTGGGAAAGATTGAGGGCAGGAGGATAAGGGGGTGACAGAGGATCAGATGGTTGGGTGGCATCACTGACTCAATGCACATGAATTTGAGCACTCTTGGAGATAGTGGAGGACAGGGAAGCCTGGTATGCTGCAGTCCATGGGGTCTCAAAGTCCAACACGACTTAATGACTGAACAGCAACCACAGTTTAACCTTCTCTTCCCCTACTGAAAGGCCTCTTGGTTGCTTCTAAGTTGTGGTTATTATGAATAAAACTGTTATAAACATCTGTGTGAAGATTTTTCTATGATTTGGATGAAAATATTAAGGATCATGGCTGCTGGATCATATAGTAGGAATAAATTCAATTTTGTAAGGAATCGTCAAATTGTCTTCTACAGTAGCTATACCACTTTGTGTTCCCACCAACAATGAAGGAGAGTTCTTGTTTCTCCATGTCCTAATCCTCCTTTGATGTTGTCAGTGATCTGAATTTTGGCCGTTCTGATAGATATATATTAGTATCTCATCGTTGTTTTAATTTGCATTATGATTCCATTTTCAGTGTCCTTTTGCTTAAAGATAATTCTAAATATTAGAAATGAACAGAGTGGTAATTTTTTAGTGTGTAATTCATCTTCTAGGATGCTTTGGATTGCCAGTTATTGGAAAATGGCATCATGAAATATAGATATGCTCCCAAATTTCCAAGTGAGAATTAATGTATGTTACAATACTGAAGAAAATACACTGATGATATTAAATTTTCTGAGCTTGTTTCCAAATGGTAAGTTTACCAAGAATGCCAATTTAAGCAAAGGGCTATCATTGGTGTGTAAATTAAATATCATTAAATATGCAAATTTTAATGAGAAATGAATTCATTTAATGAATTTTCATCTCTGAATATAAGATTCTGAATATTTGGAATTTGAAGATAATTATATATTAAATGA
This sequence comes from Ovis canadensis, assembly GCF_042477335.2. Taxonomy (NCBI): domain Eukaryota; kingdom Metazoa; phylum Chordata; class Mammalia; order Artiodactyla; family Bovidae; genus Ovis; species Ovis canadensis. Next base: position 9,887,371 of record NC_091259.1, read on the forward strand.
CTTATTTTGCTTGCTTATTATTTTTACATTTATTTTAAATTCATTGTACAGATAGACTTACTCAAGCATGTTCCTAAAATGTTGCCTGGTTGAACTTTTACTATAACTTCTTGGCTCATAAATCTTATGCTTTAAGAAAAAAGGACTGGACAAATCCCTACAGGTGCTTCCTTGACATTTGTTTGAAACATAATATATTGCTATGATTTTGGTCACCAAATAAAGAGCAAAACTGAGCAAAAATTGGAATTCTTTAAGATACATCTCCAAATAGTGTAAAAATATTTCAACATTGTACAAAATTGTATGTATTGCAATAAATTAAAAATATATAAACATTTATTTATTTTAATTGGAGTCTAATTACTTTACAATATTGTATTGGTTTTGCCATACATCAACATGAATCCACCATGGGTGTACACCTGTTCCCCATTCAATGTTATCTATCTTATTTATCCAATACAAGGATCAGATTGTATCACTTATTAATCTATATAGACTTATAGAAAAAGATAAAGTGAAAGGTTGCCAGCAAACAGAGGCCTTACCACCAAATCTTTATTCTCATTGTCATGACCCTTCAATTACACATTTAACCCAACCTGATACTGTTTTAAAATCTTCTGAAATATTAAGGGATATGCATTTAAGGTAAAAAACACTTATTTTATGACTGCACCTGAAATATCATCATGGAAAGTAAAATATATATATATGTATATATACATATATATATACATATATATATATGTATATATATATATTTCAATTTCAACTAAGTAACAGAGTAGATATTGCATGAGTGACCTTGTGAATTTGAAGTTCATTTAACTAGAAAATTTTCCCCAGAATCAAGATAAAAACAGTAAGAATTCATATTGACCATTTTCTCATTTAAGCCATGTTAGGGATCAAAATATTTTGCTAAATCACACAAGTGATACAAAGTCATTTAAACTGAAAATTAGAGTTTTACTTATGTAGATGTGGAATTTCAACTTACCCCTGTCTGTGTCATACAGGAATACAAAACAGTTCCATTCATAGTGATCCAGCAGACTTAAGAGGGCTCCTCTTAAGGAAGGCCTTAACTGCAGCACAAACTGGCTCTCCCCCTCAGTAGGAAAACTTGGTGTGATGAGGGAGATATGCAAAGCGCTGCAGAATGAGGTCAAGGTGTGTACTGACCTCTTATCATAGAGTCCAAAAATGGCAAATACTCCTCTGGAATACTGGGAACAGACTAAAAAAGAAGAAGAAGAAAAAAAAAACTGTTAGCACACTTTAAAATTGTTGACTCCGCATCTACAGTTTATGAAAAAAATTTCTGAATCATTGATATGTCAGGAATATAATATGAGGAAAGAGAAAAAGTGAAGTGTGCAATCAGTCATATAAATGATTAATGAACTCTTGAGGCTGTACTCAGTGCCCTGCAGTGAATGAGATAACAAGAGATTTACTCAAGAAATCAATTTAAATTAAGGAAAATTTGACTAAAATCAAATAATATATAGCTCTCCATGATAATGTGACAAATCCTATGCTAGAAATTTTTAAGTATGACAAATACCAATTTTTCTCTCTATGTTTTATTACATGCAAAAATATAATAATATAGTTTAAAATATCTGATTATTAATTAGAGGAGCATTTAAATTATAGGGACGTGATGCTGGAGATCTACAGGAACCTGCTGTCTGTGGTCTATTCATCGGAGAAGACAATGGCACCCCACTCCAGTACTCTTGCCTGGAAGATCCCATGGACGGAGGAGCCTGGTGGGCTGCAGTCCATGGGGTCGCTAAGAGTTAGACAGGACTGAGTGACTTCACTTTCACTTTTAACTTTCATGCTTTGGAGAAGGTAATGGCAACCCACTCCAGTGTTCTTGCCTAGAGAATCCCAGGGACAGGGGAGCCTGGTGGGCTGCAGTCTATGGGGTCGCACAGAGTCGGACAAGACTGAAGCGGCTTAGCAGCAGCAGCAGTAGCAGCAGTGCTATCCTTCTTAAACCATATGCATTTATTGGTCTTTTCTATTTTGAATTAGATTGCTTTTGCTACTTAGTCTAAATTATTACTTTTTTGTTTTCTTTTGCAAGGTAGGTTTCAGTTTTTACCACAACTTTAGAGTTCTCTTGATTTACATTTGAAAACAAGAGGTTATTCTATCTGAAAAGTCACTATTGTGCTATCCTAGAAGGTTAGTGGAATTGTAGCCAGTTGTGTAGTTTCTGCGCATGTGCATGCTTAGCCGCTCAGTCATGTGTGACCTCATGGACAGCCGTCCGCCAGGGCTCCTCTTTCCATGGGGATTCTCCAGGCAGGAATACTGGAGTAGGTTGCCATGCTCTCCTCCAGGGGATCTTCCTAACCCAGGGATAGAACCTAGGTCTACCCACACTATAGGCAGATTCTTTAACCATCTGAGACACCAGGGAAGCCCAAGAATACTGGAGTTGGTAGCCTATCCCTTCTCCAGGGGATCTTCCTAACCCAGGAATAGGACCGGAGTCTCCTGCATTGCAGGCAGATTCTTCACCAGCTGAGCTACTGTGTAGCTTCTAGGTGGAAGCAATTCTCAAACCCAATGGAACCAAGTTTTCCTGAAGTATTTAAAAGAACTTCAGGTAAATAAGTTCTCAGGCTCGTCTTGACCTTTCTTTCCCATGCTCTCAGTTGTCACAAGGACAAGAAGGCCAATTCATAAAGAGAAAAAAAAAAAAAAAAAACCAAACCAAAAAACTTTTCTCAAGATTCTTGCAAAATCATATTCTGATCCCTCTTTTGATATGACTGCTTTCAAACTTGGATGAATTTTAAATTAAAATTTAATGGATACAGACCTGCATTAAAGGACACTCTTTTTTGTATATACAGTAAATCAAGAATGTTTGAATTCCAAATATGGCTAAAGGCCTATTTCTTCTGGGTTCATATAGCTAGCTTAAGAACTTTTTAAGTTATAGAAAAATTAGCTTACAGATTTAACTGATAAATTCATTAAGAAGCCTAAAATGTTGGATAGTGGGATAATTCCTTGTGAAATATAAGAAACTTGCAGTAATAGGCTCTTGAAAAAAATAGCAATCCTGATAACATTTGTATCTATGTTCTATATCTGGGATTTAGGAAATTATGAAGAATAATTATATAAGATAAATTAATAAAATCTGGAAATGTTTCTTTTATTCTTTTCTATTGTGTGTCTTGAAATTGGGGATGGAGTCTAAGAGATTTAATTAAATTGGAAGAGGGTAACAATTAAAATAAAAGTGCTATTGATTTTCTTTAGATGATGTTCTCCAAGAGATACATGCATGTTCCACAAAAATTAAAGCTCAACTAAGGGACCGCAGTCTATGCTCATCCAAATAAGACTAAGATAGAACTGACATTGGGCAAAAGAGAAGCCCAGACAAGACAGTAGGAGGGGTGCAATTGTGTTTAAAATCAAATCACAGACCCACCAGTGACTCTCGGAGGGTGCAAACAATTTGTTCTGTGCAACAGGACCCAGGAAATGGAGAAGTGACCTAAACAAGAGACTGAGCCAGATCTGCCTTCGAGTATGTGAGTATCTTCTGTGGAGGCACAGTTCAGCAGTGACATGCCAGGGGACAGGGGCTCTGGCTGCAGCAGTACTTGGGTGCAATCTCAAAAACAACAGAATGATATCTGTTCATTTTCAAGGCAAATTATTCAATATCACAGTTTACATGTCTATGCCCCAAACATTAATGAACAGGAGCTGAAGTCGAATGGTTTTATGAAGATGTACAGGACCTTCCAGAAATAACACCCAAAACAGATGTCCTTTTCATCATAGGGACCACAGTGTAAAAGTAGGAAGTCAAGAGATACCTGGAGTAACAGGCAAGTTTGGTCTTAGAGTAAAAAATGAAGCAGGGCAAAAGGTAATGGACTTTTGCCAAGAGAATACCCTGGACTGGTCATAACAAACCCCCTCTTCCAACAACACAAGAGCTGACTGTACATAAGGACAACACCAGATGTTTGGTACTGAAATCAGATTGATTATATTCTTTGCAGTCGAAGAAGGAGAAGCTCTATACAGTCAGCAACAACAACAACAACAAAAATCAGGTGTTTTTGTGGCTCAGTTCATGAACTTCTTATTGCAAAATTCAGACTTAAATTTAAGACAGTAGGGGAATCTAATAGGCCATCCAGGTATGACCTAAATCAAATCCCATATGATTATACAGTGAAAGTTACAAATAGATTCAAGGTATTAGATCTGATAGATAGACTGCCTGAAGATTTATGGATAGAGGTTCATAACATTGTACAGAAGGTAGTGATTAAAGCCATCACCAAGAAAAAGAAACGCAAAATGGTTGTCTGAGGAGGCCTTACAAATAGCTGGAAAAAAAAAAAGGGAGAGAGAGAGAAGTGAAAGACAGAGGAGAAATGGAAAGATATAACCATCTGAATGCAGAGTTCCAAAGAATTGGAAGGAGAGATAAGAAAGTCTTCCTACAAGATAAATGCAAAGAAATAGAGGGAAAAAATAGAATAGGAAAGACTAGAGAGGTTTTCAAGAAAATTAGAGATACCAAGGGAACATTTAAAGCAAGATGGGCACAATAAAGGACAGAAACGGTATGGACCTAACAGAAGTAGACGATATTAAGAAGAGGTGTCAAGGATATACAGAAGAGCTATGCAGAAAAGATCATAAAGACCAGATAACCACGATGGTGTGATCACTCACCTAGAGCCAGATATTTTGGAGTGTGAAGTCAAGCAGGCCTTAGGAAGCATCACTACAAAAAAAGCTGGTGGAGGTGACTGAATTCCAGCTGAGCTATTTAAATCCTAAAAGGATGATGCTGTGAATGTGCTGCATTCAGTATGCCAGGGAATTTGGAAAACTCAGCACTGGCCACAGGACAGAAACAGGTCAGTTTTCATTCCAGTCCCAAAGAAGGGCAATGTCAAAGAATGTTCAGACTACTGCACAATTGCTCTCATTTCATATGCTAGCAAAGTAATGCTCAAAATTATTCTTGTTAGGCTTCAACAGTATGTGAACTGAAAACTTTCATATGTTCAAGGTGCATTTAGAAAAGGCAGAGTAGCCACAGTCCAAATTTCCAATTTCAGTTGGATCATAGAAAAGTCAAGAGAATTCCAAGAAAACATTTATTTCTATTTCATTGACTACACTAAAGCCTTTGACTGTGTAGATCACAACAGACTGTGGACAAATTTTAAAGAAATGGGAATATCAGGAAACTTTACCTACCTCCCGAGAAAACTGTACTCAGGTTAAGAAGCAACAGTTAGAACTGGACATGGAACAATAGACTGGTTCCGAATTGGGAAAGGAGTATGCCAAGGCTGTATATTGTCACTCTGGTTATTTAACTAATATGAAGAATTGTCATGTAAAATTCTGGGCTGGATGAAACACAAGATGAAATCAAGATTGCATGGAGAAATATCAGTAACCTCAGATATGAATATGACACCACTCTTATGGCAGAAAGCAAAGGAGAACTAAAGAGACTCTTGATGAAGGTGAAAGAGGAGAGTTAAAATGTCTGGCTTAAAACTCAACATTCAAAAAACTAAGATCATGGCATCTGGTCCCATCACTTCATGACAAATAGATGGGAAAACAATGGAAACAATTAAAGACTGTTTTTTCTTGGGCTCCAAAATCACTGCAGATGGTGACTGCAGCCATGAATTTAAAGGACACTTGCTCCTTGAAATAAAACGTTGTGACAAATCTAGACAGTATATTGAAAAGCAAAGATATTACTTTGCAGCAAAGGTCCATCTAGTCAAGGCTATGTTTTTTCCAGAAATCATGTATGGACGTGATGGTTCGACCACAAAGAAAGCTGAGCACCTAGAATTGATGCTTTTGAACTTGGTTGAAGACTCTTGAGAGTACCTTGGACTGCATGGAGATCAATCCTCAAGGAAATCAGTCCTGAATACTCAACGGAAGTACTGATGCTGAAACTGAAGCTCCAGTGCTTTGGCCACATGATGTGAAGTGTTGACTCATTAGAAAAGACCCTAATGCTGGGAAAGATAGAAGACAGGAGTAGCAGTGGATGACGGGATGAGATGGTTGGATGGTATCACTGATTCCATGGGCATGAGTTTGAACAAGCTCCAGGAGATAGTGAAGGACAGGGAAGCCTGGCATGCTGTAGTCCATGGGGTTGCAAATAGTCAGGCATGACTGAGCAACTGAACAACCACAACAATGAATATATAAAATGTCAAGGATCATATGAGATAATGTATTTAAGACTGGACTTCCCAGGTGGCTCAATGGTAAACAATCCACCTGCCAATGCAGGAAACTCAAGAGATGTGGACAAGTTGATCCTTGTGTCGAAAAGATCCCCTGGAGTAGAAAATTGTAAGCTCGAGAGCCACAACTACTGAGCCCATGTGCCAAAAATTCTGAGGCCCATGTGCCCTAGAGTCCCTGCTTTGCAACAAGAGAGGACAATGAAATGAAAAGTTCTTGCTTACCACAACTAGAGAAAAGCCCATATACAGCAACGAAGACCCAGCATAGCCAAAAATAATAAATGAATAAAGAATTTTAAAAAACCCACTGACCAAAGCTACCTTGCAAAATCATGCATTTTTATTGCTTTTCTCAAATATTTACATCCTTTATTGTCTCATATATTATGTAAACATGTTTTAATACCCCCTCCATAATCTTTTTGCTTTTGCATATTTAGTGAAACCTTACCACTGTTGTTTCCCCTTATTTTTTCAGGGAAAAAAAAAACACACAAACCTGGTTAATGTGAGAAAAACACATCTAAATGTGAAAATGTTTAAAAATGTCTTCCTTTTGTCTGAATTAAAACAATTTCATAATCTTCAAAAAAAAAGAAAAAAAGAAAATTGTAATCCACTCCAGTATTCTTTCCCTGAACAATCTATGGGCAGAGAAGCCTGGTGGTCCACAGTGCATGAGTTCTCAAAGAGTTGAACAGGACTGAGCAAATGATCATGCATGTAAGTCTATCATCTTATGAGTATATATGAGGCAATTAGTAAGTAGCTGATCTTATGAACACAAATTTTCTATATTTGTGTTGTAGTGTTTAATACGAGCACAAAAGGATTAGAGAGTAAAATACCACAGTCCATTGAAAACCAAGTATTCAGATTCTGCATAACAAATACCAATTATTTTCATGAATGTTTGCATTAGGGTTTATAAAGAAATTCTACCAAGAAAGAATATTCAATTCTAATCTGTATTCATTAGGAACTAGAAGTTGATTAATTGAGTAGATTCACTAATGTAGAAAGCTTGTTCTGACAAAATAACTTGCTATAATTTTCCTGGAAGTTATGAGAAACATCATAGTTTAACATGGATATTTTCAATTTGAACTCAATAAAGTTCTTTAATTTAAAACACCTAATAAAAGTGTTGCTGGACTGGACCTTAACTTCATGAAAGTTCCACCAAGATTTGGATATATTTATGTAAGTATTAATAATTTGGCATATAGCTTGGAGTTACTAAGTAAATTTCTTATTTCATACTTTCCTGTTCCTTTGATTTTCATGTAAAATCAAGTGGATTTTTCATGCAAGTTGGCCCACTCTCAGTTTTTATGTACTAAGTAATCCAGTAATCTGGTTCAATTAATTTTTATTATACACTTTACTGAAAAAAAAGTTGAAGTGATTTGGAACTCAAATCTAAGATACTGGCTTTCAGTTTGGTGCTAAATATTATACTTTTGCATCAATTCATAAAATTTCATAAAAATATTATATGTCTATATTATTTATTCACCCTAGAGTGAACACTTAGTTTGTTTCCTTACATTGGCCACTGTATAATAAGCATGTACAAATGCTGCAGTTAACATGGCTGTGTAGATATCTCTTTGAGATAGTGATTTCATTCCCTTCAGATATACACCCAAAAGTGACATTAATGAATCATATGGTCGTACTATTTTAATTTTTGAAAATGCCTCTATGCTGTTATCTATAGTGGCTATACCAATTTGTATCCTCCCTGCCCCCCACAAAGTCTGAGTGTTCCTTTTTCTCCACATCTTCTATAGTTTTACTTTTTACACAATTATCATTTGTCTTATTGATAATAGCCATTCTAACAGGTATGAAGTGATATCACATTGTGCTTTTGATTTGCATTTCCCAGATTGATTGATTTCTCTAATGTTGAGCATATTTTTATGTATCAATTTGTCTTTAGAGAAATGCCTATTCAAGTCTTTTATTTTTATTTTTTCTAAAATATATTTTACAATGTTGTGTTGGTTTCTGCCATACAGCAACACAAAGTATACATACGTATACCTACATGTACATCATAAGTATACATACATCCTTCCTTCCAAAGCCTCCCTTCCCTTCCCCCATCTCATTGCTCCAGGTCATCACAGAGTGCCAGATTGGACTCCCTGTGCTACACAGCAGCTTCTCAACAGCTATCCATCTTATACATAATAGTGTATATATGTTGACGCTCCTTTCTTTTCTCTCTCTCTCACTCTCTCTTTTTTTTTTTTTTTTTTTTTTTTTGCTTTTCCACACTCCACAACTTGTGGGATCCCAGTTTACAGTGCAGAAATCATTCCTGAGCCCCTGAGGTGGTAGTACTGAATCCAAACTGCTGGAGTGACAAAGTATGTCAGGACCCTGGGAATAGTAATCTGAGTGAGATATCCTAGAGGTTCACATCTTAACACAAAGACTCAGCTCTACCCAACTGCCTGCAAATCCCACTCCTAGAAACCTCAGGCCAAACAACTATTAAGACAGAAACACAATCCTACCTATCCAAAAAAACGAAGGGACGAAAGTATATGTTACAGATGGAGGAGCAAGGTAAAAAATTCTAAGACGGAATTAGTGAAAAGAAAACAGGCAACCTATCTGAAAAAGAACTGAGAGCAATGACAGTACAGACATTTCAAGATATCAAAAAAGAAGGGAGAAAATACAATAAATAGGTGAAAGGATAGGACACCTTCAAGTTGAATTTAGTGACCTGTGATCTTGAATGATCTTGAATGTCCCAATCTTGTCCTTGATCTGCGAAATTTTCAATCATTATTTTTTAAGTAAGTTTTCAGTTCCTATTTTCTTCTCTTCTTCCAGAAATCCCATAATTCATAAACTGTTTATCTTATGGTATCTCATAAGTCTTATAGGTTTTCTTCATTTTCTTTCTTTCCTCCTTTTTTAAAAATGTTAGTCCAATTGGATATTTACAAGTAGTGTGTCTTCAGGCTCACTGATTCTTCCTCTTGTTAGTTGAGCTTGCTGTTGAAACTTTCTATTGAGTCCTCCAGTGAGTCATGATATTTTCTGAGCTCCAAGGTTCCTATTTAGTTCTTTTTATATTTTCTATTTCTACTTTTGTTTTTGAACTCATTTCTTGGTATTGCTTTCCTGAATTCTTTAAATTGCTTATCTGTCTCCTCCTGTGGTTGAGAACCCTTAGAAAATTATTTTGCATTCTTTGTCAGGCAATTCATGGATCATCATTTTCTTGTGGTCAATTACTGGATATTTACTGTGTTCCTTTTGTGCTGTCATGTTTCCCTCATCAGCTCAGGCAGCTGGGGTCTATGACATTGAAAACTGCATGGTCCTTAGTAATAGCTGTGGGGGTGATTGCACAGTGGCCACTAAGGTTACTGGGGTTCTCACAGCATCTTCAGATCCAGTAGCAAGGGTCAAGGGAAGGTGACAGTGGTGACTAGAACCAACGGTGTTTATATCCTTGGCTGTCTGAATAAGCACATACAGTAGTGAGAGCTGAGTCTGGAAGCAGGATCCAGAGCTAGCTGCAAGAACACTAGCAGTTTTGGAAGCCCAGGTTGTTCGCATGTAGTCATGTGACAGCATGGGCTAACTGCAAGTGCATGCGTGATGGGGTGGCAGCTGGTGATGGGAATCAGGGCAAGGATTGCGCAGGTTGTTGGACAAGCTGTCCTACTAGGACAAGCTGTAGGTAACCAACTGCAGTGCAGGCCAGTGAGAAAGGTCAGGGCCAGATCTGAGCCCACAGCAGGAATTGGGACCTTGGCTTTTGGTGGACACTTATATGGCTATAGGAGCTAATAATGGGTGTGAACACAGCAGTGGGAGTTGGCTATAGGGATCCAGGCTGGCATCCTGCATGCATGTAACTGCACAGGCTGGGTCTGAATGCTAGTACAGATCTTGGGGTTGGCAAAAGAGGAAGAAAGAAAGCAGCAAGGGAATCAAGCAACTGGCATCTGTTAATGTGAAAATGTGCAGGACAAAAATTTCAGCCATGTAATATACAGGGACTCTGTGATGGTTGTTCTAATTGGTTTCGTCAGCAGAGAAATCTGCTTGGGTCTGCTGTAGACTAGCTTTCTGGGGTCTAGTGACAAAAGTTGTGCTGGTCTGCAAAGTCTTTAAGGGCTGTTGAGATCCTTAGTCATGAAGCTTACTGTGATCCTCTAACAAACAGGCTCCTGGAACCCAGGTCATCTCTGCACATGACTATTATTGGTAACCCCTTCCCTTCTTCATTATTCCTAGATATTTCAGCATCTCTGGTCTCTGGATATGGCAAATCCACAGTGGGTACTTTGTGCAGTTCCCTAAAAGACTGGGGAAACTGATCACTCATCCTGCTATTCTTTACCGGACCAAGAGAACTCTTTCAGGTTGAGAGCCCCCTTTGGGCACTGAGCAGGGATGATGGCGACAAAATGAAATTTTTCCTCCTGTCATTTTTGTGTGGCTACTAAGATTTTTGCTCTGTGGTGTTTCTGAAGTTCCTGAGCTTTCCAAGAGTTATTTTCGTTTGAGGACAACTGCCTTAATTATTGTTTTCTGTGGGAAGACAGAAGCTTGGGTCGGCTACACTGCCGCCTTGGTTGTAAAATTCTAAATTTAATAAATAAATCCATATTCCATCTGAATAACACAAAGATATTTAAGCATTTTATCCTAGAAACTGTGTTCTTGTCATACATTTTATTATTCAATGTTGTAGTTCCTCATGTGTTTAAACATTTTAAACATATCATAGCCTCTATCTCATATTTCTGAAACCTTGGTAATTTAACACTTCTTTGCTGTATATTGTCAGCCTGCTTATTTAACTTCTATGCAGAGTACATCATGAGAAACGCTGGGCTGGAAGAAGCACAAGCAGGAATCAAGATGCCGGGAGAAATATCAATAACCTCAGATATGCAGATGACACCATCCTTATGGTAGAAAGTGAAGAGGAACTAAAAAGCCTCTTGATGAAAGTGAAAATAGAGAGTAAGCAAGTTGGCTTAAAGCTCAACATTCAGAAAACGAAGATCATGGCATCTGGTCCCATCACTTCATGGGAAATAGATGGGGAAACAGTGGAAACAGTGTCAGACTTTCTTTTCTTGGGCTCCAAAATCACTGCAGATGGTGATTGCAGCCATGAAATTAAAAGACTTTTACTCTTTGGAAGAAAAGTTATGACCAACCTAGATAGCATATTCAAAAGCAGAGATGTTACTTTGCCAACAAAGCTCCATCTAGTCAAGGCTATAATTTTTCCAGTGGTCATGTATGGATGTGAGAGTTGGACTGTGAAGAAAGCTGAGTGCCGAAGAATTGAAGCTTTTGAAGTGTGGTGTTGGAGAAGACTCTTGCGAGTCCCTTGGACTGCAAGGAGATCCAACCAGTCCATTCTGAAGGAGATCAGCCCTGGATTTTTTTTGGAGGGAATGATGCTGAAGCTGGAACTCCAATACTTTGGCCACCTCATGCGAAGAGTTGACTCACTGGAAAAGACTGATGCTGGGAGGGATTGGGGACAGGAGGAGAAGTGGACGACAGAGGATGAGATGGCTGGATGGCATCACTAACTAGAAAGATGTGAGTCTGAGTGAACTCTGTGAGTTGGTGATGGACAGGGAGGCCTGGCATGCTGTGATTCATGGGATCACAAAGAGTCAGACACGACTGAGAGACTGAACTGAACTGAACTTTGTGGATTCTAATGCTTGCTCAAGGTGAGTTGTCAACTTTCTAGTTACATAGTTTTGTATACTGAGCTCATTTTAGTAAAGTCTGTTTGTGAGAATTTACATAAACCAGCTTCAGAGAAACATTTCTCCAAAGCGAATTTGCCATTACTCTGCCAAGCACAATAGCAACCCACTCCAGTATTCTTGCCTGGAGAATCCCACGGATGGAGGAGCCTGGTAGGTTACAGTCCACGGGGTCACAAAGAGTCAGACACGACTGAGCGACTTCACTCACTCACTTCATTCACTGCCAAGTACGTCAATGCATTTGTACTTTTGGTGGCCATAGTGGTGCTGTTGCATGTGTATGTGCACGTGTTATGTGCAATATCCATGAATTTCTCAGTTTCTGGACTCTTAGAAAATTCAGAGTGCATAACTTTGTATAGGAATTCTACATGAGAGCAGGATATTGTATAAAAATTCTCATGGGAGACCATCATTATGATTATTTTTGTCTAAAGAGCTCTTGCAAGCCACTAAAAATATGCACTTTCCCTAAAGCCTAGTTTATTTTTTTTATTTTATTATTATTTATTTATTTATTTATTTTTAATTTTAAAATCTTTAATTCTTACATGCGTTCCCAAACATGACCCCCCCCCCCCCACCTCCCTCCCCACAACATCTCTCTGGGTCATCCCCATGCACCAGCCCCAAGCATGCTGCACCCTACGTCAGATACGGACTGGCGATTCAATTACATGATAGTATACATGTTAGAATTCCCATTCTCCCAAATCATCCCACCCTCTCCCTCTCCCTCTGAGTCCAAAAGTCCGTTATACACATCTGTGTCTTTTTTCCTGTCTTGCATACAGGGTCGTCATTGCCATCTTCCTAAATTCCATATATATATGTTAGTATACTGTATTGGTGTTTTTCTTTCTGGCTTACTTCACTCTGTATAATCGGCTCCAGTTTCATCCATCTCATCAGAACTGATTCAAATGAATTCTTTTTAACTGCTGAGTAATACTCCATTGTGTATATGTACCACATGGTAGTCTTAACTCCAACTTCATGCCATTTGTTGGCAATGTCTTTAAAATAATGTTCTCATTCAGACATTACATTAAAATCTTCTCAAGGAAAGCTCCACAGCCCACTCTTGTTTATTATTATTGCTTTTAGTTCCCCAATTCTGTCTTTCAGATATAAGCCTGCAAAGTCAATATACATTTGAAATATCTAATACTTTTAATTGTTTTTTATTTAATTAATTTATTTTTGTTTGGAGGATAATTGCTTTACTTTTACTCATCCATGTTTTTGATGATCCAGCAGATATTTGCAATTTGTTCTCTGGTTCCTCTACCTTTTATAAATCCAGCTTGAACATCTAGAAGTTCATGATTCACATGCTGTTGAAGCATGACTTGGAGAATTTTGAGCATTACTTTACTCGCGTGTAAGATGAGAACAATCGTGTGGTAATTTGAGCATTATTTGGCATTGACTTTCTTTGGGATTGGAATGAAAAGTGACCTTTTCCAGTCCTGTGGCCACTGCTGAGTTTTCCAAATTTGCTGAAGTATTGAGTGCAGCACTTTCACAGCATCATCTTTCAGGATTTGAAATAGCTCAACTGGAATGCCATCACCTCAGCTAGCTTTGTTCGCAGTGATGCTTCCTAAGGCCCACTTGACTTCGCATTCCAGAATGCCTGGCTCTAGGTAAGCGATCACACCATTGTGATTATCTGGGTCAACAAGATTTTTTTTTTTTTTTGGTACATTTCCTCTGTGTATTCTTGCTGCCTCTTCTTAATACAGTTCTAGAATAAAACATCTATTTATGCTTTATTGACTATGGCAAAGCCTTTGACTGTGTGGATCACAATTAACTGCACAAAATTCTTCAAGAGATGGAAATAAGAGACTAGTTGACCTGCCTTTTGAGAAATCTGTATGCAGGTAAGGAAGCAACAGTTAGAACTGGACATGGAAGAACAGACTGGTTCCAAATAGGAAAAAGAATATTTCAAGGCTGTATATTGTCAACCTGGTTATTTAACTTATATGCAGGCTACATCATGAGGAACGCTGTGCTGGATGAAGCACAAGCTGGGATCAAGATTGCCAGGAGAAATATCAACAACCTTAGATATGCAGATGACATCACTATTATGGCAGAAAGTGAAGAACTAAAGAGCCACTCGATGAAAGTGTAAGAGGAGAGTGAACAAGTTGGCTTAAAGCTCAACATTCAGAAAACTAAGATCATGGCATCTGGCCCCATCATTTCAGGGGAAATAAATGGGGAAACAATGGAAACAGTGACAGACTTTATTATTCTGGGCTCCAAAATCACTGCAGGTGGTGACTCCAGCAATGAAATTAAGACACTTTCTCCTTGAAAGAAAAGCTATGACCAACCTGCACAGAATATTAAAAAGAAGACTCTGAGGGAGAGAGAGAGGGTGGGATGATTAGGGAGAATGGCATTGAAACATATATACTATCTTGTAAGAAACGAATTGCCAGTCTATGTTCAATACAGGATATTTGGGGCTGGTGCATGGGGATGATCCAGAGAGATGATATGGGGTGGGAGAAGGGAGGGGGGTTCAGGATTGGGAACTCATGTACACCAGTGGTGGATCCATGTCAATGTATGGCAAAACCAATACTGTATTTTAAAGTGAAATAAAGTAAAACTAATAAATAAATAAATAAATAAATAATATATTAAACATATCATATTAATATTATATAAAAAATTTAAAAAAAAAGCAGAGACATTACTTTGCCAGCAAAGGTGCATCTAGTTAAGGCTATTGTTTTCCCAGTAGTCATGTATGGATGTGAGTGTTGGAGTATAAAGAAAGCTGAGTGCCAAACAATTGATGCTTTTGAACTGTGGTATTGGAGAAGACTCTTGAGAGTCCCTTGGATTGCAAGGAGATCCAACTAGTCCCTACTAAAGGACATCAGTCATCAGTGTTCAGGACTGATGTGGAAACTGAAACTCCAATATTTGGCCACCTGATGTGAAGGGCTGACTCAAGCCTGGGAAAGATTGAAGGCTGGAGGAGAAGGGGACAACAGAGGATGAGATGGTTGGATGGCATCACCGACTCAATGGAGATGAATTTGGGCAAACTCTGGGAGTTGGTGATGGACAAGGAGGCCTGGCATGCTCCAGTCCATGGGGTCAAAGAGTCGGACACGACTGAGTGACTGAACTGAGCTGAACTGTTTTACAATATTTTGTTGGTTTCTTCCATGAAACAGCATGAATCAACTATAATGTATCCCCTCCTTCTTTATCCTTCTTCCCATCCACCCTTCTCCACCACCACTCTAGGTCATCACAGAGCATCAGTCTGATCTCCCTCTGTTACAGCAGTTTCCTGCAAAATAACTATTTTACACATGGTAGTATATACATACGTAGGTGTTGCTCTATAATTGTTTTTAAAATGTATGCTTTATATTATAGAATTAGAAATAATTCTGTAAGTCTTTGTTATATATGTTACTAAGATGTTGTGGTCTAAAGTAGAAATTTCATCCAGACTTATGTTTGGCATAGACCCTGATATATTTTGGCCTGATGGGAATATCAGACCACCTGACCTGTCTCTTGAAAAACGTATATGCAGGTCAGGAAGCAACAGTTAGAACTGGATGTGGAACAAGAGACTGGTTCCAAATAGGAAAAGGAATACGTCAAGGCTGTATATTGTCACCCTGCTTATTTAACTTATATGCAGAGTACATCATGAGAAATGCTGGGCTGGAAGAAGCACAAGCAGGAATCAAGACTGCCAGATATGCAGATAACACCACCCTTATGGCAGAAAGTGAAGAGGAACTAAAAGGCCTCTTGTGAAAGTGAAAGAGGAGAGTGAAAAAGTTGGCTTAAAGCTCAATATTCAGAAAAAGAAGATTATGGCATCTAGTCCCATCACTTCATGAGAAATAGATGGGGAAACAGTGGAAGCAGTGTCAGACTTTATTTTCTGGGGCTCCAAATCACTGCAGATGGTGATTGCAACCATGAAATTAAAAGACGGTTATGCGGTCAGGAAGCAACAGTTAGAAATGGACATGAAACACTAGACTGGTTCCAAATAGGAAAAGGAGAACGTCAAGGCTTTATGTTGTCACCCTGCTTATTTAACTTCTTTGCAGAGTACATCATGAGAAACGCTGGGCTGGAAGAAGCATAAGCTGGAATCAAGATTGCCGGGAGAAATATCAATAACCTCAGACATGCAGATGACACCACCCTTATGGCAGAAAGTGAAGAGGAAATAAAAGGCCTCTTGATGAAAATGTAAGAGGAGAGCGAAAAAGTTGGCTTAAAGCTCAACATTCAGAAAACGAAGATAGTGGTATCTGGTCCCATCACTTCATGGGAAATAGATGGGGAAACAGTGGAAACAGTGTCAGGTTTTATTTTTGGGGGGCTCCAAAATCAGTGCAGATGGTGACTGCAGCCCTGAAATTAAAAAAGTGTACTCCTTGGAAGAAAAGTTATGACCAACCTAGATAGCATATTCAAAAGCAGAGACATTACCTTGCCAACAAATGTCCGTCTAGTCAAGGCTGTGGTTTTTCCAGTGGTCATGTATGGATGTCAGAGTTGCACTGTGAAGAAAGCTGAGCACTGAAGAATTGAAGCTTTGAAGTGTGGTGTTGGAGAAGACTCTTGAGAGTCCCCTGGACTGCAAGGAGATCCAACCAGTCCATTCTGAAGGAGATCAGCCCTGGGATTTCTTTGGAGGGAATGATGCTGAAGCTGAAACTCCAGTACTTTGGCCACCTCATGCGAAGTGTTGACTCATTGGAAAAGACCCTGATGCTGGGAGAGATTGGGGGCATGAGGAGAAGGGGATGACAGAGGATGAGATGGCTGGATGGCATCACTGACTCAATGAACGTGAGTCTGAGTGAACTCCGAGAGTTAGTGATGGACGGAGAGGCTTGGCATGCTGCGATTCATGGGGTCGCAAAGAGTCGGACACGACTGAGAGACTGAACTGAACTGAACTCCTTGGAAGGAACGTTATGACCAACATAGATAGCATATTCAAAAGCAGAGACATTGCTTTGCCAACAAAGCTCCATCTAGTCAAGGATATGGTTTTTCCAGTAGTCATGCATGGATGTGATAGTTGGACTGTGAAGAAAGCTGAGCGCAGAAGAATTGATGCTTTGAACTGTGGTGTTGAAGAAGACTCTTGAGAGTCCTTTGGACTGCAAGGAGATCCAACCAGTCCATTCTGAAGGAGATCAGCTCTGGGATTTCCTTGGAAGGAATGATGCTTAAACTGAAGCTCCAGCTCTTTGGCCACCTCATGCAAAATGTTGACTCATTGGAAAAGATTCTGATGCTGGTAGGGATTGGGGGCATGAGGAGAAGGGGATAACAGAGGATGAGATGGCTGAATGGCATCACCGACTCGATGGACGTGAGTTTGACTGAACTCCAGGAGTTTGATGGACAGGGAGGCCTGGAGTGCTGCAATTCATGGAGCCGCAAAGAGTCGTACAAAACTGACAGACTGAACTGAACTGAACTGAACTGAACTGAATAATTATCAGTCCTAATAATGCATAAATTTTATTTTCTTTCAAACCTTCCCTGATTTCCTTAGGCTGAATTAGAGGTCCCTCCTCTTTTGTTCTTTCTTACTCTATACATTACTTACTCTATACATTTCTTACTCTATACATTTCTCTTGAAACACTGACCATTTTAAGCTATGTTTGTTACAATTATTTTTCTTATTTATTCCTAACAATAGCCATGAGATTCCTGGGAGTCTTAGTCATCTTATATTTGTCAATGGATATTTTGTTGAGTGAACAAGTACATAAATAAGTCACTCTGTTGCACATCTGTAACTCATATAATGTGTGCTCAATCATGTCCAGCTCTTTGTGGCCCATGGACTGTAGCTGGCCAGGCGTCTCTGCCCATGTAATTTCAGGCCACATTACTGGACTGGGTTTCCATTTTCTACTCCATGGGATCTCCCAAACCCAGGGATTGAACGCACATCTTTTGTGTTTCCTGCATTGATAGACAGATTGTTTACCACTAGTGCCACTGAGGCTCAATAAATTTTAAAAAATACAATATTTTAAGGAAACATCATTTCATGTGATCTGAAATATTCTCTCAGAAAATTTATTACTTTCTATTATTATATTGTAATCAGGTTATTTGTTTCTTTCTTAGCTACTAGGTTTATGTATACAATTAATATTAGATATTGCATGATGTAGACATATTGCATAAATGTTTATAGATATATTTCAACAATAATTGTTGGATAATATTAATAAAAATTGCATCTATTAATATTGAAGGAGGAAAATGTATTAATTTTGGTTATCAGAAATAGAATGTGATGACTCTGTAACTTCAGGGGAAGAAGAACAATAAGGCAAACATTGAGGAGAAAGAGATAAGATAAAAAAAGAGGAGGCTAAAGGATATTTATATTCCTATGATCACAGAAGTGAGGTAACTTAAGAATGTGTTGGAACAAGGCCATGTTGGACACAGGTCTCAAAATAAATTGAACTACACAAGTCTCATTGCTAGCTGCTATGGTGATAAACCTCTTCATTATACTAATATTTACCAATGCAAATAATGTTTAAAATGGTTAGTTAGAACAACAAATGAAGTAGTCTTTACATTTTGCAGATAGAGCTAGGGAAGAATGTGTGAGCCAGATATAGGTAAACTTATAAGGATTGTAACGTAAAATGCATTATTATGCTGGAGATATTGGCTTAGATCTGTTGATTTTTCCTTCTAATGGATTAGTCAGGGTAAACATAATAAGTACTTTGTGCTTATGTGTTGCTTCACTTGTTCTCAGTTCAGTTCAGTTCAGTTAAGTGGCTCAGTTGTGTCTGACTCTTTGCGACCCCATGAATCACAGCACGCCAGGCCTTCCTGTCCATCACCAACTCCCAGAGTTCACTCAGACTTGTGTCCATTGAGTCAGTGATGCCACCCAGCCACCTCATCCTCTGTTGTCCCCTTCTCCTCCTACCCCCAATTCCTCCCAGCATCAGAGTCTTTTCCACCTCTTTTCCACCAGCATCAGAGTCTTGGCCACCTGTTCGCATGAGGTGGCCAAAGTACTGGAGTTTGAGCTTTAGCATCATTCCTTCCAAGGAAATCCCAGGGCTGATCTCCTTCAGAATGGACTGGTTGGATCTCCTTGCAGTCCAAGGGACTCTCAAGAGTCTTCTCCAACACCACACTTCAAAAGCATCAATTCTTCAGTGCTCAGCTTTCTTCACAGTGCAACTCTGACATCCATACATGACCACTGGAAAAACCATAGCCTTGACTAGATGGATCTTTGTTGTCAAAGTAATGTCTCTGCTTTACAATATGCTATCTAGATTGGCCATAACTTTTCTTCCAAGGAGTAAGTGTCTTTTAATTTCATGGCTGCAGTCACCATTTGCAGTGATTTTGCAGCCCCCCAAAAAGAAAGCCTGACACTGTTTCCACTGTTTCCCCATCTATTTCTCATGAAGTGATGGGACCAGATGCCATGATCTTCATTTTCTGAATGTTGAGCTTTAAGCCAACTTTTTCACTCTCCACTTTCACTTTCATCAGGAGGCTTTTTAGTTTCTCTTCACTTTCTGCCATAAGGGTGGTGTCATCTGCATATCTGAGGTTATTGATACTTCTCCCGGCAATCTTGATTCCTGCTTGTGCTTCTTCCAGTCCAGAGTTTCTCATGATGTACTCTGCATGTAAGTTAAATAAGCAAGGTGACAATGTACAGCCTTGACGTACTCCTTTTTCTATTTGGAACCAGTCTGTTTCACTTGTTCTACCTGCTGGTCATTATGACATTTGTAGATACCCAAGAAATAAACAAATTCTCCACTCTGATGGCTTTGATAAATTAGCTGACTTTGTTAGCATTTATGAAAATCTATTGCCTTGAATATTTTCCCCAGCCTTTTCTGCTACAGAAGTGCTAGGATATGTAGGCGAAAGATTAAAAAAGACAAGAGCTTATTCATTTAAATAGGTCTTTACATTTTACTAAGAAAATTCACATATATTACTTTATTTATTACTATTGCTATTTTATTGTTGTTACTATTATCATTTACATTTTATATGAAGGAAAATACTAATTATTCCTTAGTACATGAAAATATAGGTCACAGAAATTTATCTAATGTTAAAATTATTCTCTTTGGAACTGCTAATTTCTTCCTCTACTCATTCTTTATTTTTCATTTTTACTGATGTGCAGTTTATGTAGAGTATTCCATAAGTTTCAGGTGTACAACATAGTGATTCACAACTTGTAGAAGGTATATTTAATTTATAGTTATTATAAAATATTGACTATGTTCCCTGTTTTGTATAATATGTTTTTGTCTTTTATCTATTTTATATATAATGGCTTGTACCTCTTAAACCTCTCTCCCTTCCTTGCCCTTACCTAGTCTCATTTTCAACCACCTGTCTGTACTCTGTATCCATGAGTCTGTTTCTATTTTATTATATTCATTAGTTAGATTTATTTTTTAGATTCCACACAACCACATTGTACTTGTCGCTTTGTGTCTGAATCACCCTAACCAGATCAATATATTTTCTAAATCCATCCATGTTTGTTGCAAATGGCAAAACTTCAGTCTCCTTTGTGGGTGAGTGACATTGCGCTACATACATGCACTGTATCCTGTTTATCCATCTATCTATTGATAGACACCCAGGTTGCCTCCATAGCCTACAACTGTAAATAATGTTGCCATGAACACTGGGGAGCACATATGTTTTTTATTCAGTGTTTTCATTTTCCCCAGTGACTTGGTGATAAAGAATCCACCTGCAAATGCAAGAGATACAGGTCAATCCCTGGGTTGGTAAGATCCCCTGGAGTAGGGAATGTCAACCCACCCCAGCATTCTTGTCTGGGAAATCCCGTGGCCAGAGGAGCCTGGTCAGCTACAGTCCATGGGATTGCAAAATTGTTGGACATGACTTATCAACTAAACAATAAAAACAACAATGCTCACATATTATCAGAGTACAGAAAAAATAATTAATCATTTTTCTTATAAAAATCTTAATGACTTACTCTTTTTGGAAATTTACTGTATTTATAGAAACAAAAGTATGATTGGAACCTGCAGATAGAAAATATGTCACTATGATAAAATCATTAAAAATTGGAAACTTTATGAAAAGTTGAAAAGTGTAATGCATGGTATGTAGACACACTGGGTCTGTCAAAAGAGCAGAGCAGAAAATATAAAGCTACTAAAATTACATTATCTTTTGTACTATCCAATTTGTAAATAATATGTAGAATATATTTATATGCATGTATGCATGTTAAGTTGCTTCAGTCGTGTCTGACTCTTTGCAACCCCATAGATGGCAGCCCACTAGGCTCCCCCATCCCTGGGATTCTCCAGGCAAGGATATTGGAGTGGGTTGCCATTTCCTTCTCCGTGAGTTGCCATTTTCTGAGCTAAGATGACAGGGGTTATTTATTGTAGTGCATCTATAGCAGGTATCACCAGCTTGGACCCATAATTATAGAGAATATGAGCTTTATTTGTCCCCAGTTTTTTTCCAGTTGAGTATGAATGCTTTATGGTTGAGGGTGCATGCCTTAGTAAGCTGCAAGATAAACCACTTCTTATTATTACTACTATGATACTTCAGATATTTATGGTAATAGCCCAGTCTTGTAGATACTTGAATTTAGATGACTAACCTATCCATTTTCCTACATAAACATAACTGTTTCCTGGTTTGGACAAACTGTATAAAATGTTGAAAAAACATTGATGTTCCATTTGTTTCAGAAATAATGCACTGCAAAAAGGGTAGACTTAAAACTATCACTCATGTCATTCAACAAATTCTTACATACTGCTTAGTCATTGTGTTAAACATTTTAACAAAATACGTTGATAGGATATCTTCACTGAGAATTCACACTCTAGAGGACAAGATAGAGATATAAAATGATATTCAAGATGGTGAATTCAATAAGGAATTGGTGCAGGGAATGAGGATACAGAGGAGTCAGGATGACATAGAGAAGGCAGACAGGAGGAATGACACCTGTCTATGAAGGTTAAGGTTGAAGACATATAAATCAATAAACAGGTTATTATAGAGAGTTCCAGAGAAACATATACTTCTGCTTTATTGACTATGCCAAAGCTTTTGGCTGTGTGGATCCCAACAATTTGGGCCAAGAGATGGGAATACCAGACCACCTGACCTGTCTCCTGAGAAATCTGTGTGCAGGCCAAGAAGTAACAATTAAAACTGGACATAGAATAGCAGACTGGATCCAAATCAGGAAAGAAGTACCTCAAGTCTGTATGTTGTCACCCTGCTTATTTAATGTAATATGCAGAGTACATCATGAGAAATGCTGGACTAAATGAAGCACAAGTTGGAATCAAGATTGTCGAGAGAAATATCAATAACCTCAGATTTGCAGATGACACCACCCTTATGGCAGAAAGTGAAGAAGAACTAAAGAGCCTCTTGAGGAAGGTGAGAGAGGAGAGTGAAAAAGAGGAGAGTGAAACAGCCAAAGTATGCTGTTTGGTCCATGGGGTCAATGAGGTTCTTGTCACTGTAAGAGAGACATGGTTTCTCATCCAGGAACTCCAGATCAAAGTTGTTGTACATAACAACTAGGAGATAATTAGCAATATAAGTATTAAAAAGTTCCCAATAATACTTTTTCAGATTCATGATTCCATCAACAATAGGATTAGATACCAATAAATTGTTGTCTTTGTTAATGATGCTGAATCTATCTTCAAAGAAATATGATTTTACAGAATATCAAGTGGTAATATTGATATTATCTTGGGGTATCCTTGAGGGAGGAAAGGAGAAACTTGAACATGTTTATGGATTGAAGAAATGAAGCCAGAAGAGAGGAAGATAGAATACAGAAGAAAAAAGGGACAGTAATTAAGTAAGGCCCCAGATAAGCAGAATCTTTTTGGTCAGGGTCAATATAAGATTGACCTTGAATGAAATGTGCAGGTGTGTTAAGGGTACCTCATTCTATAGATTCCACAAATGAAAAAATTAGGTAAGATGTGAGCTAATAGTTTTTTAGTTGCACTGATATAAAACATAAAGTTGTATCAGTGAGATTTGAGACTGGTGTTTAAAACTGCAGAGGTTTCAAGTTGTTGCAGAGGGTAGGACAGGAAACTAACCAAGAAAACATAAACAGTTTATGAATTATGTGGTGACAAAGAACCATGCCTATTTTATTCACAACAGTATCTGACACAACACATGCAGTACAATAACTGGCACTTAGTAAGTGCGATATAAAACCTTGATGTGTTTCTGTGTGTTCTGTCTTCCCTTTCAACCATGTGCTAGCTCACTATTAGTTTTTAATTAAATCTTAGTTTCTAAAAACTGTGAGCTCCATCCAAAAGCCTCCATATCTATACTGAAACCAAGCTCCACCCAAGAGCCAACAAGTTCCAGAGCAAGACATGCCACATAAATTCTCCAGCAACATAGAAACATAGCTCTGAGCTTTAATATACAGGCTGCCCAAAGCCACACCAAACCCATAAATATCTCAAAAATCACTACTGGACACTTCATTGCACTCTAGAGAGAAAAAATCCAGCTCCACCCACCAGAACACCAACAAAATCATCCCTTACCAGGAAACCTTGACAAGCCACTCATCCAACTCCACCCACAAGGAGGAAAGGCCACCCCAAACACAGCAATCTAAACAAGATGAAAAAGCAGAGAAATACTCAGCAGGTAAAGGAACATGAAAATGCCCACCAAACCAAACAAAAGAGGAGGAGATAGGGAGTCTACCTGAAAAAGAATTCAGAATAAGGATAGTAAAGATGATCCAAAATCTTGAAAACAAAATGAGGTTACAGATAAATAGCCTGGAGACAAGGATTGAGAAGATGCAAGAGATGTTTAACAAGGAGCTAGAAGAAATTTAAAAAAAGTCAATCAATAATAAACAATTTAATAAATGAGATAAAAAAAAAACACTCTGGAGGGAACTAACAGTAGAATAAGTGAGTCAGAAGATAGGATAAATGAAGTAGAAGATAGAATGGTGGAAGTAAATGAAGCAGAGAGGAGAAAAGAATGAAAAGAAAGGACAACCTCAGAGACCTCTGAGACAATGTCAAATGCCCCAACATTTGAAACACAGGAGTGTCAGAAGAAGAAGTCAAAAAGAAAGACCATGAGGAAATACTTGAGGAGATAATAGTTGAAAACTACCCTAAATTGTGGAAGGAATTTGCCACCCAAGTCCAAGAAACCCAGAGAGTTCCAAACACTATAAATCCAAGGTAAAACATCCCAAGATACATATTAATCAGATTAACAAAGATCAAACACAAAGAACAAATATTAAAAGCAGCAAGAGAAAAACAACAAATACACACAAGGGGATTCCCATAAGCATAACAGCTGATCTTTCAGTGGAAACTCTTCAGGCCAGAAGGGAATGGCAAGACATACTTAAAGTGACGAAAGAGAAAAAAAAAAACTACAACCCAGATTACTATACCCAGTGAGGATTTCATGCAGATATGAAGGAGAAATCAAAAGCTTTACAGACAAGCAAAAGCTGACAGAATTCAGCACCTCTAAACCAGCTCTTCAACAAATGCTAAAGGATCTTCTCTAGACAGGAAACACAGAAAAGGTGTATAAACTCAAACCCAAAACAACAAAGTAAATGGCAATGGGATCATACTTATCAATTATTACCTTAAAGGTAAATGGGTTGAATGGCCCAACAAAAAGACAAAGACTGGCTGAATGGATGCAAAAACAATACCCCATATATGCTGTTTACAAGAGACCCACCTCAAAGCAAGGGGCACATATAGACTGAAAGTGAAGGTCTGGAAAAATATATTTCATGCAAATGGAGATCAAAAGAAAGCAGGCGTAGCAATACTCATAACAGGTAAAATAGACTTTGAAATAAAGGCTGTGAAAAAGGACAAAGGACACTACATAATGATCAAAGGATCAATCCAAGAAGATAAAAAAAATTATAAATATATATGCACCCAACATAGGAGCACCACAATATGTAAGGCAAATGCTAACAAGTATGAAAGGGGAAATTAACACAATAATAGTGGGAGACTTCAATACCCCACTCACACCTATGGATAGATCAACTAAAAAGAAAATTAGCAAGGAAACATAAACTTTAAATGATAAAATGGACCAGTTAGACCTAATTGATGTCTATAGGACATTTCACCACAAAACAATGAATTTCACGTTTTTTTCAAGTGCACACGGAACCTTCTCCAGGATAGATCATATCGTGGGCCATAAATCTAGCTTTGATTAAAAAAAAAAAAATTGAAATCATTCCAAGCATCTTTTCTGATCACAATGCAGTAAGATTAGATGTCAACTACAGGAAAAAAAAAAAAAAAAACTATTAAAAATTCCAACATATGGAGGCTAAACAACATGCTTCTGAATAACCCATAAATCACAGAAGAAATCAAAAAAGAAATCAAAATATGCATAGAAATGAATGAAAATACAACCCCAAACCTATTGAACTCAGTAAAAGCAGTGCTAAGAGGAAGGTTTATTGCAATACAAGCTAACCTCCATAAACAAGAAAAAAGTCAAATCTATAACCTAAATCTCATAAAATATGCATAGAAATGAATGAAAATACAACCCAAAACCTATGAAACTCAGTAAAAGCAGTGCTAAGAGGAAGGTTGATTGCGATACAAGCTTACCTCCATAAACAAGAAAAAAGTCAAATATATAACCTAAATCTCACCTAAAGCAACTAGAAAAGGAAGAAATAAAGAGCCCCAGGGTTAGAAGAAGGAAATAAATCATAAAAATTAAGGCAGAAATAAATGCAAAAGAAACACAAGAGACCATAGCAAAAATCAACAAAGCCAAAAACTGATCCTTTGAGAAGATAAATAAAATAGACAAACCATTAGCCAGAATCATCAAGAAACAAAGGGAGAAAAATCAAATCAACAAACTGAAAATGGAGAAATCACAACAGATAACACAGAAATAAAAAGAATCGTAAAAGACTACTATCAGCAAATATATGTCAATAAAATGGACAACTTGGAAGAAATAGACAAATTCTTAGAAAAATAAAACTTTCCAAAAGTGAACCAGGAAGAAATAGAAAATCTTAACAGACCCATCACAAACATTGAAATTGAAACTGTAATCAGAAATCTTCCAGCAAACAAAAGCCCAGGACCAGATGGCTACACAGCTGAATTCTACCAAAAATTTAGAGAAGAGCTAACACCTTTCCTACTCAAACTCTTCTGGAAAATTGCAGAGGAAGGTAACCTTCCAACATCATTCTATGAGGCCACCATCACCTTAATACCAAAACTAGACAAAGATGTTACAATAAAAGAAAACTACAGGCCAATATCACTGATGAACATAGATGCAAAAATCCTTAACAAAATTCTAGCAAACAGAATCCAACAACATATTAAAAAAATCATACATCATGACCAAGTGGACTTTATCCCAGGGATGCAAGGATTCTTTAATATCCTCAAATCAATCAATGTAATACACCACATTCACAAATTGAAACATAAAAAACAAATGATTATCTCAGTAGTTGCAGGGAAAGGCTTTGACAAAATTCAACATCCATTTGTGATTTAAAAAAAAAAAAAAAAACCAGAAAGTAGGAATAGAAGGAATGTGCCTCAACATAATAAAAGCTATATATGACAAACCCACAGCAAACATTATCCTCAATGGTGAAAAATTGAAAGCATTTCCCCTAAAGTCAGGAAGAAGACAGGGTACCCATTGTCACCACTACTATTCAACATAGTTTTGGAAGTTTTAGCCACAGCAATCAGAGAAGAGAAAGAAATAAAAGGAATCCAGATTGGAGAAGAAGAAGTAAAATTCTCACTATTTGCATATGACATGATCCTCTACATAGAAAACCCTAAAGACTCCACCAGAAAGTTACTAGAGCTAATCAATGAATATAGCAAAGTTGCAGGATATAAAATTGACACACAGAAATCCCTTGCATCCCTATACCCTAACAATGAGAAAACAGAAAGAGAAATTAAGGAAACGATTCCATTCACCATTGCAACAAAAAGAATAAAATACTTAGGAATAAATCTACCTTAAGAAACAAAAGACCTAGGTACAGAAAACTATAAAACATTGATGAAAGAAATCAAGGAGGACACAAACAGATGGAGAAATATGCGATGTTCATGATTAGAAAAATCAATATAGTGAAAATGAGTATACTACCGAAAGCAATCTAAAGATTCAATGAAATCCCTATCAAGCTACCAACGACATTTTTCAGAGAAGTAGAAAAAATAATTTCACAATTTGTATGGAAATACAAAAAAACTTCTAATAGCCAAAGCAATCTTGAGAAAGAAGAATGGACCTGGAGGAACCACCCTGTCTGACTCCAGGCTATATTATAAAGCTACACTCATCAAGACAGTTCGGTACTGGCACAAACATAGAAATATAAATCAATGGAACAAAACACAAAGCCTAGAGGTAATTCTACACATTTATGGACACCTTATCTTTGACACAGGAGGCAAGAATATAAAATGGAGCAAAGACAATCTTTGTAACAAGTGATGCTGGGAAAACTGGTCAACCACTTGTAAAAGAATGAAGCTAACACCATACGCAAAAATAAACTCAAAATGGATTAAAGGTCAAACATAAGACCAGAAACTATAAAACTAGAGGAAAACATAGGCAAAACACTCCCCAGCATAAATCACAACAGGATCTTCTATGACCTACCTCCCAGAATATTGGAAATAAAAGCAAAAATAAACAATAGGGACCTAATTAAACTTAAAAGCTTTTGCACAATGAAGGAAACTATAATAAAGGTGAAAAGACAGCCTTCAGAATGGGAGAAAATAATAGCAAACGAATAAACTGACAAAGAATTAATCTCAAAAATATACAAGCAACTCCTGCAGCTCAACTCAAGAAAAGTAAAAGATCCAATCAAAAAATGGGCCAAAGAACTGAACAGACATTTCTCCAAAAAAGACATACAGATGACTAACAAACACAGGAAAAGATGCTCAACATCACTCATTATCAGAGAGATGCAAATCAAAACCACAATGAGGTACCACCTTTCACCAGTCAGAATGACTGTTTATCTACAAACAATAAATGCTAGAGAGGGTGTGGAGAAAAGGGAACCCTCTTACACTGCTGGTGGGAATGCAAACTAGTACAGCCACTATGGAGAACAGTGTGGAGATTCCTTAAAAACTAGAAATTGAACTGCCATGTGTCCCAGCAATCCCACTGCTGAGCATACACACTGAGGAAACCAGAATTGAAAGAGACACATGTATCCTAATGTTCATTGCAGCATTGCTTGTAATAGCCAGGCCATGGAATCAACCTAGATGTTCATCAGCAGACTAATGGATAAGAAGGCGGTGGTACGTATACACAATGGAATATTACTCAACCATTAAAAAGAATTCATTTGAATCAGTTCTAACGAGGTGGATGAAACTGGAGCCTGTTATACAGAGTAAAGTAAGCCAGAAAGAAAAACACCAATACAGTATACTAACACATATATATGGAATTTAGTCAGATGATAATGATGACCCTATATATGAGACAGCAAAAGAACACACAAATGTATGGAACAGGTTTTTGGACTCTGTGGGGGAAGGCGAGGATGGGATGATTTGAGAGAATAGCATTGAAACATGTATACTATCATATGTGAATCAGATCACCAGTTCAGGTTCAATGCATGAACCAGGGTGCTCAGAGCGGGTGGACTGGGATGACCCTGAGTGATAGGATGGGGAAGGAGGTGGGAGGAGGGCTCAGAATGGGGAACACATGTACACCCATGGCTTATTCACGTCAATGTGTGGCAAAAAACACTACAATATTGAAAAGTAGTTAGCCTACAAGTAAAATAAATAGTTTTTTTAATAAAGAAATAAAAAATAAAAACTGTGAGCTCTTATGACATAGAAATTTAATAATTTGGTATAAGGAAATCTATTATACAAAATTATATAATAATTAGTATACAGTTATTATCAAATTATCAAATATAAAATTATCAAATTATATAATCAAATATGTAATCAAATTATATAGTAATTTTTAACAACTTAAAATTCAGGCAATAGAATAATTCTCTTCTTCACAATTGTCCACAAATATATTTTTATCAGAGCAATTCTATAATTTGTATACATTTAATTTTAGCTAGAAAATGATGAGGCTATAAGTTTACCCACAGCAGAGAATCTGAAGTTACGTGTAAAATTCTATTTATTCCTGGTCTTGTATACTTTCCTGAACCTCACTCTGTATAGCTCCTGGTCCTAGACTTTCTTTACTCTATACCACCATGAATTCACGTAGTTTCAACCCGTTAATTTTTAGATTCCTTCTATTTATTTTTCTTTTAAAAGAAATGTACTCACCCATCTGAATCTTTAAAATAATTTTTCTTAAAACACTGACAGTTTATATGAAATCTTGAAAAAGGAAGTATTCATTAAGCATTTTACTCTTTCTTTAATTACTTGTTCTTAACATGATTAGCTCTTCATGTTCAGATTTGGAAAGACTAAAATAGATAGTGATTAGCACATGCTGGACCCAGAATTCATTAATCTATGCCTTTAAGGCATTATTATCATTTATTAATATGTAAAAGCTAATTTTGTTAGATGTCCGGATGGTGGTTAGCTACAGTATATAAGCTTTCTGAAGCTCATCCCTATAAATGACAAGTTGAAATTCAAATTACACAAAAATATTTCACCTTAATTATATCACAATTAATTTCTTTCATTTTCTCAGATGTCTTCTCTGAAGATGCTCTGGACAAGGCCTTCAAATATCACAATGAGATATAATCATGGGCTGCACTTGCAGAGCACTGTACATGTTCCCCTTCATTTTTATGATGTCTCAGCTAGAAAGAACATCTAAATTCTAAATTAAACTAACTGAAAGTTTAGCAAAATATACAAACTTGTTTGCACATTTCTTTCTGGAGTCAGGCCATCATAATGGAAACCGATGGCACATTTTTTCTTTCAAGGCCTATAAAGGAATAAGCAGAGGCTATCTGCAATACTCAGGATGTGAAGCAAGATTCCAGTTAGTGTAAGATTGCTTCCTTGGCAACAGTTTATGTGCCAAGAATATCAGTCATTCTTTTATACTACTAATATATAACTAAAGGACTCAAGAAGTGAGCCTTTAGAAGGAAGGAAAGTAAAAGGAGAGGAAGAAATCAATTCTAAAAAGCAACTAAGACATAACAAATATGTCTGGTTCTTTGTTAGCTTACAATCATGACGAAAGTGTAGAGGGAAGGGCAGCCAGTGATTTACTGTTTAACATTCAAGGATTTCGAGTATATCTTTACATTTAAGTGGTCCCTTAATGGAAAATTTTGATTCATCATCTATATTTTATACTATATAACTCAATACAATTGCCAACATCTACTGGATTATGGAAAAAGCAAGAGAATTCCAGAAAAAACATCTATTTCTGCTTTATTGACTATGCCAAAGCCTTTGACTGTGTGGATCACAATAAACTGTGGAAAATTCTGAGAGAGATGGGAATACCAGACCACCTGACTTGCCTCTTGAGAAATCTGTATGCAGGTCAGGAAGCAACAGTTAGAACTGGACGTGGAACAACAGACTGGTTCCAAATAGGAAAATGAGTACATCAAGGCTGTATATTGTCACCCTGCTTATTTAACTTCTATGAAGAGTACATCATGAGAAACGCTGGGCTGGAAGAAACATAAGCTGGAATCAAGATTGCCAGGAGAAATATCAATAACGTCAGATATGTAGATGACACCACTGTTATGGCAGAAAGTGAAGAAGAACTAAAAAGCCTCTTGATGAAAGTGTAAGAGGAGAGTGAAAAAGTTGGCTTAAAGCTCAACATTCAGAGAACAAAGATCATGGCATCTGGTCCCATCACTTCATGGGAAATAGATGGGGAAATAGTGGAAACAGTGTCAGTCTTTATTTTTTAGGCTCCAAAATCACTGCAGATGGTGATTGCAGCCCTGAAATTAAAAGACACTTACTCCTTGGAAGAAAAGTTATGACCAACCTAGATAGCATATTCAAAAGCAGAGATATTAATTACTTTGCCGACTAAGGTCCATCTAGTCAAGGCTATGGTTTTTCCTGTGATCACATATAGATGTGAGAGTTGGACTGTGAAGAAGGCTGAGCACCGAAGAATTGATGCGTTTGAACTGTGCTGTTGGAGAAGTCTCTTGAGAGTTCCTTGGACTGCAAGGAGATCCAACCAGTCCATTCTGAAGGAGATCAGCCCTGGGATTTCTTTGAAAGGAATGATGCTAAAGCTGAAACTCCAGTACTTTGGCCACCTCATGCGAAAAGTTGACTCACCGGAAAAGACTCTGATGCTGGGAAGGATTGGGGGCAGGAGGAGAAGGGGACGACAGAGGATGAGATGGCTGGATGGCATCATGACTGATGGACGTGTGTCTGAGTGAACTCTGGGAGTTGGTGATGGACAGGGAGGCCTGGCGTGCTGCGATTCATGGGGTCGCAAAGAGTCGGACACAACTGAGCGACGGAACTGAACTGAACTGAACTCAATAGCATAATTTCAGTAGCTTCTTTTTATGCTGGATAAACGTTTTTTTTTTTTTTTTTTTCCCAAGGATCTAAATAATACGTTGAAAGCTTTTCTTCCTTTGAGGAGACACAGCTGTCTTCCAAAAAAAGATTTGAATATGTTGTAGAAGAGGATAACATCAATTAAAAGTGTAATGGAATAGTATTTGTTAGGTATTTGAGTAGGTTTTACTCAATTGTCGGTTTTAGAAAGAACTATTCTCATGAATATTATGCTTCCTGAATAACTGGAGTGTCAATACTTATTTTAGATGTAGAATTTGTGACATTTGTATAATTTATGTTGGTACTACTAGACATAATTTTTGGATAGCAAAGATTCTGGCTGCTTTGATCAAAAGTTTTTTCCTCCAGCATCCAGCATAGTTTGTGGCACAGAGTCGGTGGTGAGTAAATATTTGCTGAATGAATAACCAAGTCAATGGAGACAAAGAAGAGATAATGTGTGAAAAGTTTTTGTGATTCATTAAGATGTTTGGCTATAATTTTGAATGATACAAGCAGCCATTTCAAGCAAATCTAACATGCAAAACTGTATTTTCACAAAGTATACTTATGTATTGTATTTAAGATGACACAATTTTACCAAAGCTAATTTACATAAAACTTGTTTGGAACTTACAGCTTACATACTTTTAATGGGACTGCCAACTCTGTGCTTTAGGCTAAGGATACATATACAAATGTTCTAGTGCCATTCCCAAGCATGAGGGAGCCATCTAGACAGCTAGCTGAAGAAGCAAAAGGGAAAATAACTTAATTATTGAATACCTACAGTGTGTCAGGCTCTGTAATAGTCATTTTGCATTTATTATAGCATTCAAACTTCCTGACAACCCTACAAGGTAGGCATTATGCTTTTGATTTTTCTTTTTTAGAAGTTAAATTTGGTAAAGCTATGTAATTTGTATAAGTTTCTTCGTCTAAGTGGTAAAAGAGAAAATTTTAACCCGTCAGATTCCAAAATTCATGCTCATTCTACTCTACTGCTTGAAAGGAAAAATCTGGTTAAGCACTTCTTCCATTCTGCTCTACTGAAGGGATGTTGGCCATTATACCTTTATTCATGAAAAATATACTTATACTTCATGGAAATAGAAGTAGGTCTTAAGGGATTATAGAAAATTGGTTTTGTGTTAAAAAGTCACTTCTTAAAGCAAACTG
Source organism: Ovis canadensis (assembly GCF_042477335.2). Classification (NCBI taxonomy): domain Eukaryota; kingdom Metazoa; phylum Chordata; class Mammalia; order Artiodactyla; family Bovidae; genus Ovis; species Ovis canadensis. Next base: position 9,920,353 of record NC_091259.1, read on the forward strand.
AGTTTTAACTGTCAATTTAAAAAGAACAAACAACACATACATAATTCAGACAAGTAAGATGCAGTATTCACTGTTCAAAATTTTTTTCTTTGTAATTGTGCATTTGCAAATCACCCTGAACAAAATCCTGAAAGAGAATTTACAAGTAACCATGACTAGATGGAGATATTAAATATTTGCAGGGTAGTTAGTTCAGCTATAAAAGCATCTACATTTTTCCCTTTCTAGAATATAATTAAAACCAGTAGTCAGATGTTAGTAATGGTCATAAAATGATTGGTTTACTTGTGTGTCATGGTACATTGTTTTGCCTATGCTCAAACTTCAAGAACAACTTTCAAACATCTGAGCTGTGCACTAAGAAAGAAAACACAAAATAGAAATAATGAGACACTCCAGTTACTTTGACACAGTTATATTTTTAACTTTGTGACATCTTAGTATCACTTCCAGAGTTTTCATAGTTAAAGACATTTTTACTGTAAAGCCGTAAATTGCTTTGCTCTGTCTAGTCAAGATTGTGGTTTTTCCAGTAGTGATGTATGGATGGGAGAGTTGGACTATAAAGAAAGCTGAGTGCCAAAGAATTGATGCTTTTGAACTGTGGTGTTGGGGAAGACTCTTGAGAGTTCCTTGGACTGCAAGGAGATCTAACCAGTCCATCCTAGAGGAGATCAGTCCTAGGTGTTCATTGGATGGAATGATGTTGAAGCTTTTTTTTTTTTTTAAATTGGAGGCTATTAGTTTACAATGTATGGTTTTTGCCATACATTCACATGAATCAGCCCTGGGTGTATGTGTGTTTCCCATTCTGAACTTCCCTCCCACCTCCCTCCCCATCCCATCCTTCAGGGTTATCCCAGTGCTCTGGCCCTGAGCACCCTGTCTCATGCATCGAACCTGGACTGGTGATCTATTTCACATATGGCAATATACCTGTTTCAATGCTATTTTCTCAAATTATCCCACCCTTGCCTCCTCCTACAAAGTCCAAAAGTCTGTTCTTTACATCTGTGTCTCTTTTGCTGTCTCGCATATAGTATTAAAATTTAAAGTTTATATCTTCTTGCTTTTATACTAAAACATTTTTTCTAATAACTTTTCTTACAATAATTAAAATTATTTATGACAAAAAACATCAGACTTTATATTAGAACATAGCTTTTTGAAAAAAAAATGTCAAAATTTATGTACACGTGTTTCTTGGCCAATTAAACAAAGAAACATTTTATCTGAAGAAAAATAAGTTTTGCAATATAAGTTTGAATCATGTATAAGTAAATTTATGTCAAGTGTTGAAAAGACTGACAGACACAATTTTTATACAATATATTACACAGGGAGAATCTAAAATTTTTCTAAATAACTTGATTATTTGAAACACTGTGAAAGAAAATAATAGATTTCAGAAATGATATACTAGTACTAAGATCCATAGTTTTCTGAAAAATCATAAGCTTTTCAAATATAATTCTAACATAAGCAACATTTTTTAAGAGAAGTGAATAATAATTTTTTTTCAGTTTTGCTCCTCTCTTTCATATATATATATATAAAGTCTTCCTGATTATTCACCTAATATTAATGTCCTCTAAATGATGACTACAAAATTTGATCCCCACAGTTGCTACGTGGGACATGTGTTTGGATGAAATAGGGCAGGGGAAGGGTGATGACATCAGTAATGAGCTTGAGAGAACTTGCCCATTTAAGGGGGCTAGTCATTCTCATCTTTATGTAATTGTTACAAGAGGGATTAATGGCTCAATGTGGTGGGGAATTTCGAATTTTCAACAAATATTTAAATATAAATATTTCTGAGTAGTCTCATTTTTAAATGTTGGCCAACAATTGAAACATTATTTATTGTAGAGTGAGTTGGGACAATTTTTATTTGTGGGCAGCATATTTCCTAGAAACAAAAGATTTTGTGACTATTTCTAAACAGAAATAGTCTTTTTCTATTTGCTATTTCTATTTTCTAGTCTTTTTTTATTTCTAGACAGAAATAATCTATTTCTCTTCATTTAGGTTTAACAATATATTGCCAAACTAAGTGCTATGAATTTCACATTGTTTGTGTTAACCTGGTGCTCTTAAATTTGAACTGTTTATTGTCAATATTAAAAAGTATGTATAAGTATATAAGTGGGTATATTTCCAGTGTCAAACAGAAAATATTTTTCCTAGATTATGGAACTTGGTGACTGGAAAAACTTTTAGAGACCACCCTGATTGAACTATCTCCATGGAGTAAGCAAGTGTATTCCTATTATACAGTCACTTTCCCATGACCTCTAGACACTGACAAGGTAAAGCAGACATCCTTAGCTTAGACAAACAGTACAAGTCAAAAGTCCGTTCAAATAAGAGAAGCAATTCAATAGAAAGATCCTAACTATGAATTAATAGATATTTAAATTTTATAGAGTGTATTATTTGTTACTGGTAGAGGAGGGAGATCTGTGAGCAAAGAAAGTGTACACTGTCCTTTGTCATGGTGTTAAACTATATTTTACGAAAGTATTGAGCTCAGAGAGTCTGCCAAATATGCCTGTAGATTTTCATTCTGGGTCTGAGCACATTTTAATTACTCAAATATTTAATCAGTGTTTCATTTTTTATAAACTGTTCTCCTTTTTCTTCTGCTGAGTAAGAAAATGAGTTGGTTTTTAAAATTTATTCACTACAGACATTTATTCATGTCTGTAGGTGAACAGACATGCAAGTCATATTCTACTTTATTGAGTCTTTAAGCAGATTCCTGTTTTTACAACTTTATCATTTTTCTGGCAATGCTATCAGACATTATGGGATAAAATTTCTAAGAAAGTTTCATATTAAAATTTTATAAATTTTTATATTCAGAAATTTTGTTTTTATATTTAGAAAATATAAAAGTTAATTATATTGTAAAGTAATTAACCTCCAATTAAAATAAATAAATTTATATTAAAACAATTATATTGAATAGTATTTTGTGGCTGAGGTAGCTATATAATACTTTAGTATATAATGATTTAGTTGTATATTATTGCAGTATGTTTCAGGTACTGTCTTAAGGACTGAGGAAATTAAATATATAAGATACATTTTATAACTTTTGAAAATATGCAAAATAAGAATTTTATGTAACAGTATACAATTCCAGCAGGATTAGAATATTCATTCAACAATACTAAGCATCTACTTTGAGACTGGCAAAGTTAGGGACACCTCAATAAATGATTCAAATGTATACTTTTACACTGAACAAATGATGACAAATTGAATAAATGTTTATAAAAGAGGAGATTAGTAAAAAAATATATATTTAATCTAAGTGTTAGCTAGGAGTATGTCAGTCACAAAGTGAGGAAAATTTTGTCAGATACAACAAATGTAAATTGCAAAAAGCTATAAAGAAACTAAAGAAAGACTATTTTGTCTGCTGCCTAGAGAGGGAGGGGAAATGGCAAGTGTTAAATCTGAAGAAGAAATACAAAGCCAGTTCTTTGAGAAGATGTGTAAGGACAGTGTGGATTTTGGACTTTATCCAAAAGGCAATGGGAAACCACTCTCTTATTGGGAAGTAGAAGAGAAAAGTACTCTGATTTGTGATTTTAGAATACTAGCTGCTATGTGGAAAAATTAAACAAGGCTAATCATGTATCTTTGCTGACAAATAGCCATATAGTAGTCAAAGCTATGGTTTTTCCAGTAGTCATATATGGACGTGAGAGAAGGACCATAAAGAAAGCTGAACACTGAAGAACTGATGCTTTTGAACTGTGGTGCTGGAAAAGACTCTTGAAAGTCCCTTGGACAACAAGGAGATCAAACCAGTCCATCCTAAAGGAGACCAGCCCAGAATATTCATTGGAAAGATTGATGCTGAACTGCCAATATTGATGTGAAGAGCCAACTCATTGAAAATACCCAGGGCAAGAAGGGAAGGGGGCAACAAAGGATCAGATGGTTGGATAGCATCTCTGACTCAACGGACTTGAATTTGAGCAAACTCAGCGAGATAGTGAAGGACAAGGAAACATAGCATGTTGCAGTTCATGGGGTTGTAGAGAAAAACAACTTAGCAATGAACAACAAACCATAGATCCTAGGAAACTTGATATCTCCCATTGTAGTAGTCCAGACTGATGACAGTTTAGAATTCAGAGGCTGTGAAGATGGAGAGAAATACAAGGACTTAAGCTATACTTAGAAAGTAGAAGTAATCAACTTTTGTAATTAATAACATGTGAGTATTAGACAAATTCATGTCTCAGTTTCCTGTGAAAGCAACTGGTTGAAAGATAGCTGAGGTATTCACCATTCACTGAGGCAGAATAAGCTGTGGAAGGTTTAATGAGTCTAGTTTTGTACATACTGAGTTTGAGATACCTACAAGAAGTTCAAAGAGAAATGCCAATTAGGCAGTTCAACACATACATCTAAAGCTGGTGATAGAATATTAGATCATATTAAAAATAAATTCCCTCTGAATTTAGAGGAGCTGAAAATTTTAGAAAAAAACTTACAGATTGAGGCTAGCCATAGTAGGAAAGGTCTGAGAATGAAAAGATAGTCAGTACAATGTGTTATCGTAGAATAATCCTAGAATAATAATAGAAAAAAAGTGACTCAGAAAAGATAAGGGGTCATTAGTTCCCAAAGCTTCTTGGACAGAATGGGGACATTAAAACAAGAATAGAAGTCATTGGAAACCAAAGAGAAACCAAGGAATGAGAGAGAAAAAAAAAAGAAAGAAACTACTTACAGATGCAAAGAATACATCCATTCCATATTTATTTAGGAGTCCATCAATGACTAATTGTAAATAAGTGTCTGTTTCATATGCGTATCATATATACACCCTTATCACTTCTATCTACATCTGTTGGTATATTAATACTATTGACACAGTATCTTATATGAAGTGTTATTTCATCCAATAGTGTGATATTAAAGATATCACTGGTTATAATTATTTTCTTGGAGTTTGGTAACTTTATGACAATGAGATATACATTTATTAAGCTGTATTAACTCTTTCAACTATTATGCCTTAAAGATATACGATGTATCTGAAAAAATCGGTTTGCCTATACACTGAATTTACATTTAACCACAATCTGCACACAAGAAAGAAGATGATATGAAACATAAGATATAAAGAGGATGTTTTATGTTATAATATGGACATTTAACTACATCAAGTGAGATAATAAATGTGAAAGCAATGTGTAAACTGTGCAATTAATGATAGTGCAATAGATGTTAGTCAGTATTTTCAACTGCCTGATATTGGAAATGCTTGCCTGTGTATAGGAAATTCACCACCTCATGAATCTTGAAGCCTGAAAATACCAGACATTGTTTTCCCAGCCTCCCTGGAAACTAACCTGTGAACTTGTGTGACTTATTTCCCTCTGCTCCAAATCTATGTTTTCATGTGATACTGGCTCTTGATCCTGCTTTGTACCACTGGTGCTAGATCCTGTGAATATTCCCCTTTGCCAGCTGGTGGAATGTGAGGCTTTCACAGAGGGCACAAAGTGATAGTAGAAGGTAGATATTTTCTTTAGGGTTTGGCCCTCCATTATTATTTTCCAAGCAGGCATCCAGTAGCTCCCTCTGAGGAGCTCCAACAACACTCCAGGCCACACTCTCCCCACTAGAGACTTCCAAGCTTCTTCAACACACTAGAACACACTAGCAACACAGAGCTGTTCTACAAACCCATACATTCTCCACAATAGCAGCTTTAAATGCATCTGAAGATATGAACTCTGCCCACTCAAACCCTTCACTCAACAGATTTGTTCTGGATCATTTCTAGAAACCAGGATTAGCCTGCAATTTCTGGAAGGTTTCTTTGCTACCTGCAGACTGCAGTTTCCTATGGTAGCTATACTCTCTTCACAGAAGTCTGAATTTCTTCCCTTGGCAGGGAACCTTCCTCCATCTTTAATTCCTATTGTTCACTCTTCCTCACTCTAGGAGTGTAGCTATTCTTTTGCACTTGCTAATTCTGGACACTGTTGTATGCCTTTTGGTACTTAATTTAATTGTATTAATGATTGTTTATAATAAATCATTTTCCCAGCCCCTACTAGCAAATAATTACTTGGCTTCTAAGTCATGATTAGATTCTAACTGGTACAGCTCATGATCTGAATTTTGCCAATCCAAGTAGGTATTAATGCTGTGTAGAATTAGCAATCACAGGGTGCTTTCTGTGGTGGCAGTCAGGTTTTAGTCCAGAGGAGTTTCTGGTGCAAAAGGCTATATTCTGTGTACAGCACACACATGTCCTCACTGGACCGTTTTATGGTTAGTTTGTGCAGTGTTCATATCGTATTTCTGGATCTAGCTAACCAGTCAGCCTGAAAATTCTAGTTAGTAGTTCTAGTTCTAGTTAGTAAATTTCTAATGAAGTAGCTTTTGTCTTAAGTGAGCTAGAATTAGTTTCCATTGCTTGGTATTAAGAAAACTGTTAGAAATAGCTAATATTTACTAAAGACTTACATTGTTTAGGTATTTTACAATTACTGTACATATATTTAATCCTGTTACAAATCTGATAAAGTAGTGATTATCTATATTTTATAAAACTAAAGCTCAGAGAGAAAAGATTTGTCCAAAGTCACAGAATTAAATAGTAGAGATTATAGTCAAATTGGCATTTGATTTCTAAATTTGGTGCTCTTACTTGCACTGGCAGACATTTTCTTTATAACTTTTGTGGCAATAAGTGTTAATCACTCAGTCGTGTCTGACATTTTGTGACCCCATGAACTGTAGAAGGCCAGGCTCCTCAGTCCATGGAATTCGCTAGGGAAGAAACCTGAAGTGGGTTGCCATTCCTTTCTACAGGGGATATTCCCAACCCAGAGATTGAACCTGGGTCTTTAGCCTTGCAGAAAGATTCTTTACCATCTGAGCTACCGGAAGCTTTTTGTGACAATAATGTGTGATGAAACACAGAGTTTTACTTTTCCCCAACAACAGGAATTAATATTTGACAGTCAAGCTAGAGAGAAAAAGCTACCTCTGTATCATTAGTGCTCAATCCAGAGCTCAAATTTTATTGAACTTCGGGGCCAAACTGAATTAACATTTCCTTGAGATATTTCCTAATCATTTTCTACCCATTCATCACAGTTTCCCTATAAACTGATATTTTGGGAAATCTAAGATAATTATTAATTCTCTATCCAGTGAATGGTATAGATTAGGGAGGATAAGGAACTTGGGGTTAAAGTTAATTCCTATCAAAGACAATGTTAATAAAGTTAGTAGGGAGTAAGAATCTTATATCCTTTCTTTCTCATTGTGTGAATAACTTTCCTTCTTAGAATTTACACACCCTAACTCTCTAATCTATTCTTTGGAACATCATCTTATTAATTTACCATAAACATTAACCAATCATTATTGTTCATTAGATATGTTGATATATTTTGTTCTTGAGAAATGCAGAATTTAAATTTACATGTTTATTTTTAAAGTGGAAGGAGGAAGTTTGATCAGTCATTCTTTACATAATTTCAAAACACAGCTTAAGCAACTAAATGCTCCTGGACCATTTTAGGAAGAGGCATGGTTTAAACAATTTAAAGAGCCTATTGCACTCAACTGCTGTTTAAAAATTGCATAATTTGATTAAATTGACATTTAAATGTCAAGTACTTTTCCAACATTTCCTTTCCATGATTGCTCACTGCTGAGACATTTGTATATAATTAGGAGCATTTTATCCCCCTCTTTCTTTTTAAAATAAGCATCTCTTCAACCTTATTCTTTGCCAGATTTCAGTGTCCATTTGTTTTCTTCCTGGAATTGAATTGTGGGGTCATTAACTCTGAGCTATTACATCTCTAACAGTCTTAATATTTAATTAAGTGAAAAATCATTTAAAAGAAAAAATATTTTTTTAAAATAAGGTTATTTGCAAGAGTGACAAATTCTAAGCCTGTGATTATATTCATTTGGTTATAATATGATTTCATTATAAAAATAACTTGAGCATGGAAATTTGGTTGTGAAGTTAAGTTCTTAAATATTTACTTAAATAAATATTTAATATGTACTTAAATAAATACTTAAATATTTATTCTACATTATTATTGTGTATATATATTATATGACTTCCCTAGTGGCTCAAATGGTAATGAGACTGCCTACAATGCAGGAGACCTGGGTTCAATCCCTGGATTGAGAAGATCCCCTGGAGAAGAGAATGGAAACCCACTCCAGTATTCTTGCCTGGAAAATCCATGGATGGAGGAGCCTGGTGGGCTCATGGGGTTGCAAAGTATCAGACACGACTGAGAGATTAATGCAATATATATCATAGTTATGACATCATAATATGATATATATCAGATGATATATAAACTAAAATATAATTGCAAGGAAATAAAAGTTAGTAATACCATTTTAACTTTAGAAGTTAGAGAAGTTTGTAAAAATATAATCAATATTGGTAAAAGCACAATAAAACTAGAGCTTGTATTTACTGCTGATAGAAACAAGATTTCATATAAAAGGGACTTCCCTGGTGGTCCAGTAGTTAAGAATCCACCTTACAATGCAGGAGACAAAGGTTTGGCCCATGATCGGGGAATTAAGGTCACACATGCTGTAGAACAATTAAGCTCACAAGCCACAGCTACTGAGCCCTCACACCACAACTAGAGAGTTTATGCAACACAGTGAAAGATTCCATGTGCCCCAACTAAGACCAGATGCAGCCAAATATTTTTTTAAAATAATTCATAAAATTTAAAGGAATGTATACATACCAATCTCCCTTGACTTACAGTGAGGTTATATCCTGATAATCTCACTCTAAGTTGAAAATACTGTGAACTGAAAATGCATTTAATGTCTCCTAACCTACAGAATACGTGAACCGTGAAATTCCAGATGTTCAAGCTGTTTTTAGAAAAGGCAGAGAAATCAGAGATCAAATTGCCAATGTCAGCTGGATCATTGAAAAAGCCAGAGTTCCAGAAATACATTTATTTCTGCTTTATTGACTATGCCAAAGCCTTGGACTGTGTGGATCACAATAAACTGTGGAAAATTCTGAAAGAGATGGGCATACCAGACCACCTGACCTGCTCCTTGAGAAACCTGTATGCAGGTCAGGAAGCAACAGTTAGAACTGGACATGGGACAATGGACTGGTTCCAAATAGGCAAAGGAGTATGTCAAGGCTGTATATTGTCACCCTGCTTATTTAGCTTATATGCAGAGTACATCATGAGAAACACTGGGCTGGATGAAGCACAAGCTGGAATCGAGAGTGCTGGGAGAAATATCAATAACCTCAGATATGCAGATGACACCACCCTAATGGCCAAAAGTGGAGAACAAAAGAGGCTCTTGATGAAGGTGAAACGGGACAGTGAAAAAGCTGGCTTAAGGCTCAACATTCAGAAAACTAAGATCATGGCATCTGGTCCCATTACTTCATGGCAAATAGATGGGGAAACAGCAGCTGACTTTATTTTTTGGGGCTCCAAAATCACTGCAGATGATGATTTCAGCCATGAAATTTAAAGACACTTACTCCTTGGAAGGAAAGTTATGACCAACCTAGATAGCATGGGGTCGCAAAGAGTCAGACATGACTGAGCGACTTCACCTCACTTCACTTCAGACAGCATATTAAAAAGCAGAGACATTACTTTGTCAACTAAGGTCCATCTAGTCAAGGCTATGGTTTTTCCATTGGTCATGTATGGATGTGAGAGTTGGACTATAAGGAAAGCTGAATGGTTGCCATGCCCTACCCCAGGGGGATCTTCTCAACCCAGGGATGGAATCTAGGTATCCCACATTGCAGATGGATTCTTTACTGTCTTAGCCACTGGAGAAGCCCAAGAATACTGGAAAGAGTAGCCTATCCCTTCTCCAGGCATTGAACCAGGGTCTCCTGCATTGCAGGTGGACTCTTTACCAGCTGAACTACCAGGGAAGCCTGCTATAGTTTACATAGAAATAAAAATATTGGATTTGTGAAAGTGTTCATTTGGGTTATTCCATGAGATGTTACAGAAAAATTCAAATAAACTTTCTGATCAACTCAATATAATGCTGTTCTATAATTAATTAAATCAATTAACTAAATTTAATGCAAGTAAGAGATGCCCCTAATTATTTTCTTTTTTAAAAATATTTTTATTGAGGTAACATTAATTTATAACTATGCAAGCTTCATTTAGGAATTCTAAAGGAAATTACACTGAATATTCACTGGAAGGACTGATGCTGAAGCTGAAATTCCAATACTTTGGCCACCTGATGTACAGAACTGAGTCATTGGGAAGAGCTTGATCCTGGGAAAGATTGAAGGCAGAAGGAGAAGGGGAAAACAGAGGATGAGATGGTTGGATGGCATCACTGACTTGATGGACATGATATAGAGCAAACTCCAGGAGTTGGTGATGGACAGGGAAGCCTAGCATGCTGCAGTCCATAAAGTTGGAAAGAGTCAGACATGACTCAGCAACTGAACTGAACTGGACTGAAGCTTCACATCTACAGCATTATGGTGGCTCAGATGGTAAAGAATTTGCTTGCAATATGTAAGACCTGGGCTCAGTCTCTGGGTCAGGAAGATCCCCTGGAGAAGGGAATGGCTACCCATTCCAGTATTCTTACCTGGGAAATTCCATGGACAGATGAGCCTGATGGGCTCAGTTCATGGGGTTGCAAAGAGTCCAACAGCACTCAGCGACTAACACTTTCACTTGAGTACAAAGCAACTAAAACTTTCCTATGTCGCTGATCAGAGTGTAAATTTGTATAATACTTCAGAAAATTGTTTGCTCCTTATGAAATTAAAAACCATTTACCCCTGCAGTCCAACAATTCTACCCCTTGGACAAATGAAATCACATGACTACTGAAAAACTTGTACAAAAGTAGTATATTTATTCATAATCACCTAAACTTGAAATAATCCAAATGCCCATCAACAGAATAGATGAATCACAGTATAAGTACTATTCACCAATTTAAAAGAATGAGTTAGAGATGCATTTAACAACATGGGTGAATCTCAGAAACATTATGTTCAGTAGAAGAAAGAGTATATTTCATGTGACTCATTTATACAAAATTTAAGAACAAGTTAGTAAAATCTATGTGAAAGAAATGAGAATAATAATTCTCTACAGATGTGATGATTGACTGGAAGGAATCATGAAAGAATTTTCTGGAATGATAAGATCATGGGCCCATAGATCAATACAGTTATCAAAACTCATTAAATTGTACACTTAATATCTATGCATATCAATATACATAAATTTTACCACAATAAAAAATGAAAACATAAATAAATTTTAATAGTTTATGGGGAATCTGAGATGAAATATGCTGAGGGAAAGACTAATTAGCAATTATGTGAACAATGTGATGATGAAGGATGTTATATTTGCTATGAAGAATGCAATCTAGAATAGGAAGCCATCCAAATTTACAGTTTCAATATTCATTGCTTGGAATATTATCCATGCCAAGTCAGGCTCCTTTTCTCCATCAGCAAAATTTTCTCTCCCACTTAGTCAAGGTCCATCTGAGTCATTTACAAAGAAAAAACTGACAGAACATCTTTGTGCTATATATTTTTATATACTTTTACTCAAGGCCCTGAAGTAAAAAAGCCCAATGAGTGATGAGGGCTTCTTCATTTAGTTTTCAGAATAAAATGATTATACTTGCTTATCTTAAATAAACTGTCTTGAGTGCCTATTTGTTCCTGCTGCCCACTATGATATGTCCTGAGGACTATATAACTCAGCTCTTGCTCTAAAGGGGTTCATAATTATACAAGTTTCTCTACCTGCTCAGAACTCTCCAAATGACTTGTTTCTAACATTCACAAAGGTTAAAAACATGCCCATGCACAAAGGACTGCTGGTTTGGCAATAGGCATGTCCATAACAGATCAGAAATCATAATCTGCCAAAACATAGTGACTCACGGGAAAACTACATCATAATAACCTAGTCATCTTGAAAATTCCTAATATGAATCACAATTCTCTCTAGCAAACATAGTAATAGGGAAAATGTAGAATTCTATTACTCATTAATATCCTAAACTAGACCTCTTTATAGCACTTTCTAAAGTTAGAATTTAAAAACTGAGCACCAAGATGAGGTACTTTAAGAGATTAAGTTGTCTGTACCATGCAGTTAAACTGTAATCAGTTGACGTCCTTTAAAATTTAAAAATGATTCAAAACATTAATCTTCATATCAAAAAAAAAGAAAAAGAGAGAAAGGTTGAGAGAGAGAGAGATTGTGAGATAGAGAAAGGTCAATGTTTTAAGAATAAAGGCTGCAATGCTGTCAATGCCTCAAATATGACATACCTGGGATGTAAGTTCATTCATGTGTAATTCCTCACTTTGTGTCTCTTTTCTGGTTCCAAATTCTCAAGTAGGCCACTGATTGAAATGGACAAGAATTTTGCTCTGGGAGTTTGAGCAAGCACTAATTTTTTCCATTTCAATGCTCTGATAATTCTAAGGAAACAGCTGTTGATGGAGCAATGGATGGACAGGCATTCCCTCTCCTGTTATCAGTACTCACACTAATAGTAACTCAAAATTTTGTTTTAGTTCCTTTCAAGAGATATTGGCTAACTAGGTAAATGAAAAAAAAAAAAAAATCACTGCCACCCAAAACAAACAAACAAAAAAGGATACCTCATTTAAGACTCTGAATATGCATATCTTTGATAAGAAAATAAACACTATTTTTAGGTGATTGATCTTTGTAACTCTCTGCTATCAAGTTTCCTTTATTGTAGTGAAAGGTATGCAAATTTTCTTATAAAGAGAATTGCTAAATATTTTTAATTGAGAATCCCTCCCTCAAAGAGACAAAGATGTTATCTCTGAAGATTCTATCAATATATCTTTGCGAATATTGGCACTCTGTCACATCACAACCTGTGAGATCTCCCAGATTCTTAAAAGGATAATGATTCTGATAGTTAATATTTGCCTTGCATCATGTGTGTTAATAGGCATGTTTGCCTGTGTTAGATAATCATTCCATCTGTAGTGAGTTAAAGTTTCCTCATTCTTTTCTACATATGCTATCATGATTCAGCAATAATTTTCTCTTGTTATTTATATTGGCTTCAAAATCTTTGAAATCTTCACCTGCCTCAAATAGCCATCTGCCCATCCATTCACCTAAACAGTGAGGTTTGTTAAAAAGCATCAAAACAACTTAGATGGAAGAGAGAGTGTGCTTATTGTTCATAAAATATACAATTGGTACTGCTGCCTAGAGTCTCATATAGTTATAAGTCATCTATGAATTATACCATAGATCCATTTACAAACTAGTGAAATATCAGAAAAGCTCAGCTGTGCTTCACATATATTCTATATACTTGTGTGATAACAATGAATTTTGTACATGAGTTTCACAGGTACTATGGCTCTTAAGATTTTTAAGATTATATGTATTCTGTTCTCATATGGGGTATATATTTGAGATGAACCATAGCACATAACTTGATTTTGACTTTAGTACATAGTTAAGCAATGATTCATTCTTTTTTCATAAGCACAAAGCCTGCACTTGAATATCATAGTTAGGTTCACTCCATTTCTCTTCTCCTCTTCATTGTTGGTCTTAGACTGATGGCTTATTCTCACTGGCATTTGTATTTCTTTCCCCCAATATGACTAATTCTTATTTGCAAGAAAAAAATCTAATTGGTAGTGATATCTTTTTAGGAATTCAGAAATGTGTCATTGAGTCAAAGACTGTCTTAGGTGAAATCTTGCTTTAGTAGAGAATGAAGTTGAGATTTATTTCACATTCTCTAAAAAGCTCATCACTACAAGTTCTTTAAAAGTAACTGCTACTGTAGCTCAGGTAAGAGGAAAATTTCTTACCTTAATTTTTTTTCTTTCTTCTTTTTGTTAAGCAAATATGTTCTGCTTATAGTCACATAGGAAATTTACCTATCATGGGATTTATCATAATCTGACATGGAAAGAAAGATTGAAGGTGGGAGGAGAAGGGGGTGACAGAGGATTAGATGGTTGGATGGCATCACCGACTCAATGGATGTGAGTTTGAGTAAGCTCTAGGAGTTGGTGACGGACAGGGAAGCAGGCATGCTGTAGGCCATGGGCTCGCGAACAGTCAGACATGACTGAGGGACTGAACAGAACTGCACTGACATGGAAAAATGAATTTTAAAAAGATGACTTTTGGACAGGGCCCATTTGGAGTGGCATTTCAGGAATTCTGAGTTCTAATCTTTCTAATGTGTCAGCCTATGGAGCTTAAGATAATGCCAATTTAATCTTCAAAATAAGAGGAAAAAAATCTTCAAAATAAGAGGAATATTTTTTCCATAGATTAATGAATTTCATAGAACAATTCTATGAATGAATTCATAAAATTAATTCATAGAATTAATTCAATTATATTCTATTAATCAATTCTATGAAATTATTCTAATTTCATAGATTAATGGATAAATGTCATGAAAGGCTTTATTAAAATAAACATCTATATAAAGTTGGATTTGGTATTTCAGCTGGTAAAGAATACACCTGCAATGCAGAAGACCCCAGGTTGATTCCGGGGTCAGGAAGATCCCGTGGAGAAGGAATAGGCTCCCTACTCCAGTATTCTTGGGCTTTCCTGTTGCTCAGCTGGTAAAGATCCACCTGCAAGGTGGGAGACCTGGGCTTGATCCCTGGGTGGGGAAGATCCCCTGGAGAAGGGAGCAGCTGCCGAGGTTTAGAAAATACAGAGGAACAAGAGATCAAATTGCCAACATCTATTGGATCATAGAGAAAATGAAACAAAAGAATTCCAGAAAAGCATCTATTTCTGCTTTATTGACTATGCCAAAGCCTTTAACTATGTGGATCACAACAAACTGGGGAAAATTCTTTAAGAGATGGGAATACCAGACCTCCTTACTTAGCTCCTGAGAACAGTGAGTGCAGGTCAAGAAGCAACAGTTAAAACTGGACATGGAACAATGGACTGATTTCAAATAGGAAAAGGAGTACATCAAGGCTGTATATTGTCACCCTGCATATCTAACTTATATGCAGAGTACATCATGTGAAATGCCAGACTGGATGAAGCACAAGTTGGAATCAAGATTGCCAGGAGAAATATCAATAACCTCAGATATGCAGATGCACCACTTGTGGTAGAAAGTGAAAAGAAACTAAAGAACCATTTGATGAAAGTGAAAGAGCAGAGTGAAAAAGGTGGCTTAAAAGTCAAAATTCAGAAAACTAAGATCATGGCATCTGGTCCCATCACTTCATGGTGAATAGTTGGGGAAACAATGGAAATAGTGAGAAACTTTATTTTCTTGGGCTCCAAAATCACTGCAGCTGGTGACTGCAGCTATGAAATTAAAAGATGCTTACTCCTTGGAAGAAAATCTATGACCAACCTAGACAGCATATTAAGAAGCAGAGACATTACTGAAAAAGGTCCCTGTAATCAAAGCTATGGTTTTTCCAGTAGTCGTGATGGATGTGAGATTTGGACTGTAAAGAAAGCTGGAGAATGGGTGCTTTTAAACCGTGGTGTTGGAGAAGACTCTTTGAGAGTCCCTTGGATAACAAGGTGATCAAACCAGTTAATCCTAAAGAAAATCAACCCTGAATATTCATTGGAAGGATTGATGTTGAAGCTGAAGTTCTGATATTTGACAACCTGATGTAAATAACTAACTTATTGGAAAAGACCTTGATGCTGAAAAAGACTGAAGGTGAGTGGAGAAGGTGAGGACAGAGGATTGGATGGCATCACTGGCTCAATGGACATGAGTTTGAGCAAGCTTCAGGAGTTGGTGACGGACAGGGAAGCCCAGCATGCGGCAGTCCATGGGGTTGCAAAGAGTCAGACACGACTGAGAGACTAAACTGAATTGATATAAGACTGAATAGTAAGGGTTATGGAGAGTAGGGAAAGGCACAGATTTAGAGTTTATTGTCTGACTAAGAGCAACTGCTTATCAAGTGGTAGAAAGTGAGACATTTTTCTCTTCTGAATATAAGGCAGCAAGGTAATTTACATTATAAAGTAATATCTTCTCTATTTCAGTGCTGAATTGCAGTCTATTTGAGTGTATATTTTTCAATAATTCCTCATTTTACAGAATTTTGTTCTCTGTTATACATGAGTATTTCTACTAAGTTATGAAACCTCATAATACTATATGACATAGAAATACATCTATAGACACATAATATGTCTATAGAAAGTGGTGTTGATATTAAACACAAGAATTCTACTCTAGAAAATTGTACTAGGGTACACTGATATGCTGCTAATAGCATACAGCCAGACTATACACATCTGTACAGTGAAGGTGTATAGTACAGAGGTTTTGGGAAACTGTCTACCAATTTTTTTCTAACCAGAGTATCTATGCATCATGTTCTGTTATAGCATAGATATTTTAGATTTTCAGTGATGCAATAAATTTTAATTTAGAAAACTAAAGTTTTAAACGACTTCATGAGCATTTAAAATTATTGAAATTGAGGAAGTTGAGAATCCAGTGATAAATAAAAGCTTTAAAAATCTTTGGAAAAGTATATATTATCTAATAGACTGTAAAAGTAAGCAAATTATTTTACTTTTTGTGTAAACAGGTGTTTGTTCTTTCTTCTGTGCTCTCAATTAAATTTGCATTTAATCACAATTAATAAATGTTCTGAAGTATAGGATAATGGCCTGTAGATATAGGATTTTTCAATAGATTCAAAACCTGTTAGTATATAGATAAAACTTTGTATGTGTGGAAAAACAAATAGCTATAATTGATAAGAAATTTATAGAGAAATTATAAACATATCTAAGGGAAAATATGCTTATTAGTATCTCCAATAATATTTGTATTTTATAAGTAAATTATTATTTTAATATTTGTATCAGAGTTCACTAGCATCTACTCTGGTTTGCTTCCTATCACTCAGTTCCATTACATTTCCAGCTCATTTGCAGTTGCTCGTGGCTGAGGAAATAAATCTTGCCCAATGAAAATTTAGTAGAATCATATGAGCCACTTTCCAGCTTGACACATTTCACCTCTCACGTGTACTTTGTACTTTTTCCTGCTAGCTGAAGGAAGACAGCAGGGATGGCTTTATAGGATGCCAACACCATAAAATGAAAGGATCCTTGGTGCCCAGAAGCGACATAGAGGA
Organism: Ovis canadensis; assembly: GCF_042477335.2. Taxonomy (NCBI): domain Eukaryota; kingdom Metazoa; phylum Chordata; class Mammalia; order Artiodactyla; family Bovidae; genus Ovis; species Ovis canadensis. The sequence goes on from NC_091259.1 coordinate 9,937,571, forward strand.
AAACCCTTCTTCTGTTGACTCGAACATGCATTATAGAGTTATGACTTCTCTTTCATTGATTTTGAAATGTTTATGTCTTTTTGTCATAGCAACTTATCCTATTCTAGCCAGAACAGAGGTTTATTGAATCCTTTCTGCCTGTCTAATGTCCAAATATAGTCTATATTCTCAGACTTGGCTCAAAGTTGTTAACTTTCTTGCAGACTTCCTATTGCTTTTATCTTGATGTAAATGGTCTTTTCCTTATCAGATTTCTTATGCTAATCAATTGACTGTTAATTAGAGTGAAACATCCGTCTGTAGGCTTCTTGGCCATCAAAGCAAAATGGAAAAATGAAAAGTAAATTACTCTTACTTTTACCAGTGGGTAAAAAACATTCCAGAGATGGAAAGAAAGATTTCTCTAATGTTAAATTCTAAAATATATTTTAAACATGAAACTTCATATAGAGAAGACATAAGCATAATAGAAAATGACCTCAACAACATGCCTGAAAGAAATGTAATTAATAGATTCAATAATATAGTGAGTTGTGGCATCTATTGATTGTCATGCTTGGCAGCTCTGCAGGGTGTCAAAGTAATACATAGTAAATAGGTAATTGATATTTACCTGCCATAAACTGAAGATCAGATTTATTTAACAGTACTGTCTTTAGAAATTCTCCATAAGATATGATACCTGTGTGCCAGACTTTTTTCCCTCATTTTATTTTTTTAGTATAAATTTATTTATTTTAATTAGAGGTTAATTACTTTACAATATTGTATTGGTTTTGCCATACATCAACATGAATCCACCACAGGTATACACGTGTTCCCCATCCTGAACCCCTCTCCCTCCTCCCTCCCCGTACCATCCCTCTGGGTCGTCTCAGTGCACCAGCCCTTAGCATCCAGTATCATGCATCGAACATAGACTGGCGATTCATTTCATATACGATATTATATTGCACAGCAATCAATTGTGATTATGATTATATCAAATCTGACCTCAATGGAAGAAAGTTCTGAGTTGTTTGTTGATGGTGAATCCATTATATTGGAGAGCAGAAAAGTGTATGGTTTGGCTACTATCCTTTTGTGGACATAAGGAAATTTAAAATAGAATCTTTACTAATAGAAAACTTTCAAAGACTCCTTTGAAACAGTCAGAATACCACACGCATAAATGCACACTCACAGATTTCTGGGTCTGTTCCAACTTGATTAAAGTCACAGAATCATATTGCACAGCAATCAATTGTGATTATGATTATATCAAATCTGACCTCAATGGAAGAAAGTTCTGAGTTGTTTGTTGATGGTGAATCCATTATATTGGAGAGCAGAAAAGTGTATGGTTTGGCTACTATCCTTTTGTGGACATAAGGAAATTTAAAATAGAATCTTTACTAATAGAAAACTTTCAAAGACTCCTTTGAAACAGTCAGAATACCACACGCATAAATGCACACTCACAGATTTCTGGGTCTGTTCCAACTTGATTAAAGTCACAGAATCATTCAGTGCAGTATAACTGCATTATATTCTAAAGCAGATGTTATCATTGCAATTCAATAAATACCTGCATTGACATATTTAATTTGAGCAATATAGATTTCTGATGAATCTGAATAAAATAATTATTTTGAAGTCCATTAATTAAGATAGATTTATTTAAAAATGAACAAATTACATCTTGAAGGACAATTGATGTTATTTCATAATAGATTATGCCAGTCTTATGACTAATATTAACATACTATGTTCTACTGTTGTTGATTTGTGACATGTTATTTTGTGACATGTTATTTGTGACATGTTATTCTTCTATAGTGACTTGTCCATCATTTATTATAGGGAAATTTCAACAAGGTTATGTAGAAGTGGTAACACATTATTAAAATATTAAGAAATTGAACATAGTCTAATTTTGTGACACATATTCTCCAGAATAATTTCTTTTTAAATATAAATTTATTTATTTTAATTGGAGGTTAATTACTTTACAATATTGTATTGGTTTATATAAAAGTTGCACCAATAGCTTTTAAATCAAAATTGTATATTTATTTGGTTTCTATTTGTCTTTTTTTAGAATTTAAAGTATTTCACGATAAATTTTTGTAATTCTTAGCATAAAAATTACCAAAATAAGATTGAGATCAATTCCTATAAAAGTAAAAAATATAATTTTGGTTTATCAAATATAGCCTGTAGTAATGTTTTGTAAATTGAATTTGGAAGTTGACACATAAATTCTCTAATTCTCACATACAAGAAACTCAAAAAATATTTTATACAACCTAAGTCATATAAAACCTAAACCTAATCATGGGCTGTCCCAAGGCCTTTCTAAATTTAGTGATTTCAATATTATTATTATAACAAATGAAATTAGTGTAGTATACCTGTGCTCACTGAAGTATCTATAAGTTCCAAAGCCTGCCAGTACACAAGTAATTGTTTCACCGACAGCTGTACCTACTATTGCTTCTCTGGGTCAGTTGCTAATAGTTGTTAAATTGTCCTTTTGTTAGTAGTGACTTCAAGTTAGTTTAAGTTTCCATTTTGGTTTGTGTTTCTGCACCTTTAAAATATTTTATATTCGTAATTAGCATATATTAATTGATAATGCATGAACTCCTTACCCTGAGTAATTCAACAATTAACCCAAATTAAAAAAGCTTCTTGTATAAGACAGAGAAACAGGTAGTTGAAAATATATTGAAAGCGTCTATTCCCATTGATCATTCAGGAAAGAGCAAACACTTGCAGTTAAAATTGGAATGCATAATCCATGATGGGATTTTCATAAGCATGGGTTTTATTTACTAAAGCATTGGGAAAAAAAAGAATAAATTCCCATAATCCTATCATTTTAATAAGTAATTTCATTTTATAAATTTCCTTTGAGTTTGTGTCCATAGAAACACAATTAAATTTGGAATGTTTTTGTATTCTATATTGCAATAGTAACCTCTTAGTAGAAGAGTTTTGCATAGATTTCTAAAGATAAACACTATTTTTATATCCATCAAGAAATTAAACATATTTTCATATATAAAAATATTGAATGATATTTCCATTTTAAAAATATATTTAAATTTATTATATGATGTCTGTTAATGAAATAATTTTTCCAGTGCCTTTTTAACACTATTTTCACATTTTTTGAGCATTTTCTAGTTTTGAGGAATGATCTGGTCCAAATATACCTTTATATCTAGAGTTCAATGACTTGTTCATAGATAATTCACTCAAGATTTTTTAATATTAACAAAAAGCTACATGAAAAACATTCACTAAGTTTAATAAGGGGAAAAAAGTATGTCGTTTTTAAATTATGCACAAAAATGAGTTGAAGTATTGAAATAACGTTTTTGTTGAGAAGCAAATATGAATTGACTTTGAAATCTTCTTGTATGTAGCAGAATTTTGTATTATTTATCCCATTTCCATTCTTATGTTATTTTCTTATTTTGAATAAGATAGAAATTTACTGAATTATATGGCTGACATAGCATGGTAAGGAATGTGCCTACAGACCTTTTTAGTTCCCTTGAGTTTATTTTTGCTATCTGAAGATTTTATTTTTATATCTAGATATTCTAGACATAAATCTCTTGGACAGTTTAACATGAATTAGATACATTAGATCTTTACCATAAGGGAAAAAGCCACCCTATTTTCCAATGTCCTATGTCTACATGTTGACCATGAAAATGCACAAAAATGTGTGTTCATTTATGAGACTGATAAGAGTAAAAGCCATTTTTCTAATTATTCTTAATAACAATTATTTTCATTTATATAATGATTTATAACATCCATGTATTTTAAAGCTGAATCTTCTAAAAAAATGCTGTTATAAAGGGTAAGGGAAAGAAACACCGACATTTATTTCCAGGCAAATTACCTTCACAATATTTTACATTTAGTTCTCACAGGTTTTCAAAATAAGTGTTGTGGTATTCACATATAAAGAGGGTGAAACCATAGTTTAGAAAGGTTTTTAATTTGTCCAATAGTATAGTTTAGTTAATTGCTGAGCCAGAATAAAATTGAGCCTTAAGTGAAGGCTTATCTGGTTCTAAACCCTTAAGGACAGATACCACATTTTAAAAAGATTATATCAATAAAATTGCTTATACTGTCTGGGACATGGACCATGCTTCATCAATGTTGATTTCACCAAACAGCCTGTTTTCCTATATCATTATCCCTGACATTTCTTCTTAAAGTTGCCTTAAAAAAAAAAAAGTCACTCTCACAGAAATAGTGTTCTGAGTATTTTATTTTCAGAGTGGCTTCTACTTTGTTCATTTTCAGTTTTTTTTCCCCAAAGGAAGTATATGGATCAAATCCATAGGAAGCTCTGTATAATGAGAAAAAGTCTGGACAACATAAAATACAAGTATGCTTTAACACATGAAGGAATAATTTTTATCTTCTTCATAAATTTAGTTTTAGAACGTTGCTTTGAGCCAAATTAGGAGAATAAATTTGCATTACATAGGTCAAAAGTACATTGTGTATACATTAACAATTATCTGTCTGCTTAGCAATGATCCACTATATTGATATGTATGATCTTCAAATAAATAGATTAACTAATGTTGGCTTAATAATGTGACTGCAAAATGGAATACTGTAAGTCTCACACATACAAACCTTCAAGTTGCAAACTTTCAAAGCTGTGAACATGTGTCCACATGCCCAATCACATAAGTTAGTTCACATGTCTGGTGTATGTTGTCACATGCAGGCATCCTCTACAAGTGGTTGTGCTTTTGTGTACTTTATTATATAGTACTATATAGAATACAGTATTAAAATATCTTTATTTCAAGCCCAGAATGTCTGGAAGCAAGGACAAAAGCAGCAGTGAGATAGCTGCTACTGCTAAGACATGCCAAACAGTAATGATTGAAAAAAAGAGTGAAAACGATTGAATGAAGCAAAGTTATAAGATGGTAGATGTTGCTTGTTCTTATAAGATGAATTGTTCAACCATTGGCACAATTCAGAAGAACAGGACAAGATCATGGCACGTGTAAGGTCTGCTCTGCTGATAATGTTGACAATAATTGGAAAAGCATGGAAAAGTGGTGGAGGAGATGAAGAAACTTCTCAGCGTGTAGATGCAGGATCAGCATCCAACATTCAGTCCTGCTCAGCTTACTGCTGATTCGAGAGAAAGTCTAAAGCCTTTATAAAGACATGAAGAAGAAATATGGTAAAAGATTAGAAGGCACAGCTTTTAATATCAGATATAGCTGGTTTCATTGGTTTAAAACTTGAGCCAACCTTCACAACCTGAAAGTAAATGGTGAGGCACTGAGTGCAGATATGGTAGCTGTCCAGGAATTTCCTGAAACTATTTGAGAAACTATTGGTGAAGGCACGTATTTATTCCAGCAGGTTTTTAATGTGGGTAAAACAGAACTGTACTGGAAAAGAATGCCAGACTAAAGCTACATCAGTAATGAGGAAAAGTTGATGCCAGGCTTTAAAGCAGCAGAGATTAGAAACTCTACTGTTTGGTGGCAATACTTCTGGTCATGTAAAGCTAAGCCTCTCTTAGTTTATCATCCAGAGAACCCAAGAGCCCTTAAATACATAGCCAAGAGCTCTCTTCCTGTTGTGGGGATGATAACTGCAAAGCCTCGGTTACACAGGCTGTAATCCAAAACTGTTTTTTACACCACTTTATCCTAGATATAGAGAAATATTGCTTAAAGAAGAACATCCCATCCAACATTTTTCTGCTGCTCAACAATGCTCCAGGACCCTTCCTATAATTGATGACTTTCATCTCAACATCAAAGTAGTGCATCTACCACTGAATACTCAATCTATGGGAGTTATAGTGACTTTCAAGAAATATTATTTATGTCACACTTTTTGTCAAAGAGTAATGATAAATGATAAATCAGGAACAACCTTGCAACAATTTTGGATGAACTATAACATCTACAAGGCCATAAAAAGCATTGGCTTTGCTTGGTGTGAGATTATGGCTGTCACCATGAGTGGAGTTTGGAAGAAACTTTGCCCGCAGTTCATTCACAATTTTCATGAATTTGAGAAGGTGGATGAGTGGTTCAAAGATTTCTTCTGCAACTTAATGACCCTCAGAAAGAAGCTGGTGCTAGATCTGCAAAAGGAAAATCACTGAACTCCTTGATGTGCAACACAAGGACCTTACTAATGAAGACCTGATGGATTTGAAGGCCCAGAGAAAGGATGAAGACAGACAAGAGGAAGAAGAAGTAATGGAAGAGCTGAAGAGCTGAAGAGATTCATAGTACAAGAAATGGCAAAGGGATTTTTCTTTGTCTGAGGAGGCACTATTAGTTTTTGAGACACAGGACCTAAATGTGGAATGGTACATGAAGGTCGCAGCAGCTGTTCAGAAGCCTATTCAGTGCTACCATGTCATTCATGACGAGGAAAAATACAGCTACTACTCAGACACCACTGGATTGTTTTTTTTCAAGAGGGTAGATAGAATTGAATCCAGTGAGGAACCAGAACCTATGTCATAAACTCAAGTGTGAGTGAAATTGCAGCTTGCTCTCTGTCTTCTATTGCTAACATTCCTTCAGCTCTATCATCTCCCACCTCCTATCTCTCCTGCATTCAGTAACTCTTCTTGCCTGCATGCTCAATGCCAGCCCCTCTATGCCAGATGTTGGGCTATTGTATTGTACTGCTGTGTGCTACGCTTTTCAAGGCAATGTACTATGATATTAGATATGTTTTCTTTAGTCTTTGTGTTTGTGATGCATTATTTGTGTGAAAAGTATTATAAATCTATTAGAGCACACATTGTGCTATTCGGATACCTAGGCTAACTGTTGGATTCACAGCCATGCTCTCAGAGTGGAATTCATTTATATGTAGGGACTTATTGTATTGCCTCAGTTCAGTTCAGTTCAGTTCAGTCGCTCAGTCGTGTCCGACTCTTTGCAACCCACATGCATGCCAGGCCTCCCTGTCCATCACCAACTCCCGTAGTTCAGTCAACTCACGTCCATCGAGTCAGTGATGTCATCCAGCCATCTCATCCTTTGTTACCCCCTTCTCCTCCTGCCCCCAATCCCTCCCAGCATCAGAGTCTTTTCCAATGAGTCAACTCTTCGCATGAGGTGGCCAAATTACTGCAGTTTCAGCTTTAGCATCAATCCTTCCAAAGAACACCCAGGACTGATCTCCTTTAGAATTGACTGGTCAGATCTCATTGCAGTCCAAGGGACTCTCAAGTCTTCTCCAACACCACAGTTCAAAAGCATCAGTTCTTCGGCTACTGTATCATAAACAAAGGGTTTCACAGTCACCAGTGATTCCAGTGTCAGCTGCTGCGTCCCAAGGAAACTCAGGATGTGAAAATGAAGGATACTGGCCACAGATAGCTGAGAATCATATCATAAGAATGATTTCAGTGAGCCCAGACTCTTGCATTGTCCCATTCCTAGAAAAGCCCTGAAGTCTTTAACTTGGCATATCGAGTTTTCTTTAATTAATTAATCTTTTGACATTTTGACCTGCCAAAATGACCTGCAGAACTTCAATATAACTTGGCTCCCCTCTCATCTCCTTTAAGTACTGCTCTCAGGGTTTTACTTGAGAGGGTTTTTCTTGTGCTTGAAGTCCTAAAGTTTCCTTTTAGGTTGTGAATATTTTTTAAGTCAACAGTAGTATATATTTGTGTATTGTATATACTAACTCAATTTTCTTTCCCAAACAAAATATTGTTTCCCAAAATTACTAAGTGAATTCATTTTTCTCTATCCTTTTTAGTATGGTTATATCATTTATTTATAATATATTAATAGCTAGGTATTTGGTACTATTGCTATTCTTGTATTCCATTTTGGGCTCCCTCTACATCTGGTTTTATCATATATTTTTGTTGTAGGTTATATCCTAAAAGACAGTGCTACACAGGAAATTATACTTAGAGGTTCCTTTCACATTCTTTCATTTCCATTCCTATCCACCTAATACTGAGGACCAATTTTATGAGCTTCTGCTTTGTCTTTCTGATATTTCTTTTGAAGAGATTAGTGGATAAATATGTTTTCTATCATTGCCCCTTTTCCTCACATAAAAGATAGCATAATACAGATATTCTTTCACATGTCCCTTTTTCATGATTGTACAAATGACTTTTTTATTTAAAATACAAAATATATTATTAATATCAATAAGTATGGACAATGACAGTAGTAAATCATTATATATTGTCAACTAAAAGTCATAATTGATGTTTATAGCAAATTTATTAAATATCAGACAGCCTTTTCTTCAGTCACTTTCTTCAACTGACTTTTCTGAAATTATTGGTGAGAAACATTGTTTCAAACATCCTGTCATAGTTCATTAATAATTAGAACATATCATCCCCTATTCCACCCATTCCACTGATTTCCAGGATATTTTTCTTCTTTACCACCCAATAAAGAAATTCTTGCAATATTAATATCAATCAATAATTCCTTTCTTCAACATATTCACAAAATCTCCAAGCGTAGCATCACAACCAACTACTGAGAAACTTAGCATGATTTTATCAATTATCAGCAATCTTCCTACATGTACATCTTTTAAACAATGATCACAACAAGATTTTGAGTGTTCTTTTAGTAATTTCTATATCATTAAATAAATTTTCATTCAAAAATTTAGTGACTCTAAGGCTGAAAGGTATTAAAGCTGATTACAACTCCCTCCCAGAATGATGCTTTCTTTAATAGCAACTCCTGGAACTCCAAGAGTAAATTTCTTTTCATTCACTTCAACATAGTTTGTTTCATTAACCTGAAGCACAGCTATTCCACTGAAAGTTTTACAAGTACACTCAGTTTTTCCTTTTCATATTCTTTAGTTATGATATCTAACTTCTCATTGATTTCTTAAACATGCTTTTAAATTTTAGACTGTCAACCCTTTCCTTTTAAGAGCAGAGCTTCATCTTTGGTCACCATAACCTCCCCAACTTTGTCTACGTCATGAGTGAGAACAACATCAGCATCAAGGTTTAACAACAAACTCTCTTCTCCAAGCACTGAACCAACAAATAGTGATGAGTGACTGCTTTTTCTCACTAGTTTCCTCTTCTTCGTGGTCTTATGAACTGTAACCTGCCAGGTTCCTATGTCCATGGGATTGTCCAGGCAAGAATACTGGAGTGGATTGCCATTTCCTCCTCCAGGGATCTTCCCAATGCAGGGATCAAACCTGCATCTCCTGCACTGGCAGGTGGATTCTTTACCACTGAGCCAGCTGGGAAGCCCACAAGCAGTGACAGGCATGTCCTTAAGCAGATTTTTCATATTATCAACAACATCTGGATAACTACAATCTGAAAACAAACTTTTAGCCTATTCAAAATGAATTTATTTAGAGCTTCCCCATTAATATTTTCAGCAATCATTATCAAAGACAACAATGAACATTGGCAATTTCAAAGGCAGCAATAAAGGACTAGACACTCTCTTTTCACTAAATAGAATACAGGCATTCTGAAATTAACATTTCTGATCTTTTAGTGAATAAAAATATGAAGAATTATACTTCCACTTAATAATTTAATAATTTATAATCATCATTCATGATTTTATCCATAATTGTATATAGCCCATCTCTTTGGTGAAATCTTAGCAATCAGCAATTTCTTCAAGGGCTAATACAGTTTTAGACTGCATATTAAGTTTAGCAATTACAGTATCTATAGCTAAAATTACACCTTTTATGATTTCTACTGTATTAACACCTTTGCTAATTTTCTCTAAGCTGTCTTTGGGCTTCTCTGGTGGTTCAGATGGTTAAGAATCTGCCTGCAATGTAAGAGACCCAGGTTTGATCCCTGGGTTGGTAAGACACCCTAAAGAAGGGAATGGCTACCTACTCAAGTATTCTTGTTTGGAGAATTCCATGGATAGAAGAGCCTGGTGAGTTAGAGTCCATAAAGTCACAAAGAGTTGGACATGACTGAGCTACCAGCACAGTCACTTGACTTTCAGTGTTCTCTAAGCTGTCTTTCATAATAGAGTATATCTGTATTGCAGCAGTAGTGATGGGTCTGCAATCTTTTCATTTGTATTATTGGCAACATTTTTAAACAAGTATAGTCCAATATTTTTATATTTATTCAGTATTGCAATTGACTTTGCAGTAGCCACACCATCTTTTGTTATTTTTGGACTTTTTAAACACTGTTCTTCCCTTTAGCCACTTGGTAATGACTCTAACATCAACTAAAATGTCTAATACACCTTAAAGCTTTAGTGTCTTCACCAAAGACACTGTCGTCATCTTTGGCATAAGCCTGAGTAAAATGAGGATGCAGTGCTCTGATACTGGCCTAATCTGTTGAAAGACTGCAGGTCATCATCATCAAAGAATTTATGTAAGCGGTAGTGAGGCACGCACTGGTGAAGTGAGAGACAACCTACATGACACACAGTAGCTTCCATTCCCTTCCTGTTTTCCCATGTGTGAAAATCTGTGTGCAGAAGTGTGCTCGGCGGCCCCGCGGATCTGTCTCTTGCTTCAACAGTGCTTGGACTGAACAGACCCAGGGACGCCCCTTGCTCCAGCCTCTGACCACCCTCCAACCTTTTTTCCAGTCGCAACCTCTGGAGTCAGCCACTCAGCTGTCCGCGATCACTGGGACCAGCCACCATTTTTTAACTCCTTATTATTACCGATCAATCATGAGCTCCCAGATTCGTCAGAATTATTCTACCGAGGTGGAGGCCGCCATCAACCGCCTGGTTAACATGCAACTGCGGGCCTCCTACACCTACCTCTCTCTGGGCTTCTATTTCGACCACGACGATGTGGCCCTGGAAGGAGTGGGTCACTTTTTTCGCGAATTGGCCAAGGAGAAGCGCGAGGGCGCGGAGCGTCTCTTGAAACTGCAAAACCAGCGTGGCGGCCGCGCCCTCTTCCTGGACGTGCAGAAGCCATCTCAAGATGAGTGAGGTAAAACCCAGGACGCTATGGAAGCCGCCCTTCTCGTAGAGAAGAACCTGAATCAAGCCCTGCTGGATCTGCATGGCCTGGCTTCTGCCCGCGGAGACCCCCACATCTGTGACTTCCTGGAGAACCACTTCCTACACGAGGAAGTGAAACTCATCAAGAAGATGGGTGACCACCTGACTAACCTCCGTAGGCTGGCTGGTCCCCAGGCTGGGTTGGGCGAGTATCTCTTCAAAAGGATTACCCTCAAGCACGACTAGGAGCTTCTGGAGACCAGTGGCCATTGAAGAACCCACCTAACATCAGGGCTGCCTGAAGCCCCTCTCCGCAGCCACTAGGCAGCTTTTTAACACCCTGGAGCCCTCTCTCAAGCCTTGGACCAAATGGAAACAATAAAGCTTTTTGCAGAAAAAGAAAAAAAAAAAAAGCTGTGTGCAACAAGATTAAAAAGGAAAAACAACAATATAGCTTGGAAATTACTCCACTTTATCTTGTAGAGATCTTCTTTATTCCCTTTTAAAATTTATTTTTTATATGGAGAATAATTGATTTACAATGTAGTGTTGGTTTCTGCCAGAAAACAATGCAAATCAGTCATAATTGTATGTATATCACCTCCCTCTTGAGGCTCTCTCCCCTCCCCTCATCCCACCCCTCTAGGTCGTCACAGAATGCCCTGTGTTATATAGCAACTTCTTACCAGCTATCTAATTTAAAACCATGGTTGTGTACTCTATTGTTGGAAGTACCATACTTTATTCAGGCACTCTGCTGGGTAAGATCACCTAGGTAATATTTAATATTTTGTAATTCAAACAGTACTGCAAAGAAGAACCTTATGCATATGTATTGTTGGAGGTGTATCTTCAAGGTAGGTAGATTCTTAAAAGTGGGATGACCAGATCAAAAGATCAAAAGATATGTGTGTGTGTCACACAGAGTATTTTTTTACATGTTGTTAAATTCTCCACAAGAAGGGTCCTACCAGTTTGCATTCACTCTGATAATATGTAAGTCCCTGTTCACAACCAAGAGGATATATTGTTACATTTTAAAATTTTGCCAAACAAATGAAATTTTAAAATAATATATTTAAGGGTGATTTTTATCTTTTTTTTTTTCTTTTTTCGGTTGTGAATTTCTTCTTGGGTCTTTTTCTTATTTTGTTAGACTATTGAACTTTTTTTTTTTTAGTTTTAAGAGGCTTATGTGTATTAGGATAAAAGATCATAACTCCCTTTGTGTAATTCAATGATGCTATGAGCCATGCCATGCAGGGCCGCCCAATAAGGTTGTGTCGTAGTGAAGAGTTCTGGCAAAAAAGTGGTCCACTGGATGAGAAAATGGCAACCCACTCCAGTATTCTTGCCATGAGAACCCCATAAACAGCATGAAAAGGCAAAAATATATGAGACTAGAAGATGAGCCCTTCAGATTGGAAGGTGTTCAATAGGCTACTGGAGAAGAGCAGAGGGCAGTTACTAACAACTCCACAAAGAATGAAGCAGCTGGACCAAAGTGGAAATGATGCTCAGTTGTATCTGATGGCAGATGTGGATGCTTCCGGTAGTGAATAAAGTCCAATGCTGTAAGGAACAATATTGTATAGGAACCAGGCATGTTAAGTCCATCAGTCAAGTTAAATTGGACATCGTCAAGCAGGAGATGACAAGACTGAACATCAGCATCTTAAGAATCAGTGAGTTAAAATGGATGGAAAAGGGTGAATTTAATTAAGATAACCATGATATCCACTACTGTGGGCAAGAATCCCTTAGAAGAAATGGAGTAGGCCCTATAATAAACAAGAGTCCAAAATGTAGTACTTCAGTGCCACCTCAAAAGCAACAGAATGATCTCAGTTCATTTCCAAGGCAAACCACTTAACATCACAGTAATCAAAGTCTATGCTCCAAGCACTGATGTTGAAGAAGCTGAAGTTGACAGGTTCTATGAATACCTAGTCACCTTCTAGAACTAATACCAAAAAGAGATGGCCTTTTCAGCATGTGTGTGTGCTCAGTTGCTTGGTTGTGTCTGACTCTTTGTGACCTCATAGACGGTAGCCCTCCAGGCTCCTCTCTACATGAAACTTTCCTGGTAAGAATAGTGGAGTGGATTGCCATTTCCTACTCCAGGGGATCTCCCTACCTAGGGATAAAACCTGCATCTCTTGCATATTTTGGCATTGGCAGGCAGATTCTTTATCACTATGCCACCTGGAAAGTTTTTTTCATCATAGGGAATTAGAATGCAGAAGTAGGAAGTCAAGAGATATCTGGAGTACCAGGTAAGGTTGGCCTCAGAGTACAAAATGAAGCAGGGCAAAAGCTAACAGAGTTTTGTCAAGAGAACGTGCTGGTCATAGCAAACACCAATTAACAGCAACACATGAGACTACATGTGGACATCACCAGATGGTCAACACTGAAATCAGATTGATTATATTCTTTGCAACCAAAGACAGAGAAACTCTATAGAGTCAGCAAAAACAAGACCAGGAGTTGACCGTGGCTCAGATCATGAGCTCCTTATTGGAAAATTCAGACTTAAAGAAAATAGGGAAAGAGCAGTAGGCCATCAGGTGTGACCTAAATCATATCCCTTATACATTGGAGGTGGCAAATAGATTCAAGAGATTAGATCTGGTAGACAGATTATGTGAAGAACTATGAACAGAGGTTCATAACATTGGACAGGAAGTGACCAAAACCATCCCCCCAAAGTAGAAAAGCAAGAAGGCAAAGTGATTGTCTGAGGAGGCTTTACAAATATCTGAGGAAAGAAGAGCAGAAAAAAGCAAGGGAGAAAGGGAAAGACATGCCAAAATGAGGATTTCCCTGGTGGCTCAGATGGTAACAGATCTGCCTGGAGTACAGGACACCTAGGATAGATCCCTGGGTTTGGAAGATCCTCTAGAGAAGGGAAAGGCAACCCACTGCAGCATTTTTGCCTGGAGAACCCCATGGATAGAGTAGCTGGGTGGGTTATAGTCCAAGGGTCATAAAGAGTCAAACCCAACTGAGCGACCAACAAACACACATACCCAACTTAATGCAGAATTCCAGAGAAGAGCAAGGAGATATAAAAAGACCTTCTTAAATAAACAATGCAAAGGAATAGAGGAAAACAACAGAATAGAAAAGACTAGAGATCTCTCCAGAAAAATTGGCCACATCAAGGAAGCATTTCACACAACAATGGGCATGATGAAGAACAGAAAATGTAAGGACTTAGCAGAAGAGATTAAGAAGAGGTGGCAAGAATACACAGAAGAACAATACAAAGCAGATCTTAATGACCTGGATAACCACGATGGTGTGGTCGCTCACCTAAGCCAGATATCCCGGAGTGTGAAGTCAAGAGGACCTTAGAAAGCATTACAATGAGTAAAGCTAATTGAAGTGAGGGAAGAAATCAAATTGTCAACAGTCGTTCAATCATAGAGAAAGAAAGAGAGTTCCAGAAAAATATCTATTGCTTTACTGATTTTGCTAAATACTTTGACTGTGTGGATCACTATAAGCTCTGGGGAAATTTTTATAGAGATGGGAATATCAGACCTCCTCACCATTCTCCTGAGAAATCTATAACAGGGTCAAAAAGCAACAGTTAAAACCATACATGGAATAACTGACTAGTTCAAAATTGAAAAAAGGAGCATGATAAGGCTGTATACTGTCACCCCACTTACTTAACTTATATGCAGAGTCCATGTGTGCATGCTCCATCACTTCAGTCATGTCTTATTCTTTGTGACCCCGTGGTATGTAGCCCACCAAGTTCCTCTGTCCATGGGATTCTCCAGGCAAGAACACTGGAGTGGGTTGCCATGCCCTCCTCTAAGAGATCTTCCTGACCCAGGGACTGAATCCATGTCTCCTGCATCTTATGCATCATGGGCAGATTCTTTACACACTGAGTCACTAGGGAAGTCCTGTATGCAGAGTACATCATTTGAAATCTCAGATTGGATGAATCACAATATGGAATCCAGATTTCTGATAGAAATGTGAACACCTCAGATATGCAGATGATAACACTCTGCAGAAACTGAAGAGGAACTAAAGATCCTTTTGATGGGACTGAAAGAGGAAAGTGAAAAAGTTGGCTTGATATTCAACATTAAAAACAAAACAAAACAAAACTAAGATTATGGCACAACCACTTTGATAGAAGGGAAAGAAATGAAAACACTGACAGATTTTATTTTTGTTTCCAAAATCACTGAGGACAGTAATCACAGCAATGAAATTCAAAGATACTTGCTCTTTTGAAGGAAAGCTAATTTTGAAAGCACATTATAAAGCAGAGACATCAATTTACCAACAAAAGTTGATATAGTCCAAGCTGTGTTTTTTCCAGTATTCATGTACAATGTGAGAGTTGGACCATACAGAAAGCTAAACACTGAAGAATTGATGCTTTTGAATTGTGGTGCTGGAAAAAATACTTGAGAGTCCTTTGGGCTGGAAGGAGATCAAACTCATCAATCCTAAGAGAAATAAATCCTGAATATTCATTGTAAGGATGGATGCCGTAGGTGAAGCTCCAATCCTTTGGGGACCTGAAGTGAAGAGCCAGCTCACTGGAAAATACCCTAATGCTGGGAAAGATTGAAGGCAAAAAAAAAAAGAAATGGGCAGCAGAAGAGGAAATTATTAGATAGTATCACCTACTCAGTGGACATGAATTTGAGCAAATCTTGAAAGATAATGGAGAACAGAAGAGCCTGGTGGGCTGAAATCCATGGTGTCACAAAAAGTTGTGCAGAACTTAGCAAGTGAACAAGAACAGTGTATCAATAGTATTGCTCTCTGTGTTACACATTACAATTATTTTCTCCCAGTTCATCAATTATCTGTGATACTTCATGTTATTATCTTAGCTTTTTTTTTTTTACTTCACTTTAATGTGGTCAAATTCATCAGTGTTTTTTCTTTCATTTTTCTACAGTTTGAGAAATAAAATGTATTTTCTTATTATGATGATAAAGAGAAACTCATCCCAGTGTTCTTCTAGTTCTTGTGTTATTTTCATTTTTATATTTAGATTCCTGATCTATTTGGAATTTATTCTGGTATATGGTGTGTGATATTTATAAAACATTATTTTTTCCAAATGATCTCCCAGTTGGTCAGCAATCATTAATTTAAAACTGCATCTTTGAGTCATTGTTGCTCCAAATATATTACCTTTATCATATAATAAATTTCTTTATGTACTTGGATCTATTTCTGGGTTTTCCATTCTATTCCTCTGTTCTCTTAACAGAAAGTTTGAAGTAAATCTTTAGCTTTCTATCTGGCACAGCTAATATCTTCTCATACATTTTCCTTGTCAGTGTTTTCCTGCCTCATCTTGTATGTTTGCTTTTCCATATGAACTTCATTATTTACTTGTTTTATACCATTAAAGAGTCTGCTAATATTTTGATTAAGATTGAGTTAAGTTTATAAGTTTATTAAGTGAGTACTGACATCTTTATAGTTGAATAGTCTCACACAAGAAGATGAAATGTCTTTCTACTTATTCAAGTCTAATTTTGCATCTCTCAGGTATGGTTTAAAGTTTCTCTTATAAAGGTAATGCATATTTCTTTTTAAGTTTATTTGAAATATTTAATCTTGTTTGCTGCAGTTGTTATAGTTTTTTTTTTTTTTATACCCATCCATATCTTTCTTAGGCTACTTAAGAAACTCTCAGCAATGATTCATATCTTCCTTCAATTGTTTCTCTACATTGGATCCAGGGTGATCTTTTAAAAAGTGTATATTTGTGTTTTTTTTTTTTTTTCTGAAGTCCTTCAAAAACTACATAAAATGAAGACCAAGTTCCTACATAGGCCTAACAAGTCTTCTACCTTCTGGCCTATATAGCCACATCATCCATTTTTCTTTTTATAAGGCCTTTGCCCCTACTTCCTCAACCCTGAAATGTTCCTGTGCACTTAACCACTACTTCCTCACCTAGTCACCTTAGTCATTTTTCACTACTCAGATCTGTCACTATCTTGAGGATGTGTTTCTTAATCTCTGAATTCAGTGTACATTTTACAAGGTCTTATAGAATCTTTACCTTTTAAGCATTCCCTGAAATTGGAATTTAATAGTTAACTAGGTTATAAATTGATTAATAAAAACTTATGGGGAAATAATTTTTTTCTTTGACGGCTGCCACAGACTATTCTGTAGTACAGACTCTTATTGAATGAAGATAGTAAACCTATCCTTTTAAGCAAACACACTTTAAATTGTATTGAGTAAGTATTTACTATATTTATAGAGCTGGAAATATCTATGAGCCTTTGAAATAAATTAGATAAAAAAGATACACTTATAATTCTAAAATATATCAAGAGTTTTAGATCCTCTTCTTTACTCTTATGTGTATGCTTGCAAAATAAATTAAATACTGTTAATCTTATTTTTTACAGAAAAGTATTGTTAGCACTTGAATGTACTATGACTAAAATGTCAGATGAAGTAGATTAATCTTTTAAAAATTTGTATGAAACTACTCATTCTTTACATATACCATTAGACTTTGGAATCTAATGCAGAAAAGGCAGAAGGTAATAGGCTTGAGAATTTGGCAAATTAAAAACAAAACTGTAGTCTTAATTTTCTTTTATGTTTTTAAGTGCATTGAGGAGTGAATTTATTTTTTAAGAAATGTAAAACATTAAAGAGGAAAAAAATTTAAAATAATTTATTGCTTTATCTCCATTAGGCAATAAGTACTGTATTTCTGTTT
Organism: Ovis canadensis; assembly: GCF_042477335.2. Lineage (NCBI taxonomy): Eukaryota > Metazoa > Chordata > Mammalia > Artiodactyla > Bovidae > Ovis > Ovis canadensis. The sequence continues at coordinate 9,955,301 of NC_091259.1, forward strand.
ACCAATATTTATTTTTTGGTATACATAGGTTTAATAGAGTCCTAGTAAGAGTAGGAGAAGGCAATGGCACCCCACTCCAGTACTCTTGCCTGTAAAAATCCCATGGATGGAGGAGCCTGGTGGGCTGTAGTCCATGGGGCTGCTAAGAGTCAGACACAACTGAAGCGACTTAGCAGCAGCAGCAGTAAGAGTATACTTAAAAAAATTTTTTTTTAAGTCATGTAGAGTTTGGGTCAAGTGGAATAGGAGGACCTAGGGTTCACTTCTTGCCACAGGTACATCAAGAATATATTAACACATAGAGCAATTTTCACAGAGCAGTTCATGGACACTAGCAGAGGACTTCAGGCACCTAAAAGGACAAGAAAAGTCCCTAACCTGGATAGGTTAGATGAAAGAGAAAAGGAAGAAAAAGAAAAGAGGAAATGGGATGGGACGCACACCCCTGCCTGCTTGGGGGAACCTTTAGGAAAGGAGATTTACTGGACTCGGGGAAGCCCCCTCACTAGCTGGGAGATCAGCTGAAATAGAGCCTTGGGGGAGCCTTGGGGGCTGGCTATCAGAGGAAACTGCAGAGGTCAGTCTGTGGCAGGCAGGACAGAACAAGACTTACACAGATGGTCCATGCCACAGTTTTTCATATCCGAGCAACAGATAGGTGTCTGCTGATGCTGGCAAAGGCTAGGTGCTAAAACTTGGGGTTTAGAGAGTGTACCCAGGGAGAGGCCTACTGTTGGCTGTGTGCAGACAGCTTCAGGGGCTGACAGTGGGGAGTTTGGCAGCCAGGAATGACCCAGGAGGAAGCGCAGACTGCCATGGAAGCCAGGCACTGATGCTGAAAGGCAGGGCCACCATCGAGGCCTCTTTCCCCACATGCCAGCGCCTGCCCTAGGCACTGGGAGGGGCTCCGACCAGAGCAAGCGTGAGTGTCCCACTTGTTGCTGCCTTATTCTTCTCTAACATGAGTGAGCATCTGCCTTTCAGTCACCACCTCTTGCCCATCCCACCTAAGTTGGCAAGAGTACCCCAGTCACTTGTTGCCCCATCCCATCCAGTCAAAATGGAGCAGCATGCCTCCAGTTCCAGCCTTTGCCCCCTCTATCCTGGGGCAGACATCTCGGCAGACACCTGAAGGTAGCCCACATGCAGAGGTGGGACTCAAATCAAAGGTGAGCCACAGAGGCTGAGAGACTAAGGAATAAGAACTGAAATCTCTACTTGCAACTGCACAAAACTGTGGATTAAACCTCACAATCACCCGGTAAACCCAGCACCTGCAGAATATCGGAACCGACAATGAACTCTTCCACAACTAAGATCAGTCTAGCTTTAGCATCTGTAGCCTTTGTGGGCACATACATGTAGGAGTTGGGAGACTTCGGAGTCTGAGCTGCCCCCACAGTGCCCACAGTGGGTCCAGAGACCTGCCTAAGGTCTTGAGGGCCTGTAGAGGAGGTAGGGGTTGGCTGTGGCTCACCATGGAGGCAAGGATACCGGTAGCAGAAGCCCCAAGGAATTTTTGTTGTTGTTTCATTATTTTTACTTCTTACATTTTTAATACATTTTTATTTCACTATTTCATTTTTTTTCTGCTTGATTTTCAGCTTTTGTTTCTTGATTATTTTTATGTTTTCTTTGCTTTTTTTTTCCCCTTTCAACTGTGATTGATCTGTTCATGTTTTCTATTTCTTCCTGTTTCAGTCTTGGAAATTTATACCTTTCTAAAAATCTGTTTCTTCAAGGTTGCTAATTGAATTGGTATATAGCTGCTTGTAGTAATGTCTTTAAATTCTTTATATTTCTGTGGTGTATATTGTAATTTCTTATTTTTTCATTTCTAGTTTTATTGAATTGAGTCCTCTTCCTTTTATCTTGATGAGTCTAGCTTAGGTTATATCAGTTTTGTTTATCTTAAAAAAAAAAGAACAATAACAGCTTTTAGGTTCACTGATCTTTGTTGCTCTTTCTTCATGTCTATTTCATCTATCTATGCTCTTATTATTGTGATTCTTTTCCTCCTACTAACTTTGGGTTTTGTTTGTTCTTCTTTCTCTGGTTGATTAATGTGTAAGGTTACGTTGTTTATTTGAGGTTGTTTTCTTAAGGTAAGATTGCATTGTTTATAAACTTCCCTATTATAACTGTTTTTGCTATGTCCTATAGGTTTTGATTATGTTTCTGTTGTCATTTGTTTATAGGTATTTTTAAATTTCCTCTTTAATTTCTTCCATGATCCATTGATTATTTAGCAACATATTGTTTAGCCTTCTTTTTTTAAAAAATCTATTTTTTCCCTTGTAGTTGTTTTCTAATCACGTAGTCTTGTGGTTAGAAAAAATGCCTGATATGATTTCAACTTTCTTAAATTACTGAGGTTTGATTTGTGAACCAGGATGTGATTATCCTGAAATAGGTTTTGTGTGCATTTGGAAAGAAAGTATATTCTTCTGTTTTCAGATGGAATGACCTATGATGTTTAGTCTGTCATTTAAGGCTTGTGTTTCCTTATTAATTCTCTGTATGAATAATCTGCCAATTGATATAAGAGGGGAGCTAAAGTTTCCCACTATTGTTCTGTTACTGTTGATTTCCCCTTTGATAGTTGTTAGGATTTGCCTTGTATATTGAGATGTTCCTATGTTGGGTGCATATATATTTGCAGTTGTTACATCTTCTTGATTCATCCCATGATCATTATGCAGTGTTCTTCCCTGTTTCCTGTAACAGTCTTCTTTAAAACTCTATATTTTTATATGACTATTACTACTTCAGCTTTCTTTCGATTTCCTTTTGCATGAAATATCTTTTTCCATCCTCTCATTTTCAGTCTGCATCTGTCCTTAGATCTGAAGTTGGTATCTAGTAGACAGCATATATATAATCGTGGTTTTGTATCCATTGGGCCAATCTATGTCTTTTGATTATAGCATTTAATCCATTTACATTTAAGGTGATTATTGATAATGTATGTTTCTGTTGCCATTCTTTTAATTGCTTGAGCTTCATTTTGTAGATCTTTTTTCTTCTCTTTCTCTTTTGTTCCCTTCTCTAATGTCTCCTGCCTATGGAAATTCTTTTTAGTATTTGTTTTAAAACTGGTTTGGTGGTACTATATTCTGTTAGCTTTTACTTGTCTGTAAAGCTTCTGATTTCCCAGCCAAATCCGGCAATTCCACTACAGACCATATACCCTGAGTAAACCATAATTGAAAAAGGCACATGTACCCCGATGTTCATTGAAATACTATTTACAATAGCAAGGACATGAAAGCAACCTACGTGTCTTTGACAGATGAATGGATAAAGAAGTTGTAGCATATACACCAATGGAATATTACTCAGGCATGAAAAGGAACACATTTGAGTCAGTTCTAGTGAGGTGGATAAACCAAGAGCTTGTTATACAGAGTGAAGTTCAGTCAGAAAGAGAAAAACAAATATTATATATTAATGCATATATACAGAATCTAGAGAAATGCTTCTGATGAACCTATTTGCAGGGCAGGAATAGAGACTTGGACATAGAGAACAGATTTATGGACACTAGGGGAGGAAGGAGAGGATGTGAAGAATTGAGAGAATAGCATTGAGATAAATACACAATCATGTGTAAAACATAGCTAATGGGAAGTTACTGTATAGCTCAGGGAGTTCAGTCTGGAGCTCTGTGACAACCTAAAGGGATGGGATGGGGTGGGAAAGGGAAGGGAGTTTCAAGAGGGAGAGGGCATGTCTATAACTATGGTCGATTCATGTTGATGTATGGCAGAAAACAGCATAACAAAGTAAGTCAAGTATCGTGCAAAAATATAAAAAAGGATTTTGGCAAACTGTAAAAAAATAAATAATTACATTTTATCAACCAAAATAAGTAATTTAAAAAATAAAGAAAAATCTAAATGAGAGCCTTGTTGGGTTATCTTGATTGCAGTTTTTTTCCTTTTCATCATTTTTAATATATCCTGCTACTAACCTTCAGGCCTGCAGAGTTTCTGCTGAAATATTAACTGATTACCTTATGGGGACTCCTTTGTGTAATTTTTGTTGCTTTCCCCTTGCTGCTATTAATACTTTTTTCTTTGTATTTAATTTTTGTTAGTTTAATTAATGTGTTTCCTGGTGTGTTACTCATTTGAGGAGTTTTTTTTTTTTTTTGCCTGAAAACTGTAAAATATTGGTGAAAAATATATACGATGACAAAAAACAGATGGAGAAACATACTATTTTCTTGGGTTGGAACAATAAAATGTATCAAAATGACTATGCCACCCAGAGCAGTCTATAGATTCAATGCTATCCCTATCAAATTATCAAAACATTTTCACAGAATTAGAACAAACAGTTTTATAATTTGTATGAAGACACAAAAGACCCCAAATAGCCAAAGCAACCTTGAGAAAGAAAAATGGAGCTGGAGGAATCAAGTTCCCTGACCTAAGACTATACTACAAAGCTACAGTCATCAAGACGGTATGGTACTGGCATAAAAATAGAAGTATTTGTTGATCAATGGAAAAGGATAGAAAGCTCAGAGATAAACCCACACAGCTATAGTCACTTTATATTAGACAAAAGAAGGAAGAGTACAAAATGGAGAAAAGACAGCTTATTCTATAAGTTGGTGCAGGGAAAACAAAACAGCTTCATATAAAACAATGAAATTAGAACACTGTCTAACACCATACAGAAAAATAAACTCTAAATGGATTGATAATCTAAATGTAAGGCCAGATACTATGAAAATATTAGAGGAAATCAATGGCAGAACAATATGTGACATAAATTACAAAAAAAGAGAATCTTTTCCCATTCCCTCCTAGAGTAATGTAAACAAGAAGAAAAACGGGGGAAAAAGGGGGGGGAGGGGATTTAATTAAATGTAAAATCTTTTGCACAACAAAGGAAACTAAACACAAAACAAAAGGACAACCCTCAGAATGGTAGAAAGTATTTTCAAATGAAGCAATTGGCAAGGAATTAATCTCCAAAATGTACAAACAGCTCATGGAGCTCAATTTTGTTGCAGGGAGAAGTCAATTCTGAGTCCATTTTGAACTGTTTCTTGCTTTGACTTGCTTGCCATTGCTTTTGCTATTAGAATCATACATAATGGCCTACCTCAGAATCCTGCCCCTCTGACTCACTAAACTAAAGTGCCTTTGTTCAGAACTCTATCCACCTGTAGATGACAGGAAGGAAGAAATTAACACATCAGCCTACAGATTTAACCATCTGAAGATTAATGGCTTTTTTATTTTGTTTCCTCACTTCCCTCCCCATCTCTGATCCATAAAAGAACCTGACATCTGGACTCTACCTGACAAAATGGTTATTGTGAGACATTACTCTGGCATCTCTTTGGTCATCTGGCTCTCTGAATAAAAGCATATTTCTTGCCTCAACACCTCCTCTCTCAGATTCATTGGCTTGTTATGTGGCTAGCAGATCACGCTTGGACTCAGTAACAAATTTGGCTTAGCCATCAGAATCCTTGCTCCTTATGGCTAGTCAACCCAGTCAGGAAATAATGGGTCAAGGCTCTAGCAGCTGCTTGGTCCATTTTTCCTGAGGATCTTTTGTTCAAGATTCCTTGAAGCAGCACTGGCTCTTCCTACACTTGTCAGCTGAAGCAAGGAACAGACAAACTTCTATGAATCAATGGAATCAATTTCATGGGGTAAGTTTACCCAATTCAATAGCCAGTTTGTCTGCATTTCTGTGTGCCCCTTTGTGCTATGAGTTGATGGGCTTGATTTTGTAAGCTATGTTTCTCTGGTGTGCTGGGAATATATTATTCCCTCAATTTGGACTTCTCCTTTATGGGACGTGCCAATTTGGATGGGGTATCTTGTTGGCAGGGGGAGGTTTTGGAATTTACCTGAGTTAGAACTGGTTCATTGGGAACTAGTTCATAGAGGGGTTAAGCCTACCCTAGTTGTAACAGTTCACTTTTATACAGTAAATTTATTTACCTGAGTTGGGAACTGGATCATCTGTGTATCAGTGCAATTTATTTGTGTGTGTGTGTTTCATGAAATCTGCCTGTCTTTTGTGCTTTGGTGTTATCAAACTTATAAAGATGACAAATATTTCATCTGTTTTTGAAGGAAACCGCTTTGGGCCTATATTAGATATCTGAGGAACAGAAAAGCAATGGTCTCTAAATGGCTCCCAATTATACAATTTCACAGTTACACACACCTTGCAAAGGAGAGGAACACTTTGATAATGAATGAAAAGAGCTGGGGGCTCCCTTGGACTTGAGGCACCTGATTCTAATTTTTCCTACAGGAGCCTTGGGTAACTTTGATAGTGAGGAGTTTTAGCTTCAACTTGGGGAGTTTCCCTGTGAAGGAAAATTCCATTTATAAGGCACTTTAGACAAAGGTCACAGGTCTAATGAAACTGAGAAGTCAGGTTAGTGTGATTTTCTGGCTGGCTAGGTTTTGGTTCATTCTAGCTACTTTGGTAATACACAAACATCTGGTACTAACTACTCAGGCTAAATTGAGAAGTACTTCCTATAAAGTTCCCCCTAATCTCATTTCTCACTCCTTGAACCCTCTGCAAACAGGCTAGTGCCTGTGGAAGTAGTTGGGGAACTCTGGCCAGGGTTACACTCTGGAGTGTTCCAAAGGCCCCATAATCCACTGTCCCCAAATGGGTGAGGACTCTCTTTTCCTCTTTATCCCTTAAGTTGAGGACCAGACCAATTAAAATTGTGTAAGCATGGGTCAGATACTTAAAAGACATTAGGGCATTTTCCTCCTGAAGACTCCCATGACAGGACAAGGGAGTAAGGGAATGGAGCAGACCATTAGTGCCTGCCCCCAACAAGACAACTTCTGTGCATTGTTATGGGCTTGCCCATTCGTGCTAGTGATAAAGAACCTGCCTGCCAATGCAGGAGATGCAAGAGATGCTGCTTTGATCCCTCTGTCAGGAAGATGCTCTGGAAAAGGAAACTGAAACTCACTCTAGTATTCTTGCCTGGAGAATCACATGAACAGAGGAGCCTGGTGGGATACAGTCCACGGGGTTGCAAAGATTTGGACATGACTCAAGCGACATGGCACACATGTGCATTGTTAGGCATATATTGTTTCAAGCAAAACACTGAGCCCACTCCCTCCTGGCTGCTGAACTCCTGGCAGGACTATAAGTCAGATTACTAAACCTGTCTTTCCTGTTGCCTTCACATCTAAGCCTGTCTTTCCTGTTGCCTTCACATCTTTCACCCTCAGTATTAAACAAAGGGAAAACAAAGTCATCCTAGGAAGAACTTGTCTGTATATTTGAGATGCAGATGTCTTCCTGTTCTTCTCAGGAACCCTAATTTCTGTGGTCTTTTTAAAATGCAAATTTTCAAGAGGAGAATATAATTTAGAAGTTGGCTTGTCCAAGGTAATTAGAAATTGTTTTTATGCAAATATTAGCCATCTAGCCAAGTGGGCTTGACTTGCTCCATCTGTGAGAAACCCAATTCTAATTCAACCTCTTGTAAACTGATGGGATTTACATGCTGCACCTGATTTAGGATTGAAATTTTGAAATAAAAACTGAGGTCTCACTGTGTGTTTTTTAAAATATATTTTTGAAGAGCATTGCTGTAGCTGATTTGTGAAAGCTCTATTTAATTGACAAACAAAAGTTAGTGCTTACAAATCAAATAATTCTGAATATGAGATAAATTAAGATAAATTAATTTCAGGTTCACATGAACTGGGAAATGTTCAATGTTACATTGGTACTAGCAATAATGTTCAGTTTTGATCATATAATTAATATACACACGTTTAAGTAATCAATATTAAATATCACATTTTCATTGTACCTAGGTTTAATATAAACTAAATAAGATCTTATTATATCTCTTGCAGATTTGTAGACAAGGAAAGTCAGTTCAGTTCAGTGACTCAGTTGTGTCTGACTCTTTGTGACCCCATGGACTGCAGCACGCCAGGACATCACCCTGTCCATCACCAACTCCCAGAGCTTACTCAAACTCATGTCCATTGAGTCAGTGATGCCATCCAACCATCTCATCCTCTGTTGTCCCCGTCTCCTGCTGCCTTCAATCTTTCCCAACATCTGGGTCTTTACAAATGAGTCAGTTCTTCACATCATATGGCCAAAATACTGGAGTTTCAGCTTCAGCATCAGTCCTTCCAATGAATATTCAGGACTGATTTCCTTTAGGATGGACTGGTTGGATCCCCTGGCAATCCAAAGGACTCTCAAGAGTCTTCTCCAAAACCACAGTTCAAAAGCATCAATTCTTTGGTGCTCAGCTTTCTTTATAGCCCAACTTTCACACCCATAGAAAGATCTAAGGAACACATACATACATCCAAGTGAGGAAAGTAACTCGATATAATGTAACTTTTGAGGAAGGTGCAAATGTGATAAGAGTTTTGAGTGAACTTTTAGAAATAATCATATTTTCAGATCTTTCAAGCTATTCAACAACATGAAAGTTAATATTGTGCTAAAATTAAGTGATGGAACGTTTGTGAAAAGTAGACCCTGAAAAATGAGTTTTGTATATGAGCAGTCAGGACTGACCAAGATTAAACAAGTTTAATTGAGTAAAAGTGAGTGAAGTCGCTCAGTCATGTCCAACTTTTTGGGACCCCATGGACTGTAGTCTATTAGAATCCTCAGTCCATGGGATTTTCCAGGCAAGAATACAGGAGTGGGTTGCCATTTCCTTCTCCAGGGGATCTTTCTGACCCAGGGATTGAACCCAGGTCTCCTGCATTATAGGCAGATGCTTTACTGTCTGAGCTACCAGGGATTTGAGTAAATGAATCTTTAAGTTGGTGCAAACCTTAAACTTGACTTCTAGTAGAAAAGACAAGTTTTCTGAAGATGTTAAACTTTAATAGGAGATTTTAAGTTTATTCACCTTTTAAATAATCTGTATTTGCCTTTGAAATCTTTTATTGTCACTTTGGCTAAGTAACTACTCTTTCACAGTGATCTATGATTCTGTTGTGTTTTTGTTTTACTACTCTTTTGACAAAACTTCCCAAATCAAATTCTAATAAAGTACACTTGTCCTGTTGCTAACTTTGGGATGTTTCAAAGGTCCCCTGAAGGACCCAAAGGGAGGTAGGTATTAAACTAATTGATTCATTTGGTGTGTTGAACTGCATGTGAATTGATAGCAAACGAATAATAACATTTAAGTTTTATCATGTGGTAAATGATACAGATATTCTAGAGATTATATGGAGCTCCTAAAAATCTGATATATCCTGGTAAAATAATATCAGTCATCTGTCTGTCAGTTCAGTCACTCAGTCGTGTCCAACTCTTTGCGACCCCACGGACTGCAGCATGCCAAGTTTCCCTGTCCATCACCAACTCCCGGAGCTTACTCAAACTCCTGTCCATCAAGTCGGTGATGCCATCCAACCATTTCATCCTCTGTCATCCCCTTCTTCTCCTGCTTTCAATCTTTCCCAGGATCTGGGTCTTTTCCAATGAGTGAGTTCTTCACATCAGGTGGCCAAAGTATTGGAGCTTCAGCTTCAGCATCAATGAATATCCAGGGCTGATTTCCTTTAGGATTGACTAGTTTGATCTCCTTGCTGTCCATAATTCTAGTTTCTTACTGAAAGTGTTGTATGTCACAGCAGTAACCAGGTTACTTTGTCAATTGCATTAGATATAAACGTGCCTTCTTAAGTTTTTTGTCATTAACTGTCAAACAGACAGTTCTGTTTTCACTCAGATACCTTTGGGAAAATGCCTCTTCAGGATTTATAAAAAGGACATTTGGATTTTTACATGTTTCTGTCTTTCAGATCATAATACTGAACTGAGTAAAAACTTGAAGAATTCTGATGAGAAAGATGATGACTTCATAAAACTGTTAACAAAATGTACTAGTTACATAGGACTCAGTAAACTGGTAAACATGGTTATAATTTTTATGGTTTCTACTTTTAAAAGATTATTGGTTTAAATATGTGCTTTCCAGATGTAAGGAAAATCTCCTTCAATTAATTATGACTTTCAGTAGTTTGATAGATTATGTCTTTTGTGAGTAGAACTGAAACACTTATCTTTTTCTCTCTACCTGGTTGATTCTGCCAGGAGCATATGCTTATCTCAAAGGTTAAGTCATGCATAAGTGTGTATGGCCATTACAGTGAAACTGCAGATAATTCATTAAATCAGTTATTACAACTGGATTACAGCTAGTTATACTAATCATTGTTTAAATGTGTTCTTTATTTTCCAGTGCTTTGCATTTCCTCTTTGCACTACGTCTTTGTCATTGTGACTAGCTGTGTTACTAGTATCCTGTCAAATGTATAAGGTTATTGTTTCTGACAGTGCATGCATCCTAAGTTGGCTCAGTCATGTCCGACTCTTTGCAACTCCATGGACTGTAGCTTGCTAGGCTCCTCTCTCCGTGGAATTCTCCAGGAAAGAATACTGGAGTGAGTTGGTGTGTCCTCCTCCAGGAGATCTTCCCAACCAAGGGATAAAACCTGTACTCTATGGCTCCTGCACTGGCAAGCAGGCCCTTTACCACTAGAGCCACTCAGTACAGGCCTTTAAAAAAACTTCTATGGCTAAATGTCTTGAAAAAATAGATCACATTTATAACAAAATAATTGAAATAGTGTGAATCTAGGAACTGGAAGAAGAAACAAGGGAAAATGTCTCCTAGATTATAATTAGACAGGCAACAGAGAACCTTTAATTAATTTATGGGACCTGGTTCAAAATTTAGCACCTGCCATGGTATACCATGGCATCTAGAGGCAGACATCCTGGAATGCGAAGTCAAGTGGGCCTTAGGAAACATCACGATGAACAAAGCTAGTGGAGGTGATAGAATTCTGGTAGAGATATTTCAAATTCTAAAAGATGATGCTGTGAAAGTGTTGCACTCAATATGCCAGCAAATTTGAAAAGCTCAGCAGGTATCACTGGAGTGGAAAAGTCAGTTTTCATTCCAATCCCAAAGAAAGTCAGTGCCAAACAATGTTCAAGTACCTTCACAATTACACTCATTTCACATGCTAGCAACATATTGCTCAAAATTCTCCAAGACAGTCTTCAACAGTACATGAACTGTGAACTTTCAGATGTTCAAGTTGGATTTAGAAAAGGCAGAAGAACCAGAAATCAAATTGCCAACATCTGCTGAATTGTCAAAAAAGCAAGAGAGTTCCAGGAGAACATCTATTTCTGCTTTATTGACTACACCAAATCCTTTGACTGTGTGGATCACAACAAACTATGGAAAATTCTTCACAAGGTGGGAATATCAGACCACCTGAGCTGCATCCTGAGAAATCTGTATGCAGGTCAGGAAGGAACAGTCAGAACTGGGCATGGAACAACAGACTGGTTCTAAATTGGGAAAGGAGTATGTCAAGGCTGTACATTGTCACCCTGCTTATTTAATTTACATGCAGAATACATTATGAGAAATGCTGGACTGGATGAAGCACAGGCTGGAATCAAGATTGCTGGGAGAAATATCAACATCATATATGCAGATGACACCACCTTTATGGCAGAAAGTGAAGAAGAACTAAAGAACCTCTTGATAAAATGAAAGAGGAGAGTGAAAAAGTTGGCTTAAAGCTCAACATTCAGAAAACTAAGATCATGGTTCCATCACTTCATGGCAAATAGTTGTGGAAACAAAAGAAACAGTGACAGACTTTATTTTCTTGGGCTCAAAAATCACTGCATATGGTGACTGCAGTCATGAAATTAAAAGCTGCTTGCTCATTGGAGGAAAAGTTATGACCAACCTAGACAGTATATTAAAAAGCAGAGACATTACTTTGTCAACAAAGGTCCATTTAGTCAAAGCTATTGTTTTTCCAGTAGTCACGTATGGATGTGAGAGTTGGAATATAAAGAAAGCTGAGCACTGAAGAATTGATGCTTTTGAACTGTGGTGTTGGAGAAGATCTTGAGAGTCCCTTGGACTGTAAGGAGATCCAACCAGTCCATGCTAAAGGAAATCAGTCATGACTATTCATTGGAAGGACTGATGTTGAAGCTGATACTCCAATACTCTGTCCACTTGATGTGAAGAACTGACTCATTTGTAAAGACCCAGATACTGGGAAAGATTGAAGGCAGCAAGAGGGTAAGACCTGATAATTGGAGTCAATAGTCTAACCCTCCAGCGTCAGACAGTGAGCCCCGAGGAAGCAGAATACTTGCCATATGGCAATCATCAGATTGTGGACACTCCCTGTGGTGAACCCTGAGGAAACTCCAGGAATAGAGGGCTACAGGTCCTGAATAGCTGAGGTACTATCAATGAAATGGTTTTAGTGAGTGCTTGCATCTTCCCATACATAGAAAAGTGCTAAACTCCTAGAAGCGGCCCCATTGGGTTTTTCTAAGTCTATTCTTGCAAAGTCGAAACTTTCCAAATGGAACAAATTAAGACAAATCTCAACACTGGAACACTGACACTAATGTTGGACACTCCTGGAAAGATCCTTTTGATGTAGCAATTAGAAGGGTCATTGCCCCTTTTCTACAGGATTTTAGGGTTTTACAGTGGGGAATTGGTGCAGGGAGAAGTCAATTAGGAGTCCATGTTGGAATGGTTTCTTTGAATTGCTTTCCATTGCTTTTGTTATTATAATCATTCATAATGGCCTGGCTCAGAATTCTGCCCCACTGCCAGACTGTTAAACTAAAGTGCCTTTGTTCAGAACTCTATCCACCTGTAGATGACAGGAAGGAAGAAATTAACACATTACCCTGTCTGAGGCTTGCCATTCTAGGAAATATTTGCAAGATTAATGGCCTTTTTTACTTTGTTTCCTCATCTGCCCCTCATCTCTGGTCCATAAAAGAACCTGGCATCCAGACCCCAAGAAGATGGGTATTTTGAGACTTTATTGTGCCATATTTTAAATCAGCCAGCTCTCCAAATAAAGGTGTATTACTTGCCTCAACACCTTGTCTCTCAGGTTCAGTGGCCTGTTGTGCAGCAAGGAGTGAGAGCTTAGACTTGGTAACAACATCAAAAAAATCAAATCAAAAAATTGGCAGAACATCTAAATACACATTTCTCCAAAGAAGACATACAGATGATTAAAAAGCACATGAAAAGACGTTCAACATCACTAATTATTCAGTGAGGTATCACCTCATACAAGTCAGAATGGCCATCATCAAACCATGTATAAATGCTGAAGAAATTGTGGAGTAAATGGAACTCTTCTATACTGTTGGTGGGAATGTAAATCAATACAGCCACTATGGAAAACAATACAGAGGTTCCTTAAAAAACTAAAAACAGAGCTACCATATGATCCAGTAATCTTACTGCTGGGCATATATCTGGAGAAAACCATAATTCATAGAGATATACACCCCCTGACTATTTACAGTAGCCAGGATATGGAAGAAACCTAAATGTCCATCAACAGAGGAATGAATAAAGAAGATGTGGTACATATATACAATGGGATACTACTCAGCCATAAAAAGGACAAAATAATGCTTTTTGCCATAATATGGATGGAGGTAGGGATTGTGATATTCAGTGAAATAAGACAGAGAGGGAAAGACAAATACCACATTATATTGTTTATATATGAAACATAAAGTAAAGCGTACAAATAATCTTACCTACAAAACAGAAATAGAGTCACAGATGTAGAAAATAAACATAATCATCAGGTTTAAATGAAGGAGGTATAAATTGGAAGTTTGGGGTTGACATATATACATTACATAAAATAAGTAACTAATAAGGACCTACTGTATAGCACAGGGAGCTCTACTAGATACTCTGTAGTGGCCTATATGAGAAAATAATCTAAAAGTAAGTAGATGTATGTATATATTTAATAGATTTACCTTGCTCTATACCTGAAACTAGCACAAAATTGTAAGCCTACCGTACTCCAAAAAATGTAATTTTTTTCCCCTTTCATGTAGTTTTATTTCACTTCTTGGTATTGCTTTATATTTTTGAAATATATAATTTTAATGGCAATATCAATTTTATTACAATATCTCCAATCTATTTAACAATTCATCAATTTTTGACTTTTTTAAAAAATTTATTTCAACTACTCAGACTTGCCGTACTAAGCTTTCTGTGCAAATATGTTGCAATATCTTTACACAAAAACTTTTAAATATTTAATTTTTGAATTATTTCTTTGATATAAATTATAAGAAATAATATCAGAAGTTTTAATAAAATCATTTTGTTTGAATATCAAACTGTTCAAGAGAACAATAACAACTCACTACTTAATTGATAGTTATTCATAAGTGTCTGTACAATTGTAGTTTTTGTCCTTATTTTAAATATTTACGTGATTTTATGTGGAAAATAATCCTTGTACACGTTGAATCTAGACATTGTCATTTTCTAGTTAGTTAACACTGTGTTGTGATTTACCCTATTTGTCTTTTAGTTATCTTATTTCAAGCGGGGATAATATCACATCTCTTATAGGATTAACGCATTAATATATGAAAAAATGTTTAGAACAACAGTTGGCACACTTCAAACACTATATATGAGTGAAATTAGCATCATTGTGGCAAGAAATGTTTCCACTTTTGTCTGCTTTATAACAAAAATTAGACCCCCTTCTGGGAGTAATGGGATCCAAAGTTACATGACAAGGTACTTGGAAAAGTCTTGCCATTTGTGTATCCAACACAGGAAGACAGAGAGTACAGGCTGTGGGACTGGTCGAGCAGCCAAGCTGCCTCCATCGCTAACCAAAGTCAGGAAAAATCCTGAATAGGGCTCACCTGGGAAGATATGCATAAATGAAAGCCAAACTATAGAAGGGAAATTTCTCTTGAGGGAAAATTCTAGCAGACAATTGGAAAAAAAAAATATACTATTTAGGATGCAGTGAAGATGGTGAAAACTTTGCCAGTGTTATCCCCAGTCCACTTCCTACACCCACCCCATGCAATACCACATGTGGCTGAACTATCCAGCAGTGGCCATATTTTGTTACAGCAGGCAGGTAGTTAGGTGTGAGCAAAGAAATGGAGGCAGAGGCCAGGATCCAGGAAATCACAGATCTTGTAAACAGAGGGAGTCTATAGGCAGACAAAGAAAAGCACGAATCTCAAGACTGACAAGAAACAAGAAACCACAAATTTTTGGTGATAAGTGTCCCAGTAACAAAGAAAGCTGGGGAAAGACAGCAATTTCTTGTATCTGAATGTAATGTTGTGTTCTTTATGCTCACATTACAGTAAAATTAGCCTTACATATAAGAAGTACTTATTATTCACTGACACCACAATACTTCTGATCTAAGCTAAATAAGGTCAAAAATCCCTCCTCCCCTAAGGAAATGGAGCTGGGATGAAAAATCAGGGAACTTGACCCAGAAACTCCTCCTTTCCCAGTGAATATTTCTCCCCTTGATTTGTATACTGATCCTCTGAAGAAAAGAGTGGCAACCCACTCAGGTACTGTTGCCCAGGAAATCCCACTGACAGTGGAGTCTAGTGGGCTACAGTCCATGGGGCTGCAAAAGAGTACGATATGAATTAGCAACTAAACAACAACAATAACAATACAAGCTTGACAAAAAGACCAGGGGTTGTAGCTCTTCACCTGTGTGCCAACTTTCCTCCTGAGGGTGTATTTTTTAATAAATAAACTCTCATTTTACTTTCTTAACATCTGGTTCATTTTTGAATTATTTCATGATTGAAAAAGAACTTTTAATAAAAAGGGAGATCAGTGGACCCATTTCTCTCTAGCAGCACACAGAGTACTGAGGCAGTATATCTATGACTTGGAGGAGAGGGATGATCAGGAAAGAGGCAGATAACAATATCAAAGTACATTAAAGAAATGCAGTTCCTGAATTCTGCACAGCAGACTTCAGCAGGAAGTCCACACTTGTGAGCTTCTGAAATACCTCATCTGAGTATCTTCTTACTAGGTCTGCAGGTCGCAGGTGCCAAACACACACCACCTGCCACACTGAGGCAGCTTCTCGTGCAGAAGGAAGGACAAGATACAGTAGACAGGAAATACATTCAGAAAACATACCAGGATCTGAGGGCAAGGGAGAAGGTACAGACTTGAGCTATAGGGCCACCTTTTGAAAAACAAAAGTTTCCAGTGGCAGCCTGGTGAGTTGCTAAGAACCAGAGTAGGTAGACGTCAAAGCTTAAGAATTCTGCCACAAGAGGGAGAAGAAGACTAGAATGTGCCTATACAAAAGAAGAGAAACAATAGATTTTTTTTTTTTTGGTCTTATATTATAAAAGATCCAGCTCCTGTATGTCTCAGTAGGTAAAGAATCTACCTGCAATGGCAGGACTCTCAAGAGACACAGGTTTGATCCCTGGGTCTGAAAAATACGCTAGAGGAGAAAATGGGAGCCCACCCCAGTATTCTTGCCTGGAAAATTTCATGGACAAAGGAGCCTGGTAGACTAGAGTCCATGGGGTCACAAAGAGTCAGACTCAAATAAGCACACATGAATGAGCATAAGATATAGGGCCAATAAACAGAATAACCCATCTGAAGGAAACTAGCAAAGATTTAAGGAGGAGTCTGCTACATAAAATATAAAAGAAGCAACATATAACAAAAGAACTTTAAAAATATCAAGATAATATTATCAATAAAAGTAATTCTCCAATTACTGAGCTGAAAGGATCATTAAAGTATATGATCTAATTGATAAATACCTCAAAATAGTTTTGAATTTCTTTTTTAAAGAAACTCAACAAAATATAATGGAACTCAGAAAGACTTTTCAATGAAGTCTTGAAAAAAAAGTAGTGATCAAAATGAGATATTTACCAAAAGAACACAAGTTATATGAAAGAACTAAACAGAAATCCTGGAGCTTAAAAATTCAGTGAATGAAATAAAATATAATAAACAGCATCTGCAGTAGAGCAGGGCAAATGAAGATATAATAAATGAATTATAGAAAAGGGAGCTTGAAATAGCTCACTTAGAGAACAAAGAAAAAATATTGGAAAAGAGTAAGAAAAAATGTGCTCTATGGGGATCCAAAAAACAAAAACAAAAAACAAATAGAATAGCCAGAGTCCAGAAAAAGAGAGGGCAAAGGGGAGATAAACTATTTAAAAGAAATAATAACTGAGAAAATTTCCTAAATCTGGGAGAGAACTGGACATCCAAGTACATGAAGTTGAGAGATCACTCTAAAAAAGACCTTCTCCAAGACACATTATAAAGAAACTGTCAAAAATCAAAGATAGAGAATTCCAACAGCAGCTAAGGATTGATAGTGACCCTACAAAGGAACTTCCATTAGGTTATCAGTATAAACACATGTATCAGCTCTTTGTATAAAATCACCATACAGAAACCAATTGTACTAACAACAGTACACAAACAACATTGAAAATTAAATAAAGGAAACATCATGTTTTTGATAAGTGGTTTAGTCATGTTTGATTCTTCGTGACCCCATAGACTACAGCACATCAGGCTTCCCTGTTTTTCATTATCTCTCAGAGCCTGCTCAAACTCATGTACACTGAACGAGTGATGCCATCCCCTTCTCATGCCTTCAATCTTTCCCATCATGAGCATCTTTTCCAAAGAGTTAGTGCATCATATGAGGTGGCCAAAGTATTGGAGCTTTAGCATTAGTACTTCCAAAGAATATTCAGTGTTGACTTCTTTTAGAATTGACTGGCTTGATCTCCTTGCTGTCCAAGGGACTCTCAAGAGGCTTCTCCAGCACCACAGTTCAAAAGCATAAATTCTTCAATATGCAGCCTTTTTTATGGTCCAACTCTCACATCTGTAGATGACTGCTGGAAAAACCATAGCTTTAACTACATGGACCTTTGTTGGCAAAGTGATGTCTCTGCTTTTTAGTAGCATCAAAATCAATAGACTATTTCAGAATAAATTTGACCAAAGAAGTATAAGATTTGTACAATGAAAACTATGAAATGTTGATGAAAGAAATTGAAGAAGACACACATGAATGGAAAAATTGCTGTGTTCTTGGATCAGAAGAACTAATATTACTAAAATGTACATACTGCCCAAAGTCATCTGTAGATTCAATGCAATCCCAACCAAAATTCCAGTGGCATTTTTCACATAAATAGAAAAAGAATTATCCTAAAATTTGTATATATTCACAACTCCAAAGCAATCATGAAAAATAAGAACAAAGCTGCAGGTATCACATTTTCTGATTTCATGCTATACACAGCTATAGTAATTTATTAGAGCAGTATGGTACTGTCATAAAAATAGGCACATAGATCAATGGAACATAAACAAGAGCAGAGAGACAAACTTCCAAATTTATAACTAATATTTGGTGAGGGAGCGAAGAACACTTAATGGTGAAAGAATGATCTTCAACAAATGGTGTTGTAAAAACTTGATAGCCACATGAAGAAGATGAAATTGGATACCTATATTAGACCACTCAGAAAAATTTCTCAAAGTGGGTTAAAGGCTTAAATGTAAGTCCTGATGTGGTAAAACTCCTGGAAGAAAATACAAGGAACAGTCCTTGACATTGGTCTTGGAAATATTTTTTAGATATGACACTGGAAGCACAAAAGCAAAAATCAACAAGTGGGATGACATCAAACTAAAAAGATTCTGCACAGCAAAAGAAACAGCAAATGAAAAGACAACTGATGGGATGGGAGAAAATATTTGAAAACTATATAAATGGTTTCACATCCAAAATCCATAAAGAACTCATGCAACTCTTTTAAAAAAGCTATTTAAAAAATGAGCAGAGAAACTAAATAGACATTCTCCAAATAAGGCAAGATGATTGGCATCACTAGTCATCGGGGCAATACAATTCAAAAACGAATGAGGTATCACCTTACATTTGTTGAAATGGCCATCATCAAGTAGACAAGATGCAGATGTTTACTATTGGTGGGAATATAGATTTTTCAGCCACTAAGGAAAGCAATATGGAAGCTCTTTAAGAAGTTAAAACTTCCTTGGTAACTCAGCTGGTAAAGAATCCAACTGTGAAGCAGGAGACCCTGGTTTGGCTCCTGGGTCAGGAAGATCCCCTAGAGGAGGAATAGGCTACCCCTTCCAGTATTCTTGGGTTTCTCTGGGGCTCAGATGGTAAATAATCCACCTGCAATGTGGGAGACCTGGGTTTGATCCCTGAGTTGGGAAGATCCCCTGGAGGAGGACAAAGCAACCCTAAAACAGAACTAAAATTTGGTCCAGCAATTCCATTTTTGGATATACACCAAACCTTGGAGCTATTGCTAGTTCAATGCCAGATCCCTGCAATAAAGTGACTGTATCAACAAGGCAAGTCTCGCAAACGTTTTGGTTTCTGAATGCAGATAAAAGATATCTTTAAACTATACTGCAGTCTATTAAGTGAACTATAGCATTATATGTGGGCTACCCAGATGGTGTGAGTGGCGAAGAACCCACCTGCCTATGAAGGAAACATAAGAGAGGTGGGTTTAATCTTTGGGTCAGGAAGATTCCCTGCAGGAGGGCAAGGCAACCCACTCCAGTATTCTTGCCTGGAGAAACCCATAGACAGAGGAGCCTGGCAATCTACAGTCCACTGGGTCACAGAGTCAGGCATGACTGAGTGACTTAGCACACATGCAGCATTATATGTAAAAAGAAAAAAAAAAAGAGTACATACCTTAATTACAAATAACTTAATGATAATAAGTGCTAGCCATCACCTGAACCTAAATCAAGTGGTAATCTTTTTGCTGGTGGAGGATATTGCCTTGATGTTGATGGTTGTTAACCGATCAGGGTGGTGGTTGCTGAACACTGACATAGCTGTCGTACTTAAAATAAAACAACACTGAAATTTGCTGCATCGATTGATTATTCTTTTCACAATTTCTCTGCAGCATGCAATGCTGTTGGCTAGCATTTTACCAACAATAGAAATTTCAAAATTGGAATCAGTCCTCCCAAGTTCTTTTATTTCATCAGCTGTTTATATAATACTCTAGGCCCTTTGTTACCATTTTAATAATTTTCACAGCATCTTCACCAGAAGAAGATTCCATCTCAAAAACTACTTTTTTTGCTCCTTCATAAGAAACAACTCTTCATTTGTTAAAGTTTTATCATGAAATTGAAACAGTCTATTTTGCCACATCTTTGGACTCCACTTCTAGTTCTCTTGCTATTTCCACCAGATGTGAGGTTACTTCCTCTACTGAAGTTGTCAACCCTTCGAAGTTACCCATGAGGGTTGAAATCAACTTCTTCCAAACTCCTATATATGTTAATATTTTGGCCTCTTCCCATAAAGCATTAATGTTCTTAATGGCATCTAGAATGGTGAATACTTTTGAAATGGGTTTCATTTATTTTGCCCAAATCCATTGGAGGAATCATTATCTCTAAGACTTGACAGTCAAAACTGCTCCTTGATCCATTGACTGCAGAATGGGTGTTGTGTTAGCAAGCATGAAAACAACATGTATCTCACTGTACCTCACCATCAGAGCTTTTGGGTGATCAGACACATTGTCAATGAGCAGTAATATTTTGACAGGAATTCTTTTTCTAGGCAATAGTTTTCAACAATGGACTTAAACTATTCAGGAAACCATGTTGTAAACTTACATTCTGTCATGCAGGCTTTGTTGATTCATGTATATAGTATAGGCAGAGTAGATACATCATAATTCTTAAGGAACCTAGGATTTTAGGAATGGTAAATGGAAAAAGCAAGAGAGTTCCAGAAAAACATCTATTCCTGCTTTATTGACTATGCCAAAGCCTTTGACTGTGTGGATCACAATAAACTGTGGAAAATTCTGAAAGAGAGGGGGATACCAGACCACCTCACCTCCCTCTTGAGAAATCTGTATGAAGGTCAGGAAGCAATAGTTAGAACTGGACATGGAACAACAGACTGGTTCCAAATAGGAAAAGGAGTACATCAAGGCTGTATATTGTCACCCTGCTTATTTAACTTATATGCAGAGTACATCATGAGAAACGGTGGACTGGAAGAAACACAAGCTGGAATCAAGATTGCTAGGAGAAATATCAATAATGTCAGATATGCAGATGACACCACTGTTATGGCAGAAAGTGAAGAAGAACTAAAAAGCCTCTTGATGAAAGTGTAAGAGGAGAGTGAAAAAGTTGGCTTAAAGCTCAACATTCAGAGAATAAAGATCATGGCATCTGGTCCCATCACTTCATGGGAAATAGATGGGGAAACAGTAGAAACAGTGACAGACTTTATTTTTTTAGGCTGCATACTGCAAATGGTGACTGCAGCCATGAAATTAAAAGCTGTTTACTCCTTGGAAGAAAAGTTATGACCAACCTAGATAATATGTTCGAAAGCAGAGACATTACTTTGCCGACTAAGGTCCGTCTAGTCAAGGCTGCGGTTTTTCCTGTGGTCATGTATGGATGTGAGAGATGGACTCTGAAGAAGGCTGAGTGCCGAAGAATTGAAGCTTTTGAACCGTGGTGTTGGAGAAGACTCTTGAGAGTCCCTTGGACTGCAAGAAGATCCAACCAGTCCATTCTGAAGGAGATCAGCCCTGGGTTTTCTTTGGAAGGAATGATGCTAAAGCTGAAGCTCCAGTACTTTGGCCACCTCATGCGAAGAGTTGACTCATTAGAAAAGACTCTGATGCTGGGAGGGATTGGGGGCAGGAGGAGAAGGGGATGACCAAGGGTGAGATGGCTGGATGGCATCATGGACTTGATGGACGTGAGTCTGAGTGAACTCCGTGAGATGGTGATGGACAGGGAGGCCTGGCATGCTGCGATTCATGGGGTCGCAAAGAGCTGGACACGACTGAGCGACTGAACTGAACTGAACTGAAATAAGCATTGGCGTTAACTTAAATTTGAAGGTTGCATCTAACAAGAGAGTCTGTTCTTTAAAGTTTTGAAGTCTTCTCTAGCTTTGAAAGTCTTAAAATATATCATCTTCCAACATAAGGCTGTTTCATCTACATTGAAAATCTATTATTTAGTGTGGCTATCATAATTAACTATTTTAACTAGATACCTGGATACCTTACTCCAGCCTCCACATTTCAACTTGCTGCTTCACCTTGTACTTTTATGTTATGAAGATGGCTTATTTCCTTAAACCTTAAGACCCAGCCTCTACTAAGCTTCAAGTTTTTCTTCTGTACCTTCCCCAGCTCTCTCAGCCCTCTTATAACCTAGAAGTTTAGAGTATTGCTCTGGATTAGGCTTTGACTCAAGGGAATATTGTAGCTAGCTTGATCTTGTATATAGACCAGTAAAACTTTCTACATGTTAGTATAAGACTTTTTTTTTTTTCTTACCATTTGTTCACTGGAGTAGTATTTTTAATTTCCTTCAAGAACTTTTTCTTTGCATTCACAGTTTGGCTACCTGTTTAGTGCAAGATGCCTAGGTTTCTGCCTAGGCTTTCAACATGCCTTCTTCACTAAGTTTAATCATTTTTAGCTTTTTTCTTAAAGAGAGAAATGTGTGACTTCCTTTCACGTGAACACTTAGAGTTCATTGTGGGATTACCAACTGACTTATTTCAGCATTTTTGTGACCCAGAGAATATGCATGTCTGAGGTGAGGAAGAAGGATGAGGTAATGGCTGGTCAATTAATGGATCACTCAGAACACAAACAACTTTTATCAGTTAAGTGTATTTTCTAATATTGGCAAGGTTCATGGTGGCCCAAAACAATCATATTTGTAACATTAGATCACAGATCACCTTAACAAATATTATATAATAAAATTTTGAAATATTGTGAGAATTACCAACATATGACACAGAGACAAAAAGTGAGGAAATGGTGTTGGAGAAATGATAACAGACTTTCTTGACATAGGGTTGCCACAAACCTCTAAATCACAAAAAATGCAATATCAATGAAGTGCAATTAAGTGAAGAGTAGTAAAATGAGATGGTATTATATAAATATACACAAGAATAATATTCAGCCACAAAAAAGAAAGAAACCTTGTAATTTGCATATATGATTGGGTCTTGAGAGTATTATGTAAAGTGAGATGTCAGGCAAAGAAAGAGTACTGTATGATATCACTTATATGTATAATCTAATAAAATGAATTCATAAAAACAGAGAGTAGAATGTTAGAAAGGGTTGGAGAGTAGAGGAAATTGGAAGATGTTGTTTAAACTAAAAACTAGAAGATAAATAATCCTGGAGCTGTAATGCTCAGAATAGTGACTATGGACACCAACATTGCATTATAAATATCAGAGTTGTTAAGAGACTATATTTTAGTTGTTCTTCATCACAAAAATATAATTATAAGTCATGATACAGGTTTTGGGCTTCCTTCATTGCTCAGTTGATAAAGAATTCACCTGGAATGTGGGAGACCTGGGTTCAATTCCTGGGTTGGGAAGATACCCTGGAGAAGGGAAAGGCTACCCAGTCCAGTATTCTGGCCTGGACAATTACATGGACTGTATAGTCCATGGGGTCCCAAAGAGTTGGGCACGACTGAATGACTTGCACTCTCACTCTCTCTCATGATACAGGTTTAACTAATACTATGAGGGATATCATATTGCAATATATGAATATATTAAATTACATTTTACATCTTAAACTTATACAATGTTATGTGTTCATTATATTGATATATCAATAAAAATTTAAATTTAAAAATAATATATATGTTATCTAGTATTATTAGTGTGATTTGTTAATATTTTAAAAAATGTCAAGGTGAAAAGACAGCCTTCTGAATGGGAGAAAATAATAGCAAATGAAGCAACTGACAAACAACTAATCTCAAAAATATACAAGCAACTTATGCAGCTCAACTCCAGAAAAATAAACGACCCAATCAAAAAATGGGCCAAAGAACTAAATAGACATTTCTCCAACGAAGACATACGGATGGCTAACAAACACATGAAAAGATGCTCAACATCACTCATTATTAGAGAAATGCAAATCAAAACCACAATGAGGTACCACTTCACACCAGTCAGAATGGCTGCGATCCAAAAATCTGCAAGCAATAAATGCTGGAGAGGGTGTGGAGAAAAGGGAACCCTCCTACACTGTTGGTGGGAATGCAAACTAGTACAGCCACTATGGAGAACAGTGTGGAGATTCCTTAAAAAATTGCAAATAGAACTACCTTATGACCCAGCAATCCCACTTCTGGGCATACACACCGAGGAAACCAGAATTGAAAGAGACACATGTACCCCAATGTTCATCGCAGCACTGTTTATAATAGCCAGGACATGGAAACAACCTAGATGTCCATCAGCAGATGAATGGATAAGAAAGCTGTGGTACATATACACACTGGAGTATTACTCAGCCGTTAAAAAGAATTCATTTGAATCAGTTCTGATGAGATGGATGAAACTGGAGCCGATTATACAGAGTGAAGTAAGCCAGAAAGAAAAACACCAATACAGTATACTAACACATATATATGGAATTTAGGAAGATGGCAATGACGACCCTGTATGCAAGACAGGGAAAGAGACACAGATGTGTATAACGGACTTTTGGATTCAGAGGGAGAGGGAGAGGGTGGGATGATTTGGGAGAATCACATTCTAACATGTATACTATCATGTGAATTGAATCGCCAGTCTATGTCTGACGCAGGATGCAGCATGCTTGGGGCTGGTGCATGGGGATGACCCAGAAAGATGTTATGGGGAGGGAGGTGGGAGGGGGGTTCATGTTTGGGAATGCATGTAGGAATTAAAGATTTTAAAATTAAAAAAATAAAAAACTAAAATTAAAAAAAAAATGTCTTTATTATATAAATTTCTTCCCATTCTTGTTTTCAACTATATGTTTCCCATCCCTAGTTTTCTTATTATCTTTATCTTCATCATTATTTTTAATATTATTTTCTTTTTAGTTATATATATGTATATAACATGTGTGTATGTGGTTAAATATGTTACTTATAATTATATTTATCAGTTTACCCTTGTATTTTCTTGTATTACTTTAGAATCTTCTGAATGACTTGGATATTAAATTTTATTTTCAATTGTTTTATTTTTAATTGGAACTTTATTATGGGTTGTCTTTGAAGCTGTACATAGCCACAGTTAACTGCTCATAAATGACTAGAAAAAAGCGTATACGAATAAAAATCGCTTGAGAAAAAATATATATAACTGTGATAAAATATTTACTCTTCAGCAATAATATAAAAATGAAACATTTTACAGTTTTAAGTCACACACCTAACTTCAGGGGAAGTCATTTTACAGTCTGATAGTATCAGGTCTGAAAGTGCCTCATGTTTATTAACTTCTTCTTATTCATTTTCTAGTGTTGTCACAAATCCAGCAGTTAACACTTTTCAGGTGGAAGAAACTAAGTGAAGGTGTAATGTTAATCCATGATTTCTCCACATTGTTTAATTGCATTCAAGAAAGTTCAAAATTATGTTTTCCTTACACTTGCAGAAAGTGTTACCCAATACCCTAAATAAACTGTTTCATATTCATAAGGACCTATATACTCTATTCAATAATGGAAGTGAATTATTGATCACAGGTAATGGGTACAGTCTGCTTTGAAATAAAGAAAAACTTTAATTTAAAAACACATTTGTATATATTTTAAAGCCTCTGATTGTCTTAAAAACTTGTGAACTTCTAAAAGTGACTTGTAGATAGATGCTATAGAAGCATACTATCTGCATGAATATAAATACATTTTCATAGCAATTAAGCACTTTTTCAACAAATGATGCTAAATACTGTGTGTTAAGCACTGTGTTTAACACAGATAATAGTAGTGGCTATATACTATCTACTAGATATTTGGCTAGTGGGTAAGTAGATAGTGGCTATCTATTAGATAGTAGGCTAATGGGTAAGCAAGAAAGTAAATAGGCAATTTTAGTACTGTGTGTTTTAAATCTTATGATAAAAGTGATCACTGTGTGACATATAAGCACAGATAAAAGTGAAAGTGTTAGTTGCTCAGTCGTGTCTGACTCTTTGTGACCCCATGGACTGTAGCTCCTCAAACTCCTCTGTCCATGGAATTCTCCAGGCAAGAATACAGGAGTGAGTAGTCATTCTCTGCTCCAAGGTATCTTCCCAACCCAGGGATTGAATCCAGGTATCCTGCATTGCAGGCAAATTCTTTACCATTTGAGCCACCAGGGAAGCACAGAGGAAAGACACCTAATTCGTCCCAGAGGATGAAGAAAATTCTGAATATGATAGTCTCCAAACTTAAGTCAGGAACAGTGAATACATCCTACCAAAAATGGGACAGAAATTTTACCAAGAATGGGGAATAATGTTTGCAAAGTCAAGAGTCAAGAAAGAACAAAGAGAACAAGATGGTGGTGGAGTAAGTGAAGATGAAATACATCTCTCCCCATAGATACATCAGGAATAGACTTTCAGGAACAGAAGTGCATGCCAAACACCAGCTGAGAGTAGACAGAAGTACCTGATGAGCAGAAAATAATATATAGAACCATGCAAAAGCTTGGTAGGATGAAGGAACTAGGAGGAAAAAGAGGAGTGTTACTAGGACTGGACCTGCTATCTGGGGGGTGAGGGAACTGAAGCAGGGGTCTGATACCCACATCGGGGAAATTGTCTGAGTCAGAAGAGAAACATTTAAAGCTGAGAGTGAAACAGCTGATCTGTGGCAACCTAAATGGAATGAGAATCAGACAGTCCTTGCTGCAGCCATATGTACACTGGACAGGGATGCAGTTCCCCTAGAAGGCACAACAGCTGGGAGCTGCAGCTTAGGGACTGTGGAGCAATCCCAGGGTGAGGGCTGCTATTGACTGCAGAGAGATGGACTGAGGGAATGTGAGGGAAGAGATCATGGTGGGAAATGGCTGTAGAGGAAAGCCAGGCAGCTATGGAAACCAGGTGATACTGCTGAGTCACATGAAGGGGATGGAGCCATCATCATAGCCTCTCTCCCCACAGGCCACCATCTGCAGTTGAACCATAGAGAAGCTGGCCTGTCAAGTTCATGACACACTGAACTCTAGAGTAGGACCCCACCGAGAGTGTTCCTTTAAGTGCCTGAAGAACCGAATAAAAGAGAGGGATCCCAGGCAAGAGAGTGCCTGAATGGGCACTATGAGTGCCTAAGCCCTGGGATATCTTTGGAAGGAAGGATGCTAAAGCTGAAACTCCAGTACTTTGGCCACCTCATCCAAAGAGTTGACTCATTGGAAAAGACTCTGATGCTGGGAGGGATTGGGGGCAGGAGAAGAAGGGGACGACCAAGGATGAGATGGCTGGATGGCATCACGGACTCAATGAACGCAAGTCTGAGTGAATTCCAGGAGTTGGTGATGGACAGGGAGGCTTGGTGTGCTGCGATTCATGGGGGTCAGAAAGAGTCAGACACGACTGAGCAACTGAACTGAACTGAACAGAGAAAGACTAGCCAAAGAGGCCTTCTGATCACCAGCTACAAGTGGTTAAAAACAAAAACAAAAACAAAAACAAAAAAACCCTCTAATAAGGCCATAATTCCTGTGGCTGAGGCAGTTCTTGTATCTGCACACATGGCACTGCCAGGGTCACAGTGACTCAAGCAGCTGTGCCATCTTCACGTTCAACCCTCACTGGGGCAGAGCTGCCAGAGGCAAAAAAAAAAAAAAAAAAAAAAGTCTTGCATCTATGCATGCTGGGTCACTTCAGGCATGTTCAGCTCTTTCCGAACCTGTGGACTGTGGTCTGCCAGGCTTCTTTGTCTGGAGGTGCTGCAGTCAAGAATACTGGAGTGTATTAGCCAATACTGGTTGCCACACCATTCTTCAGTTCAGTTCAGTTCAGTTGCTCAGTTATGTCCGACTATTTTTGACCCCAAAATTGCAGCACACCAAGCCTCCCTGTCTATCACCAACTCCCGCAGTTTACCCAACTCATGTCCATCGGTGATGCCATCCAGCCATCTCATCCTCTGTTGCCCCCTTCTCCTCCTGCCCCCAATCCCTCCCCGCATCAGAGTCTTTTCCAATGAGTCAACTCTTTGCATGAGGTGGCCAAAGTACTGGAGTTTCAGCTTCAGCATCAGTCCTTCCAATGATCACCCAGGGCTGATCTCCTTCAGAATGGACTGGTTGGGTCTCCTTGCAGTCCAAGGGACTCTCAAGAGTCTTCTCCAACACCACAGTTCAAAAGCATCAATTCTTCAGTGCTCAGCCTTCTTCATAGTCCAACTCTCACATCCATACATGACCACTGGAAAAACCATAGCCTTGACTAGATGGACCTTTGTTGGCAAAGTAATGTCTGCTTTTTAATATGCTGTCTAGGTTGATCATAACTTTCCTTCCAAGGAGTAAATGTCTTTTACTTTCATGGCTGTACTCACCACCTGCAGTGATTTTGGAGTCCAAAAAAAATAAAGTCTGACACTATTTCCACTGTTCCCCATCTATTTCCCATGAAGTGATGGAACCAGATGCCATGATCTTCGTTTTTTGACTGTTGAGCTTTAAGCCAACTTTTTCACTCTCCTCTTTCACTTTCATCAAGAGGCTTTTCATTTCCTTTTCACTTTCTGCCATAAGCACTATATTTCTTGCTGCCCTAGCCATCAACTCCCCTGAGTGGCTGGTGCTGCCAGAACCCCTGGGCCCCAAGCAGCTGCACCATCTCTACACCTGGTTATCACAGAGGCAGACCCAAGTCCTCCAGAGCAGCCTCAGGAGCAAACCCCAGTGGATGACACAAATGCAGAGGGGGGGAATAAAACCACAATTGAAACCTGGGGGCAGTGTGGCTAGGGAAGAAGCTCCCAAATCTTTCCACCAGCTGTACAAGCTACAGATTAAGTCCACATGATCAAATAGGCAGAGACTGTGTCTATGGAATATATAAAAGGACATTGAGAGCTCCTACCAAAAAAAAAAAAAAAGCATCAGTTCTGATAGCTGTGGACATTGGCAGCATGAACACACAGGAGTCAGACCAAATTAGAATCTGAGCTGCCCGACAGTAGGTCCAGAGACTAGCAGAGTGTTGGAGGGCATTCTAGAAAGGAGAGGTGGACTGTGACTCCCAGTGAGGGAAAGGACACTGACAGGAGTGACTAAAAAAGAAAACAAAAACAAAAACAAAAACAAACATTTATTATTCTTATGTGTTCACTTGTTCTGTAGTTTCTTTTGGATGATTTTTTTTTTTTTGATTTTTTTTTAACTTTTTTTCCCCTCCCCCTTCCCTCTGTTGTAGCTGTGGATTTTATTGATGCTATGAAATTTAATTAAGTTTTTGGATTTTTAAAAATTAAATCACACATTTTTTTATGGGTGTTATAAATCTCTGCTTCTACATTGGGCTTTTGCAGTTCTATGGAGGTTTTTTTTTTTTTTTCTCTCTCTTCCTTTTTTCTTTTCTCTTAATTTTATTTTTTAAAAACCTATTAATATTTTTTCTACACTTCTTTCTCCATTTACTTTACCTACTGCTCTTTTCCCCTTGCAGTTAATCTTTAATATATATAAATCTTCTTTATCTATCTCAACTTGGCATATCTATTCTTTCTTTACTTTCCTCTCCACATATGTGTTAGTTTCATTTTCATTGTTTTAATCCCCACTTGGCACTTTGCCTTAGTTTTGTTTTCCAGTTTGCACTTTAGTTAACTTTGTTCTTAACTACTAGATGCAATTTTTGGCTTCCTTTGCTGGGTCAATCAATTTTAGTTTATTTTTGTTGGACTGTTTTGATTTTGCTTATGGGTGTATATGTATATGTGTATATTCATTAATTTAATTGCTTTTTCTTTGCCTGATTTTGTAACTGTGATTTGTCTGGGGTTCATCTTTGGTTGCTAATTTTTGGGTATTTGTTTTAATCTCATTTAATGCCATAAAAAACTACCTGTGGAATCTTCATTCCTGACCAGAGAACAAGCCTTGAGCCTTTGGAGTAGGAGCTCTGACTCTAAGACTCAAGACTACGAGATAACTAACCCTAGGGAGCATCAAATTGTGAGAACTCCCACAAAGGAAATCACTTGAATACAAGACCTGATATCACCCAACCACCAGTTACACCCTGTGCAGGACACCTCAGCCAAACAAAAAACAAAACAAAATTACAAACCAAATCATCAACAGACAAGACTACCATCTCACTTAGACTTGTCCATTGCGGGGGGGGTGGGGGGGGGCGGATCTCAGTACAAATCTCACCCTATAAGAATCTTACTCAAACCACTGGACCAACCTTAGGCGAGCAGAAACCAAATCGAAGAAATGATTCAGCCTTGAAGCCTGGAAAAAGGAGACCTCAAACACAATGCATTAAAAAGAAAGAAAGAAAGAAAGAAATGGTAGAGAAATAGTGCAGAAATGAAGGAACAAACTAGAAACACAGAAGTCCAAAGAAATGAAGAGGAAATAGGCAAACTACCTGCAAAAGAATTTAGAATAATGAAAGTAAAGATGGTAGAAAACCTTAAAAACGTAATGGAGAGAATGGAATATTCAATTAACAAATACATAGAAGAATTAAAGAATAAACATAAAAAAACAAACCACACAATTACTGAAATTAAAAATACTCTATAAGGACACAATAGCAGAATATCTAAGGCAGAAGAACAAATCAGTGAGCTGGAAGATAAAATGGTAGAAATAATTTCTGAAGAACAGAAAAAAGTAAAAAGAATGAAAAGAACTAATCATAGTCCCAGAGCCAACTGGGACGATATCAAAGGAAGCAACATTTGAGTTATAGGGGTAACAGGAAAAGAAGAGAACAAGAAAGAATATGAGAAAATTTTTGAAAAGATTATAGTCGAAAATTTCCCCAGAAAGGAAAAGGAAATCGTCAATCAAGTCCAAGAGGTACAAAGAGTCCCATACAGTATAAACTCAAACAGAAACACACAAAGACACATACTAATCAACCTAACTAATATTAAACACAAAGAAAGAATATTAAAAGCAGCAAGGGTGAAGCAACAAGTAACACACAAGGGAAATCGCATGTGTTTAACAGCTGATTGTTCAGCTGAAACTCTGCAAGCCAGAAGGGAATGGCAGGATATATTTAAAATACTGAAAGGGGAAAACATACAAACAAGATTGCTCTATCCAGAAAGGATCTCATTCAAAATTGATGGAGAAAGCAAAAGCTTTTCAGACAAGCAAAAGTTGAGAGAATTCTGTACCACCAAATCAGCATTACAACAAATGTTAAAGGGGCTTATATAGTCAAGAAATACAAGGGAAGAAAAAAAATCTACAAAATCAAACCCCAAACAATTAAGAAAACATCAGTAAGAACATATATAACAATTACTTTAAATGTAAGTGGATTAAATGTCCCAACCAAAAGGTAAAGATTGGCTGAATGGATATAAAAACAAGACCCATATATATGCGGTCTAGAAGAATCCCATTTCAGACATAAAGGCACATATAGACTGAAAGTCAGAGGATAGAAAAATATATTCCATGCAAATGAAAAACAAAAGAAATCTGGAGTAGCGATCCTCATATCAGACAAAATAGACCCTAAAATAAAGATTACAAGAGACAAGGAATGACACTACACAATGATCAATGGATCAATCTGAGAGGAAGACATAGCAATTGTAAATACCTAAGCACCCAAAATAGGAGCACCTCAGAACATAAGACCTACACTAACAGACACAAAAGGAGAAACTGATAGCAACATAATAATAGTAGGAGACTTTAGCACCCCACTGACATCAATGGACAGATCATCAAAACAGAAAATTAATAAGGAAACACAAGTCTTAAATGAAACATTCAAAGAGATGGATCTCAGCGATATCTTCAGAACATTCCATCCAAATGCAGAAGAATAAACCTTTTTCTCAAGTGCACATGGAACATTCTCCAGGATAGACGACATCTTGGGTCACAAAACAAACCTCAGTTAAGTTTAAGAAAATTGAAATTGTATCAACCGTCTTTTCTGACACAATGTTATTAGACTAGATATCAACTATGAAAAAAAAAAAACTGTGAAAAATACAAACACAATGAGATTAAATAATATGTTTCTAAATAACCAACAGGATACTTAAAAAAAATCAAAAGAAAACAAACAAATGAGCAAAAAAAACTCTCTGGAAACAAATGACAATGAAAACACAACAACTGAATATCTATGGGATGCAGAAAAGGCAGTTTTAAGAGGGACGTTTATAGCAATACAATCCTACCTCAAGAAACAAACAAACAAAAACCATCAAATAGACAACCTAACTTTATACCTAAAACAACTGGAAAAAGAAGAACAAAAAAGGCCCCAAATTAGCAGAAGGAAAGAAAGAATAATTTCGAGAGAAATAAGTGAAAAATAAATGAAGGAAATGATATTAAAGATTAATAAAACTAAAAGCTGGTTCTTTGAGAATAACAAAATTGACAAAACTTTTAGCCAGACTAATCAAGAAAGAAAGAGAGAAGAATCAAATCAACAAAATTTGAATTGAGAAAGGGTAGGTTACAACAGACATTGCAGAAGTATAAAGGATTATAAGACACTATTGAAAGTGAACATGAAAGTCGCTCAGTACTGTCTGACCTCTTGTGACCCAATGGACTCTCCATGGAATTCTTCAGGCAAGAAAACTGGAGTGGATAGCTTTTCCATTCTCCAGGGAATTTCAACCTAGGGATTGAACCCAGGTCTCCCACATTGCAGGCAGATTATGAACAAGTATATGGCAATAAAACGGATAATTTGGAAGAAATGGAAAGAGTCTTAGAAAAATTCAATCTTCCAAGACTGAACCAGGAAGAAATAGAAATTATAAACAAACCAATTTCAAGCACTGAAATTGAAGTTGTAATCAAAAATTTCCCACAAAACAAAAGCCCAGGACCAGATGGCTTCACAGGAGAATTCTATCAACCATTTAGAGAAGAGCTGATGCCTATCCTTTGAAAACTCTTTCAAAAAATTGTAGACGAAGGAACACTTCCAAACTCATTCTACGAAGCCACTATCACCCTGATATCAAAACCAGACAAGATAACACAAAAAAGAAAACTATAGGCCAATTTCAGTGATGAACATAGATGCAAAAATCCTCAACAAAATTTTAGCAAACAGAATTCAGCAACACATCAAAAATCTCATACAACATGATCAGGTTGAGTTTATTACAGGAATGCAAGGATTTTTCAATATTTGAAAATCAATCAATGTGACACATCCTATTAACAAGTTGAGAGATTTAAAAAAAAATAATCTCCAAAAATGCAGAAAAAGCCTCTGACAAAATTCAGCACCCATTTATGATTAAAACTCTTCAAAAAATGGGCATACAAGGAACCTACCTCAACATAGTAAAGACCATATATGATAATCCTACAGCGAACATTATTTTCAATGGTGAAAACCTGAAAGCATTCCCCCTAAGATAAAAAACAAGAGAAGGGTGTCCACTTTCACCACTACTATTCAACATAGTTTTGGATGTCCTAGCTACATTAAGTAGAGAAGAAAAAGAAATAAGAGGACTCCAGATCAGAAAAGAAGAAGGAAAGCTCTCACTGTTTATAGGCGACATGACACAGTACATATAAAACCCTAATGACACTATCAGAAAATTACTAGATCTAATCAATGAATTTAGCAAAGTCACAGGATACACAATCAATACACAGAAATCATTTATATTTCTATATACTAACAATGAAAAATCAGAAAGAGAAATTAAGGAATCATTCACATTCACCATTGCAACAAAAATAATAAAATATCTATGAATAAAGTTACCTAAGGAGACAAAAGAACTGTACACAGAAAATTATAACAACACTGATAAAAGAAATCAAAGATGACATTAACAGATGCAGAAATATTCCATGTTCTTGGGTAGCAAGAATCAATATTGTGAAAAAGGCTATACTACCAAATGCAATCTACAGATTCAGTGTGATCCTTATCAAATTACCAATGGCATGTTTCACAGAACTAGAACAAAAAAAATTTAGAATTGATAGAGAAACACAAAAGACCCTGAATAGTCTTGAGAAATAAGGATGGAGCTTGAGGAATCAACATTCCTAAATTCAGATTATAATACAAAGCTACAGTCATCAAGACAGCATGGTAATGGCACAGAAATAGAAACATAGACCAATGGAACAAAATGGAAAGCCAAGAAATAAGCCCATGCACCTATGGGTAACTTATTTTTGTCAAAGGAGACAAGAAACTACAATGGGGCAAAGACAACCTCTCCAATAAATGGTGCTGGCAAAAGTGGACAGTTACATGTACAAGAATGAAACTAGAATACTTCCTAATAAGATACACAAAGATAAACTCAAAATGAATGAAAGACCTAAATGTACGACCAGAAGCTATAAAACTCTTAGAGGAAAACAGAGAGAACACTGTGACATAAATAAAAACAAGATCCTCTGTGACCCACCTCTTAGAGTAAAGGAAATAAAAATAAAAGTAAACAAGTGGGACCTGATTAAACTTAAAAGCTTTTGCACAGCAAAGGAACCTATAAGCAAGGTGAAAAGACAACCCTCAAAATGGGAGAAAATAATAGCAAATGAAACAACTGACAAAGGATTAATTTCCAAAATATAAAAGCAGCTCATACAGCTCAATACCAGGAAGAATAAGACCCAA
This sequence comes from Ovis canadensis, assembly GCF_042477335.2. Classification (NCBI taxonomy): domain Eukaryota; kingdom Metazoa; phylum Chordata; class Mammalia; order Artiodactyla; family Bovidae; genus Ovis; species Ovis canadensis. The sequence goes on from NC_091259.1 coordinate 9,989,908, forward strand.
TCAAAAAGTGAGAAAAAGACCTAAACAGACACTTCTCCAAAGAAGACACACAGATGGCTAACAAACACATGAAAAGATGCTCAACATCTCTCATTATTAGAGAAATGCAAATCAAAACTACAGTGAGATATCACCTCACACTGGTCAGAATTTCCATAATCAAAAAGTCTACAAACAATAAATGCTGAAAAGTGTGTGGAGAAAAGGGAACACTCTTGCACTGTTGGTGGGAATGTAAATTGATACAGCCACTTTGTAAGATGGTATGGAGATTCCTTAAAAGAAGAGGAATAAAATCACCTCTAAGACCCATAATCCCACTCCTAGGTATAATCCCTGAAGAAACCAAAATTGAAAAACACACATGTATCTCATTGTTCATTGCAGCACTATTTACAAGCTAGAACATGAAAGCAATGTAGATGTCCATATAGAGATGAATGGACAAAGAAGTTGTGGTACATATACACAATTAAATATTACTCAACCATAAAAAGAAAGGCCTTTGAGTCAGTTCTAAGGAGGTGGATGAACCTAGAGTCTATTCTACAGGATGAAGTAAGTCAGAAAGAGAAAGATGAATATCGTATTCTGACATAATTATAAGGAATCTAGAAAAAGAAATATTTTTTTTAAAAAATGAAAAAAATTGCAAAAAATAAAAAAGAACTGTCTTAAATACTTTGAGTCACTCAGTTGTGTTCAATTTTTGCCACTCCATGGACTGTAGCCTACCAATTTTGATTCTACGTTGGAAGTATTTCTTTGAACAGCTTTTTGTTATTTTTGTTATTATAGTCATACATATTGATCCCTCTGCCTTTTAAAGTGTCTTTCTTCAGATATTAGAGAGATAATCTGACCCTGCCCATCTATGAAATTCTGAAAGCAAGAAGAGATTAAGACATCCCTCCCTTTCGTGATGCTTCCTTGATTCCCAGAGATGTTTGCAAAACTGATGGCCCTTTTTACTTTCCCACCTCTCTCTCTATTCTGCCTTTTCTAGTCTAATTTCTCACCTCTTCTCTTCCTAGTTTTATAAAATAACCTGACATCCAGACCACGAAAACAATGGTTGTCTTGAGACATTAGCCTGCTATCTTCTGGGTCTGCCAGCTTTAAGACTAAGTCATATTCCTTGCCTCAACATCTTATCTCTTGGATTCACTGGCCTGTTGTGCAGCAAGCAGAGTGATCTTGGACTCAGTAAAATGTTCAAGGAATTTTCCAGGCAGGAATACTGTGGTGGGAAGCTATTTCCTTCTCCAGGGGATTTTTCTGACCCAGGGGTCGAACCTTGTTCTCCTGAATCTCAGGCAGATTTTTTACCACCTAAGCCACCATTTTCAGTTCAATTTAGTCTCTCAGTCATGTCCAACTCCTTCCGACTCCATGAATCACAGCATGCCAGGCCTCTCTGTCCATCACAATTCCTGAAGTTCACTCAAACTCATGTCATCGAGTTTGTGATGTCATCCAGCCATCTCATCCTCTGTCTTCCCGTTCTCCTCCAACCCTCAATCCCTCCCAGCATCAGGGTCTTTTTCAGTGAATCAACTCTTCAGATGAGGTGGTCAAAGTATTGGAGTTTCAGCTTCAACATCAGTCCTTCCAATGAACACCCAGGACTGATCTCCTCTAGGATGGACTGGTTGGATTTCCTTCCAGTCCAAGGTACTCTCAAGAGTCTTCTCCAACACCACAGTTCAAAAGCATCATTTCTTCAGCGCTCAGCTTTCTTCACAGTCCTACTCTCACATCCATACATGACCACTGGAAAACCCATAGCCTTGACTAGATGGACCTTTGTTGGCAAAGTAATGTCTCTGTATTTCAATATGCTATCTAGGTTGGTCATAACTTTCCTTCCAAGGAGTAAGCATCTTTTACTTTCATGGCTGCAATCACCATCTGCAGTGATTTTGGAGCCCAAAAAATAAAGTCTGACACTGTTTCCTCATCTATTTCCCATGAAGTGATGGGACCAGATGCCATGATCTTTGTTCTCTGAATGTTGAGCTTCAAGCCAACTTTTTCACTCTCCTCTTTCACTTTCACCAAGAGGCTTTTTAGTTCCTCTTCACTTTCTGCCATAAGGGTGGTGTCATCTGCATATCGGAGGTTATTGATATTTCTCCTGGCAGTCTTGACTCCAGCTTGTGCTTCATCCAGCCCAGCAGTTCTTATGATGTACTCTGCATGTAAGTTAAATAAGCAGGGTGACAATATACAGCTTTGACATACTCCTTTTCCTATTTGGAACCAGTCTGTTGTTCTACGTCTAGTTCTAACTGTTATTTCCTGACCTGCATACAGGTTTCTCAAGAGGCAGGTCAGCTGTGAAATTAGTTCAAATACTTCAGGTCTTTAGAATTTTGTTTCCATAAACTTCAGATGTAACGAATGTTTTCTTATCAATAAAAAATGGAAAAGAATAAGAAAAACAAAATCTTACACTTTCATTTCCTGTCAAAGAAACTATCATTTAGCACACAACAAAAAAATACACGTCTCTAAAAACAATGGATTTTAAGACTGTCCTCCAAACAAATGTTAGGATAAAAATACTGATTAACTGAAATTTTCAGGAAAAGCCACCATTTTAAAATCAAAGTTAAAAAAAAAAGGAAGCAGAAAGATTCGTCCTCCTATCACTTTTTCTTTTCTCTAGAATGAAAACTTAAGAGAGAGAAGAAGGTAATGCAAATAAGCAGCATTGATTCTGGCTATGGAGCCACTCCATGGACTGAAAAAGACTGATAAGGCTGATAAGACTGTCACAGCAGAGAAGAAAATCACTTGGGAATAGATGGCAGATGTAATTGGCCATCACCAAAACAAAATAAAACACAATGAGATAAATGCAGTGCTCCACAAGGCACAAGTGGGAAATGTGTAGTTAATATGTTTCATAAAGAATTTTAGTTCAGATTAAATGAACAAATAAACAATACTTTAGCCATGTCTAAATGGCCATATGATTGCAAGGCTGGAGAAAAAATGTGACAAGGCAATCTTGAGTTCAGATCTTCTACTTTCTTGGGCCCCTTCAAGGATCACAGCTTTGTCATGATAAAGGGACATGCATAACTAACTTAAGCTGTGAGCCTCATCTTTAGGGCCACACATGGTGGATGGGTCACAGTGAAAACTTCTGACAGTTGTGGTCCACTGGAGGAGGAGATGGCAACTCACTCCAGTATTCTTGCCTGGAGAACGTTATGGGCAGTATAAAAAGGCAAGTTATGACACTGGAAGATGAGTCCCTCATTTTGGAAGGTGTCAAATATGCAACAAGGGAAGAGCAGAGGGCAATTATGAATAGCCCCAGGAAGAATGAAGCAGCTGGTTTAAAGCAGAATCTATGCTCAAGTGGTTGTTTCTGGTGGTAAAAGTAAAGTTCAATGTTGTAGAGAACAACATTGCATAGGGACCTAGAATGTTACATCCATGAATCAAAGAAAATTGGACGTGGTCAGTTAAGAGACAGCAAGAGTCAACATCAAAATGTTAGAAATCTGTGAAATAAAATGGAAGGGAAGGGACGCATTTAATTTATAGAACCATTCTATCTATGACTATGGGCAAGAATCTCTTACCCCTCATAGTCAACCAAAGAGTTCAAAATTCAGTACTTGGGTACAATCTCAAAAACAACACAACAATCTTGGTTCATTTCTAAGAAAACTATTCAACATTACAGTAATTCAAGTCTATGCTCCAACCACTGATGCTGCAGAAGCTGAAGCTGATGATTCTATGAAGAATTACAACACCTTCTAGAACTAAAACCAAAAAAGAAAGAGAGAAATGCTCTTTTCATCATAAGGGATTGGAATGCAAATTAGGAAGTAAAGAGGTATTGGTCCTTCCAATGAATATTCAAGTTTTACTTTCCTTAGGAGACTGTTTGATCTGCTTTCTGTCCAAGAGACTCTCAAGAGTCTTCCCTAGCAACACAGCTAGAAAGCATCAATTTTTACAGTTCAACTCACATCCATACATGACTACTGGAAAAACCATAGCTTTGACCAGACAAACCTTTGTCATCAAAGTCATGTCTCTGCTTTATAATATGCTATCTAGGTTGGTCACAGTTTTTTTCCAAGGAGCAAACGTCCTTTCAGCCATGAAACTTCTAAACGTCCATTTCATGGCTGTAGTCACCATCTGAAGTGATTGTAGAGCTCAAGGAAATAGTCTGTCACTGTTTCCTTTGTTTCCCCACCTATTTGCCATGAAGTGATGGGACCAGATGCCATAATCTTAGGTTTCTGAATGTTGAATTTTAAGCCAGATTTTTCACTCTCCTCCTTCATTTTTATCAAGAGGTTACTCATTTTCTCTTTGCTTTCTTCCATAAGGATGGTGTCCTCTGTGTATCTGAGGTTATTGATATTTCTCCCTAAAATCTTGATTCCAGCTTGTTTTTCATCCAGCCTGGCATTTTGCATGATGTACTCTGCATAGAAGTTAAATATGCAGGGTGACAATATACAGCCTTGATGTACTTCTTTCCCAATTTTGAAACAGTTTGTTGTTTCATGTCCAATTCTAACTGTTCCTTCTTGACCTCCATACAGCTTACATAAGCCTCTAACCTCATCCATCAGAGGGCAGATGGAATGAATACCACAATCACAGAAATGCACACAATAAAGGAAGGAAATTGTTAAAGTCTGACAGAAACAAAGGAGATTTTGAAGAGGTGCCAATAATATGGAGAATTATTCTAAAATGATCTTATGACCCAGATAATCATGAAAGTGTGGTCACTCACCTAGACCTGGACATCCTGGAGTGTGAAGTCAAGTGGGCCTTAGGAAGCATTACTATGGACAAGACTAGTGGAGGTGACAGAATTTCAGCTTAGCTATTTGCAGTACTAAAAGATGATGCTGTTAAAGTGCCTCACTCAATGTGTCATGGAATACAGAAAACTCAGCAGTGGCCACAGGACAGGAAATGGTCAGTTTTCATTTCAACTTCAAAGAAGGACATTGCCAAAGAATGTTTATATTATGGTACAATTGCACTCATTTCACATACTAGCAAGGTTATGCTGAAAATCCTTCAAGCTAAGTTTCAGCAGTATGTGTACTGAGAACTTCCAAATGTACAAAATGAGTTTCAAAGAGTCAAAGGAACCAGAGATCAAGTCGCCAACATTGGTTGGATCATGGAGGAAACAAGGGAGTTCCAGAAAAAACATCTACTTCTGCTTTACTGACTACTGTAAAGCCTTTGACAGTGTGGGTCACAAGAAACTGTGGAAAATTCTGAGAAAGATAGGAATACCAGACCACTTTGCCTGATTCCTGATAAACCTGTATGCAGGTCAAGAAAAGAGTTGGTTCATAAAGTAGGCTAAGGACTGAAGAATTGACGCTTTTAAACTGTGATGTGCTGCAGAAGACTCTTGATAGTGCCTTGGATTTCAAAGAGATCCAAACAGTTAATCTTAAAGGAAAAAACCTTGTAACATTCATCAAAGAAGGGTTGCTAAAGCCAGAGCTCCAATAATTTGGCTGCCTGATGCAAAGTGACCATTTCGCTGGGGAAAATTGAAGGAAAAAGAAAAAGAGGGTACAGAGGAAGAGATAGGACAACTGACAAATGAATGTGAATTGGAGCAAAAAGTTGGATACATCTTAGCAACAATTAAACTTAAGCAAGTTATACTTTTGGGCAAATTACTTTGCTAATTTTAATCCCTAAATTCCACATCTGTTTGGGCTTTTGTGACAGTATAAGTGACCTTTTGATGACCATTTTCTTACACTATTTCTGATCATCATGACAGATGATCAAATAGAACCCTATTATATATATTTTGAAAAAAAATACTTAGTAAAAGTTTAAAATTTTACCCAAGGTTCAACAGTTAGAAGTAAAAGAAAAATTCCTAACAGAAAAGTATATTGTGCACGTGCACACACACACAAATATATGTATGTATGTAGGAATATATATATATATATACACACATATAATTAACATATACACATATAATATCTTCTAAGAATACAACATTCAACTGAAGGCATGGTTAATTCTTCAGTTTTATTTAGTTGAAACAGAAAGATAGAAGTTTCAAAAATCAATGGGTGTGAGAACTTAAAAATGTTTTGTAATTTTTTAAAGTGCTCTAAACTGAATCAGAAACAAACTCAAGAGGCAACATAAACAAGAGTTTACTATGAGTTTGACTCTTCTAGGCAAAATACAAAATATAAATTTTAGGAGACAAGGATTTCAGTTTTGTTCATTGATATATCTCAGAGAATACCTGGCACATAATTGTTCCTAATTAAATATATTTTGTGATTTCCACAGGTAGTTAAATTTTAGTTAAATTCTTATGTTGTAGGATACTTCATTAAGACACTGGGCTAGCCTGGAGTAAGAGGCAAACTGGGAGTTTTTCACTGAAAAAAGGGATGGTTATACAGTGGTGAATGTGCAGACTTGACTTAGTAGACTGCAAGAACATGCTTCTGGAGATAAGAGAGGAAAATAAGGGAGGAAGGAAGAAAATAAATATTAAATACTATGCACCGTTCAAGGATTTACAATGAATAACAGGTAAACCAATAATAAGCATAATAACATGCTAGAAAGGATTCTGCACTGTGTGAGGACACAGGAAGACACACCAGATCTCTCTCTGGCCATTAGGGACAGCATGTGTCTAAGAATGGGCTTCCCAGGAGGCACAGTGGTAAAAAATCCAACTGCCAATGCAAGAGATGAAAAATACGCAGGTTTTATCCCTGGGTTGAGAAGATGCCCAGAGTAGGAAATGGTAACACACTACAGAAATCTTGTCTGGAAAATTCCGTGGACAAAGGAGCCTGGAGGCTACAGTCCAAAGGGTTGCAAAGAATTGGACATGACTGAACGACTGACCACAACACAGAATTCACAATCTCTAGGAATATTTATATTCTCTCTTTTAAATTCTGCAAAGTTTAAAAATTCACTTTACAATTAAATAGTTTTTTAAAAATGTCTTTTTCTAAAAGTCAAAAACACTGATTAAGGCTTCTTAATAATTAATTTTAGAAATCTTAAACCCCAACAATATTTTATTCTTCCCTTGGCTAGATGTCATTTGCCAGTTTGCTGATAAACTTATATTTATCAGAGGCAAGAATGGAGTGAGTGTAAGAATTATTTTCATAACATGCACAAATATTTGTCTGCAAGGGACTAAATAGCAGACATTATTATTTATTTTCACTCCTTTTTTCTGAACTTTGATTTGATTTCACTCATTTATTTTATTTAGTTATGTCTTTTAATTACTGGGGGAGTGACAATATTAAAAATTACAACCTACTAATATTAATAGCATAAAGTGGTATAGTCCCTACAAGATGGCAGAATATAAGGATGTGCGCTCATCTTCTGTGACAACTCCAAAGTTACAAATCACTGCTGAACAACCGTCAACAGAAGAATGTTGAATCCCACCAAAAAAAGATACCCCATGTCCAGTGGCAAAGAAGGAGCCCAGCAAGATGGTAGGAGGGGTGAAATCGTGTTTAGAATCAAACCTCATACCCATCAGAGATGGTTGGAGAGCTCAAACAAAACCTTGTGTGCATCAAGACACAGAGATACCATAGAGACTGAGTCAGTCTGCCTCTGAGCTTTTGAGTACCTCCTGCAAGGGTATGGGTCACAGGTGGCCTGCCGCAGGGGCAGGAGCTCTGGCTACAGCAGACCTAGGTCATACAATGTGTGGCATAAGACCTCTTGGAGGAGGTTGTCATTAACCCCACGATAGAGGCACAGAGTAGATGACCCAAAACTTCAGAACAATTATACCAAATAAATTCTCACACTGTTAAGAAAGTTCTAGGGCCCACCACAGATTTCCCAACCTAGGGTCTGGCGACTGGACTGAGAACCATCAAGGAATTTGACTTTGAAGGCCAGTGGGATTTGATTAGAGAACTTACACAGAACTGGGGAAGCAGACTCTGGGAGGGCACAAATAAAACCTTGTGCACACCAGGACCCAGGAAAGAGGAGCAGTGACTCCACAAGAGACTTGCCCAGGCTTGCCCAGGAGTGTCCAGGAGTCTCTGGTAGACCTGTGAGTTGGCAGCGGCCTGCTGCAGGGTCAGGAGCAGTGAGTGTGACAGTGTGTACATGGGACCTTTTGAAGGATGTTGACATTGCCTTTATTCCCTTACCATACCTTTGCTTCAGGTCAAACTACGGGGGGGGGGGGGGGGGGGGGACTACAGTCCAGCTCATCAACAGAAAATTAGATTAAAGATTTACTGAGCATGGCCTCCTCCATCAGAATAAGACCCAGTTTCCCTCTCAGTCAGTCTCTCACCCTAGAAAGCTTCCATAAGTCTGTTATCTTTATCCTGCAGAGGGCAGACAGAATGAAAACCACAGTCACAGTAAAGTAATCAAACTGATCACATGGCCTTGCCTAACATAATGAAATTATGAGCCATGCCATGTGGGGCCACCCAACAGATGGATCATGGTGGAGAATCCTGAAAACACTTGGTCCACTGGAGAAGGAAACAGCAAACCACTTCAGTATCTTACCTTGAGAACCCCATGAACAACATGAAAAGGCAAAAAGATAGGACACTGAAAGATGAACTCCCCAGGTCTGTAGATGCCCAATACGCTACTGGAGAAAAGTGGAGAAATAACTCCAGAAAGAATGAGGAGATGAAATTGAAGCAAAAACAACAGCCAGTTGTGGATGTGACTGGCGATAAAAGCAAAATCCGATGCTATAAAGAGCAAATATTGCATAGGAACCTGGAATGTTAAGTCCATGAATCAATGTAAATTGGTCAAACAGGAGATGGCAAGAGTGAATACTGACATTAGAAATCAGCGAACTGAAATGCAGGGGAATGGGCAAATTTAATTCAGGCTACCATTGTATCTACTACTTTGGGCAAGAATCCCTTAGAAGAAATGGAGTAGCCCTCATAGTCAACAATCTGAAATACAGTATTTGGGAGTAATCTCAAAAAGGACAGAATGACCTCAGTTCGTTTCCAAGGCAAACCACTCAATACCATAGTAATACAAGTCTATGCCCCAACCAGTAATGCTGAAGAAACTGAAGTTGAATAGTTCTATGAAGACCTACAAGATCTGCTAGAACTAACACCCCAAAGAGATGTCCTTTTCATTATAGGGGACTGAAGTGCAAAAGTAGGAAGTCAAGAGATACCTGGAGCAACAGGAAAATTTGGCCTTGGGTTATAGCATGAAACAGGGCAAAGGCTAACAGAGTTTTGCCAAGAGAACTCACTGGTCATAACAAACACCCTCTTCCAACAACATGAGAGAAGACTACACATGGACATCACCAGAGGGTCAATACTGAAATCAGATTAATTATGTTCTTTGTAGTCATAGATGGAGAAATTCTGTGTGAACTGAAGTGAAAGTCACTCAGTCATGTCTGATTTTTTGTGACCCCATGAACTATACAATCAATGGAATTCTCCAGGCCAGAATATTGGAGTGGGTATCTATTCCCTTCTCCAGGGGATCTTCTCAATCCAGGGATCAAACCCATATCTCCCTCATTGCAGGCAGATTCTTTACTAGCTGAGTCAACAGGCAAGCTCTATATAGTCAGTGTAAATAAGACTGGAAGCTGACTGTGACTCAAATCATTACTACCTTAGTGCAAAATTCAGACTTAAAGAAAGTAGGAAAAAACACTAGACCATTCAGGTATGACCTAAATCAAATTCCTTATGATTATATATGAAAGTGACAAATTGATTCAAGGGATTAAGTCTGATAGACAGAGTGCCTGATGAACTATGGATGATGTTCACGACATTGTACAGGAGGCAGTGATCAAGACAATCACAAGAAAAAGAAATGCAAAAAGGCAAAATGATTGTCAGAGGAAGCCTTACAAATACCTGAGAAAAGAAGAAGAGAAGTTAAAAACAAAAGTAAAGGAAAGATATATCCATCCGAATACAGAGTTGCAAACAATATCAAGGAGAGATTAAAAGACTACCTCAGTGATCAGTGCAAAGAAATTAAGGAAAACAGTAGAATGGGAAAGACAGCAATCTCTTCAAGGAAATTAGAGATACCAAAGGAACATTTCATGCAAAGATGGGGACAATAAAGGACGAAAATGATATGGACCTAACAGAAGCAGATATATTAAGAAGAGGTGGCAAGAATACACAGAGAACTATAGAAAAAGATCTTCATGACCCAGATAACCAAGAAGATGTGATCACTCACCTAGAGCCATACATCCTGGAATGTGAAGTCAAATTGGACTTAGGAAGCATCAATACAAACAAAGCTAGTGGAGGTGGTGGAATTCCAGTTAAGCTATTTCAAATGCTAAAAGATGATGCTGTGAAAGTGTTTCACTCAATATGCCAGCAATTTTGGAAAACACAGCAGTGGTCCCATGACTGGAAAATATCAGTTTTCATTCCAATCCCAAAGAAAGGCAATGTCAAATAATGTTCAAACTACTGCACAATTGCACTCATCTCACACACTAGTAAAGTAATGCTCAAAATTATCCAAGGAAGGATTCAACTGCATGTGAACCGTGAACTTCCAGATGTTCAAGCTGGATTTAGAAAAGGCAGAGGAACCAAAAATCAAACTGGCAATATCCTTTGGGTCATTGAAAAAGCAAGAGAGTTCTAGAATAATGTTTACTTCTCCTTTATTGACTATGCCAAATTCCTCAACTCTTTGGATCAAAACAAATGATGGAAAATTCTTAAAGATATGGGAATACCAGGACACCTTACCTTTCCCCTGAGTAATCTGTATGCAGGTCAAGAAGCAGCAGTTACAACCAGACATGGCACAACAGACTGGTTCCAAATCGGAAAGAGAATAGTACATCAAGGCTGTATATTATCACCCTGCTTATTTAACTTATTTGCAGAGTACATCATGAAAAATATCAGGCTGGATGAAGCACAAGCTGCAATCAAGAGTGCTAGGAGAAAAATCAATAACATCAGATATGCAGATGATACCATCCTTATGGCAGAAAATGAAGAGGAATGAAAGAGCCTTTTGATGAAAGTGAAAGAGGAGGTTGAAAAAGTTGACTTAAAAGTGAACATTCAGAAAACTAAGATCATGGTATCTAGTCCCATCACTCCATGGCAAATAGATGGGGAAACATGGAAATAGTGGGGTACTTTATTTTCCTGGGCTCCAAAGTCACTGCCGATGGTGAATGCCATGAAATTAAAAGACGCTTGCTTCTTGGAAGAAAAGCTATGAGCAATCTAGATAGCATAATAAATAGCAGAGAGATTGTTTTGGAAACAAAGGTCTGTCTAATCAAAGTTATAGTTTTTCCAGTAGTCCTAAATGGGTGTGAGAGTTTGAGCATAAAAATGTTGAGCACCGAAGAATTGATGCTTTTCAACTGTAGTGTTGAAGACACTTGAGAGTCCCTTCAGACAATGAGGAGATCCAATCAGCTAATCTTAAAGGAAATTAGTCCTTAATATTCATTGGAAGGACTGATGCTGGCGTTGAAACTCCAATACTTTGACCACCTGATGCGAAGAACTGACTTATTGGAAAAGATTCTGATGTTGGGAAAGATTGAAGGCAGGAGGAAAAGGGGACTATAGAGGATGAAATTGTTGGATGGCATCACGACTCAATTTACATGAGTTTGAGCAAGCTCCGGGAAAGGGACCTGGTGATGGACAGGGAAGCCTCGTGTGATGCAGTCCGTGGGGTCGCAAAGAGCAGAATACGACTGAGTGACTGATCTGACTGTAGTGGTATAGATATAGTTGAAGCGTTCAACTCCCTTTCTTCAGTGAAATCTCTGACAAATGATGACTTAGTGGCAAATGCTATGAATATAGAATGTAATATATATTTTCTCCCAATAAATACAGTGTATGCCAAAAAGGCTACAATATGCTTTCACATGTTTAATATCCATTCATGTTTAACAATGCTCAAAACTGCATCATTTAGCTGAAATAAAAAATACTACAATTACCTTATATCTCAGTTGATAAGGAATGTGTCTGCTATGCAGGGGACCTGGGTTTGATTCCTGGGTCAGCAAGATCCCCTGGAGAAGGAAATGGCAACCCACTCCAGTAGTATTGCATGAAGAATCCCCATGAACAGAGGAGCCTGATGGGCTACAGTCCATGTGGTTGCAAAGAGTCAGACATGAATTAGTTACTATACCAAACCAAAATTAATTTAATAATTTTTGTAAAATAATGTTCATTAATCCCTAAAGGAAAAAATACTCAACTTATATGTTATTTATTACATTATTGTAGTTTTGAGTGATTACGATTCAGAATTCCATCTCTCTCTCAGATATCCAAATATCTTCCTTATCTAAAGCTGAACGAATGAGTTACTAAAAGGTTATGTAAAAGCATAGTTAAACAAGTGACTATTTTGAGTTTAGCTCTAGTTAAATGGGTATAAGTCCATTCTTTGATTTGGGTTTCTAATGGAACATGTCAAGATGGATTTTTTTTTCCCCAGTTGGTTTTATGAGTGATTTATATTTGAACACAGTACTACTTTCCAATCAAAGGGATGAATCTACAGAAGTTTGAAGGAATAGCAAATATTTCATTGACATTTAATTTGCCCCAGTTCATATCATATTTCTTTCTTTTTTTTTTTCTTTTGCTTTACAATAATGTATTAGTATTTCTTTAATAGCACTGGGTGTTTGGAGATGAGAGATACCGTTAGAGTCTTTGTGTACCCAATGATGTTTAAAAAATCACTCAATAAATACCAGCTTAAAAAAGTTAATGTGATTGCATATGCAATGTTTCTATTGAAGATTTAATCCATGTAATGTACTTAAGTAAATGATGGCTATTATCCTGTTTCTCATCATCATCTTTGCCATCATCAACATTACAACACCATCAAACTTATACAATCTCTACATTCTGTACATCTTAGGAAATGTATATTTCAAATAGATGAGAACCATGGGATTAACTTGTAACTCAGTTTTTGTTGATTTTAGATATTCTCTTAGGTGTACGGTTTTAGAACTTAGAAATATGCTTTTGTATATCTAATATTTAATACTATGTGACAGTGTTTTAAAATAGACTTCAGTAAGATTATTCATTTAATCATCAAAATAGTCCTATGACATTACTACTATCCTCATCTTTATGTTGTAGGTGGGAAAACTGAGATTCAATTATTTAAAACTAACTTTTAATTAAGCTAAGTGAGAAATTATTCAGACAATAGATTTTACATATGATTTTCATAAGACAATTTAATTTCTCCTCTTGCATAAATATAGTATTTTTTTTCTAAGAAATTCCTTATTCTGTCTTGTTCTTGTTCTGTTTCTGTCTGTCTTGTTCTTATTTCTTTCCTTTTATTTTCTGTATTTAAACAACACAATCTGGAAACACACACACACACACACACACATATATATATATATATACTTTTTTTTTTTCTTGATAACTCAATCTTGTCACCTCCAGCAGGCACACATTAGTTAGTCTAACTTGGCTGTTGTAACTTATTTATAAAAATCTATACCAAGGCATCAGACCTGCACGCACTTTCCAGCATGCTAGTCTTAAACTAATGAACTGTCTCATTAACTAGCCAAACAATTAGCTAATCAACCATATAGCTAGAAAAATAAAAACTTTCAACAAGGCGTAGGTGATTTTTCCTTTCACCTTTTTTCTTAGCACCATAATTATTTTCTTCTGAGTCAGTGCAAACTACAGGAAGCACTTGATCTTGTTTATTCTCCTTGGAGTTCTATTATCTTCCTTCTTGATATTCACTCTCTGCCCTTGACTACTCAGTGAAGTACTAGCACAAAGGGAAGACAAGGTTTACCCAAGAAAAGCATCCATTTATTTTCTATTTATTTCAAAATTTTAAGAAGTCCTTAATATTAAGGAAAAATGATACAATATAATCAGTAATTGGTATATAGGAGACTGGTAGTATAACAAGGATTCCTTCGCTACATGAGTGAACAAATACAGAAGCACACACAAACACACATACACAGAGATTATACAGCATCATAAAAAGCCATTTCTGAGTAATCTCCAAGTGAACCTCAGGTCCTTATGACAGTTTCAAATGAAAACTGAATATGAAAGACACATAGAGAAAGAACACAAAAAAGACTGGTGGGAAAGTTTATTAACCCACATAGTTTAAATATTTTATCTTGAAGTTATGTCAATTCTTTAGTAAGTTTGTCTTTATTACATATAAGTGGTATCTGAGATGTAATTATTTAAAAATCCCTAGAAAAGTCACTTGGAGTGATCTCCACCCTGGGCAAGAAAATATCTATCCATGGTAGGTGGTCGAATATTTTTAAAATTTTGAGATAGAGCATGCATGTATCTTTTTACTTAAAATATACACATATTTCTGCTATTTAAGCAACTTTATCACAGAGGTTGTGAAAATGTTGTAAAATAAGATTTATGTTTATCCCTGATTCTTTCATTTTTGAATCTTTATTTTAGGAATGTCCCTTTAATGTTAATATCCCTATTCAGACCCTACTCTTCCCTAACTCTGTTAAGAGTAAACCTATCAGAATCTGTTAATTTCCATTAAGGTAAAACTGACTGATTAACCTACACAGAGCTAATTTAGCCACATATGTACTGCAGACTGGTCAAATATTAAAGCTGCCGCCAAAGTGTGACTTGTTTATTTACAATTTTAAAATTTTAAATGGGGTATAGTTGATTTACAAATATTGTGTTAGTTTCAGGGGTACAGTAAAGTGAATCGGTTATACATGTACATATACCTACTCTTTCTTAGATTCTTTTACCATACAGATCATTACAGAGTATTGAGAAGAGTTCCTATGCAGTACAGTAGGTCCTTATTAGTTATTTGTTTTATATACGGTAGTGAATATATGTTAATCCCAATCTTCCAATTTATCCCTCTCCAACCGTAGCCCGTGGTTACCACAACTCTATTTTCTACACCTGTGGCTGTATTTCTGTTTTGTAAATAAGTTCATGTATACCATGTCTTTAGATTCCACATATAAGCAATAATCATATGATATTTGTCTATCTCTATATGACTGACTTTTTTCTGTGTGACAATGTAAGATCTTTTTTAAAAAAAAATGCAGCTTCTGTCAGCAACCGAACATGAGCTCAGTTAAGAAAAATAATGTCAACTCAAATACAAGGGAAAGTTAAGTATAAACTTGCTAAAGGCTGGAGCATTGGGGTTGCTATGGAAATCAAGTTACACTCCTTTTCTGAAAGGTCAGAAAAGTCATGCGATCAAGAGAGATGAAAACACTGTATTTCTTTAGGTGCAAGGGGAAAATGCAAGTAAAATGCTTCTTCTGTCAGGGGTAGCAGAAAGCTGCTCCAAAAAAAGGGGGGGTTAGCTGAGGTGTAAGGATAAGAACTAATTAAGCATAGCTATAGCGTAAGGACTAGACCAGAAGCTGCTGATAGGAATTTGAAAGCCTTTCTGCAAAGATGGGCAAATCTTCAAAGTTAAAGAATAATTGTGCTTTGCTTACAACCTCCTGAAGCCCTACTGCACAAAAGTTAGTTGCTAGAGAGTTTGGAATTTGGAATGGAAAGTTCTGGGCTGACTACATGAGAGGGATTCTATCACATGACTTGCTGATACTGGAGTAAAGGAGAGAGAATAAGATCATAATGAAGATAAACTAGAAAGTAAGTGTTCCATTTGATGTTTTGAAAAACTTTCTCTTGAAGGTTGTACTCTTTTGGTATCAATTATGATTTACTTCTGCAAATAATAGAGCAATCTTTTGGCAATAAAATTGAACTCTCCTTAAAAATAATTATAACAATTTTATTTTGTTACTTTAAAAATTTTTATGGAAATTTGAAAGGTTACTTTCATCCAAAATTATTGAAAAATATTGGCTATATTCCCCATGTTGTAACATAAATCTTTGAGCCTATCTTATACCCAATAGTTTTTACCTCCCACTCCCCTACTACTATATTACCTCCCCCCAACTAATAACTACTAGTTTTTCATCTATATATGTGTTTTTTTTCATTTTTCTTTTCTGTTATACTCACTAGTTTGTGATTATTTTAGACCATATAATTGCACTCATTTCACATATTATAAGGTTATACTCAACATCCTTCAAGCTAGTATTCAGCAGTATGTGAATCAAAAATTTTCAGGTGTACAAGTTGGGCTTAGAAAAAGCAGAGGGACCAGAGATCAAGTTGTCAACATTTGTTGGATCATGAAAAAGCAAAGGAATTCCAGAAAAACATCTATTTCTTCACTGACTACACTAAAGCCTTTGACTGTATGGATCACAGCAAACTGTTGAAAATTCTTAAAGACATAGGAATACCAGATCACCTAACCTGTCTCCTGAGAGACCTATATGCAGGTAAAGAAGCGATAGTTAGAACCGGGCATGGAACAACTGACTGGTTCAGAACTGACAAGGTAGTATGTCAAGGCTATATATTGTCATCCTGCTTATTTAACTTCTATGCAGAGTACATCATGATAAATGCTGAGCTGGGTGAATCTCAAGCTGGAATGAAGATTATCAGGAGAAATATGCAGATTATACCACTCTAATGGAAGAAACGGAAGACGAACTAAAGAGCCTCTTGATGAGGATAAAAGAGGAGACAGCTCTTGAGAGTCTCTTGGACAGAAAGGAGATCAAATCAACCATGCTTATAGGAAATCAACACTGAATATTCATTAGAAGGACTGATGCTGAATCTGAAGCGCCAATACTTTGGTCATTTCCTTCTCCAGGGGATCTTCACTGCCTAGCAATTGAACTCACATCTCCTGCATTGTCAGCTGGATTCTTTACTGCTGAGCCAATGGAATGTCCCACTCTTCTCCATAGAAGAGAGCAAAAATTTTCAACTAACTCCTTAAATGTTTCTCAAGCCTTTTTTTTTTATTTTTTTTAATTTTTTTATTTTGGGCCCCATTTCTTTTGCCAATTTTGGTCTAGCTTTATTGCCAGAATATCATTGCTGCAATAGTTTCAATTTTATTTTTCAGCTTTGACAGTCGTCTCATACTCTTTTTGTCCAATATGCTTGCCATTGCCTTATCTATCTTTTAAAAATTCAGGACAGCTTATGTGAATGAAAAACTTTTGTTATTTTTTCTATTATATACTAGATTCATAAATTCTTCATGTAGTGTCAAAAGATCTTTAAAATCTGGCCAATGTTAACCTTTAGATTCTAGCCTCTCTCTGTTCTTTCGCATGCAACACATAGAAGGCTATTTTTTTCTGTTATAACTCTCTGATACACTCTACATTTTTACTCTTTCATAAATTTGTTGGTATTTCTCATTTCTCTTAGAATGTCTTCCATCTAACTTTCATTCTCAATCCAATCTAGTTCAGTTTAAAACTTTTCTGATCATATATAAATCAATTTCCATACTTCTTTCTTTTATGTAACTAGGAGCTACTGGCCAACGATTATGTTTTATATTCTCTCCACATATGCTGTAGTGACTGTTACTCTTCTATCAGGCTGAAATATATCAAAGTATTGAATCTTCAGTGTTGACCTTTCAAGTGGCAAGCCATATGATTTTACATTATATTTTCATGCTATTACAGAGCCAGTTTGACAGTGATTTGAAACCAGGGGCTAAGTCTGGTAAGTTTGAATACATTTTTTAAAGTTTACATTTTAAGCTTAGAGCTTTGACTGAGAATCTCACTTTAATGAAGTGACCTCCATTTCTGAAGTCACATCCATTTCTGAAAAATAGGCTGCAGCCAGTGGGTATTTTTAAGTTTTGTTTCAGTTTTATGGGTATGTGAAGAATTTTTCTGTCTTTCTTCCCTTCTTCCTTCCCTTCTCCCTCCCTCTCTCCTAGCCTCTCTCTTTCCTTCCTTCCTTCTCTTTCTCATTCCCTCTATTTTTGTAGCTAGGATTTTTGTGGCAAAACCAAAGACTCAAAGGAATCTAGGTGGCAGGTAATTGATAAATAGATGTGCTACCTGATCATAAATGCTATCACCAAGACATACCAGGAATACTGTTCTTCTGTAGTCAGATCAGTCATATTATTTTTATTCACAAAAGGAATCAATGAAAATAGTTGTTCAAGATTCCAATTCTTTATATAACATGGGAAATAAGGTTTGTTTGTTTGTTTGTTTTTTGTCTGTTTTTTTTTTTTTTTTCAGAAAAGTACACTTTCTTTATGAGAACATCTGTCAATTTACCATTTTCTATTGAGGACTCTTAGAACTTACACGGGACACAGGAAATAGACTCTTGGAAGACACAAACAGAGCCTTGTGCACAACAGGACACAAGAGAAAGGAGCAGTGACCCCACAAGAGACTGATCCAGACTTGCCTGTGAGTGTTCAGTAGTCTCCGGCAGAAACATGGGTCGGCGGTGGCCTGCGGCAGGGTTGGGGGCATTGAGTGTAACACTACCTGCAAGGGAGCTTTTGAAGGAGGTCCCCATTATCTTCATTACCTCCACCATAGTTTGGCCCCTGGTAAATAACAGGAAGGGAACACAGCCCTGCCCATCAAAAGAAAATTGGATTAAAGATTTACTGAACATGGCCTCACTCATAAGAACAAGATACAGTTTTCCCCTCAGTCAGTCTATCCCATCAGGTAGCTTCCAAAAGCCTCTTATCTTTTTCCATCAGAGGGAAGACAGACTGAAAACCACAATCAAAGAAAACTAACCAACCTGATCACATGGGCCACAGCCTTGTCTAACTCAACCAAACTATGAGGCATGCCATGTAGGGCAACCCAAGATGGATGGGTTATGGTGGAGAGTTCTGACAAAACGTGCTCCACTGGAGAAAGGAATGGCAAACCACTTCAGTATTCTTGCCTTGAGAACCCCATGAACAGTATGAAAAGACAAAAAGATAGGACACTGAAAAATGAACTTCCCAGGTCAGTAGGTGCTCAATATGCTACTGGACATCAGTGGAGAAATAACCCCAGAAAGAGTGAAGAGATGGAGCCAAAGCAAAAACAACACCCAGCTGTGGATATGATTGGTGATGTAAGTAAGTCCAATTCTTTCAAGAGTAATATTGCATCAGTTCAGTTCAGTTCAGTCGCTCAGTCATGTCCAACTCTTTGCGACGCCATGAATCGCAGCACGCCAGGCCTCCCTATTCATCACCATCCCCCAGAGTTCACTCAGAATCACGTCCATCGAGTCCGTGATGCCATCCATCCACCTCATCCTCAGTCGTCCCCTTCTCCTCCTGCCCCCAATCCCTCCCAGCATCAGAGTCTTTTCCAATGAGTCACCTCTTCACATGAGGTGGCCAAAGTACTGGAGTTTCAGCTTTAGAATCATTCCTTCCAAAGAAATCCCAGGGCTGATCTCCTTCAGAATGGACTGGTTGGATCTCCTTGCAGTCCAAGGGACTCTCAAGAGTTTTCTCCAACACCACAGTTCAAAAGCATCAATTCTTCGGCTCTCAGCCTTCTTCAGAGTCCGATTCTCACATCCATACATGACCACAGGGTAAACCATAGCCTTGACTAAATGGAACTTTGTTGGGAAAGTAATGTCTCTGCTTTTGAATTAACTATCTAGGTTGGTCATAACTTTTCTTCCAAGGAATAACTGTCTCTTAATTCCATGGCTGCAATCACCATACAAACCTGGAATGTTACTTCCATGAATTAAGGTAAATTGGAAGTGATCAAACAGGAGATGGCAAAAGTGAAGATCGACATTTTACGAATCAGTGAACTAAAATGGACTGGAATAGGTGAATTTAACTCAGATGATCATTATATATACTACTGTGGGCAAGAATTCCTTAGAAGAAATGGAGTAGCTATCATACTCAACAAAAGAGTCTGAAATGCAATCTCAAAAATGACACAATGATCTCTGTTCTTTTCCAAGGCAACCCATTCAATTACACGACAACCCAAGTCTATGCCCCAAACAGTAATGCTGAAGAAGCTGAAGTTGAACAGTTCCATGAAGACCTACAAGACCTTCTAGAACTAACACAAAAAAAGATGTTCTATTCATTATAAGGGACTGGAATCCAAAATTAAGAAGTCAAGAGATATCTGGAGTAACAAGCAACTTTGGCCTTGGAGTAAGGAATGAAGGAGGGCAAAGGCTAATAGAACTTTGTCAAGAGAACAAACTGGTCATAGAAAACACCCTCTTCCAACAACACAAGAGAAGACTCTACACATGGACATCACCAGATGGTCAATACCAAAATCAGATTGAATATATTCTTTGCAGCCAAAGATTGAAAAGCTCTAAACAGCAAAACAAGACCCAGAGCAAATTGTGGCTCAGATCATGAACTCCTTATTGCCAAATTCAGATTTACATCAAATTAATTAGAGAAAACGAGTAGATCATTCAGGTATGACCTAAATCAAATTTCTTACGATTATACAGTGAAAGTGAGAAATAGATTCAGTGGATTAGATGTGATAGACAGAGTGCCTGAAGAGCTATGGATGGAAGTTTGTGACACTGTACAGGAGGGAGGGATTGAGACCATCTGCAAGAAAAAAAAAGAAATGCAAAAAGGCAAAATAGTTGTTTGAGGAGCTCTGAAGAGAAATGAAAGGTAAAGGAGAAAAGGAAAGATATATTCATTTGAATGAAGAATTCCATAGACTAGCAAGGAGATAAGAAAGCCTTCCTCAGTGATCAATGCAAATAAATGGAGGAAAACAATAGAATGGGAAAACTAGAGATCTCTTCAAGAAAATTAGAGATACCAAGGGAATATTTCATGCAAAGATGGGCACAATAAAGGACAGAAATGGTATGGACCTAACAAAAGCAGAAGCTATTAAGAAAAGGTGGCAAGAATACACAGAAGAACTGTACAAAAAATACCTTCCCGACCCAGACAATCATGATGGTATGATCACTCACCTAGAGCCAGACGTCCTGGATTGTGAAGTCAAGGGGGTCTAAGGAAGCATCACTGTGACAAAGCTAGTGGATATCATGGAATTCCCAGTGAGCTATTTCAAATGCTAAAGGATGATGCTGTGAAAGTGTTGCACTTAATATACCAGCAAATTTGAAAACTCAGCAGTGGCCACAGGACCAGAAAAGGTCAGTTTTCATTCCAATCCCAAAGAAAGTCAATGCCAAAGAAAGCTCAACCTACCACACAATTCCACTAATCTCACATGCTAGTAAAATAATGCTCAAAATTCTCCAAGCCAGGCTTTAACAGTATGTGGATCATGAACTTCCAGATGCTGAAGCTGGATTTAGAAAAGGCAGAGGAACCAGAGATCAAATTGCCAACATCCTCTGGTTCCTAGAAAAAGCAAGGGAGTTCCAAGAAAACATCTACTCCTGCTTCATTGAATATGCCAAAGCTTTAGATTGTATGGATCACTACCCCAATGTTCATCGCAGCACTATCTGTAATAGCCAGGACATGGAAGCAACCTAGATGTCCATCAGCAGATGAATGGATAAGAAAGCTGTGGTACATATACACAATGGAACATTACTCAGCCATTAAACAAATACATTTGAATCAGTTCTAATGAGGTGGATGAAACTGGAGCCTATTATACAAAGTGATGTAAGCCAGAAAGAAAAACACCAAACTGTGGAAAATTCTTAACGAGATCTTAACTAGATCAGACCACTTGTGCTGCCTCTTGAGAAATCTGTGTGCAGGTCAGGAAGGAAAAGTTAGACCTGAACATGGAACAACAGATTAGTTTCAAGTTGGGAAAGGAGTATGTCAAGGCTCTATATTGTCACCCTGCTTATTTAACTTATATGCAGAGTACATCATGAGAAACGCTTGGCTGATGAAGCACCAGCTGTAATCAACATTACTGGGAAAAATATCAGTAACTTCAGATATGCAGATGACACCACCCTTATGGAAGAAAGGGAAGAAGAACTAAAGAGCTTCTTGCTGAAAGTGAAAGAGGAGCATGAAAAAGTTGTCTTAAAACTCAACATTCAAAAAACTGAGATCATGGCATCTGGTCCCATCACTTCATTGAGAGTAGATGGGGAAACAGTGAGAGATTTTATTCATTTATTTATTTATTTTTTGGTGGTGGGGGGGTGGGCTCCAAAATCACTGCAGATGATCAGTACAGCCATGGAATTAAAAGATGCTTGCACCTTGGAAGAAAAGTTATGACCAACTTAGACAGCGTATTAAAAAGCAGAGACATTAGTTTGCCAACAAAGGCCCACCTAGTCAAAGCTATGGTTTTTCCAGTAGTCATGTATGCATGTGAGAGTTGGATTCTAAAGAACGTTGAGCACAGAAGAATTGATGCTTTTGAACTGTAGTGTTGGCACATACTCTTGAGAGTCTCTTGAATTACAGGGAGATCCAAGCAGTCCATCCTAAAGGAAACTAGACCTAAATATTCATTGGAAGGATTGATGCTGAAGCTGGAACTCCAATACTTTGGCCACTTGATGCAAAGAACTGACTCGTTTGAAAAACCCTGATGCTGCGAAAGATTGAAGGCAGGAGGAAAAGGGGACGACAGGATGAGATGGTTGGATGGCATCACCAACTCAGTGGAATGAGTTTGAGTAAACTCTGGGAATTGGATGAACAGGGAGGCCTCGTGTGCTGCAGTCCACGGGGTCTCAATCTATCCTATTTTTCCTCAGAAACAAAAATCACATTAGATGTTTTTTGCTTGTTTTCTGTGTTCACTGTAAGCCAACATAATCTTCACATCATTTTAGTTTAACAATTGAAACAAAAGCAAGTCACTCACTCATACAAATGACTGAGACATAAAACATTAGGGCTACACATATAGTTGTAACAGATACATGGTATAATGATGAATAAATCATACAATGTCTGCTCCCTATTTGTATAAAATCATCCAGGAAATTCTCTAGCTAAGAATATCCTAAAGACATAAGATCTGTCATACTGAATCTAAGTTTCCCTTTCAACATTCTGTGTGGCACACCTCTGTTCCAATAATATGCATTTTTTTCTATTTCATCTATATCTTCCTCTTTCCCCATTTTCACTCTTTTACAACTTTCATTTTCCCCCTCTTTGCTTTTTTTCTTAATCCTATGATATTAAGTAGCACTGTAATATCCAAAAATTATGATCAGATAGTCAAATCCATCTATCATGTATTGTTTGAGAAAGTTAATGGTAATCATGTAAAAGTCTTTTTTATATCTTATTACTCACACGAAAGAAGAATTAGAAAGTAGAACCAAATATTGCCACGAATAATAAATTAATGAAATATTTTATTTATACTCTTTGATATACTCTATAATTGAGTCATAAATTAAAGCCTTAGGAAGTTTCTAAAAAGTTGGTTATATATTATTTTATATTGGGAAAAACAAATCTTTCTGCCTTTAGAAACCTTGGTTTTAAGCTTAGTTCCAAGTTTAAGTAAATATTGTCTGTTATCATATATTTCCTAATCAAAATATTGATTTTTTTAAAAATGTCAAAAATACTAGTAATTGACTGCTTCAGATTGATTTTGGGTATGAGTAAAGAAAAAGTAATTAATATTAATTAGTGTCATTTTAGGGGCCACAATATACAATGATTTATTTGCAAAATATCAAGTGCCATAAAAACTTGAAATATAATTATCATTTAATATCATTGAACAAAATGCCTGTTAAAGTAACATATGGTTTAATATAACAGAGAAAAAAGCTTTAAATTCCTTGTACTTCCACTCTATCTTAAATGTTTTAATCTAGCTTATTGATTTATTTCCTTAGAGCTGTAAGACTAGAAAAAATCCAAGACCTATCATTAGTATAAATGGGTTTTGTATTTCAAAGTTACTATTAATATCAGAGATTTTTTTTTCTATCCAAGAGGATTTCACTCATAAAAAAATAATGCCTAGATAACAGGGCATTTTTATATGATGGGTGAAGGTTTTGACATTCTTCACATCAGGAAGATGAACCATCAGTTCAAGCATATGAGTTTTGCTAAAGACAACTACAATTGCTATCCCAATTATTTATTACCATGAAGGTGACTGCCATTTCCAAGAGATTAGTGTTGGGGTTCCAAGCTGTGGTCTTCTTTAAATTTTAGTGTTTCTTAAGTAATCACCTAGCCTTTGAATGTGTGGCTAACAATAAACTGTGGAAAATTATTCAGGAGAAGGGAATACCAGACCACCTGACCTGCCTCTTGAGAAACCTATATGCAGGTCAGGAAGCAACAATTAGAACTAGACATGGAAAAACAGACTGGTTCCAAATAGGAAAAGGAGAACGTCAAGGCTGTATATTGTCACCCTGCTTATTTAACTTAAATGCAGAGTACATCATGAGGAATGCTGGGCTGGAGGAAGCACAAGCTAGAATCAAGATTGCCGGGAGAAATATCAATAACCTCAGATGCTGGGAGCCAACATGGGGAATCTTGCCCATGGCAAAGGTCATGAGGAAGGGGGCCTGACAAACACAAAGGCAGGATCATGCCTCAGGGGTCCCCCTGGATTTACTCGAGCATCTACCCCCAAACCAGAATCTGTCTGCATTACTATGTTATGCCTTTCACCAACTCCTCTGACATTAACAGGGGGCTGTCCCCCCACCACCTTTTTCTGGAAAAAGTTAATTTAGAGCTTATAGATAATAAGTCTCCTGGGCATAATAAGAGTGTTTCGATCCAAAAACCCTTCTGATGGCTTTCTAGCCTGTCTGACAGGTTTGTCCGGACTCTTACAGCTGAGCATGTGATTGTTTGCGGCCTCCTGACTGCGAGGGGCACAGGAAGCTTAAAACATCCTGGGAATGTAAGAGCTTCCGAGGAGTCCAAATCATTAGAATAGGACTGATAAAGGGTTTCATTGTTGAGCCAATACTTGCTGCCAAGTTTTCATATTTTTTATTTGTTGATATAGTTGGTATGTAGAAAAAACAGGTGGTTGCCCTGGCATTAGCAACATTAGATCTTTGAGTTAAGTAATTTCTTTGTTATAACCCACTGTACCTTTGTTCTACAGGAATGTAACTTTATTTAGTACTTTGAGGGTGATGCAGATTAAAGAAAAAAACACTTCAAGGGAAAATGAGTTTTCTGGTTGATAGACATTTATCTAGGAAAAGAGCCATAAAAATGTTAACAGGCCTCTTGGCCAGAAGATAATGTAAATCACCTGAGACCTTTTGTATATGGGAAGGTATGCAAAAAGAAAGCCTGGTCTCAATGAGGGTCAGGACTGCTGCCCCTACATAACTCTACATATTCCATTATTTCTTTATGTACAACTTGGGGTATATAAGCTGCCTTTGAAAATAAAGTCTTGGGTCTGGCACCAATGCCTGACTTCCCCATGTCATTCTTTTCTCCCTTTTCAGGGTAAATTCCCATCTGGAGCACAGAGGCTCTCCACGTCTACTTATTTGCCCTGGCTTCTAAGGCCCACGCAAGAAGGAGCTGAAAGCAGGGCACCCTCTGCTATTCAAGCAGGCGTCAGTGGCCTATGTAGATGGTGCAAGCCCCTTGTCTCGGAGCTCTATTGGTCTCCTGTGTAAACTAAGTTATTCAGCCTCTTTTCTCCACTAATTTTCCTACTACACTATTCTTTCCTAATCTCTCTTTATATTTCTAAATAAATAAGTCTTTCCTCACTGACTCCGTCCCCGCTTTGAATTACCCTGGATCCACCGGAGCTGGACCCCAACACTCAGATATGCAGATGACACCACCCTTATGGCAGAAAGTGAAGAGGAACTAAAAAGCCTCTTGAGAAAAGTGAAAGAGGAGAGTGAAAAAGTTGGCTTAAATTTAAACATTCAGAAAAATAAGGTCATGGCATCTGGTCCCATCACTTCATGGGAAATGGATAAGGAAACAGTGGAAATAGTGTCGGATTTTTTTTTTTCCTTTGGGGGGGAGCTCCAAAATCACTGCAGATGGTGACTGCAGCCATGAAATTAAGACACTTACTCCTTGGAAGGAAAGTTATGACCAACCTAGATAGCATTTTGAAAAGCAGAGACGTTACTTTGCCAACAAAGGTCTTTCTAGTCAAGGCTATGGTTTTTCCAGTGGTCATGTATGGATGTGAGAATTGTACTGTGAAGAAAGTTGAGTGCTGAAGAATTGATGCTTTTGAACTGTGGTGTTGGAGAAGACTCTTGAGAGTCCCTTGGACTGCAAGGGGATCCAACCAGTCTGTTTTGAAGGAAATAGGCCCTGGGATTTCTTTGGAAGGACTGATGCTAAAGCTGAAACTCCAATACTGTGGCTACTCATGTGAAGTGTTGACTCATTGGAAAAGTCTCTGATGCTGGGAAGGATTGAGGGCAGAAGGAGAAGGGGATGACAGAGAATGAGCTGGCTGGATGGCATTACTGCCTCGATGGACATGAGTCTGAGTGAACTCTGGGAGTTGGTGATGGACTGGGAGGCCTGGTGTGCTGCAATTCATGGGGTCACAAAGAGTCAGACAGGACTGAGCGACTGAACTGAACTGAGCCAACTGCAGTGCTGTGTTAAAATAAGAGAGAAAGCAGCAAAAATCTGATCATGACTTGTTTTTGTACAGAAGGTTAAGTAATACCCATGGCTGGGCTAATGACATCTCTATCCAAGAAGTGCATTGCTTGCTATCTATTTATATCCCACTTCCAAGTAGACAGATCCTAACTGCCTTCTGAATACATTGCTTATACTGATCTTCAACAAAAAGTGCATCATATGATCCTTGGTTCATTTTACTTGATAGAAAGTAGTCAAGAAGTACTATTTTGTAAGGCAAATAAAATTTAATGGAGTTTACTAGTTTACGCTTTGTTGCTAAAAGGGCTTTGTAGGCAGCTCCATGGTAAAGAATCTACCTGCCAATGCACGAGATGCATGTTCAATCCCAGGGTCAGGAAGATACCCTGGAGAAGGAAATCGCAATCCACTGCAGTATGCTTGCCTGGGACATCTCATGGACAGAGGAGCCTGTCAGGCTATAATCCACAGGGGAGCAAGAGCATCAGACATGACTTAGTGACTAAAAAACATTAAGTAGAAGGTTGTTGCTAATTATAAATTTGAGAAATAGTGTCATTTTTGACCACTGAGGGGTTCCAAACTGAAGAGAGATGGGGTATGCACTAGTTTCGTAGCCGAGGAAGGCTGGAGAAGGCAATGACACACCATTCCAGTATTCTTGTCTGGAAAATCTCATGGACGGAGGAGCCTGGTATGCTGCAGTCCATGGGATCGCAAAGAGTCGGACACAACTGAGTGACTTCACTTTCACTTTTCACTTTCATGCATTGGAGAAGGAAATGGCAACCCACTCCAGTGTTCTTGCCTGGAGAATCCCAGGGACGGGGGAGCCTGGTGGGCTGCCGTCTATGTGGTCTCACAGAGTCAGACACGACTGAAGCGACTTAGCAGCAGCAATAGCAGCAGCAATAGCGGCAGCATGCCATTAATGGTACTTTCTTTTCAATATTCTGGAAATAGTGCTTAAGAAAGTCAAAGAGAAATTTGTCTTCAGCTAGAACTCATAAGAAACCTGAACAGTCGTATCATACATCATAATACCTATGTCTCAGGAATGGGGGTTTGGGGTTTGTTCAGTTAAGTTCAGTTCAATAGCTCAGTCACGGCTGACTCTTCACGACCCCATGAACCGCAGCACGTCAGGCCTCCATGTCCATTACCAATTACCAGAGTCTTTGCAAACCCATGTTCATCGAGTTGGTGATGCCATCCAACCATCCCATCCTCTGTTGTCCCCTTCTCCTGCCTTCAATCTTTCCCAGCATCAGGGTCTTTTCAAATGAGTCATCTTTTCACATGACGTGGCCAAAGTACAGGAGTTTCAGCTTTAGCATCAGTCCTTCCAATAAACACCCAGGACTGATCTCCTTTAGGATGTACTGGTTTGATCTCCTTGCAGTCCAAGGGACTCTCAAGAGTCTTCTCCAACACCACAGTTCAAAAGCATCAATTCTTTGCTGCTCAGCTTTCTTTATAGTCCAACTCTCACATCCATACATGACTACTAGAAAATCCATAGCCTTGACTAGACAACCTTTGTTGACAAAGTAGTGTCCCTGCTTTTTAATACACTGTCTAGGTTGGTCATAACTTTTCTTCTAAGGAGTAAGCGTGTTTTAATTTCATGGCTGCAATCACCATCTGCAGTGATTTTGGAGCCCCAAAAATGAAGTCAGCCACTGTCTCCACTGTTTTCCATCTATTTCCCATGAAGTCATGGAACTGGATGCCATCATCTTAGTTTTCTGAATGTTGAGCTTTAAGCCAACTTCACTCTCCTCTTTCACCTTCATCAAGAGGCTTTTGAGTTCCTCTTCACTTTCTGCCATAAGGGTGGTGTCATTTGCATATCTGAGGTTATTGATATTTCTCCCAGCAATCTTGATTCCAACTTGTGTTTCCTCCAGCCCAGCGTTTTTCATGATGTACTCTGCATATAAGCTAGATAAACAGAGTGACAATATACAGCCTTGACATACTCCTTTTCCTATTTGGAATTAGTCTGTTGTTTCATGTCCAGGTCTAACTGTTGCTTCCTGACCTTCATACAGGTTTCTCAAGAGGCAGGTCAGGTGGTCTGGTATTCCCATCTCCTTCAGAATTTTCCACAGTTTATTGTGATCCACACAGGCAAAGGCTTTGGGATAGTTAATAAAGCAGAAAGATATTTTTCTGGAACTCCCTTGCTTTTTTGATGATCCAGCAGATGTTGGTTATTTGATCTCTGATTACTCTGCCTTATCTAAAATCAGCTTGAACATCTGGAAGTTCACGTTTCATGTATTGCTGAAGCCTGTCTTAGAGAATTTTGAGCATTACTTTCCTAGCATGTGAGATGAGTGCAATTGTGCAGTACTTTTAGCATTCTTTGGCATTGCCTTTCTTTGGGATTGGAATGAAAACTGACCTTTTCCAGTCCTGTGGCCACTGCTGAGTTTTCCAAATTTGCTGACATATTGAGTGCAGCACTTTCACAGCGTCATCTTTGAAGATTTGAAATAGCTTAACTGGAATTTCATCCCCTCCACTAGCTTTGTTCGTAGTGATGCTTCCTAAGTCCCTCTTAACTTCACATTCCAGGATATCTGGCTCTAGGAAAGTGTGAGTGATCACACCATCGTGATTATGTGGGTTGTGAAGATCTTTTTTGTGTAGCTTTTCTGTGTATTCTTGCCACCTCTTCATAATAGCTTTTGCTTTTGTTAGGTCCATACCATTTCTGTCCTTTATTGTTCCCCTCCATCTTTACATGAAATATTCCCTTGGTGTCTCTAATTTTCTTGAAGAGATCTCTAGTCTTTCCCATTCTATCATTTTCCTCTATTTCTTTGCATTGATTGCTAAGGACGCCTTTCTTATCTCTCCTTGCTGTTCTTTGGAACTCTGCATTCAAATGGGTATATCTTTCCTTTTCTAGTTTCCTTTTTGCTTCTCTTATTTTCTCAGCTGTTTGTAAGGCCTTCTCAGTCAGCCATTTTGCTTTTTTGTATTTCTTTTTCATGGGGAAGATCTTGATTCCTGTCTCCTGTACAAAGTCATGAACCTCCATCCATAGTTCATCAGGCACTCTGTCTATCAGATCTAGTCCCTTAAATCTGTATCTCACTTCCACTATATATCATAAGGAATTTGATTTAGGTCAAACCTGAATGGTCTAGTGGTTTTCCCCACTTTCTTCAATTTAAATCTGAATTTGTCAATAAGAAGTTCACGATCTGAGCCACAGTCAGCTCCCAGTCTTGTTTTTGCTGATTGTATGGGGCTTTTCCATCTCTGGCTGCAAAGAATATAAACAGTCTGATTTCGGTGTTGACCATCTGGTGATGTCCATGTGTAGAGTCTTCTCTTGTGTTGTTGGAAGAGGATGTTTTCTATGACCAGTGCATTCTCTCTTGGCAAAACTCTATTAACCTTTGTCCTGCTTCATTCTGTACTCCAAGACCAAATTTGCCTGTTACTCCAGGTGTTTCTTGACTTCCTACTTTTGCATTCCAGTCCCCTATAATGAAGAGGACATCTTTTTTGGATGTTAGT